>NC_141166.1:9959166-11173333 GCF_055505025.1 Bos grunniens
CAGCCTCAGCCCTAAGGTCCTACCAAGCCCCTCTCCAAATCCCCCACCTCTCCCGGCTCCCCAGGTTCCCAGCTCAGGTCATTCTCCAGGGGGTTCTGTTCCCTCCCACACTAACAGCCTGTGTCTCATTCCTCCAGGCTCTCGTCCTCTGGGCAGGTTCAGTGCCCTGATTTGGGTGGGGGCTCTAGGCCAGCCTCCCCTGAAGCTCATCCAGGCGGTGGCAGGCGCCCAGCACTGTGCCCAGGTCAGTCCCCTTGCCAGCTGGGGTGCTTGGATCCAGAGTTGGGGCAAGGAACAGGGCGGGGCCCTTGAAGACATCTGGACACCAAGGATAACCACACATTGTGGGAGAGCCATGGGAAGGATTTTCAAGTACCATTGCTGCCTTCCTCTCTCAGTTCCAAGTTCCTCCCTAGGTCCTTTCCCCCACCTCCATCCCCTCTTCCCTCATGGAAACCGATGAAGCCCCCTGAAAAACAGGCACCTCTTGGGAGGTTGAAGTAAACGTACATGCATTCATTTGCTCATCCGGCATTTTCTGAGCACCCTGGGCTTGATGCTGAGGATGCAGAGAAGAAGCAGGAAAGGAGTCTGCCCCAGATTCATATTTAGTTAGCATCTCCCAGCACACAGACTGTCAAATGTCACTTCCAGAGAAACCAGATAGGCTCTCGAGAGTACTTGGAAAGGAAATAAGCAGTTTGTTCAGCCAGAGCACAGATGGAGCAGCTTCAAAGATGGGACACTTGAGCTGGGCTGGGAATGATAAAAGAGCAAGAGAAAGAGAATTAAAACCTTCGAGAAAAGATGGGGATGGGGTCAGGGTCCAGGGTAGGTGTGACCTGAGCTCTAACGCTACAGGTAGCGTGTGTGTTACTGGACTTCATGCCTTCCAGAAGCCCAGAGGCAAAAACAGGGCAGCCATAAATGCACCTTGGATCCAACTAAATTCCTTCCAAAGTCACATACAACAGTGGCTCCCCTAAACTTTTTCCACCCTGAGAAAGAGTACTCCTGGGACACCTCCACCACCACCTTCTGCCCCAGACTTCAGGACATCCTCCCCCGTCTTTCCTTCTAGATCTTGGTTCTCTGGAGCAGTAAGAAGCCACCCCCACCCAGGTGGCCTGAGACAGCAGTGCCCTTGACAGTCCTTGATGGGCACAGGAAGGTGAGGATGGGGAGGGGCACAGGAAGGGCAGAAGGCTGGGATCTGGGGAACACACACACAGCAGGGTTGACTTGGGCCTGAGCCACAGCTGGACTTCAAGTTGGGCCTGGAGAAATCAGACCGTGGGTTTCAGCTGCAGGCCTAATAGAAATGATTCTCTTCCGTCCTTGTGAATTGTACCGCCAGAGAACCAGGTTTTGTGTGATGAGGGAAGGCAGAGGGACTACCTTGCTGTCTCAGGTAAGGGAGAGAGGGGAAACTTGGGTAGGTGGCAGCATTTGGGGCGGGGGTGGGGATGGGGCAGGTGGCTTCTGAGAATCTGGGATGGTGTGACACAACCGCTCGCTGTGCCATCCTGGGCAAGCCCATCTCTCCGAACCTGTCTCTTTGAAACAAAGGATGTTTAACAACCCCTTCCAGGGTTGAGGTGAGCATCTGATGTGATACTAGAGGAATCCTGAAATGTCAAACCTGGAAGGAACCTAGACACCAATGGCCCCATTTAATCAAAGGGCGAACTGAAATCCACAGAGGGAAAGCGAGGTCCTTGGGTCCGAGTTCCTTGCAGACTTGTTTTCATGGCTCTTCCTTTTACATCATGCCTGTGGGGGGTGGCGGGGCGGGGGGGATCCTGCTTAGCAGATTTTCAGATTCTCACCATGGGAGCCTGGGGAGGGGTCCCACAGCTGAGTTGCCCTCCACCCCGTCCCCCTGCAGGCCAGTGACCGCTTCCTCCCGTACAGCGCCATCAGCACCGATGCCATCCTGAGCCTGGACGCCCACAGCAGTCTTTCCACAAGTGAGGTGAGTACCCCCCAAGAGGACCCCTGTGTGGGTCCTGGCAGCCTCTCAGAGTCCGGGAGCTGGGATGATCAAAGATCAAGAGGTCTAGCCTCCTGCTTTAGAAATCACCCAGGTGAGCCATCAGCCTCCTCCTTAGAAATCTAATAGAAGCTTTCCACAGATTCTTTGGTCTTCCCTGGTGGCTCAGATGGTAAAGAATCTGCCTGCAATGCAGGAGACCCCGGTTCAAGCCCTGGCTCAGGAAGATCTCCTGGAGAAGGGAATGGCTACCCACTCCAGTATTCTTGCCTGGAGAATTCCATGGACAGAGGAGCCTGGCAGGCTACAGTCCATGGGGTTGCAAAGGATCGGACACAACTGAGCAACTTTCACTTCACAGACTCTCTGAAAACATTTTCAGTTTCCAGCTGCAAAAGCACTGTTTCTATTTCCCAGTTGGGGAGTTCCTAAGCAATCCCCGGGCATTTTCAGGCTGCCATCTCCTCTCCCCCGAGTCCCCTCAGCCGGGCTGGCCTTGACTCCATGTCTCCGATGTTCCTGGCTCAGCAGAAAGTCCTTCCTCACACCTCACTTAAATATCTCCGCAGGTGGACTTCGCTTTCATAGTATGGCAGAGCTTCCCGGAGCGGATGGTCGGCTTTCTCACATGGAGCCACTTCTGGGATGAGACCCAGGGGGGCTGGGGCTACACTGGAGAGAGGGCCAATGAATTCTCCATGGTTCTCACCTCAGCTGCCTTCTACCACAGGTACCGATGGTAACGCGGGCACTGGACTCAGAGGGCCACAGAGACCCCCCTCTTTGAACCAGGAGCAGGGTGGTATGGGAGTGGACACATACAGCCAGCATATCGCCCCGAGATCCAGGTTCAAGGCCACTTCCCAGTGCTGTGATGGGCAAGTCTCCCCACCTCTCTTGAGGTTCAGTTTCCTCATTTGTAAGTGTATTCACCTCACAGGGCTGGTGTGACCATCACATAAGAAAAGTACATGACGTCCTTCGCACACAGAGAGTCAACCAAAGGCAGCTAGTGGTATTTTAAGTAGAGCCATGCAGAGGCCATGGACAGGGTTTGGATTTTGGGGAGGTGTGGTAAATCCACAGCCTCCCTGAAGCTACTCTTTGGGCTTCCACCTTTGAAGGCCTGGGATCCAGCTGATCCTTTCCTCCTGCCTGAATTCAGACTCAGAGCCCAGGTGAGGGCCCCCAAGGAGCCTGAGGGAGAGGAGAGTTCAGTCAGTTCAGTCGCTCAGTCATGTCCGACTCTTTGTGACCCCATGGACTGCAGCACAGCAGGCTTCTCTGTCCATCACCGTCTCCCAAAGTTTGCTCAAACTCATGTCCATTGAGTCGGTGATGCCATCCAACCATCTCATCATCTGTCGTCCCCTTCTCCTACTGCCTTCAATCTTTCCCAGCATCAGGGTCTTTTCCAGTGAGTCAGTTCTTCACATCAGGTGGCCAAAGTATTGGAGTTTCAGCTTCAGCATCAGTCCTTCCAAAGAATATTCAGGCCTGATTTCCTTTAGGATGGACTGGTTGGATCTCCTTGCAGTCCAAGGGACTCTCAAGAGTCTTCTCCAACACCAGAGTTCAAAAGCATCAATTCTTTGGTGCTCAGCTTTCTTTATAGTCCAACTCTCACATCCATACATGACTACTGGAAAAACCATAGCTTCAACTGGATGGACCTTTGTTGGCAAAGTAATGTCTCTGCTTTTTAATATGCTGTCTAGGTTGGTCATAAGTTTTCTTCCAAGGAGAAAGCATCTTTCAATTTCATGGCTGCAGTCACCATCTGCAGTGATTTTGGAGCCCAGGAAAATAGTCTCTCACTGTTTCCATTGTTTCCCCATCTATTTGCCATGAAGTGATGGGACTGGATGCTATGATCTCCGTTTTCTGAATGTTGAGTTTTAAGCCAGCTTTTTCACTCTCCTCTTTCACTTTCATCAAGAGGCCCTTTAGTTCTTCTTTGCTTTCTGCCATAAGGGTAGTGTCATCTGCATATCTGAGGTTATTGATATTTCTCCCGGCAATCTTGATTCCAGCTTGTGCTTCTTCCAGCCTGGCATTTTGCATGAAGTACTCTGCATATAAGTTAAATAAGCAGGGTAACAATATACAGCCTCGACATACTCCTTTCCCAATTTGGAACCAATCTGTTGTTCCATGTCCAGTTCTAACTATTGCTTCTTGACCTGGAAACCTCCTGAGGTTTCTCAAGAGGCAGGTCAGGTGGTCTGGTATTCCCATCTTTTTCAGAATTTTCCACAGTTTGTTGTGATCCACACAGTCAAAGTCTTTAGCATAGTCAATAAAGCAGAAGTAGATGTTTTTCTGTAACTCTCTTGCTTTTTCTATGATCCAATGGATGTTGGCAATTTGATCTCTGGTTCCTCTGCCTTTTCTAAATCTAGTTTGAACATCTGGAAATCTGAAACCTGGCTTGGAGAATTTGGGGCATTACTTTGCTAGTGTATGAGATGAGTGCAATTGTGCGGTAGTTTGAACATTCTTTGGCATTGCCTTTCTTTGGGATTGGAATGAAAACTGCCCTTTTCCAGTCCTGTGGCCACTGCTGAGTTTTCCAAATTTGCTGGCATATTGAGTGCAGCACTTTCACAGCATCATCTTTTAGGATTTGAAATAGCTCAATTGGAATTCCATCACCTCCACTAGCTTTGTTCATAGTGATGATTCCTAAGCCCAGCTTCACTTTGGACCCCAGGATGTCTGGCTCTAGGTGAGTGATCACACCATCATGGTCATCTGGGTCGTTAAAATCTTTTTTGTATAGTTCTGCTGTATATTCTTGCCACCTTTTCTTAATACCTTCTGTTTCTGTTAGGTCCATACCATTTCTGTCCTTTATTGTGCCCATCTTTGCATGAAATGTTCCCTTGGTATCTCTAATTTTCTTGAAGAGATCTCTACCCTTTCCCATTCTATTGTTTTCTCTATTTCTTTGCACTGATCACTGAGGAAGTCTTTCTTATCTCTCCTTGCTATTCTTTGGAACTCTGCATTCAAGATGGGTATAGTTTCCCCTTTCTCCTTTGCCTTTAGCTTCTCTTTTTTTCTCAGCTATTTGTAAGGCCTCCTCAGACAACCATTTTGCCGTTTTGCATTTCTTTTCTCTTTTGCATTTCATTTCACTATTGGCTGCAGAGAAGCCACAGGGCACAGAGTAGTGGAGAGCAGAGCATACACGGGATGGGAGCTCTTGGAGGCGGCCAGGGCTCAGAAAACGGTGCAGGACTTTCACAGGAAGCTTAGGAATTGGAATCAATGGGAGAGTGAGGCCAGGAGGGAGAAGAATTCGGCCTTGTGGGGGAATGGGGCTGCACCCTCTCCTGTTCCTCTCCTCTCACCCAGGTATTACCACACCCTCTTCACCCACTCCCTGCCCAAGGCTCTGAGGACCCTGGCAGATGAGTCACCCCCCTGCGTGGATGTCCTGATGAACTTTCTAGTAGCAGCCGTCACCAAGTTGCCGCCTATCAAGGTGCCCTATGGGCCGTGGCATCAGGAGGCCAAACCTCCACTGGTGAGGACCCATGGGCGTGGTCGGCACTGGGAGGGCCCTGGCTAGGGAAGCCACGCTCTGTCTAACCCAAATCCTTTGTGCTGCACGGGACGGGCGGGGGGGAGGGGCGGCAGGGCGGGGTTCCAAGTAAGAGAAGCCACCCCTCCCCAGCGCATTCTCCGCCCCCCCTCTTAGGTGCCTGGGAGTCCGCGGCTCAGATCGGAGCCTCGGCCGGGCGCCCAGGACTGCATCAACCAGATGGCCTCAGGGTTCGGCCACATGCCCCTCGTGTCCTCGCGCCTCCGTCTAGACCCAGTGCTCTTCAAAGACCCGGTGTCCGTGTTGCGTAAGAAGTATCGCAGCCTGGAGAAGCCCTAGGAGGAACCAACCAGCTGAGACCCTAGCCCGGCTCCCAGGGGGCGCTGCAACCTGCCCGCGATTGGGGGCGGGGATGGAGCCGCAGCCCCCTCCCCTGGGATATCTAGAGACCCAATCCAGGCTGCCGGAGAGCCCAACACGGCCGATCCCGATTGGCCAGCAACTGCCTCGCCCCACCCTCCAGCCCAGGGGCAGTTCTCTCGTGCTCTGCACTACCTCTGCCGCCTGCCCTCTGCCTTCGCAGACCCTTTACCTGGAATGCCTTTCTCGGCTTCTCTGCCGAGCTAACATCTGCTTCTCTTTCAGGTTCTCGCCTCCTCCACGAACCTGCCCGACCCCCACCCCCGCCCCGATCCTCTGCGCTTTCACAGCCGGTGTGTCCCGTAGTCCCCTTATTCATGCTGCCTTGCACAGGTACAGTCAGGCCCCCAGGACTGACCCGGGAGCCCCAGGAGGGCAGGGCCGTGGCCTCTTCTCTCTGGCCTGGCAGGTACGCCACAAATATTTGACGATCAGATAGACATCAGCTACGTGCCTGGGCCCTGTGCCCACAGTGGGCGGGGCGTGGACAAGGTGTGCCGAATGAACTCCACGCCTACACCCAGGGAGGCATCTGTGCCGCAGGTTCCTGGCTTGCCGGGCACAATCCTGGAGCCCCAGGGATGGAGCAAAGACGCGCCGAGGAGCCAGTTTCAGGGCTTCCTTCTCGACCGGGCGGAGCAGAGTTGGGAGGGGAGGAGATGGAAACGCCGGTGGCCCCTCAGGCCCGGGCGGCTCAGGCACTGCCGTCGTCCCGCACTACCAGCCTCGTCCATTAGAGGTCAGCACCGAGCCGCGCTTCCTATTCCGGGACCGAGAGTGAAAGTCGCTCAGTCTTGTCCGACTCTTTGCGATCTCATGGGCTATACAATCCATGGAATTCTCCAGGTCAGAATACTGGAGTGGGTACCCTTTCCCTTCTCCAGGGGATCTTCCCAACCCAGGGATCGAACCCAGGTCTCCCGCATTGCAGGCGGATCCAGGACTGAGAATGGAGTTCTAAACGCCTGCCGGGCGCGGGGTCTTGGAGGTTGGTTGGTGGTGCCCAGTTTGACGTCTGAAAACTGGTTTGGCCCACACACTTGGGACTAAGAAGGGGGCCGTTTCTAGGTGGGCTGAGTGGTAGCAGGGGCGGTCCCCAGGGCCCTGGTAGTGAGAGTAGAGTAGGGGAGGGGACGCTGGGTCCTCCTGGGCTCACCCACCTGGAATTGGAATTATCACTTCCGAAATAAAAGCGCGTGTCCTTGCCGCCTCACGCTCAGGCTATAAATACCTCCAAAGCAGCTGCACGGGGGAGGGGGACTCAGGTCTCTCCTGGGATCTGGGGCCATTCCGAGAGAGAGGGACGGGGATGGTGGGTCCAAACCAGGTCCAGGGTATCGGGTGTTTTTCTGCTTTGATGGCCTCACAGCTCTGGAAACTCCCGTGACTAGTGACTAACTTACTGGCCAGAACATGCTGTCCCCAAGGCCACTCCAAGGCCTCCCACCTCCATCCTCCAGTTTGACCTCTGGCCCCTGGATGACTCAAGTCATCCCTGGAGCTGCTTACAGTGTGGGGTGCTGAGAAGGCTCTCTCTCTGGGGAGGCATGGGGCTGCTAGATTCTTGAGGTGGAGGGGGCACTGGGAGTTAAAGGGGAGGGGAGATAGTCTGGCCCTGAGTCAAGGACAGTGGGTGAGGAAGCACTCAGCTGCAGCTCAGGCAGTCTTCCCACGGTGGGGAGGACTCCAAGTGCCAGGCCCAGATGGGGAAAGAGGCACCTTTTCCCTCCCCACTCCTAGCTGCTGCACCCAGAACGCTGAACTACCTTGGCAAGGCCTCGCCTGTGGGCTGCCAAGCCAAAAGGCTCATACTGTACCAACATGCAACCCAGAGCAGGTCCCCAGTCCCTGCTGTAGGGGGAGGCCTAGGGGAATGAGGCAGAAATCCCAGACCTGCCTCACACCGGCTGTGTGACATTGGGCAAGTGACTCAACCTCTCTGAGCCTCAGTTTTCTCATCTGCAAAAAGGGAGGACACCAATGGCTGTCTCTTGAGAGGGGTGTGCAGACTTGGCATACAGCACAGCCTAGAATCTGGGTTCTTGTGGCCTGTGATGGCTGGGGGGAGGAAGACTGGGGTGGATTGGAGCTCCGTCAATCAGAAGTCTATCTCTCTCACACACACATATCCAAGCCAAAACAGCCTCCCACCGATTTTAACGGGCTGAAGAACCTGCAGATAGACTGAGATCACAGGCAACCCTGGATGTGAGTGCTGAAAAGGCACAAAGAGGTCATTTCACTGACGGGAAGAGAGAGGCTCAGAGGAGAAGGCGAGAGGGACCAGCCCCTCCTGCTCCCACCGTCGGTCAGGACAGGGTCAAGACAAACCCAGTGCTGCCCCAGGAGGCTGGGAGCCCACCTGGCTCCTCTGGCCATCCTTCCAGAATGATGAGAAAAGGAACCACTCTTCCACAACCACCATGTGCTTGGCCCGCTTTGGCTCCAAGCCTCACAACAACCCTGTGAGGTGGGTGTCCGCGTTCTCAGCCCACAGATGAGACAGGCCCTGACCCACCTGAGGGCAGAGACAGACCATTAGATCAGGGCCACCTGCCGACTGGGCGCACTGCCTCCTCTGCAACACGGACTGGGGACAGGTCCCTCCACTTCATCGCGGAAGCATGAGCCACCTCCTGATGCAGGAAGCCGGGGGCTCCTGTTTGGGTTGTGCCCGCTTTGTCATCCATCCCCAAGTTCTGAGCAGGCCAGGACATGCTGGCAACAGAGCCGGCCCAACCATATCTGATGTCAGGCTCCTTGACCCCAGGACACAATCAGAGCAAGAGAGGTGGCCGGGGAGCTCTGGGGCTCCTGGGGGCAGAACCCAAGCTGAAATCCCCGCCAACCTCTACCTCTCCTGCCAGGGCACCTTTGCATTGGCACAGCTTCCTGGGTGAGGGAGGGATAAGGAAAGAGGAACCCAGCAGGTCCTTACTTAGTCAGAAGCCCCCTCCCTCCGGGAAAAGGAAACATGAAATGAAATCATAGTGAAATGATTCAGGCACAGATCAACCTCAGGTGCCCCCTGGATCCTGATTTCTGGGGCCCATGGCCTCCTTAGAGCATATTGTCAGAGGCAGAGGAAGGGGGCTCAGTTCGCAGAGCTGCTTCGCAGATGCATAAGGCAGAGGCCAGACAGACCAAAAATGGGGAATTAGGCAGGCAGGTGAGGAGACAATGAGGCCGGTCTCCCCTCTGTCACCTTTCTCTGTGCCTCACTGCCTTTCCAGAGGCTGGTGGTTGGGTGGCATTAGCTGAGGACTAGGCCCGAACTCTGCCCCGCTGGGAGCTGGAGGAGCGCGGTCACACCAGCTCCATACCTGCCGGGTTCCCCTCCTGGGGCTGGCAGTAGTCAGATGAGGGAGGCAAGGGAGGAGCCTGTTCCTGGACAAGGCCCCTCGTCACTGAACATGGAGCAGCGGTCAGGAGAAGAACCTGGTTCATAACCCAGCCAGGGCAGGCAGAGACCTGGCTGAGCCTGGGGGTGGGGGTGGGGGACACTCAATCCAGCCATCGGCAGGCCTGTCCCCACCCCGTTGATGCCTGGTCAGGTGGTCAGTCCGAGGGGCCCCGGCATGACTGACAGTCCTTCATGTCCTCAGAGTAGTCCTCGATCTGGATGGTCATGGTGTGGAAATGGAACATCTCCTGCAGGCGGTCGCTGACTGCCTTCAGCACAGCCTGGGCGTCTGCATTCTCAGCTGGGGGCCGAGAAGACACGTGGGGGGAGAGGGGAGGCACCAGAGAACCAATTACTCACTCTTGGGCCCTTAGGAGCAAGTAGGAGGCAAGTCTCGAGTCCTAGCCCCAGCAGAACAAGATAGGGGGCCATGAACATCAAGAACCCCCCAGACTCACTCCTGTACCAGGCAACCGTCTGCTTCCCACACCTGGCACACAACCCTAAAAGGGCCGGAAAAGCTCTGGCTTAAAGGTTCAGCGTCTCTCCTCTGCCACTTACTGGCTGGAAAAGCCTAGGTGAGTGCCTTTACCACCTCCCACCCCTATAGTTTCTTCATCTATAAATGGGACCTTGATGATCAAATAAATAACAGATGCCCAGTACTCGGCATGGGGTCAGAACCAAAGCGCCAGCACCGTGAGCGCCCGGCATCATCTGGGCCAGTCGGGCAGGGATGGCCCCGGGGTCCCTGGCTGCCTCTCTCGCACGAGTGCTCCACCACTCACCGATGGCGATGTGGACAGACAGTATAGGCTGGGCCACGGTCAGCGCCCAGATGTGCAGGCTGTGCAAGGCTTCCACGCCCTCCACGGACAGCAGCAGATTCCGCACGGCTGTGAAGTCCACACCCTTGGGGGTCCCTGAGGACGACAGGGACAGGGGCTGAAGGACAGGGCTCCCTCCCACCCATGCTGCTTTCCTGCTCCTCACACGGTGCCTCACGCAGACCTCCTTGGCCAGCAGAGCTGAGGTTGCCCCTGCCCCCTGAAACGAGCCCCGTCATGTCACCCTGTTGTATTTTCCTCTTCACACTTGACACTATCAGAAATGATCTTATTTGTTAGTTTCTTGCTATCTCCCTGTCTCTGATGAAAACTCTATATGTGAGCAGGACAACTGTGGTTTATCACCCTATTAGTGCCTCTTCCCCTAGTATATGTTTGATATAAAAATTTTTTTAAGATAAAGAAGGCAACCCGGGGCTCCCTGCACCCCCATGTGGCATCCTTGTCATCACTTTTATCTGGGTCTGTCGCATTCTTGGAGAAAATGCTCTGACCTGCAGCTGAATAATCAGGCTGACCCCAAACCAGGATCCAGACTGATTCCGACCACAGAGACGTATGGCCCCAGACCCCAAGCGCCAGAAAGCCAGGTAAGTAGGTGTGGTAACTCGGGGCAGACCATTCGCTACCACTAAGCACCCCTCAAAGCCCTGCCACATCTTCCCGAGGCAGGAGCGCCTCAGGAAAGAAGGCCTGAGCTGGAGTGGATTCAATAGTGTTTCTTGTCCAACTCCGACTGTCTTTTTCTCATCCTCAATTTACAACCCCCCAACACTGTGCAATGAGAAGCATAATCCTCACCCCAAAAGGGAAGGCAAGTGGAGACTCAGGAAGCATATGAGGAAGGGCAGGAGGGCCAGGTGCTAGACACACCTGGAAGCCCCCAGACTTGGCAGGGAGGACACATCCCAGCAGGGAGGAGGCACCCTTGGTGCTACGGGGACGGAAAGGACGATCCAAAGGACATTTCTAGAATAACCACACCTGAGGACCCTGCTCAATGTCAAGATTAGCCTGGGCCCCAGGAGGTTCTCCAGACCTTGCCCCCCCACCATGTGCTGTGATGCACTCCCACACCCAACACACACACACACACACACTGCATGCTCAGTCGTGTCTGACTCTTTGTGATCCCATTGACTGTAGCCCGCCAGCCTCCTCTGTCCGTGGGATTTCCCAGGCAAGAATACTGGAATGGGTTGCCAGTTCCTCCTCCAGGGGAATCTTCCCAACCCAGGGATCAAACTGGTGTCTGCTCGATTTGCAGGCAGATGCTTTGCCCCTGAGCCACAGACTCGAACTTATCTTTGCTCTGGAAAGTAAAGAGCAAAAAGGGCGCTCCGAGCTCGGGCTACCTTCCATCAGCACCAGGATCACATCTCTCAGGATGGTCAAGGTTGTCCCCAGGACGAGGATGGAGAACAGGAAGGTGCAGATGGGGTCTATAAACTTGTACTCTGGCTACAAGGAAAAAGGAGAGGCAGAGCTGGGGGGTCACGCCAACACCTCAGCCTTCCTTCTCCCCTCCCACCCAGCAGTGAGTCAGGGAGAAGGGCTTTTTCTGCGGGGTGGGAACAAGCTTCACCCTGACCCTGCCTCCCAGTTCTCTACCTTTTATCCTGTCTGGAAGGACAGGCAGGATGTAGCACAGTTCAGGATAAGATACCATGCCTTCCCACCCCTCCCTGCCCAAGGGACTAAGCCACAGACAAAGCTAAATGGAATCTTAGGCACCATCTGGCCCAACATCCCAGCTTTATAGGTGGGGTAACAGAGGCTCAATTAGAGCAAGGGACTCCTTTACATCATGCAGCTAGCAAGCGGTGATCTAGGCTTCAAGCCCAACGCTGGGCTCTTTCCATTACACCCCACTGCCTCTATGTAATGGGCAATGCCCAGGCTTCAGCAGCCTACAGTCTTGGATTTGAATCTGACTCTACAACTTACCAGCTAAGTGATGCTGTGCAAGTCACTGAACCTTTCTGGGCTGCAAAAAACACCACCACCTCCCTTCAGGATTCTCATCAAGATCAGAAGTGCTAATGCTTGGTGGGTGTTGGGTAAATGTTTCTTCCCTCTCCCACCCTTCTGCCCAGAGCTGGGAGGGAGCTAGAAACTGGAAAGGGTCCTGTGCAGAGAAAAGCCCCCAGGTGACCTACACTCCCTCCCCTACTTCCCCCTGTCCCCAGCTCTAACCTTGAAGTATAAAATAAAGGCTGCCACCAAAACGCCCAAGCTCTGCAGAAAGTCTCCAATGACGTGGATAAAGGCAGCTCGGACACTGGGGCTTCCCTGCTCCTGGCTGGCGTTGTGGCTGTGCTCGGGGTTGTGGCTGTGTCCATGGCCAGACTGGTGAAGAATCAACCCCATTCTATGGGAGTGGAGACAAAGTCCAGGGGTTCACTGAGGGAGCAGATGGAAGCTTCAAATTCGGCTAGGCAGAGGCCCCCATCAGGACTGACCTCCCTGTGGGGGTCAAAACCCCAACCCCCACCCAAGACTGCATGATCCCTTTGGCCAGGGAAGGAGCCCAACGAACGTGGCCTTGGTTTAGAGTTTTGCCAACAGGAGGAGGGGCTCAACTCCATCCAATGCCAGGCTGAACCTGGGCACAAAGCTGCCCCAGTGCCAAACCTCAGAGCAAAAGGGCACCACAGAGGAGATCGAGATCCCCCCAGCATGTCACAGAGGGTGAAGCTGAGGCCCAGAGAGGGAACTGGCTTGCCCAAGGCCACTGGGCAAGGGGGAGAGAACCCAAAATAGACACCCCCGCTCTACACAACTTACGTCTCGATGAGACCAACTTCAGGCACATCAGATTGAAAAGGGCTTTGAGATTCTGTCCCTAGGGACCCCTGCTCCTGTAAGCACTGGACTCACCCCGCCCCACAACAGGAAGGAAGCCTGTCTCTGGTTACTCACTGACACGTCTGGGGTGGGGACCTGATGCTGCCCCAGGTGTACAGTTCCTGATGGCCTGGCCCCAGGCCCCAGGCAGGGCCCAGGTGTTCCAGGTGCCAGAGCTCAGACCACGAGGGAGATTCTGATCCTGCAGCCATCCTGGTGTGGGGCATGCCCCCCGCCCCCAGCAAGAGCAGGCCGGCAGGTATGCTGTGAGGAGGGGGAGGGTTCGCAGGGACCCCAGGCCACACTCACATGATGTTCACGACCACAGCACAGCCCGACGTGATCAACATGGTCTCCTCCTTGATCTCATAGTCTCCAGAGATCAGCCTTTCCACCGCCAAGTACACCAGCACCCCCGTCACGACCCAGATAGACAGCACAGAGAGCAGGGCACCCAGGATCTCTGAGGAAGAGCCCGGCCCCCAATACCAATCTTAGCATGGGGCCCTGAGGCTAAGGAGCCCCCTCTCCCTCCCCACAAAATCTGAGCCTGGGTCCGATTGGAGGTATGGCTCTGCTGGAGGTGCTATGGCTGGCACCTCACCCCACCACTCGTACATCTGAAAAGGTCGGAGCCAGAAGAAGCTCAAGACATCATCTGGGACAACCTTTTCAACTGAAGCTGACTCATTAAATATATACCCATTGCTCAGCTGGCAAACTGAGGCTCTGAGGAACAGAGGCTGGGCCATCTCCCACCAAGAAGAGAATGACAATGCAGCCCAGAGATGAACTTCAGAAGGCTTTGCTGACCTCTCCCTCCCCCATAGAGCCAATCCATGGCGTTATGTGCAAAGTGAACACCAACGTCGTTTATTCTTAAATAAATACAGCTTGCCCTCTTAGGAAGGTAGACTCTCCTTTCCTGCAGGGTGGGAACTCCCAGAGGACAGGGGACTAGGGCTCCCCCATCAGACTGGGAGCTTCCAAAGGACAAAAGTCATGGTTGACATCCTTTTCTCCCACCCAAGTCACCCTCCTGGCTTTACTCAGGGACCCAATGCACTCACCTAAGAACTTACATCTTAACCCACCCCCTCCCCCAACTCCACCCCCATCCCAACCAGGGCCCTCACCAGCTCGATGCCAACCGAAGTTCATGGTCTTGGTGGCTGGCCGGGAAGACACCCACAGGGAGAAGAGGCTGATAAGCATGCTGGCAAAGTCAGTGAGCAGGTGGGCTGCGTCTGTCATGATCGCCAAGCTATGTGCCAGGTACCCACCTGCAGGGCCAAGAGGAGGGAGGATCCTTATCGGCTCCCCAAGGAGCCAGTTTCCCAGAGTGTGTGTGCAGCAGGGAAACCACAAGCTCTGGAGAAAGACAAGGGATTCCAGACCTCTCCACCATTAGCTGTGTAACCATAAACAAGTGACTTCCTTTCTCTGAGCCTTGACTTCTAGCATCTGTGAAATGGGATTAGCAAAATCTACTTAGAGGATGAATGTGAAAATTAAGTTCAAATTGGGCCTGGAGGGGAATACCACTGTGGTCCAGTGGTTCAGACTCCCCACTTTCATGGCACCCTCAGTTCGGGTTCAATCTCTGGTCAGGGAACTAAGATTCCACAAGCCATGCAGCGCAGCCAAAACAACCAAAAACAAAAACAAAAAAACAACAAAAAAATGGGCTTGGAAAGCACAGTAGGTACTCAATAAATGCTGTTTTCTTCTAGCATTCAGGTCTTTCCTGACCTACTAGTTTTGTGCGATCTCTGGCAAGTTACTTAACCTTATGATGCCTCAGTTTCATCATAAAAATGAGACTATCAGGACCCATGACAGCATGAGGTTGTTGTGAGGACTGCATGAGACAGTGTGCGTGTGAGAGGTTTAGCACGGTGTGAGTGAGTGACAGTCGCTCAGTCATGTCTGACTCTTTGCAATCCCATGGACTGTAGTCTGCTAGGCTCCTCTGTCCATGGGATTCTCAGGCAAGAATACTGGAGTGGGTTACCGTTTCCTTCTCCAGGGGATCTTCCCCACCCAGAGATGGAACCCTGGTCTCCCGCACTGCAGGCAGCCTCTTTACCCTCTGAGCCACCAGGGAAGCCTACTATTAGCATGGCAAGCATACAGTAAATGTGCTTGTTAGTATTAATCCTACAGGAACATTCAGGAGAAAGGCCTTTTGGATCATCCATGTGCCAATTTCATTGAATTAGCCCAGAGTTCTTACCGATGACTTCCCCAATCATGAACAACAGGCAGAAGGCAGAAGCCACACAGAGCTGGCGCCAGGCCCTCTTCTTGGGGTCACCGTGACTGCCAGGACCCTTCTGGGAATGGCAGTAGTGGCTGCTCTGGGGAGCCAGCTCAGTGGGCTGCAAGGCCAGGCCAGGTGAAGACGGAGGGATGCTGCTGGTCCCATCCTGCCACAGAGTTGTGTAAGTCCTGTCCAGAGAGGGAGGGTGAGGGGAGACTCAGCTGAGATGGGAGCAAAGAGGGCTGACTCTAGTCTTACCTCTCTACGGGGTCTGCGCGTTCCCCTGTGCCCGTTTGGAAAAAGAGTTAGGATATACTCCAAGCTGGACAGACTAAGGAGTGACCAGAAGCCCCTCCTTGCAGGAGGGTGCTGGAGAATGACCAGTCCTCGAGTCTTGGCTCCGTGTCCCAGGGCTTGGAGGAGGTAAAGACCTTGGGAACTAGCCGGGCGGGGGGCGGAGTGGGGGAAGGGTGGGGGTGGGGCGTGGGCTAGGCTGGGCGGGTCCAGTGGAGCTCGGAGAAGGATCAGAGCTCATGCTCAGGGAAGACAGCAGCTCGCCCCTTCGCAAGGGCTTGGAGACACCGGGCTTCCCAGGGCGGGGCGGTCCTCGGGCTAAGTGCCAGCCCCGGGGCGGAGCTCCAGGCACGCACTCCCCCACGAATCCTCAGGGGTCAGGATCTGTGCTCTGCGGCGAGGAAGGACTGGTCCCTGTGCTCAGCCTCAATTTCCCCTTTCCTCCACCTCCCCACAAACCCTCCTGTCGGGGTGGGGGCGGGGGTCCCAGATCGAGCTGTCGCCAAAACCAACCACTGCCAGGATGGCAGACGGGGAGGTGGGGCTGAGGTCACTGAAATTCCCGCCCCTCCCCAGGTTCTCCTTACCCGACTGCAAGCTTGGCGTCCAACAGATGCATCCTCTCGCCCGCTTTCATGAGGCCCCGCGCGCCCTGCCACGTGCTCCCTGGAGTCACGCGCTGGGCTCTCCAGCGGCGAGCGCTCACCTGCCACCAGAGCGGTGCGCGCAGCTCCGGCCGCACGCCCTGCCTCGAGTCCGCTCCCGCCTAGACCGCGCCTGGGCCGCCGAGGGGTCTTCCAGCTGTCGCTACCGCTGCTGCCCCCACGACGCCGGCAGCTTCGCCCCGCGCCCGCTGGCTTTATCAAGTCTCTGCTTCCCCGTGTGAAGCGGCGCGTCGTGCGCAAAAGCCCGCAGGGAAGGGGGAGGGTGTAGCTGGCTGCAAAGGGCCCGGGCGCTGACCCCAGCACCCGGTCCCCGGAGCCCGAGGAGCCCACCTGGCCTGCGTCGGAAAGGCTAACCGCCTCCGCCCAGCCCTGCTGCTGCTTGATTTTTCTGCCTCCAAGGCGCCCACTTGCCCCCCGCGCGAGGCTGGCTGCCTCCGGCCGGGAAGTTCTCGGGACACCAGCTTGTTGAAATCGGCTTTGAGTCGCCTGAGAGCAGGAATGTGGCTCCTAGACTCAGAATAAAGGGCTCCTGAGGCTGGGGTTGTTGTCTTCCTCCTCGGGAAACCCGTGATCGCTTTCCACCCACCGGCTGCAAATGTCCGAGGCCCCCCAAGTTTTTCTGCGCAGGCTAGGGGGCTCCCGGGGGCGGGGTGTGCCTGCACTCAGTCAGAGACAGTAGCCTTCCTGACTGACCCATCCTCGTCGCTCTAGCAGCACCAGTTCCTCCCTTTCTGGGCTCCGATTAAAATCTGGGTTGACCGGCTGTATCTCCACCTCTACATGGAGCAGGGTCGCACTTCAGCCCCAGTCGCCATCTGGACTGAGCTGACACCGCCGCCAGCACACCAGCTATTCTCCACTGCCCCGCGGCAGTTCCCAAGAGCCACGCTGGTCTTCCGCCGAAAAAAGCCAGCTAGCTCTTCCTGCCGGGATCCACTGGGGTTGGATGTGTGCTTTGTGCAGGTCTCAGCTTATCGATCCAGTCGAAGTTTCAAACTGCCCCAGGCTCAGCTCAGATTAATCTTATAATTTATTTGAGGGCAAAGTGAAGTGAAGTTGCTCAGTCGAGTTCGACTCTGCGGCCCCATGGACTGTAGCCTACCAGGCTCCTCTGTCCATGGGATTTTCCAGGCAATAGTCCTGGAAATCCTGGAGTGGATTGCCATTTCCTTCTCCAGGGGATCTTCCCAACCCAAGGATGGAACCGGGTCTCCCTCATTGTAGACAGACGCTTTACCGTCTGAGCCAAATGCAAAGTTCATTGTAAATTCTCAGTATATGAAGATATACAAATTGGATCCAGACACATTTATTCATTTTATATATAAAAAAAACTTTTATGCCAGATTTCCCGTAAATTAATACTTCGTGCTACTGCTAAGTCACTTCAGTCGTGTCCGACTCTGTGCGACCCCATAGATGGCAGCCCACGAGGCTCCCCCGTCCCTGGGATTCTCCAGGCAAGAACACTGGAGTGGGTTGCCATTTCCTTCTCCAATGCATGAAAGTGAAAAGTGAAAGTGAAGTCACTCAGTCGTGTCCGACCCTCAGGGACTCCATGGACTGCAGCCTACCAGGCTCCTCCGTCCATAGGATTTTCCAGGCTAGAGTACTGGAGTAGGGTGCCATTGCCTTCTCCATTAATACTTCCTTGTACTCATTTTAATTGATTTGCAAGAGTTTAACTAATTAGTTAAGACTGTGATATACTGAAAAGCTGCTTCATTTGTGTTCTGTATCTGTCTCCTTCAGAGATCCCCAGAAGTCCTATGCAAATAACCTAGCAGTTCGGACACCTCAGCAATTTTATTCTAAAAATGTTGATATCCCTATAAAGAAGGCTTCCCAGGTGGCGCTAGAGGTAAACCACCTGTCTGCCAATGCAGGAGAGAGAAGAGATTTAGGTTTGATCCCTGGGTGGGGAAGAGCCCCTGGAGGCGGTCATGGCAACCCACTCCAGTATTCTTGCCTGGAGAGTCTCATGGAGAGGGAAGTCTGGTGGGCCATAGTCCATGGGATTGCAAAGAGTCAAACACGACTGAAGCGACTTAGCACAGCACAGGTTGTTAAAATACACATGTAATGAAAATTTACTAATGACCGGAGTTGGTGATGGACAGGGAGGCCTGGCGTGCTGTGTTTCACGGGGTCGCAAGGAGTCGGACACGACTGAGCGACTGATCTGATCAGATTCTTGGGTCTTGTTTTTCCCAGCAAAAAAATAGCTCATATATATTCTGGCTCCTCCCTCACTTCTTCGGAGCAGTTCCTTTATAAGGTCACCAAATAAAACTTAACTCACACCTTTTCTGTCAACACCTATGTGTGTGTTTGTTAGTCACTCAGTCGTGTCTGACTCTTTGCCACCCATGGACTGTATTCTACCAGGCTCCTCTGTCCTCAGAATTCTCCAGGCAAGCATACTGGAGTGGGTGGCCATTTCCTCCTCCAGGGGATCTTACCAACCCAGGGATCGAACCTGGGTCTCCTGCATTGGGGGCAGATGCTTTACCATCTAAGCCACCAGGGAAGCCCATCAACATTCCACAAGGAATCTGATTCTGTAGGTCTGGGAAGGGGGAATCTATATTTTTAAACTCCTGTGTTTAATTCTATCATGAAATTATTGTTCTTTTTAATGACATGTTCTTGTTGTTCAGTTGCCCAGTCGTGTCCAACTCTTTGCGACTCCATGGACTGCAGCACACCAAGCCTCCCTGTCCCTCACCATCTCCCAAAGTTTGCCCAAGTTCATGTCCATTGCATCAGTGATGCCATCCAGCCTTATCACCCTCTGATGCCCTCTTCTCCTTCTGCCCTCAATCTTTCCCAGAATCAGGGACTTTTCCAATGTTCACATCAGATGAACAAAATACTGGAGCTTCAGCTTCAGTCCTTCCAATGAATATTCAGGGTTGATTTCCCTTAAGAGTGACTGATTTGATCTCCTTGCTGTCCAGGGGATTTTCAGGAGCCTTCTCCAACACCACAGTTCAAAGGCATCAATTCTTTGGCACTCTGCCTTCTTTACGGGTCCAGCTCTTACAACTATATGTGACCACTGGGAAGACCATAGCCTTGACTATACAGACCTTTGTTGGCAGAGTAATGTCTCTGCTTTTCAGCACAGTTTAAGTTTGTCATAGCTTTCCTGCCAACAAGCAATCGTCTTCTGACTTCATGGCTGCAGTGATCTTAGAGCCCAAGAAGAGGAAATCTGTCACTACTTCCACCTTTTCCTCTTCTTTTTGCCATGAAGTAATGGGGCCAGATGCCACGATCTTAGTTTTTTTTAATATTTAATTTTAAGCCAGCTCTTTCACTCTCCTTCACCCTCAGCAAGAGGCTCTTTAGTTCCTCTTCGATATCTGTCATTAGAGTGGTATTATGCACGTATCTGAGGTTGTTGATGTTTCTCCCCCATCTTGAGTCCAGCTTGTAACTCATCTATCCCAGCATTTCTCATGATGTGCTCAGCGTACAGATTAAACAAACAGGGTGACAGCAGACAGCCCTGTCATACCCCTTTCTCAATCTTGAACCAATCAGTTGTTCCATACAGGATTCTAACTGTTGCTTCTCGACCTGCATACAGGTTTCTTAGGAAACAGATGAGATGGTCTAGTATTCCCATCACTCGAACAGCTTTCCACAGTTTATTATGATACACACAGTCAAAGGCTTTAGCATAACTGAGGAAACAGAGGTAGATGTTTTCCTGGTATTCCCTAGCTTTCTCTGTGATCCAGTGAATGTTGGCAATTTGACCTCTAGTTCCTCTTCCTTTTCTAAAGCCGGCTTGGACATCTGGAAGTTGTTGGTTGGCATAATACTGAAGCCTAGCATGCAAGATTTTAAGCGTGACCTTACTAGCATGGGAGATGAGTATGATTGTCTGATGGCTAGCACATTCTTTTGTACTAAGCTTCTTGGGAATTGGGGTGAGGTTTGACCTTTTCTAGTCCTGAGGCCACTGCTGGGTCTTCCAGATTTGCTGACATATTGGATGCAACACCTTGATGACCTTTTCCTTTAGAGTTTTGAATAGGTCTCCTGGAATTCTGTTGCATCCACTAGCTTTATTAACAGCAGTGTTTCCTAAGGCCCACTTGACTTTGCTATCCAGAATGTCTGGCTCTGGATGACTGACCACACCATCGTAGAAATCCAGTTCATTAAGATCTTTTTTGCACAGCTCTTTTGTGTATTCTTTCCATCTCTTCTTGATCTCTTCAGTGTCTACCAGGTCTCTATCGTTTCTGTCCTTTATTGTGCCCATCTTGAGCGAAATACTCCTTGAAATCTCCAATCACTTCTTTCTTTAGCTATTTGTATGGTATATTTTTAATGGTATAATGATTATGATTTTGAAAAGAACCTTTATCTAACGGGTTACATGATACCTGGAATTTGCCTTAAAATAATCACAGTGAGGAGAAGGAATAATGATAGAGAAGGAACAAGTATGTCAATAACTACTGAAACTGAGCAGTGAGCAAGGAAGGTATGTTATACTTCCCTGCGCTTTTCTGTACGTTTGAAATTTCCCAGAATTAAGGGTTTAGAGATAAACAAACCTCTGGTGATTCTAATGCAGCCACCAAAACTGTGTTCAAGATTTATGGAGTAACCCCTCTGAAGCCAATTTCTTTGCAGCATGATCTTACAAGAAACTTGTTGATCAGGAAGACTTCATACCACCTTTGGGTGTTCTGGTTTGCAAGTGCCTTTTGTGTGGCAACTACAGATTCCTTTGTTTGCAATATCAGATATCTCCCTGGAATTCACATTTCTGATTACAGAGCCTTGACTGCCCTCCCTGCTCCCTCTGTTAAGTGACAAGGTAGTGGATAGATATACTTACCTCACACATGATCTGTGTGAGAACTGTGGGGAACTCTGGAGGTAGAATGTGGACTGGTTGTAACACTGATTTTTGTAATTTCAAGGAAACGAAAACTTCTCTCCGTCTGGCCTCAAATTCCTTCAGGCTTCTATAGGAGGATATTTTAGGACTATGAAAAAAAAGTGTGAGATTGTCAAAAAAAGGGTAGTAGCTATATCCAAGCAGGAAGAGGCAGACACATGAAGAGTCCCTAGAGGTTGGTAATTTTTTTTTCTTTTATTCTATTTTTTTTTTCTTTAATTGAAGTGCAATTGATTTACGGTGTTTCAGACATATAGCAAAGTGATTCAGTTAAACATATAATATTCTTTTTCCTGATCTGCTAAGTAGCAGCACCGGATTTCAGTATATAATAGTTTACATAACTCTGAAATTAGTTCTGTGCACTTGTGTGTGGTTTTGTTGTTGTTGTTAAGTATTTTATTTATTTATTTGGTAGTGCCAGGTCTTAGCTGTGGAACATGGGATCTTCAGTAGAGTGTGGGATATAGTTCCCCAACCAGGGATTGAACCATGGTCCCCTGCGTTGGAAACGCAGAGTCTTAGCCACTGGACAACCAGGGAATCCCTTTTGTATGTAATATGTTACACTTTTTTTTTTTTTAACTCTTGCTTCAGAACTTGAAAAAGGACTGGAAATGAAAGCAAAATTTGATTCCCTGAAATTCACAGGGATCAAGTTAGCCTTGGAAAAAGTCCCAGAAGTGAAAATGGGCAGAGGTGTGAGGGTTTAAAGCATTTTCATAAGGTTGAATTACACAGAAGGGCTAGTTCTGGAGGATGTCACATGAATGAGTAAGTTGGGAAATGCTGGGTTCAATGTTCAGTCCACCAAAAAACATTCAGATCAGTTCAGTTCAGTTCAGTCGCTCAGTTCTGTCTGACCCTTTGACACCCCATGGACTGCAGCACGCCAGGCCTCCCTGTCCATCACCAACTCCCAGACTTTACTCAAACTAATGTCTATCGAGTCGGTGCTGCCATCCAACCATCTCATCCTCCGTCATCCCCTTCTCCTCCTGCCCTCAATCTTTCCCAGCATCAGGGTCTTTTCAAATGAGTCAGTTCTTTGCATCAGGTGGCCAAAGTGTTGGAGTTTCAGCATCAACATCAGTCCTTCCAATGAACATTCAGGACTGATTTCCTTTAGGATGGAACATCCTAAAACATAAGAGCTTTAAAGATCAGGTGGTATTCCAAACACTATCAACTTTTTGGCAGGACTACACAGAGCCCTTAAGTTGCTACTGAGTTCTGAATGTCAAAAAGGGTGGGATGGACTCTGCAGCATTCCTAAAATTCCTAAATCTTAAGGGTCTCAGACCCAGTTGACGCACCTCCATCAGACTGACTCAGCCTCACCTCTCTCCCAGCCCCTTGTTCCTGGAGAGCCTGATGTTGCTTCAGCCACGGTCATCATCGCATGCCCTAGCATAGGTGGCTGGCGTGGCCTTCCCTGGAGTAAGTGTGGGCTCCAGCAGAGCCTCCGTGGTGACCACCGTGGTGGGGGCAGCAGCGGCTCTAGCCTTCTAACCATAAGCCCTGTCAGATTTTATTTTCTTTTTTGTAAAGCGAGTGCCTGACTTAAGCTCTAATTGCCATCCATTTTAAAAGAGGCAACCACTTTAAGGGGTCTATGTCTAGCAAACACCTTGGGCGCCTGTCCCCACTGAGATTCCTCTGTTTTCGCAATCTTAGTTGATTTGGCTAACTGACAATTTGGGTCACTTGCTTTTTTTTTCTCTCTTCCCACGCTTTAAAATCCCACGCTTATGCTTTAAATTCATCAATAAAGAGTGAGCCTTCAAAACTCTAGGCCCCCACCCTCAATCCCAATAGAAGCAGAAGACAGGCCCATGCTTTATCCCTCCCTCTCTCCACCTGTGAACTCACTGCGTGGTATGCTGTGTAACATCCAGATCTTGTAAGTAATAAACCTTTATTTTTTAAACTTTCCTGTTGCTTAGTACTTAATGGCATCTTGAAATTAATAAGAATTACAAGGGCCGGTCTAACCACATTAGTCATTAATAAGCTGAGACCAGCACAAAAACTAGGCCCAACCCCACAAGACCTGGAGGCTCCTCTCACCACCTGCAGAGTCAGCTGACAGCCCCTGAGCATCCCCCAGAGCTGCCCAAAGGGTCGCGTGACATAAGGGACGCTCGGGCATTGACACTGTGGGAGGCAGACTCCGATCCTAAGAGATGGGAGGTGAAAGAAGCCAGTAGGCAAGTCTCCCCCTTCTTCCTACTGATGAACTGTTCAAGGCACATTATTCCTTCTGCCCTGCTAGAAGCATCTCCCATGCTTGAGCAAGCAGCCAGTCTCTTGGTGAAGCTGTGGCCAGCTCGGTAACGTGATACTTTATATATTTGCTTTCCTCCCTAGTGGCTCAGCTGGTGAAGAATCCACCTGCAATGCGGGAGACCTGGGTTCAATCCCTGGGTTGGGAAGATCCCCTGGAGAAGGGAAAGGCTACCCACGCCAGTATTCTGGCCTGGAGAATTCCATGGACTGTATAGCCCATGGGGTCGCAAAGAGTCGGAAGTGACTGAGCGACTTTCACTTCACTTGTTTCCTGCCTGGCTTCCACTTCCCTTCACTCTGACTGTCCTGGGAATGTAGCTGCACTATTCACTCTTTGCCTCAGGCTGTGTTTTCTAGAGAACCAGAGAACAAGGCATTGAATGAAATCTTTTCTGAAGGGTCCTGTCAGGGCCAGTTTCCCAAGGAGCTCTCCTTGGGAAATGCCAGTTTGAAGGACAACTTGTTTGGTGGGATAGAAACCTGGGTTTTTGCCATTACTGTCTATTTCCTGCCCTACACTTCCTAGAAGGCCTTCTGTCCGTCTGCCCTGAACTCTCCTCACTGGGAAAAAAAAAAAAAAAAAGGCTGAATGAAACCCCAGCTTGGAAGAAAGCGCTGTGCATTTATTAAAACAACATATAACACAAACTCGGTCACCGTCCCTTATGTGGGGTATAGACACTGAAATACAGTACATTATCCTTTCCTGGACCTGTGAGTGCTAACCCACCAAGGAGAGGAAGTGGGCAGCTGTATCAACCTGGCTTCCTTCCCTTCTTTATAACAATCGCCAGTCACACAATGACCAGGCATTATCATACAAAAGTTCCTTTACAAAAAGCACCAAATTGGCATACATATACAAGTATACAAAAATCACATTTAAAAAATGTACAAAATATTCCATTTTGCACCAACGTAGAAAAGAATCCAGTGTGGTTGTTTCAAGCACGTTTCCAATTCTGGTTCGCAACGCTGGACACAGCGGTGGGGTCCTACTCCTAGTTCCTGCTCTCTGAGCAGAGAGAAGACACACCTCCCCGTTGCCCCGCCAGGGGCCCTGACCCCTCCCACCCTGGGCCTGTCACTAAGGCAGCTGGGCCCATCCCCACCCTCCCCGGTCTCTCTGCATCTAGAGGGTCTCTCCCTCATCATCGCCTTACTGGTGTCCTGAAAGAAAAAGACAAAGAAAATCAAGGTGAGATGGGAACGCAGGAGGACGCAGGGCTTACCAAGCTGCGGGGAAAAAATTATCAAACCCCAGTTCCTGTCTGGGCTTCCCTGATGGCTCAGACGGTAAAGCGTCTGCCTACAATGGGGGAGACCTAGGTTCGATCCCTGGGTTGGGAAGATCCTCTGGAGAAGGAAATGGCAACCCACTCCAGTACTCTTGCCTGGAAAATCCCATGGACAGAGAAGCCTGGTAGACTTCAGTCCATGGGGTCACAAAGAGTCAGACATGACTGCTGCTGCTGCTGCTGCTGCTGCTGCTAAATTGCTTCAGTTGTGTCTGACTCTGTGCGACCCCATAGACGGCAGCCCACCAGGTTCCCCCGTCCCTGGGATTCTCCAGGCAAGATCACGGGAGTGGGTTGCCATTTCCTTCTCCAATGCATGAAAGTGAAAAGTGAAAGTGAAGTCGCTCAGTTGAGTCCGACTCTTAGCGACCCCATGGACTGCAGGCTACCAGGCTCCTCCGCCCATGGGATTTTCCAGGCAAGAGTACTGGAGTGGGGTGCCATTGTCTTCTCCAAGACATGACTGAGTGACTGCTAATTCCTGTCTGACCTCTTCCTTTTACAATCAAAATGGAATTTAGCTGCCTGAATGCTATGGATTGCAGATCCAATGCAAAAAAGTATAGCCGGCTGACAAATGAAAGTGTTAGTTGCTCAGTTATGTCCAACTCTTTTGTGACCTCATGGACTATAGCTCAGCAGACTCTGCTGTCCATGGTATTATCCAGGTAAGAATGCTGGAGTGGGTTGCCATTTCCTTCTCCAGGGGATCTTCCCAACCCAGGGATCAAACCCATGTCTCCTGCATTACAGGCGGATTCTTTACCACTGAGCCACCAGGGAAGCCCCAGCACTGTTCACTCTTTCCAAATTTTCACAAGATGAAAATCCAAATTCTTTATTGAAATCTTCTTTTAAAAAACAAAAGCTCCTTTTTAAAAAAGACGACTAATTTAAAAAAATGCTGACAACTAATTTTTAAAATTTTAAATATTTAGCCAAGCCTGAGTGCTCTCTATGACTTCTGTTATACTGTGTCACTTTCCATTTGGGAAGGTCATTTAGAGGTAAAGTGAGAACTCTTTATTATGAATAGTTGGAGGGACTTCTCTAAGAGAAAAGGGAATGGGATTTTACCTTAAAATCTCTTTTTAATTTTGCCTTAAAAACTCTTAAAAAGGGTAGAAACATCATCCCAGTGTCACTCAGTAGGGCTCTCAAGTTGTCACTGAATGAATGAAAAAGTGGAGGTAGATGGGTATCTCACCTTCTTCCTTCCCCTCTGTGGACTCTTCCTCTTCATGATCTTCTTCTTCTTCAATGAACTCCTCCTCTTCCTCATCTGTGTGTGACAAAGAACAATTGCCTTAGGTTTGGGCTGGTGTCTCAGAGGAGAGGTTCAAAGGAGATCCAGGCTGGAGACACCCAGTTCAGTTCAGTGTCTCCATCGTGTCTGACTTTTTGCAACCCCATGGACGGCAGCACACCAGACTTCCCTGTCCATCACCAACCCCAGAGTCAGTTCAAACTCATGTCCATTGAGTCGGTGATGCCATCCAACCATCTACTCCTCTGTCGGCCCCTTCTCCTCCTGCCCCCAATCTTTCCCAGCATCAGGGTCTTTTCCAGAGTCAGTTCTTCACATCAGGTGGCCAAAGTATTAGAGTTTCAGCTTCAACATCAGTCCTTCCAATGAATATTCAGGACTGATTTCCTTTAGGATGGACTGGTTGGATCTTCCTGCTGTCCAAGGGACTCTCAAGAGTTTTCTCCAACACCAGAGTTCAAAAGCATCAATTCTTTGCCGCTCAGCTTTCTCTATAGTCCAACTCTCACGTCCATACACGACTACTGGAAAAACCATAGCTTTAACTGGACAGATCTTTGTCAGCAAAGTAATGTCTCTACTTTTTAATATGCTGTCTATGCTGGTCATAGCTTTTCTTCCAAGGAGCAAGCATCTTTTAATTTCATGGCTGTAGTCACTATCTGCAGTGATTTTGGAGCCCCCCAAAATAAAATCTCTCACTGTCCAGTCAGGATCAAAGGGCCATGTTGGTGCCTCAGGGGCCCAGGAGGCAATGGGTTTGGTCCTCTTTCCCCCAACACTCTCCAAGGCAGGGAGGCTCAAGACCTCCTTTGTTCCAGTAGCAGCAGCATCTCTTCCCTGGTCTGCCTGTGACCAGAGGAGACCCTGGAAATGCATATGCAGACTGTCTGCCTCTGCACACAGAGCATCATTACCTGGGAAACAGGGAAATGCCTTGGTCCTCAGGAGTCAGAGTCCTTATCCTGAAGGTATCTGCTCAGTCTTTGAAATCTGCTTGCCTCACACTCCTTGTCCAGTTTTCCCACATTCCTTAGCCTACAGGGCCATGGATACAGGGTGGGAAGCCCTTCAGGGGCCATCTGCTCGTTAGTTGCCTGAAACTGAGCCCCACATGGTGACTATGGTGCAAGCTCTGTGCTCAATTTCCCGTCCTGGGGTCTCGCCTTCAAGCTCTACTCACAGGGGACAGGCCCCTTCCCCACCCTCTCTCTCAAGCCGCTTCTTTGAGCCTTTGGGTGCCCTGAAGGGGTCAGTACAGACTCAGAGTATTTGTCAAGAGTATCTGGAGAAGGGCTTGAAAGAGTTAATTCCTCCAAACTGACAACTGGGATCTGTGTATAACCCGAGGAATTTTTTTTTTTTTTTGTGGTGGTGGTGGTTTAAACCATTATTACAATTAACTACTTATAGCAGCATTTGCTAAGAATTTACTATGGGCCAAGTGCTAACTTGTGCTAAGGACTGTACACTCATTGCCTCATACAATCCCCAGATGACCCTTGGTGGAACCTGCACTTACTGCCCATGTGGCCCCTGCAAGTCACTCACCTTTCCTTGGATTTTTTTTTAAATTTTTTATTTTATATTGGAGTATAGCCGATTAACAACACTGTGATAGTTTCAGGTGGACAGCAAAGGGACTCAGTCATACGTGGTCATGGATCCATTCTCCCACCTTTCCTTGGTTTTATTGCCTTGACTACAAAACGGAGATGACAAAAGAACTACCTCTTAAAGTTGTTGTATTAAACAACAGAGTTCATGTCCAGGGCTCAGTGGCCAGGCCACAGAAAGTTCTCAAGGAATGGTATCCATGGGTACACTCTCCATTTACCCGTGAGGACACAGAGAGGCTCAGGGAGATTACTGAAGGCAGTGCAGGTATTCACAGTGTCAGACTGCTCACACAGTATGATCCACTCTTGAAGATCTTAGTTTAGGGAGGGTGACTCCAGGGGATCTTCCCAACCCAGGGATCGAACCGGCATCTCTTACATCTCCTGTATCAGCAGCCGAGTTCGTTAACACCACGTGGGAAGCCCAGATGATCTACAGCCATGGATTTACCCAAGTCCACTGACACCTCCCTGGTGACTGGCAACTTCCCTGGTGGTTCAGACAGTAGAGAATCTGTCTGCAATGCCAGAGACCCAGGTTTGATCCCCAGGTCGGGAAGATCCCCTGGAGAAGAAAATGGCAACCCCCTCCAGTATTCTTGCCTGGATAATCCCATGGACAGAGGAGCCTGGTGGGCTACAGTCCATGGGGTCGCAAAGAGTCAGACATGACTGAGCGACTAACACTTTCATTGACACCTCAGCTTTGGGATGTATGTCGTCCTTACCCAAGAATAGAGTATATTTGGGCTTCTGAGAATGGATTTAGCACTCCGGATTCTGAAAGCTTGCAGGCGAGCAGACGCAGGAGGTGCCAAGAAGCTTTTCTTTCTCTTGCAAGCCCATTCACAGCTCTTCCCTGCCCCTACACGACCCCTACCCCTCTTTCTTACTCTCAGCAGACCACCAGAGCATCACCTCTCACACAAAGGCAACATTCAACAGAACTGGATCTGCCCTCCCTCTCTTTGTTGCTAACTAGCTGCCTTTCAACTGTGAAACCTTGAGCGAACTATCAACATCTTTGTTCTCCATCTGGTTCCTCGTGCTTTCTTATTATTTTTCCTTTATTATTGTTATGGCTATATTGTTACAATTATTATAGGTACTCTGTGGAAAAGTAACCACAGACAGAAGCAAGGACAGAATATAGATAAATTAAGGTGCCTGAGTATCCAAGTTTACAGCAGTAGGAAGCTGAAGCTAAGACTAGATTTAGGCAGTAACTAGTAAGGCAATGGCACCCCACTCCAGTACTCTTGCCTGGAAAATCCCATGGACGGAGGAGCCTGGTGCGCTGCAGTCCATGGGGTCGCTAAGAGTCGGACATGACTGAGTGACTTCACTTTCACTTTTCACTTTGATACACTGGAGAAGGAAATGGCAACCCACTCCAGTGTTCTTGCCTGGAGAATCCCAGGGACGGGGGAGCCTGGTGGGCCGCCGTCTATGGGGTCGCACAGAGTCGGACGCGACTGAAGCGACTTAGCAGCAGCAGTATATGTCTAGTACCTTACAGAGGCCTCTGAATCAATGTCTTATTTGCTGCACAGCATCATTCGGTGGTCATTATCAGTAGGCCTATTTGTAACCTAAGTTTAAAGTGAGGAAATGAAGCTCAGTGAGGTGGAGGGAACCATCAAAATGCCACGAAAGATAAAAAATGGCAGAACTGGGTGGTTCCGTAGTTAAGAATCCACCTGCCAATGCATGGAACATGGGTTCCATTCCTGGTCTGGAAAGAGCCCACCTGCGGGAGGATAACTAAGCCTGTGCTCCAAAACAAGAAAAGTTCATGCACTATAACTAGAGAAAGCCAGCACACAGCAACGAAGACCCAGTGAAGCCAAAAATAAATTAAAAAAAAAATAGAAGTAGCCGAACCAGATTTGATCTTAGGTCTGCCTGATTTTATGAAGTTAAAAGACGCTTGCTCCTTGGAAGAAAAGCTATGACCAACCTAGACAGCATATTAAAAAGCAGAGACATTACTTTACCAACAAAAGTCTGTCTAAAAGCTATGGTTTTTCTAGTAGTCATGTATGGATGTGAGAGTTGGACCAGAAAGAAGGCTGAGTGCCGAAGAATTGATGCTTTTGAACCGTGGTGTTGGAGAGAACTCTTCAGAGTCCCTTGGACAGCAAGGAGATCAAACCAGGCGATCCTAAAGGAAATCCACCCTGAATATTAATTGGAAGGACTGATGCTGAAGCTGAAGCTCCAATACTTTGGCCACCTGATGTGAAGAAATGACTCATTGGAAAAGACGCTGATGCTGGGAAAGACTGAAGGCAGGAGGAGAAGGGGCCGACAGAGGATGAGATGGTTGGATGGCATCACCAACCTGATGGACGTGAGTTTGAGCAAGCTCCGGGATTTGGTAATGGTCAGGGAAGCATGGTGTGCTGCAGTCCATGGGGTTGCAAAGAGTCGGACACGACTGAGTGACTGAACTGAACTGAACTGAACTGAACTGCCTGATTCCAAGTTGCCTTACTGTTTCTATCACCCCAAGTTCCTCCCTATAGCAGATCCATACATAATTTACTGAGCTGGGCTTACCCAGAAGTTGACTGTACAAGTCTGATGGATATCTGGGTATGTTTGGCAGTGTATCTGCCTCCATGTGGGGCTCAGTGGGAGGGAAGCTGACTTGCAGGGGAAATAATCCCTTACCTGTCCCAAAGTCGATGGTCCTCAGGGTGTCAGCTACGTGCTCTAAGTCCAAAGTAAAGTAGTCCATGTTTTCAAAGCCCTGCTCTATCTTCCCCAGCTGGCAACCCTTGGAAGCTTCCACGATGCTGTGGGGCAGAGAGAAAAGGGGGGAAGGGCACAGTGAGATCTCTGTTCCCAGAGAAGGAAGGAGGCGTTTTAGCTCCAACTTACACCAGGGCACATGCTTGTGTCCACACCCAGGCCTTGCACCCAGAGGCTTCCCTGGAGGGTGGAGTATTTTCCCTTGGGTCACAAGCAGAATAGATGTCTAAGACAGCAGGGATGTAAAGGCTAGGAAAGGTAGCCTAGGGGAAGACCCTCCCAGCAGAACTAATGCAAAGGAGGAGGCCTTCTGAACATGTCAGAGGCCCTGAGGGGAACTAGAGCCTTGACTCATAGCCCTGGGGAAACACTGACCTTCTGATGAGCTGCTTGGCACTCTGTGGGGGGAGAGAAAGAGCAAAGGGTTAGAACTGCAGAAAGGGGAGCCCCAGGAAATCAGCAAAACCGGTGACCAGGCACTGCAGATGCACACTTGGTGCCATCCCCTTGCCTAGCTTTGCCAAACAGAACTTGGATTTTCCCTCTGTCCATGGTCTGCGCAGGCCTTAGTCATTATCCTAGGACCCTCCCGTTGTGGCCGGAAGCTTGGATTCTAGGAGTATTCATCTAAGCACTCTTAAACACGGAAATCCCCAAGATGAGAATCATATTCTAATCACCTTTTTAAACCCTATGTCTAGCACAAAGCCTGGCCCACAGTATGTGCTTAGGAAATTTTTATTGAACTTAACTCTTCCTTACAAAATCTTACAGCTGATCCCTTCATGTTTCCCCCAACCAGCTCTTCTAGGGTAGGGCTGTCTCTTTCATCTGTCTCTCCATCTCAGCGACTGGCCTACAGCAGGTGCTCAGTTAATAGTCTCCACATGGGCACTGTATTTTGTAGCTTGCAAAGCCATTTCACAAGCATCCTTTTATTTGATCCTCATAAAATCAGTTGAGAGGAAGGGAGGGAGAAATTGTTACATGCTCACTATGCAGACAGGGGCTTCCTGAGTAGCTCAGCTGGTAAAGAATCTGCCTGCAATGCAGGAGACCCCGGTTAGATTCCTGGGTCAGGAAGTTCCCCTGGCGAAAGGATAGGCTACCCACTCCAGTATTCTTGGGCTTCCCTGGTGGCTCAGATAGTAAAGAATCCACCTGCAAAGCAGGAGGCCTGGGTTCAATCCCTGGGTTGTGAAAATCCCTTGGAGGAGGGCATGGCAATCCACTCCAGTATTCTTGCCTGGAGAATCCCCATGGACAGAAGAGCCTGGCGGGCTACAGTCCATGGGGTCACAAAGAGTTGGACACGACTGAGAAACTAAGCACAGCACAACACATACAGATGAGGAGACTGAGTCTTTAAATATGAATGAGCTTGAAATAACTTCCCCAAAGGCATAGTCTTTGGTGATCAGTGATGGAGCCCAACTTGCCCCTTGGAGCTGCTGAGTTGAAGTGCCCACCCCCTCCCAGGACTGCTCACCAAGAGGAAGATGGCGCCACCGGGCTCGTCCAGAGACTGGATGGCTGTCTCCACCAGCTTGGTGGACTTGTCCAGTTGCTCCCGGTACTGCTGGATGAGGGCCTCAAGGAAGCCGAGCTTCTCCTCCTGCTCGCGCGTGATCCGCTGCAGCAGCTCGCTCTTCTTCTCGTCCAGGATGGCGTACAGCGTGTCAAACTTCTGGCTCAGTTCTTCTTTCACCTGGTGACTGTTCTCCTGGTGACAGAGATCTCTGAGTCACATCCTGCAGGTCCTCCTTCCTATCCCCTACCCTTCCTTCCTGGGATGGGTGTGCTAGGAATGAAGAGTCTAGAGCTGGGAGAGATTTACTGCACCCCCATTTTGCAGAACACGAAACAAAGCCTTAGCCAGAAGAAAGCATTTGCTAGGGTTTGCCAGCAATGTTTGGAGGCTGGCGTCGTAGAGAAAACTACACCTTTCCTCAAAAGTGGAGACTCTAGGGTCAGGTGGGATGACATATGTGGGCCTCCTGTGTGCCCCCAGTCACACTCTTTCTCCACTTTAGGACCAAGACCAGATTTGGGAAATTCTGCATCATTTGGTCCCCAGAGAAGTGGAGAAGCAGCCCCACCCCACCCCTGGCAATGGTATCCACATTGAGACTCCCTGCTGTCCAACACTGACGCTACATTTTCATTTTCTTACCTGTAAACTGGGTATAATAGTAGCATCTCATTAGACTGGGGGCCCCTCGTGGATAATAACAACATCCTTCTTCCTTCTCTGAACCTATACTCACACAACTCTATCCATCAGAAATACACTGATCACTCCCAACCCCCCATGTCATTCCCAGGTCCCCACCTCAAGGGTATATGAAAAATCATGGATGCTTTTGCAGGAATAGAAAAGAGTCCTCTACCTCTACAGTCTTGCTCCTCAGAGTGTGGTCCATGGACAAGCAACTTGGGCAAATCCTGGGAGCTTGTTAAAAAAGCACAATCTCATGCCTCCTTCTAGACCTACTGAATCAGAACTTGAATTCTAACAAAATCTCAGGGTGATTTCAAGTTTCCCATTAAAGCCTGAGAAGCTTTAGTGTATAGCACACTGGAGAACAATGCTCTAAGAACTACTAGCTTCCTGGATAAATGCTGGGAATGATTGAAGGGGACACTGCCTGAAGTCAGGGACCTGGTCTGTCTTCCTCGCCACCCCATCCTCAGCATCTTTGGCAGAGCCTGGTACCCAGTGATCCTCAAGAAGCTTTTGTGAGTGAATGAATAAATGGACTAGTCATTCCCTCCCCAACCATCCCTGTGTGAACACTCCAGGCCCAGGCTCGACGGGGAAGCCACCCCAGAGACCAGGTTGCCCTGGGAAGCTTCGAATGCCCAGGCCCAGCTATGCTTCCCCTCACCTTGGTCACTCGACAGGAGTCCTCTAGCTGAGTGATGATGGTCTGCACACGGTCATTCCCTGCCACCAGCATGGAGATACAGTTACTCAGCTCGGTCTAGATGGGAGGGATGGTGGGGGAACAGGAGAGGAGAGACAAAAATAGTCTCAGGGCCCACCCTCATGGGAGTGGCAGCAACACAGCACCCTCACTCCCCTCTCTGCTAGAAAGAGCCTCTTTCTGGGGTGCAGCTCAGGTCCAGAGCAGAGAACACCAGAGAGACACTGCATCCCTCACATCACAGTGGAGGCACAGAGAGGGGAAGTGAGTTGCCCCAAATGCACAGCAATGTGCTGGCCAAGGAGGGGCTTGTTTCTAGGAATGAAGGGATCCAGAAAAAAAAAAAAAAAATAGGTTGGAGAATTCTAGAAGAGAAAGATCAAGATAAGAGAGGAAGGAGGGGAGGAAAGAGTACAGAAAGGGGTTGTTGTTGTTGCTTAGTCAAAAAGTCATGTCCGACTCTTTTGCGATGCTATGGACTGTAACTCACCAGGCTCCTCTGTCCATGGGATTTGCCAGGCAAGAGTACTGGAGTGGGTTGCCATTCCCTTCTCCAGGAGATCTTCCCAGCCCAGGGTTTGAATCTGTGTCTCCTGCATTGGTAGGTGAATTCTTTACCACTGAGTCACCTGGGAAGCCGCAGCTTATCGCATGTACAGGGTGGTGGGGCTCTCACAGGCCCAGGGACCCAGAGAGAAGGCTGCCTCTTGCTGCAGGGGGATCTGGGGAGGGGTGACCAGCACAGAAAGAGGCAGCAGGGGCCCAAACCACACTGGGTTATAGAAGTCATGGCCTGAGAGGACCCGGGTGACCTGGCCCTGGGATCTGGTCTCTCCCTTGCGGCCGCACCCAGGTGCCCTCAAGCTGCTCTAAGTATAACTCATGAGCTCAGCCATCTCCCCAAGGAAGGCAAGGGCAGTTCTCCCTACGGCCCGGGACGTCCCTCCGGGGGACTATTCCTGGAAGGCCGGCTCAGCAGATCTACGGGGATCAAGTCCGCATCCTGAATCATCTGTCCAGCGGGCTCGGGCTGGGGGTGGGAGTCGCTCAGGCCAGTACCTTCTGTCCCTGGAAGACACTCTGCAGTGGGGCCACCTCGCAGGCCTTGTGGGCTCCGAACACCTTGCACATGGAGCAGGTGGGCACCTCGCACGTGAGGCAGTAGATGTTGATTTTCTCATCTTCGTGCTCCTTGCACATGGGGTGGCTGCCCTTCTGCAGCGGCCGGCTGAAGTGGAGAAGAGTCATCAGTCATGAGGTGTGGTTTCAAATCCCTGTCTTCCCCTGCAGCCCCAGGAGCCCCCCACCCCCCGCCCCCAACCCACATCTACAACCCGAGCTCTCAGAGGTTGTCTGTCCTGAATCCTTTTCTTTTCATTCTCTGAGGGCCCAGAACCAGGGAAGCCAATGACACCAAGACTAGGATTCAAACTCCAGTGATGGAGTTGGCCCAGGCCTGGCCAATGCAGGACCTGGAAAAAGTTGTAGGATCCCAGAGTCATTTTGAGACGTTCTGGAAAAGAGGAAACTGGGTCCCAGAACGGTGAATGGACTTGCCCAAGGTCGCCCAGCAAGTCAGGGCAGGGGAGGCTAAGGTTCATTTGTTCTAATTATAGTCCCCAGGCTCTTGGTTACAGCAGGTTGGGCTTCCAACAAAGCAATTTATACTCATGGCCTCACTGACTTCTATATTTAATCCACCAGACTGTAATCTCTGTCAAAGCAGGGAAACTTGCCTGTTGTCTTCAGCCCTAAATCTGCAATGTACAGTGCCTGACGTAGAGCAGGTGGTGACTGAATACGGGTGGAGAGAATACATCAGTAAGCAAGGTGTACCAAGGCTCTGAGAAGGAGGTGGTATGTGTGCCCCAAGTCACTCAGCGAAAGCAGAGGCAGCCCAGGGCCATCCAGTGGCCCAGCACAAGCCTTAATTTCCAACCTGATAGTCTTTCCAGGATCCAGAGTTGCTTCTTTCTCTTTCTTCCCAAACACACACTCTTAGGATGACTTTCTCCCTTTGTCTCTCTCCTCTTAGGGCCTCTGGCATTTTATCTATGGTTCTCTCACAGTTACTTCCTGAGATTCAATTTTTTGAGTCTAGGTTTTACCGCCCGGCTAACTCTACACTCATCTAGAGTCAACAGCACGCCTACATCATCTCTGATTTCCAAGCCCCTAACACAGCAGTGTGTGTGAGTGCTCAGTCACTTAGTCATGTCTGACTCTTTGCGACCCCATGGACTGTAGCCCACCAGGCTCCGCTGTCTGTGGATTTCTCCAGTCAAGAATACCGGAATGGGTTCCCATTTCCTTCTCCAGGAGATCTTTCCAACCCAGGGATAGAACCCATATCTCCTGTGTCTCCTGCATTGACAAGCAGATTCTTTACCACTGAGCGATGGCAGGCAGGTCATAAATGGTGACTATCCCCCAACATGTCAGTGCCTCAACTCCAAACAGCCCTGCATGATTGATCACACCCAGGGCATTACTGTCCCCTCAAGAGCTTAAATAAGCTCCTTTTCAGACTTGTCTTCCCAGGGTCCCCCATGCCAGCAGGGCTCTCCCTTTACTACCTGTCTCTGCCCTCTGGGAAGGGAGCTCTGGGGTGACTGCAGGTGCAGAGGTGAGGCACGATCCTGTGGTCTGGTGCCTGTGTCCCCCGTCATCCCAGATGCCCATCCTCCCAACCCCAGGGACCAGCATCAGGGTTCAAGTCCACACTGTTCTGCCGCTTACTCATGGTGACCTTGGACAAGTGATTTCACCTCTCTGGGCCCTGGTCTCACCCCCAAGCTACATGGGGCAGAACCTCAATAACTATCGTCATCATTCAGTTCTGGTGAAAGGCCTGGGAGGGTTCAAACACAACTTCCTCTTTCTAGGTTGACTCTATTATTTTGGTGCAATATTGATTTTATTATGATCATGATCAACAACATAATCGCATTTTTGTAGTGTTGAACTCTGGCAACATGAGAGGCAGTAGCAGTTAAGAATGTTCACCATGGAGTCAGTCAGACAGGCTCCCTCTCAGCTTCACCACTCGCTAGCTGAGTGGCCTCGGACAAACCTCTGAGTCTCCATTTTCTCATCAGAAAATGAGGGTAAAAATGGCTCAAAGGATTACTGTGAGAATTAAAACGGGGATAATGCATGGAAAATGCTTAGTGCAGCGCTGCACACAGTGGATGCTCAGTAAATACTTGCCATCTTGAGCACTTCCCATCAACATCCTATTTGATAGTCATGATAGCAAATCTTACTGTCCGTTTCTGGAGACAGAGGAAATAGAGGCCCAGAGACTCACCCAAGACCCTACCGTGCATGAGTAACAGAGTCAGAGTAGCAGACACAGTGCTCTGGTTAGAGCTTTCTCAAACAAGGACTAGTCTGTCGACTTTTGGGGGCACAGGACGCTGCCCACAAGCACGTATTTGGTGAGGCCTTGGGACTGCAAGGGCCATGAGGTCAGCAGCCTCTTGTCAGGACATGCTGATCAGTAAAGATCTGCTTGGTAGCTTTATCTCTCCCCAACACAGCACAACCTCCACTAGGCACAAATTCTGCCCAAGAATGAGTGGCTATTTCACAAACAGGGAGAGTTGGAGCTAGATGGGTTGGGCTGGGTCCCAGCAATTCTCAGCTGCGAAACTCTGGGTAAGTGATTTTACCTCTTTGAGCCTCAGCCTCCTCCTCCATGAAACAGGGATGATGAAAGCCATGCTAATCCATAAAAAACTGCTGTGAAGCAGCAGCAGGAAGCATTCCTGGTGTTTGGCACTGCTGTTATCATTATAGAGAAACTGGCTTTGTTCTCACTGGGCGCTTTCTCCGCTCATCAGGGCCACTTAACTGGCCCCAGTGGCTCCCTCTCCCTCACTCTCCCTCTCACATCTCATCTGTCCCCTGATTTTGGTCTCAGTATCTTCCAGGAGGACAGCCTAATGTCTGGGTCCCCTGCCATTCACTGGATGACACCGAAAGCCAGGGCTGGGGGATAAGATGAGCCTCTGTTCATGCCTAAGGGAGATGGCTGCCTGGACTAACTGGCATATCTCTTCCAGCTAGGGGACTGGATCCAGAGTAGGTGAAGGAGGATGGGGCCCTGAAGCGCTGGACGCCCAGGATGGGCAGGGGCAGGGGGATGGCCTCCCCGCGGAGGGAGCACTGACCTGGAGCACTCCTGTTTGTAGATGTCAATGATGTTCTCCACCAGCAGATTCCGCTGCAGGCCGTACACTCCGTGGCGGTCCATGATCACCTCGTGGCGGCAGGAAGGGCAGCGGAAACGGCCTCCAGACATGGCCGCGGAGCCAACCCGGCCGGTCCAGTAGGGATTGGCAGCCTGCTGGCGACAGGGGCGGAGGTGAGGCCTGGGCTCCCTCCTTGGCTCCTTCCCTTTCTGACCTCCAACTGTCTTCCCCATTGATCACCACCACCATTCTCATCAAACCACATGACTTAAACCTTCCCCTTGGCTCAGACTGGTAAAGCGTCTGCCTGTAGCACGGGAGACCCGGGTTCGATCCCTGGGTTGGGAAGATCCCCTGGAGAAAGAAATGGCAACCCACTCCAGTACTCTTGCCTGGAAAATCCCATGGATGGAGGAGCCTGGCAGGCTACCGTCCATGGGGTTGCAAAGAGTCGGTCACAACTGAGCGACTTCACTTTCTTTCCTAATATGAGAGAGCCAGCCCACTTACACAGGGAGCACCTGAGAATCAACTAAGGAATCAACAGGTTTGGAGATCAGCAGACCAAGGGTCAAGTCACAGTAATTCTTGGAATGACTTCGGTGAGCAACCTTTTCTCACCAAGCCTCCGTTTGTCCATTCATGAAATGGGCATGAAATTACAGCCAGCTCCTAGAATTGCGTTTTAAAGAAAAGATAGAGACCATTCTGTAAAGTGCTTCTGGGGAACTTTGAGGCCTGTCTCCTAGCCAGGATGGACACCCACTCCCATTCTTTTCTTAAGGAGATGAAGCCCCTCCTGCTCCCCATTATAGCAAACAGTTTCAAGGGGAAGATGCTGAGAGGGTGCCTCTCAGCCACCCTCCTCCTAAAGATCTGGGCCCCCTGCCACTGCGGAGCTGGCTCCAGCCCCTGGGGTCTGGTTTCTCTCTCCTTTCTGCCTGCCTCTCCCACTTATCACTTGAAGCATTTGACTCCTGATTGGAGAGTCAACTGTGGTGCTCAGGACAGGGTGGGGTAGCTGCAGGCAGGGTGGGGAGGGGAGAAGTGCGTCATGGAGAAGGAATGGGTCAGCCAGAGCCGCCTCCCCAGCCCCGTCGACCCCTTCCAGAGACTTCGGCAGGGGTTCACTTCAGAGGGGGAAAAAAACAAGTCCAGTTTGGAAGGGTTCCGGACTAAGAGAGAAGTTTTCTTTTAGCTTTCATCACAGGAAGACTGAGTAGCTGCCTGGAGCCCCAGTCCTATGCCAGGCCCAGCACTGACCTGGAAGATGTCGTTGGCACACTTCCGGCAGAGGTTGTGCTGGCACGGCAAGATGACCACCGGCTTGGTAAACATCTCCAGGCAGATGGGGCAGATCAGCTGCTTCTCCAGGTTCTCCATGGGGTTTCCATCCTGGATCAGGCTCGACTTATAATCCATGTTGTCCTGGAGACAGACGTGGGGACCCACCTGGCTGCCTCCTTCACCTGCCTTGCTCTAAGCAGACCTGGGGGTCTTTGTTACAGAATACCCGCCCAGAGCCTCTTTGCCTTCCTCTCCTGGCGCCCAAACTCTGCCTTGGTCTGAGGCCCCTCTGATATTTATAGCTGGGCCCTGGTCACATGAGCCCCAGGAGGAGACCAGCTGAGCATTCCGGTGCCAAGTGGCTGGCGAAGCTTGAGTTTCCTCCAGGCCTGAAAGACCAACCCTCTCGGATCACATGTAAGGATGAGCAGTCACTGTTCCCTTGGGACGGGGGTCGTAAACAAGAACAGCTTGTTCGTGGGCAGGCTTGGGGCAGGACTGGTACCCAGAGTTTCCTCCAAAAATTAGTCTCCTCCTACAGCAGGCTGGTAAGGAGTGAGGGGGCCACTGGGATGTGTGGGGTTAACAACCAGTGCCCTCTCACTGACCAAAATAAATCCATCCCCTCCTCTGGAGTCCTGGGCAACTCCCCAGGTAAGGCCTACCCCCAAGCACAGCACGTTGCTAAAGACCCTGAGATGTCCCCAACCAGGGCTAGCCCGTCCCTCCATCCCTTGGCCACTAATTCCATTTTTTTTTTTTTCTTTCTGGATCGCATGTAGGGTCTTAGTTCCTCAACCAGGGATCAAACCCACACCCCTTGCAGTGGAAGTGTAGAGTCTTAACCACTGGACCTCCAGGGAAGTCCCTAATTCCATTTTAATACAGGATTCCTTCCCTTGATACGGAGTCTGTTTCCTCATTTTATAGATTTTGACACTGAGGTTTAAGAAGGAAAGGATCTTATTCAAAGTGATCTGGGAAGTAAGTGGCAAAGCCACAAATCTTATTCATTCATCAGACACTGAGCGACTAAACAACAGAGACAATCTATACATCAGGCAACGAGTGAGTGAAGTCGCTCAGTCGTGTCTGACTCTTTGCAACCCCATGGACTGTAGCCTACCAAGCTCCTCTGTCCATGGGATTTTCCAGGCAATAGTACTGGAGTGGATTGCTATTTCCTTCTCCAGGGGATCTTCCCAACCCAGGGATCAAACCTGGGTCTCCCGCATTGTAGACAGATGCTTTACCGTCTGAGCCACCACGGAAGTCCTATACATCAGGCAACAAAATGAGAGATAAATGAGTAATCCTTTTCCCTGCCCTGGGAAACTCCCAGGCTAGGAAGGGAGACAGACACAAATAACTGTCATGTAGGGACCCGAAGCACTATGTATCCACTTAGACATTATCCAGATGTTCCCCTCTGCTTTCTGCACGAATTTAAATTTTTCTCCACATCCTTCTGGACCATCTTCCATGTTGGCTGGTAGAAGTCATTGTTGTTCAGTGCCAAAGTCAAGTCTGACTCTTTGCGATCCCATGCACTGCAACACGTCAGGCTTCCTTGTCCTTCACTATCTCCCAGAATTTGCTCAAACTCATGTCCATTGAGTCAGTGATACCATCCAACCATCTCATCCTCTGTCACCCACTTCTTCTCCTGCCCTCAATCTTTCCCAGCATCAGGGTCTTTTCCAATGAGTCAGTTCTTCGCATCAGGTGGCCAAAGTATTGGAGCTTTGGCATCAGTCCTTCCAATGAATATTCAGGACTGATTCCTTTAGGATGGACTGGTTTGATCTCCTTGCAGTCCTAGGGACTCTCAAGAGTCTTCTCCAACACCACAGTTTGAAGTTATTAGAGCAGCTCTAATGTCTTTAAGGTAGAATGTCATGCAAAGGGATATGGGTATCAGGTGCTGGTATGAGAGTGGGAACACTATCACTGGGCCCCAGGATGAGCCTAAAAGTCTGTAGAACCTACAGGAGGAGTGTCCAGGATCTCACAAAGAAGGGGCAGCAGGAGAACAAGTTTGATGACCTCAGCCTAGACAGGAGTGGATGGTTGAAGCCCTGAGATAAGGCCTAGTGAGTAGTAAGGACAGAGAAGCCAACCTTGTGATGGGGAGGGAATGGGAAGGAGAAGAAGAGGGGCAATCTCTCACAGAAAGAGCAGGAGTCTTAGAGGACAAGGAGTGGGCAATTTTTTTTCAATCCTTTTTTAACATTTGTTTATTTATTTGGCTGTGCCAAGTCACAGTTGCAGCATGCAGGATCTTTAGTTGTCACACATGGGATCTAGGTCCCTGATTAGGGATCAAACCTGCGCCCCCTGCATTTGGAGCGTGGAACCCCAGCCACCGGACCACCAGGCAAGTCCCAGGAGTGGGCAGTTTCAAGGAGAAGGTGGTCCCTCCCAAATGTCAATGGTTAGTTTTTTGCTGAGCATCTACTATGTGTTGGGCACTGGGTTAAGCAGTTCATGATCATTATTTTATTTCATCATCTCAACAGCCAACAGGTACAACGATGTAAGAACTATTGTACCCCATTCCTCAGATGAGGACACTCAGGCACAGAGAAGTCAAATAATTTGTATGAAGTCACACAGCCTGGACCTAGGACAAAACCCAGATATGTTTGACTTAGGCGCCCAAGCTCCTCATTTCTCTACTTGAACTGCAGGTCAACCCTGCCAGGCCAGCCAGGAAGAGGATGAGAGTTCAAAAGAATCTGTCCTTTCCTCCTTACTTGGTTTTGTTCAGACTTAAGGCAGCACAGTTCTCTGGGAAGGAGGGCCTTTCCACGGCCATAGGAGACAAAGGCTTCAGGCTGTCATGGCATCCCATTCTCCTTTGTCTAAGTGACTTGGTTATGGCCAGGGAGACCCGAAGGCTGGTGGAGGTGGGTTAAAGATAAAGGATTTCAGCCCTGATAAAAAGTGCAAGAAGATAGCTTCGTGCTTACCTTTGAATGAGGTTATAAAGGGACAAGTCTGAGAAGGAAATCAACCCCCTGAGTATGGCAGAGAGGAACTGCAGAAAGCACTGGGGTCATTGATGCCATCATTGTGCTGCTAGTTTACCTGCCCTTGGAACTGCCCTCTAAGATGTGAGAGAACGAACGTCATGACAGTGTAATTAATCTGTTACTTACAGCACAGAGCACTCTGTATCCATTCAGGATTCCAACTCCCATATGTCAATGATTCTCAAATCTCTAATTCAAGTTCAGATCCTTCTCTTCTTTAAGCTGAAGATCTGCTGGAAATCTTTACTGGGATGTCCCAATAGCCTCTCCAACTCACCATATCCCAAACAGAACGCATCATCTCTGCACCACCACCACTCCCCACCAAGCTTCTTCTTCTATATTCCTTTGTCTCATGTCTCAGTAAATAGCACTCCCATCCAGCCATTTGCACAGACCAGAAGGCTGAGAGCCATCCTAAGGCTCCTCTTTCCTCCCCATTGCACACCCAGTCAATCTCTGTATCAAACACAGGTCCACCTTCACATCTCACTTGTCATCTTGCCATCTGGTTTTCCCTCTGGACTTAGAAGACTCTGAGAGCAAAGACTGTTTCTATTCATCCCTGTACCTCCAGCACCTGACACACAGTAGGCACAAAGGAAATGCTGCTTAAGGGAGTGGATGAGCGCATGAATTAAACAGAGGCAGCGGGGTTACTGCTGACTGACTTTGGGGAGATTGGGGTGCTTGAGCAAATTTTTCTTGGCTGAGATGGGGCAGACCGTGGAAATGGGGGATGGAGTTGATGGAGTAAATTCTAAAGTCTTTGAAAGGCACTTCCCTGGTAGTCCAGTGGTTAAAAATCCACCTGCCAATGCAGGGGACACTGGTTAGATCCCTGGTCTGAGAAGATCCCACGTGCCTCAGAGTAAGCCCCTGCACCACAAGTACTGAGCCCATGCTCTAGAACCCATGAGCCGCAACTGCTGAAGTCTGCACGCTCTAGAGAGCCCGTGCTCTGTGACAGGATGAGCCACCTCAAAGAGAAGCCTGCTCGCCACTAGGGAAAGCCCACATGCAGCGACAAAGCCCCAGTGCAGCCAAAAATTTAAAAATCATTAAGAAAATAAAGTCTTGGGAAGGAGAGGGACACGCCAACCTTTGAGTTGGGAGGATAGGAGAGAAGAAAGGATGGAGGTTAAAATCAGAGACGTTGGGAGATGGAGAGAAATGTGCTCATATTGATGACCTCCGTCAGTCGAAAGACAGTTGAGGTCACCTTCTGAGGCTGAGGCAGGGGGACGAGTAGCATGAGTGAGTGGTGGACAAAGTCTGGACCAGCCATTGTGAAACACAGGAGGAAGTGCCCTAGAGAGGGGTGGGAGGACTCTCTGGGAGCAGAAGAGCCTCACTGATGTTTCCCAACAGATTTGCCATTTGAGAGGAGCCATTCACGTGGCTCTGTTGACTTTCACCAGCCGCACTTGGCAGTCCAGGTGCAAAAGCCACACAGATGGACAGTGGGATCGACTCCAGCCTGGGAGCTGGCGAGACCAGTACTGCTGAAAGTCAAGGGCTGAGAAAAGGAAATGCCCGCGTGGGCCACGCTGGGCCGCAACACATGTCTCATCATTTAATCCTCACAACAGCTCTGCAAGGGAGATATTTTGGTCTTTGTTTTTCCCAGGAAGAAAGGAGACTCAGAGAAGTAACTGGCTTGGCCAAAGTCACACAGCCCTGAGAAAGAGAGCTGAGCTGGGGTTCACATCCAAGGTAGCCTGACTCCCAAACCTGTGCTCCTCATATTGAAACATTTATCTAGTGCTTATTGCATGCCAAACACTGTGCTATGCCCTTTTTCATCCATCCCTCCCTCTTGTTCAGTCTTCAAAATAACTCAGTGAGGCAACCCCCTCATGGTCCAGTGGTTAGGACTCTGAGCTTTCACTGCCAGGGCCCAGGTTCGATCCCTGGTAGGGGAACGAAGAGCCCACACATGGTGCTGTGCAGCCAAATAAAAAATAGTCTTTTTAAAAATAGCTCAGTGAGGCAGGGATCAGGATTTTCCCTGTTTTGCAGCTGAGTTACAGAGGAGGACTAAGCCGTTTGGCCAAAGTCTCCCAGCCAATGAGTGGCAGAGCCGGCATCCGAAAAAGGAAGTCATAAACCAGTATCGTTACCAGTTATTTGAACATGCTTGAAGCTGCAGACTGACAGGCAAAGACAAACGTGTAATATCAGTGGCGCATCTGAGCCTAGAGCTCTTAACTGCTACACTGTACTGCTTCTCTCTTTGCAAGTCTCTGCACATCTTCATTTTTATACCGTTTTTTAATGAAAATTCCAACCATACAAAAGTAGAGAGAATTTAGTGTTAAGAATTCATGTGACCAAACCCAGATTCAGTTCTTTCCCACTTTCCCCCATTCTTACTTCATCTCTATCCCGACACACTTCTTTTTTCTAGAATATTTCAAAAACAATCTTAGGCATCAAGTCATTTCATCCATAAATACTTTGGTAAGCATTTCTAATGAGGATTCTTTTTTTTTTTACATAATCACAAGCCATTATTTTAACAAAAATAACAAAAATTTCTTAATATTATTAAATCCCAGGCCATTTTAAGAGGCTACTGATTGTCTCAAATGTCTTTTTAGTTAGTCAAATCAAATCCCCAAAAAAAGATCCAAATAAGGTCTTACACGTGGGATTTTGTTGTTTTTGTCCCCTTAACCTCTTTTTATCTGTAACAATCACCTCCACTACCATTCTTTGTGCCACTGACTTGTCTTTTTGACATATCAGGAACTGAAGTTCAGAGAGGTTGAGTGACTTACGGAAGGTCACCCAGCTAAGAGCTAGACTTCTTATCTGGGACTGCCCCCAGAGTCTGTGTTACTACTAGGAGGAGCTTTAGTGCCAGAGGCGGTCCCAGCTTTAGTGCCAGAGGAGTCAGGCAAAGCAGCAGGGAGAAGGTAGATAGAGATGTCACCTGGGCCTGACAAGGAGAAGGTAGATAGAGATGAAAGCGATAGCGGTAACAACACTGTTTTTGCTTTTTGACTGATTCAGTGCTTGTGAGGGGCTGGACATCTACTCAAAGCTCCATGGCACTATTTCATTCAGTCCTAACTACAACCACAGGTAGGTCATACTTAACCCCATTTTACAGATGAGGAAACTGAGGCACAGCTTGGCATATGGGGTTACCCTAAGTCCCACAGCTAGGGGAATAGGTCAAGTTAACCTCAGAGTCTGTGCTCTTCTTGATTGTCACTGAGAGGGGACTTTTCAGAAAACTGAGATTTTGAGGCCTCTGGGTTGGGGGAAAGAATGCTGGCCCGGGAGCCAGACACCTGGGCTCAGGCTCCGGGTCTGCCAGAGACAAGCAATGTGATGCCCAGTAAGCCACACCCACCTCCAGTGTCTTCATCTGCCAAATGGAGTGACCCTAAGAGATGATCCCTGAAGGTGCTTGCCCCTCCCCAGGGGCAGGGTTCTCAGAGGACCTCTTCCCCGGGATGGATGGTGCAGGCCTGGGCGCAGTGATGCCGGAAAGGAAACCACCCTCCACCTCTCCTTTCATTTCCACACGGCTCGGGCTTGCTTAGATGTTTTCTTGGTGCATCATAGTGCAGACCCTTTCCACTTTGCGGAGTGTGCCGTTCTTCCTGCAGTCCCCATGACCTCCCTGGAGGGTGGGGTCTGCCTGCCTCTTCCTCTGGAATTCCCCTCGAGCCTCTGTGGCACCTGGAGTACCCTCAGAAAGGATGTGGCGAGGGTGACTGTTTTTCTTATGGTTTGAGATGGCTGTCACATGCTTCGATGTCATCCTCGTTGAAGAATCATTCTGAATCACAGGATCAGACAAATAAGTCATTGGCTCAGAGGCTGAAGCCAGAGTAGTTGCCAGAGGCAGGTCCATGGGGTCTAGGGTGTGATGCAGTGCCCCAGATGCCAGGGCAAAGCCCGCTGGGCCTGGCCGCACGCCATGGAAAGGCAGTAGAGCATCAGGATCTTGCCACTCAGGGCTGGAAGCCCTCTAGACACCTTACTTCTGTCCCCAGATCCAGATGACCATGTGGGCAGCTACAAGGCCTCTCAGGAGTAGGCGGTGTTTAGAGAAAGGGCTGCCCCAGGGAACACGGGGAGCCAATAAGGTCTGAATGGACGTCTACATAAATGATCCTGAACTCAAGTATCAAAAGTGCTTTACAAACAGTGAGCTACAATAAACCCTGACTATAAGGTCCTGAGATTGCAGAGCAACAAGTAAGAGACTGCCAGGCACTAACAGATCTGGGTTCAAGTTTAGGCTCCTCTACATATCAGTTCTGTTATTTTGAGCAGGTTACTTAACCTCTGTGTCTTAGTTATCTCAACTGTAAAATGAGTCAGGTAGGGTAGCGGTATCTCTGGGTCTTTTCAGCCTGGAAAGTCTAGGGTTCTAGGTGATTGCTTCCAACACTCTACCCCTTGCTGAAAATTCATGGTGAGAGAAGGGACTCCATTTGCCCAGGCATATGGCACATACCTGGCAAGTGACAGACGTTCAGCAATGTTGTTGTTAATATTTTCTGTCAGGGGACTAATACTGGCTGTCATTTACTGAACAGTGACTATGGATGACCCCCATGGTCTATGTGTTATCTATCGCTGCACAACTTATTTTCACAAAACTCAGCAACTTAAAACAATAATAAACATTTATTTTTTTCACACAGTTTATGTGGAATTCAAGAGCAGCTCTTTATTAACTCATGAAGTCAATACTATTATCGCAGTGGTTCCAGTTTAGTGTCTCTAAGGAAGTTCTAGTGAAGATGTTGGTGCTGGGAGTATAGTTCGGTTTATCTTAAGGCTTGGCTGGAGCTGGAGGAGCCACTTCCAAGATGGTCATTCACATGGTTGATGAGTTGGTTCCCCAGCAAGTGCACCTCTCCACAGGGCTGCTTGAGCATCCTCATGACGTGGTGGGTGACTTCCCCAGGGAGAGTGATCTGAAAGAGCAAGACAGAGGCTGCCATGGGCAAAGTCCACTGACGATTCCCAGAAAGTACAAACAGAATCTGGGTAATAAAAAGGCTAACCTTTTTATCCCCTTTGAGTTTACCCGGGTTTCACTTTCTTCTAGGGTACCATGTGCAGAGGCCTTGCAGCTGGCACTTCAGACCAGAGTTCCCTGAGAAATGGCTGCACCCGACGCTTCAGCTTGGCGGGCCATGTGCAGAAGTGCCGCCCACGACACAGCCATTCAAGATGGTGGTGGCGGGCCTTGTGCAGAGATGCTGCTCCCAGCAATGCAATCTGAAGCCAAGAATGGCACAGCTACGTCTGACCCACAAGAGCTCTGGCCCTACTCTGTGCTGACGGGAACCCTATAAAGTGGCCCTGCTAATGACCTTTTGAAGAGAGCATGTACTCCAGAGTGAGAACTAGCACCTCTCTATTCTTTGATTAAAGAATATAGCTTTCATTTGCTTTTGAACCAAGCTCAGCCTTAGAACTCGATCTTGTTCTAATAGCTCAAACAACACTGGGACTGAAAGATCCTTGTCAGGGACCAACTTGAGAGGATCGTTGACAACATTCTGGCAACCTGAATGGGATGCACTGTGCCTTTTTCATCCTAGCTCCAGCAAGACAATGGTGGAGGCTTTGGGAGGTTGGCCTGAGAATGTCTGACTCTGATCTTTGAGCTCACTCTGATGGAGTAGGACTGCAGCAGCCCTTGGTCAAAGTCAGTGCAACTTCGCCCAGCAATCTGATACCAGGTGTGGCGTACACACAGCGTAGCCCTGTGTGTGCAGAGCTGTGCCCCTTGAGAGGATCACACTGTGGCATCGCTGGGATCAGAGACTGAAGCTCATGCATGTCTGCCTGCTGCCTCAGACTGGCCTCTTCTTGGTACCAGACACCCAGGAATGATGGGGGCCATGGACAAAAGGGAGCGGCAGCAGTCTTGCCCTCTGTCTCGCCAGGAGTGCTGTCTTCTTGACCCCTGTACAAGGCAGTGTGTTGGCACCAGGAACTTTTGGTCTCCTCACCAACCTCCAGGGAATGGCAACATTCTTCATAGTCACTTTCAGTTTGGTAAAGGAAAGTGACCAGCCCCGTGAGCTAAGAGGTGAGACTAAGGAAAGACCCAGGTAATGAGGATGCCTGACAAAAACAGAATGGGGGCATTTGATCCAAGTTCAGAAAAAGGCTCCCAATGTAGGTAACAACCTGTGACTTGACCTCTTCCAGTCAGTGCTAATTTCTCTGAAATGGGCTGGGGAACCCTGTGAACCACTCCCCCCAAATAACAGAGATATAGAGGAGGAAAGGTCAGAGGATAAAAAGGCCCAGAGGCAAGCGCACTGACTACTGGCTATTACCCTCCAAAGTCAACTGGTTGGTACAGGAATTTGGACTAACTGCACCCAGAGACATTCAACTCCGCTAAGTACCCCGGCTCCACCGGGGGGTAGCATGCCAGGACACTGGGACCTCATCAGTGTGCGCCATGCATAAACAAGAGGGCCGCTGAAGATAAACATGTCTTTGTCGCCCCTGAAGAGAGGCAGATTCTGGCCACTACCCTCATAGGTAGATGGTCCAAATAGATGAAGAAAGACAGGCCAGGGGGCTCCTACGCTGTCATTCCAACTGACCCCTGAGGAGACCCAGCTGAAATTGTACAGAGGAAGGAAACCTACTGGATTCTTAGTAGATAGCAGTGCCACTTTCTCAGTTCTGAACACCAGATCAGGCAGACCCAGGCACGAGAGGTGTAACATGATGACACTTCAGGGAAGGCATTCATAAGCCACTAGAATGTAAACTGGGTGAACATATGCCCATGACTTCCCAAAAGTGAAAGTTGCTCAGTCGTGTCCGACTCTTTGCGACCCCTCCAGGCCAGAATACTGGAGTGGGTAGCCTTTCCCTTCTCCAGGGGATCATCCCAACCCAGGGATTGAACCCAGGTCTCCTGAATTGCAGGCAGATTCTTTACCAGCTGAGCCACAAGGGAAGCCCAAGAATACTGGAGTGGGTAGCCTATCCCTTCTCCAGGGGATCTTCCCAACCTGGGAATTGAACAGGGGTCTCCTGCATTGCAGGCAGATTCTTACCAACTGAGCTATCTGGGAAGCTCCATTCCTTCCTATATGTCCCCAAAGGCCTTGTACCCTTGCTTGGAAGAGATATCTTACATGAATTGAGGGTTACCACCCACCTAATGGGAGAGATTGGGGGCAGGAGGAGAAGGGGACGACAGAGGATGAGATGCCTGGATGGCAACACCAACTCCATGCACATGAGTTTGGGTGAACTCCAGGAGTTGGTGATGGACAGGGAGGCCTGGCGTGCTGTGATTCATAGGGTCGCAAAGAGTCAGACACGACTGAGCAACTGAACTGAACTAATGGGAAACAAATTGGGGACTGGCATTCCCTTAGACAAAGGACACAAGATGACAGTGTTAATGGCTGAGAACAAACCTTCACAGGTAGAGCAAGTCGATCTCCCCAGAGTAAATCCCAAGGTCTGAGTACAGGAACTAGTGGACGAGCCGTAGAAGCCAATCCCGTGATAGTCCATCTAAAACCTGGGCATACGTGGCCCCTAGAAAACAGTACACTGTCTATCAGGAGCTCTTGCTGAGCACTGCCCCTGTCAGACAGGGCCTAATTGACCAGAGCATCATTAGACTTTGCCAGTCACCTTGTAATACTCTCATTCTCCCTGAAAAGTTCAACGGGGAAAACCAGATGGTACAGGACCTCAGGGCAGTCAGAGAAGCCACCAAGCCTGTATACCAGCAGTCCCTATTCCTTACACATTGCTGGCCACTCTGTGGTCCACCAGGGCCTGGTGTTCTGTATTAGACTTAAAAGATGCCTTCTTCTGAGTCCATTGGCCTAGAGTCACAAGAAATTTTGCTTTTGAGTGGCAGGATCCAAACACGCAACAAAAACAACACTGCTGGACATTCCTGCCACAAATGTTCAAAAATCCCCCTATCGTCTTTGGGGAAACTTTAGCTAAAGACCTAAAAGATCTATGTCTAGAGGAGTGAATCCTTCTCCAGTAGGTAGGCGGCATTCTGACCACCAACCCTACTAAGGAGACCTCTGACAAAAATACCGTAACCGCCCTGAACTACCCAGCCAATAAAGGATATGAGGTGTCCTAGTGCGTGCTCAGTCGCTCAGTTGTGTCCAACTCTTTCAGACCCCATACGCTGTAGCCTGCCAGGCTCCTCTGTCCATGGGATTTCCCAGGCAAGAATACTGGAGTGGATTGCCATTCTCTTCTCCAGCGTATCTTCCCAACCTGGGGATCGAACCTGCATCTCCTACATCTCCTGCATTGGCAGGTGGATTCTTTACCACTGAGCCACCTGGGAAGCCCCATGAGGTGTCCAAGAAAAAAGGCTCAAAATCACAAGCTAGGATGACCTATCTAAGCCTCATTCTCACAGGAGGTCAGAGAAGCCTAACCTGGACAAACTATTTGTAGCCTTGACCCTCCTAAAACTAGAAGATAGTTTTGGCGCTTCCTGGGGATGGCCTGATTTTGCAGCATCTGGATCCTTGAAAATGAAAGTGAAGTCGCTCAGTCATGTCCGACTCTTTCAGACCCCATGGACTGTAGCCTACGAGGCTCTTCCATCCATGGAATTTTCCAGACAAGAGTAATGGAGTGGGTTGCCATTTGCTTCTCCAGGGGATCTTCCCGACCCGGGGATCAAGCCCAGGTCTCCCACATTGCAGGCAGATGCTTTTACTATCTGAGCCACCAAGGAAGCTCCTATCTGGATCCTTAACTATGGTCTAATAACCCTCTATATGAAAAATTGAAAGGAAAGGTTGATAATCCTTTGGAATTTAGAATGTGGAGGGGTCTTTGAAGAATTTAAAAAAGCAACTACTTCAGGCCCCTGCTCTGGCCCTCCCAGACTTAGCTAAACACTTCCACTTTTATATTCATGAGAGATGGGGAATAACCCTTGGGGTATTAGCTCAAAAATTGGGACCTCCTTACCTGGGTGCTTGTTTATTTCTCTAAACAATTAGATAAACCCCCTAAGGGATGGCCTCTTTGTCTATAGGCTGTAGCAGCTACCACAGTTCTGCTATAAAAAAAAAAAAAGGCTGAAAAGTTAACATTTGGTCAGCCAGTCATGAGATAGACACCACACTAGGTTTAGGCTTTAGTAAGTTCTCAGGGAACAGAACTTACTCTAGCTATGACAAACCTAGACAGTGTATTAAAAAGCAGAAACATCCCTTTGCTGACAAAGGTCTGCATAGTCAAAGCCATGGTTTTTCTGGTAGTCATGTACGGATGTGAGAGTTGGACCATAGAGAAAGCTGAGCGCCAAAGAATTGATGCTTTTGAACTGTGGTGTTGGAGAAGACTCTTGAGAGTCCCTTGGACAGCAAGGAGATCAAACCAGTCAATCCTAAAGGAAATCAACCCTGTATATTCCCTGGAAGGACTGATGCTGAAGCTGAAGCTCTAATACTTTGGCTACCTAATGTGAAGAGCTGACTCATAGAAAAAGACCCTGATGCGGGGAAAGATTGAGGGCAGGAAGAGAAGGGAATGACAGAGGATGAGACTGTTGGATGGCATCACTGACTCAGTGGACATGAGTTCGAGCAAACTCCGGGAGATAGTGAAGGACAGGGAAGCCTGGCGTGCTGCAGCCCATGGGATTGCAAAGAATTGGACACAACTTAGCAACTGAGCAACAACAACAAGGGAGCAGAATGACTGCCTCCCAGAAGGTTAATTCAAGTTCAGCCTATTCTTTTAGACAACACAGTGGCTACCGAAAAAACCTGTCACATGCTAAATCCTGCCAGCCTGCTACCCACAGAAATAGGGCCCCTGACACATGGTTATACAATGCCATAGACATAATCTGTAACAGTTGCCCCAACCTAGGAAGTGAGTCTCTCCCAAATGCTGAAGAGGAATGGTTCACAGATAGGAACAGCTTTATGAGAGAGTGAAGAAGCCCGGTGGGCTACACACTAACCTAGACCCAGTCATAGAGGCATGAAGCCTACCCCTAGGGACTTCTGCCCAAAAGGCCCTCACCTAGGCCTTGGAACTTGAGACAGTGAAGATCTTAAAGGCTGATACAGCTTCCAGGTATGCGTATGCCATCCTCTACACACACAGAGCTATTTGGAAGAGCAGAAGTATGCGGAGAATAAAGAGGTGACACGTGGCTTTAGCATATTGAAACTCATCGAAGTAGTACAGCTTCCATAAAAGGTGGTAGTGATTCACTGTAGGGGTCACCAAAGAAGGATGTCAATAAAAAGAAACAGGATCTCCCTGGTGGTCTAGTGGGTAGAACTCTCTTGCTCTCAATGCAGGGGGCCTGGGTTCAATCTCTGGTCAGGGAGCTAGATCCCTCATGCCACTGTTAAGAGTTTCCATCCTGTAACTAAGACTCAGCACAGCCAAATATATATATATATATGTTATATGTATATATATGCTGTATATATATGTGTGTGTTATATATATGTTATATATATATGCTGTATATATATATATGTTATATATATATGTTGTTCAGTTCAGTTTAGTTGCTCAGTCGTGTCCGACTCTTTGCGACCCCATGAACCGCAGCACGCCAGGCCTCCCTGTCCATCGCCAACTCCTGGAGTCCACCCAAACCCATGTCCATTGTGTTGGTGATGCCATCTAACCATCTCATCCTCTGTTGTCCCCTTCTCCTCCTGCCCTCAATCCTGCCCAGCATCAGGGTCTTTTCAAATGAGTCAGCTCTTCACATCAGATGGCCAAAGTTTTGGAGTTTCAGCTTCAGCATCAGTCCTTCCAATGAACACCCAGGGCTGATCTCCTTTAGGATGGACTTGTTGGATCTCCTTGCAGTCCAAGGGACTCTCAAGAGTCTTCTCCAACACCACAGTTCAAAAGCATCAATTCTTCGGTGCTCAGCTTTCTTTATAGTCCAACGCTCACATCCATACATGACCACTGGAAAAACCATAGCCTTGACTAGATGGATCTTTGTTGACGAAGTAATGTCTCTGCTTTTTAATATGCTGTCTAGGTTGGTCATAACTTTCCTTCCAAGGAGTAAGCGTCTTTTAATTTCATGGCTGCAGTCACCATCTGCAGTGATTTTGGAGCCTAGAAAAATAAAGTCAGCCACTGTTTCCATTGTTTCCCCATCTATTTGCCATGAAGTGACAGGACCAGATGCCATGATCTCCGTTTTCTGAATGTTGAGCTTTAAGCCAATTTTTTCACTCTCCTCTTTCACTTTCATCAAGAGGCTTTTTAGTTTTTCTTCACTTTCTGCCATAAGGGTGGTGTCATCTGCATATCTGAGGTTATTGATATTTCTCCTGGCAATCTTGACTCCAGCTTGTGCTTCCTCCAGCCCAGCATTTCTCATGATGTACTCTGCATATAAGTTAAATAAGCAGGGAGACAATATGCAGCCTTGATGTACTCTTTTTCCTATTTGGAACCAGTCTGTTGTTCCATGTCCAGTTCTAACTGTTGCTTCCTGACCTGCATACAGGTTTCTCAAGAGGCAGGTCATATGTTGTGTGTGTGTATATATATTATATATATATATATGACAGGGAAACCTGGCATGCTGCAATCCATGGGGTCGCAAAGACTTGGACACCACTTAGCGACTAAACATACACCAATATATATTAATATATAAAGAGAAACAACAAGACAGACACAAATGCCAAGAACCGGTAACTTGGGAATTACCCCTCATACCTTCAGATCCACCCAATTTTTTCCCAATATACACAAAGGAAGAATTTGACAAAGTGGCATGAGTGGCTAGTTAATGAATGTGCAGCTTGTCAAGCCATCAGGGAGTCTCATCAAGGAACTCACCGTGGGCGAGAAGCCCTTTACTGAGCTGAAGTCATGGTACCCCATGGCACAAAAAGTAAAATCAGTCAGCTAGTTGAGACATGCCCCACTTGCCCAATAAAATTCAACAGCAGATCCTGCAGAGGCCCCCAGATAAGACCCATTCAGACCAGAAGAACATATCCTGGGGAAGACTGTCAGATTACTTTCACTGTCATGCCGAGAGGACTGGGCAACTTCAGCTATCTCTTTGGTGCTAGTACACATATATTCTGGGTGGACAGAAGCATGCTCTGATAGAACTGAAGTGGCAGCTGAAGTGGCTAACACATTACTAGTAGAAATAATCCCTAGGTTCAGGTTCCCAGAATCCCTACAAAACAATAATAGTCCAGCATTTGTGTCTCAAGTGATGAAGAGAATAACCAGTTTATGTCTTGGGTTTTGCAATCAGCCTGAAGACCCCAGTGACCAGGGAAAGTAGAGAGTTCCAAGCAAACCTTGAAATGGGCCTTAGCCAAGCTTTGTCAGGGAACTCAAGAAAGCTGAAACAAGTTGCTTCCAATTGTCCTGCTCTGCATGTGATTAGCCCCAAGAGTTAAGTTCATTTGAACTCATGTATGATAGACCCATTCCCCTAGCCCAAGAGAAAGGACACCTCAGCCCCCTTGAAATGGAACAACTCAAGTATGTCCTCCAGGTAGGAGAAACCATGAAAGCTGTCAATGAATATGGTAACCAGGTACTGCGCACACCCACTGACCTGACCCTACAATAACTTCCCACCAGGACACTAGGTGTACCTAAAAACCTGGAAAACCAGCAGCCCACAAGAGACCCTGGTCATCATTGCCTTTGCCCCTCCTCCCTGGACACACTTATCTCAGTGCTTGCAAAATGAAGGCCTTTTATTTCCAATTTATACTTCCCATTTTAGGAATTAAAACATGCTCCCTACTATTACTCCATGGTGAACAAATTTCTTCTATAATGTGACCAGAGATATTCAGGAAGGACAGAACCCCACTGATTGTTAGACCTGTCTCGTTCAACTTGAAACAAGAAAGGACCATCAGACGTATTTAAGAGGAACCCCAATAACCAAGGAGGAGACGCTAAATAGCACCCTCCTCCCAACTGGTAATAAACTGTAAACAAGTTGAAGGCACAGCTGGTCGCACTTACGGACCAACAGCATCAACAATTATGTAAATCAGGCCATCCAACTCAACGGAGTTGATTTTGGTACCTGGGTGCCCCAACAGGATCCTGGATATACTCACATGGATGAAAAACTAGAGCTCTGATTCTTCAAGGATTCAAGCAAGTGACACAGGGTCAGTGTGCTTATGAAGAGAATATGCGTTCTTGGGTAAGCCTCCAAACTCAACGAGGGGCTGGGTATCTGAAATCTTAGAGGGGATACATCACCATAAGTACTGGGACCAGATCCAAACTTCTTTTTTTTAAATCTAATTCAGTGGCTGATTTTTTAAAGAATCTGTGTGCGTGTGTGTATATGTGTCTTGTTTTGTTTGTTTGTTTTCAATTTTGGCTCTGCTGGGTCTTCGTTGCCACACAGGAGCTCTTTGTTGCGGCACTCAGGTTTCTCCAGTTGCAGTATGTGGAATCTTAGTTCTCTGATCAGGGATCGAACCCAGGCCTCTTGCATTGGGAGTGCAGAGTCCTATCCACTAGACCACCAGGGAAGTCTACTACAAATTAGGAGCACAATGGTTATTGCACTCATTATGGTGCTGGTGATCCTGACCAGGGGAACCACATATAACACTATCAATGCAAAAATCTTAAGTCACAGTGTGACAGTGACCAATGAGACTGGCCTCGACTTCAAGCTATTACAAACATTTAACATGTGAAGTAGGCCAAACCCTTAAACCCCATACAAAAATCTGTTGGCTCACTGGCCAGTATGGCCCTACAGAACCAAACTGCCCTAGATTACCTGTCAGCTGACCGAGGAAGGGTCTATGCACTAGCCCATTGGTCAAGCTGCCCTCATGTCAATGCAAGTGGCCTGACTGAAGGAAGTGCACACAGGCTACCGAGAAAAGCAATTTGGCAGACCAAGGCCAGTGTCATCTGGCTGAACAAATGTGGAGCTGGTGAAACAGGCCCTCCCCAGGGCCACTTGGTGGCTACCTTTCCAGGGCTCCTTAATAACTGTTGTCCTCCTACTGATATTTGAGCCACATATCTTAAATTGTCTGGCATCCTTAGTCTCCAAAGGTTAAAATCTATAAAACTTTAAATGGTGGTCACTCAGGCATATGAACAATCATGGCTAAGGCTTGATGAGAACATAAAGCAACTGGGGAGTTCTGCTCCTCTCTCGAGGTTATGATGATGCCCAAACTCAGCAAGAAGCAGCTGCAGAAGAAGGACCTCTTTGACCCTCAGTGCCCCTCAAGAATGAGGAGCAAGACAGCAGAAGACAGAAGAAGGACTTGTCACCAGCAAAACCCATGAACAATTCCCAGGGAATAAAAATAGAATCCGATTAATAAAGTAAACTCTGCGACTTCCCTGGTGGTCCAGTGGTCCGTCTTCCAGGGCAGGGGGTGCAGGTTCGATCCCTGGTCAGGGAGCTAGGATCAGGCATGCCTTGGCAGTCAGGAAACCGAAACATAAAACAGAAGAAATATTGTAACAAATTCAAGAAAGACTTTAAAAATGGCCCACATCAAAACAATCTTTAAAAAAATAAAGCCTACCCTTTCTTTTTCCTTTGTGCAGTTAGTGTCCTTGGCGTAGTTTTACTTGCTCACAGGACGTCACCCGCAAAGGCCTCGCACTCGAGGTTTCAGACCAGAGTTCCTAGTGGGGAATGGGAGCGCCAGCACCTCCGCTCTGCAGGGCTGTGTGCAGAAGCACCGTGCGTGACACTCAGTCCATGCAGCGCGCAGAGATGCTGTACCCAGCTCTGCGACCTGGAGCTCCCCCCGACCCGCAAGACCTCCACCCCGCCCCCACTGACAAGATTCCCATAAAGCAGCCCCGCCCCTGGCTTTTGCAGGAGCTGGCACCTCTCCATTCTTTGATCAAAGAGTAAAGCTTTCCTTTGCTTCTGAACTGATCTTGGTCTCATTCTGTTGGTTGAACACCACCAAACAGACGGACTCATGCTGGGAACCACATTGGGAGGGTCTGTAAAAGTGGTAAAATCTTTGATGAGCTAGACTCAGACATCTCACCCTATCATTTCCCTTGTATTCTATTGGTCACATAGATCAACCCTGATACAGGGTGGGGAGGAGAGGGCCTGTGTACTGGGAGGCAAGAATTATTGAGGACTATCTTGGAGGCTGAATACCACAGTCTGTTCTTAATGTTTTGCTTTCTTTTTAACTTTTTAAAATGTATTTATTATCTTGACTGTGCTGGGTCTTCATTGCTGTGGGTGTGCTTCCTGTAGTTGCAGCCACCAGGGGCTATTCTCTAGTTGCAGTGCATGAGCTTTTCATTGCGGTGGCCTCTCTTGTTGCAGATCACAGGCTCCAGGGCACATGCTGTTCAGTAGTTGCGGCTCATGGCTTAGTTGCCCTGCAGCATGTGGAATCTTCCGGGACCAGGAATCGAACCCACGTCCCTTGCATTGGCAGGTGGATTCTTATCTACTGGACCACCAGGGAATAGCAAGTGTTTTAAAGCTATTCATTAATCGAACCCACGTCCCTTGCATTGGCAGGTGGATTCTTATCTACTGGACCACCAGGGAATAGCAAGTGTTTTAAAGCTATTCATTAATCTATTACTTCATGAAGCTGATACTGTTATCATCTTCATTTTACAGATAAAGAAATTGAGTCACAGAGAAATGAGGAAAGTTGCCTAAGGTTACATGTCTAGGAAATAGTCTGGAGCAATTGCTATGGACTTAATGTCTGTGTCTGCCTGAAATTCATATGTTGAAGCTCTTACCCGCAATGTGATGGTATTTAGAGATGAGGTCTTTGGAAGGTAACTAGGGTGAGATAAGGTCATGAGTTGGAGTCCTAGCCCAATGGGATCAGTGTCCTTAGAGACAGGAGAGCTTGCTTCCTTTCTCTCTTCATGCACACACATGAGGAAAGGCCAGGCAAGCACACAGCAAGGTGGTAGCCGTCAACAAGCCAAGAAACCTCAGAATGAAACCTACCTCGCCAGCACCTCAATCTGTAACTTCCCAACCTCCAGAACTGTGAGAAATAAACTTCTGCTGTTTAAGCCACCCAACCTGTGGTATTTTGTTATGGCACCTCGAGAAGACTAAGACAGGCCTCGAACTCATAGTTCAGGATTTGGACTCGGAGCTTTAGGCTGCTTTAGCCCCTGTTCTTAAACTTTGCCTCCCTCTGCTGCTGCTGCTGCTGCTAAGTCGCTTCAGTCGTGTCTGACTCTGTGCGACCCCATAGACAGCAGCCTACCAGGCCCCACCATCCCTGGGATTCTCCAGGCAAGAACACTGGAGTGGGTTGCCATTTCCTCCTCCAGTGCATGAAAGTGAAAAGTGAAAGTGAAGTCGCCCAGTCGTGTCCGACTCTTAGCGACCCCATGGACTGCAGCCTACCAGGCTCCTCCATCCATGGGATTTTCCAGGCAAGAGTACTGGAGTGGGGTGCCATTGCCTACTCCATTGCCTCCCTCTACTGCCCCATTAAAACTGGTCTTGACTCGCCCTGACCCTTGTCTGCCCCCTGGGCTGTGCAGAGAGACTCTCTTCTCTGATAAAGGGGCTGGAATAGCACGGAGAAGACCTGGGAAGGAGCTGGAGGAAGCCTCACGACAGACTCAAGGCCCAGGCTCAGTGCTGACCGTGGTGCTCTAGTCCTAATACCCCAGAGAGTCTCGGGGGCCAGCTCTGCCCACCCCACTCGGCCTGCTGCTCCCCACCCCCACCAGCTTGAACCTAGGCTTTGCCACACACACCCTCGGGTGATCCAGATCGTAAACAGTAAGCGGGCGGAAAACAAACTATATTTAAACCTGCAGTTGCTCCATAAACAAAAGCTTAAGAGACAAGTGATGATTGGGAGAAAACAGTAGAAACACACTTAAAGACCAAGTGTCAATATCTATAAAATGTTAATATTCTGAAATAAACAAAGGCTGCCCAAAAAAAAGCAATTTACAAAAGAATAAAAGTCAATGTCCCCTCCTCTCCCAAGCCAAATCAAAACAAGGCCCTGTTTCTAAAAATGGTTTTAATTTCTAAAATCTCGTTAAAACTACAATAAAATCTGATGTTTCCTCTGATATTCAGCCTCCAAGATAGTCCTCAATAATTCTTGCCTCCCAGTACACAGGCCCTCTCCTCCCTGCACTGTATCAGTGTTGATCTATGTGACCAGTAGAATACAAGGGAAATGATAGTGTGAGATGTCTGAGTCTAGCTCATCAAAGATATTTAAGATTAATAGTATCCAAGGTTGGTGAAGGTAGAGGGCAATCGACATTCCCACTACTCTTGACCTTGGGGGAGGGGGTGCAATATTTATACATGTATTCAGCAGTTGTAATCTGAAAAATCTATTTTATAAACTAGAAAAATGATGTCTGAAAGTTATAGTTAGCTCTTAATAAATAGGTATAGATACTCAAATCTGTAGATCTATTTAAATACAAGGATATTTTCTGCAGTATTGTTTGTAGCAGCAAAATCTTGGAAACAACCCCAATGTCTGTCAATGAAACAAATAAATAAATTGTTATGTGGTTGCTTAGTGAATGTGTGTGGGTATGTGTGTGTGTGCGCTCACTTGTGTCCGACTCTTTGTGACCAATGGACTGTAGTCTGCCAGGCTCCTCTGTCCATGGGATTTTATGGGCAAGAATACTGGAGTGGGCTGCCATTTCCTCCTCCAGGAGATCTTCCCAACCCAGGGATCGGACACTTGTCTCCTGGGAGTCCTGTGTTGGCAGGCGGATTCTTTACCACTGAGCCACCTGGGAAGCACCTGCTTGGTGGAGAGTATGCAGCAATGAGAATGAATACACACTGTCACGTTCAAAGACACAGATGAATCTCACAAAGAATGGTGAACAAAAGAGAACATACTGTGTGATTCTATCTTCATAAAGTTCGAAACAACCCGAACTAATTTCAGCTTTTAAGAGTCACGGGACTTTTCTGGTGGTCCAGTGGCTAAGACTACATTCCCAATGCAAGGGGCCTGGGTTCAATCCCTGGTCAAGGAACTAGTTCCCACAGGCCGTAACTAAGACCTGGCACAGCCAAATAAATAAATTGGTAAAATTAATTAATAAAAATGTCAAGATAGCGTTGCCCTCAGTGGGTAGGCTGGAAGGGGGTGGAAGAAGGCTCCAGGAAGACTGGTACTGATCCTGTCCCTGACCTGGGTGCAGTTATACAGGTACACTCATTTTATGAAAATGCCTTGAACTGTACAGTTATGGACTGTGCCCTTTTCTGAACACATATTATACTTAAAGAAACAATTTCCTAAAAAGTAAAGCAGAAACATACCCCAATAAGCATTCCAACTGTCGTAGACTAAAAATAAATATACCTAAAATGACATGGAGCTTTTTATATAGAATATCAACAGGAAAAGATGTCAGCAATATATCATTAGGCACAAACAGAAAAATACATGCCACATATATGTAATCCAATTTTTTCTATTAAAAATAATATATGTGTTATGAAAATAAACTTATACATCAAAAGTGTTGTACAGTCATAGAAAATGGCTGGACAGAAATCTTGATAGTTAAAAAAAGTCACTGTTCCTATGGATTAAAACTCAAGGACCTGGGGCTCCTGACTGAGGCCTCTAATGGGATCTATCAGGAAATCTGAGCTACAGCTGAGTGAGCTGGGCTCTCACCTCAGTCAGAGCTGGGCCCTGGCCAGGAGGTCAGAGGGGACTTAGGATCAAGGTTTCTGGAAGCACTGTGAGACCCCAGAACCGCCAAGTCAAGGCCTGGGGAGTGCATTTTAAGGCCCCTCTGGGTAGGGGGAGGACAAGAGAACTGCCCTCATGGGCCCCACTGGTGGTGGGAAAAGGGGGGAAACAGAGGGGCATCCCAGCCCTACCCAGGGACCCCACTTAATCAACACAGCCCTGAGAGGTAGGCATGACTGTTTTCATTTCTAAATCAGATGGCGAGGTATTAAGTACCTTGCCCAAGGTCACCCAGGTAGTAAATGGAACAGCTGGGCCTTGAACCCAAATCTGTCTGAAACTCAAGAAGTGTTCTGTCATAGGCTGCAGAGGAAGGGGATGAAGACAGCAGGAAGGAACAACCTGCCCTTGACAAAGACTTAGTAACCCACCCCGGCAGGTAGTTGCAGGGCTCAGAGCCTCCAGAGCCCCCCCACCTACCAGGAATCACAAAAGCAGGTTCTGCCCAGTGTCTGCAGCCATGCCACCCATCTGGGGTCATGGCTCAACCACTAAACCTGGCCCCAGGGGCCGCTCTGTTAACACAGCACTGACAACTCTGCTGGCAGCCCAGAGGCTGGCACCATCCAAAACAGATCCCGGGAGGGAGAGCCTGCCCAGTCCACTGCTCCTCTGCACACAGCCACCCCCCACACCCCAACTCCCTCCACCCCTCCTTTCCTTGTCCCCTGCTCCTGGATCCTGAGCCCCTCCGACTGTTGTCTGTTGGGAAGAAACAAAGGATGGGGCCATGGGGGCTAGAACAGTCTGGGTCCTAGATTCAAGTCCTTGAAGTTTGAGCCAGATGTGACCTGGATGATTGTCCTAAGCAGCTTAAGAGAAGCTAATTTAGTCAATGTTACTCAAGGTGGGGGCAGGAGTTAGGGGTTGGGAGCCTACTATGTACCAGTTTTATTCAGTTCTTACAGCTGTGAGAGGTGAGTATTTGTGTCTCCATGTTACAGATAAAGAAACTGAGGTTCGGAGGGGAAGTTACTTGCCCAAAGTCACCCACAGCTTGGAGTCTGGAACCAAGAAAGACCTAGAGTTTGAGCCTGGCCCTGCTACTTACTGGCTGTGTGGTCTTGGGGAAGTTACTTTACCTCTCTGAGCCTCTATTCCCTCATCTATAAAGATGATATTAAATATCTATAAAAATGAAACAGAAGTCACTTGGTCATGTCCGACTTTTTGCAACCCCATGGACTGTAGCCTGCCAGGCTCCTCTTCCATGGGATTCCCCAGGCAAGAATACTGGAGTGGGTTACCTTTCCCTTCTCCAAGGGATCCTCCAGACCCAGGGATCGAACCTGGGTCTCCTGCATTGCAGGCAGACTACTGTCTGAGCCACCAGGGACGCCCACTAAATTTATATCTAACTTATTATTCTGAGGATTTGAAAAAGGTAGTGTTAACACTCTTAGCATGAGGGAATTCCCTGGCAGTCCAGTAGGTAGGACTCAGTGCTCGCACTGCCACGTGTCTGATCCCTGGTCAGGGAACTAAGATCCCACAAGCGGCACAGCAAAACAAGCAAACAAAAACCCCAGCAAACGCCTAGCATGGTATCTGGCACAGAGAAGGTCCTCGGTCAGTTTTCTTACGATTAATTTAATTATCTGACCGATGAGAGGGTTCACTCCCAGGAGCAGTGAGGCCAGGGGAAGTTTTTAATCCTCCCAGATCAATCCAAGAGGTCTTCCTGAGAGAAGCAACACCTGTCACATTTTTAACTCAAGACTATGAGCTCACTCTGTGTGTGTGTGTGTGTGTGTGTGTGTGTGTGTGGTTGAGGTGGGGCCGGAGCAGGGGGTATTTGGTAGAAGGCAGCACCATGCAGGGAGCAGGGGAGAGTTGCGTCAGTCTGCTGTCGGGGGGTCAGATCAGGTCTAAACACGGGCAGACCTCCAGGACTCGTTCTCGGAGGAGGTCCCAACAGCCTGCTATGGCACCTTGGATGATAAACAGGTTGTCACCCTCCGAGCCCCAAGTGAACTTGACAAATCCTTGGCAAAGCTGAGAAGAGGCCCGTCTATAAATACTCCATGACTCAGGCACAGTGTCCTGTTGAAAGGACTGCTGGTGTTTATGGTTCTGCTGCTCTGTGGATGCATTCCAGCTCGTGGACGAAGGTCTGGGCCACCCTGAGGTCTCAGACCACCCAGTCTACTCTGCTGGGGCAAGTCTGGGGCCCGGGCCTGGCTCACCAACCAACGCCCAGCTTAGAGTCCAGTCCATCGTGAGAGTGAGAAAATCTCTCATCTCTCCAGGTCTCCTGTCATCCAGGAAATGAAACACGTTGGCTCCCCATGCTTTTGCAGATGGGCTATAAGGCAGGGCTGCCTACTGGTTGGGCACACAGGTTTGTTTTCTTTCGGGGTTTTTGGATGCTGGAAAAACATAGACTCAAGGCCCAATTTCATGCTTTAACTAGCAATGTGACTTTAAGTCAGTCACTTCACTTTTCTGAATCTTGGTTTCCTGGACTATAAAATTGGAACAATAATGGAAATTCCTTTGCAGGATTGTCATGAGGATGAAAAGACAATCTGTAATGCACTTAGCACAGTAACCAGCATAGAGTAAACCTTCAGTTAATGACAGACACTAAGATTACAAAGTAAGCTGTTTAAAATATTTTGAGGGACTTCCCTGGTGGTCCAGTGGCTAAGACTCTCCACTCGAAATGCAGGGGCCCTGGGTTCCATCCCTGGTCAGGGAACTAGATCGCACATGCCGTAACTAAAGAGCCCAAATGCTGCTATGAAGATCAAAGATCCCATGCTCCCGTGTGCTGCAAAGACCCAGGGAATAACTAAGTATATATTTTTAAAATTTTGAAAATGGAGTACTTTAGGATTTGGTTCTTCCAGAGAGATCTTCAGGGAGTCATTAGATGGCCCAGATCTTCACCATCTCTCTGCTTTGTAATTGTGACAAGCCAAGGTATGAAGAAAACAAAGCGTTTTCCAAGATTGGTAGGAAAGGGTCGGGACTGTCATTCATTCGACATCTACTGTGTCAGCTGCTGTCACTAACATCATCATCTCACGGGACTCCCCAGCCAACAGCAAGGTGTAACTCCCAGAAGACCAAGGTCCCGTGAACCTCACCGGATGGCAGAGCTGGCATCTGCACCCTGGCCTATGTCCTGCCAAAGTCCTTGCTGTGTGTGACCCATCCCACCACACAGCCTGGCTGCCTCCATGGTCTAGAACGGTGGCCACAGAAGGGGTGGAAGCCAGAGAACGAGGAAGAGTCAAGAGTTTGGCTAGAGTCTGGGAGAACTTAGAGAACTGGAAACACAACTGAAGATAGGCAGCTGACTGGGGAAGACACACAACTTCAGGGCCACTGCTTTCTGAGGTCAACCAGTGGACAGACGGGAAAGTACAGTTCAAGTCAGAGGAAAGATCAGCCTGGGATGGAGGGGAAGGTTCTTCGCTCAAGACTGTCTGAAATGCCTTCTGAACTTACAACCCCCACAAGACCCTCTTCTTCATGGCTTTGAGGGCCCTTTCTGAAGACCCACCTCAGGGCCTTTGCATGTGCTGTGTGCTCTGCCTAAAATAATCCCTCCCCTTTCTCAACTGAGATGTTACCTGTCCAAAGAGGCCTTCATGAACCATTCTATTTAAATAGGTCCCCATCCTATTACTCCTGGATTCAGCACCTGTTCTTTCCTAAAATTTATCACAGTCTTTAATTGTTTTACTCAATTTCCTTGTCAATTTTGTCCCCACCTCCACCCAATAAAGTATCTGTTCCATGAGTACAGGGATTGGATGTGGTTGTTCACTGATATATCCACAATCTTTGGCATATAGTAGGAGCCTAGAGAGCATTTGTGGAATGAATGAAAGATCCAGCCCTAATCTCCTAATTTCCCCCTTTTTCTGATTCTCCACTCCTTTGAGAGGGGTTTCCCACTATTTCCCCAACATACCCGCCTCACCCTCCCCACTTCTGTGTCTTCACTTGGAGGGTCCTCACTCCTCTGTCCACTCAAACCCCGTCCAGGGCTTGGCTCCTCTTGGACCTCCTTTGGGAAGTCCACTGACCCCTGGATCCAGGGCCCTGGGAAGTGAACCACAAGTGAACACTTGAAGTGAATGATGGCCCTGCTTGAAGTATCACTATGTATGTGATCTTGTGCAAGTCACTTCAGGGTGTTCATTATATCCTTGGGATTGTACCTAAGGGAAAAAATGCAGAAGCAGAGAAAAGTCATACATGCCAAAGGTATACTTTGAAACATTTAAAATAGAAGGAAACTTTTTATTTTTAAAAAGCACGTTTAAATTTTTATTTTTATTTATTTATTTATTAGTATTTGGCTGCACCAGGTCTTATTTGCGGCACACGGCATCTTCAGTCTTTGTTGTAGCATGCGGGATCATTTTAGTTGCGGTATGTGAACTCTTAGTTGCGGCACATGGAGTCCAGTTCCCTGACCAGGGATGGACACCGGGCCCCCTGCGCTGGGAGTTCAGAGTCTTAGCCACTGGACCACCAGGGAAGTCCCGGATAAAAATTTTAAACAACAATAATGTTCAGTATAATAATAATAAAAGCTACTTTTTATTGAGTGCTTGAACAAGCCAGGTAGCGAGTAGGACATTAAGAGCTGTGGTTAAGAGCATAGGTTTCACAGCTTCAAGAGCCTCACCACTTCCTCTCTGTGATTTTTTTTTTCTCTCTGTGATCTTGAACCAGTGGCTTTACCTCTTTGAGCCTCAGTTTCCTCCTCTGTAAGATGGAGACGATAAAGATCCCTATTCCTAGGGCTTTTGTTGTTATTGTTGTTAAGTAAATGTTTTATTGACTATAATCCAAATAGGGAAAAGCTACAAATAAGTGTACTGCTGCTGCTGCTGCTGCTGCTAAGTCGCTTCAGTCGTGTCCAACTCTGTGCGACCCCGTAGATGGCAGCTCTCCAGGCTCCCCTGCCTCCGGGATTCTCCAGGCAAGAACACTGGAGTGGGTTGCCATTTCCTTCTCTAATGCATGAAACTGAAAAGTGAAAGTGAAGTTGCTCAGTCGTGTCTGACTCTTAGCAACCCCATGGACTGCAGCCTACCAGGCTCCTCCATCCAGGCAAGAGTACTGGAGTGGGGTGCCATTGCCTTCTCCGAAATAAGTGTACAGCTGAGTGAATTGTCACAAAATAAGCAGGGCTGTGTAACCAGCAGTAGGGCAGCTTTGAGGATTGCATGAACCAACACCCAAAAGTACCAGAGCACTGGTAACAGCTGGCTAATAATGCCTGCTCTGATTTCATGGGCATCTTGCTAAGTACTTTCTTTATGTGCATTATTTTTATTCAGTCTTCACAATAACTCTATGAGGTAGGCACTAATATTACCCTCATTTCAAATAAGGAAATCTAGATTCAGAGAAGTTAAATATACTGGCCAGTGTCACAAAGTTAGTAAATGACACAGGTTAAGCGAGGAACCCAAGTCTTTTGCCAAAACCTTCCTCCCAAAACCCCTGATATACTGATTTCCTGAGACATCTGTCGCAGCATCAACTAATTAAGGAAACAAAATAGAAAATCAATGACCAACTTGAAAAACTATGGTCTTCTGAAATGAGTCGATTAAATAAATATTTATTGAATAACTACTATGTTCCAGGCACTGTTGTAAGCACTAGAGATACAGATCAAGCAAGATAGAAAAGTTTCCTGTCCTCATGGAATTTATATTCTGGTGAGAGAAGACAGACACAGATGTAAATAAAGAATTTCTGATAGTGTAAGTGCTATCAAGAAAATAAAACAGGATAATAAGATGGAGTGAGTGAGTGAAAGTTGTTCAGTTGTGTCTGACTCTTTGCGACCCCATGGACTTATACAGTCCATGGAATTCTCCAGAACAGAATACTGGAGTGGGTAGCTTTTCCCTTCTCCAGGGCATCTTCCCAACTTGTGAAGCTTTAGATAAGGTGTTCGAGGAAGACCCCAAAGAGGGGACCTGAATGGCGTGGAGGAGCCGCCACATGGCGACCCTGGGGAAGTTCAATCCGGAGGCGCCACAAGCTTGGGTGTTTAAGGAACAGATGGAATATGAGGCAACCATTCTAAAATATCATTTTGAAAACTAAAACCTGAAGCAAGTAAAATTTTTAAAGTACAAGATACACTAAGATGCTATCTCATCCCAACCTTTCCTAGATAGACAGAATTCTCAGAAAAGTGAAATGGTTGATTTATTGAGGTGTGATTATGGGTTTTTTTTTTTTTTTTTTTTTAACATTTTCTGTTTTGGAAATATCTTCTGTCTCTACTGTTGTCATATTATGGTTTCTGCAATTTTTTTAAGTCAAGGAAAAAAAAAAGGAACATTCTAGGAGTCTCACACAGAGACTCCTAGAACTGAGTCAACTAAAAAAATATCTATTGAAAAAAAAATCTGTTGAATAGCTAAGTCAGTTGTCTGGTTACTGTGAAGATTATGCACGTGAGATGGACATATCTTCTTCATGAACATGCTGTGCCATCTCCAGCCGGTCACACTCCTTCTCCAGACCACAATATAGAGCAGGGAGGATGCCGCACTGCCTGGAACACCGACCAAAAGTGAGATCCCTCATAGAAGAAGACACTGGCAAAGTCAAGCCTTCCTGCTGCTATTCATGTGACACACAATTATAAGCATACCTTTTTTAATATTAAGAAAAAACACATTGAATCATTAATAAAAATCAATCAGAAGAATGAAACAACAAGCCATGGACTGGGAGAAATTTGCAAAAGACATTTGATAAAGAACTGCTATCCAACATACACAAAGAAGTCTTAAAACAATGATAAGAAAATTAACAAATGAATTAAAACATGGGCAAAAGATCTGAACAGCTCACTAAAGAAGATATATCGATGGCCAGTAAGCATAAAAAGGACATGCAACATATATGTCATTAGAGAATTGCTAATTAAAACAGTGAGAGAGATTTCCCTGGTGGTCTAGTGGCTAAAAGTCCATGTTCCCAATGCAGGGAGCCTGATTCGATCCCTGGTCAGGGAACTAGATCCCACTTGCCACAGTGAAGAGTTCCCATGCTGCAAGAAAGATCAAAGATCCTGTGGGCCGCAACTAAGACCCAGCACAGCCGAAAAAAAAAACAACTAATGAGATACCACTACATCAGTTCAGTTCAGTCGCTCAATCGTGTCCAACTCTTTGCGACCTCATGAATTGCAGCATGCCAGGCCTCACTGTCCATCACCAGCTCCTGGAGTTCACTCAAACTCATGTCCACTGAGTCGGTGATGCCATCAAGCCATCTCATCCTCTGTCGTCCCCTTCTCCTCCTGCTCCCAATCCCTCCCAGCATCAGAGTCTTTTCTAATGAGTCAACTCTTTGCATGAGATGGCCAAAGTACTGGAGTTTCAGCTTTAGCATCATTCCTTCCAAAGAAATCCCAGGGCTGATCTCCTTCAGAATGGACTGGTTGGATCTCCTTGCAGTCCAAGGGACTCTCAAGAGTCTTATCCAACACCACAGTTCAAAAACATCAATTCTTTGGCACTCAGCTTTCTTCACAGTCCAACTCTTACATCCATACATAACCATTGGAAAAACCATAGCCTTGACTAGACGGACCTTTGTTGGCAAAGTAATGTCTCTGCTTTTTAATATGCTATCTAGGTTGGCCATAAGTTTTCTTCCAAGGAGTAAGCATCTTTTAATGTCATGGCTGCAGTCACCATCTGCAGTGATTTTGGAGCCCAAAAAAATAAAGTCTGATGCTGTTTCCACTGTTTCCCCATGTATTTGCCATGAAGTGATGGGACCAGATGCCATGATCTTAGTTTTCTGAACGTTGAGTTGTAAGCCAACTTTTTCACTCTCCTCTTTGACTTTCATCAAGAGGCTTTTTAGTTCCTCTTCACTTTCTGCCATAAGGGTGGTGTCATCTACACATCCATGCTGCTGCTGCTGCTGTTAAGTCGCTTCAGTCGTGTCCGACTCTGTGCGACCCCAGAGACGGCAGCCCACCAGGCTCCCCTGTCCCTGGGATTCTCCAGGCAAGAACACTGGAATGGGTTGCCATTTCCTTCTCCAATGCATGAGAGTGAAAAGTGAAAGTGAAGTCGCTCAGTCGTGTCCGACTCTTCGCGACCCCATGGACTGCAGCCTACCAGGCTCCTCTGTCCATGGGATTTTCCAGGCAAGAGTGCTGGAGTGGGGTGCCATCGCCTTCTCCACACATCCATAAGAATGGCCAAATCCAAAACACTGAGTGTACCAAATGCTGGGGAGGCTGGGGGGCAGTGCTGGTGGTTTAGTCACTAAGTTGCATCCGACTCTTGTGACCCTGTGGACTGTAGCCTGCCAGGCTCTTCTGTCCATGGGATTGTCCAGACAAGAATACTGGAGTGGGTTGCCATTTCCTCCTCCAGGGGATCTTCCCGACCCAGGAATCAAACCCAGGTCTCCTGCACTGCAGGCAGATTCTTTACCAACTGAGCTATGGGGGAAGCCTGAGGAGCAGTAGCAAGTCTCATTCATTGCTATTTGGAATGCGACATGATACAGCCACTTTGGAAGGACAGCGTGACAATTTTTTACAAAGCTAAACATACTCTCACCATGTTATCTAGCAATCATACACTTTGCCATTTATCCAAAAGAGCTGAAAATGTGTGTCCATACGGAAAGGAAAGGAAAGTGAAGTCGCTCAGTCGTGTCCGACTTTGTGACTCCATGGACTGTAGCCTACCCGGTTTCTCTGTCCATGGGATTTTCCAGGCAAGAATACTGGAGTGGGTTGCCATTTCCTTCTCCAGGAGATCTTCCCGACCCGGGATTGAACCTGAGTCTCCAGCACTGTTGGCAGATGCTTTACCATCTGAGCCACCAGAGAAGCACACAAAAACCTGCATGTGAATGTTTATAGCAGCTTTATTCATCATTGCCAAAACTTGGAAGCAACCAAGATGTCCTTCAATGAGTGAATGAATAAATAAACTGCAGCATGACCCATTATATTATACAATGGAATATTATTTAGCACACACACCAAAAAAGAGCTCTCAAACCACATACAAACATGGAGAAGGGACTTCCTTGCTTCAGTGCTTAAGACTCCCAACTTCTGCTGCAGGGGGCAAGAGTTCAGTCCCTGGTCAGGGAACTAAGATCCTGTGTGCAATGAGGTGCACCCCTCCCACCACCAAAAATATGGAGAAAATGTAAAGGCATATTACTAAGTGAAAAAAGTCAATCTGAGAAGACTGTATGATTCTAACCATATGACATTCTGAAAAAGGCAAGAGTATAGAGAGAGTAATAATTTCAGTGATTGCTGGGAGTCTGGGGAGAGAGAGTAATCCATAAAGCATGGGGAATTTTTAGGGCAATAAAAATGGTGCTAGAATGGTAAACACATATCATTACACACTTGTCAAAACTCATACACAGAGTGATGTCAATTACAGACTTTGGGTGATAGTGATATGTCAATACCAGTTTATTTATTGTAACAAGTGTAACGCCAAGGTGCACAACGTTGATGGAAGGGGAGGCTCAGGGTGGGGAGGACAGGGCTATATGAGGACTCTACATTCTGCTCACTTTTACTGTGAACCTAAAAACACTCTAAATACAGTAAAGTTGTTTTTTTTTTTTAAGTCATTTAAGAAAACAAAGAAACACTGTCTGATAAAATTATTAACTCAGGTGGAAGAAAGGGAAATTCCTGGAAGAACTTTTTTCCTTGAGGTCTGTCTCTCACACAGGAAGGAGCGAGAAGGAAGTCACGCATGACAGAAGAGGTTAGGCTACTCTTTTCCAGACAGTGCACACTAAGCCCTGTGCTTATATGAGTTATTTCATTTGTTCCTGCAGTGACCAAATGAAAACGTTTATAGTACACAAAAGACTTGGGAGTCATTATTATTCCCAGTTAACAGTGGAAGGAACTAAGGGTTACAGATACTCCCGGTCACCCCGGTCTATCTGAGCCCAGAGGCTGAGTTCTAAGCCACTAAGGCAGGTTGGGGGGCTCTCTGAGCCCTCTTCCACCTTCAATATTCCATCCATGAGTTGATTTGTCTCTTCCAGAGGCATCACTGGGGGGCCTTGCCTCACTTGGGCATTGCATTCCTGGAAGGACAGTGCTGTGTCCTAAGGAGACTGAGAATTTGACCGCCTAGAGCTCACTTCATGCAGGAATTTCACACCTTCCCAGACCCTAGACTGCAGGTGGAGGGTGTCTGGCAGGAGAAGGGGCCAACTGCTCCCACAGAGAGCTCCACCTCCAGACCTCGGCCACCTGTTCCGCAGCCCCGCCCCACCAACCTCCACCTCAGCATTGGAATGCTAAATCCAAGAGCTGGTGGGGCTGGTGGGGTATTAATAACTGGACGCTGATGCTTGTGCTGATTAGAAAGGCATTCCCTCCTGGCAGCTGAGACATCTGAGTGCCTTTTGAGCTCATCTCTCCAGCCCTTCCGTGGCCCTGAAGACAATGGAGGGTGGCAGGATGATAAGAACAATAGCCACCCTGTTTGAGGTGCTGGAGAGTGCCAGGCTGCAGTGCCAAATGCGTCATCCACAGGGCTGCCTTCAGTCCCTTCAGGTGCTTTTCATATCCCCTTTATGTGCATGGGGAAACTGAAGCTCCTGGGAGGTCAAGGAACACGCCGCGGGCCACACAGCAGGTGAGCCTCTGGGCAGGGACTCAGATGCTTTCTGCCAGCAGCATTGAGCTTTGCCGTGGGTGGTGTGAGCCAAAGACCGGTGTACTGCTCAGGCCGCATAAACACTGCAGCCCAGTTCCTGTAACTTCCAGGAACAGAGTGACAGGGACGGTATGGGGTGTGGGGGCGGGGCGACTTCAGGGAAGTGGGTGGCAGAACCCGGCCTGTTGACCAGACCTCATGACCACCCAGTCTGGGAGAGTGGCCCTCTCTGGCTTCCGGGTGGGGAACTGGGTGACAGAAACCTCTGCCCCTACTGTGTGGAATGGGCAGCCTTGACTCTCCTGCTTACTTCCTGGTGCTAGTTCTCCACCCCGCACTGTCCTCTTCATCCCCTTGAGTACCTTGATGTACCCGACTAGCTGGGGCCTCCCAGAAGACAGGGTCAACTCCTCTGAGGAGAACAAAGGGCTCATTGCCCAGGGCTAGAGTTTTCTAACTTTAGTTTTTGAGGAGTAATACAGCATAGTGGTTAAGCCAGCAGCCTCTGGAGCCGGACTACTGCTGGGTTTCCCTTCTAGATCTGCTACTTAGGGCTGTGTAGCTTTGGTCAGATTCTTTAATCTCTCTATGCGTCAGTTTCCCCATCCATAAAATGGGGGAGAAAAACCTACCTCATAGGGTTGTCGTGAAAATTAAATCAGCTAATAAATGTAAAGTGTACATTTCCATAATCATAAAGCCTGGCACAGAATAAGCACTCAATCAATGTTAGCTGCTATTTTCAAACAGTGTTACATAAAGAATCACAAACAGGATGGAGAGAATTCCCTGGGGAACCAGTGGTTAAGACTCTGCACTTCCAATGCAGAGGGCACCGGTTTAATCCCTGGTCAAAAAGAAAAAGAATCACGAAGAGAATGGAAAAGGGAAGAGGTTCACCAAGCAAAAAATAATCTTATCTTCACTCGCATGTTCATAACAGCCCTATTTACAATAGACAAGATATGGAAACAACCCAAGTGCCCATCCATGGATGAACAGATAAAGGAGATATGGTGTATATACTATGAAATGGAATGGAATACTAATCAACCATTGGAACACTTTTGTTGTTGTCGTTTAGCTGTTTAGTCGTGTCTGACTCTTTTGTGACCCCATGGACTATAACTCACCAAGCTCCTCTGTCCACAGGATTTCCAGGCAAGGATACTGTAATGGGTTGCCATTTCTTTCTCCAGGGGACCTTCCCAACCCAGGGATTGAATTGTGTCTCCGACATTGGTAGGCAGATTTTTTTTTTTTACCACTGAGCCACCAGGGAAGGCTATTGAAATATTCATCAACCATTTAAAAAGATGAACTCTTGCAATTTGCAATGGCATGGATGGACCTTGATGGTACTAACTGACATGAGTCAGGGAAAGACAAATTCTGTATGAATTTCATTCATATGTGGAATGTAAGAAACTAATAAACAAATGGACAAAAACAAAATAAATGAATAAGTCAAACAAAAAGAAACATGTAGATACAGAGAATAGACTATCAGGTTACCAGAGGGAAAGGGGTATTGGGGAGGGGATGTTTAAAGGATATCAACTGTGTGATGATGGGTGGGAACTAAATTTTTGGTAATGAGCACATTGTAGGGTATGCTGAGTAGAAATATAAGGTGGTACACTTGAAACTTGCATAGTGTTTTAAATCAATGTCATCTCAATGAAAATAAAAAATAATCTGTAAGCCCACCATTCAACACAACCACTGACACTGTTTCACTCCATTTCCTTTCAATATTTTTTTCCTGTTCATCATTTTCACAACATTACAATCATAATGTACTCAAAAGTTGTACAACTTTGGGACTTTTTTCATTTAACATTTTATCCTAAGTCTTTTCAATAATTATTCAATAGGTTCTTATTGAGGGTCTATCGGAGAAGGCAATGGCAACCCTCTCCAGTACTCTTACCTGGAAAATCCCACGGACAGAGGAGCCTGGTAGGCTGCAGTCCATGGGGTTGCTAGGAGTCGGACACGACTGAGCGACTTCGCTTTCACTTTTCACTTTCATTGGAAGTGAAATGCATTGGAGAAGGAAATGGCAACCCACTCCAGTGTTCTTGCCTGGAGAATCCCAGGGACGGTTGAGCCTGGTGGGCTGCCATCTGGGGTCGCACAGAATCGGACACGACTGAAGCAACTTAGCAGCAGCAGCAGAGGGTCTAGTACATATCTTATTCTAGACTCTGGGAAAACAGCTGCCAGCAAAACAGACAAGCTCCTTGTCTCCAGGAACTTATAGTCTAATGGGCATTGCTACATTGTCTTCAGAACTCATGCTTTTACATTGCAGTCTCATCTACATACCACAGAGAACGCTAATGTGAAGCATAGAGTTCCATTAATTTTTACATATATATTTACCCATGTAACTGCCACCCAGATCAAATCACAGAATATTTCCATCACCCCAGAATTTTTCGCCTTCCCTATCAATAACCACCCCTCTTCTGTACAGATCAGTTTCACCTGTTTAAGAACAGGATCTGCTCTTTCGAGAAAGCCCATTTTTTTCTTTTATAAATTATGAAAATATAGCACATTTACAGGACACCCAGAAAATACAGGACAAAGTTATATATTGTTCCACATTACAATTGTTTAAGTAGATAAATTAAGATTTTTCAGTTTAGTTCAGTCGCTCAGTTGTGTCCAACTCTTTGCTACCCCATGGACTGCAGCACACCAGGCCTCCCTGTCCATCACCAACTCCCGGAGCCTGCTCACACTCATGTCCATCGAGTCAGTGATGCCATCCAGCCATCTCATCCTCTGTCATCCCCTTCTCCTCCCGCCTTCAATCTTTCCCAGCATCAGGGTCTTTTCCAATGAGTCAGTTCTTTGTGTCAGGTGGCCAAAATAGTGAAGTTTCAGCTTCAGCATCAGTCCTTCCAATGAATATCCAGAACTGATTTCCTTTAGGACGGACTGGTTTGATCTCCTTGCCGTCCAAGGGACTCTCAAGAATCTTCTCCAACACCACAGTTCAAAAGCATCAATTCTTCGACGTTCAGCTTTCTTTATAGTCCAACGCTCACATCTATACATGACTACTGGAAAAACCATAGCTTTGACTAGACGGACCTTTGTTGGCATAGTAATGTCTCTGCTTTTTAATATGCTATCTAGGTTGGTCATAACTTTCCTTCCAAGGAGTAAGTGTCTTTTAATTTCACGGTTGCAGTCACCATCTGCAGTGATTTTGGAGCCCCAAAAATAAAGTTTCTCACTGTTTCCATTGTTTTCCCATCTCTTTGCCATGAAGTGATGGGACCAGATGCCATGATCTTAATAGTCTGAATGTTGAGTTGTAAGCCAACTTTTTCACTCTCCTCTTTCACTTTCACCAAGAGGCTCTTTAGTTCTTTTTCACTTTCTGTCATAAGGGTAGTATCATCTGCATATCTGAGGTTATTGATTTTTGAGGTTATAATCTTATAATCTGAAGTTATAAGATTTTTAGTCAGAGTTTCAATATCAAACTCTCAGAAATTAATAGAATGAATGTACAGAGAAGTAGAAGAATATAGTAGGCCTGAAAAGCATTATGAAACAAGTCAACATAATTAATATTTATACAATTTTCTCACAGCAGTAGGATACAAATTCTATTCAAGTTCCCATAGACTATAAACTAGGAGACACTGGAACATATCCAGAGACATAAGATCAGGGGCAGAAATGTCATGGTCGACAGGTATTGAAATCATACAGAGTCTGTTCTCTTATTTCTGTGTAATTATGTTAGAGATCAATATCAAAAGATATTTGAAAATAACCCACATATTTTCAAGTGCAGTATGACATTTACCAAGAGAGGTCTCTGATTTAGCCATTGAAAGACTCAATAAAGTTAGAAGACTGAAAAAACAGGGTGATCGCAGAGGAGAATTCCTATTTTTTAATGGCCGCAGAATAACCTAACCTGTAGATATGTTGTTGGACTCATCTTTTGCTTTTAGCTTCTCAGAGTTACCAATAGTGCTATACTGAAAGCCACATTTTAAATTATTCCCTTAGGCTCAGTTCTCAGAAGTGGGATTGATTTTTGAAAGGGTTCTTGACAGACTGCTTTGTTAAAATGTCATATAGCTCCACAAGTAGCAAGAGGGACAAGCTGTGGGCACACAGCATAGCCACAGTCCAGCTCAGTCACCTGCCTCCTTAACTAGACTCACCTAGAACTGAACTAGAATCCTCAGCATATATAATACCGTAGTGCAGAAAGGCGTGTCCACAAGTCTGACTGGCTAGAGAAGGGCTCGCAGGGCAGAATCTCCCTTGGTCCTGAGTTTGGCACTCAACGTCACAATATCTGAACTCTGACTCCTGCAGCCCTCCACGAGGGCATTCACCTTTCATCGGTGGACTGACAAAAACCAAGCAACAGAGTCTGATTTAGTCAGTAAAGCAGGTATCAATCTAAGAACTTACAAAGATAAATTTAACAAGAATGCACACACGAAAAGACTGGTGTGTCCTCTCTACCCTTTCCCCAAACACTGCTTCTCTGTGTGCGTGCTCACTCATGTCTGACTCTGCAACCCCATGGATTGTAGTCTTCCAGGCTCCTCTGTCCATGGGATTCTCCAGGAAAGAATTAGAACGTGTTGCCATTTCCTTCTCCAAGAAACACTGCTTAGCCCCTGCTTTAAATAATTATTGACCAAGTATTTAAAGAACGTCAGCTTATGTCTCACTTGGACCCTCAAGTCTCAATTTCAATGCCACCTCCTGTCAAAAGCTTTCCCTGACCCTCCAGATCCCTTCATGTAAGAACAGTTTAGGGTCCCCTCCTCCAGGTTCATGGAATCCCTCTCTGGCACCAATCACACTATAGTGTCTTTGCTCATTAAGGTGTTTCTGTCTCCCCTATTAGACTTTGAGGGCCATGAGGGCAAGGGCCTTATCTTCTTGTTCACTGCTTTTTACCAGCATCTAGCACAATTTCTTGCACATAGCAGGCATTCACTAAATAGCTGTTGACAATGAATAAAGTACCTGCCATGTGCCAGGTACTAGCTGACTCCTCAGGAAAGGTATGTGTAGTGAAATTTGCTGGCTGTTCTCCAAACCTCTGGATTTCAGCCACTAAGTCCCATCCTCTAGGACACAGCTTGGTCAAGAAAGAGCCCACAACCCTAGATAAGTCAATCAGGTCCAAAAAGACTCAGTTCTTAGACTATGGTTTGAGGAATAGAGATTTGCAATTGACTTTCCTGCTCCTGTGGGATACGAGCTCCCATGGCTGAATCCCTAGAAGCCCTGCTGGGCCCATGAGAAGAGCCAGAAACACCATCTGGGCCCATAAGAAGAGCCAGGATTAAGATGAAGTCAGCATCATTGAGGGCTTCCCCAGTGGCTCAGTGGTAAAGAATCTGCCTGCAATGCAGGAGATGAGGCTTCGATCCCTGGGTTAGGAAGATCCCCTGGAGGAGGGCATGCCAACTCACTCCAGTATTCTTGCCTGGAAAATCCATGGACAGGGGAGTCTGGCAGGCTATAGCCTGTAGGGTCACAAAGAGTTGGACATGACTGAAGTGACTTCGTACACACGCACAGCATCATTGAAGGGTCCTTGGTGGTATGTGAGCAGCTGAATCAAACCTTTCCTGAAGCTAGCCCTCCCATCTCCATTCTTCTCAGTCAAGCATGCCAATCTTCCTTTCAAGTAAGTTTGAGTTTCTGCACTTATAACATGAAGCATCCAAAAGGGTCAGAGGTCAAGCTTCATCATCTCAGTACCTGCTGAGAAACTGAGTGGATTCACAGTTTGGGATGCTCTTGGGACCTTATCTTGTAGCCCTCAACTCCTCATCCATGACTCATTCACCATGACTCTCAGACAGGGACAACCCCCAACAGAAGCTCTTGGACCAATGGCAGGGGATATGGGACTTGGTCTTAACTACCAGATGCTCCAGCTGCTCTCAGTCCTCACCAAAGAGATAAATAGGACCCATCCAAAGACAAAACAGCTTGCATCTGACACGTGATCTTCTTGCACCTCTAAATCACTTGTCTGGGGTCTAGGTCCGAAATGACCATTTTAGGGAATTTCCTGGTGGTCCAGTGGTTAGGACTCCATGCTTTCACTGCTGAGGGCCCAGGTTCAATCCTTGATCAGGCAACTAAGATCACACAAGATATGTGGCACGGCACACACACAAAAAAGAAATGATCATTTCAATCTTCTTGGTACAAGCATAGTGAAGATGTAGGATTGAAGAATCAGAATGTTAGAGCTAATCAGACCCTTCTTTTTGCAGATGGAGAAACTGTGGCTCAGAGCAGGGAGGAAACTTGCTCAAGGTCACACCACTCATTAGTGCCAGAGCTGACACTCTCTTAAAGGAGTTTTGGCATCAGCCTCCCCCTGCAGAGATGGGGCTGGGGCTCCACCAGCTGGGGAAGCAGAGAGGTAGGAATACTGATGGGGATTCTCCCTACTATGACAGGGTAGGAGCTGCTTCTCAGTCATCCTTAATTGTTTGGTAGCATTTTGACAACACTTTTTTGTTGACCTAGGATGAGATGACTTCAGAGGGTACAAAGTCTCTGACAAAGCATCATCAATGACGTCTCTAGAATTTCTCCAGGGGGGAACTTAGCACCAGCAATCTGATGGGAAAGGGACCAAGAGACTCACCTTCGAGCTGCATTTACATAGCAAGTTTACTGTTGTTACTTAGACGAGGATTTTTCGATTTCCACATTACTGGCATTTGAAGCAGGATAACTCTTTGTTGTGGGAAGGCTGTCCTGTGCATTGTAGCATATTTAGCAGCATTCTTGGTCTCTCCTACTGAATGTCTACAGCACTTAACCTGCCCACTGTGATAACCAAAAATATCTCCAGATATCACCAAATGCCCCAAAAGACAAATTGCCCCATTTGAGGAAACACTGACATACCTGCATGTTTAGGTGGCTGAGGGGGCATGATGGGGATTCTTCTAAAAGAGGAATGGAGATAAAAACACAAGGAACCACTCCCTGCTGCAAGAGAATAAAACCGTGGGAGGGATAATCAGCTCTAGGCGAACCATGAACTTTGATCTTACTTGCCCCGCTTCCCTTTTATGACCATTTTCTTCTCTTTCTTGGCTCCCATTCCCACTTAGAAAATAAAATTAATAAACCATTCAGAAAAAATTAATATTTTCACTCACATTAGAGTGAAACAAGCAGTGTACAATAGTTACAAGCGGTTATAAACACAAGATACACTTAAGATGTGAGCATTTCCCTGTATATAAGCTATATCTCAAAAAAAAAATAATAAAAAAGCATAAAGCAATTATATGCTGGATTCAACTCCAAATTTATACATTTCCTAGCTGTGTGACTTTGTGTAAGTCCTCTCATCTCTCTCTCTCTTTTTTTCTGCCATGCCACTCAACTTGTGGGATCCTATTTCCCTGACCAGGGATTGAACCCTGGCCCCAGCAGTGAAGGTACAGACTCCTAACCGCTGAATCACCAGGGAATTCCCTCCTCTCACCTCTTAGAACCTCCGCTTCCTCAGCTGTAAAGGGGGGTGGCAATAGTATGTGTCAGAGGATAACTGTGCAGAGCCCATGATATAATGCACTTTGCATAATGCCTGTCACCGAGGTAATGTGTGTAATAGCTATTATGTATTCAATTCACATTTATATTACCTATTTATATTTATCTAGTTTATAGGTGAAATTGCTCCCTGATGGTCTGCTTCCTGTGGATCTGTTCTGAACTGTTGCTTCTTGACCTGCACACAGATTTCTCAGGAGGCAGGTAAGGTGGCCTGGTATTCCCATCTCTTGAAGAATTTTCCAGTTTGTTGTGATCCAGTGTCAAAGACTACTGCGCAGTCAGTAAAGCAGAAGTAGATGGTTTTCTAGAATTCTCTTGCTTTTTCGATGATGTTGGCAATTTGATCTCTGGTTCCTCTGCCTTTTGTAAATCCAGCTTGAACATCTGGAAGTTATCAGTTCACGTACTGTTGAAGCCTCGCTTGGAGAATTTTGAGCATTACTTTGCTAGCAACTGTGAGGTAGTTTGAGCATTCTTTGGCATTGCCTTTCTTTGGGATTGGAATGAAAACTGACCTTTCCCAGTCCTGCAGCCACTGTAGAGTTTTCCAAATTTGCTGGCATATTGAGTGCAGCACTTGAACAGTATCATCATTTAGGATTTGAAATAACTCAGCTGGAATTCCATCACCTCTACTAGCTTTGTTCATGGTGATGCTTCCTAAGGCCCATTTGACCTTGCACTCCAGGATGTCTGGCTCTAGGTGAATGATCACACCATCATGGTTTTCTGGGTCATGAAGATCTTTTTTGTACAGTTCTTCTGTGTATTCTTCTTAGTATCTTCTGCTTCTGTTAGGTCCATACCGTTTCTTTCATTGTGCCCATCTTTGCATGAAATGTTCCCTTGGTATCTCTAAATTTCTTGAAGAGATCTCTAGTCTTTCCCATTCTATTGTTTTCCTCTATTTCTTTGATCATCTAGGAAGACTTTCTTATCTCTTCTTGCTATTCTTTGGAACTCTACATTCAGATGGATATATCTTTCCTTTTCTCCTTTGCCTTTTGCGTCTCCTTTTTCAGTTATTTGGAAGGCCTCCTCAGACAACCATTTTCCTTTTTGCATTTCTTTTTCTTGGGCATGATTTTGATCACAGCCTCCTGTACAATGTCACGAACCTCCATCCATAGTTCTTCAGGCACTCTATCAGATCTAATCCCTTGAATTGATTTGTCACTTCTACTGTATACTCATAAGGGATTTGATTTAGGTCATACTTGAATGGTCTAGTGGTTTTCCCTACTTTCTTCAATTTAAGTCTGAATTTCACAATAATGAATTCATGATCTGAGCCACAGTCAGCTCCTGGTTTTGTTTTTGCTGACTGTATAGAAGTTCTGCATCTTCAGCTGCAAAGAATATAATCAATCTGATTTCGGTATTGACCATCTGGTGATGTCCATGTGTAGAGTTGTCTCTTGTGTTGTTGGAAGACGGTATTTGCTATGAGCAGTGTGTTCTCTTAGTAAAACTCTGTTAACCTTTAACTAGCTTCATTTTGTACTCCAAGGCCAAGTTTGCCTATTACTCCAGGTATCTCTTGACTACCTACTTTTGCATTCCAGTCCCCTATGATGAAAAGGACTTCTTTTTTTGGTGTTAGTTCTAGAAAGTCTTCATAGAATCTTCATAGGTCTTCATAGAACCGTTCAACTTCAGCTTCTTCGGCATTAGTGGTTGGGACATAGGCTTGGATTACTGATATTGAATGGTTTGCCTTGGAAACAAACAGAGATCATTCTGTTTTTGAGGTTGCACTCAAGCACTGCATTTCGGATTCTTGTTGACTATGAGGGCTACTTCATTTCTTCTAAGGGATTTTTGCCCACAGTAGTAGATGTAATGGTCATCTGAATTAAATTTGCCCATTCTGGTCCATTTTAGTTCACTGATTCCTAAAATGTCACTGATCTCTTTGAGATAGAAAAAGTAAGGTCTAGAAACACAGCAATTTTCTATGGGACTTTGGACCCTTGGCTTATTAGTCCCACTGAGTCTCAGTTTCCTCAGCTGTAAATAGTATGCCAATACTGTCCACTTTGTAGAGTTCTTGTGAGATTTATAAATGACATGACTCTAGACGGGTCTGGGAATTCAGACTTGCCTTAAGACAGGGGCAAGCAGCTGCACCAATAGAACCTGCCAGCAGGGGGCAGGAACGCTACATCCAAGTTCCCACCTATGGAAGACATTTCATTTTTTGAGCACGGTTGTCTTTTTATCATGGAAAAATTTAGACACAAAAAGTAGAATAGCATAATGAACCCCATGTACCCAGGTTTCAACAACTATAAATATTTCAGCCAGTCTTCCTCCCTCTTTTTGTTTGCTATGCTGCTTGCAAAGTATTTTAAAACATATCCCAAATCTCATTTCATTTTATCCAGAATACATCAGTATGCATTTCTAATTGAAAAAGGCTTTTATTACCACAGACACTATGTCATTATCACACCTAACAAAAAAGAACAAATAATTCCTTGATCTATTGTTAATATTCAAATTTCCCTGATTGTACCAAAGATGTCTTTTGATAGTTATTAATAATCCACTTGAACTATTAATGAGGATCTAAATAAGGTTTTTGCATTTGCTGTCTTGAGTTTTATGATTTACCATTCTACCTTCCTTTTTAATTTTCATGCAATAAATTTATTGCAGAAACCAGGTCACTTGTTTTGTATGAATAGAAAGAAAGTGAAAAGTGAAATCGCTCAGTCGTGTCCAACTCCTTGCAACCCCGTGGATTGTAGAGTACCAGGCTCCTCCGTCCACGGGATTCTCTAGGCAAGAGTACTGGCTGCTACTGCTGCTAAGTTGCTTCAATCGTGTCCGACTCTCTGCGACCAGATGGCAGCCCACCAGGCTCCCCCATCCCTGGGATTCTCCAGGCAAGACACTGGAGTGGCTTGCCAGAATACTGGAGTGGGTTGCAATTTCCTTCTTCAGGGAACCTTCCCAACCCAGGGATTGAACCCTGCCGGGGTTCTTTTTTGTTAGGTATGATAAGGACATAGTGTCTGTGGTAATAAGACTTTTAGAACGTTCCACATTTTGAGTTGGCTGACTGTGGTGTTTGTCTAAGTTCCATGTTTCTGATAAACTGGTAACTAGATCTTGGTCTGCTTAGGCTTCCTTTTTTTTTTTTCTTCAGGCAAGAATATGCTATGGAAAGCACTGTGTGCCCCTCTTAATGATTTTAAGGCTGGTCAGTGGATTCAGGCAGTGTTAGCCTAAAGTCTCACTCAATTACAAGTTTTCTCAATAATCTTTCATCTAGTTGTTTCAGCATCATTTCATGATTGCTTCCTAGACTCATTATTTCATTAGGTTTTGCAAAACTGTATTTTTCTAATCCTATCATTTCTTCTGCATTTATTCATTGGAATTCTTCTATAAAAATAACTTTTTCTTATCTACTATTTGGTTACCTGCAATATAACTCATCAAGAAAAGAACAGAAAAATTTTTATTTTCCTTTATCCATTAATGGTCAGAGTAATGAACTCCATTGACAAAAAATGTTGTTTTCCTTGCTGCTGCTGCTAAGTCGCTTCATTCGTGTCCGACTCTGTGCGACCCCATAGACGGCAGCCCACCAGGCTCCCCCGTCCCTGGGATTCTCCAGGCAAGAACGATGGAGTGGGTTGCCATTTCCTTCTCCAGTGCATGAAAGTGAAAAGTGAAAGTGAAGTCGTTCAGTCGTGTCAGACTCTAGCGACCCCATGGACTGCAGCCCACCAGGCTCCTCCGAGCAGGGAGGTATAATCAAAATACTTATAAGCCACTTGAAAGTATTTTCTCTTGTAGCTATATCACTTCATTTGTTTCCATTTGTTTTTAATTTTCATGGAGTGTTTTATTCTACTGAACTTTTTTTAATGTAAATATGCAACATTTACGTTTCTAACAGTTTCCAGCTACATAAGGTACATTCACAGAGATCTCATTCCCATCCCTACCCGCTCCATCCCACAGAGCAGATAATTTTTAGAAGATTGAGTTTATTCTTCCATTGTTTACCTTTAAATATAAGCAATTAATGTATATTTATATCATCCCACTACTTACACAGAAGATAGCACTTCCACAAACACTGTCATGCACCTTGCTTATTCCCCTTATATACACGGACATTACTACTACTATTAGTTTCTATTTCTTTATAAGAACTTATCCACCTATCTTTTTACAGCTGCATAGCACTTCATCCTGTATTTGTATGGTAATTTATTCAGCTAGTTAATTGACACATGAGCAGTTTCCAATCTTTTGCCATTGAAAATAATGCCATAGTTTTTTTTTTAATGCCATAATGAATAGCCTTGTGCATAGAGCTTTTTGTATTTTGCCAATATATCACTAGGATAGACTCCTTAAAGTTTAGCCTTGACATAAGTTTACTGGGTGAAAGAGTAAATACATAGGTAACGTGGCTATAGATTGCCAAATGTCCTTAATTAGAAATTACATCATTTTGCCTTCCCACAAGCAGTGTATGACAATGCTATCTATCCACAGGAGTATTTTGGTGTGATATCAGACAGTGGATAAATAAATCACAGTGGGTAGATAAATCACAGACAAGCCTCCTGTCCCCAGAAACTCTGAGTCTCGTAGAAGGCTTCTGGGCAAATATAGTAACATGTGGTAATCTACGGTGCTTCCCAGGTGGCCCTAGGGGTAAAGAACCCACCTGCCAATGCAGGAAGATCACCTGGAGGAGGGCAAGGCAATTCACTTCAGTATTCTTGCCTGGAGAATTCCATGGACAGAGGAGCCTGCAGTGCTACAGTCCATTGTGTCGCAGAGTTAGACACAACTGAAGCGACTTAGCACAGCACATAATGTAATCTTTATTCTGAAGCTTAAGCTTCAGAGTCCATCACTTACAGAGATACTTTCCAAGGCCCCACCACTGTATTCACAGGCCCATTCTGTAATCTTTTTCCTAAAGAGGACACCCCAAATTACTAAAACGTCCACCTCACAGGCTTTAGAGTCAGTTTCATAACTTTTGAATTATGGGAGTGGATTTCAAGTTCTGCAACCACCTTGAGAGGAGGGATTCTTGTATTTAGTGACTAAGATAAACAAAAAATAACGTTTCCTCGGCCAGAGACACCACTCCTGATTCTGATCAATTACCCACACAGGTAGTCAGCTATCTACACAGAGCCCTCAACTTTTCCTCTCAAGGGCAGAAACCAAACCTTAGAATATATCAGTAGTCCTAGTAGACAGCCGAAGACTGGTAAATGACGTGCAGGGCAAAAATCGAACAGATTACAGAGCAAGGTTTCGGTTTGTTTTTTTTGTTTTTGGTCAGGATAAGTAGGAGAATTTACACCAGGGGAGTGGGTATTCAAGGCAAGTGCCCCCTCAAAAAAAAAAACAAAACACCTTTCCATCAAAGAATGCAAAGGTCTGCGTCCTTACCTGTAAAAATAGGGTTAGTAATAAGCCCTTCCCTTGTGGAGTTTCTTTAGGAGTAAGAAAGATCATTTAAAGATCTAACCCAATCCCAGACATTCGGGAGGCCCACAAATGGAGGACAGAAAATAAAATGGGTAATTGGTTGACCCTTGAGAGCAGTTAACAGGGATTCTTTGCGCATCACGCCTTATACAGCACTGGGAGGAGGAACAAACACTAGGTGGGGATTAAATCCGTGAAGAAGGAATGGACGATTCTGGCGGTTGCTTACTGATCCGCGAAACACTAACTGAATGACCGATCGGTCCGGGTCTTTGAGCAACTGACAGTCCAGAGTTGGCTGTCTGGTGAACGCGGGCCTGCATCTGGCCAACGGCAGTCCGGGGCCCCAGTGACTCAGGCTGACCGTCGGGCCACTTGCACGGCCGTCCTCGCTGTTAATCTCGGTCCAGGCCGGCCCAGACTTCTGCCGCTAGCCGCGCAAGGCCAGGGGTTGGGGTGGGGGTGGGGGGGGTGTCCCGACTCTCCACGTGCAGCCCGCGGGTGCCGCGGCCAGGCAGGGCGTGCGCGGAGGCCGCGGCTCCTTCCTCCACGCCGGGGGCAAGTGGCCCCCGTATCCCGGCTGCAGAGCCTCGGAACAATGAGGCGCCGGGTTCTTTAAGGGAGATACCACCGCGCCGGCGGGGCAGGGGACCGCGTCTTCCCAGATGATCGCACCCAGCCCCGCGCTACCGCCGCCTCGGCAACTGCACAGCGCGCAAATATGGCTCAGTGTCTCTGACAAAAGGTGCAGCCTCCCTGCCGGCGGGGCGGACGCCAGGCCTCCCAGCTCGGGCCGTGCTTCCCCGCGGGGCCCCGGAAGAGGCCCGCGTCCCGCAGGCATCCCAGCCCGGCGCGTAAGAAGATGCCCCAGGCCTTCCGCCCCAGCTACCCCGCACACCTTCCCGCAGCTCGGTAAAGTCAGAAATGGGGGCGGAGCGGGGGAGGGGAGGCGCGCCAGGCGCGCGAACTTCCCTCAGCCCGGACCTGAGGCTGAGGAATCACTCCCGCCGCAGGCACCCGCTGCGGCTGGAGAGCGACCGAGCCCCCGGGCGTGGAGTGGCCTTGCCGCTCCCGGTCACCCCCGCGGGGAGGAGGCACGAGTGGTGCATTCCAGAGCGCGCAACCCCCTTCCGCGACTCCCCCCGGCTCCTGAAAGCCAAGGGAGTCGGGAAGCCAGCGGAGCGCCAGGCGCGCGCCCCGCGGGACCAGCGCTCGGCGTCCCGGGTCGCGCTACGGAAAGCCGGAGGGGGGCGGGGCCGCGAGGCGTAAGGGGGTGTGTCCGCGCGCACCACGGGGGCGCGCGCCGGCCTCTGACTGGAGGCCGCGGCAGCGGAGGCGCGAGCTCCCCGATAATGGCGGCCTGCAGAGCCCGTGAGAGAGAGAAGCGGCGGCGGCTACCCTGAGGTAAATCTGGCCCCTCGGCTCGGCTGAGAGGCCCTGCTGCAGATCCGAGGGCCCTGCACGTGCCTCCCGCCCCAGGCGGCCTGTCACTGAGCTGTCAGCGGAGTCGTCCCAGGGAAGGCCCCGCGCGCCTCAGGCCTCCGGCCCGCACCCCTCAGGCCACCGGCCCCAGCCGCGGCCTCCTCTTCTGCCCCGTGGCCTCCTCCCCAGGCCCCGGCCTTAGCCGCCGACCCGGAGGAGTCGGGACAACTGCAGGACTGCCTCCTCCGGGTGAAGGGCCCTGAGAGGATCCCCTCCGGGTTTTCTCTGGAAGCCGCCGAAGAGGGGGAGGGCCTGATACTTGGCCAATGAGCGGGGCCCTGGGCCGCCGCGTCGGGCTACACCTCTGCCCAGGACTGGCCCTTCCCGGGCGCCAGCAGGTGTACAGCCTGGCCGGCCAGTGTCCGAGCGCCGGGTGGAGGCGCGAGGGCCCGGGGGGATGCCGTCCCGAGTTCCCGAGGCTCGCACGGTGTGCATCACCGCGCTGTGTTTTGCCCCAGGATCTCAAAGACTTCACAAACACCCTCCTTCCCACGTAGTCAGGGGGGTATGGGGCAGCTTTCAAGGCACGAACCACTTTGAGAAGGTTAGGAATTGGCGATCCACGGAGGACAGGAACGAATGTCCACTGTGTAGCTGGGGCAGAGAATTCTGTGGCAGGAAATCCGACGCTCGGAAATACTGTAGGAATTTGAAGACCGGTGTCCAGTTAGAGGAAGTGGGACTAAAAGCAATCTAAGAAGCTTTCATTTTCTTTATTAAATCTGTTCTATCGACTGAAAATGACTGGTCCCAACTTGACAGGCTCTATTTGTCGGTCGCTTTGTGTTCCCCTAAACCGTACACTATAAAAATTGTACAATCTCAGGTAACTTTTCTTGCCCATGCTGGCATTCTACAAATGAGGATTGGTTCCTGAAGCTTATTAGAATTTTGACAGTCTTCGGAGAATGAGCAGGCACTCTTCAAACTCTTAATTCAACACGTGTTTCCACGCAAGGCCTTTCTTTGCCCTTGCCTTTAAATGATTTATCAAGTTGAATTCCAAAGAACTCTGCCAGAGAACCTCTTAATATGCAGGAGAGTTTTCATTGGCAAAAATGTCCTAGATCTAAATAGCTGTTGTTGAAACAAGAAGAGCAATAACCATATTCTAAGTAACTTAGTTTATCTGTAAAGGAACATTTTTCTCCACAAACTTTATTTGCAAGAAATAAGGAAATAAAATTAAAATAGGAATATGTGTAGTTTGATCATTTACTTTTAAAAAAGAAAAATAACTACTCATTTTTACTTGTGTGCAGTCTCAGTATCTAAGCCTAAGCCAGGTGTTTGTGTTTCTAACTGAGTTTTGCCATTTTTTAGGAACTTTTATATGTATCAGTTTTCAGGGGAAGCAGGAGTTTTGATTGTTTTTTCATGATCAGTAAATAAGAATATGAACTTTTTGTTTTATCTTTAGCAGTGGTGTTTTGAAGCAGTTCATGTAAGAGGTTGTCAGAGCATGATGGCCTGGTTTCAAATCCCAGGTTCACCAGTTACTTGCTGTTTGACCTTGGGCATGTTGCTTAAACTCTGTGCTTTAGTTTTTTTCATCTACAAAATGAGCTATTATGCTCAGTTTCTACCTCATAATGTTGTTGTGAGGATTAAATGAGCTTAATATATAAAGTGCTTGGGACAGTTTCTGATACATGGTAAGTACCACATTACTGTTACTATTATTAAATAGTAGTGTTACTATTATTAAAATATTTACATTTGCCCAGTGTATAGCAAATATTGTTCAAGCACTGCAGACAGTGAGACAGATGATAACTACTAAATCGTTCATAAGAAGAAATTCAAGCCAGTAGGTATACTTAATTTCAACAGAGCACTTTGTTCATTTTTCCAGAAACCTTGACCTTGAAGATGGTGAGTAGCCAGCCAAAGTACGATCTAATACGGGAGGTAGGCCGAGGTAGTTACGGTGTTGTATATGAAGCAGTCATCAGAAAGACCTCTGCACGGGTGGCAGTGAAGAAAATTCGATGCCATGCACCTGAAAACGTTGAACTAGCCCTGCGTGAGTTCTGGGCACTAAGCAGTATCAAGAGCCAACATCCAAATGTGATTCACTTGGAGGAATGCATCCTACAAAAAGATGGGATGGTGCAAAAGATGTCCCACGGCTCTAATTCTTCCCTTTATTTACAGGTATGTGTGGTTGAATGGGAAATAGAAATGATTTGAAGGTAGCATTGGTCAGCAGTGAGAGGAATGAAAGAGTCAGATGAACTTCTACTTTAAGTGCAGGTGTTTATGTCGTTAGGAATAGATAGGGGTCTGCCAAGAACTGAGTAGATGTTTCCTCTAAAACAAGGTTTTATTTAAACCTGTGATGCAAATACCTAAAAATAACATAAGCCACCTGTTATGCCACGATACTTGCCAATCTGCATAGGAATGGGACAGCATAGGAACTAGAGAGGTGATTGAGACTAGAGTCTAATTAGTTCACTTATTTGAAATCAGTTTTTTTGGAACTGAAGACAGAAGAAAAGGGAAAACTCTACAACCAGTAGCAGTACCCATAGGTAATTGGGCTTTTCTTTATCACTGACATGAACTCATATTCATGTTTTAGAAGGTTGTTTAAGATCCTAACCATGCAATTCCATTGAATTTTCATGGAGTTGGTGGCTTAGCACCTGAATGTTACCAACGACTTAACATTTGGCTTCCTACTCATTCCATACTCTGCTCAGAACAGTCCTGTCAGAAATGTGCTATTATTATCATCGTTATAAATGAAGAAACTGAGGCTTAGAATAGATAATGAATTGATCCAGAATCACATAGCAAGTGGCAGAATTGGGAGCTAAATGTAGGACTATCTGGCAGCTAAAACTTGTGCCCTATAACCTCTAGATTACCCTTTTGCCTCCAGGTTACTCTTCTGTAGACTTGGGGAAAGCATTAATATAGGAAAACAGAAAGTGTGATTTTTTTTTAAGGTTGATTTCTGCCATAGATCAAAATCTCTAGTAGGTCTGTATTTGAAGAGAAAATATACTTCAGACATAGCTAGTTAAAGGCCAGAGCAAAATTTCTTAAGTCCAGTAATTCTTGGAACATGAACAACTTTCCACGAGTGTTTCTAAATTCAGAATTTACCATTAGGGTACAAAAGGCTGTTTTAAAACAGCAAAAGCTTTTGTTCTAGGAACAACAGAACAAACACATTATTCTATGTAATTAAAAAACTAAACTTTCATTGTATGGTGAAAAAATAGCAGCCTTGAGAACCTAATTTCTCTCAAGATAGGGAATATAAACATAACTATTTAGTCTTTATTTGTTTTACTTTGTATTCATCTAGAAGTGCTTATTAGATAAGTTACAATGATAAAAAAAATTGGAAACATTCTTACCGCATTCCACATAAAAGTAGCTAGAACCTTGCTGGACTTTGCCTTGAATTTTGGAGACTAAAATGCATAATTGAACTATAAATGCGAGGATATTTAAACATATGGCTTAGTGCTGATGATATCCTTGAGTCCAGATGGAGCAACTACTATAATAACTAGGTATTAGCTAGCTAATCTCTCAAGGCTTTAAGATGTAAAGCCTTGATTTGGTGATTTTTTTTTTTTTAATCTAAAGTACCTTTTTGTTTAGTAATCTATTTCATCTTTTTAAGGCCTGATAGATCTGTGTTTGACTTATGGCATTTTTTGCTAGCTGTATGACCTTGGATAAACAACCCATCTTTTCCCAGCATCTGTATCTTCAAACGTAAGGAATAATAATTTCTACCTTCCATGGGACTTGTCAAAGTAAGATGTGATGCAGACACAGTACTTGGCATATAGGAAGAACTCAGTCGTAAGCAACTCTAATAAAATTATATTTTCTACAGATTTATTTAGTTAACCAGACATTCACCAACACATTAACAAGTGCCCTCTCTAAATTTACACTAGTGAAGACAACCAATATTTACACGTGGTAAAACCAAACAAATCTATAGTGTGACGACAGAGTCTCTACATATGGTCTTCACTATTCTCTACATTTTTTTTCCTCCATGTTTTTCTAGATATCTTTCTTGTTCTCAGTTGGAATCATTCAGTCAGTTCCTGATAGCTAAAAACCTTACCTAGAAGAAATATAAAACAAACAGTTAACAGAGGACACATCTTATGCATAGAAACTTTATGGCCAATATGTATACTTATCATGAGTGTCATGAATGAAAAGTACGGGATGATGTAGGTGCATGTAGTAGGCAACCTGACATAATCCTGGAGTTCAGGAATTATGAACTGTTTCAACCGAAACTTGCAAGGTAAAGAGGAATTAGCCAGGTGAGTGAATGAGAAAACTTCCCAGGCAGAACGAACTGTACATACAAATGTTTAGAAGCAAAAGGCAGGAAGCATTCTAAGAACTGAAAGAAGATAAAAAGACTGCAGTGTGCAAGGAGAGTTGTTTTAGTTGAGACTGGAAAAGTCAGCAGGGTGAGAGTGTACAGGGTCCCACAGCCCATGTTAAAGAGCTTAGACTATAGCCTAAGAGAACAGGGACGCTGTTAAAGGACTTTAGGCAAGACAGCCAATGGCTGCCATCTTCTGCACATGACAGTAAGCAGATTGGGCTCTGTCTTTCTGTAGCTCTCAACCAGGGGCCCTCAAACTATAGCCCTCGGCCTGTTTTTGTATGGCCTGGATACTAAAAATAGTTTTTACATTTTTTAAGAGTTTTTTTTTTTTTTTTAAGAAGAAGACTATGGAACAGAGACCTTATGTGGCTTGTCAAGCCTAAAATATCTACTATCTGGCTTTACTCTAAACCATTATTTGAATGCTGGAACTCTGCATTGCTGAAAGCTATTTAGGAATTTTGCTTTTGAGAATGAAAAGAGGACATGACGGAAGAGTGATGATGCTCATCTTTAATCTGAGCATATTTAGTAACAGTGCACCTGGTAAATAATTGTGTGATCTGGACCTTTCTGTTCTTTCATTTTCTGTCTCAGTGGCAAACACATGCAACAAAGAAAACGCATGCAAAGAAGACTTCTGCAGACCATTGCAGTTATGGCTGCTGTGGGGGAGACAGCATGGAGAGGTGTTCTTTGCCTCTGCCCACCGAAAAGACAAAAGGAAATACTAGTAGATTTATAGCAGATCACTCACTCTTCAACAACTCTTCACCTTCCCTACTGAGTTTCTGTTCAGCCTGTGAGCCTGAAAAGGACACCATAGGACAAATGCTTTCAAAGCACTGTAATTGAAAATGATAGTTCATGTTCAGTGAAGTAATTGAGATTATTGAATTTCAGGTGGTAAGGGAGTTATAATTAGATAATGATATAAGTAAAACAGTGCTTTATTCTAGATTTTCAGCTTGTATCAAATATACAAGCTCAGTTTTGAATTTTCATATCAAAATGCATATGTGATTTTTATAAATTGGTTTTTAGAAGCCATCTATTGATAGAGATAGCCTTCATATTTGCATTCTGCTTATAGAAGTTCTTACAATAATGATGTCAGTCTTTAGTTTTATCAGTGACTACAGGAGCACTTTATTTCTGTAACAACTGGTTGTTCCTTCATAATTTTCTCTTAGTTTCACAGATTATGTTGATAGTGTAAGTGCAATAAGCGAGAAGTAGATTTCAGGCAGTTTCATGGAGTAGAATGTCCTAACTGATGTTTATACCCCGGTTGGCAATCTACCAGATCTAGGTGCTGAAACTTTGATCTTTTCAGGAAGCTATTAGCTAGCCAGTTAGAATTCAGCTCCATTGACACATGCAGCAAATGTACAAGGAGTTGAACACTTCTCAAAATATAACTATTTTTAATGAAGTTTTTACCTCTTGACTTAGAAATTTGGTGTATTTTTATTAGGGACAAAGTGACAGTTTGAAGTACTAAAGTTTAAAATAAAATGCACATATGAAAGCACTAAACAAATAAAATATTTGTGGAATTTCCAATTAAAATTAGAGACTAATTCAACCAGTGACTGTTTCTCTATAGCTGAATTATATAAACCATGCAGATGATTATAATCTGTTTTTTTCTTTCTTATAGCTTGTAGAGACTTCACTAAAAGGAGAAATTGCCTTTGATCCCAGAAGCGCCTATTACTTGTGGTTTGTGATGGATTTTTGTGATGGAGGAGATATGAATGAGTATCTGTTGTCCAGGAAACCCAATCGTAAAACTAACACCAGCTTCATGCTTCAGCTGAGCAGTGCCCTGGCTTTCTTGCATAAAAACCAGATCATCCATCGAGATCTGAAGCCTGATAACATCCTGATTTCTCAAAGCAGGTTGGATACCAGTGACTTGGAACCTACACTGAAAGTGGCTGATTTTGGTCTAAGTAAAGTTTGTTCAGCATCTGGGCAGAATCCAGAAGAACCTGTCAGTGTAAACAAGTGTTTCCTTTCTACAGCTTGTGGAACAGATTTCTACATGGCTCCTGAAGTGTGGGAGGGACATTATACAGCAAAAGCTGACATCTTTGCTCTGGGGATTATCATCTGGGCAATGCTGGAAAGGATCACCTTCATAGACACAGAGACAAAGAAGGAACTCTTGGGGAGTTATGTAAAACAAGGAACTGAGATTGTGCCTGTTGGGGAGGCACTTCTGGAAAATCCCAAAATGGAACTTCTCATTCCTGTGAAGAAAAAATCTATGAATGGGCGAATGAAACAACTGATTAAGGAAATGCTGGCTGCAAACCCTCAGGATCGTCCAGATGCTTTTGAACTAGAACTCAGATTAGTACAAATTGCATTTAAAGATAACAGCTGGGAAACGTGACACATATATTATTTGCAAATATCTTGGATGATATGCTGCTTCTGTTTTAACAGTGATGCAACATAATGTGGCTGAAAAAGAATATAAAAAGCTAAACTCCACCTTTTAAGGGTTTAGATTTTATTGTGGGATTTTTTTTTTTTCCTCATTTTTCTTAAGTCCAAGCTGGCCATTCTATTAATATGTTTTAAAAGTGTATTACCAATGTGGATGTAAATTTTTTTAAATGATCATTGGTAGAAGTTTGGCAGGAAAATTCTCTATAAGAGCCAAGAAAAGAAGAGTCCAGTTTTCTGGAAATATGTCTCTAAGTATTTTAGACATTCCTTGTCAGTATTAGGAATTTCCATGGAAAAAAAGGTTTGCATGCTGGTAATGCAACCTTTGAAGCTTTGTAAAGGAAACATATATGTATATATTTATGTATATGTAAGTATGTGAATGTGTGCATTTTGCATTCCATATGAAAAAAAAATGCCACTTCTGTTTAAATTATTTGATGTAGGTTTGGATTTTTTGAGATTTGCTGGTGAAATCAGTAATGAAAAATAAAAGAACCTTCCCTCTTCCTACCCTGTCCCTCCCTCTAATGAAATCATACTAAGTTTTTATTTTTATAATGTTATACAGCTTTTTTTAAGACATCATTTTGGAGAGTCCAAAATTATCTGGCTAAATGTAAGTGAAAGTAAGTGATCCAAAGCTGCTGAAGTTTGTTTGAGCTCTCCAGAGCCCTATAGCTGCAGGAGTTGAATTAGCCATGCAATCAATGTGGTACAGGTTTTAGGTAACCAAGCATTTAATTAACCAATTAAACCACTGCATTGGAACATGACTGCACTTGAGCATCTGCAATCTAATATAAGTCTGAACACAGAATTCTGCTGTTTCTGAAAACTTTGCTGTATATAAACTATAGTAATTGATATATATTAACTTTTTATTTTCAAGACTTTGTCTAAGCCTCAGCGTAAAGCTGAAGAAACCAAATGAGTTCTACCCTTTCATTGCCTGCTCTAATATGGTCTCGTGTTTAATCACTGGAATTCCTTTCATTTTGGCCCTAATGCTGTTTTCGCTTGTCTAATTTGACACAGTAATGGTAGTGATATGGTTGTATTCAGTGTTGACCACCTTTTTCTAAGGTGGGAGGTGATACCTATACAGTTTGGCAAATGGGTAAAATACTGTGGCATCAGTTATGTCTTTCAAACAGAGAGGTTATCAGTTTTATACAATCACTTGGTATGGTCTATGTGAAGAACCAATAGACCATTATTCTTCTTGAGACCATTCTTCTTCTTGAGGTCAGTTTGATTTTTAACCCCATATGGTTGTCTCCAGTTTTGTTTTGTTTTTTTTTCCTATAAATGCAGATAGTTCAAATCTAAAGGAAGAAAGTTTTCCTAAAACAGATCATTAGCCTTTAAGGTTGTTAATACTTTAAGACCATTTGTATATAGGTTAATCTTTATAAAGCACTAGAATCTTTGGTCAAAAGTAAAAAAAGTTTAAAGGTATTAGAATATTGAAATCATTGATAGTTCACATAGTCTCCTCAGTTTTTTTGAAATTCCACAATTTTTGGAATATTCCTACCATAATTTTTTCCTTATTTAAAATGTGTTCAGGGGACTATAAAAGGTGAAAAAGCACAAAAAATTGGAGTACATAAAATTTCTGAACTATGCATTACTTGGTGTGAAGTTTAAAATTTAGACTGAAAAGGTTTTACTTAAAACCTCTTAAATGAAAAAAAAGATGTACTTTTAACATTACTTCCAAGCTAATAATTATAAGAATTATTTTCAAAATTGGAGGTGGAAATACACTGAAACTTCATGATAATTGACCCTTTGGATCACCAAATTAGTAGAACACAGATCTGGCCAAGTAGATTGAGTTACTGGAAGTAGAAAAGCATTACAATGTTTTATCAATAACATGGCACTTCAGCAGAGATTCATGATGACTTAGGTGATGGTATGCCAATGCTTCATTTGCTCTTCAAATAGCTACATGTCATGGTTTCCTAAGTAGATAGCTTTTGGTCCCACCTCATTTAAAATAGTTAACAATTATAATTTATTTTGAAAACTATTTTAATTTACCTGTGAAGTGGAAGTATTCCTTTCATTGGCGGTAAGGATGTGAGGCGATCAGGAAGATTCTTCTGAAATTTTCTTAAGTCCCTGTATTCTAAATAGCCTATGATACCAAGAAAAATGATAGTAAATTCTTTGTCTTCATTCTTTCAGTCAGGAGGTATTTATTAAGTACCTACTGTGTGCTCAGCACTAAAGATCAGTTGATAAAATGACAATTTAAAAATGGCATGTAGCCATGGGCTTTTCCAGCAAGGAGTAAGAAATAAAGTGATACTTGGAAATTCCTGGATATTGCTTAGAGGAAAAATGAAAGCAAGAGTCTGTGCACAGTGCCTTGCCCATAATAGGTACTCAATAAACTGTTGTTCCTCATAGAGTCTCTTGCCATGGTTTATAGTGTTTTATGAAATTTGTCTTAATTGAAAAAAGACCAAATATTTCAAATAAGCTTATAGGCAGCTGTGGCCAGTTAAAACAATGGGATTGTACAGTTAGTTCCTAGAATGTTATTTTGCACTAGTTGTCACTTAGAAGGATGGGGTTCCTGTAGTTTTTTGGTGCTAAGGGATACTTTGTCACTATGATGAAGTAAGTGTTAAGTGTCAGATAAATAGCACACTGAATAGTTCTTTCTGCTGGTCTGTTTTTTCCTCTTTGTTGTTGTTGTTGTTGTTTTTAACTGTAAAATGTTTATCAATCAAACTATTGTAGCAGCTACAAATAATTCACCAGCATGACAAAATGGTCAAAAAATAAGTCATCAGCACTTCAAAAACAAAAGCAACTTTTGAAATTTTCTTTTAAAATTGTCAAATATATTTTATGAAGAATTTATAAAAGGGGGAAATGATTGTAATTTATTGTTCATGACTTTTTTTTTTTTTAATAAAGTGCGTTTCAACAAAAAATTCCCTGGAAATTCTACATTGCTGCTTTGGTGGCTCTGTGAGTAGTTCTGTAATGCTTTACTTCATAGATATAAAATACAGCATATAAAATTTGAAGCAATATTTTTTCAGCCTTATCTATTAAATGAAACTTTCTATAATAGAAGCTGTTACTGAGGAAAGGATGACTGAATTATAGGAGTTTCTTTCAATATTTCAAGGTCTCTAAAATTTTAAAGCTTGCTGTATTAGAAGAATTTGGATTGCCTGAAATAAATGATTTTTTTTTTCATTTTTCTTTCTATCTCATTCAGCTGAAGATGCATATCAGACTCAGAATGAATTGTAGTAAATATACTAAGCGAATGTAATTTTTCAATCTTTTAAGTTGAGTCTATGGTTTCTTTTGTATATAAAAAGTCATCTGAGCCATTCTTTTCTTTTACAGGTTCTATTATGTATGTCTTCTCCAAAATAAACAAAGTACAGATGATGCAGTGTACTTCATGGTCCAATGGAATAGCAGAGGGAAAAGTAGAGACAGAAAACATTAATTCTACATGTGACCTAGTGATGAGTAGGAAAGTAGGGGTCAAAATTGTGGCTGCTTCTAACTCTACCACCTCCTGGTATAGCCTTTGCAGGCAAGTAAATTTTGCTTTATGTTTAGAGTTTTGGGATTTTTTTAAACTATTTGCTAGCCATTTCCTTTGCAGTTTACAAAGCGTTTTCACATAGTTTTTACGTATCTTTTCAAATGGGGGCTAATTTCTTGAAGAATTTAATAGCAACTTAACACCAGTTAGGGAAGTCAAGGTTTTACCCAACACAGGGTTTCTCGTGCCTAATCTCTGATGCTGACTCAGAGTTTTTTCTGACAAAGCTTTATCTTTCTCTCTGAAGTAAAGACCTTAGGTTGTTTTGGTCTTTTCTTAAAATTCAAATATTGCTCTCTTAGTCGACCAATCATTGGTGTCCTCTCAAAGTGCAGTGTAATGATAGACAGTTGGCTTGTGGTTTGATAGTAACTCCCACTAGAGAAAAACCTAACAGCCACACCTCTTGGAGGCCACACCTCTTGGAGGGCAAAGTGCCTCTTTTAAAGGCAGCACTTTCCCTTTTGCAGTTGTCATTGGTTAGAAGAGAATTGTTTTGTTTTTTTTTAAATTGCCCAGGCTTGAGACTTCACTCTTTCATTTCCTGTTCAGCCCTGGTATTTCAAGCTTAGCTTGTTCTGAACAGAGGTTAGGCAACTTAATATTGCTGAAGGCATCGTGGTCTCACTGCGGAAGCGCAGGCTTTGCTGTAGCAGGTGGATTCTTTACTGTCTGAGCCACAGGGAAAGTCAAGTAAAGATGTTACCTTTGCTGTATTCATGTTAAATACTAGTATTCACGAATGCCTACACAATAATGTGTGACCTTGGGCAAGTAACTTCATTCTAAGCCTGTGTTCCCATATCTGTAAAATAGAGGTGATACTACTTACATTTCAGAATTTTGTAAGGGTCAGAGATAATAAAATGCCTGGCACATTAAACTCTCAGCTGGTAGCTATCGCTGGTACTGTGTTCTGATTTTGATGATACAATGAATGAATGGTTATATTCCCTCTGAGCCAGTCTTCAGTGGTAGCTTTTATTCTTGTCCCTTTTGGGGAGAATCTGATGAAGGCACTACATCCTCTCTTTGGGAAAATACTTGTAATTTCGGGAGATTTATAGATGCTTACATGGACCCCAAGTTAAGGGAGGCTGAGCTATAGGCTCCACTGAGTACCTCTATGTTATTTCTCCTGGGTTGAAAGTGGGACATATGTGAAGAGATTTCTAGGGTGCATGAACCACTTTGTTTCTTGACCTGAGTGCTGGTTAGACAGGGTGTGTTTGCTGCTGCTGCTAAGTCACTTCAGTCGTGTCTAACTCTGTGTGACCCCATAGACGGCAGCCCACCAGGCTCCCCCGTCCCTGGGATTCTCCAGGCAAGAAAACTGGAGTGGGTTGCCATTTCCTTCTCCGATGGATGAAAGTGAAAAGTGAAAGGTAAGTCGCTCAGTCGTGTCCGACTCTCAGCAACCCCATGGACTGCAGCCTACCAGGCTCCTCAGTCCACGGGATTTTCCAGGCAAGAGTACTGGAGTGGGGTGCCATTGCCTTCTCCGAGGGTGTGTTTACTTTGTGAAAATTCATCAAGCTGGACTTAGAATTTTCACACTTTTCTCTAGTGACTTATACTAATGTGTGTAAGTTGCTCCATTGTGTCCAACTCTTTGCGACCCCATGGACTGTAGCCTGCCAGGCTCCTCTGTGGAATCCAACAGGCAAGGATACCGGAGTGGGTTGCCATGCTCTTCTCCAGGGCGTCTTCCCGAACCAGGGATCAAACCCAGGTCTCCTGCATTGGCAGGTGGATTCTTTACAGTCTGAGCCACAGGGAAAGTCAAGTAAAGATGTTACATAAACAAATATGCATTGGAGCTGGAAACTATCATGACAGCTGTTGTCAGAGGCAGAGAGGGAAAAGACACAGACTTGGAAATCAGACACTACCTTTCTGTTACTAGCTGTATGTCTTTCATGAGTTTCCTAACCTCTCAAATCTATAGCTTCCCACATGTATAAAATAGAGATGATAAGTGACTCTGCTGCTGCTGCTAAGTCACTTCAGTCGTGTCCGACTCTGTGTGACCCCATAGACCAGCCCACCAGGCTCCCCCGTCCCTGGGATTCTCCAGGCAAGAACACTGGAGTGGGTTGCCATTTCCTTCTCCAATGCATGAAAGTGAAAAGTGAAAGTGAAGTCATTCAGTCGTGTCTGACTCTTAGCGACCCCATGGACTGCAGCCTACCAGGCTCCTCCGTCCATAGGATTTTCCAGGCAAGAGTACTGGAGTGGGGTGCCATTGCCTTCTCCGGATAAGTGACTCAGAATACCTCAAAGATGAAATGAGATATTGCGTGTAGAAATGCACAGCAGAATCAACATGGTACTGATGTACCATCAGTACATCCTTGTGAGGAAACTACCTGAGAGCAAGAAGAATGAAAGGGTCAAGAGAATAACCTTCCCAGCTCACGAGACCATAGATGATTGCCGCTCCCATCAGTCAGAATGGAGAGCTCCCCTAATACATCACAGGAGTACATCCATCAGGAAGCAAGGCCAAATTAGTCCTAGGTGAAAGGGTATTCTGGATCTAGCAAGCTTAAAAGTATGTCTTGAATGGGTAATTTTTTTTTTTCCCTAAAAAACTTCATGAAATTCCAGTCCTCAATAATGTAAAGTCCCAATCATACAATTAAAAGGTATTAGGGCTTCTTTTTTTTTCTTTTTTCAAACAGGAAAAAAGTATTTAATACTTTAACAAAATGCAAAATAAAAGTAACCAAGTTACAAAACATAAGTTCCTTTGGTTCAATAATCACACCACTATTTTATCTTCCAGTGGCTACAGACATTATCGCTTCAAAGTGAAGTCAGACTGTTTCCCTCATATGAAGACATGGTGCGAAAACAATCACATAGCCCACTGCTCAGCGAAACTGCTGACAACCCATAGGAGACAGAGCTGTCAGGGAGGAAAAGGGGGAGCAGGTTGGTCTGAAGTGAAAAGGGAGACTCTACACATGCAGAACAGGTCAGGGGGTGGGGGGGCTCTGTGCTGGGTCACTGTGGTAGGAATCATACCCCTGTACAAGCCACATGAGGCTGAGGACCTTGGTACTAGGCGGGGCTTCCTTGGTGGTCCAGTGATTAAGAATCCGCCTTACAAAGCAGGAGACACAGGTTCAGTCCCTGGTAGGGGAAGATCCCACATACCTCAGAACAACTAAGCCCCGGTGTCACAAACTCCTGAGCCTGCACTCTCTAGAGCCTGTGCTCTGTAGCAAAAGAAGCCCGTGCACTGCAGCTAGAGAGCAGCCTCTGCTAGCCACAACTAGAGAAAGCCTACACGCAGCAATGAAGACCCAGTGCAGCCAAAAATAAATAAATAAATAACGATGGTAAATAAGTTTTAAAAAAGCATTAGGTGTGTAAAACAGGAACCAGTATAAACAGACCTCAGAAATAAAGCAGATAGAGTAGTATACAAGGATTTCAAACACACTTGGCATGTATATTTGAAGGCAGAGGGAAGCATGAGCATGGGAAGGAGAGAAGGAATGGAATATGTATATTTGAAAATGAACTTTGAAAGATATAGTTACTGAGATTAAAAAATACACAGAAATTAGACATTATAGATGACTAGCGACCTTGAAGACAAATCAGCATAAGCTAGACAAAATGAAGCAGCAAGAAAAAAAATAGTGAAAGCAAAACAAAATGCACAGAGCATTGGTGAGCCGTGAGACATCAAGTGGCCCATGTATTAATATAATTGGGGTTCCAGAAGAAGAGAAACTTTGGGGGATGATGGGTATTTTCATGGGTTTGGTACATATATCAGAATTCACCAAACTATATACTTAAATGTATATTATTTTACACCAGTAAAGTCATTTAAATTTTTTAAAAAACTGATGCCTAGGGTCCATCTCATATTAAGTGAGAATTTCAGTAGGCAGGGCCTTCCCACTAATATTTTTAAAATATTAGTGATCCTAATGTGAAAATAGGATAAAAATGTTGCAATTGAAAGAGCACTGGTCAGGCTTTGGGATAGGAAACAAAGTCAAAGGGTAGTATCTTTCAGATTCACTTATCTCCTACCAGCCAGCAGCATAAGCCCCATTTCAGCACCCCACCCTGTCTTTGCCCTCAGACTCCTCCTACCTCATGGTAGAACTTAACTGTTTTCTGAGAAACAGACAAGATAAATCACTATTCCATATTTTACTCTAGGAGAAGGCTACTTAAACAGGAATCCAACAAAGAACTCCAGCATTGTCAACCAATTCCCTAGAACTATAAGCAAAATTTTATGTATGTATACATTTTTCCAAGCTGATGGTTTGTAAACTTTAACAGATTCTTAAAGAGGTCCAAAAGACTAAGAACCACTATTCTAGTTGCTGAAGGAACCACTGCAGGAGAACTCTGGATAATAAAAGGAAAAGAATGGATACTACAGTGTTTGGAAAGCTGAGTCAGAGACAATGCAGGCTGGAGTTGCCTGGTTGTCTCCGTAGAGGCAGCCATTCCTCTGCAGGCCTGCGTGTCAGAACACAGCTACCTGTGTCTGCAGGTGCTCGGGTCCTTCTCCAGCTGGCTCGCAAACCAAGCAGCCTGCTCCAGAGACTTGACTAAGGCCCTGCCTTTTCCATTTTAGCAGACAGGGTTCCTGAAGCTGATGAGAGATGCATTGGCAGGCAGTGACTAGAGGAGGACACTTGGATCTTCCATTCCTTCCAAAAGGAATGTCCATGTGTGGAGGCTACAGTGGTCTGTGAAGACACGTTCTTTTCTTTTTTTTAATAATTATTTATTTATTTTTGGCTATGCTGGGTCTTCGTGCTGCATGGGCTTTTCTCGTAGCTCAGTTTGTAAAGAATCCACCTGCAATGCAGGAGACCTGGTTCAATTCCTGGGTCAGGAAGATCCCCTGGAGAAGGAAATGGCAACCCACTCCAGGATTCTTGCCTGGAGGATCCCATGGGCAGAGGGGCCTGGCGGGTTACACTGCATGGGGTCACAAGAGTCGAACACGACTTAGCAACTAAACCGCCACCAGCAGCAGCAAGTGGGGGCTACTCTTTGTTGTAGTGCGTGGGCTCCCATTGCCATAGCTCCCCTTGTTGCAGAGCACAACTCTGGGGTGTGTCGCCTTCAGTAGTTAAGGTGCGTGGGCTCAATAGTCGCAGTCCCTTAGAGTTCTCTAGAGCAGGCTCAGCAGTTGTGGTGTGGGCTTAATTGCTCTGCGGAATATGGGATCTTCCTGGACCAGGGGTCAAATCAGTGTCTCCTGCATTGGCAGGCAGATTCTTTACCACTGAGCCATCCAGACACTTTCTTTAAGGTAGCTCGCTCACCTGTTTTTCAACTGTTTGAGCCATTTCATTGCCCTTGAGACTTAAAAAGCAAAGTGCTTGTCTCCCTACTGGGAGAAGTGAAGTTGTAGGCCCCCAGAACAGAAAGCTCTATTGCCCTCCTTGACATGGCACAAGGAAAATTGCCTCTTGAGAAAATTAGCCCTACTGTGTGCCAGGCACTTTGTTAGATACTTTAAAATACTGTTTTATTTATGGGAATCCTCTTCCAGTTTACAGATGAGATGTAGGCAACAGACACACTCTATGAGAGAGAATAGTAATAACCCTTAAAACGCATCAAGTGCTTACAATGAGCCAGGCTCTGCTTTAAGTTGCTTCACAGGCAACTTATGATTGTCACATATGATCAGTCATATGACTGACACATATGATCTCCCACAACCGTGCAACATAGGTACTGTTCTTTACCAAACCAGAGGCACAGAGAGGGTAGGTCATCTGCCCAAGGTCCACAGTTCAGGATCTGATGCCAATCAACTAATGATGAATACAGTTAGTTCAGACCCAGGTTATCTTGACCTGACAGCCACGATCTTAATCACTACACTGTACAAACTGAGGAAGCCCATAATTGAGGAGAGGTCATGGAGATGCTGAGATGGACCATTGCTGGGACTGTGTGTTAGGAAAAAAAGGTTAGATGAATATAATGAGATCAGTTTATGAAGGGTCTTTGAAGACAGACAGAAGAATATGACCTTATGATCAAAGCTAAAAAACTAATGTCTTGGCACTTCCCTGGTGGCTCAGTGGTTAAGAGTCCACCTTGTAATGCAGGGAACACGGATTTGAGCCCTGGTTGGGAAACTATGATCCGACATGCCACAGAGCAACTAAGCCCACACACTCTGGAGCCTGCCCATCAGAACTGGAGATTCTATGTGCTACAACTAGAGAATCTGCACCGCAACAAAAGATCTTGCATGAAGCAACTAAGATTGGACCCAGACAAATAAATAGTTTTTTAAAAACTTCAGTTCAGTCACTCAGTCGTGTCCAACTCTTTGCGATCCCATGGACCACAACACTCCAGGCCTCCCTGTCTATCACCAACTCCCAGAGTTTACCCAAATTCATGTCCATTGAGTCAGTGATGCCATCCAACCATCTCATCCTCTGTCGTCCCCTTCTCCTCCTGTCCTCAATCTTGCCCAGGTCTTTTCAAATGAGTCAGTTCTTTGCATCAGGTGGCCAAAGTATTGGAGTTTCAGGTTCAACATCAATCCTCCCAATGAACACCGAGGACTGATCTCCTTTAGGATGGACTGGTTGGATCTCCTTGCAGTCCAAGGGACTCTCAAGAGTCTTCTCCAACACCATAGTTTAAAAGCATCAATTCTTTGGCACTCAGCTTTATTCCTAGTCTGACACTAGTTTAAAAAACTAATGTCTTTTTATTCCACCTCACCACACTATAACATGCGGAGGTTCTTAATATAGAATCCATGGATGAACAATGGAGATTTCAACCTCCCCCTGAAACTTTAGTGTATCAGTGTACACGTTTGTGGGGACAGGGATTTTTAAAGAACTCCATGTCTTTCAGAGATTCCTAGCAAAGGTTCTTGATCTTTGGAGGGCGAATACCAATGTTTTAAGTTCCTGTTCTGCCCCAGTGTTGATGTAACCTCGGGTTAAACTCAGCCTGTGTTTCATCATGTATAAAATGGGGATAATAATGTCTACTTCTCTAGGTTAGCTGTGCAAATTAAATGACATACTGACATTATAATTCATAATATATATTTCATACTATATAAAACTCATAACATTAAAATGTATAAAAGACTATAAAATGTCAGAAAACAAATGTGAGTTACAATGAAAACCACATTGTAACTTTTTTTTTTTAGCAGTACAGTGAATTGTGTACCTGAGTAACCCTCCTGATGAAAACTTTAAAACATTGCATAAAGGGGTATTTAAAAATTGATTTTTATGGTGTTGCTGAGCTGCTATGAAAGCAAGTGAGCGAAGTCATTCAGTTGTGTTTGACTCTTTGCAACCCCATGGACTGTAGCCTACCAGGCTCCTCCATCCATAGGATTTTCCAGGCAAGGGTACTGGAGTGGGTTGCCATTTCCTTCTCCAGGGGATCTTCCCAATCCAGGGATCGAACCCGGGTCTTCCACGTTGCAGACAGACACTTTACCACCTAAGCCACCAGGGAAACCAGGAATATGCCAAGCCCCCAAATGAAGTGAAACCAGGAACTGTGGAGAGGGGAAAGTAAATGCCCAAATTGTCCTTAACCCTCAGAATGCCTGTCAAACCCTGGGGACCATAATGTCCTCCTTTCCTATCTGGAAAGATATATGGGAGACAGGAAGTAACGCCAAGGGCCCTCCCAGATGGAATTCTAATAGGCAACACTGCACTGCAGACAGAATCTTTACCGTCTGAGCCACCATGGAAGCCTCTATGCTGTTGTTGTTCAGTCACCCAGTCATGTCTGACTCTTTGTGACCCCATGGACTGTAGCACACCAGGCCTCCCTGTCCCTCACCATCTCCCGGAGTTTGCCCAAGTTAATATTCCTTGCATCGGTGATGCTGTCCAGCCATCTCATCCTCTGATGCCCTCTTCTCCTTCTGCCCGCAATCATTCCCAACATCAGGGACTTTTCCAATGAGTAGTCTGTTCACATCAGATGACCAAAATACTGGTGCTTCAGCTTCAGCATCAGTCCTTCCAGTAAATATGCAGTGTTGATCTCCCTTAAGATTCACTGGTTTGATCTCCTTGCTGTCCAAGGGACTTTCAGGAGTCTGCTAGAGGAGACTCCTGAAATATAATACAGTTCAAAGGCATCATTTTTTTGGCATTCTGCTTTCTTTACGGTCCAGCTCTCACAACCGTACATGACCATTGGGAAGACCATAGCCTTGACTATATGGAAACCCCTATAGGAAATCCCAAAGGATTATAATTACAATGCAAGCGTCAATGCAAAGTAAACCCTGACACTCAGAAGAGAGGAGATATGTAAGTTTCTGATATCAACTCTGGCCCAGGGAAGAGGAGAAAATAAAAGTTCTCCTTTAGAAATTCATAATTTACAAATCAGTTTTCTTATAAAATTGGAAGTCAAATCACATAACTTTTATAATCCTAAAACACTCAAGTGGAGAATTTAATTTAAAGGGGTGTGGGCTGATGGTACCAGCACATTATTGACAGAAATAAATGCACATAGTCTATGAAGGAACTAAATTTCAACACAGGCCTCAATTCTCACAAATTTCTAGGCAATTTGGGCAGCTCAGGGTAAAAAAAAAAAAAACGTTGTCAAACACATGAGGTAACAAGGCACCATAATGGAGAACAAGTAGAACTGAGATGTGGTGGAAACAGATCTTCAAAGATATTGGAAGTACCAGACACACAATATAAAATAAACTTGTTTACTGTATTCAAAGAGATAAAAAAGAAACTTGATACTGTGTGAGAACTAGTATATTTGAAGAAAGAATCAACTTTCAACTTTCTAGAAATGTAAAAATATGTTAATTGAAATAAAAATTCAGTAGATAATAGGTTAGAATTGCTGTTGTTGCCGCTCAGTCAATCAGTCCTGTCCGACTCTTTACGACCCATGGACTGCAGCTCGCCAGGTTTCCTTGTCCTTCACCATCTCCCAGAGTTTGCTCAAACTCATGTCCATTGAGTCAGGGATACCATCTAACCATCTCATCATCCTCTGTTGTCCCCATCTCCTTCCTTCTATCTTTCTAAGCATCAGGGTCTTTTCCAATGAGTCGGCTCCTCGAATCAGGTGGCCAAAGTATTGGAGCTTCAGTTTCAGCATCAGTCCTTCTAATGAATATTCAGGATTGATTTCCTTTAGGACTGACTGGTTTGATCTCCTTGCAGTCCAAGGGACTCTCAAGAGTCTTCTCCAACGTTCAAAAATATCAATTATTCAACATTCAGCCTTCTTTATGGTCCAACTCTCACATCCATACATGACTACTGGAAAAACCAGAGCTTTGGACAGACCTTTGTCAGCAAAGTAATATCTCTGCTTTTTAATATGCTGTCTAGGTTTGTCATAACTTTTCTTCCAAGGAGCAAGCATCTTTTAATTTCATGGCTGCAGTCACCATCTGCTCTGATTTTGAAGCCCCCCAAAATAAAGTCTGTAATTGTTTCCATTGTTTCCCCATCTATTTGCCATGAAGTGATGGGACCAGATGACCTTCTTAGTTGTTTGAATATTGAGTTTTAAGCCAGCTTTTTCACTCTCTTCTTTCACCTTCATCAAGAGGCTCTTTAGTTCTTCTTCAATTTCTGCCATAAGGGTGATATCATCTGCTTATCTGAGGTTATTGATATTTCTCCCAACAATCTTGATTCCAGCTTGTGCTTCATCCAGCCTGGCATTTTGCACGATGTGCTCTGCATATAAGTTAAATAAGCAGGGTGACAATATACAACCGTGACGTACTCTTTTCCCAATTTTGAACCAGTCCCTTGTTCCATGTCCAGTTCTAACTGTTGCTTCTTGACCTGCATACAGGTTTCCAGGAGGCAGAGAAGGCAGTCCGGTATTCCCATCTTGAAGAATTTTCCAGTTTGTTGTGATAATCAAAGGCTTTAGCATAGTCAGTGAAGCAGAAGTAGATGTTTTTCTGGAGTTCTCATGCTTTTTCGATAATCCAACATATGTTGGCAATTTGATCTCCGGTTCCTCTGCCTTTTCTAAATCCAGCTTCAACATCTGGAAGTTCTCAGTTCAAGTACTGTTGAAGCCTGGCTTGGAGAATTTTGAGCATGACCTTGCTAGCATGTGAAATGAGTGCAATTGTGTGGTAGTTCAAACATTCTTTGGCATTTCCTTTCTTTGGGATTAGAATGAAAATTGATTTTTTTCAGTCCTGTAGCCACTGCTGAATTTTCCATAGTTGCTGGCATACTGAGTGCAGCACTTTCACAGCATCATCCTTTAGGATTTTAAATAGCTCAGCTGGAATTTGATCACCTCCACTAGCTTTTTTCATAGTGATGCTTCCTAAACGCCGCTTGACTTCGCACTCCAAGATGTCTGGCTCTATCTTAGAATTGCTGCGATAACCATTACAAGAGTCTACAACCTCCAAAGAAATAGAGGCGAGGGTTAGGGAGATCAATCCAAAAAAACAATGTTTAAAAAAAAACAACACAGAGGGGGAAAGTACAACAAATATAGTGCATATTACAAGATGAGAGAAATAAATAAAAATATATCAATCTCAGTGAATGAGCTAAATTCTCCAAATCAAAGTTAAAGGATATCACACCAAATAAAAGAACAAAAGCCAGCATTGTTCTATTTACAAAAGACAGATCTAAAACATATGAACACAGACTGACAAAGTTTGGAAAAAGGAATACTAGGCAAAAAATAAATAGGAAAAAATAACTATAATAAGATGAAAACCAACACTAGAGATAAAGAGGGTCACTACAGGATGATAAAGTTCAGTTCACCACAGAGAGAAAGCACATTTATAAGTTGGTATGATCTAATAATACAGCCTCAAAGTACTACAGGGAGAAATGGACAAATCCATCATCTCACAGTGAAATATTTTAACACAAATTGTGAAATTTGTAATAGTAATTGATAGGTCAAATAAACAAAAATTCAGTAAGGACATGGAGATTTAAATGATACAATTAATAAGCTCTATATGTTCCAGTCATCTCTATGTCCCCACTGTCTAGCCCTACTTCACTGTTTTAATTGCCGTAGAATTAAATAAACCATCTCTTAAGCTCATGCTTGTCACACAGAAAGTGCTTACTAGATATTAGTGATAGCAGCAGCTTATTGTGTAACTTTGGTCAAGCCATTCAACCTGTGAGCCTCAGCTACCACTTCAAAAAGTGGCCATAATAATAAATTATTTTCCCAAGTTTCTTTTGCAAACGGAATGAGCATAATATTCATGAAATATGGAGGAAAACATAAATGAAGGAATCATTGCTCTCACCAGTTAACTGGTATTACAAAGCACCAAGTGTCAAGATAAATATCAGGGCACTCACCAGGTAGAGCAGCAGTGCTAAGGATGTCCAAAGGGTGCCCAGTTATGCTAAGCAGTGGTGTGGACCCTTGGGCTATTGGAGCTGGGAGCAAGGCTGGCAGATGGAGGCCAATCAGGAAAGCTTCTAAAAGGGCAAAGGCTGCCCTCTGGTGGATATTGTGGTTCAGTCACTCAGTCCTTGAAAGCTAGTGTCCACCACAAACCACCCGGAGCCCTCAAATTCACTGCCCTGTACACTTCAAGGAGCAGCTCCTTCAGGAATCCTCTGGCCCTCTTCCTGAGGGAATTCAGTAAGGAATGTTAGTGGGAAGAGCCACAGCTCCCACCACTGCAGCCTCTCTGGTGATCTCCCACCTCCTCTACCCATGCCACATTCCCCTCAAGCCTCAGCGACCATGCTGTGGCTCAGTTGGTGGCATAATCCAGACCCTCAGGATGCCTGAGCCCCTGGTCACCGTGCTCTTCTCAAGTCAGGGTTATTACTGTTGTTGTTATTACTGTTGTTGTTCAGCTGTTCAGTCGTGTCCAACTCTTTGCGACCCCATGGACTGCAGCACGCAGTTTCCCTGTCCTTCACCATCTCCCAGAGTTTGCTCAAACTCATATCCATTGAGTTGGTGATGCCATCCAACCATCTCATCCTCTGTCACCCGCTTCCCCTCCTGCTCTCAATCTTTCCCAGCATCAGGGTCTTTTCCAACGAGTCAGCTCTTCAAATCTGGTGGCCAAAGTATTGGAGCTTTAGCATCAGTCTTTCCAATGAATATTCAGGGACCTTACCCAGCCATTTACGGTTGTAGCTGGGCTGGGGACTACCAAGAAGCAGCCAAGTAACTGTGGATCATCTGGGATCCACATTTACTCCTCCATGCCCCCATGGAGCAGCCTATTCGCAATCAGGTTGAACACTCCTGCCAGGATAGTAAGCTGGCTTCTTGACTTCTGGCCCCTGGATACAAGGAGTCCAAAGCACCCAGAAAAACAGACATAGGTTAGCATTCAGTGTAACTTTTTTGGGCAAAAGTGTGCCCCTTTTGAGAACCAGGACCTTAAACCTGCAGAGTGGCCAAGCTGGTAAGCAGGAGGTCTCCAGGGGATTATCAGAGTAAGGGAAAGTGGAGTCACTCATGCTTCAGCCCCGCAGTTCCTGTATGCCTGTATTCTTCCTTATGGGGACACAGCACCATGAAGGTCTTTGATTCAACCCATGCTTTGGCGCCCCTGGAGAAGGAAATGGTAATCCACTCCAGGATTCTTGCCTGGAAAATTCCAAAGACAGAGGAACCTGGCGGGCTACAGTCCATGGGGTTGCAAAGAGTCGGCCACGACTAAGCACATCAGCACATGATTTGGAGCAAGTACTGCCCGTCAGAGTTCCACTTGAGCTAGAACTACGTTATACCCTCACCTCTCTCAATCACTAGATGTGGGCCACCCCCCAGGAGATTGTGACCTTGGGGAGGGGGACTCCCAGCAGCCGAGACAGACCTGAAGGAGGTGACAGCCACAGGCGTCAACTAACTGCGACTAACTGGTGGGGGGAGTGAGCCCTTCCCCAAGGGCGCATTGTGAGTAAAGGACTCAGATTATCCACATGTCCCTTCCCCCTCCCCCACCAACCCACACACCTTTTTCCTTAAATTTGCTGTCCCCACGTTCCCAAGATGACAGACTAGTTCTAAGAATCACATCCAGAGAAGCAAAGGTGCCTTTTCCTCCAGTGTCTCATTGAGAGTGAGGAAGTCCTTCCGAGGACTTCCCCTCTTGTGTCACTGACCAGAAGGAAACTGCATGGTTCTGGAAGGGCTTCTAGGGCCTAAAATTCATATCACTCTGGTCCCAAGGCCCATCCTCTCAAGAAACTCTCTGGTCCCCTTCACAGTCCCTCCAGGGGCTCTTCAAAATTCATTCATGAAATGAATGTATTGAGCACCCACTGGGCACTGCTACTGTTCCAGGTGTTTGGGATATATCAGTGAACCAAACAGAGACTCCTGCCTTCACTGAACTTACATTCGAGTGTGTGTGTGTGGGGGGGTGGGGGCAGGGGGCGGGGGGGGGGTGGATATTTATGAGCATAAACAAGTAAATTATTCAGTATGTTAGAATATGGTAAGTTTTTTAAAAAGTCAAGAGGAAGCAATGAAAAAGTGCTGTGCTGTGTTCATTCTTAAGCTGTGTCCAACTCTTGCAACCCTATGGACTGTAGCTCACCAGGCTCCTCTGTCCATGAGATTTTCCAGGCAAGAATACTGGAGTGGATTGTCATTTTCTCCTCCAGGGGATCTTCCCCACTCAAGGATCAAACCCAAGCCTCCTGCATTGGCAGGTGGATTTTTTACCACTGAGCTGCCTGGGAAGTCCCAAAGGAAAGTAGAGCAGAGTAAAAATGATTGATATGTACACCCTACTATATGTAAAACAAATAACCAACAAGGACCTACTGTATGGGCTTCCCTAGTGGCTCAGAGGGTTAAGCATCTGCCTGCAATACGGGAGACCTGGGCTTGATCCCGGGGTCCGGAAGATCCCCTGGAGAAGGAAATGGCAACCCACCCCAGTACTCTTGCCTGAAAATATTCCATGGATGGAGGAGCCTGGTGGCTACAGCCCATGGGATCTCAAAGAGTTGCACACGACTGAGCGACTTCACTTCTCACCTACTGTATAGCACAGGGAACTCAATACTCTGTCATGACCTATGTAGGAAAAGAATCTAAAAAAGAGTGGATATGTGTATAGCAGATTCACTTTGCTGTACAGCAGAAACTAACATACCATTGTAAATCAACTATACTCAAACAAAAATTAATTTTCAAAAGAGGATTGGGAATGCTGCAGAAAGGGGCTGACTGACTTAGTAAACTTAGGAAAGGTCATGGGAGGTCTCACTGGGTGAGATATCAATAAAGTCCTAAAGGAAGTGAAAGAGGCATCAAAGTGGAGACCTAGAGAAAGGGCATTCCAGGCAGAGGGTCAAAGGCCCTGAGGTGGATGTAGTCAGTGTGTTCAAGGAACAGGCCAGAGGCCAAAAGTACCTTGGGCAAACTGAGCGAGAGGGAGAAGAGTAGAACATCGGGTCAGAGAGCCAGCAGGGCCAGGCCATGGAAAGCCTTGCAAGTCAGTGAGGACTCTGGCTTTCTCTCGAGTGAAATGAGGAGACTTTTTTCTGGGATTTGAGCAGATAAAGTGACAGGATTGACTTAGGTTTTTAAAGGACTGATCAAACTGTTATGCTGAGAGCAAACTATTAGGGATGAGGTTAGAAGAAGGGGGAGAAGGCAATGGCACCCCACTCCAGTACTCCTGCCTGGAAAATCCCAAGGATGGAGGAGCCTGGTAGGCTGCAGTCCATGGGGTCGCTAAGAGTCGGACACGACTGAGCGACTTCACTTTCAATTTTCACTTTCATGCATTGGAGAAGGAAATGGCAACCCACTCCAGTGTTCTTGCCTGGAGAATCCCAGGGATGGAGGAGCCTGGTGGGCTCCTGTCTATGGGGTCGCACAGAGTCGGACATGACTGAAGTGAGTTAGTAGTAGAAGGGAGACTTAGGGACTTCCCTGGTGGTCTAGTGGTTAAGACTTTGCCTTCCAAGGCAGGAGGTGTGGGTTCGATCCCTAGTTGGGAAGCTAAGATCCCACATACCTCTCAGCCAAAAAATCAGAACTTAAGATGGCAGCATATTCAATAAAGATTTTTTAAATGGTCCACATTAAAAAAAAAAAAAACTTTTAAAAAAGAAGAAGAAAAAGGGAGACTTACAGACTATTGCAGTAATCCAACTAAGAGATGGTGATAGCATGGACCAGGGTAGTCAGAGTGGAGGAAGATAGAAGTGATCAAATCTGGAGAGTTTCCATGGGGGTCCAGTGGCTAGGACTCCACGCTCCCAACGCAGGTGGCCCAGGTTCAATCCCTGGTCAGGGAACTAGACCCCACAATGTCGCAACTAAGACCCAGCATAGTCAAATATATAATTAAAAAAAAAAAACAAGATTAAATCTCATGTCTTCTGAAGATGGAGCCAGCAGATGCTGCTGATAAATGAAACATGGAATGTCAGAGAGAGACAGAGAGATGTCCAAAATTACTCCAAGGTTTTGGCCTGAGCAATTAATTGGAAGAACACAGGGATAGAGAGGGATCTACTGAGAAAGGCAGTAGTGAGAAAGATATGGGGGAACAGGAGATAGATCAGTAGTTTAGTTTTGCACGAGTTGATTCTTGGGTTACCAGATATTAGCATCCATTCAAAGTCCAGTAATCCCTAAAAGGTCTGGCTTTTCCCGTCCCCCTTTCTTGGAGGAAGATTCCCAGCATACATTTGTGGCAGTACCACGAAGTCCTCCCTGAAGGGACCTGGCCTCCTAGGACTTCAGGTCTGTGAACCGGCTTAGACGCGGAAATTAGCTGACAGGTTGAGATGCTCCATTGTGACAATTTAAGTTAGGCTTCTGGCCATAAGACATAGCTTTGTTGTTGTTGTTGTTTTCCTGTTATGTAACTCTATCATATTTATTAAGTTTGCTTATCTGTTTCATTCCTAGAGACACTCTGATCAAAGATTGCTACAAGCCAAAAGATTCTAATTATCACTTCATCCTGCCACAGGAAACAGTTCAGCCACTTTTCCGGTGTTCCTCTAGGATCCTGTCATCTCCAGTGAAGTCAGGGAGCCCATTTCAGGGGCACCTCTTTCAATATCCAAACCACAGAGGACATCCACCCCAACACTTTTCAAGGTTACTGATGCTGCTGTCTCTCATGCTTATCTCAACACCTCGGTGAAAAACTACCCTCTGAGTGCCCTTGGGAATGTCCTTGGTGGGAATAAGGAATATGTGCAATTTCATGTGCTAAATCTTCTCCAACCTTCCTATCTTTTTTTTTTCTTTTTTTTTCCTATCTTTTTAATATATATATTTTTTTATTTGTTTACTTGACTGTGCTGGAGTTGTATCACACCAGATCTTGGCTCTTCATTTCAGCATACAGGATCTCTCCTTTTCAGTTGGGTCATGTGGGATCTAATTCTCCCACTGGGGAGGGAATCCAGGCCCTCTGCGTTGGGAGCACGGAGTCTTAGCCACTGGACCACCAGGAACGTCCCAACATTCCTATCTTTTTAGACATCAGACACATTCACCAGGTATATGCTGATATCTCAACCTCACTGAATACAGGTCACGTTGAGTACTAGGTTCAGTCAACTGAATAAGCCAACTATGAGAGCTACTTTCAGCTGCAAGAGATAACATGTTAAATCTAAAATCTCCAGCAAGGGCACTCAGAGCAGCAAAGTCAGCCTGAACTAATGCTGCAGTCTTTCTTCCCTGACTCCACCCCAGCTCTACTCAGTTAGATTCTCCAAGGGTGGAGACCTGGTGTTGGTCTTGTTAACAAGCACCCCAGGGAGTTCCCTAGTGGTCCAGTGGTTAGAACTAGGGGCCTTCACTGCCAAGGGCCAAGGGTTCAATCCCTGGTTGGGGAACTAAGATCCCCCAAGCTGCTCAACATGGTCAAAACACACACACACACACACACACACACACACACACAAGAATTTCAGGTAAACTTCATGGACCAAACTAGAATCCACCCTAGGAATAGTTTTGGGGAACCAATGGTCTAATCTATTTTCCTCCTTTTAACACATCAGAACCTAAGGCCAGAGAGAGGAAGTGACTTGCTCCGGACCAAAAGTGAGTTCATGTCCAAGTCAAGACCATAACTCCGGCCTCCTGACTCTTTATGGGAATTTCTGCTGCTCTTCTAGGCCAGTTTTACCACAAACCTGGAGGGATCTGGTCAGCACACCTGAGAAGTTAGGGTGGAGATGGGTCAGAACGGTGGGCAAACCAAGGCTGCACATTTTCAACGCTACAGGCACCGTGAGGAAGGGACCTAGTTTGGAAGAGAATGATGGGTTTCCTTCTGGTTGATTTTATTTGTAAGTGACTGAAAAATCAACCCCACCAAAAATAAATAAATAAATAAATGTACTGGCTTACACAGTGTAAAGCCCATATGTAGGTTTGCTTTAGACATGACAAGATACGGAGGCTCCGCTCATCAAAGTTGGTTTTCACTATCTCTGAGCTCTGTTGACTCTGTCCTCAGGCAGACTGTCCTCTCAGGGATCTGTCTGCCCAGGTTTGTGCATAGCAGAGAAGAGAGGGAAGCTTTGTTTCGGCCACTGAAGCAAAAGTCCTTCAGCCATAATCAAATTAAATGAAGTGCTGTAAGCCAGAGGGATGTGATAGATTTTTTGACCCAGACCTAGGTCAAGGGCCCCTCTGAGTCATGGTACCCCACTCTAGAAGCACAAGGACTGAGAATGGGAGAAAAAGTGGCCAAGATCAGGGCAAGAGTGCCAAGAGAAAGATGAGTAACTGCTGAAAGGCAAAAAGTACAGATGTTCCCAGGCCTAGGAACGGTGGGGAACCTGACAATGGCCATGGAGAAGGCAACAGTTACAATCCAGTGGTGATATTAAGGTGTTGGATATAATGCTATGGTGATGTGAGAGGTGGTATTTATAATGTCCACCTCTTGGGATGTCTGCCCAGCCTTCAAACTCCACCTTCTTTGGGAATTGCCCTCCTAACATATAAAAGGGTAGGTCCTAGACTTCCCTGGTGGTCCAGTGGTTAAGAATCTGCCTGCCAATGTAGGGGACACAGGTATGATCCCTGGATCAAGAGGATCCTACATTTTGTGGAGCGACTAAGCTCATGTGTCACAATTACTGAGCCTGTGCGCTAGAAACTGGAAGCCGCAACTTCTGAGCCCATGTGCTGCAACTACTGAAGCTCGCACATGTAAAGCCTGTGCTCAGCAACAGGAGAAGCCATTGCACTGAAAAACACACACGGCAACAGAGAGTAAGCCCTCACCGCAACTAGAGAAAGCCTGCTCAGCAACGGAGACCCAGCACAGCAAAAACTAAACTAATACACATTTTTAAATAAAAATAAATAAATAAAAGTGTATGTTAACATCAGGGCTTCCCCAGTGGCTCAGCGGTAAAGAATCTGCCTACAATGAAGGAGCCACAGGAGATGTGGGTTTGATCCCTGGGGTCGGGAAGATCCCCTGGAGGAGGGCATGGGTACCCACTCCTGTATTCTTGCCTGGAGAATCCCATGGACAGAGGAGACTGGCGGGCTACACAGTCCATAGCGTTGCAAAGAGTCGGACAGGACTGAAGTGACTTAGCATGGCTCAGAATGTTAATATCAAGTATGTTCACTGTGATACAGGACCTCCATGACCATAGCTCAGTGCCACTGTTACAAGTGGTCAGAGATGCTCCTGCCCATTAGGGGGTCCTTGATATCAAAAGTACCCCAAAAGTCATTTATTAAGGACCACATGGGCATCTGCCACTTGGGACCCAGTGCTCTGTGCTGCACAGAGTAAGGCATAACCCTCAACATCTGCTCAGACCTAACTGCACTTGGCCCCAGGGAAATAAACGTTCTTCTCCACATCTCCTGCCTCTCCTCCAAACAAAAGACGGTTGCATCCCAGTGCCGGTAGGTTTGCACTGCTGCTGAAATTGCTGACAGCCACTGCTTGGAGTGTGGGGGAAGACTGGCGAAAGCCCGTAGGTAAGAGAAAATACAAATTAATTAGCTTGTCAAATCCTTCCTCTGAGAGCACATTAATGCACAGATTCATGCGTAAGGGGGTATTGTTTCCGAGCAAGGGCTCAGCATCCATTTTCTTGCTTCACTTCGTGTTCCAGCGGGTAGCATGGTGTCTGCAATAGTAGCATATGATGGCTGAGGAACATTCTGCAATGTTAAACAATACATTCAGCACTTAAATTTGTAAACGCAGGCAAGACATTACATGCAAGAAGCCTGGTGCCAATTCTATACTGTTATGAATCTAGACATTGCTGTATGAGATGGTAACAATTGTGATGTGAGAGACAGGGATTTATATAATGCCATTACAATAGATTGTAATATGTTCTATGCTAATGGTAATTTATTATATACACACCATTTAAATGCACATGTTATGTAACATTTATAGCTCATCTGTAAATTTAAGTACTGTTTTAAGAATTTAATTTTTTAAAAAAAGAATTTTTTTTCAATTCTAATTACTACTACCTCCGCACATCAAAGTTTCCCCAAATTGAAATTTTAAAAAACCAAAAAAAAAAAAGACTGAAATTAAAAAAAAAAAAAAGACTGTCTAATTAGGCATTACTATCAGTAGAATACAATTATATGAAATTTTTATTATTTAATTAAATTGATCATTTAATTGTGTTGATCATTGAGCAACACAATTGATCATTTTGCTGAAATCAAAGCAAGAAAAATAGGTTTTATGGAATGAAGATATAATAATATATGAATTATTGTATCTTTATTTTTTAACTCATCTAATATTGCTGCCCCTTTAACAAACCACCTGTACATCCTTAATGATAATTAGATACAGTCATCTTTGGTACTTTGCTGGGGTTCTCTGTATAAAAAAAGCAAAACACAACAAAACATTTTTCAGAGTGTCTTTATGAAGGTGTAATTGTCGAAGTAGGAGGATAGATCTGTCATTGCTTTCTGGGAGAAGCCCCTGATTCCCTTCCACATGTTCCTCTATTTCCCTTAGTGGAGACTGGATGCTTTTTGTTCCTGGTGCTCAGTCTAAAGGTGAAAACAGTGGTGGAAGGTGGAATGCTGGAGATGGGGGTAAGGATGATGACCAAGGAGAAGGAGGTGAATAAGGCTGGAGCAGCATGCAGTCGGGGCCTCCCTCCTTCCAGTCCTGGCTCAGGGTCCTGAAGATGAAGTCCTGTCCAACCAACAAATAAACGAAGTAAGCGGACAGGCGAGCAGGGAGGGCCGACTTGCCCAACCCGAGGGGTAGAGTCGAGGCAGGCAGGGCGGCTCAGCCGGTCAGAGCCGGCTCCGGAGTCCCAACTCGACCCTCTGCAAGCCGCGTGACGCTAGGTGAGCCGCTCGGCCCCCTCTCTGCCTCGGCTTCGTCACTGACTTCACGCAGGGTTTTTTAAGGAGTAGGTGAGGTACCACTGAGAGTCAGACCTGGAGCCGAGAGCTTAGAACAGAGCAATCGCTCAGTTTGGCTTTTGTTCTTCCAACTCTAGGTTGTCAGTTCCTGACAGCAGATATCCGATTTGCTTCCCGTGGTTCATTGGCGACTTGTAGGTGCTCCGGGGGAAAAACGTTTAAGGACACCTCCCTCAGAGGGAGGGGGCGCAGGCGCCGGGCTATTGTTGCGGCCGAGATTCTTTCCGAAACGGAAAGCCCTGAATTAGGGGACCGCGGCTCTAATCTCTGTGGGGCTCGCCCGCTGCCGGCGGAGGCGGGGCGGGGGCGGGGGATAGGGGGGCCCCTTCTGGGGGTGCTGGGGTGTCACAGACGCCAGCCTGAGCCCCGCCCTCTCTCCCTGAACCCTCCACGTTTGATCGAACCCCGTGCCCTGCTCTGAGCCCCCCACCTCTTCTTTGACCGCCCCCCCCTTCTCTCACTGAGCCTGCCTTTGATCCGTGTCACCATCGTCTCACAACCTCTCGCATCCCATCCCCAACAGAAATCCCCTCCAGACCCCAAATCGATACCCTTCCTCTTTGAAAGCTTCCCACCTCACTCCAGGGGCAGAGCAAATGCTGCACCCCCTCCCATGGCCCCTGCTTTGTTCATCTTCTGTTACATCAGGCTGCTCTGCCCAGAAGCTGTGATCAGTCCTTCACACCTCTGTTCACACCCCACCCCACCCCCCTGCAGCAGGCGGAGCTCCCGGAAAGCAAAAGCCAGGTCTGACCCATCTGCAGACCCCTGAGCAGAGGGCAGTGTTCAAAACGACTTGTTGAAAGTGCCTGAGAGTGAGGCTAGGGGATTAGGGGGAAAAAAAAAGAGAGAGAGATTTGGGCCAGAGGTGTCAGTTAGGTGTTGGAGGACAAGACCCAAGAGGTCAAGACTCCTGCCATTTACCAGCACCTGAGGCCCCAGTGCTTTTCTCAGGCACCACTTCTTCATGCCACACTGAAAGCTGGGGTTTTTTTCCCATTTACACAGAAAGGAACTCAGAGAGGTTAAGTTCTTACTTCAGGCAACACAGCCAGTGAGGGATGGGCCAGGTTTAGAATCAAAGGCACGGACACACATTTCTGCCCTGGGACAGTGTGGATCTGGGGCTTAAAGTGGACCTGAAGGGTCTCCTGATTCCCAACACTCGCTGGAGCTGTGCCCCCACCCTCCCAACACCCTCTCCCTGAAGGAGCCAGTTCTGACTCAGGCCCATTCCCATCTATCCTCATCCTCGGGGTGATCCGGGAAGGAGCTCAGAGTCAGGAAGGAAACGTCCCTCAGATTTGGCCTCCCCCTCAACCAAGGCCCTGGCTCTGGGGCCGGAAGGAATCACTTTAGGGCTCTCCCAGGGGACCCACGACCAGAAAGAGAGGCGATCCGGTTCAAGTCAAGTGTGGCCAAGACACAGGCAGGGCAGGCAGCTGGAGCCCCACCTCATGATGTCCACACCCCACCTCTTAGAGGGCTGACTCTTTCAAGGGCTCTCTCACTCACAAACCCAATCCTATCTGACCTTGACATCATGACTTTGCTCTCCAGGATCCTGACCTCCTGGGATAGACTACTGTCTCCTCTCAGGCTGGGAGCTCCTAAGAGCAGGCTCTTTGACCAAGCCCCGTCCAGACCCATGGGGGCAGGGCTGTGTCTCCCCTCTAAGACTGGGGGCTCCCAGGGCTGGGACTGTGTCTCCCCAACTCTTGACCACTCCTGAGGGGAGGTGGGCTCACTTCCACTCACCCTCGTCAGATCGGGGGCCACTCCAGGGCAGCGACCTGCATTGACTCTGAAGGCCCCTCTTTCCGTAACCCGGTGTCTGTCCAGGGCTGAGAAGGAGGCCCCTTGCCTGCCCTTCTTCCCAACCAGGATGCTCCTTTAAGACCAAAAGGATGGGGGTTGTGTAAGAGTCAGACACAACAGCCCCATCCTCCCCCTCCTTCACAGGCCAGGTTTCCTGCCATTGACAGCATCCCAGCTGGGCTCTGCCTGGCCTCATGCTTAACCCCTTCAAGGCCAGATCTCAGGGCTACTGGGCACCCCAACCTTCATCCATAAAACCAGGAGAATGAAAGTCCCTACTTCATTGGGTGGTTTTGAGGATTAAATGTGTTAATCATTGTGTGAAGTACTTAGAACAGTGCTTAGCATATATCAGTCTCTTAATACATATTAACTAGTATTCCTCATTGTGTGAACTTGATAAATCATTTCACCTGAGTCTCATTCTCTTCAGCAGTCCAATGGAGAACATAATAAACCTACTTCTGAAACGTAGTCCTGGGGATGAATTCTGATCATGTACATTAGAACATTTTGTAGAGTGCTGTAACAACACAATATGGATGGACAAAAAAAAAAAATACTCCCTTTAACTAGGTAATAAAATTCGTTACCAGGAGATGGGCCTTGTAGTTTTCAGACTTATTACCTTACTTGCCAGGTTGAGGGTGCAGTGGAAAGAGTGGATTTGGGGTTGGAATTAGGTACCCCCAATCCTGTTTCCTTGCCTATCAAGTACGGTGGTCACCCCTGCTGGGTCTGCTGTTTAGGGTCTTTGTGGGGGACAAAGGAGATCAGAGAACAAAGGTATGAACATGCTTTGCAAACATTAAAAAGTGCTAGAAGGGAGGGAAAGAGATTTGTGAAGAGTCGGGAGGGGTGCGGGGACCCCTTGGCAGGGGCATTAGTCTTGGGGCTCTGGGTGCTGCAGAGTTTGCCCAGTGGGGAGAGAGTAGAAGGTGCACTCCTGGAACCAGCATTGTGGGGACAGGACTCCCCCTTGAGAAGTGAAGTGTCAAATAAGAAACTAGGCCAGCTCTAGAAGTCCCCGATGGGGGCAAAGAAGGAAAGAGGTCCTTTCCCCAGGCTTGGACCCATCCCTTCATTACCCTCTTCCCAGCCAATTCCATTTGCCATCAGAGGATATTGGACAGAGGCCCCTCCAGTAGGCTCCCTTGTGACCTTCCTGCCAAGACTTGTTGGGAGGGGCTCACCCTGCATATCTGCAGCACCCCTCTCCCCACTTTTAGGCTGCAGATTCTTGGCCTCACCCCTAGGGAGAGCAAGCTTGACACCTTTCACACACGCAGGCCAGGGCAGGTCTAAACCTGCTCCAGAGGGAAAAAGCATGGTGTACTACAACCCTGCCCTGCCTTCCCATCTGAACGAAGAGCATCCGCCAAGGCCCAGCAGAGCGGGCTGACCCCACGTGAATAACTTGTCCCCACCCCAGGCCTCTGGAGGAAGCTTGGGAATCAGAGACCTTGTTTGGGATGCTGGCTGTGCCCCAAGCTTACTGTGCCTCTATGTAAACCACTTAACCTGCCAGGGCCTGTGTGACCATTGGCTAAATAAAGGAGCTGGACGTGGTCCAAGGGTCCTCTCCTGCTCTGAGATGGTGCCCAGGAAGGAGTTAACAGAGGCCAGGCTCCAGGTCAGGAAGGCAAGAGTTAATCTTGGGGGTGGAGGCTCTCTTGGCTTTTCCTGTGGAGAGTGAGGTTTGGCTGCCACCAAAGTTACTTCCAGTCCCTGCTGTCCCTCCTGCCTTCAGTCTGGACCTGCCGGGGGACCCTGGCATTCAGCCTTCCCATGCAGAGGTGAGTGCATCCTGAGCCTGGAGCTGGGGTGGGAGGGCACCCAGACACCCAAGGGCACGGAGGCTGGCACCAAGCCAGGGAGCACTGTCCCCCAGCCCGCATCTGTGTCCAGAGCCGAAAGCTTGGGCAAAGTTCATCAGTCCACTGACCCCAGTGCTGGGAGAAGGTAGGCAGAGGGACAGAGGGCTCAAGGATGTCTGCCAGGCTTTTAGGGAGGGAATGTCTGCGGTCCAGCACCAAGGAGCTCAGAAGGCCAGGAAGAGGCAGTGGACAGCAAACTATTTTGGTCCCTGTGTTTAGGAACTTTTTATAGTCTCCTGCTCAGGGCTGGGAAGAGGAGGGGGCAGGAGGGTACCCATGAGGTCAGACAAGCACAGATCCCTCCTGGGACCTTAGAATCAGACCTGTTGCCAAGTTGAGTCTTTGGGAGGCAGGAAGGAGGGCACTGCCAGGCTCTCCTTGCTGCCTGGGTTCCCAGTCACCAGCTACCTATGGGCTGACTTACTGGACACTAAGTGGGTGTATGTAAGTGTATGTGTTTATACTCATGCAGGCTGCCCTGGGGGGAGTGGGATTGGTAGAGTTTCTACTCCAAGACCCCTCACCAGGGCTCCCCTCCCCCCATCCCTGGCAAGTTGTGTTTCTTTGTTGCCTCCAGCCCAAGGTCTCCTCAGCCCCGAGAACTGCTGTGTCCCTCTCAGCTGAATGGAGGATGGGAGGAGTAGGGAAACAGAAGTGGGGTGGAGTGTGCTGGGCTGTGTGGGTGGCCCATTCTATTACTGCCAAAGGAACTGTCAGCTCTTGATTTACAATACCCCTGGGCCCCCTTCCCCAGCAGAAAAGGAAGGTGGAGAAGAAGGGTCATGGGGGTCTCAGGGTGAGGGACCCAGAGGGCAGGTTTCTGGGAGTACAAGTTCCTGGGAAGAATTAGTGGAAGGAACTTTTTAGAGAGGTAAAGGGCCCATCTCTCGCAGAAATCGCTTGGTGTTAAAGCAGCAAGAACAGAAGCAAAACAGAGAGGAAAGTTCCGATAGGCAAGTGAGAGATTCAAACTACGAAGCGAGAGACCTGTGTTCCAGTCCTGGGCCCAAACTCTCAGTGAGACCTGAACTAGCCCCTCCTCTTTGCACCAGTTTTCTCTTCTGTGAAATGGAAGTGCAGGGGGCAAACAAAGTGATGTTTACAAGTTGGGCATTCTGGAATTCCCTTCGAAGGGGCACAGACTGAGTGGCATATAGCTGGCTGAAGTGACGTGGTGACCATGTCCCTCTCTTTCCCTGATGGCCCTGCTGGGCCTGGGCAGGGCAGTTGGCTGCAATTACCGGAGGCTCCTACCCTGTGGTTATGTCCCTGACCTCTCTGCTTGGGGGCGGGATGGGTGGGTCCTGCTGGAACCAGCGGGTGGCTGGGAAGCCTCCTTGTCTTGGACTCAAAGTTGCTAGGTTGGGAAGAGGTATTTTTTCCGGTTGAGGCTACTTTTGGGAACCAGGCCGGGGAACAGCCCCATTTCCTTTTCCAAGGGTCCGGCTTGCTGATGCCTACTTGGCATGGCCCTGTGGCCAGAATGGGGCACGCTCAAAAGGGCCTAGGTCTCTGGATGGTCAGAAAGCCCCTGCCCATTGTCTCTGAGGGATCAGGGAAGGGATACCTGAGCCTCTGCCCCCTAGGCATGGCACCTGGCTGACTTGCATGGGGGAGGGGTGGCTGGCTGACCTTATTCCCAGGAATGCCTTCAGGAGAGTCATCTCCTACCTCTCCCCCTGACCACTCCTCTTTCCCCAGCAGGTCCCAGGGAGCCCCAGCCAATTGCTCTCAGTTCCTTCACTATCTGCCTGCCTCCAGTGGCTTATGGAGCACTGTCCTGCCCAGTTCTGCTAAAATGCTCCTGGCCTCTCCCTCCACCCCGTCCCGGGGACGGACCCCCAGCGCAGTGGAGAGGCTGGAGGCCGACAAAGCCAAGTATGTCAAGACGCACCAGGTGATCGCGCGACGCCAGGAGCCGGCTCTGCGTGGGGGTCCCGGGCCGCTCACCCCGCACACTTGCAACGAGCTGGGGCCCCCTCCATCGCCCAGAACGCCCAGGCCCGCCCGCCGGGGCAGTGGCAGGCGACTGCCAAGGCCTGATTCCCTCATCTTCTACCGCCAGAAGCGGGACTGTAAGGCTTCGGTGAACAAAGAGAATGCCAAGGGCCAGGGGCTGGTGCGGCGCCTCTTCCTGGGCAGCCCCCGAGACGTCGCCTCGAGCAGCGCAGGCTCATCGGAGCGACCCGCGGCTCCCGGGGGATGGACCGCGCCCCAAGATGCCCCGGAAGCGGCGGGAAAGCGGGCATTGTGCCCCACGTGCTCGCTGCCCCTGTCGGAGAAGGAGCGCTTCTTCAACTACTGCGGCCTGGAGCGCGCGCTCGTGGAGGTGCTGGGAGCCGAGCGCTTCTCTCCGCAGAGCTGGGGCGCCGACGCTAGCCCCCAGCCCGGAACGTCGCCGCCGCCGGGCTCCGGAGACGCCAGCGACTGGACGTCCAGCGAGGGCGGCGCAGATCGCCGGGACGGTGCGGAGGGCGGCGGCTCAGCGGCGGCGGGCTCGGAGCGGGACGGGCGCCCCCAGGTGTCGGTGGTGGAGCGCAACGCGCGCGTCATCCAGTGGCTGTACGGCTGCCAGCGCGCCCGCGGGCCACCGCGCGAGTCCGAGGTGTGACCGCCGCCGCTCGGGGGCCGGCTCTCCTGGAGTTGGCGGTCCGGGGAAGGGCAAGGAGCGGGCGCGGGGCTGGACCCGGGCAAGGGCAGGGGCTCCCTGCCTCACGCGTCGAGTGCTTTGGGGCAAGCCCTTCCCTCTGGATCGCGGCGTCCACTCTTGAACCTTCGGAGCTTGGGACCAAACGGTTCCGAAGGCCCTTCCCAGCGCAGACTGAGGACGGGGAGGTAGCCGGCCTCGCGGCCCCTGTGGAGGCCGGGAGGTGAGTGAAGACTGGGTTGGGAGATCAGAGAACCTGCTGAATAAAGCCAAAACGTTCTTTAACGGACTCGGAAGGTTGGATTACAGGGCAGATGCGCCAGGGTTTTGGAGTGTGGCTTCCAGACTGACTGTGTGACCCTGGGCCAGCACTCCGCCTCTGGGAACCGCAGCGACACCCCCTCGGTTGATCAAAGTATTGAAATGGTCACAAAGCGCTTGGCAAAGTTGAGGAAGTGCTAAGTAAACGAAGCCTCTAGGACCACTACCGAATTAGCATAATACTAACAGTAACACTATTATGATCATCTCTGCCACTGACCGCGCCCCACCACAGGGGTGGGGTCCAAACTATTTTGGGGGATAGAGGTTGAGGGAGGGGTCTGCTCCCAGAAATCTGGGGTTCACTAGTCCCTGAAGGCCCTCATTCCTGGAGCTTTGCCGCCCATTTTGGTTACTCGGTAGGAAGGACTGAAATGTGGTGAATCCAGAATCAGGATAATAAAAGACTTTTCAAACCAGGATTTTGCCAGCCCACAGCCTCACCTCATCATTGCCTTTCTTTCCCTTAAAACAAGGTCACCTGTTTTCCTCACACGTTCACACCTCCAAGTCTTTATTCACTTCCTCTTCCTTTTAGGCGGGTTACCTTCCCCTTTCTTTCCATTCAGCTAAGATTCCGTATATGCGTTCTCTAGCTCTCTCTCGGGAACTCCTGAATTTCCCAGCCGGTCTCATCTCCTCTGAGCTCCCAAGTACAGCCTGATTTTGGGGCCTCAACCTATCACCTTGCGTGGGACCCGCTGGTAGTCTGGGTTCTCTTGTTAGTCTCTGACCTTCCCCTAGTACAGGGACAAGGCCACAAGCAAAGTGTCGAATTAAAAGCGGCTGGAGAGGGCGGCAAGACCTGTCCATACTGGTAAGATGGTACCCCAAATCGAATACAATCTGTACTGATACCAGGGATGTCCCTGGTCGTTTTTCTCCCTGTAGGTTTGTGGGGGCAGAAGGCGAGGACCACTCCAGTTGGACCCGGGCCTGAGGTTGCCCACCCCAAAGCAGCCTTCTCCGTCCGGACATAAAAGCACGCGGTCACCAGAGGTGTCAGGCCAGGTTTTTATCCGGAAGGGGAGGAGCGGGCGCCCAGTTCGGCCAGCCGGCCGGCTAGTCGCCCTTGGGTGCCGCTTTCACCCTCATCTCGGCCAGTTTGTGAGTGAGGAAGCCCCACTTGAAACCGGCCACGGGATCAGCTTCGCGCGGCTCGGGGCGCTCGGCGGCCTCGTCCCCGGCTTCGGGGTCCGGCTCCGGGGTGGGCTCCGCTCCGCGCAGCATGGACGCCGCGGCCGCCTGCTGCTGCTGCCACCTGCTGGCGAACGCGTCCCAGAAGCCCGGCCCGCGCGCCTCGGCCGCCGCCTGCGGGGCGGGCTGCGCAGCCAGCGGGCTGCGGGAGAGAGGCGGGGTCAGGGGCTGGCCGGGAGGCCCCGGAGAGGCCAAAGGACAGGAGGCGGGGTCAGGGGAACTGTCGTGGGGCCAGTGGGGCCCGGGCGAGGTCGAGGCCTGGGAGGGAGGAGAGACCCCGGAGACTGGGAGGAGGTCAGGGCATGGAGGCGAGAGGAGTACTCAGAGGCTACTGGGATAGGGGTCAGGGCATTAGGTGAGGGGGTCTGGGCTTCCCTCGTGGCTCAGCTGGTAAAGAATTCGCCCGCAATGCGGGAGACCAGGGTTCGATCCCTGGGTTGGGAAGATCCCCTGGAGAAGGGAACAGCTACCCATTCCAGTATTCTGGCCTGAGGAATTCCATGGACTGTATAGTCCATGGGGTCGCAGTCAGTCGGACACGACTGAGCGACTTTCACTTTCGCTGGGAAAAAGGGTCGGGATCAGGATCCGTGGGGAGAGAGCCGGGCTCACGGGGTCAGAGTTGGTACTCAGGGAGAGGGAGGAGGCCAGAGCAGGGGAGATGGAGGCTGCGGGAAGGTGGGGAGGAGCCCTGAGAGAGGAACGGGCGGAAGGATGGGAGGTGGTGGTGGCACCCGATCGGGGTGGGGGAGGGACGCGGTCAGATTCTGGAGGCGGTCCTTCGGGAAAACCCGCAGAGCCCGGGGGAAAGGGGCGGGGCGGGAACAGGGGTCTGGTTTCCCGGATGGAGGGAAAGAGGGTCCAGAAAAATGGGGGACGCTGGGGAGAGGACGGGTGCAGGGACCCCGAGGAAGGAGAAGGGCCTAGATCAAAGGCTTAGGGGAGAGGGAGACTCGGGAGGTAGCAAGGAGATGTCGGGAAGGGCAATCAGGAATGGTGTTGAAGCTTGAGTCCGTGGGCAGGAGAGAGAAAAGGAACCCTGCGGCAAGAGAGATGGGCGGGTCGGGGGAACCCTAAGGAAGAAAGGAATAGGCGGGATGTCAAAAGGGAAGTGTGACTGGGCTGGAGGAAAGGGCAGAAATGGAGTGTGTCCCAGAACAGAGCTGGGGGGAGATCAGACCCTGGATCTGACCCTGTGGCCCCCAGCATCAAGGACTCGCTAAGACAGGGGTTCCTAAACTGTTACCCTCAAGTCCTCAGAGAGCTCGCTGAAAATATAGATCCCCGGCCTCAGCCAACACCCACTGAATCAGAATCTTTGAAGGAAGGTCTGGGAATCTGTGTCTGTCTCAAGTTCCCTGGGAGGATGAGCGTTTAGACCAATACTTAAGAACCACTGATCTGAACCACTCTCTGTTCCAAACACCTAAAACTTCTCTCCTGGTTTCCCTTATTCTAGGGAGGTGACCCCTCCCACATGGATGGGGAGAGACACAGTAATACCTTCTAGCATCTCAATCCCAACAGCTGGTAAATTCCTCCTGAGATCTAATCTAATCTCCCAGATTGGCCTCTTTCCTGCTGAGAGAGAGAGAAACAGGAACAGCCAGGGGCTGGCCCTCCCCAGTCCTCCATGGTCAGAAAGGCAAAGCAGAAGGAAAGGACATGGGAGAAGAGGGTCCCCAGGTCTGTTTCAGACGGCCTCCCCCGAAACACACACGTACTGGTCAGCACAGGGCTCCGGTGGCAGCAGCTTGTCCTCATCTTCTTTGTTAAACAAAGATGACATCGTCAGCCAACCTTTCACCCCAACTCCCTGAACCTGGGAGAGAGGGGCTGAGGGTCAAGGAGGGCCCCAGCACACCTCCCAGGACTCCACAGAGGCTTCTGCCCAGTTCCCCAGGATTGGGGCGGAAAAAAGCAGAACTCACCCGGCGGGCCAGCTGTGACATGGGGTTGAAGGCCTCTTCAGTGGGTTCTGCCATCTCAGACTCCACTAACACTGGGTTCTCCTTCTGGGACACAAGACCCCCACCCAGTATGAGAGAGGCCCCAGAGGAATACGACCTCCCTTCCCTCCTGCCAGCCTGATGCACACAGACCAGGACTTGAAACCCCATGGAACAAGACACACCTAGCCCCCTGACACCCTCCAAAACTGCACACAGGTGTTTGTACCTCTATGCAAAACTACCTGTCATACACATTACCTGTAGAGTAGATCCTTGCAGACACCTTTGAGCTCACATACCTGCTCACCCACAGACACATTCATACACACTGCCACACACACGGACAAAGGCTTGCACGCCAATGGAGACACACACCTGTACATGAGTGTGCCTCCATATGGCTACAGCTCTTCACCTGTATATAGATACATGTGCTGTGAGACACTTACCCAAGGATGCTCATACAGTTCACACCTGTGCTCTTCCACAACTGCAGACAGGTGCATGGAAGCCCACTCAGCACGTAAAACTTCACCCATTCACAGACACTAAAACACAGATGTACACACACACCCAAACACGCATACCATACAAACACAATACCTGTGAATGCTTCCATAGTCTTCTGCCTCAAAGGTATACACCTGAAAATGCCTATAACCTGTTCACACCTGCACACACACACACCTTACCTGGGGATTCCACACAGAAACCAATCCCTATACTGACCCACAGACACTTCTACACAGGGTCAGCCCTGGACACCAACCTGTGTAGACATACATTTATTCACACTGACATACACACACCCTGGAACTAATTCCTGCCTCTGCCGTGTCTATTTGTGTAACTGCCATCCCTGGGGGCTCAGATGGTAAAGAATCCACCTGCAGTGCAGGAGACCTGGGTTCAATCCCTGGGTTGGGAGGATCCCCTGGAGAAGGGAACAGCGACCCACTCCAGTATTCTTGCCTGGAGAATTCCATGGACAGAGGAGCCTGGCAGGCTACAGTCCATAGGGTCACAAAGAGTCAGACAGGACTGAGCGACTTTCACTTTTACTTTCCAGAGGTAAGACTCTTTTCAAAAACCTTTTTTTTAATGTCAGAACAAACATGGTCCAAGTAATGGCTCTGATCTGAGCTGCTACAGTGACCCTCAGTGTAACAAATGCTGCTTATCCTGCCACCAGTCCCAGGGGCTCCCTTCCTCTCAAAGCAAATCATCCCACTTCTGCTCAGCTCTGCCCATTAGAAACGTGTGTCAAACTGAGTGTATCTGCATGGGTGTTGCCCTTGGGTCCTAAAAGGATCCCTTCCATGTGGCAGCCCTTGAGATCTTTGGAGACGCTGACCACTCCTCAGGTGCTCCCCCCCCAAGTCTTCCCTTCTTCTTTGGTTTGCTGGAATGTCCTGACTTTCTGCCAGTGCACCATGCCATTGGTCATCCCTGTATTGCCAGTTGCTTCCACACAAGTCAATGGCTCTTTCTCTCCCCTCCCTCCTCAGAACCAGTCCCTTCTTCTTCTCTGTACCTTTCACTCCTGCTGCCCCTCTGCCCATGCCCCATCCAGCAAGCAGGATGGTACCCACCTCCTCTGCCAGGCCCTCCTCAGATTCCCCACTCAGGGTCTGTAGCACTTTGGACTTGTAGGTTTTCCAGAAGGCCTGGCTCATGGCTGCATGGGAAATAGGCCTGGCACCCAGGCACGGGAAGCTGGTGGTTCAGGGGGCACCCAGTGAGTCTGGCTCCAGGAACCTGGTGAGTCTGAGAGCCTGTCCCAAGCATCAGGTGACCTCATTAAAGATGCACCAGCTTCCCCAGATGGCACAGTGCCCAGCAGGTGAACCCGATCCAAAAGAGTCTGCGGTGAGACCCAGCTTCTGCCCCTTCAGCCCCTTATCTTGACCCATATTTGCAAGAATAATGAAAACATAATGAAGACATCTTTCTTTACAGAAGCCTCCTTCCTGGGCCTAGGAGTTCTTGAATTTGATTATTTGGAAAGGCTCCAGAAAAATTCTTTTCCATTCACGAATTCTATTTACAAAGTCTTTGGGCTTAGGACCCACAGTGGTGCCTCTGCGGCTGTAGCCATACCAGCTGTGCCCTCAACAGGGCCGTACCCTCAACAGGGCCCTGCCCTATACCTTCACTCAGCCTGTATGGTCTGGAGTGGGAAGGCCCCAAGGCTCCCAGTGGGTGCCCTGGGCTTACATTTCACCGCTTTGGGCTGGAAACCGATTCCTCTCCCCAGGGATGCACGTGCTGGTCTCCCTGTTTCCTGGCAACAGGTTCCAAAGAACTGGAGCCCCTGAATTATTGCTGAGTTCCTGTGGTCAACCTGGAAGGAAAAAGGCACCCAGCTCTGATGCATGGGGAAAGGCTCTCTGGCCCTCTCCCCAGACTGAGCACACACCATCTAGGCTGATCTCTCTCTTTGATGCCAGCCCACGCCTGACAGTCCAGGGCTCAGAGCAAGGGGTCAAAGATGGGAGGTCCTTCTGTGAGAATCTCCTCTTCTTGTGAAAGGAGCTGACCCCCTTGAGTCTCTGACAGGGCACTGTGATCTCTGGGAGGAATAACTGGGGAGGGGTTTCAAATGGCGAGGGCTTTCTCAAGGACCAGAGATATCTCGGCGCCCTGTGGGAGCTGGGATCCCAAACGTCTTCACTCTTACTTATTCATTTATTCACATCACAGACATTTTTCAGTGCCTCCCAGAGATGCAACATTATTCCCCCTCTCCCCTCAACCGCGGAATCTAAGATGGGGGAACCAGGAAGGTGTGACAAGGCCAGAGGACGGCGCTGAAATCGGTTGGGCCAGGCTGGATGGGTTTGGCCAGGGGACTGGCCGAAATGCCCGCAGGGCTCACACCACCGAGCCCCCTCCAGTGACCGAAGAGGACGCTTGGTGAGGCCGGATCCCGAGCTCAGTCACTGACGTCGACGACCGCCTGGGGGCGCTCGAAGCGCGAGCCGCGCGAGTGACGTCATCAGAGGCGGTCCGGTGGAGCCCGACCCGTCCCGGAGCGTCGTATGACGTCATCGAGCCGTCCGGAAGCGCCCCCACGTGTACTCCCACCTCGGTTCTGGGACCTCTGATCTTGCTGTCACCCATCATGGGTCGCTCCCGCCGAACGGGCGCGCACCGAGCGCACTCTTTGGCCCGTCAGATGAAGGCGAAGCGGCGGCGGCCGGACCTGGATGAGATTCACCGCGAGTTGCGGCCCCAGGTCGCCACACGGCCCCGGCCAGACCCAGGCGCTGAACCCGATCCCGACCTGCCAGGGGGAGGCCTGCATCGCTGTCTGGCCTGCGCGTGAGTTCTGGCCAGGCCCAGGCCTGAGGAGGAGAAGGGTCCGCGGTACGGGCCGGAGGTGTGAGGTCCGGGCCCGGGGTGTGCAGGGTTTCCCTCTCTTGGGACCCATGTGGGTCTGCCGGCCTCCCATGCCTTCAAGCCCGGAGCCTAGCGTCAGGGAAGTAGGCCTACCTGAGAGGCATCACCTTCTGACTCTCCTCCCTACCCACCTCATCCCTACAGGAGGTACTTCATCGATTCTGCCAACCTGAAGACCCACTTCCGATCCAAAGATCACAAGAAGAGGTATGAAGGAGCAAGGAGAGGATTGATGGATGGGTTGCCGGGCAGACAGAGCTTGCGTCTGGTCAGCTTTCAATTCCTATTCTTTTTTCCCAGGCTGAAGCAGCTGAGTGTGGAGCCCTACAGTCAGGAAGAAGCGGAGAGGGCAGCGGGCATGGGTTCCTATATTCCTCCCCAGCGGCTGGCAGTCCCCACAGAAGTATCCACTGAGGTCCCTGAGATGGACACGTCTACATGACATGGCCTGAGGATGCAAGGCAGAGGAGCTGCCCATGGACAGTGGTACAGGGGCCAAGCTGGGAGAGACTGTGCGGATCTCTTTTGGTTTGGGGAGTGGATGGCCTCTTCCAGATACCCTCCTTTCCAATAAAAGAAATGGATAAATAGGGCTTGCTTCTGACTCACTAACCTCCAGGCCACTCCTCCAATTTCAAGCCCTGTAAAGATTTCTCTACTACTCCTGTGTACAGGACCCAGGAATTTACTCCCTGCTTGATTCAGCCTTAGAGCCTGCATCCTTGCCATCCCTCAGGGGTCCTGGCATCTGTGCTGAAGCCCCCTTTGGAGCCCAGGTGTGTGTGGGGTGATGGGTAGGATCAGGTTTATACTCTTGCTTACAATGAGGACAGGGAGTGACCCCCAGGAAAAGAAAGAAGTAGGCTCCTGAGATTGTAGCCCCTGTGAATCCAGGGGCCGAGGTGAGAGGCTGCCTGCTTCGTCATGGAGCCTGTGGCCGCCGCCGCTGCCCCACCATCTTCCAGACAGCATAGCAGGAGCCGCCCAGCCCGAGGACAGCCAGCACTGCAGCCACAATCCCCGCCAGCGGACTCCGGGGCTCTGCCTTCAGCTCCCCGGCTATCTGCATCTGGAGATGCACAGAGGGTCCGCCTGAGGGGTCAGTCGAGACTACTGGGAAGACGGGTGGGGTGGAAAGGGGCTGAGAAGCTACAGCTGGGGAAAGGAGATATGGATGCCATTGCTGCCCCAGGGAGATTCCACCCCAATCCCTCTCGCTTCACTGCCCATCTGGGCCCTGGTTGCTCAGGCGGCCGGGAACGTGACAGCCTGGTGACTGGGTATCATCCCGGCCATGGTAAGGGGCGGATAGGGTCGGTGCTGGAAGCCATCCGTTGGGGTACTTACCTGTAGCACTCGGAAGTAGCCAGGGGTCAGGCGTCGAAATCGCATGGTGGGTGCCGCTCGTCTCCCAGATGTCCTGTGGGGTGAAAGCCGAATGAGGACCAGTGGCGTTCGTTCATGATACCAAGAGGCGGAAATCAGGGCACAGAGGTTCCTGCTTCTCATACGTGAGAGAGCCTTGCCCTCAGAGGATGCTCACCAGCGTCTGCCTTCCCGGGTCTGGCAGGGGCGGGACAGCCAGACCTTTAAATCTGTCCCTTCCCCCACTGCCCGCCCTGCCGGCCTTAGGAGCAGCTGTCAGGAGAGATCAGCATCAGGCCTGAGCAGCTCCTCCCCCGCCCACTGGGGAGTGCAGCCCTGGGAGGCAGGAGAGGCCTTGCCTAGCAGCGTGGACAAGTCTCAGGCCTGGACCAGGTGCGGGAGGGCCTCCCCGGCCCTGGTTTTGGCCCTGTCCCTGCCTCAGGTAATTGGATGTCACCTGTCAGCTCTCAGCAGAGGAGGGGTTGGGTACCTTTAGCACCCCTTCCAAATAGGGGCAGGCCTTTTTCACTTGATTTCTCTTAGATCAACCATACCTACCTCGGGGGAAGGCACACTTCACCCCTTTCCCCAAGATGGAGTTCCTACAGGAACTTCCCTCCTCAGCTTGGAGACAATAATAAAAGATCTGCATCTACTGATTGAAAAAGCTGTTTGAGGTGTGTTAAGAAAAATAGTAGCTGATTGGGAATTTCCTGGTGGCCTAGTGGTTAGGATTCTAGGCTTTCACTGTCATGTCTCAGGTTCATACCTGATCTGAGAACTGAGATCCTGCAAGACCTACAAGTGTGGCCCAAAAAAATAACTGACTGTGCTGGGCATTATTCTAAGCACTTTACGTGTATGATTTCATTTGGAATTGATTATCTCATAAAAATGCAGAAAAGTGTGTTTGCTAAATAGCATGTAGAGTGTCTGCATATAGTATGTAGAGAAGGGAAGAACACCCAGAAAACTTAACAGTGGCCCATTCTGGGCAACGGGATGGGATCCTGCTGGGGAAAGGACACATCCACCTTCCATTTGGGCTTTTCTGGTGGCTCAGCCAGTAAAGAATCTGCCTACAATGCAGGAGACCCGTGTTCGATTCCTGGGTTGGGAAGATTCCCCTGGAGAAGGAAATGACAACCCACTCCAGTATTCTTGCCTGGAGACTTGCCAGTATTCTTGGCACAGATAGAGGAGCCTGGCGGACTATAGTCCATGGCATCGAAGAGTCAGGCAGGACTGAGCAACTAACACTTTCACTTTCCTTCCACTCAATGAGCTACTATTACCTTTGACATTTTTGCAGCAAATAAGTTCAAAGACCTTTTATAAACTCATAAAACTACCCTCAAAATAGAAGCTGCGGGACTTTCCTGGTGATACCATGGATAGGAATCCTCCTGACAATGCAGGAGACACAGGTTCGATCCCTGGTCCAGGAAGATCCCACCTGCCGTGGAGTAACTAAGCCTTTGTGCCACAACTACTGAGCCCATGCCTAGAACCTGTGCTCCACAAGAGAAGCCACTGCAGTGAGAAGCCTGCGCACTGCAACTCTATGTTAGACCCCACTCTCAGCAACTAGACAAAGTGTGTGCAGTGAATACCCAGTGCAACCAATAAATAAATTTATTTTTAAAATCCTGATTAAAAAATCGAAGAAAATAGAAGCTGCCATTTACCATGCCTCTACTTCTCAGCCCTGCCAGGTCCTTCAGGTGGGGGTAGGGGTTGGGGGGCAGTAAAGGCACCAGCGTAGCTGTTAGGCCCCCAGTCCTTTTCGGGGAGGATCTGAGTACAAGTGGTGTCTTGTTGGTTTCTCCCCTACAGGATTGTGAGTTCAGGGAGGTCAGGCTGGCTGGCGTCTCACCCCTAGCTCATGTGCCAGCTCAGGGTAGTGTTTGATGAAATCAGGATAATGGAGATACGTCTGTTTATTGGAGCATCACAGGGAAGCTAGTGTGGGAAGAAGGAAAAGCATTAAAGGAGGAGACAGCACAGAGGAGTGTTAGAGGGATACACAGAGTGCAGGGCAGGAGGACATGTGACCAAGGACAAAGCCAGAAACGTGAGGGCCGAGCTACAAATTTGAGCCTGCTGGTTCACAAATGAGGGAGCAAGGCCTCTGGGGACCTGGCGAGCTGGCATCCCCTTGAAGGAAGCAGCTGACAATCTGCACTCATGTTTGATGCCACGTGCGAAGGTAGAATGAGGTCAACAGAGCTGGCCAAGTTCCAGAGGACTCAATTTGTATGTGAAATTGTTAAATGATAATTAACACACACACATACCACATGGACATCCGTGGACCAAATTCAGACTTTGAATCTCTGACGATTCAGTTCCTGACAGGCTTTGGAGGTACTGGTAGAGAGTCCAAGTTAGGTGACACGGAGGGGGCAGCCCTCCCAGGCCCCTCCCCACAGAAGTAAAGCAATAACAACTCAGATCTACCTCATGTTCTAGATTTCAAATACTAAAAGACATCCTCAGAGCTAAGGTCTAATTCCCTCTCTGCTCTTCTAGAGACAAAGAAACAGGTTCAGAGAAATGTAAGAGGTGGACTCAGTCACATAGCAAGTAGAACTGATTTTTTTAAATTGACGCATAGTTGATTTACAATGTGTTGATTTCAAGTGTACAGAAAAGCGATTTTGATAAATACAGAATATAAGAATATATATATTCAGACTCTTTTTTCCTTACAAGTTATTATAAAATACTAAGTTTAGTTTTCTGTGCTATATAATAGGTCCTTGTTAGTTATCTGTTTTATACATAGCCACGTGTATGTTAATTCTAAACTCATGTGGAACTGATTCTGGCTGACTCCAAAGTCCTGGGCGTTCCCTAGCCTGGGATGATAATAATGATGATAACTGCAGACACTTAGTATGTGTCAGACATTGTTCTAAAAGGAAAGCTCTTAACTTGGGCTTCCCATCCCATCAACTTGGATGGGAAAAAAATTATATATTTATTTCCACTGACCTCTAACCAAAATTTACCATCTCCTTCTTTATGAAGTATTAACAGTATGTGTTTTTGTCACCAGTTGAAGATACATTGATATCAAATTGTAGTTATCACAAGTATCTCAAAATGTTACTTATGCTCATTAAAGATTTCAAAATGCTGACAGTCATTAACCCACTGCTAAATCACACTCTGTTTCAGACACTCCTAAAACAGAGCTGCCATTGACTGTGGCCAGTAGAGGGTTAGTGGCCAAATGGTGAATCCACCTGCTCTTGCATTAGTGACTCAGATTCTCAGCCTCTCACACGCCCTATCTGTAGTTGTTTGCTGACCAATAGGTGTGAGGAGGTGAGTCAGAGACCACCCCCACAATTCAGTGTTATTCATGCTGAGTAACAATACACTGATACCACTAGAAGAGGAAAAGTTAATTTGCCAGTCCTGTTATTGATACATATTAAATACATATTACTATATGTACTGATAAATACATATTACTATATCATAAATTTGTGGGTTTTAATATATTTTGATAGTAATTGTCCTCGCAATCTTCAGCATTTTGCTTTATGCTTTTAAAAGCAATGTTCTGAGAAAACGTCTAGGATTTCCACCAGACCGTCAAAAGGGTCCATAGTGCAAAACAGAGGGGGGTGGAAAGTAGTTCTAAAGGTTTTCAGTCAGTTCAGTTCAGTCGCTCAGTCGTGTCCGACTCTTCGGGACCCCATGAATCACAGCACGCCAGGCCTCCCTGTCCATCACCAACTCCTGGAGTTCACCCAGACTCACGCCCATCGAGTCAGTGATGCCATCCAGCCATCTCATCCTCTGTCATCCCCTTCTCCTCCTGCCCCCAATCCCTCCCAGCATCAGAGTCTTTTCCAGTGAGTCAACTCTTCGCATGAGGTGGCCAAAGTACTGGAGTTTCAGCTTTAGCATCATTCCTTCCAAAGAAATCCCAGGGCTGATCTCCTTCAGAATGGACTGGTTGGATCTCCTTGCAGTCCAGGGGACTCTCAAGAGTCTTCTCCAACACCACACTTCAAAAGCATCAATTCTTCGGCGCTCAGCCTTCTTCACAGTCCAACTCTCACATCCATACATGACCACAGGAAAAGCCATAGCCTTGACTAGACGAACCCTTGTTGGCAAAGTAATGTCTCTGCTTTTGAATATGCTATCTAGGTTGGTCATAACTTTCCTTCCAAGGAGCAAGTGTCTTTTAATTTCATGGCTGCAGTCACCATCTGTAGTGATTTTGGAGCCCAAAAAAATAAAGTCTGACACTGTTTCCACTGTTTCCTTACTATTTCCCATGAAGTGATGGGACCAGATGCCATAATCTTCGTTTTCTGAATGTTGAGCTTTAAGCCAACTTTTTCACTCTCCTCTTTCACTTTCATCAAGAGGCTTTTTAGTTCCTCTTCACTTTCTGCCATAAGGGTGGTGTCATCTGCATATCTGAGGTTATCGATATTTCTCCCAGCAATCTTGATTCCAGCTTGTGTTTCTTCCAGTCCAGCGTTTCTCATGATGTACTCTGCATATAAGTTAAATAAACAGGGTGACAATATACAGCCTTGACGTACTCCTTTTCCTATTTGGAACCAGTCTGTTGTTCCATGTCCAGTTCTAACTGTTGCTTCCTGACCTGCATACAGGTTTCTCAAGAGGCAGATCAGGTGGTCTGGTATTCCCATCTCTTTCAGAATTTTCCACAGTTGATTGTGATCCACACAGTTAAAGGCTTTGGCATAGTCAAGCAGAAATAGATGTTTTTCTGGAACTCTCTTGCTTTTTCCACGATCCAGCAGATGTTGGCAATTTGATCTCTGGTTCCTCTGCCTTTTCTAAAACCAGCTTGAACATCAGGAAGTTCACTGTTCACATATTGCTGAAGACTGGCTTGGAGAATTTTGAGCACTACTTTACTAGCGTGTGAGATAGAGCTGTTAATTCAGGTACTCCGCACAGCCCTCTGAAGTACGCTCTAATACCCATTCTACAGACATGGAAATTGAGGCCCGGTGGGTCGGTTTAGGCCTTGTCACACAAGCTAAGAAGCTGCAGCGTTGGGGTTTAGACCCAGGCTCGGGCTTCCTAACCTTTCTGTGCCTCGCTGTTGTGATCACTGCTCACTTTCTGGTCCCTTTCTGAGAAGGCCGGAAGGTCAGGTCGCATCCTGCCATTTGAGGCCAGTTTTGGTTGGAGATCCCAGGCCAGCTCCGAGGTCACCCGTGTCACACCCAGTGGCCCCACCCCCTGGTTTGGCAGCCAGATATTCTGGGATGCCTGAAGGGCGGGGCAGGAGACGGAGAGGCCAATGGCTGTGAGAGCGCCTTACCTGGCCTGCTCTGTGGGCCCAGGTATGCTAGTGGCTCCGCCCCCGGCCCAGCCCAGCCCCGCCCCAGGTCGGGGCTCGGGGAGCGGAAATTCCTGCGCGGGCGAGGCGGAGCGGGTGCAGTCCGAGAGGCCGAACTTGGCCATGGAGCCCGTGGCGACCTGGACCCCCAGGAAGGTGGCGGCTTGGCTGAGAGGTGGGTGGGGCCGGGGCAGTGCTGGGCCTGAGGGGCCCTGGGCCGGGGAGAGCGGAAGCAAAAAGGACGTGCCGAGTTTGTCAGTCGGTTAGTCTGTCCGCAAGCATTTACAGAGCGTCTGCCGTGAACCCGGCAGAAAGATAGTCGAGATGACTCCGCTGGGGTCCCCCGAGGACCTAGAAGGGGTCTGCCTTCCCGTCAATAGCCCAGGCAGTGGTTCTGTAATGAAAACAGTAGGTGTCGCCCCAGCTGACCGCCCGCAGTGTATCTCCTCTTCCCTCTGCCCCCGGGGCGCAGTGGGCTGTAATTAATCCCACTTTTCAGATGCTGAAAACTCTACACTGAGCCAACAAGTGATTTGCCCAGGCTTTGGACTAGGGCCTGCCCGTAGTGTCTTTTCCCTCCCCCGACCCTGAGGCTCCCAGTGAGAACAGAAGCCCAGGCCCAACTGGAGGGGGTCGGCACAGCCCCTCCTGAGACCTCCAGGGAGGATGAGCCCAGAGTGGGAAAGGCTGGTGAGAAAAGGCCCAGAGTGTCAGCGGACTCAGAGAAGTGTAGATGGTCTGCTATGGAGTTGGAAGCTGGGAGGTGAGGACCACATTCCTCCCACAGGCGGAGCCAGAGTTGGAGGGAGGCAACTGGAGTCGTCTGGGGACAGACTCAGGGTGACCATCCCCGTGAGGAGCAGGGACTCAGGGCTGGAGTCAGTCTCCCAGACTGAATTCCAGGCCCAGCCCCTCTGCTCATCAGTTCTGTGACCACAAATCTCCGTTTCCCTATCCACAAAATGGGAAAGGCAGCTCTGATCTCTTGAGGTTAGACCAAATAAGACAATTGTGATGAGGGCCAGGCTCAGCGTCAGGGTCTGTTGGGAGGGAGACAACACAGCACATTCACTGTGCATGGGAAGGGGGGTGCTTGAGGCCCACGGCCACGGAGTAAAAGCTCGTGAACTCCTAGTCAAGGGCTCCTGATGTCACACAGGGGATGGGGAAGAGCTATTGGTCACACACACATACCCCGTAAAGGACTCTGGCTTGGAATGGCAGGGGTTCCTTCAAAGAGGGAGAAAGCTAACTATTAACCTCTATGTGAAATATCTGTACTTTCTAGATTTGGTGAAGATTAAATGTATTAATATGTATAAAGTCCTTAAATTTTTCCTAGCACATAGTATTTATTTTTGAGTGTCTGCCTTATGCCAGGCCTCGGCCGGAATTAGAGATGAACACTTGTTTTAAGGCCCAGTCCTTGGAAGAGCTCGTGTTCGAGTAGGAGAGGTTAGTGCTCTGGTGCAGGGGTCTGTGGAGGCACAGGGGGCAGTGAGCGCAGCAAAGGGCCCCAGCCCAGCCTGGGGAGTTGTGGAAGGCTTCCTGGAGGAAGTTAGATGACCAAGGACATGAGGGAGCTGGAACAGCAGTTCAGGCAGAAGGAAAGGCACCTTCGGGTACCATGAAGCAAAAGCAAAAGAACCTCCCGAGAGCTGCAGGGAGTTAGTGCTCTGGATCTAGAGTGTTGAGCATGACGGGCTGTGCCAAGAGATGAAACTGGAGAGGCAGGTGGTGGCCGGATCATACGGGGCCTTGCAGATCATGGTAGAGAGTCTGGCAACACATAACATGGGGGCTGTTATTGACTGAACCAAGGGAGTTGGTCAGGTGCTTGACATGTGTCATGTCATTTAATACACATTAGAAGTGATGTTTTTATTTTCCCCATTTTTTTAGGTGGAAACAGGCACAGAGTAATTCAGTTACTTGCTCAGTTGCTATCACTCAGGTCTTTCGGACTCCAAAGCCACATCAGTCATGACTTGCCCAAGCATCAGAACCCCTGTAGGATTTGTTAAAAAGCACATTGCTGGGCCCTGCCCCTGATTTCACGCCACTCGGCTTGTAGGATCTTATTAATAGTTCCCAGACCAGGGATTAAACTCAGGCTACGGCAGCAAAAGCTCAGAATCCTAACCGTAGTCACCATGCTGTACATTCTGTCCCCCAAACTGACTTATAAATAGAAGCTTGTCCCTTTGGACCACCTTCACCCCTTTCCCCCACTCCCTGCTTCCTTGCCGCTGGCAATCATCAGTCTGTTCCCTGTTTCTAAGAGTTTGCGTTGTTTGGATTCTGTATATGAGATAATACAGTTTGTCTTTCTCTGATTGATTTCACTTAGCATAATAACCTCAAGGTCCATCCATGTTGCAAATGGCACGATTTCCTTCTTCCTGGCTGAATATTTGTGCATGTGTGCACGTGTGCAGGTGTGTGTGTGTGACATTTTCTTTATCCATTCATCTGTCAGTGGACACTGAGGTTGTTTCCATGTCTTGCCTGTTTTTCTTTTTTATGGCCACACCACGTGACTCATGGGATGTTAGTTCCCCGACTGGGGTTGAACCCAGGCCATGGCAATGAGAGCGCTGAATCCTAACCACTGGACCACCAGGGAATTCCCAGAATTTGTATTTCTAACAAGTCCTCCGACGAGGCTGCTGCTGCTGGTCTGGGGAACCATCCTTTGAGAACCACTGCCCTGTGTGATCCTACTTCTCAACTCAGTAGTAGCCTTATCTGTGAAATGGGCAGGACAGAACACAGCCTTGGTCTCAGGGTGGGAGAAGGGCTCTTCTACTGACCGGAAAGGCCTTGCCAACCCCCTGAGTCCCCCGTGTTGACCCCTGCTCTCCCTCCAGGCCTGGACGATTCCCTGCAGGACTACTGCTTTGAGGACTGGGAGCTGCCTGGCAAGTACCTGCTGCAGCTTTGCCCCCGCAGCCTGGAGGCTCTAACCGTGTGGCCTCTGGGCCACCAGGAGATCATCCTGGAAGGGGTGGAACAGCTCCGGGCCCTGGTAAGTGAATGGCGGCCTAACTGGCTGCAGCTTCCACCCACCCTGGAGATGCTGATGGGGGCTGGCCCCTGCCGGAGTAACTTGCCCCCTCTCTGCACAGAGCTCAGGGCTACAGTCAGAGAACCTGCAGAGCCTGACAGAGGGGCTGCTGGAGGGAACCCGGGCATTCCAGAGCTTGGTCCAAGGTCGCCTGGGGGGCTGTGTGGAGACCCCTGCAGATGTCCTGGGCGCGGCCGTGCAGCTGGTACATGAGGCCCGTTCCCTCCTCTTCTGGCTCAACAGGTACCTCGGTCTCTTCCCAGGGTCTGAGTGACTGGTGAGGGGACCCTCTGCATCCATGGCCTCCTCCAGGGACCTGGAGAGAAAACAAGAGCTTGGCTCTTGTTCAGCTATGGTTCAGTTCAGTTCAGTTCAGTCGCTCAGTCATGTCCGACTCGTTGTGACCCCATGAACTGCAGCACACCAGGCCTCCCTGCCCATCACCAACTCCCAGAGTTTACCCAAACTCATGTCCATTGAGTCGGTAATGCTATCCAACCATCTCATCCTCTGTCGTCCCCTTCTCCTCCTGCCTTCAATCTTTCCCAGCTTCAGAGTCTTTTCCAATGAGTCAGCTCTTCGCATCAGGTGGCCAAAGTATTGGAGTTTCAGCTTCAACATCAGTCCTTGCAATGAACACCCAGGGCTGATCTCCTTTAGGATGGAATTTTTGGATGTCCCTGCAGTCCAAGGGACTCTCAAGAGTCTTCTCCAACACCACAGTTCAAAAGCATCAATTCTTCAGTGCTCAGCTTTCTTTATAATCCAACTCTCACATCCATATATGACCACTGGAAAAACCGTAGCCTTGACTAGACGGACCTTTGTTGGCAAAGTAATGTCTCTGCTTTTTAATAGGCTGTCTAGGTTGGTCATAACTTTCTTTCCAAGGAGTAGTATGGTGGGACTGGCCAAAAAAGGTTAATTGGTCTGTGTAAGGGGCTTCACAGTGGTTTGTAATGGGGCTTCCATGGTGGCTCAGATGGTAAAGCGTCTGCCTTCTATTCAGGAGATCCAGGTTCGATCACTGGGTTAGGAAGATCCCCTGGAGAAGGAAATGACAACCCACTCCAGTACTCTTGCCTGGAAAATTCCGTGGACAGAGGAGCCTGGTAGGCTACAGTCTATGGGGTCGCAAAGAGTCGGACACAATTGAGCGACTTCACTCACTTAAGGGCACTGGGTTCCCTGGGTTCCCACCCGACCTCCAGCTTGTAACCATGTCTCATCAGCAGCATTGCATAAGGAGCTGGCTACCCCTTCACTGGCTGCTGCTTGTCCCAGAGGTCCTAGCTCCAATGTCACCTCCTCAGGGAAGCCTTTCCCATTATACACTCTCAGAGCTCCCTATATGTCACAGGAGTAGAAGTTACATCTTTTTTTGAATTTTTGTCTCTTTTTTGGCCACACTGGGTCTTCCTTGCTGTGGGCAGGCTTTCTCTAGTTGTGGGATGCGGGGGCTGCTCTCTGGTTGTAGTACGTGGGCTGCTCATTGCAGTGGCTTCTCTTGTTGCAGAGCACAGGCTTTAGGGTACATAAGCGTCAATAGTTGTAGCTCACGGGCTCTAGAATTTGTGGGCTTCAATAGTTGGGCCACGTGATTGCCCTGTGGCATGTGGGATCTTCTCAGTCCAGGGATCAAACCCATATCCTCTGCACTGGCAGACAGATTCCTAACCACTGGACCACCAGTGAAGTGAAGTGAAAGGTGCTCGATTGTGTCCAACTCTTTTTCGACCCCATGGACTATACCATCCATGGAATTCTCCAGGCCAGAATACTGGAGTGGATAGCCTTTCCCTTCTCCAGAGGGTCTTCCCAACCCAGGGATTGAAACCAGGTCTCCCGCATTGCAGGCAGATTCTTTACCAGCTAAGCCACATAGGAAACCCAAGAATACTAGAGTGGGTAGCCTATCCGTTCTCCAGCGGATCTTCCTGACCCAGGAATTGAACCCGGGTCTCCTGCATTGGAGGCAGGTTCTTTACCAACGGAGCTATGAGGGAAGCCCATAAATCATCACTGGACACCAGGGAAGTCCCTAATCATTATTGATGTAATTATGTATTTAATATCTATCTCTCCAGTGCCTAGAACCAAGCCTGGCATTCATTAAACACTTGACAAATAAATCCTGTGCTAAAGTCTGTGCTAAAATAAATAAAGTCTGCACAGAATAAATCTGTGCTAAAGATGTATCAGTCATCTCCTTCACCCCAAACCAAAACTCATCAGGGCCTTAGATACGTAGTTGGCTCAGGGTGGTTCAGTGGCCTGACTGTTAAGCTCAGTCCCCTAACCACTGCTCCATCCTCCCCTCTGCCAGGTACCTCTTCTCCCACTTAAATGACTTCTCATCCTGCCAGGCGATTGGGGAATTATGCGGGGAGCTGGGCCAGGCCTTGCAGGAGGTAGGAGATCCAAGGGCCAGGCTTGGCTGAGGCCATAGAGACCAAGTCAGGCTAGAGCTTTTTATAACTTGTGAATCAGCACAGGTTCGGGGGTGAGAGCAGGGAGAGGCCAGAGCAGGAAGAGAGGAGGCCCGGCCACTGGGTAGTGGGTGAGGGGGTGTGGGGGCTCCTAACTGGAAGGGGCAGCTCAGCAAGTTTGATCTCAGGAGGGTGTGGAGCGGGGGAGGGCATGTGTGGTGATCTCTGGGGGCCCGGTATCAGGGAGATGGGACCTTGGGGCCAAAGTTCTGCGGCCCTGTCGTTCCGGGAAGGGGCCAGGGTATGGGACACGCTGGGAGGGACCGCAGGAAACTCCCCTGCCCTCAGGAGAAGGCAGGGAACCCTGCTCAGGGCCGGCCCCCGCTCTCTCTCTGCTTCCAGGACTGTCCAGCGGCTGAGAAGGAAAGCAAAGTCCTGAGAATTGTGAGTCAGGGGCTGAGCGGGCCGTGGGGATGGGGTGGGACGGGACTCAGGCTAGACATCCTGCCCTCCATCCGCCAGAGCAGCCATGTGGCTGGGATCTGTTGCAACATCCTGAGCTGCTGCCCGGAGGAGCTGCTGAAGCAGAAGGCTATACTAGAGCAAGTGCCGCTGGACGATCCTTCGGTGAGCCCTGACCTCTCACCTTTCACCTCTGGTCCCCTCAAGCAGCCTCGTGTGGGCTCAGAAATCTGATTCTAGGATCCCACAGAATCCTATCCTATTACGGCTGGATGGACCTTTCTGTACAGATGTTAAAGGTTCAGAGAACCTCCCCTGGGATCTCACCATCCTTCAGCCCCTTCTCCAGTCCAGAGGGGCTGCAGCAGGTGGGGTCTTGGTGACACATGCCAGCCCCAGGACACGGACTTGGCAGATTAAGGGAGAAGGGGAGAGGGCATGAACTTTTTTGCTTCAATCCTTGACCAGCTGGGAAAACCCCAGCCCTGCCCTGTCCCTGCTTAAGCCTTCAGGAGAGTTGCTGAGAGTTGCTAAAAGCTCAGAAGTCAGTAACCTGCTCCCCTCAGTCCTTAGGGGAAGAGGAGGCAGGGCCCAGAGAGGTGCAGCAGCAAGCCCCAAGTCATGCAGCAAGTCGGGCGGTGCCAACTTGAGGCCAGCTCTCTCCCTCTTTCCACCCGCCTATGAGTCCTGGTGCCCAGCGAGGGTCCTGCCCACTGGCCCTGCAGCCCCCCGACCCTCAGTGACCGCAAGGCTTTGCCTTGCAGGGCCTGGAAATCCACACCACCAGCAACTGCCTGCACTTCGTGTCTCGAGTGGGCGCCCAGGTGAGAGCCCTGCAGCCTTCTCAGCCAACAAGCCCCACGCCGGCCAAGCCCCATGAGGGTGCACCCCTCTGAACCCTACCTCCAACACCAGGTCCCCACCAATCCCCAGCTGCAAGTCCTGCCTGGAGACGAGATTGTCCAGGTCAACGAGCAGGTGGTGGTGAGTGAGGGGAAGGGCACGATGGGAGGAAGGGGTTCCTGAGTAGAACCCAGGTTGGTGGGTGGAGAGGTTCCCTTCCTTCGGGAGACCAGGGTGGTGAGCTGCTTGCCATGAGGTCAGCCAGCTCACGTGGGTCCGAGGGGCTCCGGGAGGCTTCCTGGAGGAGAGCGAGGGGAGGCTGAGCCCGAGACTGAGAGAGTGATCGAGGGGAGGGCTGTAAGGTTGCCCCGGAGGCTCCCGTCCAGGTCAGTCCAGCCCCGTGTCCCCGTCCCCTAGGTGGGCTGGCCCCACAAAAACGTGGTGAGGGAGCTGCTGCGGGAGCCGGACAGGGTCAGCTTAGTGCTGAAGAAGGTCCTGGTGCCGGAGACCCCACAACAGGTACCTGCCACCCTCCCCACCCCCAGTCTGCTTTCAGACCCGGGTGTGGTCCCCAGCTCCATCTCCTGTTTCTGGTTGCTCCTTAGACCCCTCCTCAGCCCCTGGAATCACCATTCCCAGTGAGCCCATCACCAGCTCCAGCCTCAGTGTCTCCCAGGTAACAGGCTCGGGCCCCGGGTGGGTCTTGGAGGGTGAGCCACAGGCTCACTTTCTCTCTCCCTCATCACTCCAGGACCCCGTCTAAAGACATCTTTGACTTCAACCTGTCTTCAAACCCAAGTCCTGGACCCAGCCCTCCTGCCTGGACAGGTAATATCAAAGCCCCACGTGTTAGCAGGTGTCTCAGACAAGGCATGTGGGGTGTCTGACTCTGACCCTGGGCTCTTACACCCGCAGCCTACTGCTGGGCCTGGGTCTGAGGCTCATGGAGCCTCTTTCTCTCTTCTCCCTCCCTGACAGACTCAACCTTCCTTGGCCCCAAGCCCCTGCCCAGCCCCCCTGCAACCCCAGCCACATACCTGGCAGAGGTAGCAGACACTCCGGAGCCCCCAGAACACCCTGATAGGGTAAGTTCAGGGGCTCAGTAGGGAGGGGTGTGTGGCTCTGGATGCAGACTCTTCTCTAATTGCCTGTGTTCCTTTCAGAGTCCTGTCCCTGGCTGCAGGAAATCAAAAGGTATGAAATGCACCAGACTGGGTAGGTTGGGAGGCACTCTTAGAAGTCTTTACAAGGCTGGACAAGACCACCCTCCCAACACACACGTCGCACACTTCTCCCCCGGACACAGTTCTGTTTCTGGGGTCAGACAGACCTGTGCTCCCAGCCTAGACCTCTCACGATCTCTGCAGTTTTTGGGCAAACAGCTCGTCCTCTGATCTTCACCTTCCTCATCTCTTAAAATGAGAAGAGTCAACCTCCGCCCGGAACTGACACTTGCTACAATCCAAGCGCAGAGCAGGGGTTCAGAAGCATCAGCTGGGGTGCTCCTGGGGGGCCAGGGAGCAGCTTTGGGGGTCTGGGATGCCCCGCCAACCCCTCACTGACCCTTGTGTCATGCTGCTGCAGGCGTGGCGACGCGCCGGCGGGTGTCGTGTCGGGAGCTGGGCCCGCCCGACTGTGATGGCTGGCTCTTGCTCCGCAAGGTGCCCGGGGGCTTCATGGGCCCGCGCTGGCGCCGCTGCTGGTTCGTGCTCAAGGGACACACACTCTACTGGTACCGCCAGCCCCAGGTGAGACCCCGTACACACACGCACAAGTGAGTCACCTCAGGGCCATGGCTCCTGTTCCTCCTCCAGCGTTCAGGCCCATCAGTGGTCACAGGTGGGCCTCAGCATTCCCATCTGTAAAATGGGGACACTCTTTGGCGAGAACTGAGGTGTGTGCAAAAGCAGTTTGGAAAAGGTAGCACAGGGCATGTAGAATCGCTGATTCTGCCCACCCTTCCTTCCCCTTCTGTTAATCTGTTCATCCAGTGATGGGTGCTCAAGCAATTGTCTGCTCATTCCACTAACATTCAAGGTGCCTACTGTATACCCAGCTCTGGGCTGGGCCCTGGGACATGTGGGAGAACCAGATCTTTTCTGTTTCTCAGGCCAGTGGGGACAGGGATGAATACACAGGGACAATACGGGAACATATAATGTGATGGAGGAAGAGCCCAGGGGTGGGTGGGATCCCTGCAAAGGTGACCAGTCCACCTGAAGAGTGGCGAAGGCTTCCTGAGAAACTAGTGCCTGAAGGTTAGACAGAAAGGTGCAAGAAAAGCAGGCAGGGAGAAGAGCATTCTGCAAAGCAGCTTCGTCTGTGTCTGTGATGGAGCAGATGTATGAGCGGGCTCCTCTTTCCTGGCTGTTTCTCCGGATAGCTTGCCTCCCATTTCCAGGCACAGAGACACCCCTTGGTCACAACCCTATCCCAGCTTCCTTCCCTGAGCCCTGGGCATTGAGAGATGAGCAGTTAGACAGCCCAGGAGATGCCCTTCCCCCTCCCCCGCTGCCATTAGGAGCCTGCCTGGGCCTCAAGGGTGTTGGAGCTCCAAGCTGACCTTCACGCTGTGATTCCCCCAGGATGAGAAGGCCGAGGGCCTCATCAATGTCTCCAACTACAGTCTGGAAAGTGGACAAGATCAGAAGAAAAAATAGTTAAGTCCTGGGCTGTGACAGGCGGGGGTAGGGAGAGAAAGGGAGAGGCAGGTGACAGGAGGGGCGAGGTGGGGGCAGCAGGTGGCTGGGGTTCCCAGGCCAGCCTCTCTGGGTTCGGGATGGGCACCCCCAGGTGAGTGAGGCCCCTCTGCTCCCCGGCAGTGTGTTCCAGCTCACCCACAACGTGTACAAACCCTTCATCTTCGCTGCTGATACCCTGACGGATCTGAGCATGTGAGTGCCACTCTCTCACCCCCCACAGCTTGCATGTGAGTGCTCAGGGCCTGGGCTCAGGAGCCTGGATTCAGATCCCAGCTCTCTGAGAGGGCTGCTCAAGACACTCCCTTCTCTAAGCCTCAGTTTCACGTTCTGTAAAATGGACTAATAAGAATTCCTATCTCTCAGATTGGCTCTGAGGATTAAGTTAGAAGATGATATAAGTGAAAGCCCCACCCAGCACTCTTGAGAGTCTCTTGGACTGCAAGGAGATCCAATCAGTCCATCCTAAAGGAATATTCAGTCTTGAATATTCATTGGAAGGACTGATGTTGAAGCTGAAACTCCAAACCTTTGGCCACCTGATGTGAAGAACTGACTCATTTGAAAAGACCCTGATGCTGGGAAAGATTGAAGGCAGGAGGAGAAGGGGACAACAGAGGATGAGATGGTTGGATGGCATCACCAACTCAATGGACATGAGTTTGAGTAAACTCCGGCAGTTGGTGATGGACAGGGAGGCCTGGTGAGCTGCAGTCCATGGGGTCGCAAAGAGTTGGACACGACTGAGCGACTGAACTGACTGACTGACTGACACCCAGCATGCTGCTGCTGCTGCTGCTGCTAAGTCACTTCAGTCGTGTCCAACTCTGTGCAACCCCATGGACTGCAGCCTACCAGGCTCCTCCGTCCATGGGATTTTCCAGGCAAGAGTACTGGAGTGGGTTGCCATTGCCTTCTCCAACCCAGCGTACTGACTCAGTGGAAACTCTCTGAGATCCATTTGCCCCTCCACAGGTGGGTGCGTCATCTCATCACCTGTATTTCCAAGTACCAGTCTCCAGGCCGGGCCTCCCTACCCCGAGAGGAAGGTGGGTATCTCACAGGGCTGGATCCCATCGAATCTCACCTGAGCCTCTGCTTTCCTGGGGTGGGGGCTGGGAATCCAGTTCCCCAAGCCCACCCCCTGGCTTACCCAACCCTGTGAAGCTTCTGTGGGTCCCCCCAACGGCTCCTGTCCACTCCAGACTGCTATAGCGAGACGGAAGCCGAAGATCCTGACGACGAGGCTGGATCCTGCTCAGCCTCAGTGAGTCGGGGGCTGGTGGAGAGGGTGGTGGGGTGAAGAGCAGGGCGTGGAGCTCAGACTGATAACCCTCCTCTCCTTCCACCCTGCCCACAGCCCAGCCAAGCCCAAGCTACGAGTTCGCTCCATGGAGATCCATCACCTGCAGTCACCCTGCAGGACAGCCCGCGGACCTCCTTCAGTCCGGCGACAGGTGCGGAGCAGAGCAGGGGGTGGTGGGGTTAGTCGGACACGGAGCTGAGACAGGGCTGGGGGCAGGGGGGCGGGCACACCCTCACTTTGCTCCCCCCTCCCACAGACAGCAGCGAAGGGGCCCTCGAAGGAATGGTCCGGGGCCTGAGGCTGGGTGGCGTGTCCCTGCTGGGCCAGCAGCAGCCCCTCACTCAGGAGCAATGGCGAAGCTCTTTCATGCGGCGCAACCGAGACCCCCAGCTCAATGAGCGAGTGCACCGTGTGCGCGCACTGCAGAGCACGCTCAAGGTCAGCAGGGGGCGCACGGGGGGCTGGGTGCTGGGCTAGATGTCTAGCTGGGCCAGGTGTCTAGATGTCTAGCCCTGTTGGGCTCGGCTGCGGACCGGGTCGAGTTCTGGATTGCTGGAGCCAGGCTCTCGATTTTGAGGATGGGGGCTGGCGCTGGCTGGGATCTGGGCGCTGGGCCCTAGAGCTAGCTCTGGGCTCGGGCTCTGCCCCTTCCTGGGGTGATCCTGGCCCCTTAACCCCGACACCTCTTCCAGGCAAAGCTGCAGGAGCTGCAGGCTCTGGAGGAAGTGCTGGGCGACCCCGAGCTCACGGGAGAGAAATTCCGCCGGTGGAAGGAGCAGAACCAGGAGCTCTACTCGGAGGGCCTGGGGGCCTGGGAAGGGGAGCAGGCCCAGGGCGGCTCCCAAGTCCTGAATTCTGACCCCAAGGAACAGTCTTCCCACCCGCCACCCTCTGACCCCGAGGAGTGCTCCCCTCTCTGCCCCCTGACCCCAGAGAGTGACCCCCGACCTCCTGACCTCTAACCTTGGCCAGTACCCTAAGTTTCCGACCTCTGGCCTTGAGGACCACCTCTGACACATCTAGGACAGAGCATCCCTGCATGCTGTTCCGAGTGGGAGGCGGTGCTTGTCGGTGCCTCTGCCCCAAGCTGACCGCCTCTGCTCCGCCTTCCGCCATTTCTGCTCCTCTGCCCGCCCTGGAATGGGGTAAAGTGAAGTGAGCTTGTGCCAAGGAAGGAGCGAGAGGCAGGGGTGCAAGAACTCTTTCTTACCCTGTGCTCTTCCTGTGCCCCCTCCGCCCCTCAGCATGTCTCCATTCCCCAAGCCAGTCTGTACAGAAGTTCTTCACTTGAACCAGTGGATACTTTTCAAGTAAATAAAGTCAGTTTCTTTAACATGAATCTGCATGTGCCTTTGACTTCTGTATTAGGATCTGGAATCTGCTTCTGGGAGGGGACAGGGATGAAAAGCTGTCAGATGGGGGTGAATGCTCTTGGTAAGTAGCCCATTGCACAGCCCACCGACGGGGTCTCTAGCTGATGCCCCATCCCTACCAGGATGGTGGGGGCTTCTCCTTAATGCCCATCTCTCCCCAGCCCTCAGAGACCTGATGGTGTTGTCCTGCGCCATCTCCAGGGGGGAACAGGTGAGAAACAGAGACCAAACTTTTCCTCTACAGATGGGGAAACATACCTCCCATGGAAAGATGGGCAGAAGGGCAGCCCTGGAGACCGGGGTGGGGGGATGGGGTGGCCAGTGGGCAGGGATTCAGGATGAAGTCTGCTCGGAGGAGGACCCCAGAACGAAACACCTTTCTCCTCTTCTCTCTCCTTGGCAGGGTCTCACCTCCAGCTCCTGGATGCAGAGCAGGGACCTGCCCCTTTGTCTCCATCCAGGCTGCGTAAGAGACCTGACCTGCTCTCACCAGCCTCCGACTTGTGACCTCCCCCGTGTGCTCGGCCTCCTCTGTGGCACACCCAGGGGAGTCAGTGGGAGGAGCTTCTCTTGCTACAGGAGTTCCTTGGTGGAATGCGGACGCTGGGGGGTCACAGAGGCCTCTGTGATATCACCACGAGGGGTGGGCGGGCGCTCTTGGAGTGACGTTTCTTTGAGGAGTCGGGGGAGACTGAGCAACATGGCAGACAACCAGAGGAGCTGGTGGCAGCAGTGGACAGACACCACCTACATCAGACCTTTGAACCGCCTGGTAGGCGGCTCCTGCCTGGCTGCACTGCCCAAGCTGGGCATCCCGGGGTGGGATGAGGCATGAGAGGACTGGACTGGGTCTGGAGGGGCACGGGCTGCCCTGATGGGCCCCCTCCTCACCCTTGCAGAGGGCTGCTCAAGAGCCCTACCGGCGGCCAGAGGAGCAAGTGCTCATCAACCGCCGAGACATCACCAGCAGGAAGGTAAGGCTGAGGCTGGGCGTGCAGCCTGGCGGGGGCTTGCAGCCATCCTCACCCCCATGGTGACCCCTCTGCTGCTGCATCCATGGGGCCACAGGCCCTCAGGATAACTGCCCCTTCTGCTTCTAAACGTCCCAGTAGGGATCCCTGCAGTGACCCGCTCCCCAACCATGATATGTTAGTAACCGCCTGGCTGTGACCCTCACAGGAGCCCCTCTATAATGAGAGCCACTCCCCAGCAGAGACCCCCAAAAGAGTCTCCCTTGCAATGACCCCAACAAAGACCACCCCCAGGAGTGACCCACTTTTAGTGACTAAGTAGTGACCTCTACACTAATGCCCCCAATTCTATGATCCCCTCTCAGGCAACTTCTCCCCCTAAAAGTGGCCCCTGTGGGTCCCTATTCACTGAGAGCAAACTTCCAGGCAGAGGCCTCGTATGGTGACACCTGCCTGAAGGAAGGTCCCCCGTCCTCTCCCAGGATGCCTGGGACATGCAGGAGTTCATCACGCGCATGTATGTCAAGCAGCTTCTCCGACACCCGGCCTCCAAGGTGCTGCTGGCCATGCTGCTGGTGGTCAACGCCATCACCATCGCTCTCCGCACCAACTCCATGCTTGGCCAGGTGGGACTCGAGCCCGACCCCTGCTCTCACTCATCTCACAGGGGCCGGGGCAAGGCACCTCCCTCCCTGGGCCTCGGACTCCTCATCTTTTTATGATGGTTGGATTGGATGCTTTTCACGGGCCTTTCAGCACTGAGATCAAGGAAGACTTCGTGCTGGAGGGGCCCCAGCTTTGAGAAATGCATTGGATTTGCAGAAGAAGGACAGGAGAAAAATGGTGTGAGCAGAGGCAGGCCAGTGGGTGTCTTGTGGGGAAGGGTATCCCATTTTAACCAATAGTCACTGAGCGAGAATCACTCTGCACCAGATACTGGGCTCTGTGCCAGGTATGAATACGACAGACACGACAAACATGTCATTGCAAGTACCTGAGTGTCACAGGGTGTGTGGAAGCTCAGAGGAGGCATTGGATGCAATCTTGGGGTCAGGTGGGCTTCCTGGAGAAAGAGGCATTTAAGTGGAGAATAAAGAATGAGTAGGTGTTGGCCAGGCAGAAGGAGGTGGAGAAGAATGTTTTGGGCAGAAGAAACAGCATAGAAGTGAGTTCTGGGTATCCAGCTTCAAGTCCACTATGACTTGGGTCTTACCCTTGAGGTTTTAATTTCTTGCAAGGAGTCCACCACATACGTGAATTGTCCTTTTGAAAGCCAGTGATTTTAAAATGTTCCTGTGTGGTGACTTATAAGTTCAGAGAGGCGGTCAACAGCCAGATCACACAGCATCTTCAAGTTATATTAAGGAGGATGTCTTTGGAAGTTCAGTTCAGTCGCTCAGTCGTGTCTGACTCTTTGCGACCCCATGAACCGCAAGCCAAGGTTTATTTTTTTATTTTTTACTTTTTTTTTAAATTGGAGTATCATTGATTTCAGTGTTGTGTTAATTTCTGCTGTACAGCAGTGATTCAGTTATGTATGCATATATATATTCTTTTTTATATTCTTTTCCATTATGGTTTGTCATAGGATATTACTATAGTCCCCTGTGCTATACAGTAGGACCTTGATGTTTATCCAGGCAAGCCAGGGTTTAAAGTATGGCAGCGTGAGAGTGACTGACATCCAAGCAGCTGGTTGCCGAAGCTCAAGGAAGGGATGAGGTTGCCTGGGAGAGAGTACCGAGTGAGAAGGGGACCAAGACAGAGTTCTCTGAGAAGAGCCTCTAAGTAAAGGTCAGAAAATAGAAGAGGAAATGCAAAAGGGTAGTAAGGAGGAGCAGCCAGCCGAGTGAGAGGATCCCTGGGAGAGAACATTACCAAGGGAGCAAGCGCAGCGTCAGATGTGGCTAGGACACAAGGCCAGAAAAGGACTCTGAAACACCCCTTGGATCTTGCCATTGTGACCTTGACAGGAGCTAACTCTGATGTGGTGGAGGCAGAAACCCACTTGCCAGGGTTTGCAGAATGAGTGACTGGAGGGCAGATCAAAACTCATCAGTGGATCATGAAAACAATTCAGAATGCAGGTAGCTTTTGATGTAGAATCAAACAAAATGAAAAAGAATGAAGTAGCAACTGTGGTGGGGAAGAGAGAGGGAGGGGAGGAGCCAGAGGGAGAGAAATATGGAGTAAATATATATTTGTAAATATATATTTATGGAGTAAAATATATATTTGAGTCCAAGTCAAAAATGCTAAAAAAGCCTGGTAGAGTGTATGTGCCGTGAAGCTCAGATCCTAGAGAGCTGTGAATGCCAGCCTGGTTTTGTACCTCACCCTGCAGGCCATAGCGAGTCATGGAAGGTTTGTGGGTAAAGAATACAACTCCGATTTAACCACAGATGCTCTTGACTTGGAGAAGGCAGGGCAACTGTTCAGGACGCTCTTTCAGTAAATACAAGAGGCTATTGCCACCTGTGGCCAGTGGGATAGAGCTGAAGGGAAAGATGAAGGGAAGAAAAAGCCTTTCCTTGCTTTAGGTAGACACCACTGGCCCATGATGCCCTTTGGGAATTTGGAACAGGCTGGGAGCCCATAAACTTCAGCTCCCATCTGAACTTAAGAAGCTCTGCCCAGGGAGTTCCCTGGTGGTCCAGTGGTTAAGACTCTACGCTTCCACTGCTGGGGGCATGGGTTCAATCCCTGGTCAGGGAAGTAAGATCCCACATGCTGTGCTGCATGGCTGAGAGAAAAAGAAGCAACTCTGTCCAGCCTCACACTGGCTGGTGGATGGAGCTGGTGGCAAGGTGTGGGGAGCAGGAGGCGTGAAGCCCTGAGTCTGTGGGCCACGGAGGTAAAGAAAAGGGGGAGTCAGGTGACTTTTGTAACTGGCAAAGTGGAGTCGGGGGCTGGGAGCTGTTCATGTCACAAACAACAGCAGTGTCACAGCTTAACAGGAGATGGCGTGAAAGTGAGTCGTTTTAAACAGAATTTAGAATCATGGAGTCATCCATCCATCCATCAATCCATCCACCCCGGGAGCATGTCTTGGACCCATGAGTAAGGGGATACTCAGGAGTTTGGTCAAGCCAAGCCTGGGGATTTGGGAGCTGGTGCAGCCGGAGTGGTGGAGACAACCAAAGAAGCAAGGATGGGACTTGGTGTCCTCCATCTCAAGGGCCAGGGCTTTCCCTCCCGATCCTGGAGTCTGTTCTGCCTTTTTCCACCTCCCTTTTCCTACTCTAGAGTTCATGGACAAAGGTTTGTAGTCAGACAACAGTCTTTATCACTAACTGTTTGACTTTGGGCACTTCTCTGATTCCTCAAGTGCAAGATGGGAATAAAACCTACTTTGCAGGATGATGGTGATGGTAACATGAAATAAGTTTGTGGTCTTAAGAATGGTGCCTGGCACATACGTGCAAGAGTTACTCTAAAGGGAGCTACAAAGATGCAAGCCTGAAAAGCAATAAGAATCTGGGCCTCCCCTTCCCTACAGACATCCTCTGTCCCTGGTCTTGCCAAGGCCCCACTCCACTGACTTTTCTGCCCTTCTTTTTCTCTGTCTTCCATGTAGAAACACTATGAGTTGTTCTCTACCATAGATGACATTGTGCTGACCACCCTTATCTGTGAACTTCTTCTCGGCTGGTTGAATGGTTTCTGGATTTTCTGGAAGGTGAGATCCTGGGCCCTCCCTGCCATCACCTCTACTCCTCCTTAGGGTTGGCACCCCATCCTGTCCCCACCACTGTGTACCTGGCCCTGAAACCTGAGGAGTGTGTGTGTGTGTGTGTGTGTGTATGAGTGTGTGAGTATGTTCATGCGCATGCATGAAGAAAGAAAGACTGACTTCTGAGATGTCTGTGATGTGGCAGAAAGTAATTTGTACTGGAAGTGCAGCCTTCCTGGGTCCCCGTTCCTGATCCAGCTTTCCCTAGTTCTGTGCTCTTAGGAAAACCTTGATTTCCTTATCAGAGAAATGCAGCTGAGAGTATCCACCTTCATTTACCCCTGGGTTAGGAAGATCCGCTAGAGGAGGGCATGTCAACCCACTCCAGTGTTCTTGCCTGGAGAATCCCATGGACAGAGGAGCCTGGTAGGCTACAGTCCATAGGGTTGCAAAGAGTCAGACACGACTGAATTAACTTAGCGTGCACACACACACCTTAATTTACAGGGTTCAAGAGCAGAGGGGTCAGCAGAGACTTTCTGTAAAGGGTGTTGACCTTAAAAATAATTAAGTCAGTTATTTTACCAGCAAAACAAAATGGGGGGTTTATTTGGGAATAGAAGAGGATTTGCAATTCAGGACTAGTAAGCTATAGCCAAAGCCACAGCAAGTCCAAAAATGGAGAGGAACATTATTTTAGGGAGAAAAAGGAGGCAGTTAGGAGAGGTTGATTTGAACCAAAATCTGCTGGAGAAAAGTGAGAGTGCAGGGTGAAATGGTCTTATTAGCTGAGTTTCTGGAATATTAGATTTCTTGCAGGAGATGCTCTGTACCTCTTTTCCTGTGGGGCCTATAATTGATGATTCTTTCCCAGTTGGTGATTATTCTGTTGAGTCAGTAATTGACAATTCTTCCTGTAATCTACTAGTAATCTAGTGGTACTGCATGAGAGTGCCCCCTTTTGGCCATCCAATTGCATTGCAGGGAGGTTTCCCTATAATTTTCTCAAGGGCCAGGTAAATATTTTTTTGTGGGGGCCATATAGTCTCTGTTGCAAATACTCATCTCTGCTGTAAGAGCACAAAGCAGCCATAGACAGTATATAGACAAATGAGCATGCTATGTTCCAGATAAATTTTATTTGTGTATACTGACATTTGAACTTTAAATTTTACATGTCACGAAATATTATTTTCCTTTTGCTTTCCCCCCAACCATTAAAAAAATATAAAAATCATTCTAAACCCATGGGTCTTAAAGAGACTGCTGGTCAGATTTGGCCTTGAGCTATAGTGTTCTGACTCCTATTTGGGAGAGTATCAAAAAGATATCTGGGTAGGAACAGATCTTAACATTACATAAAGTGAAACAAAGACTCAAATTCTTTGTTTAAATGGGACTTCTAGAGTCAAAGGATTTCTGGAGTCAAGAGATTTATCTTGCCTTTGGGCATGTGCAAGAAGAGTCTTTAAAAAAAATTACCCATCAAAACTTTATACGTTTTTAAAAAGGAAGCATCATTTAAATACCATTATTAGGACAACCAATTAGAATTACAAGCTTTCCAGGGCTTAGAAGTGTCACTTCGTAGAACACAGAATGTAGAACCTAGAACAATATTTCTAAAGTATGGATGTCTTAAAGGCTGCTTTGTGAGACCAACACTTGGGAGGATGTTTATTAACAGAAAATAGAATAGGATGGTGCATATTTATTTGTCTCCATGGTGGAGGGGAGAATAGGTACCATGATTTTGTGAATATTTCAATGTACCACTCTTCAGGATACAGGCAGATATTTGTTCCCTAAGAGAGAGCATTTCTTATGTGAAAGTAGTCCTGAGATTTCTTTCGTTGCCCATAGAAATTGTTCAGAGGCTAGATAAGAAATTCAGGCAAGGCTTTGTTGGGGCCTCTGCAGTAGCAGTGGGGAGTGAGAACAAGTAACTGTTTCCTTTGCTCATCTCTCCCTGATTCCTTGTATGAGGTGAGGGTAGTGGTGTGACCAGGGGTCGGACTGGAGGGGTGGTTTAGGTGGTTCGCCTGCCGTTTTGGTGGTGGTGTGTGCAGGAGGCATGTGCGAGTACTGCTTTTGCTTACTGCTTTTGAGCCCTTGCATTTGCTCCCAACCCCTTGCTTTTGCTCTGTGCTCTTCAGAGGTGGCATTTGGGCTGTTTGGTCTTTTTGTATCTTGTCTATAATTTGCCCCAACTGCTCATGCAGGCAGTTATTTTTAGTCTCTTACAGTTTATTTGTATTTTGTTGCTTGGGGAAGTTTGTCCAGGTGCAAGCATTGCAGCAAAGGGTCCCAGATTCCCACCTGTCTCATTGGCAGCAGCAGTTAGGAGGGCCTGCACTTTCAAGGCTAAACTCTAGCGTTTCATTAGCACAAGAGAATGGGAGCAAATTTTGTGTTCCTCCCAGCCACTCTGCATATCTCCTCAAGGACAAGATTTCTCAGCCTGGGCACTGTTGACATAATTGGCCTAGATAATGCTTCATTGGGAGGGGACTGTCCTGTGCACTGTAGAATGTTTAGCAGCATTCTAGGCCTCTACCCGTTAGATGCCATAAACGTCTTCCTAGCTGTGACAATCAAGGGTATCTCCAGACACTGCCAAATGTCCTCTGGAAGGCAAAACCGCCCTCCAGAACTAATGGCTGACAACGAATGTCCCAAGCCCTAACCTTTATCTGGGGCCAGCCTCCCAGTGCCAAAAGCCAGGGCTTGTTAGAGACCCTCTGCTGTCTTCTTCCCCAGGCCCAGCCCCTCTCCTGGTCCTGGTGTACAAGGACTACTCCCCATTTAATGGGTGGATGGAAAGGGAGAAGGCAGGGGAGGGAGGAAAATCTGCAAGTTAATATTTCAAATATTACCCAGCCACATGGGATCCCCAACGTTTTGCCCACAATGCCCCCTTTTCTACAGTGCTCATGTGGCTCCTGTCTCCTCCTTACCTCCACACTCTATTAATTACTATTTTACCACCTAAGAATTTCTCAATTTTCTTGCCACCTCTGCAGCTCTGGTACCCCATTCCAGTTCCTGTCTTGTCTTCTCTCACAGGGTGTTGCTATGGCTTCCAGTGCACCCCACCTGCCATCAAAATAGTTTTCCCAAAGCCCAAGACAGAGTGCCCTTAAACATTCCAGTGGCTCCCAACTGTTTATAGGATCAGGTCTAAATGCCTCATTGTGATACCGACCAGGGTTCTTGGCCTTCTCCAATCAACAGAAACTGACTAGAGGCCAGACAAAAGATTCAGGCTAGGCTTTTTAGGGCCCCTGCTGCAGAAGAGGGGAAGGAGAACAAGCAACAGATTGTTTTGTTCCCTTAATCCCTGACCTACGAGGCAAGGTTGTTCCTTACATGGGGTGGGGGTAGGGGTGTGTCTGGAGTCAGACTGGAGGGATGTCTTAGGTGGTTTTCCCATCCCTTAGGTAGTGTTGTGTGCAGGGGGCATGTGCAATACCCTGATTTTGCTCCCAACATCCTGTTTTTGCTCCTGGCTCTTTAGAAGTGGCAATTGAATTTTTTGGTCTTTTTGTATCTTTTGTCCCAGATTTGTCCCATCTGCACATGCACTTAGTTATTTTTAGTCCCAAATAGTTTCTTTGTAGGAGAAGGCAATGGCACCCCACTCCAGTACTCCTGCCTGGAAAATCCCGTGGATGGAGGAGCCTGGTAGGCTACAGTCCATGGGGTCGCACGGAGTCGGACACAACTGAAGCGACTTAGCAGCAGCAGTTTCTTTGTATTTTGTTGCTCAAGTAGAGGTACGTCCAGGTGCAAGCATTGCAGCACGGCAGCAAAGAGTGCCAGGTCCCAGCCTGTCTCAATTGTGCTTAAGGCTTTCCATGAAATGGCTCTTGTCTGCTTTTGCAGCCTTATCACTCCTCACCTCACCCTTGGGTGTTCCAGCTACATCAAGCTGCTTGTAGTGACATTCCTCAGATCAGATCAGTCGCTCAGTCGTGTCCGACTCTTTGCGACCCCATGAATCGCAGCCTACCAGGCTCCCCCGTCCACGGGATTTTCCAGGCAAGAGTACTGGAGTGGGTTGACATTCCTAAAGACACACTTACACGTGTGCACACACACACATACACATACATACACACACTGCTGTTGCTCACTTTACACACTGCTGTTGCTCACTTTCATGCCTTTGTCCATGCTGACATCTAGTCTATGAAAGCTCCTTACCACTTACTCACTTGCTTTTCTCCTACTTACAGTTTAAGACTCATTCAGATGTCTTCTCTTCCAGGAAGTCTTCCTGTTTCTCCTAAGCTAGCTTAGTTGTTGCCCTGTCTCCCTAACACTGTGTACTCACCTCTCAGTTCAGTGCAGTTCAGTCAGTCAGTCATGTCCGACTCTTTGTGACCCCATGAACTGCAGCACGCCAGGCCTCCCTGTCCATCACCAACTCCTGGAGTCTCTCACCAGGAGTTAAAATTTACTGTCTGTCCACTTCCCTCAAAATAGCCTATGAGCTCAGCAGAGCAGAAATCCTGTATCTTCAGGATCTGATTTGAGGTGTGGCATAGAGTAGGAGCTTAATATTGAATGGATACAGGGATGGATCTGTAGACAGGGAGCCTTGTGTCTCCTGACTTATGTTTAGGCACCAACACTCTGAATGTGACATACCAGGAAGTCTTGTGTTTATTGGACTGCCCAATAAATTTAAGAACTTTTTTCCCATTAAAGTAATTTTTTCAAAATAAAGTAGTTTTCTTTTGGAACTTCCCTGGTGGCCCAGTGGCTAAGACTCCATGCTCCCAATGGAGGAAACCCAGGTTCAATCCCTGGTCAGGAAACTAGATCCCACATGCTGGAACAAAGACCTGTTGCAGCCAAATATTTTTTCAAAAAGGAAAAAAAATTATTTTCTTTTTGAATATTTAATGCAGCTACATATTGGTCAAAACTGTACTGAAAGGAGCATACAAAATTCTTGTTTCTACTCTGTCCCTTCATCCCTGTCCCCTTCCCCCACCCTCTTCAGATAATCTTTGTTATTTATAATCTCTTGTTTATCCTCCTAGTGTTTATTTTGCAATCATAAGCAAATATGTGTATATTTTTAGTCCTCCCTTTCCATGCAGTAGCATAGTTCAAATGCTGCAGTACACTTTACTTTTGTCATTTAATGGGTCTTTCTGTGTCAGTACATGGAGACCTCTCCCATTGTTCTGTACTCCATTGAATGAACATGTGGTTTAGCCAGCCAGTGTTCTATTATAATTGCTGGACACTTTAGTTATTTTCAGCCTTCTACAAATGTCATTTTGTAGTTGTACCAGAGTTTGTGTGGGATGGATTTCTAGAAGTGGGATCACTGGTCAAAGGAAAATGTAGACTGTTTATTAGAGAAAATTCCCCCCGTAGCGGTTGTGCTTGAATTTGTCATACACGTGAGCTTCCTTCCTCCGTCCGTACTCTAAAGGAGTTTGTGCCGTGTTGGACGTGGGGCTTGCAAACTGTGCCTTTCTTCTACAGTGAGAGTTAGTTCAGCTCTGAAGTGGCTATTGAAGCCCTGTGCCTTAGTGTTTTCGTTTATTTTTGTTTTATTAACTGTAGTGTGTGTCCCACAAAGCTGGAGCATCCAAACGCTTTCAGGTCACCTAACTGCAGGGCAAGGCCTTTGTCAGCGGCACACTAGCCAAGGTGGGCGCTCAGCTTAGGAACTGGCGTATATGAGGGACTCAATTGTGTGTTCAGACGCTGCACTTGGCTGTGGACACGTGTGTGAGACAGCGAGTGCGTGGGTGTTTTGTGGCATGTTTGGGGGGCGACAGCAGGACCGCAGCGGGTGGCACGTGACTGGCCCTGTTCTGAGAGCACCAGGAGTCCCCATCCTGAGGGTGTGGGGAGGGCAGACCCAGGATGAACCCGTGGGCTGGGCCTGACAGACCCTGCTGGGGCTGGCCCACCCCCCCAGGACGGCTGGAACATCCTCAACTTCCTTATCATCTTTATCTTGCTCCTGGGGTTTTTCGTTAATGAACTCAGTGTCGTGGCTATCACCTACACCCTCAGGTAAGCTGGGGGACTCGGAGTGAAGAAGGGACCCGTCTGGATCCCGGGAGAGAGGGGAGGGGGTTGTTGCAGGTGGGCATCAGCTCTGCCTTTCTGGGCAGGTGGGGCGATGGTGAGGAGGAGGGGTCTGGGAAGGGCCGAGGGCCACCCTGAGAGGCTCTGCCGCAGGGCACTTCGTCTGCTGCACGTGTGCATGGCGGTGGAGCCCCTGGCCCGGATCATTCGCGTCATCCTGCAGTCGGTGCCCGATATGGCCAACATCATGGTCCTCATCCTCTTCCTCATGCTGGTCAGTGCCCTCCCCTCCCCCCAGCCGCCCCCCTTTCCTGGACAGGCCCCTGGGTCACTGGGGATATGGGGTGTCTGGAGCGGAGAGGAGGAGGCTTTGGAGATAAGAGGAGGAGAGGCCCGCCTCCCTGTGATTCCTCTGGCAGCTCCTTTGCATGTCCTGTGTCCCAGGCCCGTGGGTGAAATCCGGGGTGGGTCTCCCATCTCTCCGGCAGGTGTTCTCCGTGTTTGGGGTCACTCTCTTTGGTGTGTTCGTGCCCATGCATTTCCAGAACATGCAGGTTGCCCTGTATACCCTCTTCATCTGCATCACCCAGGATGGCTGGGTGGACATCTACAGTGACTTTCAGTGAGTGTCCGTGGGGCTTCCGGGCCCCCAGTCCAGCTGAGCTAGGCGGGGAGGGCCTGGGGCATCCAGGGGCAAAAAAAACCACCTGGGGAGGGAGAAGGGGTCTCAGGGACCCCTGAGGGAGTGGGGCTCCCCTGGAGTGGGGCTCCAGGACTTGGGGTGAGGGTGGCAGGAGGCGGGTGTGGCACCTGGGGCTTTGAACTGGGGAAAAGCAGACTCCTGGGGCTGAGCCCTCTAGCTTTGTAATCTACTTGAAGCCTTGTCCCTATGAAACTCCATGTATTCAAAGTCCCGCTGCAGTCTTGTTCATGGACTGCAGTCTCCCTTCATGCTCAGCAGTTGGGCAGCTTAGCCTTGGGCCAGGCAGCAGATCTGTGGTTGTACCGAGGGTCCCAAGGCAGCTCCCAGTCCACACTGGAGCCCACCAGAATGCCTCGACTCCTGGGAATGTAAGGTCTCATTTTATTCATTTTGAGACCCACTGTCCAAGGTCATGTTTGGCCGCAGAGGGCTGCCTGCGTTCTGTTCTTTGCCTCTTTCCATTTAGCCCAAATCCTACTTGTTTCCAGGCCATTTCAGGGGCTGGGTCCCACTGACTGATTTCTTTTTATCTTCCTCGTGTGAGAGTAGAAGCCCAGTCGGTAAAGGGGCTTCTACTCTCATTAGCCATTACATTATAGGCAGTGGACAAGTCATGGAATGTGCAATAAAGGTGGCCTGGCCTTTTGAGTCTTTGCTCCACTGTACTAGCCATGCAACCTTCTGAGCCTGTTTCCTCATGTGTCAACTGGAGATCATAATACGACATTTAACCATGTCATGGGTTGCTCTGAGGATTAGTAGAGACTGACATTGTGTGCACACACACACATACATGTGTAGCAAGAGAGCAAAAGCTATTATTTGGGAAAATATTTTATGGGAGGTTTGCAATAGATATTAACAGTGGTGGGATTTTTTTTCCTATATATTTTCCCTCTGATTTTTCTACAACAAACCTGAGTTATAATAAGAATGACATGATAAAAGTACAGCCAATAGATTAAATTTGATAATGCTGGTGTATGAATCCTCACCTTGCAGGGCTGGCTTGAGGGCAGCCCACTGTCTGGCAGTACAGCGGGTGCTCATTCAAGAGCAGCTGTGGGAACAATCAGGAGTCAGGCCTTAGGTCTGCACAGCAGCAGTGAGGCAGCAGAAGTCCCAGTAGGCTTTGAGATAATTTCTCCATCTCGTAGATGAGGAAACTGAGGCCCAAAGGGCCAGGGAGGTGATAGGGCCCCTGACTGCCATCTCCAGGACGGAGACAGGGGAGTACGGAGTGGAGATTGGGGGCGCCATCTACTTTGCCATCTTCATCACCATGGGTGCCTTCATTGGCATCAACCTGTTGGTCGTCGTGGTGACCACCAATCTGGAGCAAATGATGAAGGCAGAACAGGGGCAACAGCATCAAATAGCCTTCAGAGAGGTGAGTGAGATAGGGAGGGCAGAGGGGGGAAGGGGAGCGTGTATATGAGTGCTAACTTGAGTGTGTGTGTGTGTGTGTGTGTGCGCGCGCGCTCACACACTCGAGGGCCTAAAGAAAGCCAAGCCTGAGGCCTGAAGGCAGCAATCCCCACTGTGAATGCCAACTCACCAACTGGGGCTTCTGAGGGGTGTGGAGTTCCTTGATATCTTGCTCTGTGACAACTCAAAAGTGAGCAGCTGGGTGACCTTAGGGCATTTAAACCAATCTAAACCTCAATTCCTTCTTCTATAAAATGGAAGTGATAATAATTCTGTTTACTTCATAGGGCTATTATGAGAATTTCATGGGTCAACGAACAGTACTTGACACATATTAAGAACTCGATGAACATTAGCTATAGTATTACTCATCGGGGGGTAGAGCTTCCAAAAGGTGGGGAGTATTGTGTAAAGTGCCGAGGGCTGTGGACTGTGGCCTGAGAGTAGTTAGGGTTTCAGAAGTTTGCTGGGTAGGATTTATCAGGAGGGAAATGATGGGGGAAGCACTAAGTTGTGAAAAGGGGTGAGAATTTTCAGAGGGACAGACTTCTGCATTTCAAGTTGAGCTCCCACAGTAAAGGAGGGAGGCTAAGACTGGTTGGAGCTGAAATGAGGGGCGTGAGAACCCTGGCGTCCTGAGACTCGTCTCCCCTGAAGTCAGGCAGGAAGGGGCCAGGGGAGGGGGTACCAGCTAAGCTACCCTTCCCTCTCCATTCTCCCTTCCCCAGGTAGACGACAAGAAGGAAAATGGGAATAACAAGCTGCCGCTGGTGCACTGTGCAGTCGCCCGTTCGGAGATGTCTGGCGTCCCCCAAGAGCCATTTATGGGAGGCCCCCTGACAAACCTCTCGGAAAGAACATGCGACAACTTTTGCCTGGTGCTCGAGGCGATACAGGAGAACCTGATGGAATACAAGGAGATCCGTGATGAGCTCAACATGTAGGGCGGGTACAGGGGGTAACCCCCGAGTCTCATGAGTCAGGGCTCAGTGGACCCTCAGATTCTTCTGGCCTCATGCCCTGATTGATAATGGGGACCCTGGGACTCAGAGCGGTTAAGTGACTTGCCCAGGCTCCTCCCAGACTGTCTGTGCAGGATATATACCTCCTCGTAATCTCACAAAGGGTCTTGAGCCTTGGCCTGGGTCTCTATCAGAGTCAAGGCGGGGAGGGTGCAGGGGGCTGGACCCCAGGGAAGAGATGGAAGGGCCGCCCCCCAACCCCCTCCCTCGGAATGCACTCACCCTTCCACCTTCAGGATAGTGGACGAGGTCCGCTCCATCCGCTTCAACCAGGAGCAGGAGGAGGAGCTGATGCAGAGGTACTTGTCATGGAACATATCCTTGGAGAGCAGGTCCTCCGTGGACATCCGTGAGATGACTCGCGAGCAAGACTTGATCACCGCGCTCGTCAACAGAGAAAAGGTGCAGCTTCTCAGCTTCCCTTTCCTACTCAATCAGTGCTCACCCCACCCAGCCACCACCCCCTTAGTCAAGGTTTCTGACTCTTTCAAGGTCTGGACCACCCCCCTAGACTCCCAGGCACCCCAGCAGTCACCGCCCATCTGGTTAGATTCCAGATTTTCTGGGAGGCCCTGCCCCTCCTGTAGGGCTCCACACACTGAGCCATCTTGGTCTTCAGCACCCTCAAGCTTCCTCTTTTTTTTTTTCAAGCTTCCTCTTAAGGGGACTTGAGCAGCTCAGTTCCTGCTTAGTGGCAAATGCTTAGGTCCACCAGGGGGGCATAGGACCTCCCGGGTCTTGTCAGGTACGTAAGAGGAGCAGCCTCCTGAGGGAGGAAAATTCTAGGGAGAAAAAGGCCATGCCCCCCTCCAGGGGGTCTTCCTGAACCAGGGATCGAACCCATGTCTCCTGCATTGGCAGGCGGGTTCTTTGCCCCTGGCGCCACCTGGGAAGCCCCATAGAACAAAGCACATTCCCACACATTTCGTTTCCTTCTCTGCTTCCCATCCCATCTGACCTGGGAGCCTTGTGGGTGTCTATGGCCTGAGAGGAGAGCGCCACCGTCAGAGAGGAGACTAAGAGTTAGACGGGAAGGACTTCCCTGGGAAGCCTGGATGCGCCACTGTTGAGCTGGAGGAGGGAAGTAAGGGGGCGTCTGCCATGTCAGGGGTGGGGGATTGACAAGAAGACCTCTTGGTTTGCAGGTTCAGGAATCCAACACAAATATTAACAAACACAAGGCCAGCCGCTGAGAGGGCAGTACAGGAGCCAGTGGGCATGAGCACACACCCAGCTGCTGCATCTTCCTGCATCGCTAGCGTGACATGGCACATCCTGGCCTGAGCCCATCCTCTGCCTTACACCTGGGCAGATGCCTGGGGATGGAAGGGGGCGGTATCTCTAGGACTTGGGCCTGTGAGCCCCAGGTCCAGAGGAGCACGGATGGAGAAGGTGGTGGATGAGAGTGGGAGCCTTACAGCAAGGATAAGCCCACAAGGGGGTGCTGGCCAAGGCAGCCAGGATTTGCCCTCAGGATGGGCATCCCTGGTCCCCTGCTAGACCAGAACTAGATGGGGTCTAAGTGGGCCCAAGTACCAAGAGGAGAAAGATGAGGCTGGTGGGGCCAGGTATTGTGTATTGACAATAAAGTTTTGTGTTGGGATCAATGTGTCTGACTGGTAGACCTCCAAACCTCTGGAGGCAGCCTTCCCCCTCAAAAGCTTCTTTTGCCAGACGGGGGAGTAACTGACTGTCCCCCAGAGCTTCCAGTCTAATGGGAGAGAGAATCTACAGCCTGAAAAATTTTGACTTAATGGTAGAGAGATAATTCCTGCATTAGGGTCCTAAATTTGGGGGGTGAAAGTCTGGTCTTCAGGGTTGGGAGTGCCTCACTGATGGAAACACCTACCCTCTCTCTCTGTCTGAAGGTATAAAACACTGGTCCTCATTCTGGAGAGCTCTAGTCTTGTGGGGTCACCATTGACCAAATCATGCAGGTACAGGAAACTCCATCCTGGGTCAATGGAGAATGAAATGTGAGTCCTGGCAGGCTCTCTGGAGAAGAGCATGGAAGCCTCCTGGAAGGCAGCAGGAAGAATTTGAGGGTCAGGTGAATGAAGTCTGGTAGAGAACTTGGGACCTGTGAGACCTCTTTGGGGCCTTCACAGTAAGACCACTGAGAGCCACAGCAGGTCCCTGAGCCAGGCAATGCAGTCTGACGAAGCTGTGGCACGGGTGGACACTATCAAGAGCTGCCCTGATGGATTCTCATTCTTGGGCAAGTCACCAGGCCTCATTTTGCCCATCGGTGCAATCGGGAGAGGGTAAGATTGAACGCCAGCTCTAAAATCAAGTGGCCGGAGATCAACTCCCTGGAGCTGGGAGTCTGATGAGATCAGCCATGTGACTGAGACTCAGGTTCCCTGCTGTTATGTGAGAGAAAGGCTGCAAGGCCTCGAGTTCTGCCGGCTGTTCAGCGTACCCTGACAATTAGGGGCCTTGGGGACAGTCACCAGTTGGAATGGGAATCCCCAGAGGCCCACTGATTGCAGCTGATGGGAAACTCCACCCTTCATTCCCTCCCATCGGCATGGCTGCCAGCCCTGAAAAGCCCCCTGGGGCCTGCTGGGAAGGAGTCTGGACCACCAGGGCAGGGGTGGAACACTGAGCAGGCAGGTGGGAGGTGACACCAGAGCCAGCAGTTCCTCGCTGTCTTGGGGCTGCTGTCTATGCCTCGGTTTGGACCAGGACTCCTTGCCAGTGACCTCCGGGACTATCAACCAGCAGAACGATGGGCGGACAGTGGCTTTTGCTGCTGCTGCTGTTATTAACTGGGGACGGAGCCCTCCATCTTCCTGGTGAGTATCCACACACACCCTTTCCATCCATCCTTCTCTGGAGGCTCTCACAGCCCATCTTCTGGCTCACTGGGGAGGGGAAGCAGGTGGTGGAAGATAGGTTAGTGTCTGTCCCTAGGAAGACCTTATGTGAGCATAGCCATCTTCAACCCACTCCTAAATGATCTGAAGGCTTAGGGCACCCATGAGCTTGAGGGGCAGGGCAGGAACATGATGGGATGACCTCAGAAGAGCTTCTGGCTTTGTCTGCCCATCCTCATTCAAGATGCCATCCTTGTCTACTTCCATTTCATCTGTCATCTCAGCCGTCTCCCCCTTTCTGTCTGTCCTTTCCATCTGCGTTGGGCCAGTAGCTAGGGGCTTCAGTAGGTTAGTTCCCTCTCAATCTGGTCTAGAACTGTGGCCCCTGCAGGGGCTTGGACCCCTGCTGCCCTCCCCTGCCCTACTCCAACTGCCACCCGCAATGTCTCACTGAGCGCAACGGAGGAGTGCAACCCTGGATCCTGAGTTCATGGGACAGCACGGGGGAAGATATGGGGAGCTTTCAGGAAACTGCATGTGTCATCAATCCCCTGAGTCACGACTTTTTCCAAGACCGGGGGTTTCCTTGGCAAAATAATACCCAGGAGGCAGATACCAGTTTTGGTGAGAGGCACAGAAGGGGAAATCATTACCAGCAGCAGGTTCTGCTTATTGAGCACCTACTGTATGCTCAGCACTGTGCCAAGTGCTTCCTATGTATTGTCTCATTTAATCTTTATGAGCACCCCTGAAGTAGGCACTGTTATCAATGCTGTTTTACAGTTGAGGAAACTGAGACTCGGAGACATGAAGTGGGTTGTCTGCTCGTCACAGTGCTAGGAGTCTGTCCCAGGTCTGACTCTGGGGTCCAGGCCAGGTTCCATTGCTTCTCAAAGGAGCTACTATGGGCAGGAGGCTTCCATGTCATATACGTGTGAATTCTTAGCAAACCTCTAATTGCAACACACTTCCAATCAAAATCACAATGGTGTTAATTCCAGTACTTATGAGGGAGAACAAAAGGTCAACAATAGCCAAGGTAACTTTGAAGACCAAGATGGGAGACTCGCGCTACCTGATACTGAGACTTACGTTAAAGTAACAGTAAGATAATGTGGTGTCGCAGCAATAGCCAAGTGAACCAAGGGAATGAAAGAGCAGGGAAATTAGTTTCGATGCATAACAACAGGTAGCCTGACAAACCAGTGGGGAGAGGACAGACTTCTCCAAAGTGGGCAGAGACAACTGGTTAACCACATGGAAGAAAACATAAAACCAGATCCAGTGGAAACATCTGTCCCTGAAAATAAAAACTCGAGACCCCTATAGCATGATCTCTCTTCATTTCAGCTTGGAATTTTGCTGCAAACAGACCTATGGATCACTAGGGTTTAGAGAGGTCTTGCGATACAAAGTCCAAGTCCCTCACTGTGCTCGTGGGATGTGCAAGGACTGAGAGAGCTATGGTCTTCCCCAGTATCGAACAGCATGTCAGTAACAGAGCCAGGTCCAGAGCCTAGCTTTTCTTTTCGTGTATCCTGGCCAGCGCTCCTGTCCTTTTGTAACCCTGTAGCTCTCTTCAGGGGTAGAAGAAAGTGAGGGTTGGAAGAAGCAGATGCCAGATGTGGGTGGGGTTGGGGACAAGGTTCAGTGCCTCTTCAGAGCTAACTGTGGGAAGGACAAGCCCATCACCTGGGCTGGGTCACCTCTTTTCTGAATTAGTCCCTTGACAACTGCCAGGAGAAGGCAATGGCACCCCACTCCAGTACTGTTGCCCGGAAAATCCCATGGATGGAGGAGCCTGGTAGGCTGCAGTCCATGGGGTCGCTAAGAGTCAGACACGACTGAGCGACCTCACTTTCACTTTCCATTTTCAAGCATTGGAGAATGAAATGGCAACCCACTCCAGTGTTCTTGCCTGGAGAATCCCAGGGACGGAGAAGCCTGGTAGGCTGCAGTCCATGGAGTCGCACAGAGTCGGACACGACTGAAGTGACTTAGCAGCAGCAGCAGCAGCAGCAACTGCCAAGGTTACGATAACAGGGCATCAGGTGATGGACCTATTTCTGCCCATTGCCCAGGAGAGAGAGGAAGGTTTCCAAGGGATACAAGGGTAACTGATTTGGGCCTTTTTCTCTAGAGAGGGTAACTGGCTCAGCCATGAGAATAAAGCTGTGTTTTTGTGAAGCAGTGCAGCATAGTAGGGAGGACATTGGGCTTTGGAGTCTGACGGATCTGGTTTCAAATCCAGTGCCACCACTTCCTGGCTGTGCGACCTTGCACAGATGCCTTCCCCTGGCTGAGCCTCAGTTTCTTCATCTGGTAAATAGAAATAATTGTCCTTACCTCACAGTGGATGTGAGGATTCAGTGTGCCAAGGCTTGCACATTGGAACAGCACCTTACTCAGACAAGGTGAAAACTGAAGGTTGTCAAAACTATCTTTGACTGCTGTTGCAGTAAATGAAGCACTTGGCTTTCAATTAGGGGGTCAGGTTGCAAAAAAAAAAAAAAGCGTATCTTTAAATATTAAAATCATATTCAATGTGGTATGAAAGTCACATCAAAAAAGGTATTAAGAAATCAAAGATCATGCTCATACATATGCATGTAAGTAAAAATCTGTGAGAAGCTACTTTAATAATAAACAGGTGATGAATGTAACAAAAAGAAATCAAAGATCAAGTGTGATAATAGATTTCCATCTTTTGCTGACTCTTGTCTCTGGAATAGTCTTTAAGCATAGTGAGACATAGTTGCCAGAATTAGTTAAATTAGCTCTCCCTGGCATCATCAGCTGAGATCTATTAGCACAGTTGTTGTTCAGTCACTAAGTTGTGGCCGAGTCTTTGCGACCGCATGGACTGCAGCATGCCAGGCTTCCCAGTCCTTCACTATCTCCCAGAGTTTACTCAAATTCATGTCTGTTGAGTCAGTGATGCCATCCAACCATCTCACTCTGTCATGCCCTTCTCCTCTTGCCCTCAATCTTTCCAAGCATCAGGATCTTTTCCAATGAACTGGCTCTTCGCATCAGGTGGCCAAAGTATTGGAGCTTCAGCTTCAGCATCCATCCTTCCAATGCATATTCAGAGTTGCTTTCCTTTAGGATTGACTGGTTTGATCTCCTTGGTGTCCAAGGGACTCTCAAGAGTCCTCTCCAGCACCACAATGTGAAAGCACCAATTCTTTGGCACTCTACCTTCTTTATGGTCCAACTTACACATCCATACATGACCACTAGAAAAACCACAGCTTTGACAATACAGATCTTTGTTGGCAAAGTGATGTCTCTGCTTTTTAATATTCTGTCTAGGTTTGTCATAGCTTTTCTTCCAAGGAGCAAGTATCTTAATTTCATGGCTGCAGTCACCATCCGCAGTGATTTTGGAGCCCAAGAAAATAAAAGTAGCACAGAGCTGGCACATAAATGGTGCAAGCCAGTAATAATATAGTTGGTGTTGATATTACTTTATTGAATCTTGCGATAAAGATATTTGGTAAAGTTAGAACATCTGGATTGGTGGAGGGAACAGGTCTATTGATTTCTTTTTGTTTGTTTGCTTTATAGGCATTATGACAACCCGGGGGTCAATTACAACATCCTCCATGAACAACTCTGCAGTTTTGGGAATTACAGAGTATTCCTCCACAACTTCAGCCCCATCCAACAGTGGGAGAGATGATGGCCCTGCAGTTCCATTTAATGCCTCATCAACAACCGGGAGGACAACAATGTCTGAGTCCCAGCAACATTCAACACCAGTTGCTCTTCTAACTTCATCACCAACCGGCAGCTCTGCTGGATCCACTGAGCAGACAAGCCCAACACATGAGACTCAGGAGGAGAAATTAAATACAGTTATCAGTACAACCTCTGAGGGCACTACACTGCCAAATTCCATGATGACTTCCAGACTGAAGGCCCAGGGAGGGCCATCCAGAAGCACAGCCTCATCCAGCATGGCCACAACAGCAAAGCCCTCGAAACAGAACCAGAGTGCTCCAGCTGCAGCCCCATTCACATCCAGCTGTGCAGCCAATGGACTGGAGTCATCAGTGGCAGCTGACTCTTCAAAATTAGCCACAATCACAACTCCAATGGCTTTAAACACATCAGGCATTGACCTTACGTCATCAGGGTCCACAACAACCACTGTCTCTGAGATGTCAGCTACAATCTCCCGAGCAACATTGGACAAAACCACTGATGCGATAGAATCTTTACCTGTGACCACTCGCGCCGTTACTCACACCACTTTACTAACCATGACCACCCTGGAGACAACTGTTCCTGGAACAAGCATACCTGGGGCTCAGGAAGGGGTAACTACATCTGCACCCTTCACCCTAACAACATCCTCCACGATAAGCACGGAGTCCGAAAGACATCACAATACCATCATGCAAACACCTTCTTCTCCAATGGAATCAGCCCCCAGTGCTGGTACTGCCATGACCCCGTCACCCGAGACAACAGCTGCTCATTCAACACCCCTTACTCCCATCTCCCCAGGGACAACAAAATCCTCTGCCAGGACTGGAGTCAGTCAAGTGTCCCCCAGACACACTGGGAGCAGCAGTCCTGGAGCAGAAATCTGTGCTTTGGATGAGTACCTAGCTGACAGCAGAGGTTGTATGTGCAATAACAGCTACTATGCCCACTCAGGTAAGTCTGAGGAACTCCGGACAGTACAGCTAAGAACTCTGCACAACTCTGTGAAGGCCCAGATGAACTAAGTCCAAAGGGTATGGGAGAGCTAGTAAGGTTTAGACATTGACATCTAAGTCTACCTGGGCAGAGGTGATTTCTAGTGAGAGCAAGCGTAGCTAGACATGTGAATTTGTCTTAGTTCGGGCTGGTATAACAAAATACCATGCATAGGTTGGCTTATGAACAACAGAAACTCATTCCTTACATTTCGGGAGGCTGACAGTCCGAGATGAAGTCACGGGTAGCTTTGGTATTGGGTGAGGGCCCACGTCCTGGTTCAGACAGCTGTCCTCTTAGTGTGTCCTCCAGGATGGAAGGGGCAAGGGAGCTCTCTGGGGTCACCAATCCTGTTCATGAGGGCTTTCCCCTCATGACCTAAGTGAAGTGAAAGTCACTCAGTCATGTCCGATTCACTGCGACCCCATGGGCTATACAGTCCATGGAATTCTCCAGGCCAGAATACTGGAGTGGGTTGCTATTCCCTTCTCGTGACCTAATCAATTCCCAAAGGACCCACCTCCTAATAATGTCACATTGGATATTAGGATTTAACATATGGATTTGGAGGTGGTGGTGCAAACATATGGTGTACAGCAGAGGTAGAATGGGCAAGTCATCAACCCTCAGCCCCCAGGATTCCAGCGACTGATCTGAGATTAAGCCTTCCTGGGGGGAGTAGATGATGAGCTACCAAAGATAAAACCCCAGCAGAGGCCTGGAGGGCTAAGCAGGGAAATGGGAAAGAGTCTTGTTGAGGCAAGACAAGTGTAGCAGATACTATCGAAAAGTGGAAGTCACGGGATCTCCCTGTGTGAGTAGCAATCAACTACCTCTCAGGCGCAGCCTCTGGCAGGGCTAAAGCTGGGTCCTGGGAACCAAACATATGCCCCCACAGTGGAAATAAATCTAACCCCCCCATTTTTCTAAAAAAAGACTACTCTTTTTTTTTTTTGCCATGCCATGCAGCATGGGGGATCTTAATTCCCCAACCAGGGATCCAACCCACACCCCCTGCAGTGGAAGCACAAGAGTCTTCACCACTAGACCCCCTGGGAACTTCCAAAGCACCAGCTCTTATATTGCAGCCCGTGCCTCTGACCGAACATGTCTGCCAAGACAGAATCAAGGAGCTTTTTTTTTTTTTAAAAAAAAAAAAGGAAACAAAATCTTTAAATTCAAAGTAATAAAGCAAGTCCAGAAATGTTTAGTATTTCCATGATATTTTACTTTTAATGACTAACTGTGAGCGGTTCATCCCAAATTCAATAGCAAGTGTGGAAAGCACAGACACAGAAAGAATAGAAGGCTTAAATATTAGCTTCTCCTTCATCACCCCAAACATGGTGCCTGACATGTGTCAGGGCACCGTGTGGTGCCAGGGGCAGAAAAATCCATGCTAATCGATTTAACTATAATTAATTAATTAATTTAGAGAACTGAAAACATGGAACAAAGCAAAATTTGTTGCCTTGTGAAGCTAAGAAATCCTGAAAAGGACGTGAAGATGTGTTCCTCTCTGTCATGACTCTCAGTGGTGCTCCCTCCCTCCCTCGGCTGTCTCTCCAGGAGTTTAGGCTTTTACAAGACAGAAAGAGCTATGGAGTTCAGACAGTTTAGGTCCCTCAAAAACCCCAGGGTCCAGGTTACCCATTGGAATAAGAAGGAAATCAAAGAACAAAGCAAATTATTATCTCCTCAAATAATCTTGACAGGCAAGTAACAGAAGCCAATGGGTTGGAGAAGGGCAAACAGGAGAATTTATTACAAGGGTGTCTCATGGAGCCCAAGGGTAGGCTCCAGCCAGGGTCCCCCGGGACTTGGAAATATGGATGCGGTGGCAACCAGCGAGTCACCCCTCTCTCCTCTCTCAGTCTTGCTTCACTCCCTTCGGTACCCACAACTGCTTTGTTCCTCTCTCCAAACACTGGCTGTTCCTGCATCTTAGCCCACAAGGCAGGAGAGGGCTGCCTCACAACTCTCAAGCCTTATTGCCTCCTTTCAGGCTCAGTTCCTGGGAAAGAGATTCTGAGTGGATCAGCTAAGGCCAGGGATTAGGGTCCCCAGTGCAATCATGGCAGAGGGGTCTCTCCTCCCATGAGGGAGAGTCTTTAAGGGAGTGGCTATGGGTTGGACCCCCAGATTAGAACTAGTACCCCTGCCCATGGCATCACCTCGGGAGCCTCAGGAAGCTCTGTCCTGGCTCTTATCCCCCTACAGAACTATCCGGGGCATTGGTGGCTCTGCGCTGCCAGCCACAGAAAATTGAGGTGGTCCTGAGCAGCTGCTTCCTGAAGACGCGCCACTGGATCCTGGGGAAAGGCGCCTTTTCAGGATGCTCCAGTGTCAGCAAGTCAGAGGAGGGTCGCAGAGCCCAGGTCTTCACCGTGGAGAAGAAAGAGGGTTCTTGTGGACTCCACCTCTCTGTGAGCAATCTGGAAGGGATCCTCTGACAGGAAGTTGGGCTGTATGTGTGCTTCGGGGGAGGGACTGGGAAATGAATGACTGGTGCCAGTTGTGACTTTATTTCAATTGAAATGAAGGATAATTCTCTGGAATGAAGTCAAGTCTTAGCAATCAGACTAGTCTTTTGGGGGAGGAGACCATGTTGTCTCTCATCAGATTAGGAATGCCTTTATAAATGGTGCCATGTTGGATGGATTGGGAAATTGATTTCCAAACTTGTCAGCCACAGAATCCTTTAAAATAATAACTACCACAACCACAACCGGTATTTATTAATGTCTTACTGTGTGCTGGGCTTCCCTGGTGGCTCAGATGTTAAAGAATCTGCCTGTAATGCAGGAGACCCGGGTTCAATCCCTGGGTCGGGAAGATCCCCAGGAGAAGGGAATGGCAACCCACTCCAGTATTCTTGCCTGGAGCATGGCTACAGTCCATGGGGTCACAAAGAGTCAGACACGACCGATTGACACACACATACTGTGTACCATGTGCTGTGGGTCAGAATCTTTTTTATACGCAATGTCTCGCTAAATCTTCACAATAATCCTGTGAAGTTTCCATTTTACAGATGAACAATCTAAGGATCAGAGAAGCTGAGGGATTATCCCAAGTCACACAGTTAGTTATTAACTGAGCTGGCTTGTGCTCCTAACTGCTCACTGTGCTGTTACTTCCTTTCCTGGAAAGGGCTCTTATGAAAAGCCAAACATAAAAAGAAATATATAAAAATAGAGCAGCTCTGATTGAATGCAGCAGGAGGAAGAGTGCCCTGCTGGATCAGCTTCCCCCTAACACATAGGTAGACTTTAATGCCCCTTCAAAGAGGCCCTGGAGCTCTCTGGGCTCAGTTTGAAAACCAGAGTTTGTTACAATGGTGGGGTAAGGTGGGTGATGTAGTTCCTCCAGTATCTAGTTCTGCCACCCACAGATGGGTTCTCTTGCCCAAGTCAGTAGCACAGAGTTGACAGTTTCAACATGTAATAGATAAGTCCATGGCTTTGCCCCTAGAATTCTCTGTGTTCTTTTTAAAATAAACTGCCTGATTTACAGCAATAAAACAAATCATTTTGATTTGTTTTTAAGAAATCCTGTGGAAAACAACGAAATATCAAAAAAATATCCGAATCTTGGGATAAGGACCAGGCATCAGCCATTTTAACAAGTCCCACAGTGATTCTTTTATTTTTTTCCAGGAAATTCTAAAATGCATGTTGAAATTTGAGAACCACTGACACAGAGGTTAAGAACATGGGCTCTGGGATCAGTGAGATGTTGAATTCTGGCTTTGTTAGTTGCTTTGGGTAAATCTTTTAACTTTCTAACCCTCCGTTTACTCTTTTGGGAATTCCCTGGCAGTCTAGTGGTTAGAGCTCTGTGCTTTCACTGCCGAGAGCCTGGGTATAATCCCTGTTGGGGAACTAAGATCCTGCAGGCGCACTGTGCAGACAAAGAAATAAGCCTCAGTTTACCCTTCTGTAAAATGGGACTAATAATGGACCCCTCCTCAGAGTTGCATTCAGACCATAGTGCCTGGAATATAACCCATGCTCAGTAAACTTTAGCCATTACTCTTTTCTTGGCCCCTATATTTTGGCCACGGGATTTTCCACCAGGGATCAAATCTGCGTCCCCTTCAGGGGAGGTGCAGCATCTTAACCACTGGACTGCCAGAGAGGTCCAGGCTTTGGCCATTCCTCTTGTTTAAATAAACAGCTTGTAACAAACGACGATGGAAGACAGAGATTCCCCAGGAGATCTGAGGGTAATGGCCGCCTCCCGGTTTTTTCCAGATCAACAAGAGCCATGCCCTTTATTCTCTGGAGGCGCAGCTTCTGAAATCTCACCCTGATGCTGCCAATAAAACTGACATCATGATGCTCAGCCTCAGCTGCACGTATGCTCTGGTGGTGAATGTCACTCACCCCAACCCAGTAGTCTCTTTCACGTGAGTTCCTTTTCATCAGCTGCCTCTCTGGCTTGGCCCTGCAGAGTTCCCACTGCTACCTATAATCAACGCAAAAGGAATCAACACCCTCTGGATGTTGGTTCCCCCCGCCATGCCCACCCAGCAATCATAGGTACCTCTTGGACTAAGATTCAAAGTATTAGTGGAAGAAAAAGATGCTTTTATGAAGTAATACATTATGGGTTGTTTATGTAAATTACCTTGAGGTAGGATGGCTCAGATATCTCCAATGGCCCTGGGGTCTGAGGATCTATGACGTGGCCCCTCACTTTTTAGGAGGTCCAGGAAGAAGGTTAGCAAACTTGCCGCTCCACTCCCTTCCCGTGGGCTTCCCTGGTGGCTCAGACAATAAAGAATCTGCCTGCAATGCAGGAGACCCAGGTTTGAATCCTGGATTGGGAAGATCCCCTGGAGAAGGGCATGACTACCCACACCAGTATTCTTGCCTGGAGAATTCCATGGAGAGAGGAGCCTGGCAGGCTCAACAAAGAGCTGGAATGATTGAGCGACTAACACTTCCCTGCCCCTGGTTCTCTGTGGCTACCAGTGCTCTGTGAACTGAGGTACAACACAGAGGGTGAGTGATACCCCGGCCTCTGGGGTTTTGTAGTGACGGTCTTATTGCCATCCCTCTCCAGGTATATCACCATCCATATTTTGGGCACTGGGGACACCATCGTCATCCTGGGCATCTACACAGACCGCCAGTGCTTGTCTCCACTTGAGAACAGACCAGCTCCCCTTCACAAGCCTCTCTACGTAGTCCTCAGAGCGACAAGCAGTGACCCAAATAGATTTGCCCTGGTGGTCAATGAGGTCTTCGCCAGCACCAGCATCTCCAGGACTGGTGCTGTTAAGGCCACCCACTACTTTGTGAAGAAAAGGTAAGTACCCGTGGGGCCCTGGTAACCTCCTTTCGCTGCTACTCTAGCTCTTGGACTGTAGCTTGGGCTGGGTGGTTTTATACCCACGAGCACAGGTCCTGTCACCCTTCTCTGTACTGCTAGTACGTAAGCAGGAGGAGAAAGTAAGTGCTGGGTGAATGTTTATTGAAAAAAATGCAAAGATTATTATCATTTCCATGTTTCAGATGAGTAAATTAAGGTGATGGGAAATGAAGTCCTATACAAGATTACAGCCAATTAACACCACTCATTCCTTGTCTTCTTTCCTCAAACAATTACTGAGGGTTTACAGTCATAAAAGTAAAAAACGGAAACAAAGCTAACATTTCAGGGTACGATACACTACCTAATATATTTGACATTTGAACAGACACTGTTCAAATCACTTCGCATATATTAATTCACATAAGACTCACAATACACTGTATGAGATAGTTATATTTTCATTCCCATTTTATAGATGGAGAAACTTCGGCTCAGTTCACACAACTCGTAAGTGGTAGACCTTGCTAAGTGGTGGTTCAGGTCCTTACCCTCAACAGCTCATGGTCAAGGGAATGAGCCATGTCTCCTGCCTCCTGGTTTTATTTCATTATTATTAACAAGGGTTCACAGAGCGCAGTGAATCATTCATCGCCTCATTTATTCCTGAAAAAACCCTGTGAAGTATTATTTCCTCCACTTTAAAAATGAGAGGATTAGAGGATTCAGAATTTAATGACTAGACCAAGGCCATAATGCTGATCTACTCATGCTTCCAGAGTCCTGGTTCTGAAACACCACCAAATCCATTCTACCATGCAATTCTTCCTTTGTCAGGAGGAAAGAGAAAGTGAAAGTGAATCATGTCTGACTTTTTGTGACCCCATGAACTGTAGTCCGCCAGACTCCTTTGTCCATGGAATTCTCCAGGCAAGAATACTGGAGTGGGTTGCCATGCCCTTCTCCAGGGGATCTTCCCCAGCCAGGGATGGAACCCGGGTCTCCTGCATTACAGGCAGATTCTTTACCATCTGAGTCACCAGGGAAGCCCCTTTGTTGGAGAAAAGAGAACCTAGTGATTAAGGGTATTGGTGGCACTGCATCCAGATTGCTACCTGAAGGAACTTGGACAACCTACTTAGCTTTTCTAAGCTTCAGTTTCCTCATCTTTAAAAGAAAAAAAGGACAGAATTCCCAGTCCAGTGGTTAGGACTTGGCGCTTTCACTGCCACGGAGCTAGGTTCAATTCCAACCACTGAGATCCCACAAGCCACATGATGCAGCCAAAGATAAAAGAAGTAGAAGAAAAGGACCATCAAGGGGGGAAACTAGAATGGATTTTATTGATAGTAAGCTTGAGTTTTGGAATAAAGAAAGTGAAAGTGAAATAGCTTATTCATGTCTGACTCTTGGCGACCCCATGGACTGTAGCCTCCCAGGCTCCTCCATCCATGGAAGTTTACAGGCAAGAGTACTGGAGTGGGTTGCCATTTCCTTCTCCAGGGGATCTTCCCGACCCAGGGATCGAACCTGGGTCTCTCACATTGCAGGCAGACGCTTTACCATCTGAGCCACCAGGGATAAAGACCCAAGGGTGAAAAATACTGGGCTTCACAGGTGGCACTAGTGGTAAAGAACCTGCCTGCCAATGAAGGAGACACAAGAGACGCAGGTTAGACCCTTGGGTCAGGAAGATCCCCTGGAGGTGGGCATGGCAATTCACTTCAGTATTCTTGCCCAGGAAATCCCATGGTCAGAGGAGCCTGGCGGGCTACAGTCCATAGTGTCTCAAAGAGTCAGACATGACTGAAGCAACTGAGCAAGCAAGCAAGCTTGAGTCCTGGAATAAAGACCCCAGGGTATAAAAAGATTACACGGGCTTCAGAAAGTACACGGGAGAGAGGTCATAGAGGTGATTCCCTAATGCCCAAGGAGGTAGCATCTGTGGGGACAGGTACTTTAGTGGGAAGATAATTTGCTCTCCCTTAGGCTTCTACATGGGCTGTTTTCTCTTCCTGGAATCCTCAACGCCCTGATACCTATATGGAAAATTCTCATCCCTTTAGTCTTTACTTAAAGGACACCATTTCAATGAAGCCTACTCATCCTTGCTATTTAAAATTGCAACTATCCTCCACTCATCCAGTCTAGATCCATATTTCTTTCTTCTACTTATCACCTCCTATTATATACTATGTTACATGAGCTCGTTTACTTTTTTTAATTAAGTTATTTATTGTATGTCTCCTCTTACCACAAGAGAATAGGAGGTTTGGTCTGTTTCACTCACTCAGTTCCCTGAGTGAACTTTCTCCCACGCACCAGGAAGAGAACAGAACCTAAGCACAGTGAGACTGTCTGCCCACGGACTCTATCCCAGTGTTAACAGTTATAGTCAAGGGGTTACATTTAGGTTACTGTCACCTCAAAAAAGTCACCATGACAACACCATGAACAATTCAGGCCACTACCTCCAAATCCCTGAGCTCATAATTTTTTGTGTCTATCAGAGTTTGCCACCAGTAGCTGAGGTTTCCTTTTTTTAATGTGCAGCAGCTGATAAGTGATCACTGATAAACTATGTCCAGCGAAGAAGCGCGCTTTACTGAAAGGGGAGGGCCTTAGAAAAACACACATAAAAATAAAAGGTCATCTTGCCTTAAGTTACTACCACCACATCATCAAAATAATAATAGAAGTAAGAGAGGAAGGAGAAAAAGGAAAAGACAGAGGGAGAGAAAAGACATTTTTTAAAAAAAAGGAAGGAGGGAAAGAAAAAGAAAGAAAAAGGGGAGAGAGGGAGGGAAAGAGGGAAGGAGAGAGAAATGAAGGGAAGGAGAGGGAGACAAGGAGGGAAGGGAAGAAAAGGAGGGAGAGAAAGAAGTAAAGAAAGAAAGAGGAGGGGGGCAAAAGTATTGTCCTCCTATGACTGATGTGAGAATACAATGAAATAATGCACGTGAATTTTCATCATGAGACCCAGCATGTACACCCACACTGGACAAGCCAGAAAGGGGGAATCAGTGTTTGCCTGGGCTCCTAACCATGGGGGACGCTGCCTCTCCCGACAGTTGCCCGGTCAGCAAGCGGCTGCTGGAGGGCCCGCGGGCCAACGGGGCCTCCTTGGAGGTGAAACTGGCCTTCAACCCGTTCCGCCTCTTGCCCAGCGATGTGCTCTACCTGCACAGCCGAGTGACCCTGTGTGACAAGCAGGCAGGACGCCCGTGTCCACCGGTGAGCGGGCAGCACTAGGTGCTCCACGGGCCACAGCTGTGGGCGGCTAGCTGGGGAGCTGGGCTCCCTGCAATTCCTTCACCCCGAGGGTGGGACTAAGGTGGGGCCTGGAGGATGGTGGTGCTGGGGCCTGGCCTAGCCTGCCCAGGGCAGGGGGCCTGTAGATTGATCCTAAAGGGCAGGATTTTGGTGAATTCACTGGGGCAACCAGGGCATCTCAGGCAAAGGCCCGACCAGGCAAGGGCGGAGAGAGACTTCGCTACCCTTCTGCTTTGTCCCCACAGACCTGTAGAAAGAACAGTCTGCCTGGGAGGAATCGAGCCTGGGAGATCGCAACCCAGGAGGGCCGGGAGAGTGGCACTGGCTGGCTGGTGTTTGGGCCCATTCGATTAAGTGGTAACTGGATCATTTGGGGGCCTCCTTGGCTCCTCTTCCATATTTCCCCACTGACCTGTTCTGAGATGCCAACCCTTTCACCTCATCCTACCATACTCTTCCCTCAATTCCAGTCTGTGTCCTCCTCCTTGACCCCTTTGCTCTGGAGAGATCTCCTCTCTCACCCCATCCTGGTTCCCTTTCTCACTCATTAAACTTTTCTCCTCCCATTCTCATCTTTTCTGCCCACCCCAGACCCATTTTCACCCAGTCTGTTTATCTCTTGTGCCAGTCTGCTTTTGTAAACCTTCCTGCTAGTCTGAAACCATCTCTCTTTTCTCTGTTTGGTGACAACCTTCCAAAGCTCTGACACTCACAGGAAAGTGAGAGTCTTCTTAGTAAGTCCATTCTTTAGAGGCAGAAGGTTCATCATCACAACCTTCTGAGCCCATGCTTCAAGAAATGGTCCTTTTGCTTAATCAAATAATGCATGCTGCTGCTGCTGCTAAGTTGCTTCAGTTGTGTCTGACTCTGTGCGATCCCATAGACAGTAGCCCACCAGGCTCCTCTGTCCCTGGGATTCTCCAGGCAAGAATACTGGAGTGGGTTGCCATTTCCTTCTCCACAAAGAATGCATAAATGACACTAAATAATCCCCAGAGTAGAGTGTTTAAGCCTAAAAAGTTTAAGCTTAATCTTTCTTCGTTTGCGGTTTCAGAGTCCAGTGCCTCCAGCCCCAGGAGTCTGGCAGGTTGGTACCCAGGGGTTGCTGTGACAAAGTTCTGATGGCTGCACCAGGATCTGGGGTGGATCTTATCTCTACTCAATAGTATGTGACTTGGGAGAAGTTATTTACCCTAAGTCTTAGCTTTCTCAGCTATACATGGCAGAGTTGTCATTTGGGGACTGTTTGTAGTCATAACGTTTTATCCCTTATCAGAACCTGAGGCTATCCAGAAATGATTTAGAATAGGGGTTGAAATGTCAAGATACAAGGCCAGGAAGGAAATGACAAGTGAGGGGGTTGAGTGGAGTCCCCACTGAATGGAGAGTTCATCTCTGCATCTCCATCCATCTCACCCCCAGACCAGCAGTGGAACTGCCGCGCAGTTGTTGTTCAGTCACTAAGTCATAGCCAACTCTTTGTTACCGCATGAATGGCAGCATGCCAGGCTTTCCTGTCTTTCCCTATTTCCTGGGGTTTGCTCACACTCATGTCCATTGAGTCAGTGATGCTATCCAACTGAGTACTCAGGGCCATGCAGTGAGCCCCAGGAAAGCTTTGTTGAAAGAATGCATGAATGACTTACTAAATAATCTCCAAAGTAGAGTGTTTAAGCCTAAAATGTTTCCTAGGCTCACAAAGCCACCTAATTCTGCTTTAAAATCATTTCTTTCTTTCCTGCAGGATCCTGGATGGCCATCTTTCTTCTTGCGGTGATAGGCTGGATGCTAGGATAAAATCCTATCCAGATACTCCCCCGAAGCTCTAGTCCTTAGCCTTTAGTTTAGTGGCCTGAGGCAAGGGTAGGGTGGAGGAAGATACAGGGGAAGGCAACTAGTCTGTCCTCTTGTTAGGGACCAAACAGGTTGGGGGTGAAGATGGAATCCATGTGTGACTTATTAAACTGTCTGGTAAGGATTGTAACCACTGAGTCTTGGGCAGTGTGCTTCCTCATTTCACCTTCCCTTCCTATCTCTGGAACTCTTCCAAGGGTAGGTTTGTACTGCTCAATATGGTAAGGTGTAGGCAAAGGTTATGGCCAATAAACAGCAGAGAACTTTCCTACTTTATTTGACTCCTTTTCTGTTATCAGACCACAAAGCTTCGAGGCTTTATGAGGAATGGTGTGTGTGTGTGTGTGTGTGTGTGTGTGTACATACATGTGAGAAGTAACTTTGTTCTCTGTGGATCTCGGTTCCTCTATTTGTAAGATCAAAGAATTTGACCAGATGATCTTTGCTTCAACATGGGGACTCCATGACTCTCATTCTAGGTAAGTTGCTGGGCCATGGCCAACTGGTTCCAAGTCTCCTTTCTTCTGCAGAATGGGCAATTTCAGAACTAGGATTTAATGTGTCAAAATAGGGCTTCCCTGGTAGAGAATCTGCTTGCAATACAGGAGACCCCAGTTTGATTCCTGGGTCAGGAAAATCCCCTGGAGAAGGGATAGGATACCCACTCCAGTATTCGTGGGCTTCCCTGGTGGCTCAGATGGTAAAGAATCTGCCTGCAATGTGGGAGACCTGGGTTGGGATGATCCCCTGGAGGAGGGCATGGCAACCCACTCCAGTATTCTTGCCTGAAGAATTCCATGGACAGAGGAGACTGGCGGGCTACAGTCCATGGGGTTGCAAAGAGTCAGACACAACTGAATGACTAAGCACAGCACAGCCGGTATGAATATAATATTATTCTGATCATTATTTTCAGCCTCATTAACTCCCCTTTCCTAACAGAGGGTGGATACAGGCAACAGTGTGCTACCATTTATTCATTCAAAAACAGGTTGGAATCTACTGGGGATTCAACAGCACACAAAACACAGGCTTTGACCCTACAGAGAGGATAGTTGAAGGCAGGAAGTACCACTGCATGGTGTGAACCACAAAGCAGGACAGGCTTTAAGAAGCTGACAGAGGTGGTACTTTAACAAAATCCCAAGAAGGCCCTATGCCTATTTTGTTGTTTCATTTTTAAGATACTGCTTTTATTTGTATCTATAATCATTTTGAACTGTGGTGTTGGAGAAGACTCTTGAGAGTCCCTTGGACTGCAAGGAGATCCAACCAGTCCATTCTGAAGGAGATCACTCCTGGGTATTCTTTGGAAGGACTGATGCTAAAGCTGAAACTCCAGTACTTTGGCCACCTCATGCGAAGAGTTGACTCACTGGAAAAGACTCTGATGCTGGGAGGGATTGGGGGCAGGAGGAGAAGGGGATGGCAGAGGATGAGATGGCTGGATGGCATCACCGACTCGATGGACGTGAGTTTGAGTGAACTCTGGGAGTTGGTGATGGACAGGGAGGCCTGGTGTGCTGTGATTTATGGGGTTGCAAAGAGTCGGACATGACTGAGCGACTGAACTGAACTGACTGACAATCATTTTAGAAATTAATTTCTTGGGGGAATATGTTGTTACAAGCAACTAAACTAAAAGTCTTTAACATTTCATTTGCAAAATCTTGTTATTTAATGATTTAACAGCTCCAGAAAAAATTAAGTCAAATGATCAATCCATATTATTTTTTCATGTACATAAAAATCACACACATTAAATCAGTACAATTAATTACATTTCATTGGGAATTTATATTCACTTTATGAGTCTGGAGTAGAGAGACCTTTTAAATAGCCCTGTTGACAAAGGCATTATCCCTTGCCCACATTTAAAATATATCCCAGTCAGGATTTCCCTCATGGTCCAGTAGCTAAGACTGTGCTCCCAATGCAGGGGTCCACATTTGATCCCTGGTCAGGGAACTAGACCCCATGCTGCAACTAAAGATCCCATGTGCCACAACTAAGTCACCAAATAAATAAATAAAAATATTTTAAAATAAGTAAAATAAAATATATCCTAGGGAATTCCTTGGCGGTCCAATGGCTAGGACTTGGGGCGTCTACTGCTGAGGGCTCAGTTCAATCTCTGGTAGGGTAACCAAGATTGGAACTAAGATCCTGCCAGCCACCAGCTGGGGCAAAAAAAGAAAATATCCTAAAGTATAAGGCGAAAATACCATTGACTATATTATGCTTAAATATCTCAAAAAGGAAACAGAATGAAACAAAATAAAGTTAAAAGGAAACTATTGAACTTAAACTGTGTTGAAAATTGTGAATATTCTCTGAAATTAGAGCCAAAAATCTCCATTAAAATATAAATGAGAGGGGGGGACGTTTGAGTAGGGAGGCAAAATTGATCCCATACCCTTCAATCTGACTCCTGGTCACAGACTGACCATGGCCTGTTACGTAACCAGATCAAGTCCTGACCCTGACAAGACAGTGACCCTGATCACAACCTAACTCCTGGTCACAATGTGACCCCCTGTTTCAGGTGGGAGTACTGATAGGTGGTGAGGAATGGAGTAGGCTGGGATCCCGGAATGAGCTGTGCCCAGTTTTTCAATCTGCACAGGCCCAAGAAGGCCACCTCAGGGCCCGGTGAGCAGCGCTCCGCCCAGAAGCGAGACCAGTAGAAGGGCTGAGGCGACGGCAGAGAGCGGCGACTGGCTCATGCGCAGAGAGATCCGTCCGTTCCCCGCGCCGAGGGCGGCGTGCAAGGGCGGGACACCCGCGCGGCCCTACTTCTGATTGGTCGCAGATGGGCAGAAAGGGGCGGGGCCGGGGCGGAGCGCGCGGCGCGCGGCCTGGCGGGCGTGTTAACGGCTGTTAGGCAAGCTGAGGGGGCCGAGCCGCTGTCCGTGGCAGACGTGGTCGCAGCGGTTGGTGTTTCTGAGTGAGGGGTTTTGCTGCTCGCTTTCAAGCCCACGTAAGTCCTCTTCTCTCCCGGGCCTTCGTTGGACTGACAAACCCTGTGCCCTCCTTGGAGAACCCCGGCAGAGCCTCGGGCACGGTCGACCTGCCTCCGTGGGGGCCGAGGGAGAGCGAAGAGCATGCGCAGAGCGGCTGAGCTGGCCGCCTTGGGTCTCTCACGCCCCGGCTTTCTGAAATAACGCCCCCCGCTTTCATCGCCTTGCTCTCTCCATCCCTCATTCCACAGCAATTGCGGGACCTCTGTGAGGTACAGTCCCGGTCCCGGTCGCCAGGGCACGGCGGGAGGGACGTTCCTTGCCCTCTAGGAGCGCGTAGCCCTGCGAGAGTAGACGTCAACCGGGTGGTTGTGCCGGGTGGAGAAGTACGGAGCGCGGAACCCTAGGCACCAACAGGTCTGAGGGGGCGGGGAGCCCTCCCCGAGGAAGCGAAGTTTGAGCCAAGATTTGGAGCATGAATAGAGAAGGAAGGCCGGAGGGACCGAGAGCGCTCGTGAAGGCGCTGGGATGGAATTTCTGAGCCGGCACTGTTTTGCTTCCCCCTCCACAAGCTATTTAACAGTGTCTGGAGACGTTTTGGGTTCTCACAACTCTGGGATTGTTCCTGGCATCCCATGGGTAGATAGATGTCAGGGGTGCTGCTGAACAGCCTGCAGGACAGCCCTACATCAAAGACTTACCGACTCCAGTGTCAGTAGTACCAGGATTGAGGATCCCTGCTATAGACAGGGAGGAGCTGGTTCTCTGGATGCACATAGTGTGTTGAAGCTTATTTATTCAGTAGAGGGTGTTCAGCACATTAAACGGAAGGATCAGAACCCTGTTTGTCCTCTGCACCAGTCTACTTCCACCACATGGCACAGAGCCAGGCAAATAGGCACTCAGTAAATTTTGGTTGATGAATTGAATACTGTGTGCTAGGAAGGGAGGGGTGGTGATACAAGGACGATTAAGATAACCATGCTTCATTTCTTGCCCTTAGGCCTTGTATGTTTTATAATAATTTGATGGTGTGGTGTGTTTCAGGACTCCTTTGTAAAGGCAACATCTTGGCCCTTTAGATCTGGTTCGATGAATGATCAAGGCGATGAAAATAGTGTAATGCTGTGAGATTCTTCGTGTGTATGTGTCAACTGTCTGTATCCCTTCAAATCCTCTCCGGTCTTGATGTGGTTCTCTCAACAGCTGCCAAATGTATTCCACACTAAGATTATAATTCTTCAAAGGAGGAATACTTAACAACAGTCAAAATCTAGTTCTTGGATAGCAACTTGGGAAATAGAGCTTGGGTGGTGACCAATGACAAAATGAACAAATTATATGAGCTGCCCCAGCTCCTAAGTGCTTTGGCATTTGCAGCTCTGGCTATGTCTGAGACAGAAACTCCAACTTGTGGTGGCTTAGTAACTACCTCATAGGTTTGATGTGAGTATTAAACATAAGACATGATACTATAGAATCTTTAGCACAGTGCTTGATGGGTAGTAAGGACTGGCATACCTCAGAGATATTGTGGGTAGGGTTCCAGACCACCAGAATAAATGGAGTCACACAAATTTTTTTGGTTTCTCAGTATGTATATGTTATGTTTATACTTTACTGTAATCCATTAAGTATGCAATAGCATTATGTCTTTTAAAAATGTACACGCCTTTATTAAAAAATACTTTATTGCTAAAAAATTCTAACCATCATCTAAACCCTCAGTGATTTGTAATCTCTGCTAATTTGCCAGTAGAGGATTCTGCCTTGATGTTAATGGCTGATGACTGAATGAGGTGATGGTTGCTGAATGTTGGGGTGGCTGTGGCAATTTCTTAAAATAAGACAACAGTGAAGTTTACTGCATTGATTGACTTTTCCTTTCACAAACAATTTTTCTGTAACATGTAAAGCTGTTTAATGGTATTTTCCCCATGGTGTAACTTCTTTCAAAACCAGTCAGTCCTCTCAAACCCTGCTACTGCTCTATCAACTAAGTTTATGTAGTATTCTAAATCCTTTGTTGTCATTTCGACAGTCTTGACAGCATCTTGACTGGAAGTAGTTCCATCTCAAGAAACCACTTTCCTCATCCATAAGAAGCATCTCTTCATCTTTTAAAGTTTTATTATGAGATTGCAGTAATTCAGTCACATCTTCAGGCTCCACGTCTAATTTTAGTCCTCTTGCTAGTTCTACTACTCCTGCAGTTACAATAGTAGTATCAAAGTTCACTAATCACAGCTCCCCATAACGGATGTAATAATGTTGAAAAAGCTTGGAATATTGCAAGAATCACCAAAATGTGACACACAAAGTGAGCAAATGCTGCAGGAAAAAAATGGCATCCATAGACTTGCTTGACACCAGAGTTGCCACAGATCTTCAGTTTGTTAAAAAAATGGAATCTGTGAAGCTCAGTAAAGTGAAGTGCAATAAAAAAAAGACGTATGCTTGTACTTACTACATGTTGAATTTGTTGAATGAATTGTTCTGTAGTTTAAACAGCTTTGAAAGTAGAAATTATCGGTGTTGGGTTCTTTTCTTCTGTCTGCCTGCATTCATTTTTACCTCTCTTGGCTGTATAATTGGCTATTTGTATTACTTCTTATGCATTCATTTCTCTCACTTTTATCTCAAGAAGTCTGTCTCTTTCAAATGTCTCTAAAAATTTCCACCAGTAGCCCATCTACTTGTAAACTTAAGTAGGAAGAAGTTAAGAATTATTTATTCTGTATTGTATTACTCCTTATGGGAGTTTTTTTGAGATTTAATTCACATAAAATTCAGTTTTACGTGTGTGCAATTCAGAGGTTTTAGTGTACTCACAAGCTTGCACAGCCATCATCACTATCTAATCTCAGCATTTTGTTCAGGCTGGTCAGAAACTCCCTGCCCTCCTCTTATTCCCCATCAACCACTCATCTACTGTCTTTATGGATTTGCCAGTTGTGGACACTTTGTATAAATGGATTCATACAATATATGGCCTTTTGTACTTGTCCTCCTTTACTTAATATATTATTTCCAGTGTTCATCCATGTTGTAGCAGGTATCAATACTTCATTCCTTTTTTGCTGCCTACTAATATTCCATTGTATGAATATACCACATTTTATTTGAAAAAGAAAGTGAAAGTCGCTCAGTTGTGTCCAACTCTTTGCAACCCCATGGACTGTATAGTTCATGGAACTCTCCAGGCCAGAATACTGGAGTGGGTAGCCTTTCCCTTCTCCAGGGGATCTTCCTGACCCAGGAATCGAACCAGGGTCTCCTGCATTGCAGACTGATTCTTTATGAATTGAGCTGTGATGGAAGGCCACGTTTTATTTATCCATCAGCTAATGGACATTTCTTTCCACTTTTTGGCCACTTTATAATGCTGCTATGAAGATTAATGTACAAGATTTTGTGTTGACATACATTTGGAGCTGCTGAGTCATAGGATAAATCCATGTTTTAACTGAGAATTCTTTTGTTATCCCATTTTCAACTCCTCTGAATTTGGAAAGGTTTCAGAATTTAATGGGCCAATCTTTTTTTATTTTAAAAAAGGGGATGATATTGACCGGTATCACTAGTAGGTAGACCATCCTTCGGTGTCACCGTAAAACACTGAATAATACTAGCCATAAATGGAAACTGTTTAACTGCACAAAGTTTCTCTTACCCAGTATGTGGAGACCTGGGATTTCAGGGGATCGTACAATTTCTGTTGTAGATGCAGTGAATTAGGGTTTGTTGTTGTTACTAAGAAAAAACTGCAGAGGTCAGTAAAGCACATTAGGGAAAACGTACCGTATAGCCTTTTTTTTCCTTCCAAAGTTAAATTTCACCTCTAAGAATTGTGTTCTGTGGATAGAGTTTGTCCCAAACTCTGAAAGTCAGTCACGTCCGACTCTTTGCGACCCATTTTGCACTGCAGGTGGATTCTTTAACAGCTGAGCCACAAGGGAAGCCCAAGAATACTAGAGTGGGTAACCTATCCCTTCTCCAGGGGATCTTCCTGACCCAGAAATTGAACCATGGTCTCCTGTATTGCAGGTGGATTCTTCACCATCTGAGCTATCAGGGAAGCCCCATGGGCTCTTATAAATTCAAAGTTTCTAAATTGATAATTTATCTTCCAGGAATTGTACTTTTTCACTTTCTATTAACATAAAATGTTAATATGCCAAGTATAATAAAAGCATTAATAAAACACTTAATATGTATCAGACACCATTGTAAGTTAATCCTAAATGAGAACAAATTAGGTCCTGTTTTTATCCTCATTTTTATAGGAAGGAGCTGAGGCACAAAGATATTAAGAAATTTGCCCAAGATTACACAGCTAATACATTGCTCATTTGTTGTTCAGTTGCGTCCAACTCATTGTGATCCCATGGACTATAGCATGCCAGGCTTCCCTGTCCTTGACTGTCTCCTGGAGCCTGCTCAAACTCATGTCCATTGAGTTAGTGTTGCCATCCAGCTATCTCATCCTCTGTTGCCCCCTTCTCCTCCCACCCTTAGTCTTTCCCAGCATCAGGGTCTATTCCAATGCATTGGCTCATGTCCAACTTCAAACCTGAGCTGTCTGATTGAGAGTCAGTGCTCTGAGCCACTTCTCTTACTCTGTGCTGCCTCTCAAGTACTATACATACACAAGATATTATTTGCTATTATTAGTTACAGCTAATTAAAGCTTTTGTTTGTACAACTAGTAATCAGACTTATACTGAATTCTTAGATCCTACCATTAGAATAAGTATAAATGTTTTATTTAAGTAATGGGGAAATGGGAAGAAAATCTCATGTTCCCAGCTGAGGATTGGAGTTCTGCTTTTGACCAAGAATTCTGTCCATCATTGTACATCATATGACTAACTTTCATTACTGGAGGAATTGGGGAATTCATTTTATGTTCATCAGGATTGAAGCTATAATACTTTGCTGTTGTTTTGGTTACTTAGTTTTTTTCCTACCTCACTCTTCCATCCCATTCCAGCAGGTAAGAATATCTTTGGCAGCTTTTTAATTAAAGTAATATTATTTTTAATTTTTGCAATAATCAGAAGGGTTCTAGACCTTATAGGATCAGTATTGAGAATCTCTGTTTGGTTCTAGGTGTTTTCTTCTTGCTTTGGGAGAAGTAGAGTGAAATATTGGGAGTTGCTTTGCCTTAAAAAAATATCCTTAGGAGTAAAACATGTGGAAGAATACTTGAATACTTTGTATGCATTTGGCAGTTTCAGCTGAATGGGAATGAATTACAGGGAATTAAAAGATAATGGAGAGATCTGACTGCTTCCTTTATTTTACAGCTGGCTCAAGTAACTGTGTTCGTGGCCATGCAGGATAAATACCCAAGTGAGAGGATCTCTCATGCCACCTCACCAGGTGAGTAGTCAAAGTTTTCTGGATTAAATTCTGACCATTGGTCTATTATTTTATAACGGAAATTTCCTTAAAAGGAAATACTGAACAAACAAGCATCCACTGAAATGCTGGTACCAAAAGAACAAAAATGATGTGGGGCTACATTGAATAGAAAAATAGATCTCTCTGAGAGAATAACTATTTATCTCTCGTGCTACATGGCTTCCAACAAGACCACGTGATTGATTATTGAGGGGGGCATATAAAGGATTGGAACAAAACACGACTTTGGAACATAGTTCCATTTGAAATCAGAGAAACAAGCATAAATTACTGTGGTCTATGTTGTCTTTGTAGTCCTGTGGGTGGGTCAGTCATCTGCTAGCCCACAAAGATCGGAATTCTTGGATGGCAGCAGTCTCACTTATGTTGTCACTAGAGACTCAGAAATTTATCTCTAGAATGGATTTAAAGGATTTTGAAAGCTCAGTTGATATCCTCAGTTACTATGTTAAAAGTATATATGTATATTTTATATATATATTAAAACATGTAAATATGTATATACACTCAATAGACAACATTAAGTGAAGGGCTTCCCATGTGGCTCTGCTGGTGAAGAATCCACCTGCAATGTGGGAGACCTGGATTCGATACCTGGGTTGGGAAGATCCCCTGGAGAAGGGAAAGGCTACCCACTTCAGTATTCTTGCCTGGAAAATTCCATGGGCAGAGGAGCCTGGAAGGCTCATACACACTCAATAGGCAACATTTAAGTAGATATGGTATATTCAAATAGGAAGTACCATTTTAGAAAAATAACTTTTGCATTCTGGTACATTTATGAAGAAAGAATACATTTATGGAACTAATGATATGTTTTCTTTAACTTTAAAAACCTTACAGTGCCTTATAACAGACATTTTGACAGGTATGTTATTTTCTTCTAGGCATATGGCCTTGCATATAGTAAGCACTTTGAAAAAATTCAAGAGTCATTCAGCAAATATTTATTGAACATCTGCTATGCACTGTCTTAGGACTAAATGTACAGTTTCTTAGGACAGCTATGTATAGTGCAAGTTTTGGAATGCAGCAGTTCCTGTCAGCTCACTGCCTTTCTGTGCATTGTTCACTGTGGTCTCTTGTTTGATTGATCATGGCCCACGAGCCAATAATAGGACACATGGCATAACACAGAACTCACACACTTCAGATAATCAGTCTCTGTAATTGTACCAAAGCACGCTTTCATTTCAGCAAATCTTTCTTTTAGAATTGATATTTGGAGTGGCTGACTAGGAAGATGGTAGAAGTGAAGAAAAAGATTAGTAGTAGTAACAGGAAGTGGTTTCCAAGATGAGGCCCTCAATGGATTTTTCACTGTTTCAAAAAACATGATAAATTATACACTTACTGGAGAGATAATGCCATATAGACTCACCAGGAAGTCAAATTTCTTTGCTTCTGGCTAGAATTTTGTTAATTTAGTATAGTAACACTGGCTAATCTTATGCTGATCAGAGGCTTTAATTTTTGGCTGTGTTTTCTACTAAAGATTATTACAGATTACTGTGTATATATAGATGCTTTCAAATCAGACAGTCCCCTGAGACCCAAAGAATAAAAGGAGTTCTTGGGGAAAGTGAGAATATCTTCAGTAGAAAGTAAAAGTAAGGGTAGGGAAAAAAGAAGCAAAAGTAGGTTGGTTCAGAAGGTGGGAGAAGCACTAAATTCAAATATCATTTGCTTCCCACTAGATCATAGAGTGTGTAGAAACATATTTTACACACTCAGATTCTGACACTTCAAATGGATAAGCAGCTGCCATTACCTGTTTGTTTACATGGATCATCTCAGATAAAGTTTAGAAAAATTACAGTGATTTTTAAAAAATAATTTGAATTTAATTCTTTTTTTTAATGAATTTATTTCTTTGCTAATATGTTCTTAAATCAAGTATTTATTGAACAATTCCTATCTACCAAGCCTCAAACAGCAAGCTGACAAAGTCAGATAAATTTCATCAGTCTTGTTTCATCTTACCTGCTCAGAAATTTTAGTAGTTCCTCTGCATTGCCTCCCAGAACCCTTCAGATTAACTTGTAAGACTTGCCTTGATCTGGATTCACTCTGCCCAGAAGGATACCCTGATTCATTCCCAAGTGGTGATTTACAAAGGACACTGGATTGCATGTTACCCTGTGGAGCATTTAGAAACATATGGGGGTATTTTCAGGTTTCACAGTGATGGTGGGATGGAGTGAGGTCTGTTACTGGCATTTAGGGGATGGGGAAGGACTAGGGATGCTTAACCATCCTGTAGTAGGTAGAGTATACATTGAAGAATTGTCAGACCCAGAATGCCAAGAGCACCTGTTGAGAAACCCTGCAAGAGGGAAAAATGTGGGTACTGAAATCAGAATAACATGGGTTCAAATCTCAGTTGTATCCTCTGTAAAATAGGGATTATAATACTTTTCACTAAGTAGGTAGATGAGACCACGTCTGTAAAGTGCCGTGGCTTCTAGATTTCAAAGAATGGAGCCGCTGTTAACTATTCCTGTCTCAGTACTCTTGGATCCTTGGTAGGTCTTTTTTTGTGTCTTTGAACATTCTCATCTCTTATGCTATTTCCATTTAGATTTAACTAATTCAAGGACTTCCCTGGTGGTTCAGTGGTTGAGAATCTGCCTTGCAATGCAGGGAACATGGGTTCGATCCCTAGTTTGGGAACTAAGATTCCACATGCCTTGGGGCAGCTGAACCTGTGTGCCACAACTGCTGAGCCCTAGTGTCTAGAGCCCGTGCTGAGACAAGAGAACCCACTGCAAGGAGAAGCCCAGCACCACAACTAGAGAGTAGCCCCTACTCGCCACAACTAGAGAAAGCCCACCTGCAGCAATGAAGAGTCCCCATGCCACAACAGAGACCCCGTGCAGCCATGAATGAATGGATGAATGCCTAATTTTAAAAAACATCATTAAAAAAAAAATAAAGTTAACTAATTCAGAGTAGCTGAAATAGGCACAGGAGGAAGAAAGGGGTGAGGTATGGCTCTTCTCTCACAGGTTTAAGTGATTTTTTAAAAAAAGTTGTGGAATTATACGAGCTGATTCACATTAACAGTGGGAAATGCTGGTTGTTTCAGGTTCCAGCGTGATTCAGAAGGGCAGTTCCCTGGGGACTGAATGGCAGACCCCAGTTATCTCAGAGGCCTTTCGGAGCCGCTTCAGTCGTTGTTCAAGTGTAGCCGACAGTGGGGACACAGCCATTGGCACATCGTGCTCGGACATCGCAGAGGGTAAGTTTGAATTAATGATTTGATTACCAAAATATGTTGTCGTTTTCAAATTGTATTTCAGGTGTATTGTCATTTCCAGAATATTCATAAGTCAATTTACTCAGAGTCCGCTTGATTCTTCCTATGCTATTCTCGTCACAACTGGTCCCTTCCTTTCAACTTCTGCTGTTTGTCCTGCCTGAACAGCTTCCTAATAGGTTTCTTGGCATCAGGTCTTTCCCTCTCCTGCCAGATTAATCTTAAATCCTGATTTCATAGTTTCCCTTTCCTGAAAATCCTCAACTGTTTCTGTTACTTGGAGGATAAAGGTCAGAGTCTTCAATTCTGTGATCTGTCCCTGTCCCATTCACACTTTTTGTTTGTTTGTTTGTTTGTTTTTGGCTGTGCTAGGTCTTCGTTGCTGCATGGGCTTTTCTCTAGTTGTGGAGAGCAGGACTTACTTTCTAGTTGCGGTACATTGGCTTCTCATTACAGTATCTTCCCTTGTTGGAGAGCATGGGCCCTAGGGTGTGCCAGCTTCAGTAGTTGCAGCTCCAGGGCTCTAGAGCACAAGCTCAGTAGTTGTGGGCACATGGGCTTAGTTGCTCAGTGGCATGTGGAATCTTCCTGGACCAGGGATTGAATCCTTGTCTCCTGCATTGGCAGGTGGATTCTTTACCACTGAGCCACCAGGGAAGCCCCAGACATATTTCTTACTGTCCTCAGGTATGTTGTCTTAACTATGCTATGAAAGCACAGAAAGCACAGAACTATTGTTTTTTTTTTTTGATACCTGAGCTCTTTCCTTCTTTAATCTGGACCCATTTGTGCTATTCTCATCTTCTCTTGCCCCTCCCAGCTATGTTGATCTTATTTTTCATGATTTAGTGAAGTGTCTTGACCAAACTTTGCACATCTCTTTCTCCCGTTACTGATCTTCCTTTTTGCAATCTTATACTTTATTTTTTCTGCCATATTTTTTCTGCCACTGGTTTTTGCACTTAAGTAATAGCTGTTAGGCTGCTTTGTAAATAATATATCCCAATAAAAAATTAAAAAGAAAAAACGGCAAAAAGCTGTAAGGTTGTACTTTACAAGATTTTTTTTTTTCTTTTCATTTAGATGGTGGGTTCCTAGGAGGACAGAAAATCTAGTGATAATAATTAACTACTGTTTATCAAATACTTTATGATGAATACTGCACTAAATTTTTTTTCATTAATACCATTAAGAACTCTATGCATTTTTTTTTTTAAGCACTGGGTCTTAGTTTTGGCACTTGAGATGTTTAGTTGTGACATATGAGATCTAGTTCCCTGACCAGAGAACAAACCCTGGCCCCCTGCAATGGGAGCATGGAGTCTTAATCACTGAATCAACAGGGAAGTCCCAAGAGATATTTTATTTCCAATCTACAAATGAGAAAGCTGAATTTCAAGAGTGATTAAATGAGCTGATTAAAGTCACAAAACAAATTACTTTGGTACTTTATCAGATGTCACACCCACTTGGATGGCTATAATCAAAAAGATAATAAGTGTTGGTGGGAATGTAGAGAAACTGGAGCCTGTACATTGCTGGTGGGAATGTAAAATGTTGCAGCTGCTTTGGAAAGCTGTTTGGCAATTCTTTAAAAGATTAAACATAGAGTTGCATCATGGCTCAGCTACTCCTGGGTATATATACTCAAGAGAAGATGAAAACATACATCCACACAACTTGTACACAAATGCTCATAGCAGCATTAGTTAATAATAATAACCGAAAAATGGAAACAACCCAATGTATCAGTTAACAAATAGATGAATAAAATGTTGTATATCCATATTATAGAATACTGTGGAGCAATAAAAAGAAATGAAGTATGAATACACCCCACAAACTGGATGAACTTTAAAAATCCAGTGCTGAGTAAAAAAAGCCATGCTGAGTAAAAAAAGCCAGACACAAAAGACCACATATTATATGATTCCATTTGTAAGTGTCCAAAATAGGCCAATTTATATAGAGACAGAAAGGAGATTTAGTGGTTGCCTAAGGCTATGACGGAGAAGGCAATGGCACCCCACTTCAGTACTCTTGCCTGGCAAATCCCATGGACGGAGGAGCCTGGTAGGCTGCAATCCATGGGGTCGATAAGAGTCGGACACGACTGAGCGACTTCACTTTCACTTTTCACTTTCATGTATTGAAGAAGGAAATGGCAACCCACTCGTGTTCTTGCCTGGAAAATCCCAGGGACAGGGGAGCCTGGTGGGCTGCCGTCTGTGGAGTCGCACAGAGTCGGACACAACTGAAGCAACTTAGGAGCAGTAGCAGCAGCAAGGCTATGAAGTTAGAGTAAATGCAGCATGACCTCTAGAGGGTAAAAAGGTTTCTTTGGTGATGATGAAAATGTTCTAAACTTGATTGTAGTGATGGTCACATAATTCTGTGAATATACTAAAAAAACATTGAATTGTGTGTCTTAAGTGGGTGAAAATTGTATGGTATGTGAACTATATCTCAGTAAAGCTGGTTTTTTTTAAAAATACTAGTACTGACTCCTGGGCACCTGGCATTTGTTTTGATAACTATGTGTATATGGGCACAGTGTCAATAAATATTGAGTAAATGGAATAATAGATTTTAATAGACAGGACTTTAAAAATCACTTAATCCAGTTCATTTTTGCAAATGAGTAACAAAAATTCCACACAGGGTTAAGTAACTTGCCTAATGTCACACAGCTAATTATCAAATTCAGGTCTCCCACCTGTAGTATTCTTTCCATCACTTGTGTAATCAAAAGTATTACTGTCAATGTACTTAGGACTTGTTAAGGTTTTGTCTACATGGGTAGTCATAGGATCTTTTTCATTTTGACTAAATAATTGAGTTTTGAAAAATCAAACAGTTGTCTAGATTTTTCCCCCTGTTGAATTGACTGGCTGTATCTCATCCAGTAAAATTGTTAGATAGATTGTGTGTAACTCTGCATGCTTTTTATATCTTTGGGGAAATTATATTTATATTTCCTTCCTAGTGCATTTTTATTTTTAATTTTTTTGTCTGAGTGTGTGGCTTGTTACCACAATTGATCTCAGTTACCCGACCAGAGATCAAACTTGGGTCCCCAGAGGTGAAAGCTCAGGGTCTTAACCACTGGACCACCAGGGAATTGCCAGTTATGTGTTCTTTTTTAAATTATAGTAGTCTTGACATGGTGGCCAAAGCCATTGATCTAGAAGTTTCTTTTAAAAGGATCTAAGGTTTCTTTTCTGCCATGTTATATACTGTGGTCTTAATTTTATTTTTTGCTTATTTTGTTCATGGCTATATCTTGGTTTATTTGGAGCCCAGGTGACAAGAACATTTGTGACTGGTATAAAATATAGTTCATTAGGTGTTCTTTCTTTCTATTTAAAGATTTTTTTATTTTATAATGGAGTGCAGCTGATTTACAATGTTGTGTTAATTTCAGGTGTATGGCAAAGTAATTCAGTTAAATATACACATATATCTATTCTTTTTCATATTCATTTCCCATTTAGAATATTATAAAATATTGAGTAGAGATCGCTGTGCTATACAGTAGGTCCTTGTTGATTACAATAGTATGTTAATCCCCAAATCCTAATTTTTCCCTCCCCTTCACCTTTCCCATTTGGTAACCGTAAATTCATTCTCTAAGTCTATGAGTCTATTTTCTGTTTGTAAATAAGTTTATCTGTATGATTTTTTTACGTTCCACATATAAGTGATATTATATGATATGATATTTATCTTTGTCTGACTCAGTATGATAATCTCCAGGTCCATTCATGTTATTGCAAATGGCTTTATTTCATTTTTCTTTCTTTTCTTTTTTATGGTTAAGTAATACTCCATTGAATATATGTACCACATCTTTATTCATTCATTTGCTGATGGACATTTAGGGTTTTTTGTTTCATTTTGCTTTTCCTGGTTGTTCTGTGCAACTTGTGGGATCTTAGTTCCCCAACTGAGGATTGAACCCAGGCCTCTGCAGTGAAAGCCTGGAGTCCTAACCATTGAACTGCCAGGGAATTCCCCATTTAGGTTTTTGATTCTACCCTTCACTAAGGTGTTTTACCTTGAAGATTCTCAAGGGACAGGATAGAGGTAGATACCTGAGAGCTCAGAAGTCTTTCAGTTTTTTGATAAAGACTGAAATCATCACTGGCTTATTTCAGACTACCGAACTTCATAAACCAGTAAGGGATATAGGAGAAGTGACCAAAATTTAGCAATAGCTAAGTCTGCCCCTTACCAAGAAAGGACGGTTGCTAGAAAGAATGAATTGTTTTTGGTGAGGGGTGGGAGTTGAGGGCCAGGGAGTATGTTTGAGGAAAGGAGAGGTTTAGAGATATATCCTTGAAGTGGCAAAAACCCAATGATTTGGTGAATTGTTCAGTTCAGTTGCTCAGTTGTGTCCAACTCTTAGTGACCCCATGAATTGCAGCACTCCAAGCCTCCCTGTCCATCACCAACTCCTGGAGTTCACTCAAACTCATGTCCATCTAGTCAGTGATGCCATCCAGCCATCTCAACCTCTGTCGTCCCCTTCTCCTCCTGCCCCCAATCCCTCCCAGCATCAGAATCTTTTCCATTGAGTCAACTCTTCGCGTGAGGTGGCCAAAGTATTGAAGTTTCAGCTTTAGCGTCAGTCCTTCCAGTGAACACCCAGGACTGATCTCCTTTAGAATGGACCAGTTCGATCTCTTTGCAGTCAAGGGACTCTCAGGAGTCTTCTCCAGCACCACAGTTCAAAACCATCAATTCTTCGGTGCTCAGCTTTCTTCACCGTCCAACTCTCACATCCATACATGACCACTGGAAAAACCATAGCCTTGACTAGATGGACCTTTGTTGGCAAAGTAATGTCTCTGCTTTTGAATATGCTATCTAGGTTGGTCATAACTTTCCTTCCAAGGAGTAAGCGTCTTTTAATTTTGTGGCTGCAGTCACCATCTGCAGTGATTTCGGAGCCCAAAAAAATGAAGTCTGACACTGTTTCCACTGTTTCCCCATCTGTTTCTCATGAAATGAGGGGACCAGATGCCATGACCTTCGTTTTCTGAATGTTGAGCTTCTCTTTCACTTTCCTCTTTCACTTTCCTCTTTCCTCTGTCACTTTCATCAAAAGCCTTCTTAGTTCCTCTTCACTTTCTGCCATAAAGGTGGTGTCATCTGCATATCTGAGGTTATTGATATTTCTCCCGGCAATCTTGATTCCAGCTTGTGCTTCTTCCAGCCCAGCATTTCTCATGATGTACTCTGCATATAAGTTAAATAAGCTGGGTGACAATATACAGCCTTGATGTACTCCTTTTCCTATTTGGAACCAATCTGTTGTTCCATGTCCAGTTCTAACTGTTGCTTCCTGACCTGCATACAGGTTTCTCAAGAGACAGGTCAGGTGTTCTGGTATTCCTGTCTCTTTCAGAATTTTCCACAGTTGATTGTGATCGACACAGTCAAAGGCTTTGGCATAGTCAATAAAGCAGAAATAGATGTTTTCCTGGAACTCTCTTGCTTTTTCGATGACCCAGCGGATGTTGGCAATTTGATCTCTGGTTCCTCTGCCTTTTCTAAAACCAGCTTGAACATCTGGAAGTTCACGGTTCATATATTGCTGAAGCCTGGCTTGGAGAATTTTGAGCATCACTTTACTAGCGTGTGAGATGAATGCAATTGTGCGGTAGTTTGAGCATTCTTTGGCATTGCCTTTCTTTGGGATTGGAATGAAAACTGACCTTTTCCAGTCCTGTGGCCACTGCTGAGTTTTCCAAGTATGCTGACGTATTGAGTGCAGCACTTTCACAGCATCATCTTTTAGGATTTGAAATAGCTCATATTAAAAAAATCTCATATCTCATATGCTAAATTTGAATAGCCTTTGAAAATTATAGAAGATAGTGACCCTTTTGAAAATGTGTTGCTGTTTTGTTTCAAAATGCTCTGAAACACAATCCAGACTTTAATGTAACTTGACATTTTATAGTACTTTCTCGGAATCACACAATTTCCTTAATGTAAATAGATAAACCCAGTAGATAAATGACAAGTGCTGACAGACTTCATTTCATCATCCATAGATGGACCATACTCACCAGAAAATTAGAGAAACAATATTCTTTTGGGGCAGTTGGTACCTTTCTTCGTGACTTAGGTTTTGGCATTACTCCTTTGGGCATTATAGGCTCAAAACTGAATTTGGTGAGACGTGAGAGAGCGTGGTGCCGTGGATGGAGGATGGAAGAAGGTGTTGCCGAGTTCAGCGCAGTAGTGGCCCTCACAACCACAATCTTCCTGTCTTCTCTTCCGTTATTATACTTGGAGAGTGGGGACCCTTGATGAGAGAATGTCATGGTATCACTATGGAAGATTTCAAGCAGAGAGCTTTCTAGTCTTAGAATCTTCATCACCACCAGTCTACCTTAACCCTGTGACTAGTTCTGGATTTAAGTTTCAGGACATCACAAATAGTGTCCTTTGACTCTTGAAATGTCCTTCTTTCTTGGTCCTGAGAAGCTGATGCATGTCATCAAAAATTACTGGTTGGTTTGCTTCTGGTTTGTTTTTACTATGGTATTTTATATAGCCCCACGATCATCTGAGTAGAGGAAATTAGATACTCTGCATACATTATAAGGGATAATTTGGCTTGCTTGTTTTTAAAGAACTGCTTACAAATGCATATGAGAAGATGATAGCAGATCTATACCCATTTAATTCTGGAAAAGGTTAGTCCTCATTGGCTGAGTGTGTTCTGTGTTGGTTGATGAAAATGGAACAAATTGGAGATCTGTTCTTCTCCACAGTAGATGTTGCTTAGTTTGGAAAGACTGTTGGACACAGTTGAGAAAGAGAGACGCTTCTGTTCCTCGTCCTTCTCTCTTGGTTCCCTGCCTGCTGAAGGCAATAGGTGTGTTTCCTCATATTCCTGCCTGTACTTTGCTTGTGGCCCTCTGCCCTGTGTTAGTTCTGTGACCTTGTAGTCCTCTTCACAGTAGCACTTGAAAGTTGGAAATAGTAAAAATGTGAACCTTCTGCAGCAGAGCCAATCGGAGAGTTGTCTCTCAAGACTAGGCAGGAGCTAAAGGAAACATAAATCCAGTCTCAAGGAAAGTGAAAAATCACAGTTATGTACAAACAAGGGGGTAAATAAAAGGCAAAGTAAAAAATAAGAGGATTTCAGTGTTTACCAGTTGAGAGTGCTCACTGTGCTAGAATGAAACCTGAGAGTTGCTAAGAATAACTTGACATATCCTGGCAGTCAGGTCTGGCGTGTGGGAGAGAGAGCAGAATCCTGATTCAGATGCAGTGCTCCCTGCCCCAGACACAAAGCAGCACTATCCAGTTTGCCTTATTCTTTGGATAGTTTAGATCCATTGTTCACCTTTGCTGTGGAGCTTTTGGAGATCAAAGAAGATTCCAGCAGCCCTTGGAAAAGACATTTTTATTAGATTGGATTATAGCTTAGAGTCGCCCAGCTCTTGGAAGAGTAGGACCTAATCCAGTTCCCTTAAGTAAGTGATTTTTTTTTTTTTAAGTTCAGTTTTCAGCTTTATTGACTGGCAGGATTTTAGTTGTGTCCGACTCTTTGCAACCCCGTGGAGTGTAGCCCACCAGGCTCCTCCGTCCATGGGATTCTTTGGGCAAGAATACTGGAGTGGGTTGCCATTTCTTTCTCCAGGGGATCTTTCCAACCCAGGGATCGAACCCAGGTCTCCCACATTGGAGGCAGACACTTTAACCTCTGAGCCACCAGGGAAGCCCTTTCAAATACAAAGGACAGTATAAATTAAAAGTGAAGCCAGTGTTACCTTTCTTTGGTTTGCCTTGGGAATGGCATTTGAGATCCTAGAACACACATCTCCCATTTAGGCTGCTATATTTTTCTGCCTGATACTTGTGAAAGTGCCCTCTCTGCCTGCTCTCAGGCAGAGAATGTCTGGCATAGCAGCCAAACTCAAAAAAAGCTTGCTCCTTTGATTTTGACTTACGGAAGACTATTCTCTCCACAGATTTTTGCAGTTCAAGTAGCAGTCCTTCTTTCCAGCCCATCAAAAGCCACGTAACCATTCCAACAGCCCATGTGATACCTTCTACTTTGGGGACCTCTCCTTCCAAGCCAAATTCTGCTGCCGGATCCTCTACCAAACTTCCTTTGTCAGGGTTGGCTGAAAGTGTGGGGATGACAAGAAATGGAGACCTCAGTTCAATGAAACGTTCTCCAGGCCTTTCTAGAGATTTCATGTATCTTTGTGGTGCTGCTGGAGAAAATGGAGTTGAGCAATCCTGGTTTCCAGCAGTGGGCCATGAAAGAGAAGAAGAAGCGAGAAAGTTTGATGTTCCCAATATGGAGTCTACCCTCAATCAGTCGGCAATGCTGGAGACACTTTATTCAGATCCCCACTACCGAGTCTACTTCCACAACCCAAGAACCGACACAAACAAGGAGCTATACAAAGGGTTGCCTGAGACCAAGAAGGCACCGGGCAGCGGGGCAGTATGTGAGCGGAATGGACCACACCCTGGCAGCAGTGGGGTTCTTCCTTTGGGACTCCAGCCTGCTCCTGGGCTCTCCAAGCCTCTACCTTCTCAGGTGTGGCAGCCGAATCCTGACCCTTGGCATTCCCGCGAGCGATCTTGTGAGCTCAGCACTTGTCGGCAGCAGCTGGAGTTGATCCGTTTACAGATGGAGCAAATGCAGGTAGAGGCCTTTCTTTCCTTGGACTTTGCAGTTTCTGTGCTTATCTTAGAACTATATAGGTTTTCTTATAAGTTTTGACTCCAAAGAAAGTGTTTGTAAAAAGGAGGGAAGATGTTTGTAGATAGGCAATCTTGTGAATGTCATCAAATCTGTTGGTTCTAAACACCAGATTGGTTCTCCAAAGCAGAGGGTTACAAAGAGAAACCCAGAAGTAGGACACTAACACTGATTATGTGTTATGTACTTACATAACAGTCACTAGGCTAGGTACTTTAACATACAGAATCTTATTTGATCCTTACTCTGATGAGGTAAATGTAGAAATTTACCAGGTTCTTGGAATAACTAATCTGTCCAGAGACACAGAGCTGGTTTAAGTGGCAGAGCTCTAGGGTTCAAAACTATCTTTTATTCCCGTATTCTTTCCACTGTACTACTTTTGTGTTTGTTGTTTTGTTTTGTTTTGTTTTTTGAAAGTTCTTGTACTTACTAAGAATGGGGAGAAAGGAAGCAAGACACATTCTCCTTTCCTGGTTGGTGAGGACATCTTAGCTTCTGATTTGCTTTTGTTCCAGATAAAGAAAGATAAACTGACCTTTTCTTAGAAACTAGAGCCTTTCTGAGCAGGGAGTGTCCAGTTGGCAGAAGTCTGTCAGGCAGGTTCTTTCCAGTCATGCATCAGAGCTAAAATTATTTCATAAACAGTGGGCCTTCTCCAACTGAGCCAAAGTGAATCTTGACTACAGACACAGCTGGGCACTTTATAGGTGCTTTCAGGTGCCTGTAGGTTAACATTAAGTCCCACTGGGCCTGTTTGTCTTCCAGCTTCAGAATGGAGCCGTCTGCCACCATCCTGCTGGTTTTTCTCCTTCATTGCCCACGTTAGACCCAGCACAATGGATGAGCATCTTGAACAGTAATGAACACCTTCTGAAGGAAAAGGAGCTCCTTATTGACAAGTAAGGGGGCAAGGGGCCATAGGCCCCCAACTGATGACATCTCCCCAAGGGCAGTGCATCCTCCTCTGTTTAGACCCCTACTTTGCCTCATGATAAGTAGCCTAGTTCTGTGTGTGAATAATATGATAGGTTTGTTACATATCTCTGTAGGGGCTGTGGGGAATGCCTAGAGGAGGCAGCTGGGTCTTTGCAGCTGATCTTTCTTCATTTTGCCTCAGTCAGTTTTCTTCTTTGCATTTCCTCCTTCACCACTACCCGAGAATCCAAGGTCTTTGTTTACAAAGTGTATTTTGTAAATAGGTTTTTACCTATTTAAGAAAAGTTGGGGCTCATATTACAAGTGGGTTTGTGTCAAGGACCCTGGGCCTCATTCTGTTCTGACTTTTGCAGGCAGAGGAAACATATCTCTCAGCTGGAGCAGAAGGTGCGAGAGAGTGAACTGCAAGTCCACAGTGCTCTTTTAGGCCGCCCTGCCCCCTTTGGGGACGTCTGCTTGCTGAGGCTGCAGGTAAGCCTTGGCAGCCAGGATGGCATTCTGCTTGTCATAACTCAGTATCTTCCCTGTGCTTGGCACTGGTAGGTATCCAGGAGATAGAAAATGGACCAAGTGAAGTAAGGTATTCTTGCCCTCAGAAAGTAAACATTCTTAATTATAGAACATCTCCTGTTCTGCTCTTGAGGGGGCAGAAAAGGCCTGAGGATGGAATCAAGTGGAAGTCCAGGTGCCTTGATATCAGGACATACTTGGGAGAAAAGGAAGGCAGAGCAAGGTTCATAGTAAGGTCCTAGAATTGAGTGATGTTCTGAGAAGTCTTGATCTACCAGCCCTGGCCAAATGAAGAGAGAAGCAGAGGTAGCACTGGATTTAGAGCCATTCCCATTTTTATTCTTCCATGTCTAGGAGCAACTGAGGGAAAACTATGCTTTCACTCAGGTCAGTAGCTCTGAACGATGTTGGCCAAGCTTCTTCTGCAATTTGGGCTTTTGAGTGATGAGTATTAGACAGACTATAGTACTGTACTGGCTTTGCCACCTAGTGGGCTTCTTAAGACAATGTTCCATCTTGGAGAATCAGAATGTTAGTGTGAGAATGGCCATTACATAAAATATATCTCAGTCTTCTCATTTACTGATGAGAAAATTGAGGCCCAGGAAGGAGGAAGAATTTGCCTTAAGTCATATAAAGAATGAGTGGAGGAGAACCAGGCCTTGAGCCCAGGTCTGCTGATGTATTGTCCTGTATTCCTTTGTTACATGACTCGTCCTTGAATATTGCTTTAAGCCAGTGGTTCGAAATTTGAGTGTGCATCTGAATCACCTGGAGGGCTTGTTAAAACACAGATTATTAACATCCGTCCCCAGAGTTTCTGATTCACTGGGCCTGGGAGTTGGACTTAAGAATTTGCATTTCTAACAAGTTCCCAGGTAATGCTGAAGCTGTTAGTCCTAAAAGTGAAAGTCGCTCAGTTGTATCCAACTCTTTGTGACTCCATGGACTATACAGTCCATGAAGTTCTCCAGGCCAGAATACTGGAGTCAGTAGCCTTTCCCTTCTCCAGGGGATCTTCCCAGCCCAGGGATCGAACCCAGGTTTCCCACATTGCAGATGGATTCTTTACCAACTGAACTATCAAGGAAGCCCCTGTTAGTCCTAGGACCACACTTTGAGAAGCACTGCTTGCAGAAATTCTTAGAGAAAATTGATATTCGACCACAAAGTATGCTAGGTATAAGTAAAGTACATGGGACTGTCAAGGTAAGGAACAGTTACATATTGCAAATCTTTCTGCAGGAATTGCAGCGAGAAAACACTTTCTTACGTGCACAGTTTGCACAGAAGACAGAAGCCTTGAGCAAAGAAAAGATCGAGCTTGAAAAGAAACTCTCTGCTTCAGAAGTTGAAGTCCAACTCATCAGAGAGTCACTCAGAGTGGCACTGCAGAAGCATTCGGAGGAAGGGAAGAAACAAGAAGAAAGGGTGAGCTAAAGAGCTGATAGCTTTCTAATTCACAAAAGAATTGGCAGTCAGCCCTTTCCTGCCAAACTGTTCTTGGAACCTGGAGGAGACAATTGGGTGAGACACCCTACATTGACTTCTCATGCAGGACTGGTTTGTTTGAAATGGAACCCTTCATACCTGCTTCATCCCCGCAAAACTATCACAGACAGTGTATAATCTCTCCCTGTCCCAGGTTGTGATGGGGAACCAGCTGGCCTAGGTGAAAAACCAGTCTGACCAGTCATACCAAATGGTACTGTTGCAAGATGTACCTGTGGTACATCATTCAGCATGATTTCTTCTCACTTCTACCTAAAAAGTAGGTGAAGAATCCCACATATGCAGTTGTTTTGGGAGTTTTTACATATTTGCCAGTGCTCTTAGAATTGCCTCAGGTTGAGATTGGTTTTCATAGAAGGAGCTAAATCATCTGGTTCTGTTCACAGGTTGCTCTAATACAGATATTCTTGGGGGACCGGTTTAATAACATTTAGCTCTGGACCACTTGCATCAAAGTCAGCTAAAGCAGTGCTTCTTAAACTTTAATGTGTTTAAGAATCATTTGGAGATCTTGATGAAAATACAGATCCAGATTCAGTAGTTTTGGAAGGGGAGGCAGCCCTGGGATTCTGCATTTCTGACAATCTTACCAGGCGATATTGGTGCATTGGTATAGCGTGGACTTAGAGGCTTGTTTGAAAAAAAAGAAAAAAAAAACTTGTAATCGAAATAATACATGTGTCTAAGTTAAATAACCAACATGTTATCAAATATCAACATCAATATCAATATCAGCCCCACTCTACAGAATTAGCTGTCCTCAACTCTTTTCTTTCTCCTGACATATACGTCTGTATTTTTGAATAGTGTTCTCTTACTTAATGCATTTTTTTGCTATTTTTGTTTCATGAATGCAGTATCTTTTCTCTGATGATACTGATTATGCCTTTTGGGATATCTGCATCTGCTTATAGTGTTTCTTTCAGGTCTTATTTTGTTTTTGTGTCTTACACGTTAGAGGATTGATGATCCTTGAATGAAAGAGTGCTCATATTTAAGAATATAGTATTTTTAAATTGCATGGAAGCTCTGGGTTCATGGAAGTTGCCTGGTGGGCTTCCCTGTGGGATGATCAGACTTAGTCTTCCCTTTTCACTTGGGAACCCTTAAATGTCAATATCTGATGTCTCATCTTACTCTCTCTAAAAAAGAATCTTCAGCCTGCTGCCTGGTGGGGAGGCTGGGGACAGGAATGCTTTTGGCCTTTGGGTTCTCAACACTGAGAAGGAAATTAGATTTAAAGTCCCATAGTTCTACACATAGATTCTTATTTATGCTTATTTTCAACCCAGTGCTTCACTCTCTGTCTCTCTCTGCCATGACTGATACCCCTGAGCTGGGCTCTCTCTGATTTGATTTCTCCTCAAAGAATAAATCTCCAGTCTCCTTTTGGGAAAACCTAGGGTGAGAATGATATCCAGCTAACCTGAATATAGACTTCCAGTGAATTCCCCTATTTTTCAGGTTTATGGCTGATACCTACCTGCCTCAGGTATCTTGTGTTTCAAGTAAAGGGATTCTTGTGGGTTGTGAAGGGCACATTGTCTTCCAAGTTGTCTGTGACTCCTACTGCAAATTATAACTCCTCTGCTCCAAATCATTTGTCCCTCCCATTCCCTTTCATATTCTGAAAACATCTTGAACTATCTTACATACTTTTTTTATTTGTTTTTGGGGGGCTGTGCTGCATCTTTTTTGCTGCATGGGCTTTTCTCTAGTTGTGGTGAGCAGGAGCTACACTCCAGTTGTAGTGTGACTTCTCATTGTCTTCTCTTGTGAAGCACAGCCTCCAGAGCATGCAGGCTTCCATAGTTGTGGCTCTGGGACTCTAGAGCGTGGGTTCAGTAGTTGTGGCTCTGGGTCTTAGTTGCTCCACAGCACGTGGAATCTTCCAGACCAGGAATCAAACCCAAGTCTCTTCAGTGGCAGATTCTTTGCCACTGAACCGTCACGAAAGCCCCTATCTTGTATACTTTTGTCTCCTCTGTTGCCTTTTAAAAATTGGTATTTTATTTTATGCCTGTCATTCTAGAAATATTTTGGAAGGGAGAAAAAATAAACATCTCTGACTGGCCTACCATTTTTTAAATTAAGAGTTGGCCATCAGCATTTTCAATAAGCTTCCCACGTGATTCTGATGCATATTAAGATGTGAGAGTCTGGAGAATCACATGGAGCTTGAACGATACAGATTGTACCTGGGGTAAAGCTTTTAACTGATTTTCAGGGATCCTTCTTAGTACTGTATTGTCTTTGGATCAAATTAGGTCTGAGCCTCTTTGGCATCAATAAATCTGCCTTATTCTCTGCTTTATCTCCAGCTTCCTTTTTCATAAGCCAAAGAAAAAGCCGTAATAGTAAAGAAAAGGTTCCATTCAACTAATCTTAATTGATTGCTTGCTTAGTGCCAAGCATTGTGCTGTGTGTTGGGGATTTGATAAAAGCAAAATGGACACAGCCCCTTCTCTCAAAGAGTTTACAGTCTCCTTAGCCCTTCCAGATGATTGCTTAGCTTTATATAATATGAAGTGTTTAGAGAGGAATCCATTACCTGTCTCATCAGAATAGACCAGGTGGGCTGTATGTATACTACCTATACGGTTATATATACTTTTGCAATTCAGTTCTGATGCAAACCACTCAGAGTTAGCATCAGGCCCCACAAGTTTAAAGGACACGGTCCCCCAAAAGACTATGCTTATTTATTATTTCAGATGCTAACTGCAAGTTTTGGGTTCCCTAGATTGCCTATATTTCTGACCAACTGGCTATAAATCCAGGGGTTCCCATGACACCTTCAGGTTCAGTAATTTCACAGATGACAGTTTTGTTACACAAATCATGATAAGCCAAGAGACAAATAGGACGAGGTCTGGGAAAGTCCTAAAAGCAGGGCTTCCATACCTTTTCCCTCTTGGAATTAGAACCTGTCATCCTCCCAGCACATGCATGTGTTCATCAACCTGGAAGCTCCATTGAGCTTTGGTGTCCAGAGTTTTTAATTGGGATTTTATCATATAGGCATGATTGAACTCAAATCTCCTGTTTTTGTCCCCTTTTCACAGGAAGTTGGGTTCAACTCCATTGGTTTTTGTAGTGATCAGTTCCTGTTCTGAGTCATCTAATTAGCATAAATGCATTTATGGTACGCTGTGGTCCATTGAGCAATATTGCATAGGAACCTGGAATGTTAGGTCCATGAATCAAGGCAAACTGGAAGTGGTCAAACAGGAGATGGCAAGAGTGAACATCGACATTTTAGGAATCAGCAAACTAAAATGGACTGGAATGGGTGAATTTAACTCAGATGACCATTATATCTACTACTGTGGGCAGGAATCCCTTAAAGAAATGGAGTAGCCATCATGGTCAACAGAAGAGTCTGAAATGCAGTACTTGGATGCAATCTCAAAAACGACAGAATGATCTCTGTTCGTTTCCAAGGCAAACCATTCAATATCATGGTAATCCAAGTGTATGCCCTGACCAGTAACGCTGAAGAAGCTGAAGTTGAATGGTTCTGTGAAGACCTACAAGACCTTTTAGAACTAACACCCAAAAAAGACGTCCTTTTCATTATAGGGGACTGGAATACAAAAGTAGGAAGTCAAGAAACACCTGGAGTAATGGGCAAATTTGGCCTTAGAGTACGGAATGAAGCAGGGCAAAGGCTAATAGAGTTTTGTCAAAAGAACGCACTGGTCATAGCCAACACCCCTCTTCCAACAACACAAGAGAAGACTCTACACATGGACATCACTAGATGGCCAACACTGAAATCAGATTGATTATATTCTTTGCAGCCAAAGATGGAGAAGTTCTATACAGTCAGCAAAAACAAGACTGGGAGCAGATTGTGGCTCAGATCATGAACTCCTTATTGCCAAATTCAGACTTAAATTGAAGAAAGTGGGGAAAACCACTAAACCATTCAGGTATGACCTAAATCAAATCCCTTATGATTATACAATGGAAGTAGAAATAGATTTAAGGGATTAGATCTGATAGACAGAGTGCCTGATGAACTATGGATGGAGGTTCGTGACATTGTATAGGAGACAGGGATCAAGACCATCCCCATGGAAAAGAAATGCAAAAAAGCAAAATGGTTGTCTGAGGAGGCTTTACAAATAGCTGTGAAGAGAAGAGAAGCAAAAAGCGAAGGAGAAAAGGAAAGATATACCCATTTGAAAGCAGAGTTCCAAAGAATAGCAAGGAGAGATAAAGCCTTCCTCAGCAATCAGTGCAAAGAAATAGAGGAAAACAATAAAATGGGAAAGACTAGAGATCTCTTCAAGAAAGTTAGAGATACCAAGGGAACATTTCATGCAAGGATGGGCTCAATAAAGGACAGACAGTATGGGCCTAACAGAAGCAGAAGATATTAAGAAGAGGTGGCAAGAATACACGGAAGAACTGTACAAAAAAGATCTTCACGACCCAGTTAATCACGATGGTGTGATCACTCACATAGAGCCAGACATCTTGGAATGTGAAGTCAAGTAGGCCTTAGGAAGCATCACTACGAACAAAGCTAGTGGAGGTGATGAAATCCCAGTTGAGCTATTTCAAATCCTGAAAGACGATGCTGTGAAAATGCTGCACTCAATATGCCAGCAAATTTGGAAAACTCAGCAGTGGCCACAGGACTGGAAAAGGTCAGTTTTCATTCCAATCCCAAAGAAAGGCAACGCCAAAGAATGCTCAAACTACCGCCACAATTGCACTCATCTCACACGCTAGTAAAGTAATGCTCAGAATTCTCCAAGCAAGTCTTCAGCAATACGTGAACCATGAACTTCCAGATGTTCAAGCTGGTTTTAGAAAAGGCAGAGGAACCAGAGTTCCAGGAAAACATCTATTTCTGCTTTATTGACTATGCCAAAGCCTTTGACTGTGTGGATCACAATCAACTGTGGAAAATTCTGAAAGAGATGGGAATACCAGACCACCTGACCTGCCTCTTGAGAAACCTGTATCCAGGTCAGGAAGCAACAGTTAGAACTGGACATGGAACAACAGACTGGTTCCAAATAAGAAAAGGAGTATGTCAAGCCTGTATATTGTCACCCAGCTTATTTAACTTATATGCAGAGTACATTATGAGAAACGCTGGGCTGGAGGAAGCACAAGCTGGAATCAAGATTGCCAGGAGAAATAACAATAACCTCAGATATGCAGATGACACCACCCTTAGGGCAGAAAGCAAAGAACTAAAGAGCCTCTTGATGAAAGTGAAAGAGGAGAGTGAAAAAGTTGGCTTAAAGCTCCACATTCAGAAAACTAAGATCATGGCATCTGGTCCCTTCACTTCATGGGAAATAGATGGGGAAACAGTGGCTGACTTTATTTTTTGGGCTCCAAAATCACTGCAGATGGTGATTGCAGCCATGAAATTAAAAGATGCTTACTCCTTGGAAGGAAAGTTATGACCAACCTAGATAGCATATTAAGAAGCAGACATTAATTTGCCAACAAAGGTTCATCTACTCAAGGCTATGGTTTTTCCAGTGGTCATGTATGGATGTGAGAGTTGGACTATAAAGAAGGCTGAGCACAGATGAATTAATGCTTTTGAACTATGGTGTTGGAGACTCTTGAGAGTCCCTTGGACTGCAAGGAGATCCAACCAGTCCATCCTAAAGGAGATCAGTCCTGGGTGTTCATTGGAAGGACTGATGTTGAAGCTGAAGCTCCAATACTTTGGCCACCTGATGCAAAGAGCTGACTCATTTGAAAAGACCCTGTTGCTGGGAAAGATTGAGGGCAGGAGGAGACGGGGACAACAGAGGATGAGATGGTTGGATGACATCACCGACTCGATGGACATGAGTTTGGGTGAACTCCGGGAGTTGGTGATGGACAGGGAGGCCTGGCATGCTGCATTGCATGGGGTCGCAAAGAGTCGGATGCTTAGTCGTGTCCGACTCTTTACGACTGAACTGAACTGGTCCACTGTGAATAACAAAGACATATTTATTATTTGGGATATTCTAAGAGTTTAGAAGTTACCTCCAGGAACTTGAACAAATACCAGAGAAATTCTTTTATTATACAGTAGAGCTACCAGGTTTTGAAAACTGCCCAAGAATCCCCTCTTCCTTGCCCTTGAACGGAAAGTTCTGGTTGTGATAACTCTGCATTTTATGTCCTAATCGCCAATGGCAAAGTTTATTCAACTTCCTGCCTTCATGGTAGTAGAAAACAGTTATAGTCCTAAGGTCAAAGACAGTGTTCACTTATAAGAAAATAGTTAACGTTCAAGATGGTAGAGGGGTCAGTGGAGAAGGATTCTTAACATTTCTTTCCAATAGGTCAAGGGTCGTGATAAACATATTAATAATTTGAAAAAGAAATGTCAGAAGGAATCCGAGCAGAACCGGGAGAAGCAGCAGCGTATTGAGACCTTGGAGCGCTACCTGGCTGACCTGCCCACTCTGGAAGATCATCAGAAACAGAGCCAGCAGGTAGCAGCAATGACCAAGCATACCTGGGGCAAGTTGGGGGTGGTGGTAGGGGCTTTCTCAACCTTTGCTGCATGCAGTGACCTTGTGGTGTCCTGAAAGGAAAATCCCAAAGGAGTCAGGTCCAGACTCACATCACAACTGAACTGCAAAGTTTTCGAAATATACCTAAAGTCTTCCCTGCTTGTTGACCTAAGCATGGAATCTTGTCTCTCAGCTTAAGGATTCTGAGTTGAAGAGCACAGAGCTGCAGGAGAGAGTGACTGAGCTGGAGAGCTTGCTGGAGGAGACCCAGGCAGCCTGCAGAGAAAAGGAGGTTCAACTGGAAAGCCTGAGACAGAGGGAAGCTGACTTCTCCTCCACCCAACATAGGTAAATATCCCTGCTGCTGCTGCTGCTAAGTCGCCTCAGTCGTGTCCGACTCTGTGCCACCCCAAAGACGGCAGCCCACCAAGCTCCCCCGTCCCTGGGATTCTCCAGGCAAGAACACTGGAGTGGGTTGCCATTTCCTTCTCCAATGCATGGAAGTGAAAAGTGAAAGTGAAGTCGCTCAGTCATGTCCGACTCTTAGCTACCCCCTGGACTGCAGCCTACCAGGCTCCTCTGCCCATGGGATTTTCCAGGCAAGAGTATTGGAGTGGGCTGCCATTGTCTTCTCCAAATATCCCTGAGGGGTTTAAAAAGAAGCAGAGAGCTAGGTTCTGGTCCTGGCTACCCTACTCACTGCTTGTTTGACTTTGGGCAACTCACTTTACTTCTCTGAGCTTTGTTTTCTTTGGATTGTAAGTAATAGGAAAACTGTTTATGAGCAGGGACTGTGTCTTTGAGATGGAATGGGAGTGGTATAGTGGTGCAGTGGGGTTTTCCACTGTCCTTTGGAAAGATCCAACCCAGTGCCTGGCATCATAATAGTATTGGGTAATAGTTATTGAATATGTATGTGTTGAATGAATGGGAGCACTTTGGAAAGTGATTATCTGTATTTGCAGAAGTAGATCCTGGTGCTGATGACTGAGGGTTATCCACATGGTGAATCTTGTGAAGGCTACCAGGAGCATCTGTTACTTCTCCTTAGCCCTAGGGATTGCTCTCAATTGACACAGCAGATTCTGAGAACAAAACAAGATGCTATAATGTACTCTCAGGGTGTCTTGGGAACTTATTCCATATTAATAGCAGTTTCTGAAAATGTCGTGGCTGTGTTTCAACAGCCTCTTGGACCAAATCCAGTTTTTAATGGGATGGATTGGATTTCTCATCCCACATTCAACCACAGTAACCCTGTTGTTTATCTCAGCATATGGCCCATGATGAAAGTGATTGTGGTTAGGGGACAAAGTTGGGTCTGTCCCAGACTGGGTGTGCAAAGAAAAAAGGACTTTTTGTGTTTTTCTGTATTTTCTAAAATTTCTCTATCCTATATGTGTGACTTTTGTCATTTAAATACATGTGATGAATGTTTACTTTTAAATATCTAAGCATAAAGATGCCTTGGGTAGGTAAAGAATTGCTGGCACATTGTATAGGTGCTGACCTCTAGGGAAGGGAACTAACATAGACTGAGCAAGCAGCTTCTGTGTGGCATTCCCTACTTTAAACAGACCTAAGCAATTATCCCCAGCTATGGCTTGGAAGGGCCTACTTCTCTTGCCCAGTAAATAGCAGTATCAGGAATCAAAGCCACATCTCTCTGATTTAGAGTTCTTGAAGAGGCTACTGTCTTTCAGCCTGCAAGATAAGCAGTGTGTGGAAGATGCCGGTGGAGATGGTCCAGCTCAACAAGGACAAGGTCCCCAAGTGGAAATGGAGTCTTGGCAGAAGGAATGTGATTCCCTTCGAAAGGTGACTGAGGGCGTCCAGGCCGTAAGGGGGTAGGCTTAGAGGAAGCAGAAGATTGGGTTTTGGTAGAGAACCATGAATTTCTGGCCCTAAGCCCCCTAGCATCTGTTACCCAGAGTTTTTCCTTTCTTTTCCTAGAAGCCATGCCTGCATAATAAATTCACATTTTAGATAGCCATCTTTAGTACTGACAAGCAAAGTTAGGGAAGGGCATGCCTTTGAATATCCAAACTTAGATGTACCAAAATGGTGCACTGAAGCTTGGTACACTTCCTTCATGACTCAGGCCCTCTACAGAACCTCTTGCATTGAGCAGAGTGTTAGCCAGTGAGGTGGCCCTAATTCAGCATAGAAGAAGGAGCCCAGGACCTACCAGAGAGACTTGTTTGAAGGTCAGCAAAAAAGACCCAGAAACGGTTCAGAGAGTACCTGGGGTCTCATAGGACAGGACACTGGACCTGTTTAGGTTCCCTCCTTGAACAGTGGGACCAAAGCTATTAGTGAAAAACTGTCATAGCCCTGAACAGGACTGGCTTCGTTAAACTGAATTTTCAGTTATGTCCTCTACCAAAGAACCAGAAGGTACACTGGCTGTATATGAAGTTGATTCTACTGGCCGACAGTCATCAGGGTGAAGGGGTCTCTCTCCACCTGACTTCCCCATGGTAGTCATAGGTCCTCCGCGTTGTGTTCCTCTTTGTTTAAACCTCTGCCGGAGCACAGGACTGTGAAGCTAAGTAGCCAGGATAGGGAGTCTGGTTTATATTTCTTGTTTTCACTCTGTTCTCACTATTAATTGGCTGTAGCCAGTTGTGATAATAGTCAAACTGCAGATCTTAGTGCAGCCTCTTGCCATCTGGCCCCACTATTAGCATGTGCTTGCAATCGTCCTTGATAACTTTGCCTTTCAGATTGTGGAGAGGCAACAGCAGAAGATTGATCAGTTGCACTCACAAGTACAGGTGAGCTGGAATCCTTGGGACATGATGGGCAGGACTTGATGGAATTTCTAGAATTCAGCCAACCCTATTCTTTGCCCTGCGATTTACTCGGTGTTAAGAGTACCAGCTTCGGGCTTCTCAGGTGGTGCTAGTGGTAAAGAACCTGCCTGCCAGTGCAGGAGATGTAAGAGACACAGGTTCGATCCCTGGGTGAGGAAGATCCCCTGGAGGAGGGCGTGGCAGCACACTCTAGTCTTCTTGTCTGGAGAATCACATGGACAGAGGAGCCTGGCAGGTGGTCCATAGAATTGCAAAGAGTCAGACACAATTGAAGTGACTTAGCACACATCCAGGGGTACAAGCATGAGACCAAATCAGTGCTTGTGGCCTACAATCTTGTTGGGAAGGGGTTTCATTCAGCACAGTGCAGTGAGAGCATCCATATTACCCTGCGGGAGCATAAAAGAGTCATTGAAAGTAGGGGAGATCAAGGAAGGGTTTCTGGAGACCATGAGGCTTGAAGAAGGAGGAGGAGTTAGCCAGGCAATGAGGAGGCTAGCATAGGATGGTATTGAAATTCTGATAGAAGGAACATCATGGGTAGGAACATGAAAGCATGTGACAGCAGGGTTTATGTAAGTCGTTTGCGTGTTGAGTAAGGTGGCAGCTGGAGAACTGGGCTATGGGAGGGCTTGGACTGTCCAGTGAAGTTAGCTTTTATTCTTTAGGTGGGTGATGGGAATCTACCGTAGCATTTCGTTGGGGTGTGATGTAGTCAGGTTTGCAGCTCAGACTTGAGTGTGGAAGAAGATTGGCAGTTGGAGAGAGGCAAGGCTGGAGGGCAAGTCTGTTGCAGAAATTAAAGACAACTCCTGGTTTCTATTTTGGACCAGAGTAGGAGTGTCCTTAATTGGGTTCTCCAAGAAATTCTAGGTACAGGTTCTCTCTGGATTTTAAAAGAGGCTTTCATACCAAAACAGGTGAAATGCACTTCCACTGAGGAACAGCTGAAAGCTCAGTCCTACCATTGCCTTCATGGGTCTATTTAGTTCACAGATTTCAAGTCCTCTAAAGAGATAGTCAAGCCTAGTGAAAGTTTACATCCATTTATTTTATTACTGTTATTATTTTGGATCTCACTGTGCAGCTTGCAGAATCTTAATTCTGTGTTGGAGATTGAACATGGGCCCTTGGCAGTGAAAGCAGGAAGTCCTAACCACTGGACAGTCAGGGAATTCCCTACATCCATTTAAAATCCCAAGATTTTAGTAGTTTTTAATGGATCTCAAAGTATGTTTCCTGGAACTCTTGACAACATTTTATTTATTTATTTTTAAAATATTTATTTTTGGCTGTGCTAGGTCTTTGTTGCTTTGAGAGGGCCTTCCCTAGTTGGAGCAACTGGTTGCTGCTCTCTAGCTGCAGTATGCAGGCTTCTGATTGCAGTGGCCCCTCTTGTTGCAGAGCACAGGCTCTAGGGTGTGCAGGCTTCAGTAGTTGGGGCACAGGGGCTTGCTCACCAGCCCCAAGGCATGTGGGATCTTCCTGGACCAGGGATTGCACCAGTGTCCCCTGCATTGCAAAGTGTATTCTTAACCACTGGACTACCAGGGAAGCCCTCCACAACATTTTAAATGTATATTTACCCATGATGAGACTTCTAAGACAAATTAAAATGTCAGGTGAATTTGGTGGAATTAGGTGGATTCAAAATGGTCACCTTGGGTCTTTTGTGGTGGTGAGACGTTCTCCTTGGCTGTTTAATGTTTTATTAAAACAAAATGGAAAAGCTCAGAAATATTATTTATACTTAATTTGTCCAAATCAGTTTCAAAACCAGAGGGAAATTGGAATGAACAGAATGAGAGGCAAAAGATAACAAGTCTATATATACCTCCCTCTCCTGACCCTGACCACCCCTATACACATAAACACACATACACAGAACTAGATTAGGTGACTGAGAGCGTGCCCTCGACTCCTTCTCATCTCTGTCAAAAGCATTTAATATACTATGCTATAATGTACTCTCAGGGTGTCTTGGGAACTTCTTGCATATTAATAGCAGTTTCTATTCTACCATTGCCATCATGTGGGTCTATTTAGTTCACAGATTTCAAGTCCTCTAAAGAGATAGTCAAGCCTAGTGAATGTTTACATCCATTTATTTTATTAATATACAATGCTTCCCTGGTGGCTCAGTGGTAAAGAATCCGCCTGCCAGTGCGGGAGACGCAGGTTTGATCCCTGGTTTGGGAATATCCCTAGAGAAGGAAATGGCAACCCACTCCAATATTCTTGCCTGGGAAATCTCATGGACAGAGGCACCTGGTAGACTATAGTCCATGGGCTGGCAAAAGAGTGGAACACATCTTTGTGACTAAACAGCAGTTGTCAAGGGCATTTGGCTGTGAGCTCCTCAGAGACGGGAATGCCTGGTGGTGTCTTCTGTGTCCCTAGTGCCTGTCAGTAGTGAGTGCTCAATCAGTAATTGAACTCAACTGAAACGACATTCCTTGCCGTCGAGAAAGTTATAGTCTAATAGAGGAATCAAGTGCACAGCCAACAAATGTACTCATGAGCCATGAGTATTAGTAGCAGGGCAAGGTTGGGATTAATTGAATCTGATCTGCAGATGAAGAAAGGTTGAGGTGGGAAGTTTCCCAGGTGACTGACAGAGCAGAGGGGCATTCTGGGCAAAAGCAAAGAAAAGTGAGCAACAGTATTGGCGCTGGAATCTTTGGGGATGAAGGCCAGTCAGTCTGTGTGACTAGAGTGGAGGTGATGTGGAGGGTAAAAAGAGGTAAAGATACAGAAGTAGGTAAAGGCCAGGCTGACCTGTTAAAAGAATGCTTTTCTGAGGAGCCTGACCTCGGATGGTACATGGTCAGGGGCTCGAGAAGGGTTTTGATGGAAAGTCACAGATCAGGGTTGTTCTAAAATAATTTTAGCAGCAGTGTGTGGGCAGGGTGGGGCTTTACTATTATGTAGTCCAGACCAGAGGCGATGTGGTCTGACCCAGACTTGTTGCCTCTGATGTGTTCTCCCACCCTCCTTGTCATGGGATTCAGAGCCTAGAACAGGAAGTGGCTCAAGAAGAAGGAACAAGCCAGGCCCTGAAAGAGGAGGCCCAAAGGAGGGAGACAGCCCTGCAGCAGCTGCGCACAGCTGTGAAAGAGGTGAGCAGCACCAGCTAGGCCTCTTGGCATTGTCTTTACAAACCTAATTTCTCTGTGTACTCTACCTATCCCTACTCCCACAAGACCCCCCACATTTTGAGAAGTCTTTTTTGGAGGAGTAAGAAGGAACATTGCATCATCCTTTATATTAAAGGTCCTAAGCCTGTCTTTGGCTGTAATTACCCAGTAATGCATTTTGGATATGGAAAATCATTCTCTCTTATTTTGTCTTCTTGCAGCCACAGGTTTGTGGGGTTGGGGATGAAGGGTTCAAGAAGACTGAAGGTTTGGTGATCCTCCTGGAGTAAACAGAGCTGTCAGCAGGGGGCGGTCAAGGTCACTGGCCAAGTGCCTAGGAAGGGGGCTTCCAGAGCAAAGATGGTCATATGGCCCAGTGTGGGTGAAGGGCTGGGACTAGTGGAGGAACTCTATTCCTTGTCTTTAAAACAGAATAGTGGTAGGAAGGGAAGGAGAGTATGTTAAAGCTGTTGTGGGAAAGGGAGAGAAAGAGACACAGATACACGTGAATGAGCTGGTCTCTGTAGTGAAGCCTGACTCCACCGAGGTGAAGGGCTGAAAAGGCAGGGCACTCTTCAGCACTGTGTCCTCCAGGTCAGCAGCTTCTTTAGCCCCTAGCCTTTACCTTCCCAGTAGCCACTAGCTGTCATGTTGTCTTTCTTGCCCACTTTATTCCTCTGACACACACTGATCAAGCTGGCTGGTGGCCACTTTTGTCAGGGTGGCAGGGAGAGATTGAAACCAGTGTCTCCTCAGATTTCACAGTTCACGTTAAGCCTTCTCTAATAGCCTGGCTAACAGAGTTGGCTGAGGGACTGGCTTCAGATAGAGTTCCGAGGAGCGGGAGTATCTTCTCTGGTTCCTGAACAGAAACCTGGAGGCTGCTGACTCAGTCTGCTGGGGTGCAGTTTCCTCTCCAGTGCTGAGGTCCTGTGGGCCCAACCTACCTGCAGGAGAAACAGCCTGATATTGATGGGGGAAGGGGCAATGCAAAGTCTGTTAGTAGGAGTGGGGAGGGGGAAACGTTGCCTTTGTCTTGTAGCTTCCCCTCAACACACCATATATGTATATCCACATTCGTGTGCAGTTACTCTGCTTCTCCCTGGGCCTGAGTTAACGTGCTCACCTGTCTATCTGCTCAGCTTTCAGTACAGAATCAGGACCTCATTGAGAAGAATCTGACGCTCCAAGAACACCTGCGACAGGCCCAATCAGGGTCCCCGTCTTCATCAGACACAGCTCAGCTGGCATTTGAGCTGCACCAGGAATTGGCCAGTTGTCTTCAAGATCTGCAGGCTGTCTGTAGCATTGTGACCCAGAGGGCCCAGGGCCACGACCCCAATCTCTCCCTGCTCCTGGGCATTCACTGTGAGTCCTTAGACTAGTCTGGGACCTAGGAGATAATGGCTTTCATTCTCCTCTCACCTCTATCTACCTTTCCCAGTTAGATGTTCAGTAAATCTGTTTTGGAAGCAGGCATCCTTATGGGTACCTGGGTGTAGGACAAACAGAAGTGGCCCTTAGGCAGCAGGACTTTTAGCCCATTATCCCTAGCTGTTTTGTCAAAAGTGCCGTGTTCCAAGACGACAGGCCTTAGGGTACTGCCTGTCCACACTGCCCCCTCCACATGGAAGTGTCTTCTGACTTACTTATTAATATTCTGTCAAAATGTTCTTCTCCTCCCCAGCTGTGCACCCAGGGACTCAACTAGATTTTCAGAAGCCAGATGTAATCAGGAGAAAACTGGAAGAGGTTCAGCAGCTACGCCGTGACATCGAGGAGTTAAGGACCACCATGTCAGATAGATATGCCCAGGACATGGGAGAAAACTGTGTCACACAATGAGGAATGCTGGGGGTGGACAAGCTGTGCTCCCCCAGGGAGAATCTGGTCTGCTGAGAGCACCGTCCAGCAGGTCCTGCCCTGACAATCTCTTGCCTCCTATCTGCTGCTATTCCCGGAGAGAAGGGGTGGGAGGGGGGAGGTGTGAGCCTGCATACAGGGCCAAGGGCCGGTGAGAGAATCTTGTTTGTCCTGCCCAACTCTGGCTTTGCCTTGTTGGGTTGCATTTATCCTGTCATCCTGATTCACTCTTTTAGGGTGAGTTACTAATTAACTGCAGGTAAATCCTCACAGACTGTTACCAGTAACGAGCTGATGTCAAAGGCAAACAAACAGGCTGCTTAACTCCCTTCCGCATCCTTTGGGATGGATCCACATTCATTCCCACTCTGTACCTTGGTCGTGCTGATGCCCAAAGTTCCTTAGAAGGGCCGGGAAAGGCTGAGTACCAGTAACAGTAGCCATTTGAGAATCCTCCGGCCCTCTGTGCCAGCCTTCCTGGGACCTGCCTGAGCTGGCTCTGGACTTTCCTAGGCCCAGGCCCACTCCTCCTTCCTCAGGGCTCTTATTCTCACTGATGCCTCAGGGTGATCTGTTCATTAGCAAAGTATTTGCTAGGATTGGGGGCCTGGGGATTATACCCAGGGCTCCTTCATCTGTGCTATCATGCCTATTTACAGGAGACCCACTTGAGCTGCCCCGTGCCCTTGGGGCCCTGGTCATGTAGTTAGCACAGCCCCTTTGTCCTTTGTTCTCAGGCTGGCCAGGTAGCCCCTTCTTGGGCTTTGAGTGCAAACTCTTCTCTATGGTTCTGGATTGATACCACAAGGCACTGTCAAGCTGCTCACCCCCTTCCCCCAAGGCTGGGGCCAGGGCCTGGCATTCTGATTTGTGCCTCTCTTGTGTTTGGGGACGGGGGTCCTTTCCCTTTCCTGTTCTGGGCTCCTTGAGAGTTCAGAGTAGCCAGTACAGGTCAGCTTCAAGGTATAGCGTTTGTGTTTTTAGTTGTTTCTCTGGGGCCTTTGGAGCTCTGCTTTCTGGTTTCTCTTGCCTCTTTGTTGAGAGAGCATCTTGTAGTTGTTTGTGTCTGGTCCTTGGGCCAGCTCAAGGTTTCCTCTAGATCTGGAGCCAGGGCCGTGTGAGGAGGAGTCCTGAGCAGTTCAGGAGTCCAGAGCCAGCCACTGGGAGGTGGTTGCTAAGCTTTGGGCTAGCAGGGCAGCATCCCGGACCTCACTCCCAGGCCTGAATGAGACTCCTTCTTAAGTGTTTTTACAAGTTGGTGTTTTATTTATGGAGTGACTTAACCCTCCATTCAGAGCATCCCCACCCAGCTGTCCCCTCAGCCTCTGGGCTCCTGCCTGCTAAAATCAAAGCTGCCTTGTTGGTCTCCACCCTGAATTGGGAGCCCAGCCACCATGCTCACGGGTATTTTTTCCTCATAAAGTTTATAAGCAGTTATTTATATGAATCCTTGTTATGTCAACTGGTTTGTATTGCCTATTTTGTTTACAAAATAAAAATTTAACAGACTCCTCGGTTTTCCCTTGCCTTCCATCGCCATTCATACTCCACCCCTCATTTTGGCTTATCAGGGCCAAAGCCTGTGTGCTTAGCCAAGTTCTCCGAACAGCAGCAAAGAGGGAACTTTGGCAGGTCCAGCCTCATGTTTGTATCTCTACCACTTCTGCTCCTCTGTCTGTGGAGATGGATAAGATCTCTTCCTACAGCACTTTCTATTGCATGACGCTGCCCTGAGTCATACAGCAAGTTTGTCATGGAGTTTCAGTAATCCTGACAAGGAAGTCTGCTGCCTGTGGGTTGCTGCAGGGAAGTGGCTTCCCCAGAGCAAGGCAGGGCACTGTGTTTGCCTCCAGGAGCTAGGCTTGTCTTCCTGGGTTATTCTTGGGGCCCTGGACCTGGGGAGACTTATGAGGGGTGTCATGTCCCACCCCAGACAGATAGCGGAGTCTCCAAAGTTGGGCTGGTTGCTGCCTCGTACTGTACTCCCTGCATTTTGCTGGTGGTAAGTTTTTGGAGGGTCATATGCAGCATGAAGTCCCGGTGGGGCTGGGGCCACCCCCAGACCAGCTGTGGATTTTTAACAAGGGCCCAGCCAGACTCGGGAACCCCACTGCCAGCCTCTGCCTGCACCGGGTCCAGAGCTAGAAGCCTTTCTCACCTTGGCCCCCATTTGGCTCTTTGAGGGCGTGGCCCTGTCTCCGGCCACCACCCTTGTCTGAACCTGCCTATCTGAGCAGAGGGAGAGGAGCTCTGGGGAAAACTCGCAGCGAGGGGTTGTCACTGTCGTGGCGTGCCCCTCGGGGTTAGCTATGTGTGGGTGGCCCACAGGACAATGCTCGACTGGAGCCAGGTTCCCTGGGCGGGGAACTGAGAACAGCCCCGAACCTTCAAAGCTGAGCAGCGGCGTCGTGGCACCCGGGGGAGGGCAACCAGTTGGGTGCAGCAAACCTGGGCGAGGCTGAGGCGGCCTCTGCCAAGCCCCTCCCCCCGCCCTTTCCGTCAGATCGCTCCCTGGCCTCACACTGTGAGCCCCAGGCCGGGGAGGGCTGAAACGGGCAGCCCTGCGTGGGACGCGGGTCCCCGGCGCGCCCAGTCCCCCAGGGGGAGGGGAGGGGGCCCGGCGGTGCGCGGGGCGGGGTCGCGCAAGCCCCGCCCCGGCCGCGCGCCTGTCCGCGCCGCCCATTGGTCCCGAGAGCGGTGACTCGCGGGCAGAGCAGGAAGGAAACCGCTCCCGAGCGCGGCGGCCTCGTCTCTAGGCCGTGCAGCTGCTGCCACCGCCGTCTGTCTGCCTGCCCTCCCGTCGGTCCACCCGCAGCATGAGCGGCCTGCGCGTCTACAGCACGTCGGTCACCGGCTCCCGCGAAGTGAGTGTGCGCCCTGGGCTAGAGCGCGGGCGGCGGTTCCGGGGCTCTGGACCCAGCGCCTGGGACCCGCCCCCAGGGCGGGGGCGCCGAGGTGCTGGGCATGGCCTCCGGGAGTTGGGCTGGGGGCAGGTTCTACAGCCCCATCCTGAACCTTGAACATTTACTGAGGGCATCCTGGGTCCTCCGCACCCCCACTACGAGGCCGATCCTTGACCCTGTCCTTATCTGGCCCTTCCTCTCTCCACTGTGTCTATACTTGGGGCGGGGGTGGCCCCTTACCAGCCTCCACCCAGGCCTGCCCTGCTTTCCCCTTGCTGAGCTCCTGGCTCTCCCCACCCTGAATTTCTCTCTTACCTTCACCCTGACTCCCCTCCTCATGGTTGGTGGTCCCTCTCTCCTCCCACACCACCACAAGCCTGACTCATCCTCCCAACTCCCTGTAGCCAGAACCCTCCCCTAGGGTGTGTAGAGGGACAGGGGGGACCATAGCTCCTGACCACAGCCCCTTTGTCCCTGCCCAGGATTCTCCCCCTCAACCTTCCAGGCTGCCCGCTAACCTCTACCCGCCCTCTGCCCCCAGATCAAGTCCCAGCAGAGTGAGGTGACCCGCATCCTGGATGGGAAGCGCATCCAGTACCAGCTAGTGGACATCTCCCAAGACAACGCCCTGCGGGACGAGATGCGAGCCTTGGCCGGCAACCCCAAGGCCACCCCACCCCAGATTGTCAACGGGGACCAGTATTGTGGGGTATGGGCCTCGGGTGGGGGTGGAGGGAGCGTTACAGGAGGATACCAGCCAGAGTCAGACCTGAGACAGAACACCAGCACTCTGGTGACCGCTTCTCTTCCCCTCCCCTAGGACTATGAGCTCTTCGTGGAGGCTGTGGAACAAAACACACTGCAGGAGTTCCTGAAACTGGCCTGAGCCAAGTCAGCCCCCTGGACTTCGTCATCACATTCCCCTCCCCAGCCATCACCCCGGCCATGAAGGACCTTGTGACCAACTTCCCTGTTATTCCTAACCTGAACGGGGGGCCTCTCCCCTCAACCCAAGACCCCTTCTCCTCCCCTAACTGTAAGCCCCCTCTTCTCCATTCAGCAGCAACATTCCTCACCCACCGGTCTCAGAAATTGTCTTAAGCAACAGCCCAAGTGCTGGTTGTCCTCAGCTCGGTCCTGAGGCTGCCACCCTGCCTGGCACTGGCTGATGGGCACCTTTGTTGATTCCATTAGCCAAGGCTCTGCCAAAGGCCCCGCAATCCCCGTCCGGGAGCACCGCAGAAACAATTAAATGTTCCATTCCATTGGCACCGTGTCTGTCTGGTGTGGCCTGTGCCTCCCAGGTCCTGGCTCTGAGCAAAGCTAGTGGTAGACGTGATTGTGCTGAGGCTGTGCTCGGTGGGCAGGTCGACTGGCAGTCCCGTGTGGCACCTTTGTGTGTGTGACAGTGCATGCGTTTGGATATATGCCCAGAACACACACGCACACAATTGTGTTGGACCGTTGGTCTCTAGAGATACTGGGGGGTGGGTCACCCTGCAGTGCTCGTGCGTGTGGTGGTGTCCATGATGCGCTTGTGCCCTGGTGTGCACTGCATGTTTGCATGCCAGTCAGTAACAGGGTGGTACCCTGTGCCCTCCTGTCTGTGTCCCGACAGCTCAGCTCGGTGTGGGGGTGTCGTGGAAGTGGGTGCCCAGGTGCAGTTCTGCCAGGGTGGGGGCAGTGGCTCTGATGCAGTGTTGAAGTGTCTACGTGCTTGTCCTGTGCGTGTCTGGGCGCAGGGATCCGCTGGCTGCACGCTGGCCCAGGAGCCGCTGGGCTGGGGCGGGGCCCGGGCCCTCCTTCCCCTGGAGCAGCTAAGCCCTCAGGGCCCAAAGAGGAACCTACAGGACAAAGACCCAGGGCCAGGGCCGCCCGCTGGGGCTCGGGTTACAGCGGATCGGGTGGGCGCCGCCCCCTCCGCAGAGCTAGCGCAGCGGGGCTGCCCCGCCAAGACAGCCTCGCGGAGCAGCCGGTATCAGGCGGGCGGGCGGTTTATTTGGGGCCGGGGGCGGGCGGTTTATTTGGGGCCGGGGGCGGGCGGTTTATTTGGGGCCGGGGGCGGGCGGCGAGGCCCGACGAACCCGAAGCAGCAGCGTGGCGTTGGGCACCAGGCCCGCGGCCTGCAGTGTGAGCGCGTCGTCGTTGTAGACTGTGGGCGGGAACGTACTGAAGATCTCGAAGGTGCTGGGCTCCACGGCCCTGGGGACAGGGAAGCACAGATCAGGTTGGGTCGTGGCGCTTGAGCCCCACTGCGGTCGCCATCCGTGCCCCGCGCCCACCTGGCCTGTGCGAGCAGGGCGCGAACATCGCCGACCCTGTCTTCCGGCCGCATCATCAGCAGGAAAGCCTGCTCGCCGTTCTCAGACTTGATGCGCAGCATGGAGAGCAGGGGCGCCGGCGACTCCGGAGACTCCCGGCTCCTGCGGACCCAGAGGTCGTCAGTGCTCCCCCGAGGAACTCAAGCCCAGCGTCCTCACCTTTCCACTCGGCCCTCACCTCGCACGCTCAGCAGCCAAGGCAGGCGTCTCCACCACGATCTCCTGGATCCGGACAGGCAATGGGCAGCAGTTCTGGAAAGCATTGATGAAGTGGACAGAGCCCTGGACCCTGCCAGAGTCAGGGCCTCCCCCAACCCCTACAGGGGACATCTCCCTGCCCAGGGATGGATGAGACCAGTGAGCCAAAAGGGGCCCAGTGTGTAAACTGGGGCCCAAGGAGAGGAAACAGAAGGGAAGCTTTGAGAGGTGGCTCCATCATTCCCTTATTCTAGTGGGGAAGACGTAATCCGACAGCGACCAGGCTGGATGCCTAACCCAGCATTTCCCTAGGGAAATGACACCTGAGCTGACTGAAGGATGAAGAGTTCTTAGAAATGGAAGGAGGGCGGGGGAAGGATATCCCAGATAGCATAGATGAGAGAAGGCTTCTGAGAAGAGGTGATATATTCGAGAGTCTGGAAAATCCCATGAACGGAGCCTGGTAGGCTACAGTCCATGGGGTCCCAAAGAGTCGGACACGACTGAGCGACTTCACTCTCTTTCTTAGTTCATGGGGATTAGGCTGGACTGGGAAGAAAGAAAAGGTAAAAGATGGGAAGAGGACCAGGAAGGAATGACAGGCTTTACCTAGGAACCACTGGAGGGTTTCAACAGGGAAGAGCCAAGATCCAATTTGCATTTTTAAAAGGGCACAGAGGCTGCTGGGGAAGGATGGCTGGCAGAGTGGGAGTGGAGGTGAGGTCAGTGAGGGGGCCACTGCAGTTGTCTGGGAGACACGGGAGCCTGGGCTAGGTTGGCAGGGACAGAAATGGAGAGAAGAGATGGATTTGGGAGCAGTTCTGGGGATCGACAGATCTGGCAGGACTTGGCCACGTGTGGTGAAGGCAGAGTCAGGGGTGGAAACGGGTTTGGTACCTTTCACGGGGAGAAGAGGACAGGGAGTGAGAAGAGGGAATGGCAAGTTCTGTGAAGCCCAGGAAGGTGTATTTCAGACTGAACCTCGAGGGGGTGACCTGGACTTGGGCTCACCCCCAACCTAGAGTCCCCTGACCTGCCCGTTCTTACAGCTCCTGCTCCCATATTGTGCCAGATGCTTTCTGGTCCCTACTCAGAGCCCTCAGCAGCTCCATCATTTCCAGGAGACAGTGGAACAGCTAGCTGTGAGGGGCCTGTCTCTCCATGCAGGCCATCCTGAGGGGCCCCCAAGCCTGAGCCTCCAGATTAACCACTGCTCTGGCCAGCTGGGTGAGGGTTGATGGCAACCACACACAGTAAGGCCCGGAGAGCCAGGGCTGGGCTCACCTGCAGGGTATCCCGGATCGGGCCCCGGATGTCAATCACCTCGCCTTGTCGGATCACAAATTTGGGGAGCCTGTTCAGAAACTTCTCGGCGGTCATCCTGGAGCCTGCAGGGAAGGCATCGGGGAACCTTGGTCGGGCGGGGACTGGAGTGATGGTGGAGGAGGCCCACCTGGAGCTTGTTGGGCACAGCATTCCCACCACCTGGCTCAGCCACAGGGCTGAGCTCACCTGAATGCTCTATGCTGTCCAAGGGTTTTCGAATCCTCTGCAGGCCTACCACGCGGCCCTCACCTGGGAATGGGTCCAGCCCATGCTCTGGGTAGACCTGACTGCGCAGGTCACTCACCTGGCAAGAAGGAAGGGAAACAGTGGCAGGCACAGCTCTTCAGCCCTGGGCTTCATCCCCACCCCTCCGTGCCCAGAGACCCCAGGAATAGGCCCGTGGGGTGGCCTGACACAATCCCCATTTTACAGATGAGGAAGCGGAGGCCCTGGGAGAGAGCAGGAGACCTGCCATTTGTGCAGCTCTCACCCACCTGATCCCTGCTCTCCCTGCAAGCTCCCCTCATCATGCCAGCTGGAGTCACAGTACTGACATCCCCCTCCCAGAGCAGGGGAGGGATGAGGGTGTTTAGGAGAGGCCAAAGCCTGGCTTGGCACGCACTGCCTCGAACACCCCCGGTCGTGACTCACGGTAGTTTCCAAGCCCGGCTGGCACGCGCTCCCTCACATGCTCACATTGTGGAACTAACACACCACCCTCGGGGGCACCGCCTCAGGTTGGTCCAGTCACCCTCATCTCACCGCCCACCACCCCCACAGCAGGGGGCTGGCTGCACCTCAAGTTCTTTAGTTCCAACATCTGCCTCCTCCCAAGGCACTGCCTTCCACCCCAACCAGGAGACGCCAGGAGCCCCTAGGGGAAGCCAGGTCGCTTTTGCATGGACTCTTCACTGTCCCCAGTTGGTCCGGGTGTCCTGGACGTGGTGGAGGAGGGTCCCAGGCAGCTGAAGGCTGTGCTTCGAGGCAGCCAGCAGGGGGCACTGCCTGCTGCTCAGCCACCAGCCTTCCCTGCTTCAGGCTGCTGCTGCTGCTGCTGCTAGAGCCCCAGGGGCCACCACAGCCTCCCAGCTCCCTTCCCAGGCTGGTTTCAGGCTCCCTCTCCTTCTGGAGAGGTCATCAGATGGTGGGGGGGGGGTCCCCTGAAGTGGAGTAGCGCCTCTAGGTGAGGCCTGAGAAAGCAATCCCACCCCCCCTGCAAAATCCCCACACTGGGAGTGAGTGAGTGGATCTGGGATCAGCCCATCACCTTAAAGGGGACGCCATCAGGGTACAGCCGCTGGAGCTCTGAGGGGAAGAAGCCATCCAGTATGTCTCGGAGGCAGCGCTGTGGGGAGAGAGGTCGGATGAGGCCTGGGCTGGACCCTGTTTCCTGTCTAGATGGCAGGCTACGGGGCCGGGCTCCCTCTGTGGATCCTACTCTGGAAGTAGAGCCCCAGGGCTCGGGCAGGTAGGAGTGCTGCTGAAGGCTGCACATGAGCCTGGGGTGCTGGGGGAGAGCTGGGCCAATTTAATGGTGAGCAAGGGGTTGGCCACCGGAGCAGCTTGAGGGTGCTTGGGCCTGTCTCCCCATCCCTGTCACTCCTACCTGTGTGGAGGGATCATGGAAGGGCCGGAAGGGCCCATTGAACATCACGATGCCATTCCGGTAGAGCCTCAGCGGGATGGGTTCAAGGGTCTGGTGCGGCACTCTGTCGGGCACTGGCATCACCTGGGTGTCGCTGTCCTCCACCAGCTCGCTGAGATCTTTCAGGCTGGCCAGCAGCCTGTCAAAGTCCACCTCGGGAGGAACCAACGAGTCCCCTGGCAAAGCGGATAGACACCCATAAGCCTCTCTTAGGGGCTGCTGTGTGTTCCGGGGCCCTGGCTTCCATGGCCCCTTCCCACACTGGGCAGGGGACTTAGCATCTCTTTAAGTGACCCCCCTGGAGAGGGAGAAGGACAGCTGACCTAGATAATAATACTGGCTGTCTTTTAGTGAGCATCTGCTTTGTGCGAGGGGTTTACCATCTATTATCCTATTCTCTCTTCATGCCAACCCTATGCTGTAGGGACCATGAACATCCCCATTTTCCATATTAGGAAACGAAAGGCTAGAGGTTAAAGGCTGGCCTAGGGACACACGAGTAAGTGGTGGGAGCAGGACTCATCCCGGGTCAGACGTGCCAGGCACGGGGTTAGCAGCTGAAAGGCTCAGTGCTGAGTTCCCAACGGTCTGAGCTCAAATTCCAGCTCTTCCCCTCCTTCCTGCATCACCCTGGTCAAGTCATTTTACCGCTCTGCACCAGAGCATTCTCTTCTGGAAGGGGATGATGACAGTACCAGGAGGGTGTGAGGATCCAAGAGGACCATGTAAGGCTTCCAACGAGCATGTGTCTGTCAGCTACTGTTAACAAGTCCACCGCGCAGGAATGGGCTACGAGCCAGGGCTTATTTATCTCCATTTTACACATGAGGAAACAGGCCCACAGAGACGGAAAGTGACTTGCCCCAGGCCACTTGATGAGTTAGAAGAAGTGGTTGACCTAAAATCTGTTTTTCCCACCCATCTGCACCATCAGGAGAGGGAGGCGAGGGTCAGGACAGCCACTGGACAGAATGGACATGGGACAGACCTTGGATTGGACATATGTTTCTTGAGTCACAGAGCCCTTTGACAAGCTGGCAGCTTTGGCCTCTGCTTCTCCATATAGCTGTTCCTAAGCTTCGTGGGGTGGTGGGGACAGTCAGGACAGGTGCCAGCGCAGAAAGGGGGACAGGGCAGCTGGGATGCTGGTGGGGGGCAGGCCAGGAGCCTGTTCTCAGTCTTTGAAGGGATCTAGCCCCCAAGTCAGAGAAGGCAATGGCACTCCACTCCAGTACTCTTGCCTGGAAAATCCCATGGACAGAGGAGCCTGGTAGGCTGCAGTCCATGGGGTCTCTAAGAGTCGGACACGACTGAGCAACTTCACTTTCACTTTTCACTTTCATGCATTGGAGAAGGAAATGGCAACCCACTCCAGTATTCTTGCCTGGAGAATCCTAGGGACGGGGGAGCCTGGTGGGCTGCTGTCTTTGGGGTCACACAGAGTCGGACACGACTGAAGCGACTTAGCAGCAGCAGCAGCAGCCCCCAAGTAAGTCATCTACTAGGGTGGCAAGGCTACAAAATACTGATGACTGGGGACTTCCCTGGCAGTCCAGTGATTAAGACTCTGTGCTTCCAATACAGGGGGCACAAGTTCGATTCCTGCTAGGGAAACTGAGATCCCACATGCCTGCCACACGGTGCAGCCAAAAGCAAAAAAATGAAAACAAACACCGGTGGGGCTTTCTGGTCCTCCTTGGAAGTTGTTTTTCACCACGACAGCCAAGGTGCGGCAGGATGTGGGTCAGGATTCTGGGGACCCAGTTCCTTCCCCCACAGAGGTGCAGTTACTGTACCAGGGGAAGTACAGATGTGGGCGGCCCTATTTCCTGTTGCCTTTGTGGCTGCTGAAACGGTAGGCCCCAGCTGGCCTTCCCCTCTGCCTGTCTGCACCTTCTACTGCTGTAGGGGCTGCACCTGCCCCACCCTCTCCTAGGGTCCCCTGGGGTCCCTGAGACTCCCACGAAAAACTCACAGAACATCCTGGGTATCCCTGGTATGAGTCAGAACAACATCAAGACACTATTTTCCTTTAATAACTAACTACTTTCAGAACATCTCCGTAAACCTAAAAATAACAACAGAGCAGCTCATCACTTTCCACGCCTGCCCCTGTCCCTAGCTTCCTACAGATGGGAAAGCGAGGCCCAGGAAGTCACGTGACTTGGCCAGAGGAGGCCATGCAGAGCAGAGCCAAGAGGAGCCGCCTCCTGGGGCCTGGGCTCTTTCAGGGAGCTGTTGGGTCGGCAGGAAAGGCGCAGGCAGAAGGCCAGGGGAGGACGCCCAGAAGCCACAAAAGGGAAAGGGACAGTTTGCCAAGGAAATCTCTCCCAGCCAGGGTGGAGAAGTGAAAGCAGGGTGGGCTGGCAGGTATCAGATGCCACAGATCCGAAGTGAGACAAGGCACCCCCAGAGAAGGAAACGCAGCTCTGGACAAACCAGGGCCGAAAGAATAAGGCGGGAAGAGCCAGGCATCACCCTCTCGCAGCAGGGAGTGCTCAACAGAAGCCGGGGGCCCCCAGACCCCCAACAACCTGGCAGCCACGTCACATGGGATGAGGCAGGTCAGACAGAGGTCAAGTGGGGCACTTGCTCTCTGAGCTGCAGTTTCTCCAGGGAGTTGGGGGGAGATACTAGAACTCTCCATCCTTCCCACAAGATCCGGGGGTGAGCTGACTACATGCCGAGCACCGAGAGGCAGGCCTTCCTGCTTCCACTCTACAGATGAGGAGACTGGGCCCAAGGAGGCAACACGCCCCAGGTCACACCGTGTGCAGGGCCCAGGTGACCCTCGGCCTTTGTCCTCTGTGGCCACGCAGGCTGCCTCTCAGTGCTGGTTCTTCAGAATCTGCTTACGGGGCGGGGGGCGGGTTCCTTCCCAAGGAGGGGCACAGTGCAGGGAGACCCTCATCCAACTTGTGAGGGCCCATGATTTTACTTCTGGAGGGGAGTGCTGAGGCTCGGAGATCGAGTCCACGCTCCCTGACCCTCGGGGCCCAGAGCCTCTGGGCCCCAGCTCTGCAGCCGCTGTCGGAAGGCTCTCCGGGCTCACGCTCTGGGGCCGTACGAGCAGGGCTACCACTTCCTAGCTGTGGGACCCTGGGCACGTGGGCCAGCGTCTCTGGGCCTCAGCTTCCTCTTCCACACAACGAGGACGATAACAGGCCGCACTTCACAGGGCTGCAGGGAGGCTCACGGGAAGTGCCTGGCAGACGGCCGCTGCTGTCACTCGCGCCCCTCCCTCTTGCTCACCTCAGGGTTCGGGGCGCCCTCTCACCACCTCTGAGGAGGCCCTTGTCAGGAGCCCCTCCCCTCACCCCGAGCCTAGGTCCCTGTTCCTCCTGGGTTTCTGGAACCCTCGGGCCCACTCTCGGTCCTTGTCACAGGTTGTTGTCATTTTGTCTGTCTTCCTGGCTACACCAGCAAGAGCATCCAGCCCTGAGCCTGGCCCAGAGAGCGTTGCTGAAGAAGCCCTGGACCCACTCCTCCACCCACCACCCCGCCATCCAGCAAGCGTGCCTGGAGCGGCCATGCTCTGCCCGCCCTGAGCAGCATGGTGGTGCCCACGCCCAGGGTTCTGCCCTCCTCAGGCTCAGACTTGAGCAAAGGAGACGGAGACAAACGGTGCCCGTGGCATGTGGTTAAGTGCCACCAATGGGGCCGCAGGGCCCATAGGCGGGTTAGACCCTGTGACTACGTGCAGGTTGAGTGGGGGGCCCACCCTTGTGGGAGGCCCAGCTGGCTGCCGTGAAATGCCAGCAGTGGCTGAGGCACCCTGGCAGGCCCGTCCCCAAGCACCCAGGCGAAGGCGGTTGAACAGGAAGCAAACCCACTGCTTCCACACACCTGCAAGCCAGGCCCTGCTCTGGGGACTTTGCCTACAGTTGCTCCGCTCTTCAGAGGAACCAGCAGGGAGAAAACAGGCCCCCAGAGCCTGGTTACCTCTGGCACCACAACCAGCCTGACTCAGCAGGGTCCGACTGCTCAGGCCACTCCTCTGAGCATCACGCTGCCCATCCCCCCTCATCCTGTGCAGGGGCTCCGACCACCCAGGCCAGGGCACCCAGGCCCTGCATGGGCATCTGCCCCTGGCCTTTGGGTCGAGCGAGCCCGTGCTGGCGCTCCGGAGCAGAGCAGGCCAGAGCAGTAAATGGACACAGTCCCTGGTCACTGACTGCGCATCGACCTGCAAGGATGCGCCACACACACTAGGGGCACGCGAGGCTCTCCATGGCCTGGGGAGGGGTGGTCAATCGTGCCATCTCCTCACTTCACAGGGCAGGATGTGGACTCAGAGGGGAAAGCGGTCTCCCCGCACAGGGTCTGATCTGACCCACGCCCCCCTCTTCAGCCAGGGCCTTTAAGGCTTTCACTCTAACGCAGGGCCCTTAACCATGTGCCCAGGCAGCTGCAGGGCGGCACCATGCCTGGCGCCAAGCAGGCGCTCCATGCACATTTGCTCGAGCAGGTGGGCTTTGAGCTGAGCTTCAAAGGAGTGGAGAAAAGGGGGCAGGGCACTTGCAGGGGAAGTGGTCACAGCACAGGCCTGAGCTGGTGGGAGGCGGCCAGCCTGCCTGAGGTCTAGGCCAACCCAGTTCCAGGGGCTCGAGGGCCACCTGGGGATGAGTGAAGCCGGTTGCAGCCCCACAGAGGAGGCAGGGTGGCTTCTGGAGCGGAGATGCAGGAGCCTAGGCTTGGGGAAAAGGGTTGGGGAGGTGAGGATGGTAGGAGGAAAGCAGGAACTGGACAAGGGGTTGGAGGACTGAAGTGCTCAGAGGGGTGGGGAGAAGGGAGTGAGGACTCAGAGTTGGCCGGAGCTCTCAGCCCTGAGGCGCAGCACCTGACTCGAAGGTGGTTAGGACCAGAGCTGAACGGTGCCTTTCATGTCTCTGCACACCCTGCAGCGCCTGGCACGGCCTCCACGCAGCTTACTGGTGGGAAGGGGAGAATGACCTGGCCCGGGGCCAAGCCCTTGCAAGGCTTCCTCTCAAGCCCCTGGGCCCTTCGTTGGCCTAATCAACTGTCCTCCCTAAGGCAAGAGTCCCAGGCTCTAGAAAGTTTGGATCAGCCTGTTTGCCTAATACAGATACCCCAGCTCACCTGTCAGCTGGCCTGCTGCCCCAGGGTCTGCGGGGGGTGGAAGCCAACAGCTGTTGTTGAGTCACTAAGTCGTATCTGACTCTTTTGTGACCCCCATGGACGGAAGCCCTCCAGGCTCCTCGGTCCATGGCATTTCCCCAAGCAAGAAGATGGGAGTAGGTTGCCATTTCCTTCTCCAGGGGATCAGACAGCCTAAGAAACAGGCCAGAGCAACAGGGCCAGCCAGAGACCAGCTTCAGGGACCCGAGGACCCTTGGGGCAGGGGCAAGCTAGCCCCTGGGGACAAGGCTGTGGGGAGAAGGGAAAAAGCTGGGGCAGTCCCTAGAGAAAAAGCTGCTAGAAATGAGAAACATGTTGTTCCTCTGGCAGGACAGCTAAACTGAGGCCCCTCCCTGCTGAAGAATCGAACGGCAGAAGAAAGACGGAGAGCTCGCGGTCGGGTGGCTTTCACAAGTGACTTCAGAGCGGCGTACTCTGAGCAAAAACAAACAACGCAGGGGAGGTGGGGCTGCTCTCTCTTTGAGGGAAGAGGCTGGAATCCACAGAGCCAGGTCCAGAAACTGGCTGTCTGGTCTGACCTCTTCCCCAAAGGAGCAGGGAGGCCCCACTGCCCAGGAGGACGTCTGGCCTCCCACAAGTCAGCAGGGCCACACGAGGCCTGAGCCGGCACACCACGCGGGGTGGGGTGGGGTGGGGGGTGTGTGTACGCGCGCGAAGTGCTGGCAGGCCTTTGGTCCTAGACCCCAGGGAGGGACATTCTTACAGCTTCTGGCAGTTGCCTGCCAGGTCTCGCCTTTCATCGGGGCAGAGGTCCTTGGAGACACTGAGCACTCTGCACAGGGTTCAGCTCCTGGCACGGCCTGAGCGCCATACAGTCCCCCAGCTTTGCCATGTCCCAAAAGGACTGGGCATCTTCCCCACAGCCCTGCTCCCCAGGGTACCCCCAGGTTCCTCCCACCCTCTCCCTGATGTACAGTCATCGTCAAGACCAGGGATTCTCTTCCTAAATCTCTCTGCTCTGCCCCTCCTCACCAGCCCCACCCATATGCTGGGCATCATATTATCTTCTACCCTGGATGACTGTAACCACCTCCCAATGGGCTCTCAGCCTTAAGTCTTGCCCTTTCCCTCAACAGTCTTCAGACTTAAGTGCCTCTGTTTTCTTATCTGTAAAATGGAATCATTCCTGGCCCATGTCAAGGCTACTTATAAAAATGCCTTAAGTTAGTAATGTGGTACAAATGGGAAATGATACTTTTGCAAAAAGGGTGAGGGGGTTGTGCCCCGAGACTTAGGGGGATCTGCTCAAAGTGCAGAAGGTGGGACTCTCAGGTTTTCAGCCTGGGTTTTTACCCAGCAGGAAACTTATGAAATTAGGACAGGGTAGGTGCCTTCCAGATGGTCCCGAGGGCCAACCCCACGCTCCCACGAGACTGCCACTGCCTTCTGATGGCGGAAAACAATGAGAGCTCCCATTTGTGGACTGACAACCTGCAAGGTCAGTGCCAGATGCTGTGTCCAACTCACGGCTCCTAATTAACTCCACAGGGAAGAATGAAAGTGAAAGTCGCTCAGTCATGTCTGACTCTTTGCGACCCCATGGACTGTAGCCCGCCAGGCTCCTCTGTCCATGGGATTTCCCAGGCAAGAATGCTGGAGTGGGTAGCAGTTCCCTACCCCAGCCCCATCTACTGATGAGGAACTGGAGGCTCAGAGAATGGAACTTGAGTATCCAAATCACACCGGGGCTAGGTGGGAGGGCGGAGATGAGAACCCACCTCACATTCTGGTCACACCCAGGATAAGTGTGACCAACTCCACAACCTGGAGAACTACCTTCCAGGCAATGATGGAAGAATGGACCCAGCTTTCAGAACCCAGCCAGTTCAGTGGCCCCAAATCTCTGGAGTGCATCCCTCTGGATATTAGCGGTAGAGTTAAAAAGCGGTGGCGTTCCACAGAAGTGGGTGGATTCCAATGGTTTGCTACAGATGAACCTGGAGAGGCAGTCTAAAGAGGTGGCTGAGCCCTGGACTGAGAGGCGGCTTCCAAAGGATGGGGAATCGCTTCTAAGGGCCACAGCTTTTGAATGGGTGACATTTTGTAAACTATAGTGCCTGAGACAAGGGAGGTCTTGTTAACATTTTGCATCTCTGGGTCCCTGGAGCCTTTAGCAACTTGAGCAAGCAGAGTCCGGGGTTAGGTGGTCAGTGTTGGAGGCTGGGGCCTCTCTCTCCTGCCCCCGTGACAGCAGCAAGGCAGAGGAGCGGGGGCGCGAATGAGCTGGTGTCCCAACAGCTGCGGGCCATCCAGAGCTGTTGGAGTTTCCTTTGCAGGAGGGGCCAGGGTGGACCCCAACTCTACCTGGCTTCCAGAACTTCTTGGCCGTCATCCAGTCCTTCTCGCCATCCTCCGAGTCCTCCTGGTCCATGGGCTCACCCACCCACTGCAGCCCGTAGTCACCGAGGAACCGCTGGGAGGAGAGAAGCCGGAGGCATCAGGGGGCGCTCACTGTCAGCTCAGCCCCTTCCCAGGGAACTGGTGGCATCATGCAGCCCCCCACTTCAGGTCTTGGCCAATGGGGCCGTGGGGTTATGGGGCCAGGCCTCTGGGCCACTTCCTCGCTGTGGCCTTGGGAGGCCCCTTCTCCTAGAGCCTGAGGCTTCTCCTTGTAAAATGGGAGTTGTCAGACGAAGCTTGTGAAGATGACTGACGTGTATGTCCTTAGCACAGACCCCGGCACAAGTAGGAACTCGCTGAAGGCAGCCATGATGGCTGCGGGAGGCCGTGTGGGTCTGGCCCGAGTGGGAGGAGGGGCAGGAATGCCTCGCTCTGCGGGCTCAGAGGTATGCCCACCCACGTGTGGCCTCTCCAGGGCTGGCCTCACAATCCTTTGCCACAGGAGGGCTTCTGAGTCGTCCATACTTCCTGGTGCTGCTTCCTCATCCCCACGCCCTTCCTCCACCCACTCCCGCTGGGCCTCCAGCTCCACAGCTCACTGCAACTCCTTGCAGGCGGCCACCTGCCCAGTGCCTAACCCAGCAGGCACACTTCTGTGCTCATCTCTTGCAACATGTTCCTTTTCAGTTTCAGATTTCTAGCCACTTAAAAGACCTCCCACAGGCATCTCGGACTCAAAATGAACTGGCCCAAACAGTCAAGATTCCCAAACGTCGTTCCCTCAGCCTCCTGGTCTCGGTCAGTGGCGCTGGCTTCCTCCATCACCTGATCCTCTCCCTGCCCACCCCCAGGACCCCCCAGGCCTGTGGCACCCGTGCCACAGCAGACTTGAGTCCTGCACCCGCTCTGCTTCCTCTCCCCTGGGCCAAGCCACAGCCCTCTTCCTCCTGGACTGCCAAACTGCTCGTCTGCCTGCCTTCCCCGGCCCACTCCTCCACCTCAAACCTGCCTACGGTTTCCACACTCCGGGATCCTGTTCCCCACTGCGCCTGGCTCCGGGATGTGGTCCCTGTGGCCTCTCCCCCTTCTCCCTTTCGCTCCCCACAGCTCCCAGCCACAAGCCCAAGACACGGCAGGAGGAAGTGGAAGCTTTCCTCTCTTTGGCTTGGATCCTCTTTTCCCTGACACCTCACCTCATCCTCTGTATCTCTTGCCCAACGTCACCCCTCAGAGTGGCCCAAATCCCGGCTAGTCTCTGTTGCGTCACCCCTTGAACTATTTCAGCGTATTCTGTACTTCTGGCTCTTCCTACATACTTGTATATGTGTCTGTCCCCTCTAGACTGTCAGCCCCACGAGGGCAGGGCACATAGGAAAGACTTTGGATGAGTTTCCTAAATTAAGGGAGCAACAGATGCATGAACAGTGTGAAGGTGGGAGCCCCAGTGTCCTCTGCCCTGGGTGGGCAGCCCTCGGCCCTGTGGTGGCGGCTCAGCGAAGCTGCATGGCTGTGGGCAGTATCCCAGCGGACTTCTCAGGGAGCAGCTGTGCGCCCACAGCCTCAGGTAGGAAGAGGCCTGGGCGCCAAGGGCCCTCAGCTGCAGCAGCGGCTTGGGAGTTTGCATCTGTGCTCTTAGGTTGGGGCTTTGGAGAGCAACTCTGTGGAGCGGAGACCTCAGGAAGAGCTTCTGACAGGGCTGGTGAGGGAGTTGGGGCGTGGGGGGCAGCACTGAGGAAGCATGTGTGCCCAGGACCCTCCTTGGAACCTAGGGTCCCTCCGGTTCAAGCCTTGCTATATGAAAGGGGGCAAGACAGGTGACCCTGGGTGAGTGCAATGCTACCTCCAGAGGCAGGGAGCGGCTCTGAGCGACACGGCACGCACACACGGCCAGGCCCCACCCAACAGGGGAAAAGCGTCCTTCCCTCCCTCCCTCGTGGAGTCTGTGGTCCCCCAGAGAAGAAGAGGTGTGGTTCTAAGAAAGCCCAGGAGGGAGAACCTGCCCAGGTCAGAGTTCAAGGGGGTCCCCTAGGGAAGGGCCCCCGGCCTCAACCTGACACTTTGAGAGGATGAGTGAAAACTCACCAGGGGTAGGTGGGAAAACCCATTTCAGGTGGAAGGGACGGCACTGGACCAAGGTCCTGAGGTGGGAAAGGACTTGACAGAGCCACAGAACCTGAGGCAGGTCCCCGCCATGGCCGGAGGAGAGTGGGTGAGACGAAACTGAGGAAGCGGGGAGGGGCCCTGTGTGGGGTGTGCGCTGAGGAGACCCCAGAGAAGCGGGCTCTGACCCTGGCTCTGGGGGTAGACAGCTGTGGGCACGCCACCTCCCTCACCTCCATCTCCCCAACCTGCCGCTGCAGCTTCGCACACACCGTCTCCAGCTCCTCCTGCTGCTGCAGGCTCACCTTGCCTGGGGAGGTAGGGGGGAGACGGGAGGGGTTCCACGGCCCCTGCACCTAGGCTGCCAGGCTGCTCGCTTCTGGCTTTGACCAGAGCTTTGGCCCGAGGCTTACCTGGAGAAGCTGCCCCTCTGAAAACTCAAGGGATTCCCCTGAGAGTCACCTCTTGGCCCCTTCCCCTGACCTTGAAGAGGGGACACCCGGGCTCTCAGGAGGTCACCAACCTCCATCCCCCCACCCCCCTCCCTCAGAGCAAGGCTCCTGCGGGCGGCATTTCCTCCAGGCTTTTCTGTACTCAGGGCTGGGCTAGGGCTGTGCCCCAGGGGACTCGGTCCCACACAGAAGGGCACTGTCCTGGGTGTCACTGCTCCTCTCTGGGCTCCGTTGTCCAGACCACTCCCCCCCATACACACACATGGGACTCAGCCAGATGCTCTGGAGCCCTGATGCCCAGGGGTCACTAGCCCCAGGGGAGGTGCAGGGGTGAGCTGGCCAGCCCGCAGAGAGGGCCTCTTACCCTGGTGCTTCTCGAGAGTCTCCACCATCTCCTCCAGGGCCTGTATCTTCCGAGTCTGCAGCAGGGAGGTGGGAGGGGAGCGGGCCTGGTGGCTTCCAGAGCCCACAGCCCTTCTGGATGGGAAGAGCCTGCTTGAAGCCCCTGTCCCACCCTGGGTGCAGCCACCACTCCTGTACCTCAGATGAGCCCTTTTGTGGCTCCACCAAGGTGGGGGAAGGGTGTGGGGCACCCCCAAGTGCCCAGCACTAAGCAGCCACTGCTGCCACCCAACCTGAGGGTGAAGGCCTAGCTCGGAGGTGAAGACCTTGAGGCTCTGTGCTCAGGTCACAGGGACCCACATCAGTCCCAGGCCAGACATGGCCCCCAAGGTGGGAGGTCTGGTCAGGGAGATGGTTCGAGAACCCATCATCTCTGGCCTACTGCAAGAGTAGCCTCACTGGCCTCCCCAGCCCAGGCCCTTCCACCCCTCCGACCAGACCCTGGCCCTCTGCCCGCTGGGGGCCCACCTTGGACAGTATCTCATCAGTCTGGGCCTTCACCTGCCGTTCCAGATCCCGCAGTTTCCGTGTCAGGGTGGCCACCAGCTCCGAGTCATTGTACACAGGGACTGCCAACCAGACAAGGTCCTCAAACCCAGCCTAGAGCTGAGGCTGATGGGGTGGGGGTCCAGGGGAGGGGGGAGAGATCCCCAAACGTGGAAAGAGGCGTGCTAACAGCAGCTGCAACCTATACTATAGCCTGCCAGGCTCCTCTGTCCATGGGATTCTCCAGGCAAGAATACAGGAGTGGGTTACCATGCCCTTCTCCAGGGGATCTTCCCAACCCAGGGATGAAACCAGGGTCTCCTGCATTGCAGACAGATTCTTTACCTTTGGAACCACCAGGGAAGCCCCTAGACAATGGGGACTGTTCTAAACACTTCATGTGTCAGCTTTTCTGAGGAAATGAACTGCTTTGGGAATCTGAGGCACAGAGATTCAGTAATGCACTCAAGACATACAAAGAAGTGGTACAACATCCAGGTCACATTACAAACAGTGTCGAAAAGTTCACCCTCAGCTGAATCACATGTCTAATCTCACCCCTAATTCACAGGCAGTACAGTGGACAGAGGAGCAAGTTAACGGCACGGGGACAAGTCACAATGGGGCCCATCCTGCAGGGCAGGTGGCCTGGACTCTTCAAAAAGCATCATTGTTTAAAAGAGGCAGGGACTCTGCTCTGCAGAAGTACAACAGTAAGACGCATGACACGACTCTCACGTAGAACCCAAATCAGTGAAAAAAGCTGTGGGAGGAATTTTGGAACACGGGGATGTCAGTTACTGAGTTGTTCACATTCCGAGGTGTGATCACAGCATCGTGGTTACGTATTTCCTTCTTCCTAGAAGACGCACAGGTAAGTGCTTAGAGCTGAACTGCCACGGTATCTGTGACTGATTTCCAAATGGTTCATCAAAAAAAATACACTTGTGTTCCTCCAGACGTGTATATGGAGAGAAAGCAAGCACAGCAAAATGTCACTTATTACCGAATACAGAGGGAGGATGTGTGAGCATCTGCTGAACTATTTCAACTTTTTTGTTGGCTGACAATGTTTTAAATTAGGGACTTCCCTGGTGGCCCCGTGGTTAAGAATCTGCCTTGCAATGCAGGGGACATGGGTTTGATCCCTGGTCAGGGAACTAAGATCCCACGTGCCATAGTACAACTAAGCCCACAGGCCGCAACTACGGAGCCCTAGGTGCCAGCCACAGCCTGCCCTGGGGCTTGAACAGACCTGAGCTAAGGGCAGGGCCCATGTGCGGCTTCATGCCAAGCCAAGCTCTGAACAGGTCTGGGGTGCAGGCACGTGCCCACAGTCAGCCAGGAGCAGAAGCAGCTGCCTCTGACCCAGCAGGCAGGAGGCGAGGCCATACCTCTCACGGCCTCTCTCACTGGGGTCTTTCCTGATGCCAGGGACTCAGACCCCTTTGGGCGTCTGCACTCACCTTGCCTACTCACAGGGGCACCTATGCCACCATAGCAGGAAGGGACAGAGATCCTTTCTTCTGAGCCATGAGCGCCATTCAGCATGTCCACCTCATCTTCTGCAGACAGGGATGCCCGGGTCACTGCTCTGCGGCTGAGGCCCTGGGCCCTGGCCGAGATGAAACAGCCTGTACTCTGTCCCTCTCCCCCTTCCCACTCCCCGCGTATGAAGAGAGAAAACTTGGGGTGCTGGAGAGCAAGGATCCAACCAGAACAGGCCTCTTGTTCTCCCAGCCCAGCTCCTGGGGGGCCCTGAGGGGCCAAAGCCTGCATCAGAGTTGGGGCTAGAGTGCTGTTGGGATGCAAAGGTCTGAGCCTGCAGGAGGCAAGGCAGCCATATGCGGACTGGGCTTCAAGGAGAAAAGGCTGTAATGGGCTGGAGGCGGCTGTCATGGGCGGGGGAGGCGGGTGGGGGTCTGGCGCCCTCAGAGCCCACCCCACAGTGAGCAGAGGGATTCCAACGTTAGTCAGGACATCCCTGTTCAGGGTGTGGAGTCTCCTAACCCGAGGGCCGCGGGCAGCACTGTCGCAGGCCAGCCACCCCGACTGACAAGGCAGTTCACCGTGCTCTTTCTCTCCATCCGCCCAAACGCAAGGAGGCGAGGAGGGCCCGTGGGCCAGAGCCCACACTTACCATTTCCGTAGATTTTTATCCCCCGCCTCCTGGGAACGGGCAGGAAGGAGAAGGAAGACAGACAAGTTAAGACCCCCTGGACTGCCATGGTGAGGTGGGGGGGGCTTTGGCACCAGGTCCCCCCTCGCCAAGCCTAAAAAAGATGCCTCGTGAGGACACCCACCCCCAATCCCATCCTGGCCAGGGGGTGAGCCAAGGCACAGGCGTCAGGGTATCTGACTCCTCCCGACGGAGACAGATGGGCAACAGCTGAAGGGCAGAGCCTTGGGGAGAGGACCACAAGAGCGCCCCAGCCCAGGAGCCCAGCCCCAGCTCTGCTCTGAAATGGCTGCAGGACCCCAGGCCTGTCACTTAACCTCTCTGGACCCCCTTGGCCATGACACGGATGACTCAAAGTGGGGTTCAGAAGAACAAGGAGAGGGGTAAAAAAAAAATGCTTTGCAAAGATGAAAGCGACAGAATGATGACTAGGCTTCCCTTCACTGAGAGCCCAGCATGTACCGTGGCCAGGCCCAGAAGGGCTGGGCCATCAGCGTCTGCAGAACTAATTCATGAACAACGAATAAGTGGAAGAGCTACCCCACAGCCCACACCTCACTGGAGGGTGTGCTCAGACACACGGACAGCCTCCCAGAAGACGGGGCGAGAAAGAAGAGGTGGCCAGGGAAAGATACACCACTTCCTACTGCTTCCCCAAGACGCTAGGAGTCAATCTCTGAGTTCATGGGAGGGGCCAGGAGGAGGCAGGGGCATGGACACAAAGATTCCAGGAGGCTGGCTCCTTACCCAGGATTCACAGGCTCCGACTGTAGAGGCACTCTCCGGGTCTTGCCAAGGGAGGCCAAAGGTGAGCTCATATTTCTACTTCTAGACTCTAGCCATCGGGAACCCCCTGAGAAGAAAGAAGTCAGCCCTTGGGGACAGTCACTGAGGACCAGGGAGCAGCCTGAAACCTGCCCTTCCCTGCCTACTTTTCCGAGGAGAGGGCACTGTCCAGGGGACGGTGCCCCTCATGTCTTCCCACAGCCCCTGCAGAAGTTTCTGGAGGCAACCTGGCCTCAGGATCCCATGCTTGATGCCCACCTGCTCCGCTGGATATCTAGCTCTCTGCTCTGCTCCTGGAGGCCTCTGGCCTAGCAGTACCCGAGAAATGGGCAATGGGGTGTGATGGGGGCAGAGGCTGGCCACTCAACCAGGACTTCCGCAGACCTCCATCCCGGGCACAAGACCACCCAGGTGGCCAGGGGCTTTTGTCCATCTCTCAAGGACCTGGTCCTCACAAAGTTGCTCATCACAAAGCCCGGGTGTCCCTCCCCTCCTACTGGAACCAGGTGCCACCTCCAACATCTCAGAGCCAGAGAGGGGCAACCCCAAGGCAGGGTTCTACCAAGACACTGCACGTGGCAGGAAGTCAAGAGCCAGGCTCTGGACAGGTTCCAGCACCAGTATAGCCTGCGCCTCACTTTCCTGTAGCATAAAGTGGGGATGGTAACAGTATCAGCCAGGCAGGGGTAACACACTTAAATCACCTAGCCCAGGGCCACACGCAAAGGAATTACTTAAAAATGTAACTTGTGACTGCTGATGTTATTAGCACACAGAAGGCCCTCATAAATGTTTGTTTCCCTTCCTTTCCTCTTCCCTCAGGAAAGATGAATGAACATCAGGGATGCAATTAAAGGTCACTATTCAGTGAATTAAGTGTATCATGTGGCCAATATCTAGACATCTTGGTCAGACGACCTCCACTAGATCCTGAGTCAAGTCTTTAGCTCCACTTTGGAAATGCGTGGCCCTGGCCTTCCCCCCGCATTTTCCCGTGAAGCAGGGACGGGGACCTGCATCACCAGGAGGCAGCTTCCTTGGTCCTGATTCTGGAGTTTGGGACTCATGCCCCGCCCTCACTCAAAGGTGCCCTCCAAGGACCAGGCCCAGAGTCTCCTCACCCCATCACCCAGCATCCAGCCTCCCCAATCTGCCCCCAGCCTACCTGCTGCTAAGTCACTTCAGTCGTGTCCGACTCTGTGCGACCCATAGACGGCAGCCCACCAGGCTCCCCCGTCCCTGGGACTCTCCAGGCAAGAACACTGGAGTGGGTTGCCATTTCCTTCTCCAATGCAAGAAAGTGAAAAGTGAAAGTGAAGTCGCTCAGTCGTGTCCGACTCTTAGCGACCCCATGGACTGCAGCGCACCAGGCTCCTCTGTCCATGGGATTTTCCAGGCAAGAGTACTGGAGTGGGGTGCCATTGGTTCCTGCCATCTCGCTCAGGCATCCTCGCGGTTTGTGTGGCCAAGTGTGATAGCCCCTGTGGCTCCCTGCACCAGTCTCCACACACCGCCAGAGGGATCTTCTTACACACAAAGCTGACAGGTCGCTTCCCTGCTAAATACTCCCAATGGCTCCTTCTCACCCACAGGAAAAAAAAAAATCAAAATTCCAGACTTCCTTGCTGGGAGCTGACTGTGGCACAAATCATGAACTCCTTATTGCAAAATTCAGACTTAAGTTGAAGAAACTAAGGAAAACCACTAGACCATTCAGGTATGACCTAAATCAAATCCCTTATGATTATTCAGTGGAAGTGACAAACAGATTCAAGGGACTAGATCTGATAGACAGAGTGCCTGAAGAACTATGGATGGAGGTTTGTGACACTGTACAGGAGGCAGTGATCAAGACCATCCCCAAGAAAAAGAAATGATAAAAGGCAAAATGGTTGTCTGAGCAGGTCTTACAAATAGCTGAGAAAAGAAGAGAAGTGAAAGGCAAAGGAGAAAAGGAAAGATATACCCATGTGAATGCAGAGTTCCAAAGAACAGCAAGGAGAGATAAGAAAGCCTTCTTCAGTGATCAATGCAAAGAAATAGAGGAAAACAATAGAATGGGAAAGAAAGACTAGAGATTTCTTCAAGAAAATTAGAGATACCAAGGGAACATTTCATGCAAAGATGGGCACAATAAAGGACAGAAATGGTATGGACCTAACAGAAGCAGAAGATATTAAGAAGAGATGGCAAGAATACACAGAAGAACTATACAAAAAATATCTACATGACCCAAATAACCACAATGATGTGATCCCTCACCTAGAGCCAGACATCTAGGAATGCGAAGTCAACTGGGCCTTAGGACGAATCACTATGAACAAAGCTAGCGGAGGTGATGGAATTCCAGTTGAGCTATTTCAAATCTTAAAACATGATGCTGTGAAAGTGCTGCACTCAATATGCCAGCAAATTTGGAAAACTCAGCAGTGGCCACAGGACTGGAAAAGGTCAGTTTTCATTCCAATCCCAAAGAAAGGCAATGCCAAAGAATGCTCAAACTACCGCCACAACTGCACTCATCTCACACACTAGTAAAGTAATGCTCAAAATTCTCCAAGCCAGGCTTCAACAGTACGTGAACCCTGAACTTCCAGTTGTTCAAGCTGGTTTTAGAAAAGGCAGAGGAACCAGAGATCAAGTTGCCAACATCTGTTGGATCACCGAAAAAGCAAGAGAGTTCCAGAAAAACATCTACTTCTGTTTTATTGGCTATGCCAAAGCCTTTGACTGTGTGGATCACAACAAACTGTGGGAAATTCTTCAAGAGATGGAAGTACCAGACCACCTTACCTACCTCCTGAGAAATCTGTATGCAGGTCAAGAAGCAACAGTTAGAACTGGACATGGAACAACAGACTGGTTCCAAATTGGGAAAGGAGTAGTCAAGGCTGTATATTGTCACCCTGTTTATTTAACTTATAGGCAGAGTACATCATGTGAAATGCCAGGCTGGATGAAGCACAAGCTGGAATCAAGATTGCCAGGAGAAATACCAATAACCTCAGATATGCAGATGACACCACCCTTATGGCAGAAAGCAAAGAACTAAAGAGCCTCTTAATGAAAGTGAAAGATGAGAGTGAAAAAGTTGGCTTAAAACTCAACATTCAGAAAACCAAGATCATGGCCTCTGGTCACATCACTTCATGGCAAATAGATGGGGAAACAATGGAAACAGTGAGAGACTTTATTTTTGGGGGCTCCAAAATCACTGCAGATGGTGACTGCAGCCATGAAATTAAAAGACTCTTGCTCCTTGGAAGAAAAGCTATGACCAAACTAGACAGCATATTCAAAAGCAGAGACGTTACTTTGCCAACAAAGGTCCGTCTAGTCAAGGCTATGGTTTTTCCAGTGGTCATGTATGGATGTGAGAGTTGGACTGTGAAGAAAGCTGACCGCCAAAGAATTGATGCTTTTGAAGTGTGGTGTTGGAGAACTCTTGAGAGTCCCTTGGACTGCAAGGAGATACAACCAGTCCATTCTGAAGGAGATCAGCCCTGGGATTTCTTTGGAAGGAATGCTGCTAAAGCTGAAATTCCAGTACTTTGGCCACCTCGTGCGAAGAGCTGACTCACTGGAAAAGATTCTGATGCTGGGAGGGATTGGGGGCAGGAGGAAAAGGGGACGACAGAGGATGAGATGGCTGGATGGCATCACCAACTAGATGTTTGTGAGTTTGAGTGAACTCCGGGAGTTGGTGATAGACAGGGAGGCCTGGCGTGCTGCGATGCATGGGGTCGCAAAGAGTCGGACATGACTGAGCAACTGAACTGAACTGATCCAAACAAAAAATTTCCCTCCTTTTTCCCCTCTAATCCCATCAGTTCCGGAATCCTGCAGGGTAAACCCTGCACCTTTCTCACACACAGCTCCTCCTCCCGTGGCGCCGTTGGCCATCCTAGAGGGACTCTCACTGCCCTTCTTTGGGGCTGTCACAATGGCCCCAAACCGACTTCCCTGCTTCCAATCTCACTCCAAGCCAATCCAACACACCTTCTCCAGATCAATTTTCCCGTGTGATCATAGGAGACCCCTGAGGACAACGACTATTCCTTTCCTTCCGCCTGGGGACTTCTTGAGCGAAGAAGGGCTGTGTCTCCTCCCTCAGATTGGGAACCCTGGGGACAAAGCCACGTCTATTCCCTTCACTTTGGGTTTTTTCTGGGGTGGCGCGGGTGGGGGGGAATGATGGGGCGGGGAGACTGTGTCTTCCTCCTCAAGCCGGAGGCGGCTAAAGGTTAGACTGCCTGCCTCTTCAGACTCAAGCTTTGAGAGTCAAATTGGTCTTCCAACAGGTTCCAGTGCTCTCCAGCGCGGACACGGGCCAGCAGGCTGCACACCTTCATTCCCTAAATCTCAGCTGGAAGCGCTCACCACGCGACTTCTACCACGAGACCCTCCCTGGAAGTCGTCAACCCTCTGCCTCCGCCCATAGCCGTGGTAGGCGGCGGCCTGAATCTGCTCCCAGGCGCGGGGAGTCTACTGGAGGGGCCGGGATGTGGGGCTCGCATGTCCTCGAGGCTCTCGCGGTGAGGGCCCCAGCCTATGTGAGAAGGACTCCACGAGCAGAAAGGTCTGGGGCCTTTCTGTAACTCACCACGCAGGCCGCAGAACCACCCGCGGCGCCGCCATCTTGTTGTCACACGGTTTCCCAGGCGACCAGGACCCGTGTGCTTCTCATTGGCTAATGCATGAGGGGTCCCTGAGCAACCAGGAGGCAGCGGAGGCGGGTACAGCTGTCTCTACTCGAATTCTATTGGCCCACGAAGTCTAAACTCATCGCGGGGAATACTGCGAATCCCAGAACCCACCGCTCTGAGCGGACTCGGGGTTTAGGGAAAGTTGAGAGTCCTTTCCTACTACCCCAGGGCACAGAAAGCGGAGAATTGGGATTAGATTCACGAAGCTGCTGGAAGCCTCTGGACCTGAATGTGCAGTCCTGACCATGCCACTGTTTTATTAAATTGATTTTGGGAGAAATTACATTTATCCTGCTGAGCTTGTTTGTCCATCTGATCAGTACAGTACTAAAGGGAAGTTATTTTGAGCATGAATTGAAATGATACAAGTACTTAATAAATGCTTCTTAAATCTGCATTTCTCTGCTAATTTCTTGGCGCCCCGAAGAGACGCTCAGATTCTATTTCCTTTATGTAAAAATTCGAGTAAGACTCCTGCTGTTGGGTGAGATACTTAGAGTGACTTTGGGTGAGACCCTTCCCCCTCCCGAGCCTCACATGAAAAACAACCTGTTGGATTAGAGCAACTAGAGATAGTTTTGTTAAGAGCATGGTCTTTGGCACCAGGAGTCCCGGGCTATGTGTGTGTCCTTGAGCAAGTTACCTTAATTTCTTTTGTAAAGTGGGGATAATATCAAACCAGTCAATCCTAGAGGAAATCAACTCAATATTTATTGCAAAAGCTCACGCTGAAGTTCCAATAGTTTGGCCACCTGATGCGAAGAGCAGACTTGTGGGAAAAGACCCTGATGCTGGGAAAGATTGAGGGCAAGAGGAGAAGAGGGCAACAGAGGATGAGATGGTTGGATGGCATCACTGACTCAATGGACATGAGTTTGAGCAAACTCCAGGAGACAGTGAAGGACAGTAAAGCCTGGTGTGCTGCAGTCTATGGGGTCCCAAAGAATCAGATATGACTTAGTGACTCAACAACCACCACAAACCCACCCCACAGAGTTGCCGTGAGAATTAAACGAGACAATACATACTGAATACCTATCACAATATCCATACAGAGTAAGTTTTCAAAACATTTCCTGCTTTTAACTTTTGTTATCATTATCTCACTTATCATTATCTCATAGTCATCCAGCTGTGATGATCTGGGTGTCTTATGATTTCCAGCACCCACTTCCTTATAACTTGGCTCAACTACCAAAGCCCTTTATCTGCATGTCTCCAACTGCACTTATTAATATTTTCCATTTGACTCTCTAACCTACTGCTTTTAGGGGAGGGCAGGCTCCTTGAGGCATTCTTTACACACCAATTGGAAACTGAAAGGACCTACTAATTAATGAGCATCTTCCAAGTGCCAGATGCCAAAATTATGAGCTTTAGAGATGAGAAAACTGAAGCTCAGAGAAGTAAAGCAACTTGCTCAAGACTGTGCAGGTAGAAAGCAGAAAAGTGGATTCAAACCCAGAATTGTCTGCCTTCAGAGTCTGTGCTGTTTCTTGAAGCTCCCACTTTAGTAAAACAGGCAGGCAAAGATAAGTCAGGGTGCAGATGGTACTGGTTCATGGCTGAGGGAAGAATTCAAGTGGAAAGTGTGACTGGAAGTTGGAGGTAGGAGACCTCTCTTGCCATGAAACTGCGCTCGGGAAGTTCTCTGAGGCTTAAGGTGTATGAAATGAGAAAGTCTGGGGCCTAGTGTTTTGGGGGATTGGTAGTCAGAGAATTAGCAACCTTATACTGTCACCTTGCTCATGTTCCTTCTGCTCTCAAAGGTAAGCAAGGACCGTCACTATGGGAGGCAGGGGCGCTGGCCTCATGGGCCCTGTTGTGCTCTGCCTCTCACTTCCACAAGACTAGGGAGTGAGCTGGCGTTTATCCAAGCATCGGGGTTTACAACATACCTCCCTCCTTCCAGCCAGGGCTGGAAGCCTGGCCTGAGATTCTGCAGTAGGCAGACACTCAGCAAATATCTAGTTCCTGTGAGGGAGATGGGAGCCCTCTAACCTGGCAGGCAGTTTATTATTTTTTAAAGAGAGAAATCAGAGCCTTATTGTAGAAGTATACATTTTCTTCGTAGAAACTTGGAAAATAATCATAGTCATCTATTGAGGAAACACGGGCAGCATAATTTAATAAGTCTATGGGGCTGGGCTCTGTCGCTTGAGGTGAAGTGGAGTGAAAACTGCCTTCAGTCGTGTCTGACACTTTGCAACCCACCCCCAACCCCCCATGAATAGGACCCCATCAGGATCCTCTGTCCATGGGATTTTCCAGGCAAGAATACTGGAGTAGGTAGCCATTTCCTTCTCCAGAGGATCTTCCCAACCCAGGGCTCAAACCCAGGTCTTCTGCAAATTCTTTACTGTCTGAGCCACCCAGGAAGCCCCACTCTGTCACTCAGCTGGCTGTCTCTGCTCCAGTTACTCCACTGAGCCTCAGTTTCCATATCTGGAATAGAGATTCTAATCAAACCTACCTTGTAGGGTTATTGTGCAAATTAAATGTGTACAATTCCTCATAACATTGTTGTGTTACTGTTTTTAGAAAGCTGTTTTCCAAAAACAAAGTTATAAGAGTGAAACAAGAGTCTAAGCTCACCTAACAGTTACTTTTCTGACTTATATTTTTCTATCTCCCATCTTAGGTGGTTCTAGAAATCTTTCCAAGGTCTCCAGGTTCACAAAAGATTTGAGTGTTGGAAGGACATTGGAGGAAAATTTGTCCAGCTTCCAAATTCACCCAGGATTACCTCTGGATTTTCTGGGGTGGGGGCCACTTGGCCTCCTCTTAGCTCCATCCTGGGGTGGATATTCATTCCTCTGACAGTTGTGGAAAGGCCCTAGAATGGGAGTAGGGAGGCTCTTTCTGCGCCTGCTCCCCACCTGTGGGATGAGGAAGTAGACCCCAGCCCTGGGGTCTGAGGGTTCTGGAGGCCTCTATTCTTGAGAACAGACTGAGTTCACTTTGCAACTAAGTCATTTCCCAAAGAACCCTTACCAGTTATGACCCCTTTGGCACTAAAGAGTTTATCAATTCCTAGCAGCTCAGGAGGGAGAGGTAAAGACTAAGGGAGAAAGAGGTCCTGTAAGTCCAAGCATTCCTTCACAATAAAAACCTTGTCGTCTCTCCCACCTTCCCCCTTTTCTCCACCCATATCACCGGCACCATGGGTCAAGCCCGTCCTAGCTCCTGTCGACATTTAGGACCTTCATATCGCATTATGTGTCCTGCCCTTCACCCTTCTCAATGTTTCAGAAACCATCATGCTCTCTACATTCAGGCCTCTCCTGCCAATGAGAACATCCTCCTTTGCCTTTTCCCCCTGGAAAAAAATCCCCTCCATCCTTCAAGAACTAGTTCAAACGTCCCCTCATTCATGAATACCCTCACTCCCCACAAGTAGAATTGTTACACTCTACAGTCTAAGAGCCTTGCTGCTGTTATAACATCCCTTATTCCATTTTGTGATTTTTTTTTCAGTATGTGTCTCCCTTGCAGACTATGAACTTCTCAAGGGAAGGGATCCTTACCCGTCTGTCTTATTTGACTCACGGTAGGTGTCAACAAATGGCCTGAAATGAACGGCTGAACAAATGGATGGAGGCTTCCCTTGGAATGCGCACCCCTCTCTCTGCGGGGGTGAAAGCTGCAGAGCAGATCAAACTGTAATGTGAGATGCAAGCCCCTCCCCGCCCGTGCTCTATTCCATTCTGTCCCCGAGCTCAAACACATATTGTGCAGATGCCCATTGCGGGACTGCCCTAAGCTGGGCACAGTCATTAAAGAACACTGAGAAACTGGGATGGGGAGTCATCTGAGGTGTTTTGCATGCTCAGGTTCCTTTTTTCTTTGGTTGCACTGGGTCTTCCTTCCTGCACATGGGCTTTCTCTAGTTGAGGTGAGTGGGGGCTACTCTTCACTGCAGTGCGCGGGCTTCTCACCACAGTGCCTTCTCTTGTGGAGCACAGGCTCTGAGGCCCGCAGACTCAGTAGCTGTGGTGCGAGGCTTTAGTTGCTCCACAGCAGGGGGATCTTCCCAGACCAGGGATGGAACCTTTGTCCCCTGCACTGGCAGGCAGATTCTTAACCACTGGACCATCAGGGAAGCCCCCCAGGTCCCTCTTGTTCTGCACAAACACTCCCTTTGAGTGGTCTTCCCTGAACACTAACCTACATATGTCCTCCCCTCATTTCTCTTTCTTCTCACTACCCTTTTGACTTCTTCATAGCGTTTATTGAAGTCTTAAATTACCATCATGGTTAATGTTTTCTCCTTTCAAATGGGCTTCCCAGGTGGCTCAGGGGCAGAGTCTGCCTGCCAATCCAGGAGATGCAGGTTCACTCCCTGGGTCAGGAAGATCCCCTGCAGAAGGAAATGGTAACCCACTCCAGTACTCTTGCCTGGGAAATTTCATGGATGGAGGAGCCTGGCGGGCTATGGTCCATGGAGTCACAAGGAGTCGGACAGGACTGAGCACACACACACCCAGATGTCAGTTCCATAACATCAGGGGCTATGCCCCTTTTTCCCCCACTTCTGTAGCCCCAGTGTGTGCAGTACCTGGCACACAGCAGATACTTAACAACTAACTATATTTGGCTATAATATTCTATTATCATTTTCCACTTTACTAATTCTCTCCTCATTTGTGTCTAATCTGATGTTAAACCTATTCACTGAGTTCTTAATTTCTATTATTATATTTTTAAGTTCTAGAATTTCCATTTGGTTCTATTCTATAATCTATAGTCCTTGGTCTTGTCTTCTATGTATCTGAATATACTAAGCATTATTAGTTAAAAGCTTGGTTGATAATTCCACTATCTGGATTTTCTGTGTAATTGTTCCTATTATTTATTGCTCCTCTTATTTTTTGTTTGTTTTTTTGATCATGTTGTCTTCAGTTTCTATGAGGGGTTGGGCTGTTGTTTCTTGTTCATTTGTACTCCTCATGTATAACCTTTCATGCTCCCAACCCAAAGCCTAGTGGAGGGCGGGGGAGTTTGCCAGGGCCCTCCTTTCTTAGCAGGTCTTGAACTGCAGTTTTCTCCCCCAGCTCCAGAAATCTGTGGAAAGCTCTGCACAGCTTCTCAACTGTTTCTTCCGGAAGGAGCAAGTGCTTTTAGAGGAAAAGCAGCCCCAAGTGAAGGGCTCACATCTTTATTCCCCTTAATTCTTTTCTTCATTGGTAACTGCCCAAATATTTAGTCTGCTATTGCCCCATAATAAGCATTTATTGACCTCATGAATACAGGCATGCAAGGCTCAGAGGTAAGGTGTGATCGCCTTGTATTCACTTATTATTCAGCTGGCCCTGACACCTAACTGCCATATTCTGCCTTGTGCTGAGTTAGACAGGTGACAAGACCTAGAGGGACCTGGTCTTGGGTCAAGCTACTAGACAATATTCTTAGCAGACACAATCTTTAGAGCAGTGGCCAACAGAAGGAGTTCTTGGAATACTGAGGAACCCCCTCCCTTTGAAGGAGTTTCTAGCATCAGGGAAATGGAAATGTTCGCAGAGGAAGGGGCTTCTGAGCTAAGTCTTCTTTTTTTAAATATTTATTTTTATTTACTTATTTATTTATTGGCTCACCAAGTCTTAGTCGTGGCATGTATGATATTGGATTTTTGTTAAGGTATGCAGGGTCCTAAAGGAAATCACTCCTGAATATTCATTGGAAGGACTGATGCTGAAGCTGAAGCTCCAATACTTTGGCCAGCTGATGCAAAGAACTGACTCATTGGAAAAGACCCTGATGCTGGGAAAGATTGAAGGCAGGAGGAGAAGGGGACGACAGAGGATGAGATGGTTGAATGGCATCACCGACTCGATGGACATGAGTTTGAGTAAACTCCAGGAGCTGGTGATGGACAGGGAGGCCTGGCGTGCTGCAGCCCATGGGGTTGCAGAGAGTTGGACACGACTGAGCGACTGAACTGAACTGCAGGGTTTTAGTTGCAGCATGCAGACTCTCAATTGTGGCATGTGGGATCTAGTTCCCTGACTAGGGATTGAACCCAAGCCCCCTGCATTGGGAGTGAGGATTCTAAGCCATTGGATCATGAGGGAAGTCCCTTGATCTAAGTCTTGAAGAAGGAATATTATCAGATAAAACAACTGAAGGGCTTTCCTTAAAGAGAAAACAACTTGGGTTGTAAAAGAGCCTGGGGCAACTAGAGATGCAAGATGGGTGTGGCTGTGGGCTAGGGTGTGATATGCATAGAACCCAAAACAGAAGGCTGGGGAGAAAGGAAGGCCTTTGAATGTCACACTAAGGAGTTTAGGCCTGATTCCTGGGGGAGATAGGGGCTATGGACTGAGATTTCCCAAGTCAGGTTTGGAGAAGGTGTATGGTAGGGCAGGAAAATCTAGAGACAGCTAGGTTCTCTCTTTAGCTCTGCATTAATCTGCCCTTCTTGGGTCCTCAATTTTCCCATCTGTAAAACGGGGGTCTCTCTAAGCTCTTTTAAGTTTTGCAACCAGGGTTCTGTCTATCCAGATGGTGTTAAGACAGAATGAAGCTGCTCAGAGGGCAGGAGAGAAGTCTGAAGCCCCACTTCTCCCAGGTACTAACAGACTCCAGACATCCCTCCAAGTCACAAGTCCCAAACTCTAAAAAGCCTTCCAGCACCCACCAGATCGCCCAAACACTAGCAGCTCAAGCTCAAACAACAGCAGAGACTCAGGATGTGGAAAATGAAATTTCTGGGGTTTGTAAGAATGTTTTTGCAGATATGAGCTTGGCATTTAAGTATCGTCACACGAATCCGCAGCATGGAGAAAGGACCCAGGGTTTAGCCTGTCTTAGCTGCCTCTTTGTAAGAGGAGAGAAGACCGCCCGCCCAGTGGGATGGAGCCAGTTTCAGCAGGGCAATCTTGGGCTTCAACCTGGGCCTCTTGTCTCCTGGGGCCAGGGCCCTTCTGGCATCTGCTGCCTCATGGACTCTCACCCACCCACTTGCACCAAAGGCAGCCAATGTGGTGAGGTTAAGGGTCAGGAGCTGCCTCAGGTGAAGGAGCTGATGGGGGTGAGCCGTGACAGGTGAGGCAGGCTTATCTATTGGCGTGGGGAATTAGCTCAAATAGTATGGTGCTCGCTGAGCATGCAAGAGGTAGCAGGATCGATGCCCACATTCTCCAGTTTGGGGCCTTGTGGCTCAGCTGGTAAAGAATCTGCCTACAATGCGGGAGACCTGGGTTTGATCCCTGAGTTAGGAAGATCCTCTGGAGGAGGGAAAGGCTACCCACTCCAGTATTCTGGCCTGGAGAATGTCATGGACTGTATAGTGTCACAAAGAGTGTCACAGAGTCGGACACGACTGAGCGACCTCCACTTTTCGTGGCAAGTAGTGGAGGGCTCCACCCACTTCCTTCCCTCCCCACCTCCCCTCCCCCGGAGCCTCAAGATTCCTGCCCCTTCCTTTTCACTTCCTGGCTTTCACCAGCCTGACTTTCAGGTTTTTGTTTGTTTTTTTCCTTCGTTTATTTTTAGCCAGGGCTGGAGGCCCTAAGGGCTCACTCAGGTTTTTCTGAGGCTTGCTACAGGAGGCCCAAAACCGTAGCAGGGAAGTGAGACAGGGGGATTTCTTTTACTACCGGGCATGCAAACGAGACACAGAATAGACTAAGGAAGGGAGGGTGAGTGAAGCTGAAGCTGGGCTACAGAAAGGACTCTTGGGTCCTCCAGGAGGGAGCCAAGCAGGGAATGAAGACTTAATCGGTAACTTCTAGGACAGCCCCAGAGGTTACATGCATAGCTGCTGCTTCAGCAGACCTGGATGCAATCCCACCTGAAACGGGCTCCTCCTTTTATTACCTTGGGCAAGTCACTTAATATCCAAGCCTCAGTTTCTTCATCTGGAAAATGGGGGTAATAATGGAACCTGCTGCAGAGTCCCACTGAGAGAATAAAGTGAGAGGATGTATAAAGAATAGAGCACTGTTCAGGCATCTTTGTGATTCACCCTGTCCCTCAACCCCTGGCTGGGACTTCACAGACACCCCCACCCCAAATCCCTTCCCCTGCAGTTTAGTTAACTCCTGGTCCTCCACTAGCCTTCTTCCCATCGCTCTGAGACTAATACAGACACCCATCTGCTGTTTTCTTTATCCAAGTCACAAGATGCTAGGTCTTAGTAAACTTCAGAAATAACCCACTTCAGTCTTCTCACCTGAGGCCCGGAGGAAATGGGCTTAACTAGAAGCTAGGTTTCTGGGTTCCTGTCACATTTCACCTTCATTTTCACAGAAATCTACATACCCCACTTTTCGTGCTCCCCAAGCCTTTCTTCTCAATCTTGGAATGGTCCACAACCTTACTTTGAAACCTAAATTTATCCCAGCTTTTCCTCCTTCAGCGCCTATCCCCTGCCCCAATCTCCTTTTAATAATACCATATTTTTGTAATTCTCTGGCAGTTCTTTCAGAGAGGTACAGTTTCTGGCCCCGGGTCCCAGAATTGATAGGTGATTAAACCAAGATTCAATCCCCATTCTGCAGGACTCCGAGCCCAGGGCCCTCTTTACTGCCCCCCAGCTGCCTCTGGGTTTGCCCACCTCCCATCTCCTGGGATGTGCCCCAGTTCCACTCCAGAACCCGTCTGTCACCTGCCAGAGCTGTGGAGCTGGGGCCTGGCATCCTCAATCCCAAGGTCTGTAGAAGAGCAGCAGTACCCACCCCACCCCAGAGGCCCTCCTTCCTTTCCCTCCACCCCGCCTCCCTGCTTTACCCTCCTTCAAAAGCAGCCAAGCCCAAAGAGGCCTGCAGACAGCCCTGAGTTCATCTCCAAAAGCTGCTACCAAGAGAGCCGCGGAGAGCCTCCCAAAATGAAAGGCTTCCTCTTCCTCCTCTTCACCATCAGCCTCCTGATTATGATTCAGGTAAGAGCAGCCCCCTGGAGTCCCTGGAAGCACCACCCCAGGCTCCTCAGACCTCCCCTTCCATGGGAACCAAGGCCTCCAGACGCCTAGCTCCCAGTCTTCCAGTTCTTCTGGTTAGGGTCAGACTGTTGGAGGGTTTCCGCTGAGCATTGCTGCCTCTGGTACTTGAGGCTGGGGCACCCTGACAGGGTGCCAGCATACTGAAGCCCCCAAGGGGTGTTGTGGAATAACAGAGGATGAAGAGGCTAGGGAAGACAGCCCTAAGTGACGATGGCATCAACCCACAGGGAAACTGGGGAAATGGTCCTGTTGGGAGGGGGGCCAGGGAGAGGTTCAAATGGAGCCTGATGGAGGTAGCAGGGAACCCCCACCCCAGGTGAGGAGCCTGAGTGTTTGGCATTGCTAAGATAGAAATCTCCCATTCCAGAAACAGCTAGAGTCTCAAGATCAACTGCTATTCCAAGAGGTGGCTTTGGCAGCATCTCACATGCTAGTCGGTAGAGAAGGGAGCCATCGAGTTCTCCATCGAGAACAGCCTGATCAAGCATTAAGGACACCTTGGTCGCCATCAGAAACAGCTTAATCTCCATCAAGGGCAGCTTTAGTTGCAGGGTGATCAGGCTTTGAGAACAGCCTGATCACCATCTGGCCATCTCTTTGGGGGAAAAAGCCACACCCTCCCTACCCCCACCCACCCACAGGCTACCAAGCACCTTTTCTCCAGCCCAGTCTCATGTGACCTCCCCCACGACTGTGATGGGCTCTTCTTCCCATTCACTAGATGAGGAAACTGAGGTTCAGAGAGGCTAAGGCCCTGGCTGGGCTATTAAGGTCAAGGTCTGGGGCCACAGATTTCCCTATCTCCTGCATACTGGAGGTGCGGGTGGCCTGGTGGACGTGAAAGAAAGGTTCCAGGGCACATAGACTGGGGACTGCCTCTGACCCTGCCTGCGTCGTGGCCCGAAGCAGCCAGCCCTCCCCACAGGACCTCGTGGCAGAAGTCACGACCCTTGGGACAGGGAACCAGGGGCTGCAGTCTGGGGGTGGGAGAACTGTGTCTCTAAACAGCACACCTGAGACTCACCCCTCCCCGGGCTTGCCCCACTTCTCCTCTTGCAGATACAAACTGGAGTCCTGGGAAACCATACCATCAGCACCTCCAAGAAACCCCGAAGTGGCTCCCCAGCCTTCGGCAGCCTGGCCGGTGGCAGCATCCTTTTCTTCTTGACCAACACCCTCATCCAGCTCTTCCACCTCACCTGAGGTGACACGCCCCAGCCCTCATCCCATGCCCCCCGAGATAGCGGCCATCATCACTAGCAGGAGAAGCACCCCCAATCCTTGGGAGGCGCTGATGCTAGAGATGAGCAGTTTGTAGGAATTGACGGGCAGAGCTTGGGGGGTGCCCATGGCCAACACAGGGAGGTTCTGACATGGAGGAGGAAGCACCACCCAGCCGGGGCTCAATAAAGCTGTTGTGTACTTGGAGCAGGGTCCTACGTGTGGTCACTGGACATCACCAGACCCGAAGAGCCAGCACCCAGGGGCTGCCTGTGTCCCCATCAGCAGGAGAGGTGGCACCAGGTAGCTCCCACCCCACCTTCCCTGCCCCAAAGTCTGGAAGCTGGGGCCCTACCCGTTTGGATCCCCTTGAAAGAACCCAGCCCAGAACCTGCCGTAGTCACCCTCTCTTTAGTGGCATTTGGTCACTGGTCCCTGGGAGTTCAAGAAGGGAGGTCCCAGAGGACCCACACGCCCCCACCCAGACCTTGGGCATCCACAGTTACAGAGGCGAGTCCCCCACTCCAGTACCTGAGTTTCTTCAGAACAACAGATTCAGAGAGAACTGCCCACCCAACCTCTAGCGGTTCCCTCACAGCCAGCCTCCTGTCATCACGCCTCCAACCACAGGGGACTGAGAAAGGTGAAGAGGCTGCTGTCCAGTTCTTTCCCACCTACCCATGGGTTAGAAGGCAGGAAGGACATACAGCTGCTCTAACCACTTGTACCCCTCTTGGAATTGGGATCAACAGAGAGGGAAAGGGACCCTGGAGAAGTCCCCATCTCTGCCTCTTCCCGGAGGACCTCGGCCAAGGGGCCAAGTGTCTGCTAGATTGAAGGACTATGTCCTGCCCTCTCTGAGCTGGGTTAGGAACCAAGACCCCCTGTCCAGGCTTATCTGACTGAGATCAAACCTTTAGGGCCTGAGACCAGGGTTGGGAGAAATTGAGAGGAGCCCTGGTGGGTGAGGCCCTCTGGGGTGTGGCTCCCACTTGCCTCTCTCGCCCGGCCCACACTGCCCCCATCACACTGGACTTCCAGGTTTCCACCCCTGAATTTGTTTGCATCCCTCTGCCATCCTCTAGCCCGGCTGACTCCTCATCCTCCACATGGCGGGTGAAGATTCCCTCCTCCGGGCAGTGGTCCATGCCTTGTGCCTCTAAATGGTTTCACGCCCTCCCCTGTGCCCGCCTCCACTTCCTTTCTTAGCCTGTCACTGAATGTATCACCCTACCCGTTGGACTCCTCCACTGGACTGTGAGTTGCCTGAGCGCAGGGACCAAGGCTTGGTTTATGTTTGTGCTCCCAAAGCCCATGTTCCCGGAACACATCATTTGGGGGAGGGGGGCAGCGACAAGATCACGCTTGGCAGTCAGTCTGGTCCCAGGGCTCCCTCTGGTGGCAGAGGCAGGCCTTGCATCTGAACGCCAGAACGGGAAGGAGTGAAGAAGCAAGCCCACCTGAGCCTTAGGCAAGTCAGAAGGCAGGTGAATAAAACCTCACTCCTGCCACCCCCCCCACCCCAAATATCAAGGTGCAGCGTCAAGGATACCTGGGAGCATAGTATAAAATAGTTTATGTTACAACAAAAAACCCTATAAAAACATGTCATCCCAGGGAGAGCCTCCAGGGCTGGGGGGTGGCAGGGAGGCTTCAAAGCACATGGATAGTCCAGATCTGGGACGCCCTGTCCTTGGCCAGCTCCCACAGCACTGCGTGGTCCCGGTCGTAGCCCCGGCCACCTGCGGGGGATGGGGTAAGAGACGGGGAGATGGTCACAAAGAGCTAGGGACTCCACTGCCCTCAAGGGCCTTCTCCCACACACATGCCCAACTTACCTTTCACATCTAGGATCCGACCTTCAAACATCTGACTGCAGATGTGGCCCAACTCACTGATGCTCCATGTCTGGCGGGGCAGGCGGCTCTCAGCCCACAGCACCACCTTGGAGCCTGTGCTGGGGGGGCCAATCACCTGCAGGCTCATAGTGGGGGCCACCTGAGGCCCCCAGGAGGTCGTCAGGCACCGGCCCTGCCCCAGGGACTCTGCCAAACCTAAGACACCTTTGATACACCCAGCTTTGAATTTCTGGCTCTCGTGGACTGTGACTCTGGGCAAATTTCTTGATCTTTCTGAGCTGTTTTCCTGGGGGGATGGTTGTTGAAATAGTTCTGGTTCAATGTGAGAAACCATCAAAGAGCTGGGAAAATATGAACTCCTCCAGGAAGGCTTCCATGACTGACTCTTGAAGCACAGGCTTTAGCAGCAAACTTCCACATACTTACTGGCTATGTGACTTTCAGCCAGTTACTAAACTCTGTGCTCTGGTTTCCTCACCTATAAAACGGTAAGTATAATAGGACCTGCCCTCTAGTGCCCTCTAGGGATTGCATGCGATGTTCACGTGAAGACATCATGATGTTCACAGGAAGACATCTGCATGGTGTCCCCTCCACCGCCACTTTCTCAGGAAGGGCTCCCCTTGTCAGAGATACTGGTATTCCCTATTTTCCTTTTTTCATTTATTTTTCCTCTATTGCACTTTTCAGCACCTAGGGCTCATTGAAGCCATTTCTTTCTCTCCCCACTAGGAAGCAAGCTTCAGGAGGGCTGAACACATGGCGGGTGTTCAGGAAAGATTTGTGCAGTTAATCTATAATTTCCTTTTGGCCATGCCTCATGACTTGTGGGATCTGATTTCCCAACCAGGTTCAAGCCTGGGTGCCTGGCAGTAAAAGCCCCAAGTCCTAATCACTGGACCACCAGAGAATTCCCGAATCTATCATTAATAATAGGACCCAGATCTGTCACAGGTTATCAGAGCTGGGAGGTCCCTTAGAAGCCTCTGGTCCCGCCCCTTTGTTTTGCAGATGAGAGACAGACCCAGAGAAGAGCCTGAACTGCCCAAGGGTCCACAGCCTGCCTTCTCCAACTCCCCAGGGTCCTGGTGTCTGTATCTCTCTGCCTCTCTGGCCCAAGACTGGCTCCTGTTCCCGACTGAGCACAGGCTGGGACTCCTGAAGGTGGGCTTGTGAGGGTCTGGGGGCCCTGGTGTCACTGTCCCAGCCCCTAAACCCATACCTGGTTCTTCAGTAGCCCATCCTCGTAGAACCAGATGTTGCTGCCTCCGGCTTGGGGCTCAGAGACCACCACGCGGCCCGCCTTCATGTCTTCCACGTGGTCTGGCACAGTCAGGAATCCCCCCAGTGCCGCATTCCAGAGGCGAAAATAAGCCCGGCGCTGGTGAGTTGGGGGAGTCTAGAGTCAGGGCTCTCTGGGCAGGGATGCTCCCCCTTGGGCCCCCAGTGCCCTCAACTCTGGACCCTCTAGTAACCCGAGCTCCCAGGCTCTCCCTCCTGCCCCAAACCGACCTGGACCCTGCTTCTAAGTCACTCCTTCTTTCTCACACATATGCCGAGGGCACACTCACAGCACATACCCACACAGTTGTACATCTGTAGAGATGCACACAGACGCACTGGCAGCTACACCCCAGATCCACATGGCCACACAGGAGGAAGGCAGACATAGACACAGGGACACATGCCAGCAGGTACACTCTTTGCTCCCCCTGCTGACTTCACAGCAGGCACTCAGGTTTGCTAAAAGTCTGGAGAGGAACCACAGCGGGGCGGACACTGGCTTGGCCGCAAATCACCCAGGGGTCTTGGGTGGAGGTGACAGTAATAACGGTAATCACAGCCAGTGTCTGTTGACATTCCACACTGTTCTGAGGGCTTTACAGCGTTATTCAATTCTCAAAACAGCTCGATCATACATATCACCCCCATTTTATAGATGAGGAAAACTGAGGGCCATGGAGGTAAACCACTCGCAAAGATGGTAGAGCAAATCCTTGTCTACTTGTCTGGGCCTTTATTTCTCCATCTGTACAATGTGAGGGTTGGAGATAATCTCCAAGATTTCTTCTAGCAATGATGTTCTACAAGGGACCGTACAGGTATCCTCACACGAAGACACATGCTTTCAACAGTGTCACAAGTACAGCCACACACAGTCACAAACACACTCTCACAGATGTACAGGTTTGCCACAGACTGCCGCCAGAGGACACACGCATACAAACGCCATCATGAACACAGAAATGCCCTCAGACGGGTGCACACACACACACACACGCACACGCCCTGTGGCCAGGCCTCCACACACATGCCTTCATTGCACATAATTGAAACACAGGTCCAGACGTGCACTCACAGACACACAGAAACATAGGTACAGACACGGCGTGGCAAAGTGAGGCGTGCTCGCTAATGGGTGGTACATGAGATAATTTTCAGGCTTATGTGGATAAGCCTTCTTGTTTAAAAAGTAATGGTAATGTGTTTATCAGTGTCTATTAAGGAAAAATCATACACACACACATCAAACCCACGATCTTATGGACATTATTCCTTAGGATAAGGATAACGTTAAAAAAGAAAAAAGTGAGTTGATTTAGAGGAAAATATTAAAGACGTAACGGTTCAAGAGGAATCATAGTAGGACAAAAATTATGACCAAAGTACATAAACACTGAATTTGGGAAATGTGGGACACGCGCAGACAGACAGACACACAGCCAGACGGGCTGACCCAGATGTGCTCAACCCGCCATGATACCCACCTGCTTGATGGGGTAGAGGGAGCCCACCCGCTGGGTCCCGCTGTATGTCAGCCAGTTGGTGATCTCACAGCTGCCCACCAGCCACTGGCGGCCCCGGAAGTCGCTGTGCTCGCATAGCACCCAGCTGGACCCAGTGAGCGCCAGAGACACAGGGAAGAAGACAGACAGACAGGAAGGAGAGGAGGCAGGGCCGTCAGGACGATCTCCAGCTCCCCTTCTCTCAAGCCGGGACTCCTTTACCTGGGGTTCGGGCCCCAAGAGCGGGTGGAGAGGGAGGCGGGAAAGGAGCCCTGGGGTTTGCAGGGCAGAGTAGGGTCCTGGAGAGGCCCCCCAGGCTGGGGTCCAAGTCCTGAGGGCCAGTGAGTCTTCCCAGCCTGCACTCCTTCCCCGCTCCCTCCTGGCTTAGACAGGAGTGGAAGGAAAGTGGGGGAAGACCTGGAGACGCCCGATCCCCCCTCCCTCACTAGTAGCCCCACACCTCCCCTTGACACACTCACACGCCCCCCTTGATCCGCACAGACAGCACATGATTGTTGAAGCCCTCGGCCTGCAGGCTCCGCACCTCCCCGCTGAGCTCAATCTCCTTGCCCTCGAAGCACTCCAGTCCATACAGGAAAATGGATGGCTCGGCAAAGTGCTGCAGGCCGGGGGCCACAAAGAAAGGGTGAGGCCATAACAGCCCCACCCTCAGCACCCCCCTCCCCCTAGTTCCAGATGCGTGACTCCTAGGGCAGTGTTTCAGGCTCTCTTCCTCCTGAGCTGCACCCCACAGGGCCCCTGACTCCCGGACACTGCTGGGGGTGCCCACATTGTCAGATGCAGCCTGATCTGGATGGGCACCCCCCGCCTTAATACTGCCTCCCTGGTAAATGGCACTTCTAAGAAGAGTAAGAATAAGAATCCTGGTCATTATAACATCAGTTCACGAGTATTCAGGGCTGACCAACTCACCAGATTCTGTGCTAAGAGCTTTTCTTGATCTCATCAGAACTTAACAGCCCTAGATGTAGGTGCCATGATTATCCCCACTTAGAGGGAAACTGAGGCTGGAAGGAGGAAACCGCTTGCTCAAGGCCCTTACAGCCAGGCTCCAGAACCAGGTATGTTTTCCGAGCCCAGCATGGAGTTGTAAAGAGCATGGACTCCAGAGCCAGGCTGCCTTGGGAGAACCTGGCCGACCACCAGCTGTGTGGCCTGCAGCAAGCTGCACGACCTCTCTGTGCCTCAGTTTTCACATGGGAAAAAGGGAGATAATAATTGTACGGCTCCTAGGATTGCGGTGAGGATGGGATGTCCTGGAGCACGGGAAGCCTTTTAGCCCCGCCTGGAGCGTGGTAAAGTCAGGGCCAGCCGTTCTGCTTGTGCTGCTCCCGCTGGTCTCCGGTCTGCCACCAAGTCCTACAGACCCCAGGTCCTTAACAGGGCCAGTGTTGTTTCTCTCCACTTGTCCCTGGTCTAGGACATCATTATTTGTCCTGGTTCTCTGTCGCAGCACCCCACTGCCTTCCCCCGCCCACCCCTCTCTGCCCATGCAGCAGAGCCATCTTCCTGTTTCACTCTTCCCTGCCCAGAACCACCACCTCAGTGGTCACCCCTGCCCCCAGCCCACCCCAAGCGCCAGCCCCTCCTGGCCCTGGCCCACCCTGGTTTCAGGACACACCACTCTGCGCTGTAATCTTTCTGGGTTCCTTGAAGGCAGGGCTGTGTCTGATTTATTTCAGGGTCCCCAGGATCTATCTCAGCAGGGACTCAATAAATCCCTGGTAGGCTGACCTGGCTTTGAAGCACTGGGGTCAAGAGGCCCTGGGGTCGTTCTGAGGAAGGCTGGATTTAAGCCCGACAGCTCACTCAGCAGTGGGAAGAGGCAGGCTCACCTCTGCCTCAGGGGTGCCTGGAACTGGACAGGGGCACTCACCAGGGGCACCTTCCGGAGAGAGCCCAGGACTGTGGAGGCCAGGCAGCCCATGGCTGTAAGAGTAGGGAACTCGCCCTCAGACAGAATGTACTGCTCACCCTCAAAATTCTTCTCATCAAACAGGATCCAGCTGGGGAAGGAAGGGGAAGAATAGGGGGACATGAGTAGGTATTTGAGCCTACCCTGTCCTTGGCCTGCACGGCCCCCCTGAGATACAGCAGACTGAATGCAACCTTGATGGGGATCCCCCAGGCCAGGGGAGGCCAAGGATGACCAGGCACTGCAGCAGCACGAACTGAAGTCAGACTTAAGAAAGAATTGAATGGACTCACACTGCCCTTCAGGAGAAATCTGGCAGTCACGCCAAACGCCATGCACAATTACTCAGCAAGCCTATTTCTCAGAATCTGTTCCAAGGACACCCTTCGCGAAACAACACATACACAAGGCTAGTGATTACACATTGTTTGCAGTGGCAGAGTGGCAGCAGCCAAATGTCCATCATTTGGGGATTGGTTGAATAAAGCACGAATCTGGAGTATAACACAGCAGTCAACAAGGATGAGGAAGAGCTTTCAAAGGGATATAAAGTGACCTTCAAACAGTCTAAAAAAACAAGATGCATAACAGTCTTGATAATATGTTTCCTGTTTAAAAAATTGAGATAAAATTCACATACCATAAAATTCACTTTTTTAAAGTACACAATTCAGTAGTCTTTAGTATATTTATTAGGTTGCAATATGCTTCCTATTGTGAAAGAAAATGGAGAAGGAGGAAAACAAAATATATTTGGTTTCTACAGGTATATGCAAATTTATATATGGTGTATATTTGCTTATATCTTAAAAAAAAACAACGAATGAATGAAAAAACATTTTAAAAAATGAGGGTGGGAGAGGAAAAAGTAGTGTGAACAAAGCTGTAACTTGTTTTTTAAGTCTTAACTTTGGAACTCTTATGGACTGAATGTGTATCTCCCCGGAATTCATAGGCTGAAGCCCTCACCTCCAATGTGATGGCCTTTGGGAGGTAATTAGGTTTAGATGAGGTCATAAAGGTGGAGCCCTTATCATGGGATTAGTGCTTTATAAGAAAAGAAAGAGGGGAATTCCCTGGCAGTCCAATGGTTAGGACTCCAAGCTTTCATTGCCAAGGGCCTGGGTTCAACCTTGATTGGGAAACTAAGAGCCCACCAGAGGAAGAGATCCCTGGGGACACAGCAAGAAGGCAGCCATCTGCCAGCCAAGAAGAGAGCCCTCACCAGGGGACCAAATCAACCAACACCATGATCTTGGGGTTCCCAGCCTCCAGATCTGTGAGAAAACAAATTCCTGTTGTTAAACCACCCAGGGTACTGTGTTACTAGCTCAAGCTAAGATAGGAACACAATCAATATTTTCAGTAACTAAAAACTAGGATTAAATAAAAATGAGAAGTATTCCTAAAATTAAAATAAACAATGTAAATGAACCTAATTATATATCAGGTTGGTGGCATAACCACACAGAAAAAAGTAAACAACACAATATTTTGAACACAACATACCTAATGGGATGTAGATGAATATACTGAGGACAAAAAGAACAACAGAGAAACCTCAAACAGCATTCACTGGGTTTTACTGTTAGAAGCAGTATTATCAGTAGTAGTATCAGTATTAGAATTTTGAAACACGTAGCATGCAAATTTTGGTCTTGAAAGAGCATTATCCATTAAAAGCAACCAGGATTCATTGGGAAGTGACTCCAGGTTAGAGGCAAAATATATATACAAAATGATCCAGGAACATCTTATTGTACCAGAAAAACAGGAAGTTATTAAAAAAACAAACAAACAAACAAACAACTATTGGGGTCATATCAAAAGTACCCAGGAAAGGGACTTCCCTGATGGTTCAGTGATTAAGAATCTACCTTCCAATGCAAGAGACTCGGGTTAAAGCCCTGGTGCGGGAACTAAAATCCCTCATGCTTTGGGGCAGCCCACCTGCCACAATTAGAAAGAAACCCTGGCGGTGCAACAAAGACCCGATGCAGTAAAAAATAAACGTATAAATTTTTTAAAAGTACCCAGGAAGCAATCTGGAGGGGCTTCCATTTGCCAAAGGTGAAGTAATTTGAGTACACAAAAGAGTAGTGACTCCAGAGGACTGGAGCCTTTCATATACATAAAAACCCATGAGTCCATAACAATACTTAAAAAAAAAATCTTCATCGGTCAGCTTTGGCGGTTGCTAGGGCACTGATTCAAAAATTATTCTGAAAATTGATAAAAAGAAAGGGGCAAACACTGACTCTTGGGAAAGGATCAAACTGCCTTTTTTGCAGAAAGTATTTCAGGTAAATAAATAGTTAAAAAGGGAACGTTCTTCTTTATAGAAGTATTCCAGCTAGTATATGTAGAATGAATAACAAAACTTAGAAAATCATTTTGTAACCTCTAAAGGAATAGAGTCCAGGCAATTATCATCAATGGATACTGCTGCTGCTGCTGCTGCTAAGTCGCTTCAGTTGTGTCTGACTCTGTGTGACCCCAGAGATGGCAGCCCATCAGGCTCCCCCGTCCCTGGGATTCTCTAGGCAAGAATACTGGAGTGGGTTGCCATTTCCTTCTCCAATGCATGAAAGTGAAAAGTGAAAGTGAAGGCACTCAGTCGTGTCCCACTCTTCGCGACCCCATGGACTGCAGCCTACCAGGCCCCTCTGTCCATGGGATTTTCCAGGCAAGAGTAATGGAGTGGGGTGCCATTGCCTTCTCTGGGACTGGGTATTAGGTAATAATAAATTACTGCTCATTTTATTATATGTGATAATAACTTGAGGCCGTGTGTCCTTTCTTGTTAGAGATATATATTGAATTATTTACCTGTGAAATTTTATGTTGGGTTGGAGATTTAAAATATTCTACCGAAAAAAAAAAAAAAAGGCAGAGGGGTGAATAAAACAAAACTGAAGTTCTTTATACTGTCTACAATGTTTACATTTGCTATTAAAACTTTATTTTGCTTTGTTTCTTTTAAGATTGAATGATTCTCGGGGCAGAAGAGCTAATCCCAAAGAAGCCAAAGGAAGGAAGTCATTTGAAAGAAAGACCTTCTAACTACAGCCTCGATTTCCAAGCTGAGCTAAGCGCTTCAGGGCAGGTGCCCACAGGCCCACGTCTCCCCTTTCCCACGTCCTCACCTGCCGCCGTGGACTCGGCAAGACTGGGGCTGGAAGGAGGTGGGCAGAGAGCTCTGGTCATCTTCAAAAGAGATGTGGTCACCCAGGAAGTCGGGGCCGGAGAAAAGCTGAATCTGGCAGCAGAGACGGGAAGAGATGAGAGTGAAGGAGGGTGATGGAGTTGGGGGAAGAGAATGGGGAAGAGAGGGAGAGATTTTAAATGAGGGTGAGACAGAGGCCCCTCACCACCTCCTTACCTTTGAGATAAAGTGCAGATTGTGCTCCCCGACCTGAAGAAAGGGACCAAAGTTTTGAGATTCAAGAAGAGTACTAGCCCCTAGCCTCAATGCCTCCAGTGTCAATATTCCTGATCCTTTCCGCAGTTCGCGCTTAGTCCCGGGTCTGTGTTGACTCCGCCCACTTTCAGGAGACCCCGCCCCCAGGAGCTCCAGGCCTGCTCCTTCTAGTCCCGCCTCCACTGAAGTGGGCACAGCCCAGACCCCAGACCCCTCCCCACCAAGAGGCCCGGCTCCTGCAGCCGCCACGCACCTGCAGGACCGGCTGCAGCGAGGCGAGGGCGCTGTTGCCCGAGCCCCAGTCGTCGCAGTTGCGGTACACGCCCTTCTCCAGCACGTACTGCTCCCCGGAGAAGCCCACCTCCTGATATGCCACCCACCTGCAGGAAGGGCGGGGTGCGGGTCAGTGGGGCGGAGCCGACGTCTCTGCTGGAGCCGCCCCCGGCCCGCCCAGCTCCCCGGAGGCCCCTAGTCACTCACACGCCGCTGAGAACGTGGATGGCCTGCGTTCTGGGGCCGTGTCCCGCCAGCTCCACGTCTGGCAGTGCCTCGCTCACCTCCACGCCCGGCCCCTCGAAGTCCATGGCCTCAAACAGCACCACGGCCGGGTCCCCGAAGTCCTGGGCCCGAGTGACAGTCAGATTGCTCCCGGCTCACGGACGGACAGAAGGAAACCCCTGGGAGTATCCAGACCCCTAGGACGCATCCCACTAAAGGACTTTGGGGTGAGGTGATCAGGTGGGCTGGGGAAGGGCAGCAGGAGGGAGAGAGGCTAGACTCCAGGAAGACTTCCTCTACTCTGGAGAACAAGGAGAGTAGGCACAAATTCTCTCAACAGAGGGTACCAGCTGAATGTCCCAATTGCTCTTGCTTACCGTTCGGATGACCCGCAGGGAGGTTAACACCTCGTTATAGCCTCCCCAACGTGACCAATCAGTGTATTCTCCCTCTTCCAGCAGATACTGGTGACCCCGGAAACCCTCCTTCTCGTAGCCCACCCAGCTGAGCAGGGGGAGACAGACAAACAGGGAGTCACAGGAAGCCCTCGGGATTGTGAAATAGCTGCCCCCACCCCCAGGCAGCCCAGGTCACTCCCCACCCTGGAGGGTAGAGGCCAGTGGGGAGGATGAGGTAGAAGGAAGGGTCCTGAGTCCTCACCAGCCCCCGAGAACTCGCAGGGACCCCACAGACGCCAAGTTGGGGCTCTGGCTATCCTCTGGCTGCTGCAGGTTGTAGATGTCTCTGTTCACTTCCCAGCTCTGGCCCTGAAACCCTGGGGCCTCATACACCACAGCCTGTGGGGGAAGGGGTGGTGTGGGGTTGGACCAAACCCACCCAGCCATCCCTGGATGACTCTCGCCAGCATCAGCCCAGAGCTAAGCCCTCCCAGTCCCTCACTTGAGCCCCATGCCCTCACCTGACTCCTTTCTCTTCTCTGACCTGTGACCTGGTCCTTCCACATCAAAAGTGGGTTCCCAGTGAATCAGTCAGGTTCCACCATCACCACCACCACCTGCCCCAAGACCCAGCCTCTGGCCCCAGCACCCTCCTCTCCATCTTCTAGTCCAGGCCATGATGCATACACACGCATACACACCCCCTACCCAAAGGCCCTGTTTGACCCTGAAGCCTAGGCTCTTACCTTGGGCTCCCCTGGCCTCTCCACACTTGGGCAGCCCTGCAGAGAAGACAGAGTGAGACCCCAGCCCAGAGGTGGGGAGAGACAGACTGGGGCTGGTGACCTTGGGTTGACTTGTTCCTGAGACCCTTAAAAATGGCCAATCCCATGTCCTCCCCCCTTCCCTTAGAATCAAATCCTCCCTCTCCTCGAATCCTATTCCCAGTAGGAGTTCCCAGGCCCTGCCTCTTCTGCCAGACTGCAGGGCAAGGCTACTGGGCCCACCTACCCCTTACCAATCTCATGGGCTTCAGGGAGCCCACGCTGGGGTCTGATGCTCCCCAGGCCTCTGAGGTGGGATACTCTCCAGGCTCCAGAATACAGGGAGTATCTTCAAAGAAGGGTTTGGGGTATAGAAGCCACCTGGAGGAAGGCAGAGAAGTAGCTGCACCCTAGACTCCCAGGAATACAGAGTAGTGGATGGGGTGGAAGGTGCAGAGGGAAGGATTGAGTTTTGGGGGAGAGGCCCTGATCAAGGGAACTCTGGAGAACATTTCAGGCCCCCATCATCTCCTGTAGCAGCCAGTCCATTGATCTCTCTTCTGACCTGACCCTAATTGCACACAGAGGCTGAGAGTTCTTTCTAGCACCCATACCTGCTTAAAATTCCCCATTAGCCTCATGATACAGCCCAGCTGCACAAAGAGGCCTTCCTCCTGGGCCTCCCATCTCCCCAGTTGTGCTGCTTTCTCTGGCCAGACTGAACTTTCAAAGCTTAGATCTCTCACCTCTGGGCCTTTGTAGGTTCCAGTATACTCTTTTTTTCCCCCCCCATTCATTCAATTAACAGATATTCAGGGCCATCTACCCCATGCCAGGTCCTGCTTCAGGCATCAGGGACACAGTAGTGAACAAAACGTATGAAGTCCCTGCCTTCATGGAGCCAGTTCATCCCAGCTGAGGAGTCTCCTCCTCCAGGAAGGCTTCTCTGACCTGGGCTGGTTTGGCGCTGTTCTTTGCTCCTGCAGCCCCATGCTCCTCCATCCTGGAATTCCAGATTGCTACTGTGTGCTTCCTTCCTGGCCCCACCAGTAGGCTGAGCATATCTCGCAGGCAGGAACCATGTCCTGTCACCTCTGTGTCCCCAGCACCCAGCAGAGTGAGTGTTAAATAAAGGGCTTCCAGAAAGCCCAGACTCACAGTCCTGCAGAAACAGTGGCAGATGCCACTTGCAGGGGCCTCTCCAGGCCCTGGGGGTCCTCCAAGGCCTCAGTCAGCTTCACTTGCTCCCCTTTGAGGCCCTCCTCAGAGTACAGACTGATCTCTGGGGTAATGTAATCCTGCAGAAGGAGAGGGGTGGGAAAATGAAGTGTAAAACAGCACCTTGGACCTCCCTGGAAGAGGGAGTCATAATGGCCCCAATGACCACGATGGTGTAGTCACTCAGCTAGAGCTAGACATCCTGGAGTGTGAAGTCGAGTGGACCTTAGGAAGTATTACCACGAACAAAGCTAGTGGAGCCGATGGAATGCCAGCTAAACTATTTCAAATCCTAAAAGATGATGCTGTTAAAGTGCTGCACTCAATATGCCAGCAAATTTGGAAAACTCAGAAGTGGCCACAGGACTGAAAAAGGTTAGTTTTCATTCCAATCCCAAAGAAGGACAATGCCAAAGAATGTTCAAATTACTGTACAATTGCACTCACTTTCGCATGCTAGCAAGATTATGCTCAAAATCCTTCAAGCTAGGCTTCAGCAATATGTGAACCAAGAACTTCCAGATGTACAAGCTGTATTTAGAAAAGGCAGAGGAACAATAGATCAAATTGCCAACATTCGTTGGTCATAGAGAAAGCAAGGAAATTCCAGGAAAGCATCTACTTCTGCTTCATTGACTATGCTAAAACCTTTGTGTGAATCACAACAAACTTTGGAAAATTCTTGAAGAGATGGGACCAGACCACCTGCCTTCTGAGAAATCTGTATGCAGGTCAAGAAGCAACAGTTAGAACCAGACAGGGAACAACTAACTGACTCAAAATTGGGAAAGGAGTGTGACAAGGCTGTGTATTGTCATCCTGCTTGTTTAACTTAAATGCAGAGTACATCATGCAAAATGCCAGGCTGGATGAATCACAGGCTGGAATCAAGATTGCTGGGAGAAATATCAATAACCTCATCTATGCAGATGATACCACTCTAATGGCAGAAAGTGAAGAGGAACTAAAGAGCCTCTTATAAGGGTGAAAGAGGAGAGTGAAAAAGCTGGCTTAAAACTCAACATTCAGAAAACTAAGATCATGGCATCCAGTCCCATCACTTCATGGCAAATAGAGGGGGAAAAGTGGAAGTAGTGACAGACTTTATTTTCTTGGGCTCCCAAATCACTGCGAATGGTGACTGCAGCCGTGAAATTGAAAGACGTTTGCTCCTTGGAAGGAAAGCTATGACAAACCTAGACAGTGTATTAAAAAGTAGAGATATCACTTTGCTTGACAAAAGTCCATAGAGTCAAAGCTATGGTTTTTCCAGAGTCACGTATGGATGTGAGAATTGGACAATAAAGGAGACTGAGTGCCAAAGAATTGATGCTTTTGAATTGTGGTGCTGGAGAAGACTCTTGAGAGTCCCTTGGATGGCAAGGAAATCCAACCACTCATTCCTAAAGGAAATAAACCCTGAATATTCATTGGAGGACTAATGCTGAAGCTGAAGCTCCAATACTTTGGCCACCTGATGTGAAGAGCCAACTCTTTGGAAAAGACCCTGATGCTGGGAAGGTTGAGGGCAGGAGGAGAAGGGACAACAGAGGATGAGATTGTTGGATGACATCACCAACTCGATGGACATGAGTTTGAGCAAACTGTGAGAGATAGTGAAAGACAGGGAAGCCTGGCATGCTGCAGTCCATGGGGTCACAAAGAGTCGGACATGACTTAGCAACTGAACAACAACAGCCAGTGGTTAAGACTCCGTTGCCAATTCAGGGGAGCATGGGTTCAATACCTGGTCAGGAAACTAAGATCCCATATGCCGTGTGGCATAGTCAAAAAATAAAAACAAAAACAAAACCACCCATCACCCTTCAGAGACTACCCCCGTCCACACCTGCCTCCCTAAGTCTGTTCAGCTGGGGCTGCCAGGGGCTTCTCCCCAGAAGCCAGAAACAACTGGGGTGTTCTCTGCAATGTCAGCCAGGTAAGCCTGAGTCCAAAGCCCTCGCTGGTCCCTCGCTGGCCCTTTGGGACCTAAGACCAAAGTTCTCAGCAGGAGCCTGCCAAGTACCATGCCCTTTGCCCTGCCTCTGGGAGCCTCATTTCCAGCCTGGTGGAGAGATGGGCAGGATGGACAGCCATTTCCGGAGATCTGAATTTGATCCTTCTTCATATATAATTCCAATTCTATACCAATTTCTACCCCTTCCTAAACTGGAAGGACTGATGCTGAAGCTGAAACTCCACTACTTTGGCCACCTGATGCAAAGAACTGACTCAATGGAAAAGACCCTGATGCTGGGAAAGATTGAAGGCAGGAGGAGAAGGGGATGACAGAGGATGAGATGGTTGGATGGCATCACCGACTCAATAGACATGAGTTTGAGTAAACTCTGGGAGTTGGTGATGGACAGGGAGGCCTGGCATGCTGCAGTCCATGGGGTCACAAAGAGTCAGACACAACTGAGTGACTGAACTGAACTGAAACTGGCCTCCACCTGCACTGCATCTCAGGAAGCTACAGGTCCTTTCCTCATTTCTGGGTGCTTCTTCTTCATCAGGATCATTTTTATTCACTCACTTCTTCATCAAATGTTTATGAAACAGGGACTTCTCTGGTCATCCAGTGGCTAAGATGCTGAGCTCCCAATACAGGGGGCCCAGGTTTGATCCCTGGTCAGAGAACTAGACCCCAGATGCTGCAACTAAGACCCAGCATAGCTGAATAAGTAAATAAATAAGTATTTTTTAAATGTTTATGAAACATCTACTGAGTGTAAGACATATGCTAAGGTCCTGTCCTACCTCTTCTCATTCGGTCTTCCCAGCGGGAAGTGTTAACGGCATTCACAGACTAGGAAAGTCAGACCCAGTGAGGTTAAGTGGGCTGCCTGAGGGCACCCAGCCTGTAAGTGGCAGGGGCCAAGAACAGAGCAGTGCAGTTTTTGTTCACTGTTGCAACCCAGCACGTCCCAGTGCCTGGAGCACACTAGGCACCGAATCAATGCTGACTGAATAAAAGGAACCCAAGTCCACCGGACTTCAAAGCCCTTGGCTCTCTTTTGTACCTCATTACCTCCCACATGAAGATGAATTTATGGTGAGAAGCTCACAATAAATTGTCTACAAACACCTGTGTGTTTCTGGAGAGGCTTTGAAAATTCTTGTCCCCTCTTTTGCATGGCCAGGCCACTGCCCTAGTTAACATAAGATTCTCTTCCTCTCTTACCAGGAGTATTGCAACAGCTCTGGACTCAAGGGTTATTTTGTCCTTCCATTAAAAAAGAAGAAGAAGAAGAAAAAAATCCCAAAACGTCTGTTAGGCCCTGATTTTAGATTTCTGCTTTCTCTTCTGGGTCTCTCTGGTGTCCAAGATGGTTTTGTCAGCTTAATTTTAGTGATTTGTAAATTTGTGTTCTGACCATGGTACTTCCCCACCTTAGCGATATGAAACTGTAATACTGACTGTGCCCTTTCCGACCACGTCCTGTTGTTTAGTCCCTTTGGTCGTGTCCGACTCTTTACGACCCCATGGACTATAGCTGGCCATGTTCCTGTCCATGGGATTTCCCAGGCAAGAACACTGGAGAGGGTTGCGACTTCCTTCTCTAAGGGATCTTCCTGACCCAGGGACCAAACCCCTGTCTCCTGCATTGGCAGGCAGATTCTTTAGCACTGAGCTACCAGGGAAACATCTGTGTATGCGTGCATCTATATGCGGCACCTCAACTCTGGCTGTGGGCCTGAACACCTGGGCCCTGGGTGGGTGGTGAGTGCCCACAGCCACCCCCACCCATTTCTGTTGCTCTAACTCCATCCTTCCCCAAGCTCCAGCTGGAGCTAGTGCAAGCCAGGCTGAGCATCCCCCAGAATCCCTTTCTTCTCCAATTGGCTCCACGGTCAGGACTCTATACAGGTATAAACCCTCTTCAGGCTCCAATCCTGTGATCTCTCCCAGAAATCCCAGCTCTAGGTGTCTCTGTCTTCCTCCTCAAGGCCTGGGACTTAGGGTAGATGAGGCAACATCTGGTCCCCCACACCCAGCCACTCACCCGGACAACCCTCCTCAGGGAGCCGATGCCTTGGGTACTCCATGCTGATCCTGGGGCTCCAAGTTCCGTATCTCCTTGAGGCAGGACCAGCTTCTGGCCCTGGAATCCTGGCTGTTCGTGCAGCACCCAGCTGTGGGCACAGAGACCTAGGGTCATTGAATGGAGTTGGGTGGGGAGGATGTCCCTGCAAGGCAGGGTCTCTGGGTAGTTATGGCGGTGGGGGGGGCTTCTGCCCTCAGTGGGCACTTCTCACTGTCCTCACATCCCCAAGGTTCACACGCCAGAGCCCACCGGGAGCTCCGCACTCACCAGCCTCGGACCACCCGTATGGAGGCCACACGGGCCCAGCCGGAAGCATCATCAGCATCTTCCCAGACCTCCCTGCGGCTGCCTTGGCAGCCAGGCTCTGAGAAGAGGATAATCTGCAAGAAGGCCCAGAGGGGTCCTTAGGGCCCGTCCCCGGAACCTCCGCCTCCTGCTCTCTCACCCATTTGCCCCCCAATCCCAGCGCCCCCTACCTTTCCAGGTCTCGTGTTCAGCTTGCCCTGGGTCTTCAGTGCTGGGCTCTGGAATGGAGAGCCGTGATACGTCTTTATGGGGTTGCCTCCTTATTGCCACTCTCAACCTGCAGCTCCGTGAATCCCATATCCTCCCTGCAGACCTCCACCCCGCAAAGAGCTGGCCCACAGAGAATGCTACACTTGCTCCCAGCCCCTGGGGGCTTCATCACTCTGTCCCCGGACTGCCCCCTTCCCCAGCTTCTGAGATTTTATCAAGCCCTTCGGAATCCGCAGTGCAAACAGCTTGCTGCTTGGATTGGGAGACTGCGTCCCAGGATCCCGGTCCTCACAGGATCCAAACCCTGGCCTAGATGAGGCCAGGCCCTCCTCCGTTGCCCGCCCAAGGCCTCACTCACCCACCCCTCCGGGGGCCGGGCACGTGCCGGCTTTTCTGGAGGTGGCCTTTCACTGTAGAGCAGGGGCAGCTGTCCTGGACCCTTCTTGAGCCCCGGTGCCCTGTGGGGCTGCAGAGCGGATAGTTTTGTGCCCAGTGGTTCCGAGGTGGGGGCCTCCTTCAGGGCAGGCACCAGACCCCCAAAGAGGAGGCTGCCTCCAAGACGGGAAGTGGGCCGGCTGCCTGCCTGCCACTCTGGCCCAGGTTCTGGGTGGGGGCCCTTGGCACCTGCTACATGCTTCTTCATCATCTCCAGAGGAGAGCAAGAGACCTGGGTGGGCCGGGCAGGGGAGGGGTCCCTGGGGGGGCCTAGCCTGGCTCTCTCCTGCCTGCGCTGGAGCTTTTCATCGTCGCTCAGGTAGGGGTTCTCTGGCTCTTCTTCCTCCTCCTCCTGTGCCTTCTCCTCCTTCTTTATTTCCAGGGCGGGCACCTCCTGGGGGCTGGGTCCCAGCACACATGGCCCAGGCTGGTCCTCCTCGATGGCAGGCAGGGTGGCGTACATGGCCAGGTAGGAGGAGCGGGGGGCTCGAGGTAGCCGGTGAGTGCGCAGGATCTCAGGAGGCTCCATGCTCCGCAGGGTATCCAGGAAAATCTCCAGGTCAGCAGTCAGGGCCACCTCCTCCTCCTCCCTCGATGGCTCCAGGAATGTCTTGTCCTTGGTGGCTTCAGGGACAAGCTGGGACTCCTGGCTGGTCTCTGCTCCCATCATCACCGGGGCTGGGGGACCTCCTGGACCAGAGGATACCTTGCCCACTGAGGAGGAGGGGGCGATGAGAGTGGCTGGGGCCTGGACAGCTACTTTCTGGGTGGAAGATGGGACATTAGAAGCATCAGGGTCCTGGACAACTTCTTTTTGGGTGGGAGATGAGACGATGCTTTCTTCAGACCCCTGGACAACCTTTTCCTGTTTGGGGGATGGGACGGCAGGAATTGTCAGGCCTTGAGCAGCCTCTTCCTTGGGGAGGGGAGGGACCGGGCTGCCTGCTGTACTCCAGACGACCTCTTTCTGGCTGATCAGGCTGACTTCTGGGCCCTGGGCAACGTTGGTTGGTTTGGGGCCTGAGGCAGCAGGAGCACTCAAACCCTGCACTACCTCTTTTTGGTTGGGAGATGAGTCAGCAGGAACTCCAGGGCCCTGTACTATCTCTTTCTGGGTAAGGGAGACAACAGGGACTTTTTCAGAGTCCTGAACAACCTTATTCTTTGGGGAGGATGGAGCAGAAAGACCTCCCGGGCTGGTGATGGCCTTCCATCTCATAGAGGATGGAGCAAGAGATTGTCCAGGGACTATCACAACCTCAGTCTTCACCATAGGAAGGACGGTGGCCGCAGGGGGATCTGAAAGCCCTTCTCTTTTGATGGAGGGCAGGGCCTGGGGTCCCCGGGGCTTGAGAGTGAGCTGGGCCCGAGCCTGAGTAGGTGCTTCAGGTTGCTCTGGGGGTTGAACTAGGTCCAGGGAGAGGGTTCGGGTCTGGAGTCTGGGAGAGGAAGGTACTGGGGTGTGGCCCTGAGAGGTCTGGAGAGGGGACTGGGTGGGGCTGGCGGGTCTCTGCACCCTTGGGACCTCATGGACCCCGGCACCCAGGGTTCTGTCCTGTTCCTGGTCTGGGTGGGCTGCAGGGACCTCCTGGCTCGGAGTGGGGTGAGCTTCCTCCAGGAAGCCCGCAGGGCCCGGGGCAGATCTGTCCTTCGGCTCTGCTGTCCTCGTCTCAGGCAGCTGCCTCAGGGCTGACCCTTCTGTGCTGCCCAGATCTGGACTCCTTGGCACAGCAGCCAGGGGCCTGGGAAGCCGGCTGGTGGGGGCGGTCCGCTCAGTGGGCACAAGGCTACTTAGCAGCTCCAGGGCCTGACTGCGACTGGGGGAGCCCTCGGCCCGCGGGTTCACCACCACTGCCCGCACCGCGCGGGCAGCATTGCGGCCCCTTGGCAGGGCCTCGCCCACGAGCGCGGGCCCCACGGAGTTGATCACGGTGCTGTTCACCCGGCGGTCCACGTGCCCTCCCACCATCACGGTGGTCCGCACAGTGCGTGTCACCCTCCGCTCCTCCAGGCTCCTGGAGCTCCCGCTGGTGAAACTCACACCCGGGTGGGGGCTTGGCTCCCGGGGCCCGTGCGCTGGCACCGACAACTCAGTCCTGGCCATGACTCCCGCGCTGGGCGGCTCGGTCCTGGGGGGCTGGGGGCTGCCGTCACCCTGCTCCGCAGCCTCCTTCAGTCTTCCCACTGGCCTTTTCTCCTTGAGGGGTAATGTGTACTTCTTGGAAAAGATGGGCCCGTGGCTCTGGAAGCTCTTGGAGCCAGCCCCGTCCCGGGGGCCCTGGTGGTTCACGGTCTCTTCCTCCCGGACAGCAAAGCCATTGACTTCCTCTCGACGATGGCTGGACTCAGACGTCTCCTCGGACGGGGCTTCCGACTGGGTCCCTGACACCAGGGACACCTTGTGGAAACGGTGTTTGACCTCGTCCTGGGCAGGGGGCCGCTGCCGCCATGTCAGCGTGGTGCTCACCACTCGGGCCTTGGCCTCAGCCGGAGGCCCGCTGGCCTCCTCCATGTTGGGCCCCGGCAAGGCGTCCTGAGGTGTCCTTGGCTCGCTGTGGTCCAGCTCACTGCAGAGGGTGCTGGAAAGAAAAAAGATGGCGTCAGGGGAGTGGTCAGGGTGGCTCCCTGCAGTGTAGAATAACTATCTCTGCAGAGGTCAGGCTGAGTAACCTCAGGTCGGTCATTTGAATTTCAGGGCCTTTGTTTCTTCATCAGTAAAACGGGCACGATGCCCTCAGAGCTCCCACCCCTCTCCCTACTTTCAGGCGTTCTCCTATGCCACAGCCCTTCAAGGGGTGAAGCTGAGGCCTAAGCCTAGAAGGAGAGAGAGGAAGAAAAGAGACAGGCATATGGATCGGACTCACTGGTCTGTGGACAGGGCTGTGACTGCCCAAGGAGCCCTGGGGCTAGTCCTCTAGGAGCTAAAAACTAGAAAACCGGAAAGCTGAAAACTAGACAAGCAATGTTCTGACCCTGTTTCCAATCGTGATGAAGGAAGGTGAGGAAAGACAGCTTTGGCCTCAAGCAAAGCTGGGTTCCCCCTATCACTGTCACTCATCAGCAAGATGACCTTGAGCAGCCACTTTTCCCCAGCAAGTTTCAGGGCCCCTGGCCAGAAAACTGGAATAACAAGAGTATGCACTTCACAGGGTTATTGTCAGAATCCAGTATGAGAGAAAGAATAAAAACTCACTTTATAAACTAAAATGCTGGCTCCTAAGTTTCCCCATAAAGAATAAATTATTCACTATGGCAAACAGTATGGAGTTTTCTTAAAAAACTAAAAAGTGAGGTACCATATCATCCAGCAATCCCACTCTTGGATAGATACCCAGAAAAGATGCAAACTCTAATTCAAAAAGATACATACACTTAAATGTTCATAGCAGCATTCTTTATAATAGTCGAGACATGGAAGCAACTAAAGTGTCCATCAATAGATGACTGGTCTAAGAAAATGTGGTGTATAAACACAGTGGACTATTATTCAGCCATAAAAAAGAATGAGATATTGCCATTTGCAAAAATAGGGATGGACCTAGGGAGTACCATGGGGTCGCGAAGGGTCGGACACGACTGAGCGACTTCACTTTCCCTTTTCACTTTCATGCACTGGAGAAGGAAATGGCAACCCACTCCAGTGTTCTTGCCTGGAGAATCCCAGGGATGGGGGAGCCTGGTGGGCTGCCATCTCCGGGGTCGCACAGAGTCGGACACGACTGAAGCGACTTAGCAGCAGCAGCAGCATACTTAGTGAAGTAAATCAGAGAAAGACAAACATAATATGATATCACTTACATGTAGAAACTAAACAATGATACAAATGAATCTATGCATGGGAATTCCCTAGTGGTCCAGCGGTTAGGACTTGGCGCTCGCGCTGCGGAGGGTGCAGGTTCAATCCCCGGTCAGAACTAAGATCCCGCAAGCCACACAACACAGCCCCAAAAAATCTATGGGCAAAATAGAAACAGCCTCCCAGACACTGAAAACAAGCTTGTGGTTACCACAGGGGAGGGGGAGGCATAAACTAGGAGTATGAGATTAGCAGATACAAACCACTGTTTATAAAACAGATAAGCAGCAAGGATCTACTAGATTGCACAGGGATCTATATTCAATATCTTGTAATAACCTATAATGGAAGATAATACATAGTTGATCACTTTGCTATATATTAGTACTTGACACTAACACAACATCGTAAATCAAGTATACTTCAACTTTTTAAGACAGAATAAATTATTTATAAATTATGAACACACATTCCCCTTCTGCAGATGTGGGCGGGGGAAAAGACTCAGAGAGGTTAGGAAATTTGCCCAGAGTCACACAGTAGCAGAGACAAGGGTTGAATCTAACCCTAAGTGGTGAACCACCACATCAAACTCCCTAATGTATCTGGTAAACTAAGACTCTGTGTTTTGGGGGGTTTACTTTTAAAGGAGGCACAGCAGTCCTGGAGGGGGCCAGGCAGTCCCCACTCTGACTTCCAGGCTACTCTAGTAGGGCAATCCTATTCTCAGGCCTCAAGAATGCAAGAGATCAGCCTCAGTACCGGCGTGTCTCCAGCTCCCCCTCTGTGTGAGGCAGCCCCCAGACCATCACAGGGGCCCTTAAGGCCGGAAATGGACCCATGCCCCCAACTGCCCTCCCCCTTTCTCCAGTTCCCTCCCTCCTGAGAGGCTGATGGAACCCGGAACTTTGACCCTGTCTTGTGGCCCCAGAAGTGACTCAGGTTTTATGAGGGACAGAGCTGAATGGGGCTGAGGCCCAGGGAAGCCTGACCTGACTCGGGGACCACTGGTGCCTGTGACAGCATGTGGCCTGGTCCAGGATGGGCTCTGAGTGGCCCCAGGAAAGTCTTGTGTATGAGGGAGGGGAGGGGCTGGGAGGGATGCCCAATTCTTTCCCCAGGCCAGAATTCGTGACAGCCACACTCAGACACCTGAGGGTCTGGACTGTAGCCCTTCCCTAAGGCCCACCCCTCTCCTCTGTCTTCACTAAGGAGCTGTTTTTCTTCCAACAGAATCTCTGTCCTCCTGGCTGGTACTAATGATAACAACTACCATTCGCTGAGATTCACCGTCCGTGATGGCACTGACAGGAGCGGGCAAAGACTGGGTTCTAAGTCATGTATTCATTCCTTCACTCATTCATTCACTGTTCATCGTGTTAGGTGATGTGCTAGGTTCTGGTTGCATGCGTGCGTGCTCAGTCATTTCAGTCGTGTTCCACTCTTTGTGGGACCCTGTGGACTGCAGCCCACCAGGCTCCTCTGTCTATGGAATTATCCGGGCAAGAGTACTGGAGTGAGTTGCCGTTTCCTCCTCCAGGGGATCTTTCTGACCCAGGGATGAAACCCGCGCCTCTGCATCTCCTGAATTGCAGGTGGATTCTTTACCGTTGAGCCCCTGGGGAAGCCCCAGGTTCTGGTTAGATTCATCCAAAGCCAATTTCTCTTGAAAGTGGTATTCCGGGAGTTCAGGGGTCAAAGAATTAGACATAAAAACAGGAACCACATTCAGAAGGCCTCCATAGGCTTTGGCAAAGCCACAGGAGAGCCTCAGAGGAGGAAGCCTTTGGTAATCATATCAGATATATCTGTGACCTCCCAATAATCAGAACTCTATGCCTCTCTGAACCCAGCCCCCAGACAACACCCCTGATAGTCATTCTACAAGCATGTGGTCATTTGTTTCTGCCTGCATACCTCTAGGCACAGGGAGGTTGCAATTTAACAGCTGACCTGTCCCATCCCTGAATAGTCATGATGGCTAGAATGTTCTTCACACTATGCAGAAATCTGCCTGCCTATAGATCCCCTGACCCTGTTTTGTCCTTCCTCTGAAGACACACCTCAAAACCCCAGGAGGCCTCTCCTAGGCCAGCAGAAATGCCCATTTCCGGAGCCCTCTCTTCCTCAAGGCCCTGGACCAGCCGGGTCACCTGTGACTTCCAGATCAGCTGTGTGGGGCTGGGAAAGGGAGGGGCTGCAGGGGGTGGGGGGAGTGTGGGAAAGAACCTTGTCTAACTCAACAAGGCCTGCATTCTCCCCACTTACCTGTGAGTCACCCCCAAACTAGGCCAAACCAGCCCACAGGCCCACAAGCACATGCTGCGTCACACACAGGCACACACCAACACACAGGGCACAGAATCACACAGGCACACACACACACAGACACTTACCCCCGGCATGCACAGTCAGAACCACAGAGTCAGACACAGGTCCGCAGGGACACAGCAGACACACAGGTCACACAGACGCAGGAACCCACAGGCACAACGACACGTGCACACACATTCACGGCACACACACACTTAGTCAGGTCACAGTCTCCAGCCCTTCTCCCCTTGAAATCAACCCTCACTGGGACAGACACGCACACCCGGATACACACACGTCTTACATATTCGGCCCCGATGGCGTCGTGCCTCCCCCCCCCATATTTGCCAGTCCTGGCCCAGGGAACCCTGCCCCAGAAAGGGAGCACAGAGAAGAAATGACACCCCTGGAGCTCCACTTCCTTCCCCTCTGAGCCCTTGCCTCCTTCGAATCTGTCATTATCCACCCGTGCCCAGAATAGTCAGGGAGTGGCAGACGGAGTCCCCCAGCCAAACCTGCTGCTCCTTCCTTTCCCCTCGCCAAGGCCTGCCTCCTTCACCCACCCTCTCTCTCTCTGTCCCCTTCTCCCACCCCCAACCCTTCAGGGTCTGCTTTAGACCCTGCATTAGCTCATCTGTTTTGAACTGACTCTTCTAGGATCATTGTAAGCTTTCTCAAGGTAGAGTTCTGCCTACCATGATGGAAAATTGATGTTGGTTAAAAAGAAAGAAATAGTTGTTCAGTGAAGAGAAAAGAAAAAAAAAAATAGGAGGAGGGTGCATAATCAGGGATTCTTATTCAACCTTCCCCACTGAGCAGGTCTCTGAGCCAGCCTGGGTCGCACACGTCCCTCTTCTTTGTCACAGGATCATTATCCTGACTCCAGACCAGAGGCTTGGGCATCCTTGGTGTTGCCTCCGCTGCCACAGTGCTTCCAAATCTGGGTCCCCGCACAGACGGTAGTAGACTTCATCCCCACGTGGTCACAAAGAAATCACAGGTCACAGAAAGCTCTGTACAGCAACCACGCTCAGCACCTCCCCGCCCCCCGTCATCTGCACAGGGCCCCTGAGGCCTCCGTGAGAGGCAGGAGAGAGAGGTGCTTGGAACACAGATCCAGGTGTGCATGCTCAGTTGCTTCAGTCGTGTCTGTCTCTTTATAACCCCATAGACTGTAGCCCACCAGTCTCTGCTGTCCATGGGATTTCCCAGGCAAGAACCCTAGAGTGGTTGCCATTCCCTTCTCCAGGGGATCTTCCCAACCCAAGGATCGAACCCAAGTCTCCTGCATTGCAGGCGGAGTTTTTTAACCACTAGCCACTGGGGAAGCCCTAGAACACAGGTTCTTGCCCCTTCACTTTCTGGTTGACTTAGAGCAGGTGATGAAACCTGTCTGAACCTTAGTTTCCCGTCTGTCACTGGGGTGAGAGGGTGGAGAACAGGATTAGTCCTACTTCATGGGGCTGCTGTGAGGATTAAATAGAATTACGCTCAGAAAAGGAGCCATAGGTGACAACCACCACCATCATTAGTAGGAGCTTCTCAGAACGCTGTCTGAGGCCTGGTCTGCCCTTCCAAGTGGTTTTAGAGAGGTCTCAAGTTCACCCTGTTGTCAGTGAGTTTTACAGGACCCATCCTCCTTTCTCTGAGCCCACTAGGCAGATTCAGGAGAGTCATTTCAACACAAATTAAAAACTGAGGCTTGAAAAAAAAAAGAAAAACCAAGGCTTAGCAATGTTATGTGGCAGCCTGGATGGGAGGGGAGTCTGGGGAGAATGGATACATGTATATGTATGGCTGAGTCCCTTTGCTGTCCACCTGAAATTATTACAACGTTGTTAATTGGCTATACTGTGATACAAAATAAAAAGGTTAAAAAAAAAACCCAGGGCTTGGGAACCTCAGCGCCTGCTCACCAACACAGGGCCAGGTGGGGTAATTATTGCTGCGACTGAAGCGTTATTAATAAGCATCCGGGCTGTTTTGGTTGCCCCACTCTCTAGAGTTCAAAGTATCTTCCTGTAACCTCCTCCTCCTCCTTCATCTCCAGTGACCAAATCAACTTGACGACTCAAGGCCCAGAGAAGTTAAGCAACTCACCCCAGGACATCCAGCACCGCCTGAGAGTTCTCGTCTCAGGCTGAGAAAGTGGTCTCCAGAACAGAACGAGGGGCTGGGGAAGGTGTTGCTGAGGATAAGGTGACCCTCCCCATCCTCTCTGCGACAGGATATCCCCCTCCCCAGGTGGATGGAGGAGGAGAGCAGAACTGGGTCCCCAGAGGTAGCCTGCGGGCATGCACGAGGTTGGGGGGCAAGCAACAGAGGGCAGAGATGGGAAAGGGAAGGGATGGCAGAGTCAGCCTATGCCCGGGAGAACCGAATGAATGGTTTAGAGAAGTCCGGAGAGAGATAGAGACCCAGGAAGGGGCAGCCAGGTCAGTTTCCTCCTCCCCTACCGCCCCACGTGGGGGGTGAAATCTACGTACCGTCTGTGCGGGGACCCAGGCGTCCGGCCGGCCCGGAGCTCCTGCTGCTGGGCCGTGCTCCCCTGATGTGGTGGGGCTCGGAGCTGGGGTTCCTGAGGCGGGTCAGCTAGGCACCCTGTGATGGGGCGGGGCCCCTGAGGAGGCTCCTGCCAGCCCCTGGATTCCTCAGGGCCGCAGGGGTGGGGAGCTGGTTGGGCCGGTTTGGGCTCTTCAGTCTCCTCCCCAGGTGCTTGCTCACGCCCCTGCAGGCTGACAGTGATGCGGTAGTAGCGGGTCCTCCTGGCAGAGGGACGCTCACGTAGGGTCTGGGCTGGCTCTGGCAGGGTTGGCTCTGGCAGGGCTGGCCCTGAGGTGGTAGGCTCGCCCTTTGCCCCCTCTGCCCTGGGGCAGGACGCTGGGTGGGGCAGCACGTCTTCCAGGTTGCTGGGTGCCTTGGGCCACAGAGGAAACCCCCGGGCTGAGTGTGGGGGTTGCTGGCAGGTGTGGCCCGGAGGTTCTTGTTCCAAACATCCAGGCGCCGGCGGTGGGCCTGAGGGACCCCTGGCTCCAGCAGGCTCTCCTGAGGTCACCGCTGGTGCCAGGCTCTCCGGCCCCATGGAGGCATGGTTGGCCAGGTCAGAGGCACTGCCTACAGCAGGCCTATGGAGGCGCCCCAGAGGCTCCACCGGCCCCCCTGAGCTGTGTCGTCGCTTCCAAAGCCAGGAGCCAAGGCTCCCTGCCCGAAGGTCCAACTCTGAGCGGCTCTGGGCTTGGGCCTGAGGGAAAGCAGAAGCAGAGACCCAGTGACAGGCTCTCTGGCCTGCCCCCTGGGTACCCTGCGACAGCCCTGGCTGCCCTCCTTGGCACAGGAGAAGCTGAACAGAGCTCTGACACCAAGCGGAGCTGCCCTCCGGAGAGGCTGCCAGGGCCACAAGAGCTGGACAAAGAGGAAGAACTCGGGGAAGTTCCTTCGGCATTTATCGCACCCCTTCCCACTCTACATACGAGGAAAGGGAGGCTGAGAGATACGCCGACATGACCAAAGTCGCACAGTGAGGGTTCCTGACTCTCAGGCCGACTGCTGGTTTCCCAGGAGTCCACTGGCTTCTCGCCTTTGCTACCAGCTGCCCTGGGGATTAGGGCCTGTGTGGGCATGCCTGCCACAACGCCCCTGGCTTCTGCCCACTCCAGGCTTCCAGAGCCTGCAGCCGCCTCTACAATACCCTCCCAGGCTGAGTGTTCCAAACACACCTGAAGGAGGTATCGGGTGTAGAGATGTTCTTGGGACAAGAGGAAGCCAGGGAAGAGGGTTCCCCTAAAAGTGGGACAACCCTGACTTCTGTCTGCTGTCTTCCCCTGGGGCCCAGCCTAGCTGTGGGGGTGAAGGGAGAGGGTTCAGGACCACAGACCCAAATAGACACTGCCCCCCAAATGCCAGTCTTCAGGGATGGATTTGTGTCCTTGGCAACAGAGGAGCCAAATCTGGGGTCAAATTTCTCCTTAGCAGGGGCCCTTAGTCCCAAATACCTTATTTTACGCATCTGTGAAATAGATGCAGCCTCTCACTCCCCAGGGGCTGAAAATCTCAAGAAACAGGAAGGTTGGATGATTATTCTGGGAGTCTGGAGCAAGGCAACCTGGGCTTGATTCTCAGCACTGTTACTTTCTAGTTGCAATACCTTTTGCATGTTAGTTTCCCCATGTGTTAAATGGGCATGATAATAATAGTATCTGCTTCCTGGGAGTGCTGAGAATATTGTATAAGATAATCCATGCAGGGTACCCAGCAGTACTCAGTTAAATGCTAGTAATCACTGATGATGTTCAGGATCACAGAAAGACACATGGCTGCTTGAGCCATCTCTAGAGGAAGCCCTCTGCTCCTCCAGGGGATGGAGGGTGGGGAACCTTCTCTCTGTGCAATCCATGGCTCAGGTCCCCGCTGAGGATGGGGGAACTGTGGCCAGAAGGTTAAGTCACTGGCCCAGTGTCACCCTTGGGGGCCATGCCAGGAAGTGGGGAAAGGGAGTCAAAGATGGAGAAGGTCAAGTTAAAGGAAGGAGTGTGGAAAATGGGGTCCTGAGAACAGGTACTGCCCCTACATGCCTCCTCCAGGGGCCCAGACATTAGGAAGCTGTTTCCTAAGCATCTGGGCCCCATGCTGGATGTCCTACATCTGATACCTTATTACTCACAACAGTCCTAAGAGGCATGATTGTCCCCATTTTCCGGATGGGGAAGCTGAGGTTCAGAAGTGAGGAGAGATATGCCCAGGGTCACACAGTGAATCCCTGGCAGAGAAGGGAGGAGAGAACTGCAGTTGCCTAACCTGTAAGTCAGGGTTCTCAGGGCCGGCCCAGCCCCTCCCAAGAGCTTCTGCTCCCCTCCCCTCCCCTCCCCAACCCTAGGATTCTCTCCTACCTTGAGGCTGACTTTGCTGGTGCTGCCCTGGCCCTGGGCCAGGTCAGGGCAGCTCTGGCCACCCCAGGGCCTGGGAAGGAAGCACAGGGGAGGGAGTGAAGTAGGCTCCTCATCTCCTGCCCCATACTGGACCTGATGGCCCTCGTCTCTAAGGGCCCCCACAGGCAAGATGAGCACCTGAAGTCTTGGGGGGCAGGGGAGGTCTATGCACAGCCTCCTCTCTGCCCCCTCCCCCACTTGTCCACGCCAGCCCCAGAGAAAGAGAGGCAGGGCTGGGCCTGGAACAAAATGGGGACTAGGCCTATATCAGGACCAGAATACAGAAAAAGGACAGCACCCTAATAATTCAAAAGCTTGCCATTTGCTGAGGCCCACCCTATGCCAGGTTTAGCACCAGGCATTACACCTCCATAGTCCCCTTTAAGCCTCACAAGAATCCTAAAGTGTAGATGGCAGTGTCCTCAGTTTTCAGATAAGGAAACTGAGGTCCAGATGGTAAAGTCACACAGCTGGTGGAATTAAGACTCTAGGATGGTCTCACTCCAAAGCGTGGCTGGATATCACCCCTCTAACAGGGGCAAGAAGAGGAAGGGCCTTGGCTGCCAGCTCCGTGCACTCTGCCCCCTACTCCAGGCAATCAGCAAGGGCCAGGGTCCTGTCCCTCCGTGCCAGAGTCCCATTCCCACGGCCAGTGAGAACCAAGTCCAAGTACACACATGGGAAGTATCATCAGGCTGGCCCCAGGAGCATGCGTAGTTCCTACCCGGCCCTCCCTGTCCCTGACTCACCTGCAACCCTGCCTCCTCTCAGGTGGAGAAAGAAAGGGAGGAACAGTGCCATCTGGGCCTACAGGGCAGGTTCCTGCCAGACGGGGTAAAGGAAGGGGGGTGTGTCTCCCAGGCCGGGCGCTGGCAGGGTGTGGGCACCCCCGGGCACCCAAGCTTTCAGGTTTAGGGTGGCTCGACCCTCCCCTCCCTGCTCTCTTCCGTGTGAGAGAGCAGCACAAACCCCTCCCCTCACCCTGGGCTCAACCATGCCTCCACTCCTCCCAGGGCAGGCCGGAGACAGCTATGTCATAAGATCAGAACTGCACAGACACTTGGTGCCTGTGATCACTCCTGACATTCTTTGCAGACATTGGGCCTGTGAGCTCCTGGGATCCTCTACTCTATCCCGCTCTCGGCCACTCAGCCTGGCAATCCATACAGCCTTTTCCCTGCCTCTTAGACATCAGCTACCAGTGAACTGGCTAAGAGAGGTGTAGCAATTTGTTCAAGGTCACGTGGCCAGTGGCCTCTCAGGTTAGGACAGAACTCTGGCCCCCTTGCTTGAGTTCTGAAATCTCTCAAGGCAACAGAGAAGCCCAGGGCTTCAGGCTGTGGGCCCCAGGCTGTGGGCCCCGGAGTCAGACTGCAAGAAGTCTGTGTCCCAGCCCCACCAGTTCCAAGCTGTGTGACTGGAGAGGTGACTTCACATCTCTGAACCTCCATTTCCGTATCTGACTCACACAAAATACCTGCCTGGTACAGCTGCTGGGAGGATTAAATGAGATAATCCAGGAAAAGCATCAAGCAAGTGGCAAATAAGTTTATTGTTAATACAATCTAGGATGATGGGGGAAAGCCTCTTCATGTCATGAAAGGGCAAATGCAGTGCAGTCTAAGCCAACTCAGGAGCTTGTCATACTCATGACAGAGTGACATGAAGATAGGAGCTAAACTGGCCTGTGATGAGAGAATCAAAGTCCACAGGGGCAGGAGGTGCCACCGTATTTGCCTTTCAATTATCTTCAGAGAGGAAATCAGGAGTTCCCTGGCCACCCGCCAGACTTAGGAAACTGCGAAATTGTTGTAAAGGTTTTAAAAAGTACAGGGACTTTATAAAGTCCACATACCCCAAATCGTAGTACACCCGTTGGTATATTTTAATGCTCCCAGTCACTCAGACAGGCTTACTTGAACATCCACTGCACACTCCAAGACACACATCCACACCCTCGGGCCCAGGGGCGCCCTGTGTGCCCCTGCTCCAAACCCCTCACCTATCCCGGGATCTGGCCTCCTCCGGGGTCCGCTTCCCCTTGCGCTCCCTCCGGACCCCCAGCCCGGCCAGGCGGCGAGCCAGGCGGGCCCCTAGGCCCCCGCGCCGCTCGGCCATGGCGAAGGCAAGGTCCCGGGCACTGACTGCTCCAGGGCCGCGGGGGCCACCCGGATCCCGCTCATTTGCAGAGATACGCCTCCTCCGGCCCGCCTCCCTTGAGTAAACAGCGCCCGGCCCGAAGTCCGTGTGGGCGGGGGAGTGGGACCGATCCACATACTGCCCAAGACCCAGGGCTAGGGGGTGCGCTCTGCAGGGGTGCTCTCCACCCCGGCCTTCCCCTCTCCCCCAGACCTTCCTTCCCCGCACCCCTGCCCCGCTCCCGGGGACGCCGCTGCTGGCCCTGGGCGCGATACGTCTTTAGACCTCCGGAAGCGCCAGGGGACCCACTGGTCAAGGTGCTGGAAGATGTCAAGCTGGGCCTGCACAAGGTGGGCGGGAAAACAGGACTGGGAGGGTAGACCGAGCCCAGGGTCTTTCCCGCGCGCCCCCCCGCGGAGGAGGGGCTAGAATGCAAGGGCGGAGCCAGGGGCGGGAATAGGCGTGGTCTTGGGGGTTGCCTAGCTGAGTGGTTGGCTTGCTGGGCGGGGCCAAACGCTTGATCGAGTGGGTTGGGAACCTAGACCGTGATTATTGGTGGGTACCGACGCCAACCCTGCCCTCACCCTGCTGATGAGAGTGCCCAATGAGAGTACGCTGTCTCTCTGGGTCCTGGAGACCCTAGCGCACAGCGAAAATCTCGTCCAGTACCCTGGTGGGGAAGCCAATCTGAAATCCACAGGTATGCCCCCTGCTGGAAGTTGGCCGGCTATTAATATTATGACCGTAGACTGCCAGGCTCCTCTGTCCATGGAGTTTTCCAGGCAAGAATACTGGAGTGATTTGCCATTCCCTTCTCCAGGGGATCTTCGAACCTGGGTTTCCCACATTGCAGGCAGATTCTTTACCATCTGAGGCACCAGGGAAGCCCAATAATAATTATTTAATAATTAAAAAACTGGCTTAGAACTTAATATTCAAAAAACTAATATCATGGCATCCATGATCTTCATGGCATGATTTCGTGGCAAACAGAAGGGGGAAAAAATGGAAGCAGTGACAGATTTTCTTTTCTTGGGCTCCAAAATCACTGTTGGGCTTCCCAGATGGCACTAGCGGTAAAGCACCCACCTGTCAATGCAGGAGAAATAAGATCCTTGGGTTGGGAAGATCCCCTGGAGGAGGAAATGGGGACCCATTCCAGTATTCTTGCCTGGAGAATCCCATGGACAGAGGAGCCTGGCGGGCTACAGTCCATAAGGTCACAAAGAGTCGGACACGACTGAAGAGACTTAGCACGCACGCAAAATCGCTGCTGATGGTGACTGCAGTCATGAAATTAAAAGATGCTAGCTCCTTGGAAGGAAAGCTATGACAAACCTAGAAAGTGTATTAAAAAGCAGACACATTACTTTGCCAATAAAGGTCTGTATAATCAAAGCTATGGTTTTTCCAGTAGTCATGTAGGATGTGAGAGTTAGACCATAAAGCAGGCTGAGCACCAAAGAATTGACGCTTTTGAATTATAATGCTGGAGAAGACTCTTGAGAGTCCCTTGGACTGGAAAATCAAGTCAGTCAATCCTATAGGAAATTAACCCTGAATATTCACTGGAAGGACTGATGCTGAAGCTGAAACTCCAATACTTTGATCACATGATGTAAAGAGCTGACTCATTGGGGGAAAAACCCCTAATGCTGGGAAAGACAGAGGGCAAGAGGAGAAGGGGATGACAAAGGATGAGATGGTTAGATAGCTTCACTGACTTAATGGACATGAACTTGAGCAAACTCCAGGAGATAGTGAAGGATAGAGAAGCTTGGTGTGCTGCAGGCCATGGGGTTGCAAAGTCAGACATGACTTAGCGACTGAACAACAACAAATTATTACTTAATAATAGCTACTGTTGTGATTATAACCTGGACTTCCTATACCCCCAAAGGGCAGTACCCTTTCCCATCTAATGCTATTGCTCTCTCTGGGAGAGGGCACACTTTGCACACTTAAGGGGGTCCTCTGGGACTCCAGGGAGAAAGACCATCAGGAGGGCCCTAGTTCCCAGGCTCTCTCTGCCAGTTCTTCCCTACCTGTAGTCCTTGTAGGGCCTCTACCCCTTCCCCAAGCTTGGTACCCCCTTCGCTCTTTGTCCTCTGGGATAACTGGTCCTTGACAGACAGGGGGACATCTTGCTTCTGGGTCATGAGTGGACCCTGACATCCCTGTGTTCCTGCCTGTCCCACAGGAGGCTCAGATCCTGGCATGTACAGAGGGAGATGACCATGTCCCAGCTGACCATGGCAGGGAGTACCAGCTGAGGGGGCACAGTGGCCTCTAGGAACTGGGAGACAAGGAGGTTGCAGGAAGCAGCAGACAGATATCTGGGCCGGTGCTGGTTCAGAAAAGAGTGCCCTGTGCCTGGCACCACAGCACCACAGTCTGCACCCTGCAGAGACCTGGAAGGCTGGACTGTCCATCAGCTAGCTGAGATAGAGGGCCTGGTCCCAGATAGGTCCCAAACAGAGGGTGGAACTCAAATCCAGCCAGAGGTAGATGGCTGCAGGCACCCCCCAACACACACACACACACACGGTGGGCAGCATAGTCTCTTCCTGGCTGTGTCCCATGACCTGCCAGGTGGAGTGGGACGTGAAGTCTGGCAAATACACTCTGACCTCCCCCTGCACTACTGAAGCTCAGGAGGCCTCAATTCATCGTAGAGAAAATCCTTTCATTGCTCTGCCCTTGTCCCCTCCCTAGGGCAGTCCTGGCACCATGGCTCAGGCCCTTACTTGCCCTGGGATGCTGAGGACACCTTGACCTTGTCCATGTCCCGGTCCATCTGCCTCTCTGATGGCGCTGCCAGAATATCTAGGGCCCCCTGGTGCCAGCGGGCAAGGTAGGTGAGAGATGCCAGGGGCAGGTGGGTGTGAGCCAGACCGCAGGGCCGTGGGGCATGCAGACGAAGGTGCAGCTTCAGGTGAACGAGCTGGGTGAAGCGACTTGGGCAGACACTGCACTGGAAAGGCCGGGCCCCCGAGTGCAGGCGCAGGTGGGTCTTCAGGTTGCTGGAGCTGCTGAAGCGCTTGTGACACATCTGATGGGAATGGGCACTGGTATCAGCTCTGCCTGCCTGGGTCACCCAGGATCTCTGCTCCCCACTCCCCATCTTGAAAACAACCTCCCAACACCACCACCTCCCTGTGATGCAGGCCTGGAAGCTTTCCCCCATGATTCCTCCCTGGGACCACAGTATCTGGCACATTGGAGCCAGGCAGACTGGGTTAGTATCCTGGTTCTTCTACTCCCTGCATGACCTTGTACAGGAGACCTCCCCTTTCTGAGCCTTGCACTCTTGATGGCTGACATGAGACTATTAATACGTAATCTTGTAGCCATGGAGGACTGAATGACATAATCACATAGAACCCTTAAGCGTGGGGCTGCAGCTTCTGTGCACGCAGTTAACATTTACTGGGAGCTGCCGCGTGCCAGGAGTCGGTCTTATGTGGTCTTCAGGACTGGAAAATCGGGACTAAGCACTACTTCTGTATTAACAGGGAACATGCAGAGGCTTAGAGGAGTGAGGCCAGTAGCCAAAGCTCACACAGCAAATTGGAGGCAGAGCTAAGATTTGAACCCAGGTAGCCTAGACTGTCACCATCATGCTGCTTTCGTTTCTGCCTCTGTAAAACAGGGAAAGAGTTCTGGCCCTTCCAATCTCCCTGGAGACATGGTGAAGCTCGAAGAGGGAGGGAGCTAACACTGAGCTGATGTTATCAGTAGTGTTTATAGACTGCACACACGCTAGCATTAACTCCTCCGACTATGCTGGAAAGTCACCAGTGGGTGTCTGCTCCCCAGGACCTCCAGCTTCATTCTTCTCCAACCCCAGACATACATCACCAGGCCCAGGGAGTGTCCTCCAATAGCACACCCTGGCCCTTCCCTTTCCCCCCCACCTCCTCCCCGAAACCTTTGCCTCCTGCCCTAGCTCCATCTTGTCAGGACAGTGAAGGAATGGAGGCCACAGGTGCCATCCCCCAGGGGCCTAGAACTCCTCCCCAGCCTGCAGGAGGACAGGGGAGGGGGTGGAGGGTCTCACCGGGCACTCGTGGGGCCGCTCCCCAGTATGCACCAGGTGGTGCTTCTGCAGGTGGGCGAGCTGGGTGAAGCTCTTCTGGCACAGGGCACACTGGAATGGGCGCTCCCCACTGTGCACACGCAGATGGACCTGAGCCAGGTGTGGGAGAAATGCTGTCAACCGCTCAGAGCCCCCCCGTCAGGGCCAGGGATCCTCTTCAAATCTCTACCCGCATCCCCGCAGGACCCCCTTTCGGCATCAAGGCCTTTCAATCCCCCTGCCTCCGTATCACCTCCCTGAAGGCCAATCTACCATCCCCCAGGCTCCCCTCGAGCTCTCTGCTGCCCTGCTGGAGGGAAGATGGAGATGGCCGTGGTCAGCAGGCCAGGTAAGGGGTACCCCACGTGTACCCCCTAGATATATATCTTGTGCAGTGCTTCTCAAAGTGTGGTCCACAGACCAGCAGCATCAGCATCACCTGGGACGGTGTTAGAAAGGCAGACTCTCAGGCCCCACCCGCAGACCAGCTGAACTGAAATCTCTGGGGCTGGGGCTTAGGGCGGGCCGAGGGCTGGGGCCAGCTCTCCAAGTGGTTTGAGGCTCATTAACGTTTAAGAACTCATGCCCTAGAGGATGCAGAAGGTCTGTTCTCCAACAACCAGTAAATTTTCCTCTATTTCAGCAGGTGTCAACTTGCCCCTAACGTCAGAGCTTGGCTGATACAGAGATATGTCCATGGTTGCCCCCTGCTGGACGATGCCTATAATGACGCCTACAGCACACTGCTGTTGTGTTGGATCCCAGTTGAAAAAGGCTGGTTGTCAGGTCTAGATTCACTAAAATTCACCTGTTCCCGGACCTGACCTTTAAATAAATAAACAAGAGGAGGATTACCAGGGAATCAGAGAGGATGACTCTTCAAGAAAGGGCTTTGCCCTAGATATTGAGAGACTCAGATGGAGACCTGGCTGCACCCTTATATCAAGGTAACCTTGGGAACGTCTTTCCTCGGATTCTCTATTTTTAGCTGAAATGAGATGATCTCATGGACAGTCTTTGGTGTGGAGAGGACTCCACTCTACAGATACGAAACTGCAGGGCCAAATGAAGCAGCCAAGGTCACAGACCCTAGAGGCTGCACTGGAGTTCCCTCTGCCCCAGGTCCTTGATTCTTGAAGCAGGATGGGAAAGGGTCATCGAAGGATGCCCAGTGGGAACCTTGGGGGCCCGGAGGCAGATACCTTGAGGTTGGAGAGCTGCCCGAAGCTCTTACTGCACACGTTGCACTCGTACAGGATTTTGCCATTCTCTTTCTTCAGCGGGTAAGGCAGTGCTGCAGAGCCAGCCTGGGAGCCCAGTGGGGCCCGCTTTCCTGCAGCCGCCCTGCCAGCCCGCTCTGGCCCCATGGAGTAGGTCCTGGCAGCGGCAGGACCCGGATTCTGGCTCTGGGAGGGTTGGGTTTGGCCGGAGTCTTGACAGGCCCCTGGGTAGGAGTGCAGGGTCTCCCCCGAGGTGCTGGGGTGCTCGGACTCATTGACATTAATCAGCAAGCTGGGCACAGCCTTGGTGGCATAGGGGGTGTCTTGGGGCAGCTTGAAGCGGGGGGCACACGGCACTGAAGGTAGGCTCCCATATGTGACCAGGTAAGGAGCAGGCAGGAAAAATGGGTAGGCAGGATAGAATGGGCAGAAGTGGGAGGAGAGTTCTTTGGAGTTGGGTGGGGTTGGGGGGCAGGAGCAGAAAGCCAAGGGACTCTTCTTATTTTGCCAAGAATTTGGGGAAGAGCTGTTGGGAGGAGAGAAGGATGGGCAGGGGGCCCCCTCGCCAGCTCTTTCTGTCTGGCTTCCCATCTTGTCCCTGCTCAGAGGACACTTGGCTGGGAGTTTCTCATCACTGAAGAAGCCGGCAGGCAGCCTTGGTGGCAGGTGCCCTGAGCAGAAAAAGGAAGATGGTGAGGGCCACCCAGCCTGGAGTCAAGGTCAGCTCTGCACCTAACCTTCCCGGCTCCGAGCTGGGAGAGGACTCTAGCCTGCATGGCAGCTCCTTTCTCTGGGCTTTCCTGGTCTGCCATCACCCTTGCCGATAAAAAGGCTGGCATTTGTGCAGTGTGTAACCATTTCAGGGAGCAAAAAGGATTCAAGAAGCCTGTTAGACATGTAGGTAGAGAAGTCGGAAGCCAGTTGGATGAATTGGTTTAGAGATTAAAGGAGTGGCCTGAGCTGGAGACAGAAATTTGGGTGCCACGGGCCCAAATGAGATCACATAAAGGATGGCCCTAGATCTGCTGTATCCAAAATGGTAGCCATCGTACACCTTTAAGTACCCCCCCAAAAAAATCAGCTCCTCACTTCTACTAGCCACATTTAAAAGGCTCAGGTGTCAGATAGCACAAGTGTAGAACCTTTCTAGTATCGCAGGAAGTTTCAACAAACTGCTAAAGAGAACAGAAGAGGAGAGGGGAAGAATAGGAGAGGAGAGAAGGAGGAGAAGGGATGAGGCGAGGGACAAGAAGGTAGCCCTGGACTGAATTCTGGAGCGTGGGAAGACTCAGGAAGGGAAGTCAAGGAGAGATCACAAGGGAGAGTGAGGTGCAACAGCCAGTGAGGTAGGAGTTCAACGAGGAGTGATGTCAAGTAAAATACTAAATGTGTGTCGATATTCAAAAGTAGCTTGTCTGCTTGGATCCTCACTGATTCACTTAACCAACTTTACTGGGCTGCTTTACTCCATGCTGGACACAGCAGCATGGTCCCTGCCCTCCAGTTTGAGTTGCGTAAGGAAACGGTGTACTGTAAGCAATAATCACAGAGGTGTAGTGAGATGGTCCTTTTGTGAAAGCAGAAACTGGCTTCTGTGGTGTACTCGAGGTCATAGAGCCAGAAGGGGCAGAACCAAGACTCCACCCCCCGACTCCCTGCCTCCCAAGCAAGCTTCCTGCCTTATAACACAGGCCCCTCTAGCTCAAGTGTTCTAGGCAGAGCACCCACCCGCAACGCCCGGGACTTTGGCTACACCTCCACCAGATCCCACACCCATGCCTGAGAAAAAACCACTGCCCAGATGTCACCATCTGAGCATTCCACACGTGCCCAGGCCAGAGGTCCGGATCAAAATGTGGAAGTAGCATAAACTTGAGGCTCCATCCTCAGCAGTGACATTGGGCTGCTCCGTCTCTCCTCCTCAAACCTAACAATACCTGCCCCCACGTCCCACCTCCACCGGGTGTGCCCCGTGCCCCCGAGCTTACGTGCGCTCAAAGCATCCTCTCTGAGACCCCGCGGGGCTGTTGCCAGGGTTGCCGACTGCAGGGCACACAGGTATAGGTCCAGGCCCTGGGGGCAGGCCAGCAGGGCAGACTTGGCCGGTGCCAGTGGCCATGGGCACAGCCAGCTGGCCCAGGACTGGCCATGAGAATCCAGTGTGTCTGGATGTGGCTTGAAGGCTGGGAAGACCTGGGAGGCAGAGGGAAGGGGCTTGGAGGGTAGGGACTGGGAGTCCCCTGAGATGGCCCCACCCCTAGATTCATTTTCAAAGGGGAAGGAGAAGCTAAGACCCGCCCCCGACACGCACACATACTCAACTCTGCCATGTCCATCAGTCAGAGGGCTTCCCCTTCCCTCATCCACATTTCCTTTCCAAGGGGCTTACACGTCCACCCCCAGGACTGCCCTCCCCCTGCCCCAGAACCCCCCACCCTGCCCTGTTCTTCCCTCCTACCCATCCTTTCTCACCACCCTCATCCCACTCTGTCTCAGACTATCTACCGTGTTCTCAATGGATCCGAGGTGAACTTAAGAGAAAAACCCCTCATGGAAGACTGTGCACCCCACAGGAGGGTCCTGAGCCTCCTCCAAGGCCCAGGCCCCTGTGACACTCAGCTCTGCATGTCCCAGTCTGGCCCTGGGGCATGGGAGAGGGTCTCTGGCACCTCCAAGGGCGCTTTCCTGTGAGGTGCTAGGGTAGAGGTGCTCAGGACCAGGAGAATCCAGGTCCCTTCAGATTTCCACACCAGCGCCCCCCAACCCAGTTCTTCCTAACCTCCCCTCCTTCCAGAAGCATCCTGGGCTCGGAGATAGGACCGGGACCTCACATTACCTGGCCATCTTGGCAGAGTTGGGAGTCCAGGTTGGGGGACAGAGAATCCCCTGTGCTCCCTGGGGGCTTGGTCTTGTGGCAACAACCCAGCTCTGGAGCGGGCTCCCCCTTCATGCCCCTGCCACCTCCTGGGAAGATAGGTCAGTCACAGGTGAGCAGTGAAGGTCCTCCAAACAGGAGCCTGACTTCCAGGGCCGGCTCTCCCAGGAAATCACTGTGTGACCTTGAGCCAGTCACTGCCTCTCCTGGCCTCAGTTTATCTATCTGCAAAATGGGAGGGTTGGACTGGCTGACATGAAAGGACCCTCTCGGCGCCGACATTTAGAAGCCAACCACGCCCTCAAGCAGGGGCAAAAAGAGGAGTGAATGGAGACTTGCCAGTCAGAGGCAGAGGGTAGAACTGGCCTGACCCCCACCCCGGGGAAGACAGGAGCGAGAGAAGTCCTCATGGAGATACTTCAAGTGAGCTTAAGATCTGAGGAAATATTCCAGATGTCCTCAGGGCCACAGGGAATTGAGAGGCTGCTCTCTTCCATGCTGGGAGGGGCTCATGTCTCCACGACTCTATCAACCACAGGCTCCCCACCTACATCCTAGCTCACCTACCAGTTTTGGGGGGCAGCTGAGGAAGCCCCAGTGTCCTGCCACTTAGACTGCCCAGGCTCAGCTTCCTCATCTGGGCTGGTCTGAGCAAGTGGGCGCAGGGTCCCCCGGTCCTGACTAGCCTGACAGGAAGCTGCTCGGTGACAGCTGTCTGCTCAGTTAGCACCTCCCTTCTCTGCCAATCACTTCACTGAGGGTCGCACAGCCCCAAGGCTCCCCTCCTTCTCCTCCCTTCCCCCTCTTCCCTCCGTAACCCTGGTGCCCCTCAGAGCCTGGCACCCTTGCATGGCTGTCTCATTCCTCTGAAACCCGGTTTCTTCTCCCTCTCCCCTGACTCCTCCCCACCCCGCCCCAGGTCTCCAAACACCCCAGGAGGAGGCGCGGTCCATGCGGGGCTCTTCACCTGCCTCTGCAGAAGTCCTCTCTGGCTGGGGAAGGAAGCCGCTGGGCAGGCGGGCAGCCAGCCTCTGCCTGTGTCTAAGGCCCCCGTGGGTGTGAGAGGTGACAGGAAAGCGCTACATTTGAAGTTGCCACAAATAGGAAGAGGGGGGCTGGCAGGCAGGCAGGGGGCCCTCTGGGACCTGAGACACGGGCGAGCCGCCCACCAGCCTTTACCTACCTGAGACCATGCTGCAGGAGTTTGGGGCCACAGGAAACTGGGGCTACCGGAATTTCAGTGTGGGGGATGATGGAGTGTGGGGGATGATGGCTCTTCCATCCCCCACCCCCCATGATGATGGGGGCAGATAGAAGAGCCTTAGCTGTGGCTCTCAGGGAACCCCAAGGGCTCAGCAGGAGGGGGACAGAGCAGGGCTCAAAGGCTGGAGCTGGGGTCCTTTGGGGAAGGGGACCCAGCTGAGACAGGGACGGGCGGTTGGCAGGGAAGACAGCAATGGCAGTGGCAGGGACAGGAACAGGCAGAGACAAAAGCAGGCAGCGTAGGAGGAAACAGAGAGCAGCAGGGGGGTGAGCAGGAATCTGATCTTGCACAGCAAAGGCCCTGGAGGTAGCAAGTACATCTTCCTCCTCCTTATCCCGCCTCTGATTTCTCTGTCCTGGGAACATTTTCTCCAATTTAGATAGAATGCTGAGGCCCCCACTGGGTGAGAGATAAGTCAGAGACATGGCACAATGCCTATGAAGCATGACTAGATATCGAAAAGGGAGACCCCTTAGGCCAGAAACAGCTTTTCCAGCTGAGCAACTTCATCACTGCCGAGAGCTGAAAAGGATTCGTCTCCCCCGCCCTCACACAAATTCTGCCCCTGGTTGGTGTATCCACAGTGCCTGGCCCAGTGCAGCAGCCCAAGCCTCAGGCGCCATCTGGCCATGCCACCAGCTGTCATGGAAGGCACAGGGACGCCTCGAACTCTCCATGTGAGCAAGGGGACCTATTATTCTGCCAGCTTGGCCCCTGGCCGGTACTCATTTGCACTATGGCCCCCACCACTTCCTGTCACCATCGTTTACCTGCATAACTGACCCCTACATGTCTGCATCTCAAGGACAGGGACCACTCTCTACTTATTCTCATTTCCCATGTAGACATTTCCCAGGTGTTTTGGATGCCCAGCATCTGGAACTTTCTCTCACTAGAGGCTGGAAGGAGGCAGAAGGCACATTCTACTATAAAAGCCGAAAGGCAACAGGCTGAATTTCGACCTCCCCACCCAAACACATGCTGCAGGCACGTGCCATGGACCAGACTGACCACATGGACCCATCCAGACTGTGATCAGAAGCCAGTGGTCTGGAGGTGGCAGGTTGACGGAGCCCACTCTGTGGATGGTGCTATGTCAGCTTCCAAGAGAGCAGATTTTCAAAGAAAGGGGTTCAGGCAGGTCACACAGTCCTCTCTGGGCTGTCCAGCCTCTCTTGATCCAGCCTGTTCTCCAAGCCCGGCTCTGTAGCCTTCCCAGAACTTCTCTGCGCTCCTCCAGCATCTTTTAAGGGAATTTCTTCTCTGCCTCTATTGTTGTTGTTTCTTTGCTGAACTGTGGAAACCTGGGCCCTCAGCAGTGAAAGCACAGAGTCCTAACCACTGGACCACCAAGGGACTTCCTCCTCTCCTTAAATCCTCCAGAAATGGTTTCTGTAGTGTACAACCATGAATTCTGCACTCTACGTGCCCAGAATAGATGAAGCGTCAGGCTCAGGTTGGACTATCTCGAGGATTAGAGTAACGAGCTGCCTTTACAGACAGCTTACTGTACGCCTGGCGCTGTGCTTGTCGTTGTCGCTAAGTTGTGCCTGACTCTCTGCGACCCCATGGGCTGCAACATACCAGGCTTCCCTGCCCTTCACCGTCTCCCAGAGTTGGCTCAAACTCATGTTCAATGAGTCAGTGATGTTATCTAACCATCTCATCCTCTGCTGCCCCCTTCTCTTCTGGCCCTCAATCTTTCCCATCATCAGGGTTTTTTCCAGTGAGTTGGCTTTTTGCATCAGGTGGCCAAAGTATTGGCACTTATTGTGAAGCTAGGGGCTTCATAAATGTTCTTATTTCATCTTTTATTATCCCCATGATGAAGGAACAGAAGCTCAGAGAGAGTAAGCAACTCACTCAGAGACACACAGCAAATAGCTAAGTGCTATCTGGTGCCAACCCTCAGATTCCACTGTCTCTTGGCAGAGTCAACCCACCCCCACTGCTTCATTTCTGTCCCTCATGCTCTTTTCAAATGTGCCATTCCCAGGGCCCAGATCATCCCCCATCCTCTCCTCCCTCTACCCCCATCCTGGTTGCCCTCTCGGCATCCTTCAGATTAGCTGAAAGGAGCCCTTCCCATGGTGCTCCTTGCCCTCTTGGTTGACCAGAACTCTACCCCCGCCAAAAGCTACAGCCCTCCCAGCCTCCCAGGTCATAGCCTGCCTCCCCTCCAGCTGTGCTGCAATCAAGGGGAGCAAGAAGTTCACTGAGCGCCCACGGGAGTGCCCCCCATCTCCCAGGAGGATTCACATACACCTTTGTCTTCCATTTGCCAACTCCACTCCCTCCTCCTGGCATCACACTCTGCTCCCAACTCACAGAGAAGTCTGTACAACCTCTTGGTTAGGAACCAAAATGGCTGTGGAGACTTTCAGGTCTCCCACCCCTGAAAGGACTGGCTAGGAGTGTCCTGGGAGGAGGACACAGTCCTTCAAGTTTCCATTGGAAATGGCCTCTACCTGCCAGGTCCTTTGCCTCATCAGCCTCCAGGTCCACTATGGTGTCACTGGCTTAACTGTGAGGTCACCGTGTCCCACATCCCCCGGGGCGGGGGTAGCACAGGGGTAGGATCTTGGCCTCCTAACTGGGGAAAAAAACCACACCAGTGCCTGGACCCAGAGGACAGACCCAGGCCAAACAAGTCCTTTAAGACCAGATAGGGCTTGGGAAGTGATTGTGGAGGGAAGGTAGGGTTAAGGGGCCTTCAGGGATGAGCAGAAGACACGAGGGGGCCTCAGAAAAGAATAAGCATCTGGACCAGAAGAGCTGGAGGGGTGGACGTGGATCCTCAAACCCCTGGTCCACTGTGCACTTACTTTCTTCATCTTTCTGTGAATTACAAGATAATACAGATGAATGGTCAGTGATTCAAGCAGCAGGGAATATAAAGAAAAAAATGGAAGCTCCCTCCTTCCCAGTTTCCTGGAGGTCAGTGTGATTTGTTTGATGTTAATCTTTCCAGACATCTATCCATGAATCTACAAACAATAAATGAACTCCTAAATTTTGTTTTTATACATGAATATTAATAGATGATATGATAACACTATTCTGTAACTTTTTCTATTGACAGTCTACTGTGGCCATCATTTCATGCCAGAACATGCACACCATCTGCCTCCTGTCTTTTCCTGACTGTATAGTATTCTACTGCAGAGAAGTGCATGTGTGCCCTCTGGTGGACATAATATGTAGCATTTCTTTGTTGCTGCTAAGTCACTTCAGTCGTGTCCGACTCTGTGTGACCCCATAGACTGCAGCCCACCAGGCTCCCCTGTCCCTGGGATTCTCCAGGCAAGAACAGTGGAGTGGGTTGCCATTTCCTTCTCCAATGCATGAAAGTGAAAAGTGAAAGTGAAGTCGCTCAGTTGTGTCCGACTCTTAGTGACCCCATGGACTGCAGCCTACCAGGCTCCTCCGTCCATGGGATTTTCCAGGCAGGAGTACTGGAGTCGGGTGGTGGGCTCCATTTTTTCCCTGTGCCACACAAGACTGGACAGTATTTCCATACAGAGGTAATATGCACAATGTTTTAGAATATTAACTGTCAGGCACAGAAAGATAGTTATTATATGATTATCACTTAAATGTGCAATTGAAAAATAATCCAAATGAACTTATTTACAAAACAAAAACAGACTCACAGACATAGAAGACAAACTTATGGTAAGAAAAGGGGGAAGAGGAGGGGGAGGGCTATATTAGGAGTGTAGGATTAAAAGATACACATCCCTATGTATAAAATAGATGAACACATCCCTAGTTATATATGTATAAAATATATAGTAAAAGAATTTACTATATAGTAGACAGGATGAGATGGCTGGATGGCATCACTGACTCAATGGACGTTGAGACTCAGTGAACTCCGGGAGTTGGTGATGGACAGGTAGGCCTGGCGTGCTGCGATTCATGGGGTCGCAAAGAGTCAGACACAACTGAGCGACTGATCTGATCTGAGAGGGAACTGTATTCAATATCTTGTATTAACCTATAACAGAAAAGAATTGGAGAAATATACATGTATGTATTTATCATTTTATTTATTTCTGGCTGTGCTGGGTCTTCATTGCTGTGGGGGCTTTTCTCTAGTTGAGGTGAGCGGGGACTACTTTGTAGTTGCAATATGAGGGTTTCTCATTGCAGTGGCCCCTCTTTTTGCAGAGCATGGGCTCTAGGGTGCGTGGGGCGTCCACAGTTGCAGCACGTGGGCTCAGTAGCTGCAGCTGCCAGGCTTTCGAGCACAGGCTTGATAGTTGTGGCACATGGGCTTAGCTGATCTGAGGCAAGCGGGCTCTTCCCAGATCAGGGATCTAACCCGCGTCGTCTGCACAGGTAGGCAGATTCTTCACCACTGAGCCACCAGGGAAGCACCGCGTAGATATTTTTTAAAGAATGTTACCTCTGCTGGATTTCATCCCAGCTCTGTGACCTTATGGCAAGTCACTTAACCTCTCTGCCTCTTTCTCCATCTGTCAAGTGCGGATAATAAGAGCGTTTGCCTCCTAGGGTTCTTTCAGTGATTCCTCAAGATAATTCATGTAAAGCCCTGAGGACAGCGCCTGGGCCCATGCAAGCGCTTGACAAATGTGGATTACTGTTAATATTGTACGTCAATCTTTGCCTCGTTAGGCAAGTATCTGCAAGTCAGTTTCCTAAAAGCTGATGATGAATGTTCCTGGCTCCCTTTGGAAGACCAGAATTTAGGCAGCACACTTGGAGAGATGAATTACATTCAGTTTTATTGCTTTGTTCATTAACCCCTGGTTGGAGACCGCTGCTCTCCTCCAAAGCAGTCTTGCCCCCACACCAGTCCGCACAGCACAGCAATAATAGCTTCTGGCATTCAAGCCCTCACCATGTGCCAGGAACCCTGCAAAGCACTTCGACACGCTTGGTCTAAGTCCATCAACACGATGACCCTGGATGCTATTATATTCTGTTTTATAGACAAGAAAATTGAAACTCAGAGAAAGAAAGTGACTGGCCCAAGACTGCATGACCCAACATGGAGCTGCAATGTCCCAGAGGGGAAGGAGAGCTGAGGGAAGAATTGCTAGAGGGGCGCCTGTGAAGAGATAAAAGGGCTACAGATGTAGCACAGTAGGGTCTGGATTCCCTTCAGTGGCCAAAGGCTCTTCAGAAAAATGGATGGATGGAGGCCCAAGTCAAGTACTAGGGAAATGAGCTGTAGAGTTAGCAGCTGGCACCCTGCAAGTGCCCTGAGAATCTGCCATTCATTCACTTACCTATTCATGCACATATTTGTTGACAACAACTGTGTGTCAGGCATTGAACCAGTTGCTGGGAATATATCCCATAGGAACATGACCCAGAGCTTAGAATTTACAGTCCGCTTACCAGAAGGCTTGCGGGATGTTGCTGAAATAATGAGTTGTATGCAACTCTCAAGACTGATCGTCAGGACTTCTCTGGTGGTCCAGTGGTTAAGAATCTGCCTTCCAATGCAGGGGACGCAGGTTCAATCCCTCATCCAGGAACTAAGATCCCACATGCCTTGGGGAAACTAAGCCCCACCCTGAGCCTGCCTGTCCTGGAGCTTGAGGGCCACAGCTGGAGAGAAGCCCTCACGCTGCAACGGAAGATCTCACATGCTACAACTAAGACCCTTACACAGCCAAATAAATAATCTTTTTTTAAAAAGGTTTATTATCATTAAGAGGTTTGGGACTGGTCATAGCAAACATCCTCTTCCAACAACACAAGAGACAACTCTACACATGGACATTACCAGATGGTCAATACCGAAATCAGATTGATTATACTCTTTGCAGCCAAAGACGGAGAAGCTCTATACAGTCAGCAAAAATAAGACCCAGATAACCATGATGGTGTGATCACTCACCTATAGCCAGAAAACCTGGAGTGGGAAATCAAGTGGGCCAAAGCTAGTGGAGGTGATGGAATTCCAGTTGAGCCATTTCAAATCCTAAAACATGATGCTGTGAAAGTGCTGCACTCATTATGCCAGCAAATTTGGAAAACTCAGAAGTGGCCACAGGACTGGAAAAGGTCAGTTTTCATTCCAATCCCAGAGAAAGGCAATGCCAAAGAATGTTGAAAGTACCTCACAATTGCACTCATTTCACATGCTAGCAAAGTCATGCTCAAAATTCTCCAAGCTAGGTTCAATAGTACATGAGCCGAGAACTCCCAGATGTACAAGTTGGATTTAGAAAAGGCAGAGGACCAAGAGATCAAATTGCCAACATCTGTTGGATCATAGAAAAAGCAAGAGAATTCCAGAAAAACATCTACTTATGCTTTATTGACTATGCTAAAGCCTTTGACTCAATGGACATGAGTTTGAGCAGGCTCTGGGAGTTGGTGGTGGACAGGGAAGTCTGGCGTGCTGCAGTCCATGGGGTCACAAAGAGTCAGACATTACTGAGCGACTGAACTGAACTGAACTGAAAGCCTTTGACTTTGTGGATCATGACAAACTGTGGAAAATTCTTCAAGAGATGGGAATACCAGACTACCTTACCTGCCTCCTGAGAAATCTGTATGCAGGTCAAGAAGCAACAATTATAACTGGACATGGAACAATGCACTGGTTCCAAATTGGGAAAGGAGTATGTCAAGGCTGTATATTGTCACCCTGCTTATTTAACTTATATGCAGAGTACCTCATGCTAAATGCTGGGCTGGATGAAGCACAAGCTGGAATCAAGATTGCCAGGAGAAATACCAATAACCTCAGATATGCAGATGACACCACCCTTATGGCAGAAAGCAAAGAGGAACTAAAGAGTCTCTTGATGAGAGTGAACGAGGAGAGTGAAAAAGCTGACTTAAAACTCAACATTCAAAAAACGAAGGTCATGGCATCTGGTTCCATCACTTCATGGCAAAACAATGAAAACAGTGACAGATTTTATTTTCTTGGACTCCAAAATCACTGCCGGTGGTGACTGCAGCCATGAAATTAAAAGACCCTTGCTCCTTGGAAGAAAAGCTATGACCAACGTAGACAGCATATGAAAAACAGAGACATTACTTTGCTGACAAAGGTCTACCTAGTCAAAGTTATGGTTTTTCCAGTAGTCATGTACAGATGTGAGAGTTGAACCATAAAGAAGGCTGAGCACCAAAGAAATGATGCTTTCGAACTGTGGTGTTGGAGAAGACTCTTCAGAGTCCTTTGGAAAGCAAGGAGATCAAACCAGTCAACTCTAAATGAAATCAATCCTGAATATTCACTGGAAGGACTGATGCTGAAGCTGAAGCTCCAATACTTTGGCCACCTAATGTGGAGAGTCGACTCATTGGAAAAGACCCTGATGCAGGGAAAGATTGAAGGTAGGAAGAGAAGGGGATGATAGAGGATGTGATGGTTGGATGGCATCACCCACCAATGGATATGAGTTTGAGCAAGCTCCAGGAGACAGTGAAGGACAGGGAAGCCTGGCATGCTGCAGTCCATGGGGTTGCAAAATGTCAGACACGACTGAGCAACTGAACAACAATCATTAAGAGGTTTGGGAAGCAACATAGAGCCAGGAGTGTTGGGCTGGCTCATGCAGTAAAAAGAGAAACACAGCAGAACCACAAGCAGAAGCCTCACTTCCTCTTTGAAAACCTCAAAAACTTCTCCAATCCATAACCACCGCCACCTCCAGCCTTGAGGACAGTCAGCTGAGCTCCTGGCTGGCTCAGTGCCTGGGTTCTGGAGCTCTGCTGTATGGATAATTTTGAGGGGCACCAGGTCAGGAGTCCAGGTCAAGATATGGGGGAGTCTGGGGCCATCATTGCTTCAGAAGGTTAAGCAACTCTGTGACTTCAACAGGGTTGAGGGTGGGGAGCTCAACCCAGTCCACAGGCGTGCTCACCTCCCCCTGCTCTGCGGTTGACACCTGCCTCCTCCTGCCTGACACCCACTTATCTCATCTCCCTGGACAGCCCAGTTGTCAGTCAGATGCAACAAGTTGGGCTTTGGCTTCACACCCGAGGGCGGGGAGATTCTGAGATAGGGCACATCAGCTCTCACATTTGCAGAAGGGGCTCGAGACCCTTGCATGTACCCCTGCACCCACCTGTGACCTTCCCCCCCTTCTGCGGACAAAACAGTAGCTGTTGTTGTTCAATCACTAAGTCATGTCCAACTGTTTGCAACCCCATGGACTGTAGCTCACCATGCTTCTCCGTTTCCACTATCTCCTGGAGTTTGCTCAAACTCATGTCTGTTGAGTCAGTGATACTATGCAACCATCTTTTCCTCCGCTGCCCCCTTCTCCTCATGCCTTCAATCTTTCCCAGCATCAGGGTCTTTTCCAACGAATCAGCTCTTTGCATCAGGTGGCCAAAGTATTGGAGCTTCAGCATCAGTCCTTCCAATGAATATTCAGGGTGGACTTCCTTTAAAATTGACTGGTTTGATCTCCTTGCAGTACAGGGGACTCTCGAGAGTTCTCTCCAATTCGAAAGCATCACTTCTTCAGTGCTCAGCTTGTTTTATGGTTCAACTCTCACAACTGTACATGACCACTGGAAAAACCATTGCTTTGACCATATGCATCTTTATTGGCAGAATAATGTCTATGCTTTTTCATACGGTGTCTAGGTTTGCCATAGCTTTTCTTCTAAGGAGCAAGTGTCTTAATTTCATGGCTGCAGTCATTGTCCGCAGTGACTTTGGAGCTCAAGAAAATAAAGTCTGTCACTGTTTCCATTGTTTACCCCTCTATTTGCCATGAAGTGATGGGACTGGATACCGTGATCATAGTTTTTTGAATGTTTTAAGCCAGTTTTTGCACTCTCACTAAGAGGCTCTGTAGATATATCTTCAAATGACATCTTAGGTTCATCCTACTTATCCCCTCATCTCGCCATTCCAAGAGGACAGGAGACAGAAAGAGGTCACACAGCCGGGATTCAAATCCAGTAGTGATAATATACTCTTAACCATCTTATGCTTACCATATACACAGATATCCTATCCAGCCTTGTGTCAGAGAAAAACTGATGTTCCCCTATGTGCCCACCATTAGAAGAATTGTACATACATTCAACAGAATACTGTGCAGCCAGCAAAAAGCAAAGGTTAAATCTATTGAGTACCTTCTGTATGCTAAACCTCTCTATAATCATCTCATTTAAGGACTTCCCTGGTGGTCTGATATCTCAGTTGGTAAAGAATCTGCCTGCAATGCAAGAGACCTTGGTTCGATTCCTGAGTCGGAAGATCCGCTGGAGAAGGGATAGGCTACCCATTCCAGTATTCTTGGACTTCCCCTGTGGCTCAGCTGGTAAAGAATTGCCTGCAATGCGGGACACCTGGGTTCGATCCCTGGGTTGGGAAGATGCCCTGGAGAAGGGAAAGGCTACCCACTCCAGTATTCTGGCCTGGAGAATTCCATGGACTGTATAGTCCATGGGGTCACAAAGAATCAGACATGACTAGGAGATTTTCACTTTCACTGGTGGTCCAGTGGTTGGGAATCCACCTGCCAATGCAGGGTACATGCGTTTCATCCCTGATCCGGGAAGATCTCACATGTCAAGGGAGGGCAACTAAGCCTGTGCCCCACAACTACTGAGCTTGGGTGCCCTAGGACCTGTTCTCTGCAACAAGAGAAGCCACCACAACGAGAAAGTCCTTGAGTAGCAATGAAGACCCAGATCAGTGAAAAAAAAAAATTTTTTTTAAATCATCTCATTTTAATCTTCCTCAAAATGTCCCAAGCTAAGAATTATTCATGTCCCCACTTGATAAATAAACAAAGATCCAGCAAGGTACACCAGGTAGCATCCACTCAAATGCCTACAGTGGCCATACGCTTAACAAAAAGTGGTCCAAGGAGAGTAGGATACAAGTGGTACCTGACACTCAGCCTTGGTGTCAGGATTAACAAGGAAAGGTGGGGACTGAGGCAAACAAGTGAGCCTGGGCCATTCATCATGACTCAGCATAATTACAGGCCACTGCTGCCAAAGGTTCTAACTCCTCTAGAGAATCCGAAAATCAGGATTCTTCTGTGAAATCTCTAGATTTTTTTTTTTTAAGTTGGTTCAATCGTCTTAAAATAATGTGCTTGCCAATCAGGACAGATCTGTGTGCCAGATTCAGCCGCCTCTGCCCAGGGTCCCAGAGCCCTAGCTCTTTCCTGTGGATATGACCCACATTCCTTCAAACAGTCAAAGAACACCAGTTCTTGACAAAATCCACTAGAAAATATAAGAGAACAACTCCCAACTCATTCTATGAAGCCAGTATTACTCTGATACCAAAACCAAAGACCTTACAAGATAACTATAGACAAATATCTCTTATGGATATATATGCAAAAACCCACAACATAATATAAGCAAATATAATCCAACACCACCAAAGAAAGATTATACACCAGGACCAAGTAAAAATTATACCAGAAGTGGTTTGACATCCAAAAATTAATCAATGGAATACACTATGTCAGTAGAATAAAAGACAAAAACCACACGATCATCTCAATAGATGCAGGAAACACACTTGACAAAATCCAACGCTCTTTCATGATAAAAACACTCGCTCAACTAGGAATAGGGAACTTCCTCATCCCTACAAAGAATGTCTACATAAAGCAAGTGGCCAGGACTTCCCTCGTGGTCCAGTGGCTAAGACTCTGTGCTCCCAAAGCAGAGGGACCAGGTTCTATTCCTGGTCAGGGGACTAAGTAGGTCCCACAAGCTGCGACAAAGATCCTGCGTGCCACAACTAAGACCTGACACAGCCAAATAAGAAAATAAAAAGAATCTGAATTTAAAAAAGGCAAGTGGCCAACATCACATATAATAATGAAAGCCTTCTTGCTTTTCCTCTCAGATCAGGAATAATACAACAGGTAAGTTAAACTTTATAAAACTGAAAACTTTCGTGCTTCCAAGAATTCCATCAAGAAATGAAAAGGCTAGGATGGCTATAATTTAAAAAAAAGGAAAATAAGTGCTGAGAAAGATGTAGAAAAATCAGAACACTCATCCATTGTTGGTAAGGCTACAAAATGGTTCAACTGTTGTGGAAAATGGATTGGTGATTCCTCAAAAAGTGAAAGAATTACCATATGACCCAGGAATCCCACTCCTAGACATTTACCAAAAGAACTGAATACAAACAAGTATTCAGTTATTCAAACAAGTACATCTGTGGATATGACACATATTCAGGTGTTCAAACAAGTTCATCTACAATACTTGTATGTTCTTAGTAGCACTGTTCACGATAGCCAAAAGGTAGAGAGTCTAAATGTCCGTCAATAGGTGAATGGATAAACAAATTCCCTGGTGGCTCAGATGGTAAAGAATCTACCTGCAACGCAGGAGACCTGGTTTAGATCCCTGGGTTGGGAATATCCCTGGAGAAGGAAATGGCAACCCACTCCAGTATTCTTGCCTGGAGAATCTATGGACAGAGAACCTGGTGGGCTACAGTCCATGGGGTCGCAGAGTTGGACAGGACTGAGCAACTAACACTTTCAGTTTCATGCAATAGAATAGAATACAATGTGCAGGAACCTCCAAAACACTATGCTAAGTGAAAGAAATCAAATGCAGAAAGTCAGTCCACCTTCCAATGCAGTAGATGTGGGTTCTGTCCCTCGTTGGGTAACTAAGATCCCACATACTGTGGGGCTACTAAACCCACACGCTGCAGCTACAGACAGACTGCACGCCACGATGAAGACCCAGTGCAGTCCAAAAAAAGAGCCCACATATTATATGATTCCATTTATACAATCTTTGGAATAGATAAATCCATAGAGATGGCAGATTGGACATTGTCAGGGGTTGAGGGGAAGAGAGAATGAAGAGAAATTGCTTAATGGGTAAGGGATTTTACTTGGGAGTTATGGAAGCGTTTTGGAATTAAATACAGGTGGCGGTGGTACAATGTTCTGAATGTCCAGGGCCATGCTTCGTCGCCCAGTTATGTCCGACTCTGCAACCTCATGGACTGTAGCCCACCAGGCTCTAGCAGTGAATTGTTCATTTTAAAATGGTTAATTTTATGTTATGTGACTTTCACCCCAATAAATTATTTTTTAAAAGAAGAACATGAAAAGTGTAGAGTATTAATATCTTGCAATCTAGTTCATTAGCCATCTTTTCTATATTGCAGTCATATTTCAGTAAACTAAGTTTTCTTATAAAAAAAAAAAAGTGAAGACTTCCCTGTGGTACAGTGGATAAGAATCCACCAGCAAATGCAGGGGATAGATATTGCTGATCCGGGGATCAGCACATTCCGTGGAGACACGGAGCCCGTGGCCACTACTAAAGCCCTAAAGCCTGTGCTCCACAATAAGAGAAGCCACCAAAATGAGAAACCCACGCACCTCAATGGAGAGTAGCCCCGCTCACCCCAAGTAGAGAAAGCTGGCCTGCAGCAATGAAGACCCAGCAACCAAATATAAAGAAATAATTTTTTAAAAATGAGCAGTCCTGATACTGTTATCCAGTTGATATAGGATGTTTAAAAAACAAAAACGTGAAAAGACAACTCACAGAAAGGTAAAAAAAAATTTTTCAAATCATTTATATGGTAAGGAACTTGAATCCAGAAATATAAACAACCCTTCAGATCAGATCAGTCGCTCAGTCGTGTCCGACTCTTTGCGACCCCATGAATCGCAGCACGCCAGGCCTCCCTGTCCATCACCAACTCCCGGAGTTCACTGAGACTCACATCCATCGAGTCAGTGATGCCATCCACCATCTCATCCTCTGTCGTCCCCTTCTCCTCCTGCCCCCAATCCCTCCCAACATCAGAGTCTTTTCCAGTGAGTCAACTCTTCACATGAGGTGGCCAAAGTACTGGAGTTTCAGCTTTAGCATCATTCCTTCCAAAGAACACCCAGGGCTGATCTCCTTCAGAATGGACTGGTTGGATCTCCTTGCAGTCCAAGGGACTCTCAAGAGTCTTCTCCAACACCACACTTGAAAAGCATCAATTCTTTGGCATTCAGCCTTCTTCACAGTCCAACTCTCACATCCATACATGACCACAGGAAAAACCATAGCCTTGACTAGATGGACCTTTGTTGGCAAAGTAATGTCTCTGCTTTTGAATATGCTATCTAGGTTGGTCATAACTTTCCTTCCAAGGAGTAAGCGTCTTTTAATTTCATGGCTGCAGTCACCATTTGCAGTGATTTTGGAGCCCAGAAAAATAAAGTCTGACACTGTTTCCACTGTTTCCCCATCTATTTCCCATGAAGTGATGGGACCGGATGCCATGATCTTCGTTTTCTGAATGTTACAAGTCAATAATAAGAGCAAATAATTTGTAGCAACATGGGTGGGCCTAAAGAGTATCACATTGAGTGAAGTAAGTCAAGAAGGAGAAGTATCATGACATCCCTCATATGTGGAATCTAAAAAGAAGTGATACAAATGAACTTACTCACAAAACAGAAAGAGACTCACAGACTTAGGAAACAAACTTATGATTGCCAGGGGGAAAGGATAGGGACTTTGGGAAGGTCATGTACACACTGCTATATTTTAAATGGAGAACCAACAAAGACCTATTGTCTAGCATATGGAACTCTGCTCAGTGTCACCTGCCAGCCTGGATGGGTGAGGGTTTGGGGGAAAATGGGTACATGTATGTGTGTGGCTGAATCCCTTTGCCGTTCACCTGAAACTGCCACAACATTGCTAATTAGCTCTACCCCAATACAAAATAAAAAGCTTAATGTTTGGGGAAAAATAGACAAAGGAAAACACTAATAAAAGGTAAATAATCCAATCAAAAAATGGGCAAATGATAGGAACAGACACTTCTTCAAAGAAGGTATATAAATGGACAATAACCATATAAAAAATCCTCAACAACAGAAAACTCAACATTATAAGTCATTAGAGAAATGTAAATCAAAACCGTGATACTACTTCACACCCATTAGAATAGTTATAATTTTTTAAAAATATGATAAAAAGACGTGTTGATGATAATACAGAGAAATAGGAACACTTAACATTGCTGGTGGGAATGCAAAATGGTACAGCCACTGTGGAAAATAATTTGGTGGTTCTTCAAAAATGTAAACAGTTACAGCATGACTCAAATTTCTAATATGGATATATACATTGGAAAGATTTGAAAACATGTTCATACAGAAACTTGTATATGAATGTTCATAACAGCTTTAGTTACAATAAATAAAAAGTGGAAACAATCCACAAATCCACTGTACTTCAATTAAAAAAAAAAAGGAAACCAAATGTCCATCAATTGAATGAATAAACAAAATGTGGTTTATTCCTCCAATGAGATATTCTTCACCTATAAAAATGAATGAAGTATTAATGCATGACAAGGTGAACAATAAAAACATTATATTAAATGAAAGAAACCAGTCACAAAGATGGCATATTGTATGATCCTATTTATATGAAATATCCAGAATAGGCAAATATATGGAAATGAAAGTTGATTAGTGGTTGCTTAGAGCTGGAGATTGGGAGTGGGAAATGGGGAGTGTCTGCTTTTAGTGTGACGAAGATATTTTAGAATAGATAATGGTTTAAAAAAAAAAAGATCATGGTGGTTACACAACTCTGTGAATATACTAAAAACCATTGAAGTGTCCAGTTTAAATGGATGAATTATGCAGTATGTGTATTATAACTTAAAGCTCTTTAAAAGAGAGAGAACTGAGGAGTTCCCTGGTGGTGCAGTGCATATGATTTCGCCTGCTAATGCAGGGGACATGGGTTCCATTCCTGGTCTGGGAAGATTCCACGTGCTATGGAGCACCTAAGCCTGTGTGCCCCAGCTACTGAGTCCTTGCTCTAGAGCCTGCAAACTGGAAAAGGAGAAGCCCCCGCAATGAGGGGTCCATGCACCACAACGAACAGTAGTCCCCGCTTACCACAACTAGAGAAAGCCTGTGCAAAGCAACCAAGACACAGCACAGCCAAAAATAAATACATACATATAAAAGATTTTCAAAAGAGAAAGATGAGAATATTCTTGCCTCCTGGCACTGGAACGCCTTCCTGGAGTTTCCCATGAATGCCTTCTTCTGGAATAGGAGCTCCATGAAATGAGGGCTCTAGTGAAGTATCCATTAAAACCTATGTCAGGCACACACACACACACACACACACTACCCCCTTCAAGTTAATGGTATGTGAACAGGAGCAGGCCCTGAGCAGAGTAATTCCATGCACAAGCTCTGCATTGGCAGGAAGGGTTATGGAAATGGTGGCTTGGTACTCAACATCCCTTGCTTCCTCCTAGCATGCCTTCTGGCACTGTGAGAAAAACTACATTTCCCAGACTCCCTTGCAGCTAGAACTCTGTGAATATGGTTTTCCTAAGGCAATGGCACCCCACTCCAGTACTCTTGCCTGGAAAATCCCCTGGACGGAGGAGCCTGGTGGGCTGCAGTTCATGGGGTCTCGAAGAGTCGGACACGACTGAGCGACTTCACTTTCACTTTTCACTTTCATGCATTGGAGAAGGAAATGGCAACCCACTCCAGTGTTCTTGCCTGGAGAATCCCAGGGACGGGGGAGCCTGGTGGGCTGCCGTCTGTGGGGTCGCACAGAGTTGGACACGACTGAAGTGACTTAGCAGCAGCAATCCATAAACAATTGGGTGAGATTTGGGAGGTGGAAATAAGAAGGCCAAAGGCTCCAAGTCAGCCTTTTTTGCAACAGTATCAGCTGTGGAACCAGAGTCAAAATTTGGAGCATCTTTTTTTTTTTCTTTTTTCTTGCAGATCTGGCATAGGTCTGGAGCCAGTACTTACAGATTCTCCACCTTTCCAAGTGAAGCAAAGGGAGCAACTCCCCAGGCTGGTCAGTTCTGTGGGTTTGTCCTGGAATTATTCCTGGAGGCCTTTTCTAGAACCAGCTCCCTGTTCCTTCTTGTTATTTTAGAAGCATTTAAAGTCTTGTATGATATCCCTTTCCACTTGGCGTGCATGTGTGCTAAGTTGCTTCAATCGTGTCCGACTCTGTGCGACCCCATTGTCTGTAGCCTGCAGTGCTCCATAGCAGTTTATTTATTTGCTGCTGCTGCGTCGCTTCAGTCAGGTCCGACTCTGTGCAACCCCAGAGATGGCAGCCCACCAGGCTCCCCCGTCCCTGGGATTCTCCAGGCAAGAACACTGGAGTGGGTTGCCATTTCCTTCTCCAATGCAGGAAAGTGAAAAGTGAAAGTGAAGTCGCTCAGTCGTGTCCGACTCTTAGTGACCCCATGGACTGCAGCCCACCAGGCTCCTCCGTCCATGGGATTTTCCAGGCAACAGTATTGGAGTGGGTTGCCATTGCCTTCTCCGTATTTATTTGCAACTGAGTCTTAAAGAATACACCTGCTTTGCCCAAGTTGTCCTGCATGAAGACATGCAATCAATCATCCTGAGCCTCTGTATCCTCATCTTTAGAATGAAAGTAAGAATACCTCACTGAGGATTAAATAGGAAGTATTTTAAGAAGCTAGCATGCTACTTGACAATACTTTAGTAAACTGCAGCTCTTTGGTTCAGCTCACGAGTCATCGCAGCTTGTACTCCTGTGAGGTAACAAACAGTCTCAGTCTGCATCCTCCTTTCTCCCAGAAGTTTACCCTGACCTTTTCTATCTCTGCATGGTTAAAACTCAGAGCCTAAAGGGGCAGGTCCAGTTTTGTAGGGCAGGGGAGAGTAGGGCAGGGGAAAGACCACCCAAGTGGGGCTTGGATGATCTAGGTACCAGTAGCCCTCATTTACAGACTAGAAGACTGAGGTTTAGGGAAGATAAAGTACTTGCTTAAGATCAACAAGCCATGAAGGCAGAGAAGGGATCTGAAGACATTTTGACTCCAGAGTGTGAAGCCTTTCATCAGCACCCTGTACGTAGACCTGTTACTTTTGGCATGTGATCCACTCCCCTTTCAGTCTGAGGAAAGCAGCTAGCAAACTTCTTTTCAAAGAGAAACTATCTCAACAGGCAGGCCCTTGGATTGCTCAGTGGTCAAGGACACCTCTCCATAAAACTGGGGCAACTTGGGTACCACAAAGAGCATTCAGAAGGTGGCAGGTCCTTTGCTAGGATCTGGCTGAGATGACAACTCTGATTACTTGCCCAAGGAGTCAGGAGAAAAAGATCTATTCACTCAGTTGACATCAACCTAATCCAAGCTGTACCTGAGGTGCCACGGGGTTTGCAGCAATGTATGCTCTAGCAGGGAGCCCAAGCAGCGATGGTTACTCCACCCTCCCCTGCCTGCCCATCAGCAGGCCTCAGAGCTTTCCAAGGACATCTTCCCAGGGCCCTAGGACTTTCACACCTTCAGAGAGTACACCCCCACACTGCCAGTCCCCATCCCGCCAAATGCCCACCTTTAAGGTACAGTGGGCAGCTTCCTCCTCTAAGATGGACCTCAGTTCAGCAACCTCTCCCACCTCTGAGGGTCTGCAGCCCTCGTTTTATGCAGACTGCCCCTCGGGGACAGAGCAAATCCTGCCTTGTGTCCTGATTACAGTGGGAAAGTAGGCCTGGGCTGACCTCAAACCTACATCAGCCCCACTGTTCTTGCATGTTATTGGCTCTCTATGAACCTCTTTCTTAACCTGTGAAAAGTTACTAATACCTACTTTGCTCGAGAGGTAAGCATGTACTGGGGCTCCTGTTCAGTAGGTGGTCATTCCCTCCTCCTGGCCTCTCTCCTGCCTTTCACATTATACCATCCTTCAGGGCAAGAGACAGAAACTTTTTATCTCTTTATTCGCAACCACACCCATCCACACCTGCCCATGGAGGCTGCCTGACAAAACCTGTTGAATGAGTCAACAACTAGAAGCCTAGGGTGTAAATCACTCCATTTGTTTCATTCCTTTGTTTGTTGAACAAAAGTGTCTTGAGTCTTAACCAGATGCCAAGCCCTGTGCTTGGTGCCAAGGATAGAAAACACGAGTCAAGGTCCCTGTCCTCAAGAGGACCACGGGTTGTGATAAAACAGACATGTCGGATATCATTGTCCAGTGTGATTACTGGACTAGGGGTGTCCAGAGGGGAATGCCTAACCCAGGAGGTGGGGACCAAGTTGTCAGGGGAAGTTTCCTGGAGGAGGTGGGGCCTTGTCCAACTTCATTTAGTGTCTGTGTCTCTCCAACCATTAGAATGGAAGTACCATGAAGGCAAAGAGTTTGGTTTTGTTCACTGCTGTGTCCCCAGGACCTAAAAGACTCCCTGGTACATAGTAGGTGCTTGATCCATATATGTTGAATGAATGAGTGAAACAGGCAAAGAAGAGGAAGAGTTGTGATCAGAGGCAGATCACTTGGCTCCTCTGGGTTCCTGCATCCCTTGTTTTTCTTCCAAGAAACCCAGTCACTCTGCACAGGGCCCTACCCCTCACAGAGGCTCTCATAGCCCTGTGTTAGTTTCACAACAGCCCAGTGAGGTGAGCTGGGCAGGTACAACTCTCCCTACTTACCCATGGGGAAACAGTTCGTGATGGGTTTTTTCTTTTTTTTTTTTGAGAAGCCAACAAATCTTTATTAAACACCTGCAAAGTTACTTGGAGGAAGCCATGATGCTGGACACCCTGTCAGTCTATCTTCTCCATGACATTCTTGGGCTTAATGCTCTCTTCCTGGCTACAGATGGAGATCTTGTCTAACTCGTTGGGACTCCAGCCATACTGCTCATTCACATCTTTAGCTTGCTGCCTGTCAGATCCCCTAGCATCTCGGCCAGCAGCCAGAGATTGATGTGCTGATAAGTGATGCCCACGACATGGCAGATTTTGGACAGAGTCTTCAAAGCCAGTTATACCTTTCAAGAGATCCATGTTTTTATCCAGGGCTTACCAGAAGGACTGGAAGTGGCAGGTCCCCAGCAGGTCTCTGAGGGACAAAATCTGCTGGGTGGGCCATTCTTCCTGCTGCACTTGCACAGCATGAAATCGGTGTGGGGAAGGTTGGTGAGGGCCTTTAGCAGGATCTGGGCAGTGACCGTGGTCTGGAGAAAGGCTGGGTACAGCTTCAGCACAGCCAGGTTGGCTTCAGATCATAAATATTCTCCTTGGCCTGCGTCTCCACACAGTGGTCCAGGGTGGCCAGGTTCTCAAGATTGTGCCTGTCCATCCCCTCGAGTCACTTCTCCACGTTCGCTCTCATCTGCTCAAACATCACCATGACATCTGTCGCCTCCCACACTAGGGATGGAGCCGAAGACCCTGCCGGGCTGCATCCTCAAGAACTGGAGAAGTGGGGAAACTGATCTTTAGAGAGAAAAAGTGATTGACCCGCGGTCCTATGGCAAATTGGTGGCCTTGCTGAGAGGAGAACTCAGGTCTCCTGGCTCTGAGACCTGGCTCTAACCTGCTCCCCTAAGGGCAGCTCTGCCCTCCAAGGACCGACAGGGCTAGCTGCGGTGCTCAGCTGAGCTGGGTGTCTCGACCTTCACATCTGGAGAGGGGACCTAGAATCAAAATGTAGAGAAAGATCCTGGTCCTGAGAATGGAGATGGTATAGTAATAGTAACAGTGATGAAGAGGAGGAGGAAAATTAGAACTTTTCTATTGTGCTCGGTTGCTTCAGCCGTGTCCGACTCTTTGCAAACCCATGGACCATAGCCCTCTAGGCTCCTCTGTTCATGGAATTCTACAGGCAAAAATACTGAAGTGGGTTGCCGTTTTTAGGAAGTTCAGTTGTTGTTCAGTCTCTAAGTCATGTCCGACTCTTTGTGACCTCCGTGGATTTCAGCACACCAGGCTCCTCTGTCCTCCACCATCTCCCAGAGTTTGCTCAAATTCATGTCCATTGAGTCAGTGATGCTATCTGACCATCTCATCCTCTGCCACCCCCTGCTCCTTTTGCCGTCAATCTTTTCCAGCATCAGGGTGCTTGACATCTGTTTCCTTGTGTATTTCTCACCACAGCCTTATGAGGTGGATAGTCTTCCCCCTATTTAACAGATTAAAAAACTGAGCTCAGAAAGGTTAATTCACCTTTGAATTGTTTGAGGCCATACAGCCAGTAAGTGGTAGAGCTGAATCATAAACCAATCTGTTGAGCATTTTTACCATCTTTGGTCATCTGCAAAGAGCAAAGGATGTAGGCCAGGTGTGATGCTGTGATGCTGTGTTCATGCTGGGAGCCAGGAGGACCTCAGAGCCCTGGCCGGGAGGCACTGCCAAGGCCAAGTAGCTTCCTCCTACCCCAGAGTCTAGGGATTTAGGTACCAGGAAGGCCCACGGTTCTGGCACAGAGCTTCTCTTGTTGCCATAGCTCTCACACAACAGACCCTTACATAATGCCAGGTAGGTGCCTAGCATAGCTGGGTTGTACATGGAACCCAAACACCAAGCCTACACCATTTATTGGGAATAAATGGGGGCATGTTAATAGCAACTATTTCACTGCAACCCAGCCTTGAAATCGTCCTCAATTAGTTCTCCTGTATCAGTTGAGTATTTTGGTTCATAGCCCATGGCCCTAAAGTCAACCAGACTAGGTTCAAATCCCTCTGCCTCTCTAGCTTGCATCTTGAGCAAATTCCGTGACGTGTCTGTTTGTTTCCTTATCTCCCTTACAAAATAGGACTTGGAACAGACGTGGAGTTGTTACGGAGACCGTAGCAAAGCGTGCCTGGAAAGTGCTTAACCCAGCACCTCGCCCAGAGGAAGAGTTGGATGAACGCAGATGTCAGGAGGGTTTTTCTGAGAGGTTCGAGGGATGGCTCTGTGGGCTCCCCAGCATGTCATCATCTGCCTCCATGGGAAGACAAGGGTTGGCAAGTCAAGGGTGTGGAAGCCAAGGGTGTTGCCTCTCGTGGGGCTCCCCCAGTGCTGGGCCAGCAAGTCACACCTACAACATGTTCTGTTCTCAGCGATGAAAAGGGTGTCCTGCTCACGCCCCCGGTCCCGCTTTGTCAGCAGAGGGTGAAGGAGCTGAAACGGCACTCTCCCGTTCACCAGAGCCCTCCATGGCGGCAGCTCCTTCGACTCTGACAAGTGGGGCCGCTGAGCAGCCCGACCCCGTGACTCTCGCTCAACATCGTGGGCATTTCATCCTCCTGAGGACTCCTCAGTCCCCACACACATGGGCCTGAGGGGTCCATGCTAACCCCTAATGTCTGAACCTCAGCAGACTTAACACCTACTTCTGGCCACCCCAAATCTCCCAGGCTGGGTAGAAAAGACTCCAATAAGGGATAATGCTGAAGGCCTTTAAGGGACAGAGAAAGTGTTGCGGGAAAGTGAGCGGGGAGTTTTTCTTCTTCCTGGACCAGGAAAGGCAATCTCACCACATCACTAATGACTCAACCTGCTTTGTGGCTCCTCAGACCCCCAGTTTAGCCAATCAGACCTTCTCTGATGCAACCCCCTGCCCAGGCAACCACAACATCTCCATGACCTCACTTCATCCTGTCAGAGGAGGTGGCAGTTTTATTACACAGAAAAGGAAATAAGGCTCAGAGATTTTAAATGATTTGCTCAAGGTCACAAAACAAGCTAGAATTTGAACCCAGACCCCACCCCAGAGCCTGTGCTCGAAGAATCACAGAATCACTTTAAAAACTAAATGAGCAGGTCTTCCCTGGTGGCTCAGTGGTAAAGAATCCTCCTGCAAATGCAGGAGACATGGGTTCGAGCCCTGATCTGGAAGAACCCACATGCCATGGAATAACTAAGCCCGTGTGCCACAACTTTTGAGCCTGTGCTCTGGAGCTCAGGGACCGAAACCACTTAGCCCTAGAGCTGCAACGATCAAAGCCCCATGAGCCCGAGAGCCCGTGCTCCACAATGAGAAGCCCGAGCTCTGCAGCAAAGAGTTGCCCCCACTGATGGCAACTAGAGAAAAGCTCATGTAGCACAGAAGACCAAAAAGCAAATAAGTAAATAAATCTGTATACATATATTGAAAAAAAAGTGAAATGAGCAAACTGCAGGGGACTTCCCTGGTGGCTCAGATGGTAAACCATCTGTGTACAATGTGAGAGACCTGGGTTCGATCCCTGGGTTGGGAAGATTCCCTGGAGAAGGAAATGGCAACCCACTCCAGTACTCTTGCCTTGAAAATCCCAGGGACGGAGGAGCTTGGTGCAGGCTACTATCCATGGGGTCGCAAAGAGTCGGGCACGACTGAGTGACTTCACTTTCCCTGGTGGCCCAGTGGTGAAGACGATGTGGTTCCATTGCAGGGGATGTGGGTTTGATCCCTGGCTGGGGAACTAAGATCCCACATGCTGCATGGCCAAAAAAAATAAAAAAAAGTAAAAGTAAAAAAAAATTAAATGAGCCATTTGTAAAAATACTTTGGAAAGCATATGAGAGAAAGTAAAGACACCATTCATAGTAAATACATTTTAACTAAAAATATTTCCCTCATCTTGATCAAAACCCTCAAGGAACCCAAGGATAGTATCTCCTCTAGATTTGGTCACTCTTAACAACACATCAGAGGCTTCCCAGGTGGTACAGTGGTTAAGAACCTGCCTGCCAATGCTGGAGACACAAGAAACATGGATTCGATCCCTGAATTGGAAAGATCCCCTGGAGTAGGAAATGGGACCCCACTCCAGTATTCTTGCCTGGAAAATTCCACGGACAGAGGAGCCTGGTGGGCTACAGTCCGTGGGGTCGCAAAGAATCGGACACAGCCGAGTGACTGAGCACACACACACAGCACATCAAAGGAAACCAAAGGTGTCAGCACGAGGTGTCTTACAGAACTGAGGGTCCTCCTTTATTCTGGGACTGTTCTCTGTGGATTATGGCAATACCAGACTCTGCTCGGTCCTCAGCCAGAAGGAGCTGTCTAAAGCCCATTGCCCTGAGCAGCATCAGCAGTTGAGAAGGTATGCACATTCAAGATGGGTCCTGGTGGCTCTTCCCAAAGTTTACTATGGAACACTTACAAAGTAAAGGTATGTTAGCAGACCACTGCCAGGAGGTGATGACCTGCAGGTTAAAGGAGACAGCCCAGTCTCTCACAAACCATCAAAGGTGTCACAAATTAACTGCTATAAGAAATGATCCAAAAATTGACTCCTATTTTGAATAGACAACCAGCATTGAGTATCACAGTCACATGCTGAAATTACAAGCTGCAAAGCATAGTAAAATTATCAAATCACTTGACCGCAATTGAACATGTGGTTGGTGAATACATTCCTATGAAAGAGGAGAAATATTTGTTGAAACAATGCATATACGCATTGGAGACTAGTTCGTGAACCTTGGAGGAATTCTTGATGTGTTAGTTCAGGTCCTCTGAGAAGCCAGCGTCAAGAGGGGATTAGACGTGGGACTGATTTATTGGGGAAAATACCTGTGAGGGAAAATGGGCAAGGAGCCGGAGGAAGCTGGGAGAGCTGGCAGACCACAGTGCAGGTGAAAGCCCCATGGAAGACAGAGGAAGGAAGGAAGCAGTGCAGACTGTGGTGCAGTTCTAGGAAGGTTTCAGCAGAACCACTGGGGAGTCCTCGATCCCAAAGTGCCCATCACAGGGACTTCCCTGGTGGTCCAGGGGTTAAGACTCTGTGCTTTCACTGCAAGGGGCATAGGTTCGATCCCAGGTTGGGGCACAAAGATCCCACAAGATGCATGGCCAAAAACCAAAACAAAATTGCCGATCACAAACTCCTTTGCCTCCCAGGATGCCCTTGCCTTCCTGTACTTGTCGACTCAGTCTCTGCTTGAAAGCCACCCATGGGAAGTGTGGCCTCAGAGAGAATGTGGTGAAGGATTTCGGCCATGATGGTTGGGGCACACATCACCCTTGGGAATGGCACACCATTTGTTAAAGGCGATACGTGTGTCACAACAAGACCCGTCATAGAAACGTGTTTAGTTTCTATTATGCACCTACTTTTCCAATGCATTTGAAAAGAAATAAATATCACTAGCCTCAATTTTGTCAGAATATTCCATGAAGTCTCAGGAAACAGTTTAGGAAGTTCTGGATTCCGTGAATTCCTGGCCAAGGGTAGGTAATTGGGATTGTGGGAAGAGTACGCAGCACAGAACTGAGAGATCTGGGTGAGATCTGTCACTCACTTGCTGTTGGAGCTTCTTTAAGTCACTTCCTTAGTTTCCACACCTCAAAATGGGTGCAATGGAAAAAGAGTTCTAATCATAGAACCTGCTACTTAGAGCCCCTTAAAGATCAACTCCTGGACAGAAGCTTCTACGGCAAACTGGCTGCTTCTGCAGCATCAAAGCCTGCTGGCCCTGCAACCCTTACTTTGTGCCCGCATGGGTGTGCCAAGCAGGGACCTTGTTCCCCACCACACTCTGTCCCTGCCTCCTCCTAAGCAGACTGGCTCAACTTCTGGTCTTGTGGTTTCCCTTTGTCAGCTGTCATAGCAACCGGGGGTGCTCTGGAAGGGTACTGTGGTAAGCCGGGGGAAGGTGTCACCTTCCAAAATAACCTTGGTGGAGAGACTGGTGGCCACTTAGAAGCTGACTCTCACCACCACGCCGTTTCCAGGAAACGCTCAGAGGCTTGAATAAAGGAGGGGCTTTTAAGACATGAAGCCTGCTGCAAGATCCTTAGGCTTCCTGGACAGATGGGAGACACACCAAGGGGCTAAAAGTCCAACCACATTTGGAGGGGAGCAGGGAGCAGAACCAGGAGGAGGGGGCAAGGTTGGTGGTCAGAAGGTCAAGGTATGAGATCCCCAACAACAGGGTCTGGGTCTCCCCCAGAGGCCTAGGGGTTCCTTGATGGCTGTGTCCTGGGCTCCCCCTGAGTCAAGGAGGCCCCCACAACGTGGGCTCTGTGTCTTGCTCGAGATCGGGCATCTCAGGCAGGGCCTCTGAAGTACAGCCTCGTCCACTTGTCTGCCCAAGTCTAGCACAAAACTCCTTCCTGTCCCCAGAAGTCTGCCTCAATCAGTTCCGCCTACCTCTTATCTGCCCACGCCCACACCTCACCCTCCACCCGCCGGGGGTCCAGCCCGGCCACCCGCCATGCAGAACCTCTGACTGATTTCCAGCTGCCGCTTCCTCTGGACTTGACTGCCTGTCTGTGGCCTCCTAACAAGCACACTTAGGCCAGTATGTGTTTGTCTTTGTTTTTATCTGTTCAATCCAAATCCTTCCTTCCTCTGCGAGGGGCAGAGGCCTCTAGCTGGCCCATCACCAGTGCCCCCCTGACAATTAGCTCTAACTCTGAGCATATAGACGTATCCACAAAACAGAGAAGAGCGGCCACCCCTGACTGCAAGCTGCATGTGTGCACCAGACACAAGGCTAACACTTCACACCTCGCATCTCAGGTCATTCCATCCTTCAGGAATAGTGCAGAAAATTCCCTAGTGGTCAAGTTGTTAAGGATCCACCTGCCAATGCAGGGGACACGGGTTGGCTCCTTGGTGGGGGAACTAAGATCCCACAGGCCTCGAGCCAGCCAAGCCTGTGCTCCACAGCTACTGAGCCCAAGCTCTGGAGGCTGGGCTCCGCAACAATAGAAGCCACTGCAATGAGAAGCACCGCAGCTAGAGAATAGCCCCGGCTCACAGCAACTAGAGAAAGCCCGTGTACAACAAAGAGTTTGTGTGCCACAACGAAGACCCAGGGCAGCCAAAGATAAATAAGTAAATAAAATAAAAAGAAAATAAGACTATTACGAAGCTCCCGTTGTCCTCAGGCCCCTGTTGGAGACGCTGCGGTCAAAAGCAGACAATGGTTCTTGCCCTTCTGGAGTTTATATCCTCACAACAACTCTGAGGGTAGGCATCATTGCTGCCATTGTGTATCATCTAAACTGCTTACAAAGCCAGTAAGCAGTTTGCACACTCAAACTCACCTCTTTCTAAGCCTGAGGCTTTTTAGTAAATAGGAGATGTTAGACTTTATAACGGAGAAGGCAATGGCAACTCACTCCAGTACTCTTGCCTGGAAAATCTCATGGACGGAGGAGCCTGGTAGGCTGCAGTCCATGGGGTCGTGAAGAGTTGGACACGACTGAAGCGACTTGGCGGCAGCAGCAGACTTTATAAACTGAAAGTCCTAGACTAACAGGAGCCGGACTCTGCATAATACTTTCCGTTTCTAACATACTTGGCTCCTTGAAGAAATGGCTGATCTCAGGCTGGACTGGGGAAGGACAGGTGAGCCTGGGACAGGTGAGCCTGGAACCGCTTGCTTTACCAGAAAGCAAGAAGAACTCAAAGCGCAATGAAGACACCAGTTTGAAGTGGGTCCCACTGGCCAAACTGGGGGCAATTTAAGCATCAGAACAACGGTTGGTAATTGAGTATAAAAGAAATCCGTGAATTCATTCTGATACACAAATGAACAGGGACTTCCCTGGTAGTCCAGTGGCTGAGACTCTGCACTCCCGGTGCAGGGGGCCTAGGTTTGACAACTAAGAGCAGGCATGCCCCAACTAAAGATCCTGCATGCCACAAGTAAGAGCCAGGGCAGCCGAATAAATAAAAATAAATATTAAAAAGATAAAACGAATGAACAAAGGAGAAGGGTGAACTCTTCTAACAAATGTAAAAAGATAGCGTAATTAGAAAATCACACTTGGTAACCATCCAAATAACAGTTGATTTAGGCAAGGATTAACAGTGGATACTAAAACTGTGAAACTAAAACTATGATGAAAGTTCATGAGAAACAGGATCCACGTCATCATAATGTGTGGTGATATTTATTGTTTACAAAGAGAAAAAATAGCAACTTGACAGTGGAGAAAAGTGACACCTCAACCAAGTGATTCAAGTTCAACACAATCCAGTTCCAGTCCAGTTCAGTTGTTCAGTTGTGTCCGACTATTTTTGACTCTATGGACTGCAGCACGCCAGGCCTCCCTGTCCATCGCCAGCTCCCGGAGTTTACTCAGACTCGTGTCCATTGAGTTGGTAATGCCATCCAAACACCTCATCCTCATCCTCTGTCGTCCCCTTCTCCTCCCGCCTTCAATGTTTCCCAGCATCAGGGTCTTTTCAAATGAGTTTTGCATCACGTGGTCAAACTATTGGCGTTTCAGCTTCAGCATACAATGGTTCATATTATTACTTATCTCCTGATATGGGGTATTGAGAAGATATATCAACATTTGTGATAATTTGCCAAAAATGCAAAATTTCAATCTAATCAGGAGGAAACATCAGATAAACTCTAGTTGAAGGATGTTCTACAAAATAATAGGCCTATTATTTTTTTAAATGTCGTGTCACAAAAGATAAAAGCCAAGGAACTATTTCAGATTAAAAAGAGAGAGATATGAAAAAAAGATAGAGATGTGAGAACTTAATGGCATGAGTGATCGAGTGATCCTGGACTGAGTCTGGACAAGAAATGACATTATTAGACCCTTAGCAGGACAACTGGTAAAAACCAGAGTAAAGTCTGTAGGTTTCAGTGTGTCATCTTGACTTTGATAACAGTATTATGATTATGTTTGAGGATGTCCTTGTATGTCTAGGAAGCACACTTTGACATATTTAGGGGAAAAGGAGCATTACATCTGCAATTTACTCGGAAGCAGCCAAGTGTACATAGAAAGACAGGGAAGGGAAAAAGAATGATAACAAATGAGGTAAATTTTTAACAGCTGGGAAATCTGGGTGAAGCGCGTATAGGAAGTCTTTGATTCTTCTTGCAACTTTTCTATGAATCTGAAACAATCTCAAAATAAAAAGTTAAAAAAAAACAAAACATTTCACTACTAATTATCTCTGACTTTTCATGTAGCCCTATCCCCTTGGCAATCCTATTAACCATGAGTCATCCACCCAGGTGGATGTGGACCACAGCATAGGGGAGACTGATCAAAGGGCGAGGAAGGATCAGTTAGATCCTTCTAAGAACTGATCAGGAGGAATCAGTTCTTAACTCCAGAATCAGTTAGGGTCTGGAGTCAGTAGTCAGCCTCTGGAAACCCACTCGGGCAGAGGCGGGTCTTATTGGACATTGAGCTTTTACAATTTAGGACGCCCTCTTTAAGAAAAGAAATATAGTGGAATTCCCTGGTGGTCAAGGGGTTAGAAATCTATGCTTCTGGGCTCTTCTAGTGGCACAGTGGATAGGAATCCACCTGCCAGTGCAGGGGACACAGGTGTGATCCCTGGTTCGGGAATTAAAATCTCACATGTCTCAGAGCAACTGGGCCTGTGTGCTACAACTGCCGAAGCCTGTGTGTCGTAGAGCCTGTGCTCCGCAACAAGAGAAGCCACCACAGTGAGAAGCCTGCGCACCAGATAGAGAGCAGCCGCTCCTCGCCACAGCTAGAGAAAGCCTGCATGCAGCAACCAAGACCCAGTGCAACGAAATAAATAAATATATAGTTTTAAAAAAGAAAGAAAGAAAGAAATCTGTGCTTCCACTGCAGGGGGTACAGGTTCGATACTTGGTGGGGGAACTAAGATCCCACGTGCCATGTGGTGCAGCCAAATATATAAATAAAATTAAAAAAAAAGAGGTATAGGATTATAGGTATAAAATGTATACCCAAAGTGAACATTTATTTAGACTAAGCAAAAAAGTCATGATAAATCACAAATTTCAAAAAGTGAAAAATACCACAAACATCAGAAAATGTATTTGTATTAACTAATTACCTGGCACACCTCTTGGACTGTTGGTATTTCACATTTCAGGTGTCCAGCTGTGACTAAAATATCTCTTGTGCACATTTTATAAAAATACATGAGCATATGACTTGACTCGCTCCATGGCCCTGGGAGGGGCCCTGAAGTTTAAATTAAATCGACTTCTGTTTCACTTGTAGCCCAAAAGTTTGTGCTTAGGAAGGGGGTGAACAGGAATTCTCCCTCCCAAGCTTGGTTACTCTAGAAAGGACCCAGAGACCTGCTGGCTCTCTCTTTTTGCCTTTTTCCCCCAAAAGGCAAATCTCAAGAAAACTGAGTCTTGGAAACTGGGGGGCTCCAAGTGTGTGAGTTTCACAATAGAAAGGGTTAAAGTGAAGAGAAAGTCACTCAGTCGTGTCCGACTCTGAGACCCCACAGACTATACAGTCCATGGAATTCTCCAGGCCAGAATACTAGAGTGGGTAGCCTTTCCCTTCTCCAGGGGATCTTTCCAACCCAGGGATCGAACCCAGGTCTCCCACATGGCAGGCGGATTCTTTACTGAGCCACAAGGGAAGCCCAGAAAGGGTTAAATCTCTGACCAAAGCTGGATGTCGCCAGAGAGGCAGGCTTCTTTCCTTCCTTCTGAAGGGGCCCTGATCTTTTCCTGATTCAGGTTCTGAAGCCCATTGTTCCCTTTGTCTGAAAGGCAACCCCTACACGCTCCACCTTCACCTCTTTGCCACATTGTTACCTGGTCAAGATTCAGGCATCTGTCAAGTCTCAGTTTAAAAAGCAGCTCCTCAGGAAAGCTTTGTCTGATACTCTTTAAATTAAATCACAATAATTATTTATTCACTGTATTCCTACCCTGCCAGCACCACGGAGTCTGGGACCTTGCTTGTCTGTGCGTCTGGTTGGTGCCGGAATGGTTGCAGTCCCTGGTACCATGGCATAGTGTCTGGTGCACAGTGCTTGGCACACAGTTGTACTCAAACAGTATTTTTGAACTAAAGAAGAAAATTCTGAGGGGTGAGGAAAGGGGGAAATGTGGGGACAGAGCGCCCCCTGCTGTACACTTGGAGTACCAGGGACTCAAGACCCCACTCTAGAGGAATGGGGCGGTAAATTTCTTAGCTGTGGGGTAGTCTTGGCAACCCCAACCTAATGCCAATACTCCTACTGATTTATGCCTTCTCACTTCTATTAGCTCCACAACTCTCCTCCTGCCCTTCAGAGAACAATCTGAGCTCTGCACCCATTCTCCTCCACACTTCAAACCACCTCACCTCCAACTCCATCGGGACCATTACCTGAGCTTCCCCACAATTAATACCATTCTGTCCTGGACCTTTAACTTTGATTAGAATAGGCCCAGATTCTTCCATCGATCCCTTTCCTCCTCGTCCCTAACCAATCAATCAGAAGTGATTGGCTAGGGCATTGGGGGCGGGGGGGATGGACGTGGGAAAGGAATGGTGAGCAGGAAGGATGGAAAGCAGATGGGATGGGGTAGGTTAATGTGCTTCTGAGACAGGGGTCTGCTAATATGATGGTCAAAACAACATGTTTGTTCTTTAGTGATGTGAGGGATGAGAAGGTACTTGGGATGCGATATTCAGAAAATGGGGAACGAGGAATTTCCATCTACTGCCTTGATTGAAAAAGCATAAAATGGCTCCAGATTGGGACTTTCCTGGTGGGCAAGTGGTTAGGACTCTGTGCTTACAAGGCAGGGGCTGAGAGTTCAATCCCTAAGATCCCCTGTGGTGCTGCGGCCAGAAAGGAAATGCTCCTGATTATACCCCACAACAGGACAATAGGGGAGGGAAACCGCAAAAGGAGTTTGAGCTAACAAAAATATAGGGTTTCACTGAGGGGGAAATGGGGCTCAGCAAACAAGATGAAGGCTCAGATAAGAGACTAGGGGTTCAGGGAGCGGAGTCAGGGTTCCGTGCTAAAGAGGTGGGAGGAGACAGAGCACAGGAAGAAATCTGGGGTGAAGGTAGGAAGGGGAAGAGGGCGGGGGTCAAGCAGAGATAGAGGTCTGGGCCCTCCTCTGCTTGTGGGGGCTGCAGGAGAACCGACCACACCTGTTTCTCAGTAACGGTTCTGTCCCTGGCCCTTCCCCCAGCAGTGCCCAAGAGGGGCTGGGGAAGAGTGACAGTTACTTAATGACCCTGAGTCCCACTTGCTCTTCTGTGCACCCTGTGGTCACTGGAGGGCTAAAGGGGGCTGAAGCCAAAGTCTGGGTTATTGATCCCTGGCCCCAAAGGTCAGCTTCAGGGGCAGAGGGAATGGTGTGGCCACAGTGGGAGCCTCCAGGGACCCCACAACAGTGGGGCTGTGCCACACCGCCTGGTTTCTCGGTCTGCATCCTTGGCTCTCTGTGATCTGCCCTCCCTGCCTCCCCTTCCTCCCCACCAACTCATACCTCCTCCAACCAATCCTGCCTGACACTTTTGGCTGTGAGATGTCAGACTTCTTGTGTCTGGATTTTGGAGTAGCTAGAGAGCATAAAGCAGGGACTTGGCTGGAACTATTATTATTTTATTATTACTTACAATATTTATTATTTGGCTGTGCCGAGTCTTCGTTTCGGCCACAGGATCTTTGGTCTTTGCTGCAGCATCTGGGATCTTTAGTTGCAGCATACAGACTCTCAGTTGCAGCATGTGGGATCTAGTTCCCTGACCAGGGATCCAGCTCAGGCCCCCTGCATCAGGAGCGTGGCGTCTTGGCCACTGGACCACCAAGGAAACCCCGGATGGAGTTATTTACTGCTACTCCCACCCCCAAGGCAAAGCCCTAGAAGTCCATGAACTCTTCAGTGAACTCAGTGGGAAAGCACCAATCTGGTATTCAAGAAGGATTGCCACAGTTTGCAGTGTGACCTTGGGGAAACCACTTAACTTCTATGGATCTTAGTTTTCTGGTGTAGAAAATCAAGGGATTGAATCAGATGAGCTCTAGTATTCCTTCGATAAAAATGTAAGATTCTAAGGAATTAAATAATAACAGGGAGAGTAAGGGCTAGGGTAGAAACTAGGTTAGGTTCAGAAGATGATAAAAAAGAATTTTTGGAATTAGAAATAAAGCCTGGATTATAATGTAGGCCATTATTAGTCATGGACAAAGGTCCGTCTTGTCAAAGCTATAGTTTTTCCAGTAATCATGTATGGATGTGAGAGTTGGACCATAAAGAAGGCTGAGTGCTGAAGAATTGATGCTTTTGAACTGTGATGTTGGAGAAGACTCTTGAGAGTCCCTTGGACTGCAAGGAGATCACACCAGTCAATCCTAACGGAAATCAACCCTGAATACTCATTGGAAAGACTGATGCTGAAGCTGACAGTCCAATACTTTAGCCACCTGCTGTGAACAGCTGACTCACTGGAAAAGACCCTGATGCTGGGAAAGACTGAAGGCAGAAGAAGAGGGCAGCAGAGGATGACATGGTTGGATGGCATCACTGATTCAATGGATGTGAAGTTGGGCAAACTCCGGAAGATAGTGAGGGACAGGGGGGCCGGCCATGCTGTAGGAATATTGGAATACTGGACAGGTCATTCATTTATTTGTTCAACAAACTTCTAATAAGCAGTCACTCTGTTCCAAGCTTTGTGCTATAGGCTGGGCACACAATGAACAAGACAGACATAGTCCCAGCTTCATGGGGTTTACGTTCTAGTAGCCAGGGCTTCCCAGATGGCGCTAGTGGTAAAGAACCTGCCTGTCAATGCAGGAGACAAGAGACAGTTTTGGGAAGATCCGCTGGAGGAGGAAATGGCAACCCACTCCAGTATTCTTGCCTGGAGAATCCCATGGACAGAGGAGCCTAGCGGGCTATGGTCCATAGGGTCACAAAGAGTCGGACACGACTGAAGACTTTGCACCCACAGCCAGTGTGAAAGGAAGATAAATAAGCAATATAATAAAGTGGGGGCAAACAGTTTGTTACGGTAAGCACATGTGAGGGGGGTGTTGGCTAAGTGAGTGGGCGGAAGCAAGGAGATTCCTGGAGAATGTGTGACTGACACCTTTGGAGCCTAAAGAATGAATAGTGACCAGCAAAGTGAGGTAGGCAGAAGGTGAGCATGGGAGCATGCTGCAGGCAGAAGGTGAGCATGGGAAACACCAGGGAGAAGAAGAGAGCAAGGCATACAGAGGCCCTGGAATGCTAACTGTGAGAGGTGTGAGGAGCACAAGTTTGGAGGTAAGTCTGGTATTAGGGTCAGAGATCTGCCTCACCTGCTAAACTGAGATAACCACATGCCGCTCATGCCTCCCTCCGTCCCAGCGGCCCTGTTTCCCAGGATCTAGTGAGATGATGTGATGTTTGGGAAAACACTTTGTGGCTGGAAAAGCACTGTACAAAGTGATGCAATGGAAAGAAGCTGTGGATCATTGAGGATCAAGCTAGAAAAATCTGGCTTTAGGCTAACTTGCGCAGGAACGGTGGGAAATTAACCAAAATTGAGGCACTGAGCTTCAATTTGTCCAAGATTACTCAACTGGGTGGATTTCCCCGATGGCTCGGCGGGTAAAGAATCTGCCTGCAATGCAGGAGAGCTGGTTCGATCCCTGGGTTGGGAAGATCCCCTGGAGAAGGAAATGGCAGCCCGCTCTGGTATTCTTGCCTGGCAAATCCCATGGACAGAAGAACCTTGTGGACTACAGTCCATGGGGTTGCAAAAAGTCAGATACGACTTAGCAACTCAACAACAATGCAGCTGGGAAAGGGTGGAACTGGGGTTTGAACAGAAAACTTGACCCCAGAGTCTTTGCCCGAGAGGGAAGGGACTTGATCTAAAGTCCCCAGTGGGTAAAGGGTATCGACATCAGCTTCAATACAATGGAAGAAAGAACTTTCTAAAAGTCCTATCAGGGGATAGGGAAGGTTTCCAAAAATAATAAGCTCTCTGTGACTGGAGGTTTGTAAGCTGAGTCAAGAAAATGGTTGATATCAAGCTTGAGGTCTGGCAGGGAATCAGCTGATCTGCAAGGTCACTTTTGGCTCTGAGAGTCAGGGCCCGAGGATCCTAGATCTCCCTTCTCTTGGCCCCATACCTCATCCTTCAGTAGGACAGCTGTGGGGGCATCTCTTGGCAAAAACTCAAAGTGCAGTTTGCATTCAGGAGAGGCTGGAGGAGAGCAGGGACAGCTTGCATGCATCTGTCCCTCTCTGCCCTTCTCCCATCATGGCCAAATCACAGGAGCCTGGTGGTGAGGAGACGGAGAGGTGGTCCCCTCTCAGCCGAGTGGATTATATGGAGTTTGATGCTGTCTCAGATGTCATTTCTGAGATGAAGTGTGGTCTAGTAATTAGGAGCATAGACTATGGCATTAGACACTTCCTGTTACCCCATTCGAAAATGAAGATAGAAAGAGAGACACAAATACCACATGATGTCACTTACATGTGGAATCTAAAATACAACACAAATGAATATATCTATGACACAGAAACGGACTCACAGATATAGAGGGCAGACTTGCGGCTGCTGAGGGGGAGGGGTGTGCAGAAGAGAAGGATTGGGCGTCTGGGATTAGAAGATGCAAGCTATTATCTATAGGAGGGGCAAACAACATCCTACTGCATAGCACAGGGAGCTATGTTCTATATCCTGTGACAAACTATAGGGAAGAGAATATAAAAAAGTATACACATGTATATATGTATAACTGAATCACTTCACTGTACAGCAGAAATTAGCACAACATGGTAAATCAACTATACTTCAATACAATTTTTTTTTTAATGGAGGTTGTTGGGGGATTACACGAGTTAATGTAGGGTCTTGGCACAGTGTCTGGAATGTGGTGAACACTCAAACATTTTAGCTGTTACTTTGTTGTTACTTGCTGGGAGAATTTGAGGAGTGATTCAAACCATCTGAACTTCATTTTTCTCTTCCGTTGAATGAGAAGATAGCAGCTCCCTCATAGGGTGGTAGGAAGGGGTGATACCCAGCACGAAGCAGAAGTTAACAGATGTTATTTCTCCCCTTCCTCTAATGCAGGGAAGTCAAGGACACCTCGACACCTTTGTCCTGTTCTTGCTCCGTAATCATCACAGATGAAAGTAGGAAGAGGCCTTGGAAATCATAAATTCGCTCTCCCAATTGATAGATGGTGAAACCAAGGCCCAGAAAAGAAGAGATTTGCTCCAGGTCACACAGTGAGTTAGGGATAGAGCTAGGACTAGAACCAGAGCTTTGTAACCATACCATCCTACCTCTATTTTTCCTTTTTTCAGCCACACCCTGTGGCTTGTGGGATCTTAGTTCCCTGACCAGGGATTGAACCTGTGCCCTCTGCACTGGGAGTGCAGAGTCTTAACCACTGGACCACCAGAGAAGTCCCTCTATCTCTATTATTGACAACATGTTGAATGAATGTGTGATGGAAGATAGACTGAAGGGAGCACAGGTCTCTCTGGATGTCTTCACACAGACAGGGAGTACTTGCTGACGTGGGAACCAAACTTTGTGGCTGTTCACTTTCAAGCTTCTTTGCTTCCATTTCTGCTGCTCCTTTCCTCTGTGATGTCCTGCGCTCCCCTGGCTTTCAAACTCCTATGCAAGGTTCAATGCAATGCCACCTCCCCTGGGAAGCCTTCCGTATCATATAAAATGAGTCAGCTTTCATTGTTTCCACGGTGTGTTGTATCTGCCTCTATTACATGTCTCAGTCACAATCTGATGGGATACATATCTTTTACACACCCTTTCCACTAACTTTCTCCCCTAAACAGGGAAAGCAAGGTGCAGAAACCAATCCTGAATTTGAAGCCCCACTCCCTGATTGAAAAGGGAAATACTAGGAAACCTGAGTTTCTAGTTCTTATTATTAACCAGCTAAGGAACTTGAACAAGTCACTTGGATTTTAGGTCTTGTTTCCACATTTACCAAATTAGGTTGGGGAGAAGACAAAGTCAGAAGATACTGATTTGTAAGCCTCTTCTATTACAATAGAAGTGAAGGGTAGATATTTTTAACGTTTATTTATTCATTTATTTATTTTTGGCTGCTCGAGGATTTCGTTGCTGTGCACAGGCTTTCTCTAGTTGCACTGCATGGACTCCAGGGTGCACGGGCTTCAGCAGCTGCGGCTTGCAGGCTTTTGAGCTAGGTAGCTGTGGCCAACAGGCTTGGCTGCTCTGTGGCACATGGCATCTTCCCAGACCAGGGATTCCCTGTGTTGGCAGGCAAATTCTCAACCACTGGACCACCAGGGAAGTCAAAAGTGTAGATTACTGAATCCGAATCCGAATTCCAGGGTCAACCGACCAGTGTTTGCATCCTGACTCTTATCACTTACTCTGTGACCTTCACCAAGTTACTTAACTCCTCTATGCTCAGCTTCATCTATAAGACGGGAACAATAACCCTGTCTATCTCATACATTTGGTGTGAGAATTAAATGTGATTTTAATTTATGTAAAGCACTTAGCACAGTGCCTGGCACATGGAGAACCTTGAAATGTTGTTAACTATCAAATTTTTCTTTTTTTTACCACTGATAAATCTAGGTTCACAACCTCAGAATCTAGAAAAGACATCTCCAACCTCAGCATCCTCAGAGCAAGTAAAGTGTCTTTCTTCATTTTGCAACAGAGCAGAGTGGTAAAGAGAATGGCTTTGAAACCATCAAAAAAGTAAGGATAAAAAGCAGTAGGCTCAGACTTGGAAGGCCTAGCATATTCCCCTCCTGAGCAACCTTTCTTGGGCAGTTACTTGAGGATGCTGTTCAAGTGTGAACCAAGAAAAAGGTTGGCATGGAACCCAGGAAAGAGTGGCTCTATCCACTGAAGTGAGAGGCTGTGAAGGCGATGGGCTGACTGCTGTGAAACAAGTCCAGGAGGGAGGTCCTCAAGAAAGGGCTTAGTGGAAAAGATAATATGATGGAGCCCTTGAAAATTGTTGAAGATATTTCAATGACTAATCTTGTGATGAGAGAGTGAGGAGGTTAGAGTCCAGGGTAAATTAAAACAAAACAAAACAAGAGCAGCACAGTTTAAGAAAAGAATTGTTGTCCTAGTATGCCACTGGGCAATGCAGTGAACATTTCCATAATTGTGACAATGTAAACACTGTCTATCAATTTAGTTGAAAATGGTGATTTAACTGTACTGGGAGGAAAAGGCAAGGAGAAGTGGGCCTAGTACGCAAGGTGAAGTCCTCATCCACCATAACATGAAATCAATAGACAGTATCTAAAACTGATAAATCAAGGAATGGAGGTACACGCATATTATTTAGAGACGTGGAAATATCCTCCAGAAGAAATGACTCATGGGAGTGGAAGGGGTGGGCTATTCAGGGTGCTGTTGTTTTTCATTATAATTCTTTCAATACTAATTGATTTTTTTAGCCACATGCATTAATTACTTTAACTGCTAAAAAAAATACAGAAGAAAAATATCAGAGTAAGCTAGATCTGGGGTGCACTCTTTGTGATTTGCAAGTCACTTAGCTAAACTGAATCTCAGTTCTCTTTCCAGTAAAATGGGGATCATATTAGGAGGGTTGAGGACAGAAAGAGACAGTCCACAGAAAGCACTCAGCGCAGGCTTGGTATAAAGTCAGCTCTCAAACAGCAACTGCAGCATCAGAGAAGAGAAAATTAAGGACTAGGCTAAAGTAGTTTTGGGGTAATGACAGCATTTGGTTAGATCCCCTGCCTTGTCCCTCCATGGTGCCTGACTGTCACTGGACACGTACAAATGGACACCGGGGGACCACAGCTGGGTGAGTGGTGCCTGACAGGCTAGAGCCACAGTAGCAACATTGAGAAGATCAGCAGTCATGAGGGAAATTACAGCTGGGCTTGGCAAGTTTCGCTGCAAGAGAACACCTGCAGAGTGGCCGTCGCTGGACAGTGGGCTCTAGCCAGCTCATCATTTCCTCCTCTGGCTTGTACCTTGTGGGGGATGTGTCAGAAGGAAAAGATTTAGAGGCTGTCAGGGTGAGGGTCAGAGGTCAGCTGGGGTCAGGAAGTCTATTTCACTGAGGTCACTCTAGTCTCCTTTCAATGTAATGAAGCCATTATTGGTGAAAGCAAGTGCCTGGCGTCTTGCTCTGTGAAGCAAGGCCCACATGGGGAGCAGAACTGAAAGAAGGAAGGGGACTCCTTTGGCTCACCCTCCCTCTGCCAATTCAACAGGCCTAAGAGGTGAGAGGTGCATAATCCTGCTTGATGTAGGAAGCCCTGGTCCTTGGAGAGGGATGAAGATGACAGCATGGGGTGAGAACAGATTGTTTCTCAGAGCAATTAGGAATGGGTTCCCTCTCTCACACACACACACGCACAAACACATACACACATCATATTGCTTTAGACAGTCAGAAATGGGAGAAATGCTTGTCTAACAGCTAATCCAACTCCCTCATTTTATCCTTAAAGGGTAAAGCTGGGGGCCTTTCTTGAGGTCACAGAACAAATTAACAGGCTGGAACTATATATACTATGTGATGTGAAGTGAAGTGAAAGTTGCTCAGTCGTGTCCGACTCTTTGTGATCCCATGGACTCTAGCCCACCAGGCTCCCCTGGCCATGGGATTCCCAGGCAAGAATAATGGGGTAGGTTGCCATTTTTGTAAATTTTACTTATTTGTTTTTTGTCTGTCCCTCTCCTCTAGAATGTAAGCTCTAGGAGGGTAGGAGCTTCATCTGTTTTGTTCATTGATGTATTCCCAGTGTTTCCAACAATGCTACCTGACACATTATAGATGTTCAATAAATATATGTTAAATGACTTAGTGAATGAGCGGAAACATTGCACATGTCACATTCTCTTCCTCATGAATCACAGAGCATATTACCATACTAAAAGCTATACAAAGTCCTATATAGGAAGCCTAGTTAACATATCATTTTCCAAATGAGTTCACTATAAAGACCTTTAAAAAATGGTAAGATGTATTAATCATCCTATGGAACCAGTATCCTGAGGGACACCTTGTGGAAAATACTCTGCTCAAATGCACACCATCACTCATATTAGCATCAAGGTTTTAACTCCAACCACCCTGGACCCCACCACAGGGTACTCAAAACACTTTAGAAATGCAAACTGGATGTGGACGATTGCCCAAAAGGACCTGTTTTGACTCTGTTCAGCTCCTTGATTTAGACGGTCAATGAGTTAGGGGGAGGGTAATCAATAAACGACAGACTACAGCTCTGGTCCAGGGAAGAGGAATCACAGGCTTGGGTTCTATTTATTAATTACATTGAATATCCAGTCTCTCCTTACGGCCTTTTTGTTTGCACATAGCTTGTTTCTCATTGGTGAAAGGGGGACAGTACCAGTCATGATAACAATATACTGGGACTGTGGGACAAATGTGAGCTTTGGAATCAAATGTATGGGTTCAAATCTGCCTCTGCCAAGTATTAGCTGAGTTACAGTACCCAAGCTAAATTGCTTCATTAGGCTTGTTTCCTCTCCTGTAAGGTGGCAATATTAATACTTATGACTTAGAGTTATTGACAGGCTTGAATGAGATAAGAAAAGTGCCTCGATAAATAATAGCTGCTATTATTATTACCTATCAGAATATAAGCCCCACAAAGGTGGGAATTTTGTTTGTGTTATTTATCCCAGCACACAACACCACCTGCCATGGGGGAAGTGCTCAATAGGTATAGATATATATACCTACTTAATGGTGATAAGTTACTATTATTACTAAGACCTCTTTCAACTCTTCCTTTTATGGAGATATGAGTCTACACAAGAGGAACTTAGCAAGGTACTTTAAAGGGGAGATGCTCTTTGTGTTTGGGAGCTGATGCTGAGTGGTAGATGAAGGTGGGTGACCCCGCACCCCACCTTGGCTGACGCTAAACTGTTAAGCAGGTGGCATCTTCTGTTTCTGTTTTCTCCAGCACAGCATAGACTGAGAGCTGAGACTCTCTCTAGACTCTGGGTTTTCTTATAACACCTTTTTATCTACAGCCCTGATTCAGATCTGTTCCTACTAGATCTTTCAGGTTGTGTTAGGAAAGGAGTTTGGAGAAGGAAATGGCAACCCACTCCAGTATTCTTGCCTGGAGAATCTTATGGACAGAGGATCTGGCAGGTCATTGTCCATAGGGTCGCAGAGAGTTGGACACAACGGAAGCGACTAAGCACGCATGCATGCCCTTTGTGTTGATACTAGACACTTTTGCCTTGTCTAAAGAGCTCCACTTTTTCCCTCTTACCAGATAATATTATCCTTAGAAACAAGACATTTGCAGTACTTAGCTATATCATCAGAGAAGGCAATGGCACCCCACTCCAGTACACTTGCCTGGAAAATCCCATGGACAGAGGAGCCTGGTAGGCTGCAGTCCATGGGGTTGCTAGGAGTCGGACACGACTGAGCGACTTCATTTTCACTTTTCACTCTCATGCATTGGAGAAGGAAATGGCAACCCACTCCAGTGTTCTTGCCTGGAAAATCCCAGGGATGGGGGAGCCTGGTGGGCTGACGTCTCTGGGGTCGCACAGAGTCGGACACGACTGAAATGACTTAGCAACAGCAGCTATATCATGTCTTGCCTCCCTAACTACACAATAACTGCTTGGATAGTAGGAAATGTTTGTTCTTTACTTTGCGGGGTACATTTTTGGTCATTATACTACTTAGTCCATATGATGTATCTAATTCCTCCACCAAATGTATGAGCTAGCACAATGACTGGATCATAGTAGCTACCTAATAAGTTTTCACTGAGATGGGGACCCAAGAAAGGAAGAATGTTTAGTCAGGAGCCTCCATCTCCCACGTGGAAACAACCCAATGGGGATGAGGAGTCAATTATGTTGGGAGCCATGTGTCCCTTCCTAAAGCATCTTCTGCCTCTACATATGCAACTTCATGAGGTCCTGACTCTTCCTGGGTTTAAATCGCTTAGACTTGAGAGAGGCAGCCTAGAAGAATAAGTATTATGACTATTGTAATAACATTCATCATGTCAGTCAAAACCTATTCATTAAGAGGGAGGGGACATAGGTATACCTATGGCTGATTCATGTTGATATTTGGCAGAAAACAAAAAAAATCTGTAAAGCAGTTATCCTTCAATTAAAAAATAAATAAATTAAAAAGAACTATTCAGACTGGTATCCGAATGGATAAACAACAAAGTCCTACTGTTTAGAACAGGGAACTATATTCAATATTCTGTGACAAAACATAATGAAAAGACTATGAAAAAGAATGCACATGTATATATATAACTGAGTCACTTTGCTGTACAACAATAATTAACACAATGTTGTAATTCAGCTATACTTCAATCAAAATAAATGTTTAAAACTTATTTAGGAAACTCTTCTTTTTAAAGATTTATTTAATTTTTGGCCACACCATGCAGCTTGTGAGATCTCAGTTCCCTGACTAGGGATCAAACCCACAAGCCCTGCATTAGAAGGCTGAGTCTTAACCAGTGGACCACCAGGGAAGTCCCTCAGGAAACTGGATGTCTTCTCAGGGCCAGCCATTGTGCTAAGTACTGATAAGGATGTGCGAGAAGGTGCAGAAAGAAAACACATAAACGGTCCAAGTCCTCAGGGATCAAATGATCCACCAGGTTCTAGGACAAAGAGACAAACGTGCATAATAGCTATAATAATAATAGTAATAATTTACATTGTTAAGGGCTAACTATATGTTAGACACTTTTAAAAGCTTTACTTACATAATCTACCTTTATCCTCATGATAACTCTGAGAGTTAAATCTTCATTATCTCCATCGGGCAGAGGAGGAAACCGAGGCATAGAAAGCATATAGCTTTCAGAGCTATAAATAGATGTTCGAACATAGATTATCTGATTCCAGTGCCTGCGTTCCTATGTAAAGTGCTGTTAATTAGAGAAATAATATTGAAAAAAAAGATTAGTCTCTCTAGTCTTATTTTATGTGAATTAAAAAATAGTATCTCCTCTTTCTTCACTCTCTGTGGCTACATGCACCATTTTTCTGAAGAGGAGCTTGAGATACTTACACCACTCTCACAGAATCACGTATGGCTGGAAATGCCCTCTCTTTAGAATGCAAGAAAGCCTGTTCATTCGTCTCCAATGTGTCAGGCCCTCTGAGCGGGTGGGGGCGGTTTGAGAAGAACCAGGTTTTCTGAGAAGAGCGTGGAGGTGAGAACTCAAGAAGGCATTCTCAAAACTGGGAGCTGGGAACCAGGAGAGCGGGTCTTTATTCAGCACCGTGGACAGAGCTTCCGCCGCCCTCAGGACCCTGGACAGTGAAGCTAGTAGCGCCTGCCTGGAACGTCTCACTTGAAAGCAGACCAAGGGAAAGCAGAGCGCTAAATTCTCTTATGCACTCTTTTCTTCAGCCAAACCTTAGTCACCTGCTCCAGAATCTTAGGAAGAGAGATACTGAGAGTGGGTACATTTTAAGGGCTCTAGTAAGAGGAGGAGATAAGACTTAGTTGGGGAGGATTATGTAAATAAAAAACGGTCTTGGCTGTTGTACTTGCACGACTCTGGGAAGATCTAATTAGAGTCCTCAGTTGGGACTGTCACATTGTTAGTGATATTTCTTAATAATTTGTATTTTTTATGCTGAAGGCCACAGTTGTCTTTTTTATCCCAACCTCCTATCCTCCATTTCTTTTTTTTTTTTTTTATCCCCCATTTCTTACGCTGAAGTTTTAGTCCCTCGGAGAGCACTCTTGATAGAAGAGAGAAATAATCTCTCACAGCCCCTTGCTCTCCCCCTCATCTTCCCCTTTCCTACCCCCACTCATCCCTGTTCTCTATTTCTCAATTTCATACGCGCGCGCACACACACACACACACGCGCGGGCGGGCGCAGGAGCACGAGAGGTTCTGCACACTTAGTGGAGACGACTGAATTCCCAGTGAGCGGATGCCCCCGAAAGCAGGCTCTGTCCCTTTAAATGGGTTGTAGCAGTGGGGGAGGGGAACTGGCCGGAGCTGGCATTGTCCAGTTTGAACTGAGCACCGGAAGTGAAGGGGCAGGGCCAGGGCCGTGCACTGAGCCCCGGGCCATTGTCCATCTCCGACCGGGGCACTAGCCACCCCCCTGGCCAATCCTCTTTATCTCCTACCAGGGGAGGCTAACTCTTCAAGAGAGGAGAGTCCCTACTCCAGTTCCCCCGCCAACCTCACTGTGGGGAAGGGAGCGCACTTAGGGCAGAACTCTGAAGCGAGGAGCGCCTGGGAACCCAAAAGTGTCTGGATCCCAACCACGGATGAGGATGGGATGGCCATGGGGGCAGGATGAGGTCAGCTGGTGGAGAAAGGAACACACCTCAAGCCTCTTTGAGTTCCTTCTGTTCTCTAGGGAAACTCCACGTGGGTCAGATTTTAGATTTGGAAGGAAATGAGGAAGAATTCTTTACACGGAATCAATTGGGAGCGCTTTGAGAGATCCAGAGAAACTCGGTGGGAAACTCAGAGACATTCAGAGACAGACTTAGAGAGGCCGCGCCTAGGTCAGGAGTGGAGATGGGCCCCGCTGGGCCTCCCACCTCCCCACTGCTTCCCCATCCCAGGCTTCCCAGTGTCCTGAACTCCAGGTCTATCTAAGCACACGGGGGTGGGGGGTGAGAGCGGGTCAGCGCCGAGCTGCCGGGTCAGCTCGGAGGCCTGAAGGGGAAGGGAGGGGGAGGGGCGCTCCAGGGCTGGGGGAGGGGGAGGGCTCATCCATTTCTCCCTTGACAGGTGGTTTGTGTCTCTGATTGGCCAGCGCTGCCAGGCTCACACCTCCCTCCCCCCCAACTCTCTGGAATGTATAATTATCTGCACGGGGGGTGGGGGTGGTGTATAAGTGTGTGTGTGTGTGTGTGTGTGTGTCTGTGTGTGTGTGCGTGTGTCTGTGTGTGAACAGTCACGTGGCTTTAAAACTGCACCCCCCCCCCCGCCACATGCCCCCCACCTGTATGCTGCTTTGGGGACCCCCGCCGAGTCCTTAAAGTGCGGGATCCCAAATTCCCGGGTACTCAAGACTTGTAGGGTTGACGGCCCCAATCTCCAGATGTGGTGTCTGTGGGAGGGGGTGTCAAACCTCTAGGTTCTGAGAAGGGATACCCCAGAGGTGTCAGAGAGCGCCGTGGTGGGGGAGGGCCAGAGCTGGAGCCGGAGGGAAAGGGAGGGGAAAGGCGAGGGAGGGGAGGGGAAGGGAGGAGAGGGGGGCTGCCCGCGGGGGGTTGGGTCATTGTCTTTTAGAATTTGGGAGCCTTTGAAAAGCCGTGGGCCCTCCCACCGCTATTGTGCTGGGGAAGATGTAGCTGCCTCTTCCCCGAGCCACCCCTTTGCCTCCGGACTTCTCTGGGGCCAGCAGCCGCCCAAGCAGGGGCCCGGGGCCGCGGGCTCAGCCGACTACCATGGGCTCTGTGTCAAACCAGCAGTTCACAGGTTCGACCTCGGGACTTACTAGGGACACCTTAGGCGGCAGGGGCGCCCCGAAGCCACATGAAAGAGAGGTGGGGAAGTGTCCCCCAGGCTAGCCCAAGGACTCCAAGTCTGTGCGGCCTCCTGCTTCTGGGGGCCATCTCTGGAGCCAGGAACCCTGGTGTCCCAGTGGCGAGCAAGCTGAAGGTTCGGGGGCGGGGGGAGAGAAGAGGAGGGGCCTGTCTGGCCGCATGTCCCCGGGCAACGTGTTGTGGGAAGAAAAGCAAAACTTTCTTTTAAACCGCTGGCCTCAGTTTAAGCTGGGGGAGCGCGGGAGGCGGCCGGGACAGGTATTTTCTCGCCGGCTGCTTTGTAGCTGCAGCTTCCTGGTTGTCCAGCCTCGGGCTGGACCCTTGTGTCTCCTTGCCGGCTCTCTGATGGGGGCCCTTCAATTCCGTGGCCCCCCAGCTGAGCGCCTTCCCAATCTCCAGGTGGCTGCGCTAAGGCGCCGGAGGAGGCGCCGGAGGACGCGGCCCGCGCGGCGGAGGAGCCGCAGCTGCTGCACGGTGCGGGCATCTGTAAGTGGTTCAACGTGCGCATGGGGTTCGGCTTCCTGTCCATGACCGCCCGCGCAGGGGTCGCGCTCGACCCCCCGGTGGATGTCTTTGTGCACCAGGTGAGAGCGATTCTGGTAACTTTGCCGCAGAAGCGGGATGTTGGCGCGCGTATCCGAGGGTGGGCGGACGGACTCGGCTGTTGGATTGAGGGGAGATCCAGGGCCCCCATTGTGCGTTCCCGTCTTTGCCGAGGCACCCCAGTTCTGAGTCCCTATTAACTCCAACGGGACGAGAGCGGGGGAAGAGCCGATGATTAACACCCCCACCCCCTTCCGGGAACCCCTCTGGTTTACCACGTGTCTGTTACCTCTTTCCCCTGGGCAGGGGGCAGGGAGGTGATCCCATGTGGCAGAACTAAGGTTGTATTGTGCTTGCCAGTGGGGGGAGGGCGAGCAGGCCGGCCAGGGAAGCACATGCCCGGTCAGAGCAGAGCCCTGAGCGCCCGCGCGTTTCTGTATCTTGTGAATGGAGCTCCCGGCCTGGAGGAAAGGAGGGAAACGGCTTCGGGACCCAACGGCGGAAAGCCGAGAAGTCTGCCGGGCCCTCTCACTCAGGTGGTCACCCAAAACTCAAGCCCTGGGGTTCTGGATGGGTTTGGCAGATCCTTGAAGGATCTATTTGGGGGGCTTGGAAGTTCCTCAAGAGCACAGTGTTAGGCACATGGATCACTAGCGGGGCTCTTACTGTCTATTTCCTATTAGGAAAGAAAAGGCAAAGAGCCTGGCCTTCGACTCCTGAGCCAGCCTGGGAGGGAGTTAGGTCGCAACCCCAAGTTCTCAGTTAAAGCAAGGCACCACAGAGGCGGGGGGTGGGGGGTGAAATTCAGTGTCGCAGGGCAGGGGGTGGAGAGAGGCTAGCCTCAGGACCTATTCTCCTCAGCTTGGCATTTATGGCCCCAGACAGCCATTGATTGCCGTCCTAACATTCCCAGCCTCAAACAAGGAACCAGAGACTTCGTCTTCCCTCCTCCCTGGCCACCCCTTCCTGAGTACCTCGGAAGCCTCACGTAACCACTATGTAAAGGAAGTTGTTGCTTGTGTTCCCTTCATCTTTGGAGGTTTGGGGCTGGACCTGAGAAGAAATTGCTAATCCCAGACCCAGGAGGTTGACACCCAGGCCGGGCATGGAGGGGTTACTTTGGGGAGGTTGGCTTTAGGAGCAGTGGGGGAGGGGAAAGGAGGATGTGGGGATTAAGGGTTGGAGCCTGAGGGATGGTATTCTGGAGGGGGAGGGGTGGAGAGGGGAGATGCTGGGTAGACTGTTTGGAGGGAAACAGCGGGGAAGTCCCCACATGGCCCTCAGTGAGGACGCAGAATGGGGAGACAAGGGAGAGAGAGGACGCAGGGAGATGGGGATCCACCAGTTAACACTGGGGTTACCGGGCTCCTAGAACATCTGCCAGAAGGGCCAGCTGCAGAATGCTTGGCTGCCCCCTGGCTTCCCCTGCTTCCTCCACCCCCAGCTTTACTCCCTTCTCTTCCTACAACTAATTCTGGCTGGTGGCTAGCCTCCCTCCCTGTCTCATTTACATATGTGAATGATAACCCACAGGAAGTAATTGTGGGAGAAAGAAGGGAATTGGCCTCTTTAGATCTATTAAATCACTTTATTACAGGAACCAGCTTTGAATGGCCCTCCTCAGCAGGGTGGCCAGCTCCCCATTTATCAGATCACAAAGAGATTAAAATCTCTCCCTGTCTGGAGACAACTGGACACCTTCCCCAACTTTGGAAAGCTTGGAATGAAAGAGTCAGACCCAACATTTTCTTGCCTGTCTTCCAAAGGCTGCCACATAGGGAAAGATCGAGGGGAAGGTAGTCCCTCTGAGGTTCTTTGGTGATAACCAACTCCCAGAGAAGGTTTTCCTGAGCAAATGGATCTGTGCCTCAGCCCACTTAACCTTTAGGATCAAAAGCAGTTGGGAAATATGGGATGGCATAAAATGAAATGGGGACTAGATTCAGATTTGGGGAGTGGAGCCCACACCATGCTGTTTCAGATAGGTTTGCTGGGAGATAACCTGGACTTGGGGTCTTGGACTGTCCAGGGACATTCCACAGTTGAATAAGTTATCAGAAGGAGTTGAGCTGGGATAAGGAATCAAGAATTTATTTCCCTAACACCCCCTGCTAACAGCCACAGAGGACAATGGTGGAAATTCCCTGAACTTTATACCTGGTAGCTCTGTCTTCACACTGCTGGGGCTTAGGTTGATCCTTAAACCCTACCATAACACTTAAACTAGTGATTCCAGTCCTGCACTTGAGAAATCTGAATTATCTCCCTGAGGATCCAATGTAGAGGAATTAGGTGGATGCAGATCAATCCTTAGAAATTCTCCTAGGGAAGGAGAGTGTTCCCAAAATGGAGAGAAAGTAAGACATTTCTCTTTAACAGCGAAACTTCCCCTTTGGCTGCTGGTGGTGGGTACCTTGGAACTGGTGGTGTGGGTGGTGAGCAGGATAACTGTCCTAAGATAACATCTGCTGGGGGAGGGGATTAGGGAGCCCCTTTCCTAAGGAAACGGGATGGGGGACACAATTAGACATTTACAAGGTTGGGCCTATTTGGTTCCCAACACACAAGTCACTGTTCTTAAGCTACCTGTCCAACCCTCAGTGCCCAATCGGGGTGGATATGGGAAAGAAAACCTACCGTTAGACTTAAAAAAAAATGAGTAAATAAAACCCATAAATCGAGAAGACTTTTGTACCAACCCTGGTACAGAACTCAGCCACAGGTTTTAGGCTAGAACTCTCTTTCTGTCCCCGAATTTGGGGGGAATTTAAGAATCATCATAATGGCAGCTAGCCTGCCTTAAATCCAGGTTTCTCAGTCTCTGCACTACTGACATATTTCAAGCAGGATAACTTCTCATTCTGGGCATCCCTCAGTTGTGACAACCAAAACTGTCTCCTGACATTGCCAAATGCCCCCCCGCCCCACCCCGGGAGGCAAACTTACCCCCAGTTGAGAAACAGTTAATACATCAAAAGATGGAGCAAGAAAGAGCTAACTACTGTCTCCTGGTAGCCTGAGAAGGACTAAGAAACCTCAACTCTCCATGGCCATTTAAAAAGTTTTGGCCATTTTAACAGAAACCTCCTGTTTCCTGTGCTTCCAACTCCCAACCCCCCCAGATGTGCAAAAGTTGAAAATCAGGAAAAGGTCCCCTGTTTTTTCCCACAGCTCTTTGGAACTCAAATCTGTTTAAAATAGCTTTCTGGCTAAAATGCTGTATTAGAATGCTTGGAGGCAAAAGAGTCCAAATTTAACTGAGGCACCAAGTTTGGGTTAAGAGAAGAAATTTTCCAGTACCAAGAAACTGCTGAAGCCACGTGGCCTGCTTTCTCTGAAAAGGATGAGTGGGGGTGGTGAGAGCAACTTCAGTCCGGTCTAGATTAAGACTCGGGTTTGGGGGCAGGGAGAATGTGAAGGGATCTTTCCTACCTGGTTTATAATCTTACTAGTGCCTCTGATCACCCTCCTTATGTTTAGGTATTAATGTACTTCTCTTAACTCTTCCTCTAAGCTGAACACTTTGAAAAGAGGGACTAGTAGTCTGGTTAGTTTTCTAGTATGCACTTGGTGGGCTGAAGAAAGGAGTATGAGGAACGAAGGGGCCCCTGAAAAATCAAGAGTGCACTCACAGTTGGGGGTCCTTGTCAGCAGGTCTTCCTCCAGACCAAAAGCTTGGAGATAGGGAGAGAATGTGAACTGATGGTTGCTGTCTTTCCAGACCAGGGCCTGAAGAGGGCTTGGCACTCAGTAAAAACACCATGAAAATTTGTGGAGTGATAGTGGATCACAGCTGATCCACTCCAGCTGATCACAGCTCCAGAGAGGATATGGAAGCCATGGGTTGAAGGGTCATTCATTAGTTTCTTTTCCATCTTAATAGGGAATTTTTAAAAGGTTATTATTTTATTTTTAATTAATTAATTAGGCCATGAAGCATGGGAGATCTTAGTTCCCTGACCAGGGATCGAATCCGAATTCCTTACAGTAGAAGTGAGGAGTCTTAAGCACTGGACCATCAGGAAAGGAAAGTGTTTTTTTTCCTTCCACTCCTCCAGAGCATCTTCCCTGGTGGCTTAGAGGATAAAGAGTCTGCCTGCAATGCGGGAGACACAAGTTTGATCTTCCCGGGTCAGGAAGATCTCCTGGAGAAGGAAATGGCAACCCACTCCAGTATTCTTGCCTGGAGGATCCCCATGAACAGAGGAGCCTGGCAGGCTACAGCCATGGTCGTTCACTCCTCTAGAAAGGATTTTTTAAATGAGTGGGTTTTTTTCAGGAAGTTGGTAGAAAAGCATGTGAGTTAATTTGAGCATTATGAGATCTTGAGTCCTTCTGTTAGTGAAGAGACATACTTTCTAGAAGTGTTCCAAGTAAAGGCTGTGCCACCATCCAGAGCAAAGCTTGTGGTTAGTGGCACTACATGCCATGTAAATGATTTTCATTGATTTTTCTCCAGGGCAAGGTTGTTGCTGGAACATTCCTAATCCATCTATCAAAACTATCATACTCTCCAGCCTGTGGCAATTCCTTGGTGGGGTTTTTTTGTTTGAGAAACAGCCTGAGGCACATCACCCCTCCCTTCTTCCTGCAGGCAAGCATAGCAACTGCTATCAGTGTTATATCTGGAAGGTCAAAGGAGGTGAAGGAGGAGAAGAAAACTTTCCAGGATAGTATGCAATTAGTACAGACTCAGCTTGGAGTTCTTTAGTTCAGACCAGTAAAGAGAGTAAATGGCTTTTGTCAACAGAGCAGAAGAGCAACTGGGCTTCTGGTTAAAAACTCCAGGATCTTTTCTTCACTTCTTGAGTGGGTGAGTGGGGGTGGTGGGGAGGGAACAGCCCCATCTTTATCAGGACCTACCCTGGGTTGGATTCTCATCAGAGCTCAGTCCCCCTGTAACTCCATCTTCCTCAGGATCACAGAGAAGATGCCCGTCCCAAGGAGCTGGGAAGATCACTCTAGGTGAATTCTTAGGTGCAGAGTTGAGAACACTGCGGCTCCTTCCTCTCTTCTCCTCCAGTCTCCCTCCGGCTACCTGGGTGCAGACAGGCTGATGAGCAGCACCATCTGGTGGAGAATTCCAGGCAGGAACAGGTGGTCCTGGCTGCGTCAGAGCCAAAGGGATGTGAGGGGTGTATGCTGGCAGCCTTTGGTTCTGGGTAGATCTCTTTCCCCATTCTCCCTGACAAAATAAACTGCTTCTGATAGAACCCATTGGTTTCCTACCTCCTACCAAACGTTCCCTTTAGGAATGAGGCTTGGGTTGAACTGTGAGGACACCTCAAGACTAACTCATTAAGATTAAATTGCTTTCTACTTTTTCAGCATGGCTCTTAGAAGGTTTTAAAATGTCTATGCGCCTTGCATTATATTGCAGAGCACTAGATACAAAGTCAGCTCAGGGCTTTCACACTATTAAGTTTGGGCAGGGTGCTTAACCCCTCTGCCTCCATGAATTCAGCTGGGGGCATGATAAAAAGCTTGGTGTGAAGGTCACATGTGTTATAGCATGTGACATGCTTAAAACTACTTAGCCTATAGTAAGCATCAGTACATATTAGTCATTTTGGACAGTAGAGAACTTAGATTTTTTTCTGCAAATGTTGTGCACTGCTAAGCACCTAGAATTGAGGGTTATAGCCATACTCTAGGTAGTCTTGAGCCAGAATGGTGCTGGATATTGCAGAAAAACCATAAACCCAAGCTTTGATCAATTACAGATAATTATAGAACCAGAGCTTATTTATCCAAATTTCACAGAGCAAGCTGAGGGAAACTCGGCTTGCTGTGAGTTTTTTACTCCACATTCCCTGAGTGACCCATAAGGTCCCTTCTATGACTTACAAAGGCAGCGGTGAGGTACTGGGGGTGCAGAAGGCCTTGGTACTGTAGCTGGCCCATCCTTCCCTGCCATCCAAAAAAAAAAAAATGCCTCCTATAACTGTTTTCTGTCTGATTAAATACCATCTTCCCCTCTCCTCCACTGCAGGCTACCCACACTCCTACCTTGCACAGACAAGGGGAAAAGGAAGATGGGACGGCGGCAGCCCTCCCACCTATAATAAAGGACCCTAATTGGGCCCCTCAGTAAAAAAAAAGGTTTGACTGGAGGCCCTGGAAGGGTGGGAGGGTAGGTCAGAAGGAAAGATGGCTGCTGGTGGTGGCTTTGGCTGGTCAGCAAGCTTGACTAGGAAAGAAAGGTGTCGGTGTCCATTGCTCTCACCGTGACCATAACCCCCTACATGGAGAGGAAGGAAGGAACTGGTGAATGTGGTAAATGTGTGATGGGGGGGGTCAAGGGGGAATCTGCATCCTCTGGAACTCCAGGAATCTGACCACCAGAACCAACCAGTGTCAACTCTTTGTTTCCCGAAGCAGGGCTCTATTGGGGGAGCTCAGGCCTTGCCCCTCCCCCCCCCCAGGTCTTTTCTTTTTTGGAGGGGATGGAGAGCGGGGCGGGGCCCAGGCCCTGCTTTGTGTGTGGTTGGTGGGGTGGGGGGTGGTAGCAAGAATTTCAGGCTCCTTTCTGATGCAGACCCTGTGAGGCAGGCTCAGTGGGGCTGCACGCTGATTACCTATCTGATAAGAGAGGAATTCAAACTATGTGTTTTAGAAAGGGGTGGGGTGGGGGGGCCAAGGAGCCACCCCTGGAGACCACCAGTCTGAATCTTGGCTGATTATGGTGAGGTGCCCACAGGGATTTTTTTTTCCCTTTATCTTTTCAAAGGAAAAGATGGTCTTAAGCTGACCTCAAATTCTCCAGTGATAGAGTAGGTGAACTAAAAGGACTAGCTGATTTCACATGTCCCCATTTATGTTACCCTCTGATTCTCACAGTAAGCCTTGAAAGGTGTGGATGCAGAAGATTGCGGTGCTCAGTAAACTGGAGCTCAGAGAAGGGATAGTTTTCTGTTTCCACTGCTAGTTAGCGATAAAAACTAGGATTAAAATGCTGGGTCTTTTGACACTTCTTTCTCACCGTTACCCTGCCCTCATCCCGTTTGAAAAGGTTGGTGATAATTGCCACTTGGGATTTATATATGGCAGGCAATGTGTTAACTACTTTTCATGCATAAAACCTCACAGCACCACCATAAAATTAGTATTTACTCCATTTTGTAGGCTAACACAGAAAGCGGGGATAGGCTGTAGGACTCTAAACCTTTGCTCTTAATCACTTAGCTATCTGCTGATCACAGACAGAAGTGGGAGTGTTCCACCCTAAGAGCCCCCTAGGCAAACGGGAGAAGCTGAGTTTACCTGGGTCAAGAATGCTCTTGGTCTGGATCCTCCAGCGTCTCCTGACTCACTGGCTTGTCCTAGCTCAATAAGAGAGAGAGACGTCAGATTTAACATCAAATTCAGGGTGGTGGTTATGCAACTGGGAGGAGGAAAGAATTTTCACCTTTCTGAAATGTTTTAATGTTCTGCTTTAACGCTCCACATTCAGATTGAGGGAAGGGAGTGAGTCATCACAACCCTGGCTGTTCTATGTGAATAAGAAGGGAGAGGATCCCAAACCTTTGGAATATTTCATTCATTGATATTTATTGAGCATATGTCCTGCCTGCCTAATCTTCATTAAAACTTTAGGTAAATAGCTACTGTTATCCCATTGTCTGAAAGATCTGAGACCCAGAGGAGTGTAACTCACCAAGATCAAACACAATGCCAGAAATTGGTGGAATCAGTATTTCATGAACCAGGATGTATCCGACACCTGAGCCTAGGCTCTTAATTACCTCAGTGGAAGTTTTGTCTTAAGCAATACCATCTAAATTAAAAGAAAAATGTGACTGAGGAATTGGGATCTCATCTGGCAAAAGAGCATGTTTCATCTAAGTCCCAGTTTGAAATAGCCACCTTGCCCCACCCCCGCCAGCAACACCATAAGAGGCCTCAAGCCAGGACTAGGTACATGGTGATCCCTTTTGCTTCTGAACCACATTTTCAACAAGGACTACACCTTGTTGACATATTTGACATGTTCTTTGGATATTTTGGAAGATATCTATAATGAAGTCTGTTTTGTACAGGGTCTGGGAGAGGCTGTCATTCACTAATGTGTTATTGATGCAGAAAATGGCAAAGTGAAATAGGCTATCCATTCCAGAACTCTGGGTTCTTCTGACCCTGGTGTTGCCACTCAACTGTTTGAATAACTCCTTTTTTTCTTTTAAAATTTTGGTTCAAACAAGCAGTGTTTCAGTGAGATCATTCCACATGGTATTTGAAGTCTTTTCCTTTAAAAATTTGATTCTCTTCCCAAGTTATATAATTAATGCCTACCTCCTTGTTCATTAATTCATCCAAAATGTGCTAGGCATTATTTAAGGTGACAAAATGCAGCAGTGAACAAAGCAAGGACTTTACGTTACATTCTTTTGAATGGCTTTAATGGTATTTTTGTTTCCTGTTTTTGTTTTTTTTTTTGAACCAGTGAGATATTGAATATATGTATCATGCTAGGCCCTCCTGTAAATTATTCTGTTCTGTGAGTCTTTCATATTGATTCATAGTAACTTTTTATAGGTTTATCAATTTAGGTATTTTTCCAAAATATTTTGCATACATATGATGCAAAGTATAAATTTCTGGCTTCATTTTCTAGTGGATAACTGGTTTCTCAATAGTACTATTTATGGAATTATTTTCCTCACCTGCTGATTTCTGCACTTACTCTTGGATCTTCCAGTAGATTTTCTCTTCTAATTCACTGATCTGTCTGCTTGGGTCATACTGTCTTTTCCCTTCGACTTTCAGTGACATTGTTTTGATGTAATTTCAAAATTAAGGAAAGGTTGCAAGAATAGTATGAAAAACTCCCATATAACGTTTACCCAGATATATCAATTGTTAACATTTTGTACTATTTGCTTTCTTTTCAAGCATCTTTATCTTTACAATATTTCAGCATTTTTTTTTTTCTAAACGATGGCTCTTCTCTTAGGTAACTTCAGTACAATGATCATAATTAGGGAACTTAACACATTTGCCTACATTCCACGTGCAAATTTTGTCAGTTCTTCTAATATTTTCTGCTGTTCTAAGAGCCAATCAGAATCATGTGTGGCACTCAGTGTCTTTACTTCGTAGGGGTTTGTCTTTCATGACTGACATGTTTTAAGTGTATAGGCCTGTTCCTTTATATTTTACAATTTTACACTGGTTGATTTCCTATAAATGCTATGTTTAACGGTTTTTCCCGCTGTTTATCTTCCTGGGAACCTCCCATGAGAATAGCTGCAGAAAGTGCTACGGCATCTGTTTACATAGTGATTGTTCCTTATGTGACGTAGATTTCTTGTTCTAAATGTGGTGACTCTTCCAATCACAGTGGCTTTACCAATAAAATGGAAATGTTACACCCTTACTCTTCCAACCTTAGAGGAACATGTGTATGCGGGTTTTGGTGTTTGGGGTATAATAATGAAGACTAACACTAAAATCTACCATGCTTCTCTCCCCCAGAGTAAGCTGCACATGGAGGGCTTCCGGAGCCTGAAGGAGGGGGAGGCCGTGGAGTTCACCTTTAAGAAGTCCGCCAAGGGCCTGGAATCTATCCGAGTCACTGGCCCTGGGGGGGTGTTCTGTATTGGGAGTGAAAGGCGGCCCAAAGGGAAGAATATGCAGAAACGCAGGTCAAAGGGAGACAGGTATGGACTGGAAGGCAGCCTCTGTGGGCTGGTAGGGATGGCGGGCGCTCTTCCATTCTCGCTCTCCCTTTCTTGGTTGGACCAGATGCCAAAGATACAGCGAAGCCTGTGGTCCCTGGCAACATCTGGATGTGGGAGGCAAAGAGAGGGTGGTATGTATGTGTGCAGGGTACTTCATGACCTACTTTTCTACTTGATAAGTAATTAGGTTCTGGGAGCTCCAGCTTTGATTGCTAAATGGGGACTGCGATCCTAACCTCACATGCTACTTTAGAACTAAAGGAGACCATGGATGTGAAAGGGTACGTGGTGAGGCCAAGACAGTACATCTGTAGCTGTTGCTTCTTCACCTCATCTCCAAATGACTGGTTTCTTTCATGTTAGTTCTGTGTGCAAACAGATTCTGGCCCTTTAATTTCTTCTCTATTTTAATGAATGAGAGGTACTGATTTTAAGGGTATGGTAGTTCTCAGTTGAGGTCCAGGATTTCCATTCTTGGTATTTTCAATTTGTCATGAATCTCGAGCTGCCATCTAGATATTACAGGCCTGGAAAAGACTCAGATATCTAGTCATATACCCCTTTTGTAAGTGGGGAAACTGGTCTCCAGGAAGGGAAGTGGATCCAAAGTTACAACTAAAACCAGAGCCCAGGGGTCCTCACTCAGGAAACACTGTGATCTCGTCTCACGCCTTCCTCTCAACTTTACTCTCTTGCTTGATGCTAGGTGCTACAACTGTGGAGGTCTAGACCATCATGCCAAGGAATGCAAACTGCCACCGCAGCCCAAGAAGTGCCATTTCTGCCAGAGCATCAACCATATGGTAGCTTCGTGCCCACTGAAGGCCCAGCAAGCTCCCAGCTCCCAGGGAAAGCCAGCCTACTTTCGGGAGGAGGAAGAAGAGATCCATAGCTCTGCCATGCTCCCAGAGGCCCAGAATTGAAGCCACAGTGGGTGGGGGCTATCCTTTTGTGATCAGAAAGCTTTGAGGAGCAGGCATCAATCGGCAGAGTGGAGAAAGTGGGGACAGGGTGGGTAGGGGGCAGCTGGCACTGCCATATATCTGAGGCTGGAGTCCACAGCATCACCCCCTCTTCCCTCTTGGTGGGAAGAAGGGGTGAGGCAAAGAAACTCCAATTAGCTCTTTCCAAATGCATATGAGGGCTTTGAGGGTTAACCCTCCCTGCATGCTTTATCTGAGTCTCCACCCCCAGAATCTCCAGCTTTTGAAAGTGGCCTGGGTAGGGAAGTTGTTTTACTCTTAAAGAAGATTGTGGAATAATATTTCCCGTATCAGAGTGTAAAGATTAAGAAGAGAACAGATTGATGGACCCAACCAACAAGCCACTACCTTCCATGGGAGGAAACATCTCAGGGGGGCGGCAGGGTTTTCCTCGTCTTCTCTCCTCATAACCCCCTCTTGGGACAGAATGCTAAGATCTGTCCCAAGTAATGGGTTATGATGACAGGTAAAGGGGTGATTGAGGGAACAGCTGAGACTTGCTGCTTCTAAGCTCACTCTCACCCCATTCTGGGCCAACTCAATTTTATTTATTTGCTGCCTTGGGTGACTGTACCTTGGGTCCCACTTTCTCCAGGATGCCAACTGCACTAGTGTGCGAATGACGTATCTTGTGCATTTTAGCTTTTTTTTTTTTTTTTTTTTTTCATAATATAAATATTCTGGTTTTGTATTTTTGTGTATTTTAATCTAAGGCCCTCATTCCTGCACTGTGTTCTCAGGTACGTGAGCAATCTCAGGGATAAGTCAGCAGCAGCTCCGGGTCTGCACAGCAGGAATGCTTTTTGTTGCTGTATCATCAGAGAGAACAACTATTTGGAGTGTATAGCCTATTGAACTACCTCATTTTTGCCAATTACAGCTGGCTCTTCTGCCATGGTGTCCTCCTGAAATCCCTCCATCTTCAGCGTTTCATGAGAGACTAGGTTTTAACTGGGTTGCCCCATGACTTGGTCTCCTTCCTACTGAAAGATTGAAAATTGGTCTGAACAGGAAAACGTGGTGCAGAGTGGTTAGGAGAGGCTGGGCCAGGTAAGAAGTGTGAGAGGGGAAGCCAAGATTAGGCAAAGGGCGTCTGCATGTGTGGCAAAGGATTCCTGTTCCAGATCTATAATCCTAGGGCACAGGACTCGCTTTATATACCAGATCCATCCTCCACCTGACTGGGCTAGGCCGGCCCTGCACAACAGGGTGTGTGTATTTTTATAAGAAATGGAAGTTGTTAAGGAGAGGTTTTTAAGAACAATGCCTCTGTACCCATTTTGAGCTGCCCAGGGATGGATATGTGAAGCAAGGACAAGATCTTTAACGATTCTGGGCTTTTCTTTCTTAGCTTCTGGAGAGACCATCAGCAATGGCTTCTTTGTGGTTCCCAGAGCCAGGGTCCTACTCTGCTGCAGCAGTGATTAGTATCATGGCAGCTAAAGGAGAAAGGGCGGTGGGGGTGGCGGGTTCGTTTACAAGCTGTGAGATCACTGCAGACCTACCTCACTGTGTTGTCACGGGGCAAATGCAATAGAACGCATTGGGTGATGTGTGTCTGATCCTTGTCTCCCCCAGCTGCTGCCCCCCTCTAGTTATTATATTTGTCTGGGCTTTGTAGGACTTCACAAGTAGCTGATTTGGTGATTGCTAGGTGGCCTAGTTTGTGTAAATATAATGTGTTGGTCTTCTCCATGTTCTTTTGGGGTTTTATTGTTTACAAACTTCTTTTTATATTGAGAAAAATAGCCAAAGCATCTTTGACAAAATGTTCTGCACCAGGCAAAGAAATCTGAAACGTAAGCTTGGGGGCCCCTCTTGAAGTTGGGGGGGTCTTGAACTACACTTTCTTTTGTGTTCCCCTTCCTCTATTTCCTATTTCAAAGAAGATCTGTCCTGAAAACTAGATTCCTATTCCCTCTTCTTTCCACCTTTGTGCCCCCCCGAAATAGACCATATACCTATACATTTAATTTGTGGGGTATCTGTGATTAAGTGATTTGTGCAAAAATCCTGAAAAGGCTAAGATTGCTCCATCCCTTGTTCCCAATTTCGAGTCCTGTCCATTCCTTGATGTGATTCATGCTAAACGGACTGATGTATTTGGCTGGATTAAGACCAACTCCAAGGGTAGAGAGGAGCAATGAAGGGGGCCTTCCATGTAGAAGGTGGGGCTGGGAGACCACGAAAGGAAAGATGAATGTATATCCAAGCCACTCAGGAACTTTCATGCAGGTGCAAGAAACTTATGTCAAAGTAGCCACAAGATTGTTTAATAGCAGACGGACGAATGTAACTCCATGTTTACTGCTAGAAACCAAAGCTTTGTATGAAATCTTGAATTTAATGGGGAGGGAGGGAGGGAGGGTAGAAAAGCATGTACCCATCTGTTCTTTTCCTCATCCCTTCTCATTCCTGAACTGCAGGACACATAGCCCCTTGGGCTTTGGCGACCCCATCTGGGCAGTGTTTATTTGATGGCTGATTTTGCTGTGCCAGGTACTTCCTTTCCCATTTGCTATCATTTTGTAACACACACGCTGACCCTTTTCCCTTTCCTTTGTTTTTCTTGGGAATATACAATGAATAAAAACTTATTGGTACTGAAACTGTCATCTTGGTTGATACTTAAGGCGCCTTCCTCCGACTGTTATTTCCACCTTCTTGGATTGGGACTCAGAAGTCATGAGAAGAACCATTAAGTTTTTGGTTCAGCCATTTTCTTAGGAGTGAATCTTGAAAGTTCAGTCTTTTTAGCACCTCATTACAGTGGATTTTTGTTTCTAGTTAGGGCCTCTTGTCCTTTCCTTGGAAGCTGCCACATTCAAAGGGGATTAAGGGCTTGGCATGCATAAGAATGGGGTTGCCTGTGCCACTGGCTGGGATGAAAGGATGGGGCCATGGCTTGGGGCATGAGACCCTAATAATACTTTGTCCCTTGCTCCTCAAAGCCCTTTACAAATCTTAATTAATTAACCCCCTGTAGCAACCCAGGGAGGGAAATACTGGAAACTGGGGAAAGTGAGGCCAGAGGAGATAACACTGACTAGTTACAAACACATGTTAACAAGTTCGCTAGCCTTCTATTTCTTAACATCTAGCTTCCCCCATAAAAAGAGTTTATTTGATTGGAAGCATACCAACTATCACACAAAGTGCAAAAAACCATTAACAAAAACAAGGGTAAGAAGTTTCCCTGGTGGCTCACTGGTAAACAGTTATGCAATGCAGGAGATGATGGTTTGATCCCTGGGTCAAGAAGATCCCCTAGAGAAGGAAATGGCAACTCACTCCAGTATTGCCTGGGAAATCTATTGGACAGGGGATCCTGGTGAGCTACAGTCCATGGGGCTGCAGAGTCAGACATAACGGAGCAACTAAACACTCCAGGGACTTCTACCAAAAGTCAAAGCCGGTCATGGAAGATGTTAAAAGCAGCAAACTACTGGATTTCAGTAAATGGTTTTCCTGCAAAATTGAAGTAATCAGATAGGCAACCTAGATGCCAAGCAGGAAGGATGAAAAAGAAATTCATGGATGGGTTACTCATCTCTAGAGGGCTTTGATCATTTCACTCAAAAATAACCCTTTTATCATAAAGAGTGGAAGACAAAATAATGAATTGGGAGTTATGACTGCAGTATCTCTTGTTTCTTTGATGACACTGGAACAGGAAGGTTCTTTGAAAATGGTAGTTTTTGTTTTCCGCCCTTTGATTTTGAGAAAACCAAACTCCCAATTCCTTTTGTGAGTTAGTAACTTGAATTCCTGAAGCCCTTTTCGTTAAAGGTTTGGTACAGAAAGAATACCCCCGATTTTTCTGTCAGGGTTAGTTGATGGCCTTATAGTTTAGAAGCCATTCTTAAGCAGAGTTCTTTCTGACCTTAATCCTTTTTTTGAGTTCCTTGGGTAGGTCCTGCAAATGCAAACTCTAAAATGTGTGTGCCTTAAGTCAGCACAAAATGGATTGAGGTTAAGTGTCTTGTAAGACTAACGAGAGCCTGGAACTTCGCAAACGATTAAATCCACTAAATAAGACAAAACGGTGTAAACACAGGCTTTTTAAGACTTGTATCAGCTCTAAAGCCAATTCTGCAGCCTTACAGTTAGCAGAACACTGCCTTACCCCTTTATCTCAGCAGTCCTACTCTGCTGCTAGCGGCTGAGAAGTCCCGGCATTTCTGAGATGAGGCTCCCCTGACTCCTAATTCCTGTCCTGTAACCGGATGGTCTACAGACTTAGCGGCTCTCCCAGGTGATCTGGACCCCTCCTTCCCCAGCGAGGTCCCTGACACTTGGCCCGAAGCCGAGTCGCCCGCCTCACCGCTTCCCGAAAGCCTGGCTCTCGCATTCGCCTCACCCCACCCAGCCCCCAGGCGTTCGAACGGCCGGGAATGCTGGCCTCGTCGCTCCTCCTCCTCAGACCGCGAAAGCGCAGGCTAGGGCTCCGCCCCTTAGGTGACGGGAGAGGCGTGTCCCAGCGCCCAACGATGACGTGTTCTTCTAGCGCCACGTCGTGAGGAAGTGTCGGTTCACTGGAGCAGTTGGAAGGCGCTGGTGGTGCTTGTCAAGGTGCTGGATTCAGGGTGGGGTGGACTGAAGGAGAGAGATTGACTGGGCAAGAGGCAGCTGTGGGACAGGCAAAAGGAACAGTGGAAGTGACAGAGAGTAAATAATTGGGAAATCTCTAGGATAGGAGGTAACGGGTGCAGTAGCTGAAAGGGTTGTCGACCTGGTGCACCGAAAGTCAGAAGCTGCCTGGGGGAGGATGGAAAAGGAAGAAGGGGGAAGGATCAGGATGTAGGCGCTACGATGTGACAGGAAACAGACGTTTTCAATAGATGTTCAGAAAAAGGCGGTGCAGACACTGAGGGAGAAGGGAATATAGCAGCAAGCTCCACCAAGCCCGTGGAGCCAAGAAAAGACCTCTGCCCTCAAAGTCCTGTTGTCTTAAGTCTGGGTGGGGAAAGACTAGAGGCTTAGGCCAGTGCCTTTGGGTTCTAATGCTGGCTGCTCTCTACCATTTTTGGTGAATCCCTGCAAGTCAAACGTAGTTGTTTGCCGGCGTGGTGACTTATGGTTCTCTTTCTTGTTTATACAGAGTTACCTGGTTGGTGTCTGATCGTCCTGTGCTGCTTCTCCAGGGCGGGAACTATGTCATGGGTCAAAGAAGGAGAGCTGTCATTTTGGGAGCGGTTCTGTGCCAATATCATAAAGGTGAGCAGTGGCCCACAGCACCAGCTGGCCTTTTGGTTTGTTGGGTAAACTTATATCAAAACCTGTTATTAAAATTGAGTAACCCCTGACGTTTATGGATTTGTAAGAGAATTTAGCAGTGTTAAAGAATCTTAGAATTGCAAGTCTACGTTTCTGGCAAATTATTGTCCTAACTCCCGCGTTTTCAGGAAACCTAGGACCTCCTGGTGTCACTGGGCAGCACGGCTGTTAGGTTTTCCTGAAATTTGTTTCCGTAGAACTTTGATCGGTTATTCCTAGTACTGTCCTCTGGGTTTAGATAAAATAACTAATCTTTCTTTGATGTGATGGTAGAGCATAATGGTTAAGAGTTTGGGATCTGGAGGCAGACAACTGTGAATGAACATTCTATTGTGTCATGTACTAACCATGTGACTTTATATGGTGGTTTTGAGGATTAGATGAAACTACATAGAAAGCCCTCAGCACAGTGTCTAGCAGTTTTTAATTACTATTGTTGGGGGTGCCTTTCAGCCATTTGAAGACTATAGTCACTGTTTCCTACACTCTCCTTGGTTCCCCTGTCTCTTCCCTCAACTTTTTCTCTAGGAATCACAGCAAAGTTATATCCTCTGCATATGAAAGGTTTGAGATTGGAGCCAGTCAGCTTGGTTTCAGCCCCAGGCTGCCAAGCAGTGGGTAGCAGTGAATTTATGAGTAAGCCTTGAACACCACCTCCCCACACACAAAAAATGCCAAGTGATCTCAGGCAGTGCAGGAAATGGAAAGCGTCTCCTTAGGGAATCACTGCAGTCTTGTGTTGGGAAGAACAAACTTCATGACTTTATTGGAATATTTTTTGGGGGAGGGGCCTATATGTAGGGCAGAGAAGGTGATGGCACCCCACTCCAGTACTCTTGCCTGGAAAATCCCATGGACGGAGGAGCCTGGTGGGCTGCAGTCCATGGGGTCACTAAGAGTTGGACACACGACTGAGTGACTTCACTTTCACTTTTCACTTTTATGCATTGGAGAAGGAAATGGCAACCCACTCCAGTGTTCTTGCCTGGAGAATCCCAGGGACGGGGGAGCCTGGTGGGCTACCATCTATGGGGTCACACAGTCAGACATGACTGAAGCAACTTAGCAGCAGCAGCAGCTCTATGTAGGGGTGAAAATAGAAAATGTCAGAGAGTTGCAGGGGAAGCGGTCTATGAAGAAACCCTCCAATGAGGGAAAATAGTCCAAGGAGTGAATTTTTGCTATGGTGTACAATGTAAGGCTGCTCTAAGCCAGATAAGAAGTTTTGTTTGCCTCCCAAATGCCTTTCTTGTTTGTTTTGAAGTGGCTCCTGACATTGAAATTTTTATAAAAATCTTGAGTGTCTTTTCTTGTGAAATAAGAAGATCCAACAATTTTAGGCCTCTATTCCTGTGTGACAGGACTCAGATGGAAGTGGATGCCTGTTTTATGAGGGGGATGCCCTCTACATTTGACCACATCCATCATTATCTTTCTTGTGTCTTCCAGTTGAAAGCTAATGAAACCAAGCTGGTGGTTAAGGGCATATGGTTAAGGCATGCACTCTGAAAGCACACAGACCTCAGTGTGAATCCCCACTTTGTCTCTTCTTAGCTGTGTAACTTGTGCAGGTCACTTGACCTCTCTGAGCCTCAGTTTTCTCATGTGTAAAGTGCAGATAATACTATTTACTTCATATGTTTGTATGATGGAAAAAAAGCTAAGGTGAAGTATAAAAAATCTAGTATAGCCCTTGATATGTAGTAAGGGTTCAATAAACACATAAATAAAAATAAATAAAAGTGCTTAATGCTTATATATTGAGCAAAAAAATACAGAATACCCAATTCCCTTCCTCAGGACTTTTATCATATAACTCAAGCCTATCATCTTGGCATATTGTCTCCTTTTATCTCTGAGTATTATGTGATGTGTCCGTTTGTCTTCTTACTTGACAGGCAGGCCCCATGCCCAAACACATTGCGTTTATAATGGATGGGAACCGTCGTTATGCCAAGAAGTGCCAAGTGGAGCGGCAGGAGGGCCACTCACAGGGCTTCAACAAACTGGCAGAGGTGGGTATGGGTGGCAGAATCAAGGGTGAATGGTCTGGGGAGAATTGGATTATAGTTAAAATCCAAGCCCTGAGTTTGCTGTGGTTTGGGAGTGCTTTTATAGCTGTTTGTTTTCTTCCTTGCTTGTTTGCTAGCTGTAAGTCTCATACCAACATTCACAAAAAATTAAATCGTCTAGTTAATCATTACAAAGTATTAGATATAAGAGCAAAATTGTCTCCTCTTACCACTTTAATCAACAGTTTATATTTTTCTGTGCCTCATCCCAGTCCTTATAGTATGTTTGACATGACTTAACATCCGTAAAATTATATCTATGCTTTTGAAAAAAATTGTTTATTTTTCAGTTCAGTTCAGTCGTTCAGTTGTGTCCAACTCTTTGTGACCCTATGGACTGCAGCATGCCAGGCCTCCCTGTCCATCACGGACTCCCAGAGCTTACTGAACCCACGTCCATTGAGTTGGTGATGCCATCCAACCATCTCATCTTCTGTCGTCCCCTTCTCCTCTCGCCTTCAATCTTGCCCAGCATCAGGGTCTTTTCCGATGAGTCAGTTCTTTGCATCAGGTGGCCAAAGTATTGGAGTTTCAGGAATACTGTGTTGGTTTCTGCCGTATATCAACATGAATTAGCTATAGGTATACATATGTCCCCTCCTCTTGAACCTCCCTCCCACCTCCCACCCTTTCCCACCCCTCTACGTTGTTATAGGGGGTTTGGGTTCCCTGAGTCAGTCATACAGCAAATTTTCATTGGTTATCTGTTTTACATATGGTAGTGTATATGTTTTATGCTACTCTTTCCATTCATCCCACCCTTTCCTTCTCCAACCCCCCACCCATGTCTGTTCTCTATGTCTGCTTCTCCATCGCTGCCCTGCAAATAGGTTCATCAATACATTTTTCTAGGTTCCATATATATGTTTTAATATATATTTATATTTGTTTTTCTGACTTTCTTCACTCTATATAATATGCTCTAGGTTCATCTACCTAATTAGAATTGACGCAAATGTGTTCCTTTTTATGGCTGAGTAATATTCCATTGTGTATATATACCACAGCTTCTTTATCCATTTGTTTGTCTATGGACATCTTGGTTGCTTCCATGTCCTAGCTACTGTAAATAGTGCTACAGTAAACACTGGTGTACACGTGTCTTTTTCAGTTATGGTTTCCTCAGGGTATATGCCTAATAATGATATTACTGGGTTGTGTGGTATCTCCATACTGTCTTCCTGGACATACTGGAGTGGGTAGTTGTTCCCTTCTCCAGCTGATCTTCTCAACCAGGGATCAAACCCAGATCTCCTGCATTGCAGACAGATTCTTTACCAGCTGAGCCACCAAGGAAGCCCAAGAATACTAGAGTGGGTAGACTATCCCTTCTCCAGGGGATCTTCCCCACCCAGGAATAGAACCAGGGTCTCTTGCATTGCAGGTGGATTCTTTACCAGCTGAGCTACCAGGGAAGCCCATGATAGTTTTATTCCTAGTTTTTTAAGGAGTCTCCATACTGTCTTCCATAGTGGGTATATCAATTTACATTCCAACCAACAGTACAAGAGGGTTCTGTTTTCTCCACACCCTTTCCAGCACTTGTTGTTTGTAGATTTTTTTGATGATAGCCATTCTTACTGGGGAGAAGGCAACGGCAACCCACTCCAGTACTCTTGCCTGGAAAATCCCATGGTCGGAGGAGCCTGGTAGGCTGCAGTCCATGGGGTCACTAAGAGTTGGGCATGACTGAGCGACTTCACTTTCACTTTTCACTTTCACGCATTGGAGAAGGAAATGGCAACCCACTCCAGTGTTCTTGCCTGGAGAATCCCAGGGACAGAGGAGCCTAGTGGGCTGCTGTCTGTGGGGTCACACAGAGTCGGACACGACTGAAGTGACTTAGCAGCATTCTTACTGGTGCGAGGTGATATCTCATTGTAGTTTTGACTTGCATTTTTCTAATAATGATGTTGAGCATCTTTTGATGTGTTTATTAGCCATCTGGATGTCTTTGGAGAAATGTCTGGGTAGGTCTTTTACCCACTTTTTGATTGGGTTGATTGTTTTTCTGCTATTGAGTTGTATGAGCTGCTTGTATATTTTGGAAATTAATCCTTTGTCAGTTTCATTTGCTATTATTTCCTCCTGAGGGTTGTCGTTTCACCTTGTTTATAGTTTCCTTTGCTGTGCAAAAGCTTTTAAGTTTAATTAGGTCCCACTTGTTTATTTTTGTTTGTATTTCCATTATTCTAAGAGGTGGGTTATAGAGGATCTTGCTATGATTTATATCATACAGTGTTCTGCTTATATTTTTCTCTAGGAGTTTTATAGTTTCTGGTCTTACATTTAGGTCTTTAGTCCATTTTGAGTTTATCCTTTTACATGTAGTTGTCCAGTTCTCCCAACACCAATTATTGAAGAGACCGGTCTTTTCCCCATTGTATATTTTTGCCTTCTTTGTCAAAGACACGGTGCCCATAGGTGTGTGGGCTTATCTCTGGACTTTCTATCTTGTTCCATTGGTCTGTATTTTATCTATAGCTTTGATAACCTTGTTTTTTCTTGACATTTGGGCAAGTATTTTTCTAGGTTCATGTATAGCCTTTCTACCTGTATGTTTTGATGACTGTGGAACATTTTATCCTGAGGATCTGACATGGTTTGTTCAGCTGCTCCACTGTTATTGGACATTATAAATGGTACTGGGCTTCCCTGGTGGTTTTGACAGTAAAGAATCCCCTTGCGATTCAGGAGACTTGGGTTCGATACCTGGATCAGGAAGATCCACCGGAGAAGGGAATGGCTACCCACTCCAGTATTCTTGCCTGGAGAATCCCATGGACAGAGGAGCCTGGTGGGCTACAGTCCATTGGATCACAAACAGTTGGATACAACTGAGCAACTAACACTTTCACTTTTCACTTTGATAAATGGCACTAGTTTAGAATAAATTCTTAGACGTGACATTTCCAGAGCAAAAGTAGGGGGTAACTACCCATCCTGAGATTGAGGTGTTTTTCAGGACACGGGCCTTTAAGTGCTTAAACTAGGAAAAGGACCAGACAAACAAGGACATGACTCCAACAGAGGTCATCAGCATTTTATGGTTTTAATGCCTATTGCAAATTGGGAAACATTAAATTTAACGATAACAATGGACTGTGTTGATCTTTGTGAAACTCTAGCCCATGGATCTCAGCTTCCTGGCACAAGAACACAGCCAGCACAGTGATACTTTTTGCCTTGAATGAGTGGTTGTGGAGTTCTCTCCAACATTGTGGAGTCTTCAGGTCTGTTGACCTGAAGTTTCTCTTTTATGACTAGAGGCGGTTTTGCCCTAGTGCTTAGGAGCTTAAGCTCTGTGGTCACTTAGAATTCATCGGCACCCCTGCTCTGCCACTTCCTGGCTCTGTGACCTGCTTTAAGTTACATAGCTTCCCTTTGCCTCAGTTCCTCCATCTACAATATGGGGAAATAACATAAGGATTAAATAATATGGTTCAATGAAAAGCATGTGGCACATGCTGGCGTAAAGGAAGTGCTCAAAAATTGAAGTTGTTATTAGCATCTTTACTGACTGAGGTCAGTGGTGGGCTCCAACCCAGATGTACCCACTAAGTTCGCTGCCTGGTAAGGTCTTCAGGGCCCAAGCCTATTGGCAGTTAATGTGTTTGTGTATCTGATAGCGAATTAGAAAGGTGGTTCTTCAGCTTTATTTCTTCAGTTCTGTTTGAATGTCCTCTATCCCTTGCCTTTAACCTCTAGGCTCCCTGTTTCAGCACTGCTGTTCTCAGCTCCAGTTTGTTCTCCACCTTTAGTGGCACTGGGTTAGAGAAGTACCAGAAGACTGAGTTTAAATTTGAGTTTTACTTCTCTTTTCATTGAGATGTAATTTCATACAGGGAAATGCACAAATTTGGGGTTTTGACAATTGCACTTGTCTGTCTATTCCACACCCCTATCAAGATATAGAACATTTCCATCTTTCTAGAAGGTTCCTTTGTGGCCCCCCCCCACCCCAGTGAAAGCCTATGCTACCTCCTCTTCCTCTCTACAGGCACCCACTGTTCTGATTTCTGTCACTCAGTGTGATGAATGTTTGCTGTTCTAGAACCTCACATAATGGATTCATACAGTAGAGCTGTGGACTTTTGATACATTTCTTCACTTTCCCAGGCTCAGTTTTACTATCTGTAAAGTAGGCATGAAAACAATAATGCCTTTCTCAAAGGGTTGCTTGAAGAATCAAATGAAAAAATGTATGTGGAAACACTTTGGAGACTTAAATGCTACACACTTGTGCAGTTGTTGCGTGTTTTCTTGTAACTCATCAGCCTCTCAGTCTTCTGGAATAATGATGCTATGGGCACCTGTGTTCTTATGTACCTTTAGCCACCTGGTGAGGGATGGATTGTGATGCTGTTTCACAGATAAGGAGATTTAGGCCCTGAGAGGTTAAATGATATGCCTGCAGTCACATAGCTAGTGCATGATGGAGTCAGGGGCTAGGACCTAGAACTTTACTCTCTCAGTGAAGAGTTCTTTCCAGTAAACCACAGTAGCATCAGCGTAATAATACTCATTAAGTTCGCATTTTTCAGTCTCTCAATTGGTGGCTTTCTGCTTGTTTGGTTCACTATTCTGGTATTATCCTAGTTCTACCCAGAGTGGGAAGGAAGAAAGTCTGTCTCCCACTTCCAGCACTGAGATGGGGCTGAGGCATGCCCCGTTTCCCTTCCTGCTCTTCCTGGATCCTAGCTCCTTGCCTTCTCCCCCTCAGACTCTGCGTTGGTGTTTGAACTTGGGCATCCTGGAGGTGACGGTCTATGCGTTCAGCATCGAGAACTTCAAACGCTCCAAGAGTGAAGTAGACGGGCTAATGGATCTGGCCCGGGAGAAGTTTAGCCGCCTGATGGAAGAACAGTAAGATGCTGTCAGAGGGGAGCGTGCGTCCTTCCACCACCTCCAGCCTTATCCTAACCCTCAGCTCTCTTTTCTGGGGCTAGTTAAGGAACTCTAAATCTTTCTGCTGTTAATAAGACCTCTTCAGTGGCAAGTATGACAAGCTAGTTTTTCTCTTTTTTCAAAGGAATCATTTATTTGAGGGTATGGAGGTATTTCATAGAATTCAAGGACAAGTACGACCAGCCTCAGGTAGAACTGAAGTCAGGGATTGGAATCCGTTAGATAATGGATTCTAAATGCCTCCTTGGACATTTACTTCTTTGGCTCCACAGACCAGCTTTGTCTGCTTCAAGAGCACAGCCCAGAATGAACTAAAACCCTAGTTGGTTCTAGTTCTAAGCAGCCCACCTTAGATCAGATTTCTATCCTGGGACCAGTAAGCTGTGACCAGGGGAGTAGAGTGAGAGAAACTTTGAAAAAGTCATTTTCTGTGGTGCAGTCATCCCTAAAAAGCAACTATGCTTCCCTGTATATTCCCTTGGAAGGAACTGGATGATGCACAAAAGGCCTTTATGGGGATGAGTCAGTACTAGTCTTATCTGTCATTATGTTTAAGCCTTAACTCAGGGAGCAAAGCCAGAATGGGATGAAGAGGAAGTTTGGTGGAAATTATTTGCTCCAAAATGTGGAACTCTCTCCAGCCCGGACTGCCCCAAAGTCTTCATTACGACCATTTTCTGCCCAGCTCCTCCTCACTCCAGGACCAGGAAGAGGAGAGAACAGAATACTTAGAGCTCTAGCAGAGCTGGGCCTAGGACAGTTCTGTCATTTCTGTCCCTGTGTGGGTCTGGGTGAGGGGAGAGTAGCCAGGCTTCTCTGTCCATGTTAAGATGGTGAAACTCTGAGTCACAGAGATTACTGCCTCCTTTGTGGCTCAGAAGTCACACCCAAGGGACTGGGGACGGAGGTAATGGGGATACGTTTCAGGTGTTCAGATTCTTCTGTATTTCACACTAATTTTGCCTTTTTAAAGTGCTTATACTGTGTGTCAGGCCCTGAGCCTAATGTGCATTCTCGTTTAATATTCACATTATCCTGTGAGAAAGGTATTATTATCCCAGTTGTAGAGAGGAAGAAAGTAAAAACCAGAGAAGTTTAGGTGTGTATCTTGGGTTGTGCAGCTATCAGACAGACAGAGCCAAAACAGACAGAATCTTTTTGACTCTGGAGCTAAGCTGTTGTCTATTATACTGCACTCCAAGAGACAGGAGGTAATCTTAGAGTTCTTAAAAGGTGCTCCTGAGATTGTTCTAATCAGTCAGTAGTAGAGGACATGGTCTTAGGTTATGAAGTCCTGGGCAGAGCAATAAGAAGCCTCAGCAGTGGTTTTTCTGTAGTGTGCCACAGAACCCCAGTGTTGTGAGGGCGGGCGTGCAAGGGCCCAGAGGGGACAGGGTATGCAGTGCCGCTTTGTCTTTATCTTTTACATATTGGGCATCTGTTTCAGATTTGATTCAAAGAAAGAGTTGTTTGGCTAAAAGAAGTTTGGAAAACCACTGGTCTAGTTTGGTTTCATCAGTTGGGAAACTAACCCTGGTGGAAAGAAGAGAAAGGCTTGCCCATGGTCACACAGCAAACCAGTGGCAGAGCCAGGCTGGGAACCCAGGTCTCCTGGCTCCTTGCCAGCACTTTCACAGCTCCTTCCCTGTAGCCCTCCTTCGGGTCATGTGCACTTTCCCAGTAAGGCAGAGATGGTTAGCACCCCCAGTTTACAAGGTAAGAGGCTCAGCGAGGCTAAGCAGTTATGCTAGGTCAGATAGTAAGCAGTAGCACTAGGGCTTGAATCTAGGTATTCTTTCTCTTTTTTGGCCGCATCCCAGGGCACGCTGGATCTTAGTTCCCTGACCAGGGATTGAACCTGTGCCCCCTGCAGTGGAAGTGCAGAGTCCTAAAAACTGGACTGCTAAGGAATTCCCAAATCTAGGTGTTCTTATTCAAATATTGCCTTGATTTTGAGTATACATTTGTCTACTAGTACTCAAGTGGGTTCTCAAAACTAGGTGATTAGATCTTGCTTCACTCTTGGAAGAAATGTGGTTGAGGGTTGCAGTGTGGAAAGGCTGTGGGTGCAGCCTTCAACTCTGGATCAGGGTTCTCCAGAACCTGCCAGATACCCTCACCCCACAGTATACTTCTTGTTACGGAGCTCCTGTTTTCCAAACATTAGTCATTCTGTTTCTCTTTAGCATTCCCAAGTTCAAGAAGCTGACTAGGAAACAGTGAGCTCATGCTCACTCTGCCATTTGGGAGTTACTATATAGAGGCAGTGTAATGTCGTGATTAAAAAGACAGGCCCTAGAACCAGACTGCCTTAATTCAGTATCTGACTTTCTACTCACCAGCTGCCTGATCTTGAATGAATTAACCTCCCTGGGCCTCAGTTTCTTCATCTGTAAAAAGGGAATAATAATGGTGTCTGCCTCAAAGGTAGATGTAAAAATGGAATGCATGTAAAACACTTAGACCAATGTCTGAAAAAGTGAAAATGAAAGTTGCTCAGTGGTGTCCGACTCTTTGTGACCCCATGGACTGTATAGTCCTGAATTCTCCAGGCCAGAACACTGGAGTGGGTAGCCTTTCCCTTCTCCAAGGGATCTTCCCAACCCACGGATCGAACCAAGGTTTCCACATTGCAGATGGATTCCTTCCCAGCTGAGCCACAAGGGAAGCCCAAGAATCCTGGAGTGGGTAGCCTATCCCTTCTCTAGTGGATCTTCCCAGCCCAGGAATCAAACCGGGGTCTCCTGCATTGCAGGCGGATTCTTTACCAACTGAGCTATCAGGGAAGCGCAGACCAATGTCTGGCAATTAACAAACATATAATTAATGTTAGATGTTGCTATACTTATATTTCACGAGAAGTTAACAAAAGTAACTAGTAATACAACTCCTGCCCTTGAGTTTGTTTGCCTGTCAGAATGGGACAGATAGCAGAGAATCCATGTGATGCAGCTTGCCGACAGGGACACGTGAGGCAGTGTAATATGTGTTAAAGAAGTTTGGGTTCTCAAATCAGACAGACCTAGGTTTCAGTCCTGACACGGCTCTTGATGGTTGTTTTGACTTTGGGTAATCCCTATCTGAGCCTCAGCCTATTCTGTCTGAGCCTCAGTTTCCCGCTGGAGAACAGGGAATGTACTAAACTCCTTTCACAGACATTGAAGGCATGCAATGAAATAATACATGTAGAATGGTGCCTGACACACAGGAAAGCACTCACGCTGGTAACTGAGTATTATCTAAGCACTTTGCTCTCTCCAGCTCAGCAGGTGCTCTGTCCCAACTCCCAAACCTGCCTCCTTTCCCCCCTGATTAGGGAGAAACTGCAGAAGCATGGGGTATGTATCCGGGTCCTGGGTGATCTGCATTTGTTGCCCTTGGATCTCCAGGAGCTGGTCGCACAGGCTGTGCAGACCACCAAGAACTACAACAAGTAAGTTTTCAGATTTTCCCTTAGGGGCCTGTATCAATCTTTGACTCCCTCTAACTTTGGGGAGACCTCCTGGGCCTTTCTTGGCCTGCATTTGGTACAAGAGGCAACAAGGACTTGGTTTCGGATGCTTAGAAGCTTCCTCCTTCAGCTATAGGGCAGATGGAGATGTTTCTGCAGTACCTGTTACATGTGTGTATGTTCACACGTGCAGTTTCTTATCTTCATCCCTCATGGGCCTTGCCCCCTCCTATATATATGCACATATATATACACACACATACATATTTAAGTATATAAATATATACATATATTTGTGCATGTATATATATGTGTGTGTACCTGTTTACATACATTTAATGTATATATATACATATTTAAATATATATGTTTGTGTTTGTGTGTATTTTTTAATTGACAGAGGATGGGGTAGGAATGTATCAAGCATTATCCCTGTCTCTGAAGACAGATCCCTCAAGAAATTCTCTTTCTGTCCCACTGCTTTGACCAGTAGATGGGATGCCCTGGGGAGGGCATGCCGATGCATTGGGAACAGAGTTTAATCATCCAAACCTCATTATGTGTGGCTTTGCAATGTAATGTATATTTGGCAGTGGATTTGTTTCACATCAGATTTCCTTCCTATTCTTCTCTACTTGTTCTAATAATCACAATGAATTCACATCCTCTGAAAGCCAGGTGCTAGCAGAAGGCAAGAAGATTAAGTGAATAATAAGGATCAGTTAGTATTATTCTTACTACAAAACTAATGTTTTTTCCCCCAAGGAAAATAGGAAAACTCAAAAAACTAATAATCTCGCCTTTCAGAGGTAACCATGGTTAACCTTTGATGTGTGTTCTACCACAGAGGGGGTGCTCTGTAATCAGGGACTCTGCTTCTTACTCCCTGTCCCTCTCGGTAAATTATTCTGTTCTTCCCTTCTCAGGTGTTTCCTGAACATCTGTTTTGCTTACACATCCCGTCATGAAATCAGCAATGCTGTAAGAGAGATGGCCTGGGGAGTGGAACAAGGCCTGCTGGATCCCAGGTACCCACAGTTGTTCAGCATGGTGACTGATAGGGAAAGCAGGCATGCACCAAACCATACAGTCCCTCCTAAGTCATGTGCGTGGGTCAGAAGTCAGAGCAGGAATGTATGTGGAAAGATTCAGGTGAGGGTGATTCCCCTCACTTAGAGTTTCAGAATGACTTCTTATAGCCTGCTTTAGAATTTCTCTGTGTTCACCACATACCAAGAACTTCCAGAAAAATGGCATAGCAGGATAGCAACACTGTGGCATGCAATAAACATGATGCCCTCCTGGTGCTCTGGCAGAGTTTTTCTAGGAATGATTTTTCAGGAATGCAGCTTTTGGGGGGTATTGTCCTTCAGACCTGTCATGTTACAGTTCATACAAGATTCAGGTATTTTTCAAAAAGAAAGTTGTTCATCATTAACAGTGTGGTGGGATATTTAGAGCTGGGAGAGACTTTGGAAGCCATCTGTCTGCTCAGTCTCTATTATGAGTATAACCTTTGGTAATAATATTAGTAAACTAACAACAGCAATAGTAAAATAAAGTAGCAAAAAAAAAAAAAAAAACCCAGGTAATACATTATGCTTTGTATTTTATTAAATTAATATTCTTAAGTGTAAGAGATTTGAGTCTTTTCTCCATTTTATAGATGAGAAAACTGAGCTCACACTGAAATGACTTTCCCAAGGTCATTCTGCTAACAAGTGCCAGAGCTGGGACTTCTATCAAAAACTGTCTTGATTCCAGAGGTTTTGTCCTGACATATGGGGTCTTGGGACCCAGGAATTTTTCTGACTCGCCTCTTGGATATAATTTTATTTTCCTGGGAAACTAAATTAAAATGAAGTTTCTCAATGAGAATGAAAGTATATAAGAAGAAAAAGAGATAGTTTTTAAGGCTATTTTATGAATCCCTCTTCTCCCCAATAGCTGAATGATCTTTCTGTGCTACATAATTTTATTCATTCAATCAATCATTCATTCGTTAAACAGATATTTTTTAAGTGCCTACAAAAGGCCAGGCAAATTGCTATATATAGAGGATATAGTGGTAAGAATAAAAAACATGTATTTCCTGTTTTCATGGAGCTCTGGCAAGGGAAGCAAACATTATCAAGGTCATACAAGTCAGCATAAAACTATATTGATGCTAAGCGTGATAAAGGCATTGGTGCGTGGTTCAATAAGAATTTATACTTAAGAGGAATGGACCTAGTATGGAAGGCTCTCCAAAGGAAATGAGTGATAAGTGACCTCCCAGGGGGGTGGGTGGATAAGTAATAGCTGGGGAAAGAGGCAGTCGTGTGAGGAGCTTGTGAGTTGCACAAATACTGTTGGGAAAAATTCAAGCAGAGAGTACTTGGAAGGGAGCTTAAATTATGGTGGTGATGGTGGAATAGCCCAGAGTGAATCAAGAGTAATGCAGCAGATCAAACTGAGAAGACTTGGTGGGCTGACGCTGGGAAACTTGGTGGGTGACTCCAGGTGGGTGTTACGGGTGACTTTGACTTATGCAACAGAGGACAGTGGTGCCCTTCACTGTGCTGAGAACCCTGAGAGGATGCAGTTTGAGGAAGAAGGTCAGGAGTTTGGTCTAGGATATCCTGTAGTTGTTGAGCATAGATGTCAGGTCTACAGTAGAGAGGAGGGGTGGGGACTGGGGTAACAGTATGGTAACTGATGCAAAGAGAGGGCCTAAGGAATCTGAGGAGATTCTAGAGTGAGAAGAAGAGAAGGCCTAGGATGGAGTTTTGAGAAAACTGGCTGGGTAGAGGAAAAGAAGCCTTAAGGGGAAAAGAGAATGAACAACCAGAAAGGTTGAAACAAAAGCACTGCCAGTATTAAAGAAAGCAAGTAAAGAAGGTGTTCATCAGCGCAGGTGGGGTGGGAGCAACAGTATCAAACAGTGTACACAGGTCAGTTAATATGTGGATTGAAAATTAGCTATTAGTGGGAAAAAATGAAGATACAGGCTAAGTTGGCAGTGTGGGGCTGGGCAGGAAGATGAGATATAAGTAGATGAGGGATATATAAGTAGATGCAAGTTACTGGTAATTTTCTGATTCTTGGATGATTCTACAGTTGTTCATTATATTCTTAGTGCTTTACAGTTAACATTTTATGCATTTACAAATATTTGTGCTAAAAAGAAAAGAAGCTATTTAGCAAGCAGATTTAACATCCTTCATGCCTGGGACTAGAGCTCTGATCTCTCCTCCTAGTGCAGGATGATTTATGTTCCTCCCACATTGCATAGCCACGGACTTCTTGCTTTTTGCCTAGCAAATTTTCTCATATCCATTTTTTCTACCCTGCATGGTTTAGTAACTTGCCTGTGTGGGTTAGTCATGCAGACATGGTGTGGGCTGGGCAGGTTACTCGGGTAAGGAGGCTGTCTCTCAAACCACCAGTTCAGGAAGCTTGATGTTCAGCTCAGATTGGGCTGATCAGGGCCTGAGGCAGTGCTCTTTATGTTCTTCAGTTTTAGGCAAATCCATATTTATAACAGAGAGTCAGTGAGTTCACTACAGCCAGGCTCTACTCTTCTCATAACTGGAATTTTTCTGTTCTCTCATTACCACTATCCAGCTCCTCATTTTCCTTTCTTCCAGGGTATATATATTTTTTCTAGCAGCCATATTAATAGATTGTTTTTTGAGTCTCAAATTACAGAAGAAGGAATTAGGTTGAGCATAAATGATAGTTAATAAACTCTTCTGGAATAGGTCTTAACACTCTGCAGGCCTCTATCTTCCCCTTAAAACAATAGTGTTAATAATAATTGCTAGTGTTTACTAAGCATTTTCTTTGCAGCCAGCACTTGATAAGTAGTCCATGTATATACTTCATTTAATCCTTAGATAGACGCTTTGAGGTAAATACTGTTTTTATAAATTGAACCTCACTATGAGGTTAAATCGGAGAAGGCAATGGCACCCCACTCCAGTACTCTTGCCTGGAAAATCCCATGGACGGAGGAGCCTGGTGGGCTGCGGTCCATGAGGTCGCTAAGAGTCGGACACAACTGACTGACTTCACTTTCACTTTTCACTTTCATGCATTGGAGAAGGAAATGGCAACCCACTCCAGTGTATTGCCTGGAGAATCCCAGGGACAGGGGAGCCTGGTGGTCTGCCGTCTATGGGGTCGCACAGAGTTAGACATGACTGAAGCGACTTAGCAGCAGCATGAGGTTAAATGGGGCTTCTTTGGTGGCTTAGTTGGTAAGGAATGTAACTGCAGTGCAGGAGGCCTGGGTTTGAACCCTGGGTTGGGAAGATTCCCTGGAGAAGGGCATGGCAACCCACTCCAGAATTCTTGCCTGATGAATCCCCATGAACAGAGGAGCCTGGCGGGCTACACAGTCCATGGGGTTGCAAAGAGTCAGACACGACTGAGCGACTAAGCACAGCACAGCATGGGGTTAAATAACCAAGTTCACAAAGTTGACTAGGATTTCCAGCCTGGCTCCAGAGCCTATGCTGTCTTTCACTGTGGTATACCGACTGCCTTATAGGAAGGTTGAAATAAGCAATAATAAAGTATAAAAATAAAAATTAATATCTAATAGTTATCAGATCTTATGTGGCAGGCACGAGACTGAGTTTATCATGCATAGTCTCATCTGATTTTCATATAAGGTAGTGACTATTATTTGTCCCACTTTATAAGACCACTCATGTTGTTTAGCCACTAAGTTGTGTCTGACTCTTTGCAACCCCATGGGCTGTAGCCTTCCAGGCTCCTCTGTCCATGGGATTTCCTAGGCAAGAATACTGGAGTGGTTGCCATTCCCTTCTCCAGGGGATCTTCCTGACTCAGGGACTGACCCTGTGTTTCCTGCATTTTGACAACGGGATTCTTTACCACTGAGCCCCCAGGGAAGCCCTAAGATTGGCTATGTGCATGGGTGCGTGCATGCTCAGTCATGTCTGACTCTTTGCAACCCCATGGACTGTAGCCTTCCAGGCTCCTCTGTCCATGGGATTTCCTAGGCAAGAATACTGGGTGGGTTGCCATTCCCTTCTCCAGGAGATCTTCCCGACATAGGGATCAAACCCACGTGTCCTGCGTCTCCTGATTGGCATTCTTTACCACTGTGCCATCTGGGAAGCCCAAAACTAAGGTTTAAGAAGATTAGTTGGGACTTCCCTGGCAGTCCAGTGGTTACAGCTGTGCTTCCACTGCAGCGGGTGTGGGCTCAATCCCTGATGGGGGAATTAAGATTCCGCATGCCAGGTGGCACAACCGAAAAATTAAAAAAAAAAAAAAGGTTAGTTGCCCTGCCTAACATAAAGTCACATAAACTAAGTGGGACAGCCTGGACTCCACCTCAGTGGCATCTGCTTCCATAGCCTGTGTTCTTCACCACCTTCTTTATAAACTGAATGCTAGAGAAGTGCACTATGGTGTTATCACAGGGCGCATTTCTGAGTTTGTACCTTCTAGAACAGGGTCTGTGTTTCCAAGATGGTCCTGGGAACAGTGACACGTGCTTACTCTCCCTTACGGGCCATTCACTGTCTTGCTGATACTCACTGTTGCCAGGCCTCCCTTCCCAAAGCTGATGTCATATCTCCATTATAGGTTTTTAATTGATTTTATTTTAGGTTGGCCATATCCTGAAATAAGGAGTTTACTAGGGAGGAGCCATTATCTTGTGGAATATTTGTACCAATATCCTTCCAGAAGATGTTTTACTTTTTTTTTGTGATAAGACATGCATAACGTAGATTTTACTGTTTTAACCATTTTTACTATAATTCAGTGGCATAAAGCCCAGTCACAGTGTTGTGTAATCATCACAACTATTTCCAGAAGTTTTCCATTATCCTAAATAGAAATACTTCTTTTAAAAAGAATACAACCTCCCCGCAATATATGCATACTTTTATAAAAGTCAGAGGTAATCATTAGAGAAAATTTGCAAGCTATATAAAGATGAAAAATTAAATCTCTCAGGATTCGACCCTCAGCAACAGTCCTGGTAACGGGTTTATTTTTCTGGCAGTGCTGGGTCTTTGTTGCTGCTTGGGCTTTTCTCTAGTTGTGGTGTGTGGGCTTCTCATTGCAGCGGCTTCTCTCATAGCGGAGACGAGCTCTTGGGCTTCACTAGTTATGGTTCCCGGGCTCTACAGCACAGGCCCAGTAGTTAGAGAGCACCGAGTTGTAGCGCACCAGCTTAGGTGCTCTGAGACATGTGGAATCTTCTCGACCCAGTGATCGAACCTGGGTCTCCTGCACTGGTAGGCAGATTGCCTGCCCCTGAGCCACCAGGGAGGCTGCCAGGTAAAGTTTTGATTTGAAGTATTTCCTTCTGAGCCTTCTTGTGTGCTTATGTATGTGTGTGTGTTTAACTATCTTTTCTAGCAAGCTGTGACAATGTCTGTTACTTGTGTTTGAGTTCTAGGTTGTTTAAAAAGGTACATAGTCAAATACGTTTTAGATGTATTTATATTTGGAAAACTAGTGAATATTTATTTCTGAGATCTGTTTTCAGTGGTTCATTGATTGATTTATTCGAACAAATCTTCCTCTGTCCTGGCAAAGTCCTCTGCTAGAAGAACAGGATAAGGGCTTGCCCTCAAGCAGTTCACAGTCAGGTGTGTGTACACTAATACGTAATCCATGGTGCCATGTACCACAGTAAGGGATGTGATGTGCAAGGCACAGAGCTGATGCTGACAAAAGTGGTGATCAGCTATGGTTGGGAGTTCAGCCAGAGTCATCTTTTTAAAACACTAATCCAATAATGACATAAATATTTTTATTTTTTTATTTTTTTTTAATTTTATTTTATTTTTAAACTTTACATAATTGTATTAGTTTTGCCAAATGTCAAAATGAATCTGCCACAGGTATACATGTGTTCCCCATCCTGAATCCTCCTCCCTCCTCCCTCCCCATACCATCCCTCTGGGTCATCCCAGTGCACTAGCCCCAAGCATCCAGTATTGTGTATCGAACCTGGACTGGCAACTCGTTTCTTACATGATATTTTACATGTTTCAATGTCATAAATATTTTTAACAGAAGAAATTACACTGTGAACAACTTACAACCTTAATCATGCTTTGTTGCTTATTTGTAATATGAGCACTCTTCCATGTCCCATGTTTTTAATAATTCTTCCCTTTATTTGTTTATTTATTTTTGGCTGTAACAGGTCTTAGTTGCAGCATGTGGGATCTTTCCCTGTGGTACACAGGTTCAGTAGTTGTGGCTCACAACCTCAGTAGCCATGAGGCGTGTGGGATCTTAGTTCCCTGGCCACGGATTGAACCCTCATCCCCTGTATTGGAAGGTGGATTCTTAACCACTGGACCATCAGGGAAGTCTTCTTAATAATTCTTCATATCATAATTTTTAATGGCTACAGAATATATCTTGCTTTAATTTCACTTAAATCACTTAATCACTTTGCTGTTGGTTCTATAAGCTATTTCTAATTTATCATCATTACAAATAGGGCTACAGTGAAATCTATGGCCTTAATTCTTATCTGCATTTTGGATTGTTTCCTTAGGATCTGGATCTGGATGTGTCTGTTTCACCTTATTTTTGCCAAGATTTTTTATTTAATGTAAACTAGAGTTTTGCCAAGAAAATGCACTGGTCATAGCAAACACCCTCTTCCAACAACACAAGAGAAGACTCTACACATAGACATCACCAGATGGTCAACATCGAAATCAGATTGATTATATTTTTTGCAGCCAAAGATGGAGAAGCTCTGTACAGTCAACAAAAACAAGACCAGGAGCTGACTGTGGCTCAGATCATGAACTCCTTATTACCAAATTCAGACTTAAATTGAAGAAAGTAGGGAAAACCGCTAGACCATTCAGGTATGACCTAAATCAAATCTCTTATGATTATACAGTGGAAGTGAGAAATAGATTTAAGGGCCTAGATCTGATAGATAGAGTGCCTGATGAACTATGGACTGAGGTTCGTGACTTTGTACAGGAGACAGGGATCAAGACCATCCCCATGGAAAAGAAATGCAAAAAAGCAAAATGGCTGTCTGAGGAGGCCTTACAAATAGCTATGAAAAGAAGAGACGCGAAAAGCAAAGGAGAAAAGGAAAGATACAAGCATCTGAATGCAGAGTTCCAAAGAATAGCAAGAAGAGATAAGAAAGCCTTCCTCAGCGATCAATGCAAAGAAATAGAGGAAAACAACAGAATGGGAAAGACTAGAGATCTCTTCAAGAAAATTAGAGATACCAAGGGAACATTTCATGCAAAGATGGGCTCGATAAAGGACAGAAATGGTATGGACCTAACAGAAGCAGAAGATATTAAGAAGAGGTGGCAAGAATACACAGAAGAACTGTACAAAAAAGATCTTCACGACCCAGATAATCACAATGGTGTGATCACTCACCTAGAGCCAGACATCCTGGAATGGGAAGTCAAGTGGGCCTTAGAAAGCATCACTACAAACAAAGCTAGTGGAGGTGATGGCATTCCAGTGGAGCTATTTCAAATCCTGAAAGATGATGCTGTGAAAGTGCTGCCCTCAATATGCCAGCAAATTTGGAAAACTCAGCAGTGGGTACAGGACTGGAAAAGGTCAGTTTTCATTGCAATCCCAAAGAAAGGCAATGCCAAAGAATGCTCAAACTACCCCACAATTGCACTCATCTCACACACTAATAAAGTAATGCTCAAAATTCTCCAAGCCAGGCTTCAGCAATATGTGAACCATGAACTTCCAGATGTTCAAGCTGGTTTTAGAAAAGGCAGAGGAACCAGAGATCAAATTGCCAACATCCACTGGATCATCGAAAAAGCAAGAGAGTTCCGGAAAAACATCTATTTCTGCTTTATTGACTATGCCAAAGCCTTTGACTGTGTGGATCACAATCAACTGTGGAAAATTCTGAAAGAGATGGGAATACCAGACCACCTGACCTGCCTCTTGAGAAATTTGTATGCAGGTCAGGGAGTAACAGTTAGAACTGGACATGGAACAACAGACTGGTTCCATATAGGAAAAGGAGTATGTCAAGGCTGTATATTGTCACCCTGCTTATTTAACTTATATGCAGAGTACATCATGAGAAGCGCTGGGCTGGAAGAAGCACAGGCTGGAATCAAGATTGCTGGGAGAAATATCAATAACCTCAGATATGCAGATGACACCACCCTTATGGCAGAAAGTGAAGAGGAACTAAAAAGCTTCTTGATGAAAATCAAAGTGGAGAGTGAAAAAGTTGGCTTAAAGCTCAACATTCAGAAAATGAAGATCATGGCATCCGGTCCCATCACTTCATGGGAAATAGATGGGGAAACAGTGGAAACAGTGTCAGACTTTATTTTTTGGGGCTCCAAAATCACTGCAGATGGTGATTGCAGCCATGAAATTAAAAGACGCTTACTCCTTGGAAGGAAAGTTATGACCAACCTAGATAGCATATTCAAAAGCAGAGACATTACTTTGCCAACAAAGGTCTAGTCAAGGCTATGGTTTTTCCTGTGGTCATGTATGGATGTGAGAGTTGGACTGTGAAGAAAGCTGAGCGCTGAAGAATTGATGCTTTTGAAGTGTGGTGTTGGAGAAGACTCTTGAGAGTCCCTTGGACTGCAAGGAGATCCAACCAGTCCATTCTGAAGGAGATCAGCCCTGGGATTTCTTTGGAAGGAATGATGCTAAAGCTGAACCTCCAGTACTTTGGCCACCTCATGCGAAGAGTTGACTCCTTGGAAAAGACTCTGATGCTGGGAGGGATTGGGGGCAAGAGGAGAAGGGGACGACAGAGGATGAGATGTCTGGATGGCATCACTGACTCGATGGACGTGAGTCTGAGTGAAGTCCGGGAGTTGGTGAGGGATTGGGGCAAGAGGAGAAGGGGACGACAGAGGATGAGATGTCTGGATGGCATCACTGACTCGATGGACGTGAGTCTGAGTGAAGTCCGGGAGTTGGTGATGGATAGGGAGGCCTGGTGTGCTGCGATTCATGGGGTCGCAAAGAGTTGGACACGAATGAGTGACTGAACTGAACTGATTCTAATTTTATAGGTAAAAATTGGTATTTTACTTTTCTTTAATGGAAATTATTTCTTAAAATTTTTCATGTGGCCAGATAATACCATATAGTTGGTAGTTTTTTCCTGGCCAAAGCACAGATACTCTATTTTCATTTTGTCACTTTTGTCTGTACCTCCTTAGATTTCTCTTCTTTTTGAAAATAATTCTGCCCACTGCATACAGTAGACAGAACAAACTTATTGCAGACACATTTGAAATTCGGAGGGTTTATGTAGGGATCCCAAGTCCCCCAGCATGCTGCTTGGTCTGGAAATAATCTTTATTCTTCTTATGTATGTAGCATTTTATAGTTCCTAAGGTGCACTCAAATCTGTATCTCACTTGAGTTGACCCTCTCAGTAACCTATAAGTAAACAGTACAAATGTGCCTATTTCAAAAACAAAGAGAGCTGAAAAATTGTTGATTGTACAGATTTTGCCTTTTTTTTTTTTTTTTAATTTTGGCCACAGCACACAGCGTGTAGAATCTCAGTTCCCCAACCAGGGATTGAACCCTGCCCACAGCAGTAAAAGGGCTGAGTCCTAACCACTAGACCACCAAGGGGGGCTCCCTGATAGCTCAGTTGGTAAAGGATCCTCTTGCAATGCAGGAGACCCCGGTTCGGTTCCTGGGTTGGGAAGATCTGCTGGAGAAGGGATCGACTACCCACTCCAGTATTCTTGGGCTTTCCTTGTGGCTCAGTTGGTAAAGAATCCTCCTGCAATGTGGGAGACCTGGGTTTGATCCCTGGTTCGGAAGATCCCCCGGAGAAGGAAAAGGTCACCCACTCCAGTATTCTGGCCTAGAGAATTCCATGGACTGTATAGTCCATGGGATTACAAAGAGTCGGACACAACTGAGTGACTTTCACTTTCAGACCACCAGGGAGTTCCCATGTTTCACATTCTTAATGAGAAAATTAAAATCATGCTGTCAAGACAAGACTCGGGGGCTTCTCTGGTGGTCCAGTGGTTAAGAATCCACCTGCCAATGCAGGGGACACAGGTTTGATCCCTGGTCGGGGAAGATCCCACATGCCCCAGGGCAGCTAAGCCCCTGTGTCAAAACCACTGAGCCTAAGTGCGTCAGCTACTGATGCCCACAGGCCTAGAGCCCATCCTCTGCAACACCAGAAGCCTCTGCAGCGAGACGCCTGCACACCACAACTAGAGAGTGGCCCCCGCTTGCCACAACTGAAGAGAGCCCGTGAGCAGCACTGAAGACCCAGCACAGCCAAGACTCAGATTATCAGGGAAATCTGAACCAGAGCCCTTCCTATTGCCCAGACATAAGTGAATATTATTTCTCAAATGATGGTATAGAACATAAAGCTGTGGTTTGCAAAATGATGACTGAGAGATGGACTTACTGAAAGACACACAACTAGTAAGTGTAAATCCTTGTTCTGAATACTCAGCCCAGATTGCTCTGCCTTTTTTTTTTTTTTTTTTTTAATTTTTTATTTATTTGTTTTTGGCTCTTTGTTGCTGCATAGGCTTTTCATTAGTTTTGGAGAGCGGGGGCTGCTCTCTGGTTGTAATGCGTGGGCTTCTCAATGTGGTGGCTTTTCTTGTGGAATGGGGGGCTCTAGAGCACAGGCTCAGTAGTTGTGGCACATGGGCTTAGTTGCTCTGTGGCATGTGGGATCTTCCCAGATCAGGGATCAAACCCGTGTCTCCTGCATTGGCAGGCAGATTCTTTAGCCCTGAGCCACCAGGGAAGCCTTTCTGCTTTTTTTGACTACACTCCCAGAAGAATGTTCCCACCAAGAAATTTTGTCTTCTAACCTCTTCCCGAGATGCAACTCTTACCACTTGGAGATTCTAAATTCTGCCTCTTGGTGCTTGGTAGGATAGGTAAACAGCATTCCTAGAACCACCAGACACCAGTCTTGCAAATACCCTCTTTCATTGGACAGAAAAGTTTACCTTAAGATAATTACTCCCAGTCCCCATTCTTCCTTCATTCCATCTCCTTTCTGAGTGTCTGCTTGGAAAAGTAGCTCTTATCAAATATAAGAGGGCCGATCATTTTGCTGGTTTTCATATCCTATGTGGATTTTTTGCAGTGTTTCACTGTCCATAGGACTTAAATGTAAGGTTTTAAAATTTCTATCTATAATAAATTCAAACCATAGCCAAAGTATATAAAGTAAAAAAAGATAGTCTTTCCTTCTTATCCAACCTTCCAGAAATAATCACTGTTAATAGTATGGTGTATGCCTTTTTAGATTTTGTTTGCATGTATCTATGTATATATGTATTCACAAGTGTGAGGGTTTCTGTGTGTGTTTTCCACACTATTTTTTTCTGAAACTTCCTTTTTTTCATTTAATGTTACGTCTTAGACATCTTTCCAAATCAGTGCACTTAGGTTTATCTGTATTAAAAACAGTGGCATAGTATTTAATCAAATTGCAAGGTCCTAGGGTATATGCATTTTATTTTTAAAAAAATATTTATTAGGTTGGTGCAAAAGTAAAAAAAAATTGCAGTTTTGCATTGTTGAACTTTGCTGTTTGATATTGGAATATATTCTCAAATATGGTTATGTTATACATCATTTTAATGCACATTTCTAGCTTTATGGTTTTTTGCTAATGACATTATTGCTGTTTTTTTTTTTTTTTGCTGTTTATATTTATTTTAGACTATAGAAATGATGTTAGACAAAAAGCAAATTCAAGCAGTTTTTTTATTTGAGTTCAAAATGGGTTGTAAAGTAGCGGAGACAACTGGCAACACCCACAGCGCATTTGGCCCAGGAGCTGCCAACAAATGCACAGTGCAATAGTGGTGCAGAACGCCTCACAAGGGAGGCAGAGCCTTGAAGATGAGGTGCTCAGTGGCCGGCCACTGGACGCTGACAACGACCAGTTAAGAACAGTCATCGAAGCTGATCCTCCTCAGACTACACAAGAAGTTGCTAAAGAACCCAACATCAACCATTCTATGGTAATTCAACATTTGAAGCAAGTTGGAAAGGTAAAAAAGCTTGATAACTGGGTGCCTCGTATACTGACTGAAAATCAAAACAATTATTGTTTTGAAGTGCCATCTTCTCTTAATTGTGCCCAACCACAACAAGCCATTTCTTTCTTTTTTTTTTTTTTGCAATTAGAAAATGAAACTTTATTGACAGAGCTTTAACAGTCAAATATACAACATAAGAACAGCATAGATGGTTTCAGTTTATCTTCTTTCAAGCAAATGGCTGCCCTTCACCTGCTTCTGGCATTTCAACAGGCTCTATATTTGATGCAAACTCCTCCCTGACATCAGGACCATCTCCACCTTCACCCCCAGTCTTTGCCTCAGCCAATTGCTGGAGATCAGCTTCCAGGCCAGAATCTTCAAAGGGATCCTTCTCCTCTTCTTCATCACGATTCACTGGATCCTCTCCATGTACTTCCTCCTTTCTAGGTGTGATATCCTGAATCTCAGCTGGCAGTTCCTCTTGTTGAGGTTGCTCAACACTGGGCTGCTGGTCAACCACAGGTTCATCCACCTGGGAGCAATCTTGATTTGTAGGTCCCAATTTTGATGCCACTTGCCCACTCATATTTCTCCCTGGTGAGTCTCAAGTAGTGAGAAAGAACCGGGACTGATTAAACACACCCGTCTCAGGCCCAACGCTCCTCACAGAATGCTCAGGAAGCGACAAGCCATTTCTTGATCGGATTGTGACATACAACGAGAAATGATTTTATATGACAGCCGGCGACAACTAGCTCAGTAATTGGACCAGGAAGTGGCAGAGTACTTCCCAAAGGCAGACCTGCACCAGAGGAAGGTCCTGGTCACTGTTCGATGGTGTCTGGCCCACTACAGCTTTCTGAATCCCAGTGAAACCATTACATCTGAGAAGCATGCTCAGCAAATCGATGGGATGCACCAATGACTAACTCCTGCAACCAGCATTGGTCAACAGAAAAAGACCATTTCTTCCCCATTTCTTCTCCACAGCCATGCCCGACCACCTATCACACAACCAATGCTTCAAAAGTTGAACGACTTGGGCTACAAAGTTTTGCCTCATCTGCCATATTCACCTCACCTCTCGCCAACCAATTAACCACTTGTTCAAGCATCTCAACAACTTTTTGCAGGGAAAATGCTTCCACAGCTAGCAGGAGGCAGAAAATGCTTTCCAGAAAATGCTTCGAATCCTGAAGCACGGATTTTTATGCTACAGGAATAAACAAACTTATTTCTCATTGGCAAAAATATGTTGATTGTAATGGTTCCTATTTTGATTAATAAAAATGTATTGATCCTAGTTTTAATGATTTAAAATTCACCGTCCAAAACTGCAAGTACTTTTGTTCCAACCTAACATTTGGCTATGCTGGGTCTTAGGTGTGGCATGCAGGATCTTTAGTTTTGGCATGTAGCATCTAGTTCCCTGACCAGGGATTAAACCTGAGCCCCCTGCATTGAGAGCATGGAGTCTTAGTCACTGGACCACCCGGGAAGTCCGTGGTGTATGCATTTTTTAAAAAAAGATGTTTTACATGAAGGACAACACATGCTCTGATGGGTACATCTATTTTAGGCCTGCAACTAAATTACTTTGGGTGAAATTTTCATCTTCTCTTGAGCTTCAGTTTCCTTATCTAAAAAGTAAGGATAGAAATATCTTATGTAGTTGTGAAAATTAAAATCATTCTTTAATTTATCAAGCATTTATTGAGGGCCTTCTGCATGCCAGGTAGAAGTAATGTATTTGATGGCGTCCTATAAACTGGGAAGCTTTATGTAAGGAAGTTCATCGTGAGAGTAATTCAAGAGGAGATATGTGCTTATCTTTGTCTCTTCCTCACTCACCTTAGCGATGTCTCTGAGTCTCTGCTCGATAAGTGCCTCTATACCAACCACTCTCCTCACCCTGACATCTTGATACGGACTTCTGGGGAAGTGAGGCTCAGCGACTTCCTCCTCTGGCAGGTAGGTCATTTCCAGCCACTATTCTGTTTGTGTCAGAACTGAAAACTGTGACTGCACCCGCAGAACAGATTGGAGGGGGAGCTAAAATCCAGAGTACTGTCTGCAGGCTGCGCCTGGTAACATTTGTTATCCCTTCCTCATCCACCCCTGGCTTTTTGAGTCTGTGTGGTTCTTGCTGCCTGGAATGCCCAGAGGAAAAATCAAAGCCATCCTGCTGTAGTGGAAGCTTTACTTGTGCCTCTGTTCAAGGAACTGGACTTCTGCCTTATGTCCTGAGCACAAGCTCCTGCCTTGGTAACCTGCCATGTAACCTGCACCTCTAGGCTGGAACCTTGCCTTGAATTTACTGATTTCTCTCTTTCAGAATAAAGGGCTGCATTTACACAGCACAGTCCACAAGGGATATAAACTATATGCAGACTCTTTCTTTGGGGCCTGCCATTGCCTCTCAGCTCAGTTATCCCAGTGTAGGTAGTCATCTGCAAGCTCATACTCAGATAAGTTTGTCTTGGCTTGAGAATCTCCATCGTCTGTTCGCTTTGCCCCTGGGTAGCACAGGGCTGGAGAAAATCTTGTTCAAGGAGAGGCTGGAGGGAGAGACATGAGTTGGAAACAATTCACATGGTAAATTCCAGAAATTTTAATGGCCCGTAGTCTCAAAAGCAAACTAACAAGATTCAGCTACTGAAGATACTTTTAGTCTTTGATTATACTAAAGAAGTGTAACATGCAGCTTATGGTTTTATGGCCCGCTCTGTTGGTCAGATGATGTCGGAAGAATTTACATCTGGGCACTGAGTTTTAAGAGATTGCACTGGTAAACTAGAGGACTTAGCAGAAGAGGCCAACCAGAAGATGGCCAGGAATCTGAGACTCATGTCCTCTAAGGCATAAGTGAAGGATGATGGTCTGGAAAATAGTTTATTCTCTTGAGGGGAAAAAAAAATTGAGTTCCTCCTTGGTGCTGGGAATATGGCAGTGACCAAGTTAGAAATTGGAGAAGGTAATGGCACCCCACTCCAGTACTCTTGCCTGGAAAATCCCATGGACGGAGGAGCCTGGTAGGCTGCAGTCCATGGGGTCGCGAATAGTTGGACGTGATTGAGAGACTTCCCTTTCACTTTTCACTTTCATGCATTGGAGAAGGAAATGGCAACCCACTGCAGTGTTCTTGCCTGGAGAATCCCAGGGACGGGGGAGCCTGGTGGGCTGCTGTTTATGGGGTCGCACAGAGTCGGACACGACTGAAGTGACTTAGCAGCAGCAGCAAGTTAGAAATAATCCCTACTGTCTTAAAACTTACAGTTTGTCAGCAAGGACAAACTGAACAAGTCATTACAGCCTTGGGAGCAGATAACAGGCAGCTGTCACCTGGCCTTCCAAGATGTGAAAAATGTCACTTTGGAAAAGAAAGTTGTTCCAGAGAGAAGACCTTAGACCTTGGTAGGAGTTCCAGGGAAGGTGACACTGGTTTAGCTTAATGAGCTCTTTGACAGCTAACATATCCCCCTTTAGGCACTGAATTCCTTTCCACTAAAGGTCTCAACAGTGACTGTCAAGAATGTTCCAAAATCAGTAATGATTGTTAAAAGTTCACTCAGCTCTGTGCTTTGTTTTATGTATGTTATCTTATTAAATTTTTATAGTACCTTATAATACAAGATACTCTTATATACCCAGAGAAGTTAAGTAACTTGCCTCAGGTCAGATAGATGGTAAATGGTGGAGCCAGAATTCAAAGCCAGGCAGTCTGGCCCCAGAGCCCATGCTCTTAACCATTGTGCCATACTCTGCTACTTAAAAATAACAATGGCAGCTACCATTTATTCATTGCTAACTTTTATCAGACACTGTGTCTCTGAGATGACCTCTGAGGGCCAAGAGCCAATAACATAATCCAGATGTTATTTCATAGTCCTAAAATTGGCTCTTAGAAAACTCCTGGTGGAAATGTTGATCTCGCCTTGCTTTAGTTCTGCCTTGCTACAGGCAGGTGACCTTACTGCCTCAGATGACCCTTCCCCCATCAGTGAGTGGATCCGGGCTGGCAACAGCAGCTGCAGCTCAGGATGCCTGGGCCACCTCATCTCTGGACATGATCAGCCTGCTCCTTCTTTGGAACCTGACTAGGGATATGTTCCAGTGACACGTTACTAAACCAAACTCTCTTCCTTCCCCACCTTTCCCAGACCTCCCACTCCTGCCTGGTGTTCCAGCCTGTTCTGTGGCCAGAATACACGTTTTGGAACCTCTGTGAGGCCATCCTGCAGTTCCAGATGAACCATAGCATGCTTCAGGTAAGAGTTCATGGCTGGTCTGACTGGATGGGATGGAAGAAAATATTAGCATTGATTGACCCCCATGACTGTATATGTCAGGCACTTGCTACTGGCATGTTAATGATAATGATGAGTAGCTACCACTTACCGAGTATTTACTGTGTGTCAGGCACTGTGAACAGTGTATATCACCGTCTCATTTAATGTTCCCAAGAACCCAACAGCCCCACTTGTGCAAATGAGTAAATCAAAATTATTTAGTTAAGGACACAGAACCAATAAAAGACCGAACTGAGATTCAAGTTACAAGTCTTTAATCTTTTCACTGTGGAAACTCAGGAAATGCTTCTCAGAGAGAATGGCCATTATTCACTGAAGGAATTAGCCTAACAAAAGATTGTAGAAGTGGAAGTATGCAACATCCAAGACTCTTCCAGAGGGATTAAAAACAAAATAGCACTATCTTCCCATTGTATAAAGCTGTGTTCTACCAGGACTTGAAGTTCTGCTTTCGGTTTTGATCACTAGATCTTGAAACAGGTTTCATTAGGAGGGAGATTCACCTATATCTGATTAGGACTCTTCATCATAATGACAATGTGTATGCTGGTGGCAGCTAACTTATTGAGGGTCTGCTAAGGCACTTTGGTGTTTTCATATTTAACCCTTCCAACAATCCAGCAGCTTTGGTGTCCTCATTGTTCAGATATGGAAACAGAGGGATACGGTAACTGTCTCAAAGTCACAGAATTTTAAGCCCAAAGCTGGTGATGCTTCTTGAGTCTGGAGAGTTAATGGCCAGGAGGAAATAAAGATATAAGTCGGGGCTTCTCAGTCCCCCTGGCATCGGGGACTCCTTGGAGAAACTGATGAAAGTCATAGACCATCTCCCTAGAAAAACTGCAAAGGTCACTCTAACACATGGCATCTTGCATAGAATTGCACGAATCACTGAAGCACGTAAACTACTTCTGGAGGTTCACATAACTCGTGAAATCTTTCCCTGAATCCCAAGTCCAGAACTCCTGGAATAAGTCAGTGACATTATGTGCCTGATCATTTAGGCTCAGAATATGAGGAAACTGAAAGAGGAAGTTGAGTTCAATTGAAAGGAAAAACAGCAAAGTCTCAATTATCCACTGTCAGTGAGGAATGAATATCAGTTTTTCCACATGACCAAATCTCCCTTTAAGAACTAAAACTTCTTTATCCTTTTTTGATAGAGAACTTTCTGAAACATGTCCTGTGTGTAATTCATTGACACCTACTGTGTATTAGGCACTTGCTAATAATTATGATGATCAGAATAATCACATTCTACTGATGCTGATAGTGATGGTAGTGATCCCATCTTGAAGCACTTCATTGTCCAGGATGGCCTTGAAAGATGGGATTCTTTCTCTAAGCTAGAATACTTGACTCTAAGTCTGCAAATACTTGACTTTAGAATTTCTTGTTTATGGTCAGTGGCTAATTTTGACAGCATTTCTTCTTCCCTTCTCTTCCTGTTTCCAGTTTTAAATGAGCTACAGGTAAGAAAACCAGTCAACCAAGCTTGTTAGAATTATATCTGTAAAGAAAGAGTAAACTGGCCTTTCATGAAGCCCAGAGGATCTTGGTGTACGAGCTTTTGTGTATGGCTATTCTTGTCTCTGGGCTTCCCTGGTGCTCAGATGGTAAAGAATCTACCTTCAGCGTGGGAGACCTGTGTTCAGTCCCTGGGTTGGGAAGATCCCTGGAGAAGGGAACGGCTGCCCACTCCAGTATTCTGGCCTGGAGAATTCCATGGACAGTGGAGCCTGGCAGGCTACAGTCCATGGGGTCACAAAGAATCAGACACGACTGAGTGACTTTCACATTACTGTCTCTAATTAGGAAGCTCAGAAGTCTTTTAGTAATTCAGATTTCTCAGATACTTTCCCACATGGCTATCAGAGGAATTACCTCAAGTTGCACACATTCCGTTCAGTTCAATACAGTTCAGTCGCTCAGTCGTGTCCCACTCTTTGCGACTCCATGAACCGCAGCATGTCAGGCCTCCCTGTCCATCACCAACTCCCGGAGTTTACTCAAACTCATGTCCATTGAGTCGGTGATGCCATCCAACCATCTCATCCTCTGTCGTCCCCTTCTTCTCCCGCCTTCAACCTTTCCCAGCATCAGGGTCTTTTCCAATAACTCAGCTCTTGCATCAGGTGGCCACAGCAAATGTCTCATTCTATACATGTCTGTTACCGAGCACCTGGTCTGAGTCAGACACTATGTCAGTATTCCACACAAGAGATTGAAGCAGTTAATTGGCCAGACAAGATCCCTACCTTCATGGAGATTATATTTTTACTTGAGGAGACAGATAATAAGTAAACAAATATATGCAATAAGGCAGTGAAGAAACAGAGTGTTGTCCTAGAAAGGAAGGAAGCAAGCAAGAGGTGCTGAGTGGAGCAGTCAAGGAAGGTCTTGATAAGCCATGATATTAAAGATGAGAAGTAGCAGACATGTAAAAATCTAAGGGAGAAGGATCATTCTCTGTAGAGGGAGCAGGAAGTGGAAGGATGCTACAGTTATATAGTTTAGGTCTTAGAAGAACAAAGAGGCCAGCATGCATGAAGAAGGATGTGAGATGAAGCTGGGTAGGAGTCAGGCCTCTGATCATTCATGGCCTTGTAGGCTATGGGGACACATCTGAAGACTTCTGATCAGAGGGAATGGCAGGATCTAATTTACATTTTGTATAATTCACTCAGGATTTTCACAGGGCAGGAGTCAGAGATCAAATTCCTAGAGTTGTCCAGGTGGGAGGATGTGGCCTCGAGGTGGGGTGGCGGCTGCAGAGAAGGGAAGGGCTGAGTGGACTGAGATGGAGGAAAAACAAACCTTAAAACAGAAACAAATGAAACTAAGTTGATAATACAACCTTCAGAGAAAGGGATTAATTCAAGTTACCTGAACATAGTTCTCTGATTATACATCTTCAGCAGTATATATTCTAAGAATAATACAAACTGGAAAGCAAACTTAAACATCACTTAAGAGGTTTATCAGTGGTAATGTTAATGATGTAATTCTGAAATTCTTTCATGCCTCTTGTAGGAGAAAACCAATGAGCATGAATATTAATGTTACTAGGAACCAAAACATTTAGGTTTTGGCCTGGGGAGTTGGGTGGATGGTTCTGCTGTTTTCTAGAATGGGGTGGAACATGTTTAAGGACAACCTTTAAGAGTTTCATTTGATACCTAAGAATCATAATTCCAGACATTTATTGAGTTCTTACCACGTGTCAGGCATCCTTTTACTTGATTCTACGTAGTTCTATAAGGTATATACTACTCTTAATTGCCTCCATTTTTAGAGTGAGGAGACCAAAGTAATAACAGATATTGACTGTTCTGAACTCTTTCTCAGCAGACCCCATGGGGGTTTTGGCCAGATTTCCTCTGCCCAGGAGCATTCATACTGTTTCTAGAAATCTTAGCACCTCAGCAGAAGCATTAGCAGTATAGTCCAGACTAAACATCCTGGCCAGTATGCTGTCAGACTAGAGAGCTGATCTTTCTGATATCCGCCTTGTATGTGTTCTGTATCCTCACCAAATTGGATTGTTCAGTTCCTTATTCTCATCCCCTTTGGTTTTCTGCCTCCACATCTGTGTTCTTGCCCCATCTCCCAAATTCTTATTGTTCAGTTTGAGCTTCTCTGTCTCTAAGCCCAGCCCAGTGTGTCCTGATGCCCTGCAGGAAGCCAAGGTAGGGAGCTGGGTTCTTGACCTAGCTCACTGGGATGAGGGCAGGTGCTGGATGCTAATGGAAGCAGAGACTCAGCTACAAATTGTTGGAAGCTAGATCCTGGTATCTGAAGGGATCGTGAAAGTTTCCAGGTGGTCACCCTTCATCTTAGAGAATGGGGTCTAGCAAAGGGAAGCAATCTTGACGATGACACAGTAGGACAGAGAAAATCAGGGTGGGGAAGGGTTGGGCAGCAGTACAGAGCCACTGATTCTCAGTTACAAGCTGCATGGATGGTAGGTCCCCGGGGATCTTTTCTCAGCGATGAGGAGTAATAGTGTGGTCCACCTGATCTGTAATGATGTAGAGGGAGAAGATACAGGTTCCCACTAAACTTCCTTTGATGCATCTGTCAGAGGTTAAATACTAGGCTGGATCAATCAACCATTTTATTTCTAGTACTCTAAAGGTAGTCAATGTCTTCTCCTCAAGAGAAGTTAGAAAACTTCAGCTGTTATCTCAGACATTCCTGACTTTGAATCATAGTGCTTCCTACTGGCTATGTGACTGACTAGGCAATTACTTAACCCTTCAGAGAATCACTTTTCTCATCTGTAAAATGAGAGAAGTAATGATAATACCTGCCTCACAAGTTTGTGATCAGCCTTCAGTGAACTAATACACCAAGAGAACTGAGTGCAGTGGTGGAACAGAGTTCATTTTCAGAGACTGGTGGTCAGTATAGTTCATCATGTTTGTCTCTGGGCTCTTCATTAGACTTCATCTGTCTCCAGAAAATCCACAGACACTTAGCACCCTGCTCATCCCGTCCCTAGGACAGTTCCCTTGGCACGGAGACTCTGGGTGCTCGTCAGAATATCATGTTACCAGCAGGAGGTGCTGTCTCAGCCCTCCGAAATGCATCCCACTTGCTACCAACCTGGGGAGATGGGGACTCAAGAGAGGACTTATTAGCTGGTGAATGTTTTGAAGCCCAAGACCTGTATCCTCTTTCCATGCCCTAGTGAAGTCAGTGGACCTGAGGATTTATGTACTGTGGAGGGGCCATTACATCTGGTTCCCTAATTCTGCTGAAGAGAGAACAAGAGCAGAGAGTCTTAATGCCCAGGAGAGGTTTATATTGATAGTTTAGAGTCCCATTTCTCAAAATGAGCTCCATGAAGCCCTTACACCAAGACCACAGAAGGTCTGTATAAGAAGTATCTACGGTAATTATTAACGCCCTCCCCCAATTGCTCCTTATACAGGGAGAGTAGACAGTATGGTCAGGGAGAGAGAAGTTGACCATTAGGACCTCCATTAGCCTAGATTTTCAGAGGCTGAGTACCTGAGAAGAACTTGGAACACCTTTGAGGCGGGGTAGTAGATCCAGACCATCTGGTTGCACAGAGGCATCCAGATGCAGGTCACTGGTTCCCCACTCCACCCCTAGAAAGTACAGCTTATCCAGAGGCACACAACACATGTCCTATAGATCTTTCAAGAAGTCACCTTAGTGGAAACCAAGGGAACTTTAACTCACGTGTGACTTAGGCCAAGTCCCTCCCTAGCATGGCGTCATTGTCTGTACAGGAGAAGTATAGAGCTGATGGGCTTTCTGCTCTCCCCTGACTCTGTCATCCTAACAGTGAATTGCTGATTCCTGGCAAATTAGGGTCCAGACTCTGCCCGACTGCCACCTTTCTTCTCAACACTCAGTCTCGGGCTGCCATTTGGAAAAAGCCAGAGCAATTTTAACCAGCTCCACATCTCCTGCCTCTGTGGCTGGCTGGCCTCGTCCTTTCTGTTTGGCTAGAACTTTGCCTACCTAGTCTCAAGCAGTGGTGACAGAAGAATAGCTACCTGTTAATAGCCAGGCACCAGATTGGGCATTCATTATCTCCTTTTTCTTCAAACCAATGAAATGGATGTTATCATCCTCATTTTGCAGATGAAGAAATAGGCTTAGTGAGGTGAGGACATTCTTGGAACAGAAACTTCTCAGACCCCAATGTTCCAGGCAGACTCACTGGCCTAATCACCCTCTCTGATTTCATGAGTCTGCCCATTATTCCCCTGCCTAATATTCTCCTCCCCCATACACTCTACCTTTATCTGACTCTTTCCCATTGGTTAAATGGAGAAGGCAATGACACCCCACTCCAGTACTCTTGCCTGGACAATCCCATGGACTGAGGAGCCTGGTAGGCTGCAGTCTATGGGGTCACTAACAGTTAGACACAACTGAGCGACTTCACTTTCACTTTCATGCATTGGAGAAGGAAATGGCAACCCACTCCAGTGTTCTTGCCTGGAGAATCCCAGGGATGGGGGAGCCTGGTGGGCTGCCATCTGTGGGGTCGCACAGAGTTGGACATGACTGAAGTGCCTTAGCAGCAGCAGCAGCATTGGTTAAAGTTCATCTGGTTCTGCCTGCCCATGAGATTCCACTGCCCCTTGACCTTCATCAATCACAATTTCTTTCCTCTGAATTACTCAGCCCTTTCCCTTACCTTCCTGATGACCCTTACCACATTCCACCAGTACTATGGCATTTGGGTACATCTCTGTGTTCTCAGCTTGTGAGCATATGGATTGTGGTGACTATAGCCTATGCACTTCTGAACCCCCAATAAGGTCCCACATGTGGGACCCAGGGTCCTCCCTGACCAAGGCCAGGAAGAAGCCCTTCTAGCAAGATGGAGACACTTAAGCAGCAACTTCTCAAACTTGTTTAGCCTTCATAGCACCACACGTGAGTTCGTTATCATAGCAGAAGAGTGCCCTTGAATGCCTTGGATCATTTAAGAGCCTGAGGGGGTATTTTCTAGATTTTTCATTTCTCATCTTTGTGGTGGTGGTGGTGTTTAGTTGCTGAGTCATGTCTGAATCTTTTGCGACCCCATGGACTATAGCCCTCCAAACTCCTCTGTCCATGGGATTTCCAAGGCAAGAATAGTGGAGTGGGTTGCCATTTCCTCCTCCAGGAGATCTTCCCAACCCAGGGATTGAACCCACATCTTCTGTGTCTCCTGCATTAGCAGATGGGTTCTTTACCACTGTGCCTTATTCATGCAATAAATCTTTATTGTTGAGAAGATACTAGAAAATCACTTCCCTACTCTGAATCTCCATGTCTATCTCCAGCAGATAGAAAATCCCTTCCTAGCTCTATTGTGAGGGTCAAGTGAGACAACAGATGAAGTGCTTGTGTATGTGTAAGATATTCCTTAAAGGAGGAACACAGAGCAGTCCAGGTGTTCACAGGCTGAGTAGGACACAGACAGGTATCCAGATACCACAGTACGAGGTAGAGTGTGGTGGAGGGGCACCAAAGGTATAGTTGGCAGCAGGATGGGAGTTTCTCCAACATGGAATAGGACTGACAGGAGGAACTCTGAGGCTAAGGTTCTGCAGCCTGTTAGCAAGAGCAGAGAGCATCAGTAAGGCACAGCATGGCCTTGGTCCTGCTCCAAAAGGATTTTCGCCTCCGGTGCCAGGAACATCCTCCATGGCCTCCTGGGGGCATACGGTCAGTCTGTTGAACAGGTACAGGGTGCCCCAAGTGCCAGAAAGAAAGAGCCACAGTCTCTTTCCTCTAGGAGTTCATGGTTTGTCTGAAGACACAGTATGAGAAGTGCTGCCAAGGAATGTAATCACTTACCTGGTGTCAGAACTGATTCCAGGAGCCCGAGGGCTCTATGGAGCCTTCAATGGCTCCTTTTCTAACAGAAATGGTGGACTGTGGTCCTAATGCCTATTCTAGAGGCAGAATGCAGTAAGTGGCTTAGGAAAGCTGAACCTGCTCTCAGAATGTTCACAGGAGGGTCATTTGCTGAGCAGGTCAGCCTGGTCTCACATGAGAGGCAGTTCTGGATCCAAACCCTGAAAAGTAACTTAGGAAGTTGGGAAGATGACCCCCTCAGAGTGCCTGGGGAACCAAAAGAAATGACCCAATGGATATGCCCCAGGCAGGAATAGAACCTTCCTTGCATCGGAGAATAGGCAATAATAACTTGTAAAATTGCTGTTTCTGTTTGAGAGCCTGCTAATATGCTGGAGGGGTTTTGCATATATTATCTCTAATCCTTAAAACCATTCTTCAAGATAGGCACAACCTCCACTTTACAGATGAAGAAATGAGGTTAGGAGAGGATTTGTCCAAAGCCACAAAGCTAGGTGGTGGGAGAACCAGAAGTCAGACCCAAATTTGCTGGTTTCCTTCCAAGTACACACCTGAGAAGAATTTCGAGAAATACAGAAGCTCACCCCAAAGAGACCAACATGGATCCAGAACTGGAGCGCCCTGCCTGTACAATGTGGGCACCACCCATTGCATACCTACTCCCAGATCTTTCCAAATGTGATCCAAACGCCCTACTGTTCCACTTAACTTGGCCAGTCCTGCGCCCCACCCCCACCTCCTCCATTCCAATTCCACCCAAACCTAAAGATGATTTCCCCACCCCAAACCCTGCTTTTCTCTAGCAGAAGGCCCGAGACATGTATGCAGAGGAGCGGAAGAGGCAGCAGCTGGAGAGGGACCAGGCTGCAGTGACAGAGCAGCTGCTGCAAGAGGGGCTCCCGGCCAGTGGGGACCCCCAGCTCCGACGGACACGCTTGCACAAACTCTCAGCCAGACGGGAAGAGCGGGTCCAGGGCTTCCTGCAAGCCTTGGAACTCAAGCGGGCTGACTGGCTGGCACATCTGGGCACTGCATCAACCTGAGTGAGGCTGGCCTCCTGCCACTTTGCCCTACCCTTGGCCTCCAGGGCCCCACTCCCCTTTCTTTTCTTGGCAAAAGGCACCTCCCTCCTGATGGATGAATTGTGTTCCTTGGCTTAGCAAGGAAGCCCGAGGCTAGGTCTGCTGGCCAGATATCTATGGGCCACCTGGGACAGTGCCGCTGGGGAGAGGGATGGGGGTGAGTCTCAAGTACCCTGAGCCCAGCTGTGATCACCGTAGGTCTGGGGAGCAGAGGGCCCCAGCTCTTCCATCTTTGCCACCTCTACCTGTACTTCTAGGTGCATTTTGGTTTTCCACCAGCACATCCTTCAACACACAAAATTTGGGGGAAGAGGTCTCCCACAAACCTTGGCCCTTTACCCATCCATCTTAGCCATCACAAAAGATGTGGCCCCACCATGGATTTGCTGGTAAAGAGCTAATAGATGGCCAGCATGATTTAGGCAAAGGGGAGGCAGAGACAGAAAATTTGCCCATCTGCTGCTCCTCCTCCTTGGCTCTCCACCTGGGATTTGCTATTGAATCTTACCCCCTCCCACCATGCTGGGCTGATTGCTCACTGAAAGGCTCAGCGCCCCCAATGGTGCGAGGAAGCCAGGCGGGTGATTACAATCCAATTACCTATTGTCGACTCAGCCCACACAAGCTTTTCTCCTCCTCTTGCAGGGCATGGGGCCAGGCTCCACTCCCCAATGAGACGGGCCCCCTCCATTGCCACAGGGTAACAGAAGAGCCTGTAGGCCCTGGTGAGTCTAATCTAGCACAGGCGGCCTCCCATGGATCACATGAGGACCAAGAGCACAGAAACCAGCCCATCTCCCAACTGACTGCCTCCTGCCCTCAGCATCTCGGACTCTGCTTCCCACCTCCACAGCCTTTGAGGCTTTTCTCAGCTTTTGACCTGGCCCCCTAAGTAGGCTGTGAGATGATTTAGTCTCAGCATGGCAGAGTCTCACCTTGTGAGGGCCAAGGTTGCCCAGCAGGGAGAAGAGGGCCAAGTCAAGGGTTGTGTCCTTTCCCTTACCTCTCCCTGCCAGGCCTGGCTACAGAGCTGCTGAGAGGATTAGTGCCTTTGAAGAGCTGTCTGTCTGAGCAACTCCATGCTTCAGGTGCCCCACAGCAGCAAGCACCAGCGGGTAGTACCAACCAAACGCTGTCTTCCCATTTTACTTTCTGCAAACTATTTCCCCAGCACCTCCCTCTAGGGGAGAGGTGGGGTCTTGCAAGCAGTGCTAAGAACATATTCTTTAAAACCCCTAACTTCCTTGTATTCCAATCATCTCCCCTTTCTGTGCCTGGATACCTGGCACAAGAGACCCCTTGGCCATCATCACTGCTCCCAGAATCAGGCATGAATGCCAGACACTGTGATGGAAAAGCCAATCAGTGCACCCTTTGGCAAGTCCCCCACACACACCTGGCACTCCCCACTACCAATGGCTGGCACAGGGTTCCCAGAGAGCAGGTGCTGTACATTTTCCAGCTTTACAATGAGGCTGTTGACAGCCTTAATTAGGGAGGCATGAATTATGCGGCTATAAAGGCAGAGCCCTACAATTAAGGCGGGAAAGAGGGGCTGGAGACAGCAAACGGAATCTGCCCTGTGAGCATGGTAGTTGAGTCCTTGTCTCCTTTCTGGGTCTGACTTTCCCTAACGTGATCAGGGGTACCGCAGAGGTGATTAATGGGCAGGTATCTCTCCGGCCTGAGGTCCTGTATTCTGGGAGAGGTACACGGGGTGGGGGAGGGGCGAGGGGCTGCCTCGGGAGGCACGGGAGAGGTGAAAAGCAGCTGAGGGATCACGGATGCTTTGAACCGGGCTGCAAATAGTTGATACGAAGTCACCGTGATTGCTTTCGACCGGTATGATTTGTACAAACCAGCTCAACCCTTGCCTCAAGAAACTCGGTGCGACCTATTTAAATGTCCTCCCACCTGTGAGCCAACCCCCCCCCCCCCAACTTGAGGATATTTATCGTGTTGTGTTCTCTTGGGTGTCAAATAGAATTTTAAAAATTCTTTCTTAGAGGTAAAACTTGTTTGCGAGGGCAACAGAAGACCGCGTTTTGCTGCAGCAATTGTCCACCTCCCTCAGGTGCACTCGGCCACTTCCAGGATCCCTAGCTTTGGGGGCGGAGGGCGGGGAGCCACTGGAAGAGCCCTTTTGCCATCGCAACACCTGTTCTCTACTTGTTTCCTAATCCCTGGACGCTTTCCTCCACCCTCCTTTTCCTCGCGCAAGTGAAAGGAAGCCAGCCTGCCAGTGTGGAAGGAGGGATTTCGCCAGCTGCGTTAGCAGCGCCCAGGCTTGGTGGCCGCGTCGGGTGGGGGCAGCTGAGCTTGATGTCTCCGAAGCGGGTGGAGCTTAGGGGGAGGGGAATGCTAGTAGGCCGCCTTGGCGGCCACTCTCCATCATTCGGTGGCGGGGTTCTGAGGTACGGGAATACAAGGACCTAAGGGAGCCCAGCCGCCCGACAGGCTTCGGGGGGCGGTGGCGGGGGGGGGGGGCTTTGTTGGTATTTGGGGAGGCGGCTGAGCAACGGGTGCTGAAAGGACAGCTCCTACCTGCCCCACTGCACCCGAAAGGCACCTCTACGCATAAAGTCTCCCCGCTGGATCCTCCACCCCACCTCGAGCGGTCCGCCTTCCAGGTGAGGTGCACGAAAGGCTTCCTCTGAGTGGCAGCTTAGAAGGATGCACGTCCGGCTGCGCCAAGCTGGCTTCCCGGCTGTTTCCCCACTTCAGGCGTCAGCCTCGGCCCTGGGAACTGCAGCCCATGCCTCCAAGCCGCGCGCTTCCTCCCGCCTCCGGCGGAGAAGGGCAGTGCGGCCAGGCCTAGCAAACCCCTCTTCTGGGGCCCCCAGCGGGAACAGGAAGGAAAGCGGCTGAGATGCGCCCTAAGTGTCGCACGGCTTGGAGAAGTGGGTAGCTCGGTTGCATAAGGTGGAAGGAACTTGGTAGTTTGCAAAAGCCAAGCTCTTGGCGGGAGCCGAAACCCAGAGCCCGCCGACTCATACCACAACCACCACCACCCCCCCATTTACTGCCTTCGACGCGCGCCTCCCCCACTGCGCCCCCACCCCCTCGGCGCGCCGCCGTCTCGCGCGCCCTACCCCCCCATACTCCCTCCAGAGGAGGTGAGTTTAAACCCCGCCCACGTGACCCCAGCTGGGCCAATGAGCGGCGGCGGGAGGTGAAATCCGGTTCTAACCGGTCCGGGGCTCCCAGCGCTATAAAAACTTTATAAACCCCCCGGAGCCCGAGCAGTGTGAAGAAGAGGCGAGAGCGACCCCTGGATCGACTTAAAGCCCGCGCGCCACTGCATCCCCGTGTCCAGCTCCTACGTCCCGCCGCCGCAGCCACCATGCCCAAGAGAAAGGTACGTGGCGCGAGGGCCCCAGGCGCTGGGCCGCCGCCGCCGCCGCCGCCACTACCACCACCGTCAGTGCTGCTCCGCCGCTCTCCTCGGCTTCGGGGCGCGCGAGCCGGCTACGATGCTGGAGCAGGCTCAGCCGCCCGGCGCAGCGTCTCGAGGCGGTGTCAGGCGGCCCCAGGCTACCCTGCGCGGTTCGTCTGCCCGCGGGCGCCAGAGGCCATATTGGAGGAGCGGCGGCCGCGGCGGGAGGAGCCATGTTGGCGGCTGTTTATCCCGCTCCCCTCGGGCTCGACGTGCCCTCCCCCCATGGCTAAGCTCTCCCTCCCTCCTCCCGTCCCTTCCCCGCGGGCGGGCAATTCAAACCCGAAAGGGCGGGAAGGCGGCGTTCTGGGTTGGCGGGCGGGGGGAACGCGCTGCCGCCAAAAAACCGCCGCCGTGAGGGGGCGGGACCCTCCCTCCTGGGGGGCGGGGCTTCGATGCGGCCCCGCCTCCACCCGCGCACCGCCCACGGCCCCAGCGCACGAGACTCGGCGCCGGTGCGCGCCGCTGCCGCCCACGGGTTCCCCCCCCCCCAGCTGCGTGCGCCTGCCGTCTCCCGCCCTCGACGGCTGCCATGGCAACGGCGCTTGGGCCCCGCCCCCGGAGGGGTTTGTTTGCTCCCTGTGCAGCTGTTGCTTCTGCCTGGCGCGGCGGCGCGGGCCGCACTTCGCGCGCCTAGCTCCAGGTTTCCCCGCGTTTTCCCAGGCTGATTGGGGCTCTTACGCTCGCTGTCTAAGCGCGGTTCGAGCCTGCTCGGGCGTGCAGCTTGACACAAAAGGTCACTCCTAGAGCTTTCTAAGCACTTGGAGGATTTGCAGAGGAGCTGGAGATGCTACAAACTGACGATTTGTATGTCCTGGAAAAAGTTGTGTACAAGATTCCCATTGATCCCCCCATCCCCGGGACTTAAGTTTACTGAATCATTAAGAATTGCTTCAGAAGCTGCAACTTTCTTAGCTTTTGCTTGTTTTTTTTTTTTTTTTTCTTTTTAGGCTGAAGGGGATGCTAAAGGAGATAAAGCCAAGGTGAAGGACGAAGTAAGTCTTTCTACTTTTGGAATCTCACAAAGCTTTGGGCCCCTTCAGTGGAGCCCAAACCATATCCTTAGTCCTGAATTCACCTCAGTAAGCTCTCTTTAGTCTCTGGAGTCCAGAACAACTTAGCTCCAAAGCTTATGTTTTTAAGTGCTTCCACTGCCCTATTTGTAACTTTTTTCCTTTTTTTTTAATAGCCACAGAGAAGATCTGCAAGATTATCTGCTGTAAGTGTGTCTGCCTCTAAACTTTCATGTTATTCCCTGAAACTAAAAAGTGCTGGAAAACAATTCCCTTTACTTCCCATGAGTTACAGTTAGTCTCTTGCCCATTGGAGTTTGCTCGTTGTGAAATTGTGTTGACTGGAGCTAAAGTGGGACACTTCTGCGTGTTGTTTGAGTGGGTTTCTAAAGATAAGTTCTAATACAAAGCCCACTGCAAACTTTACAAAGCTGGAGAAACTTCTATGCCAGTGATACTGTGGTTTGGTTGTGGGTGGTTTTCTTTGGTCTATTGTACTAATGTTTTCTGCTTTCTCTCCCCCAAATAAAAGAAACCTGCTCCTCCAAAGCCAGAACCCAAGCCTAAAAAGGCCCCTGCAAAGGTGAGCAAGATGGTGAGACAAACATTGCTTATAGGATTTATGCAAAAGTCTGAATAGTTGTCTCATGTTGCTGACAGGGAGACCTGCTATAAACAAATTCTTTTGTTGACACAAAGTTGAGATTTCACAAAGTTACTAGGGCTGGTCCTTAACCAAAACCTCTGTCTTCAGTTTACAGCAAATTCTGCACTTGGGTATTAAAACACCCAAGTGTTTAAACTGTTTTATTCTATTATTTGCACCTGAAAGATTCTGTATATTGAAGACCACAATTGGTTTTGTTTGTCAATGGGGGAGGCATTTGTCTTATATTTGATAAAGCAGACTGTATCCTGGTGATATGAAATGAGGAGAAACAGCTTTTTTTTTTCCCCCTCCCTCCCCTTTTTAGAAGGGAGAGAAGGTACCCAAAGGGAAAAAGGGGAAAGCTGATGCTGGCAAGGATGGGAATAACCCTGCAGAAAATGGAGATGCCAAAACAGACCAGGTACAACTACTATTTTCACTTTCTTTAGGTCTCCTCTTTCAGTTACTGATCCCAAAAGCTTTTATGGCCTTTTTCTTGCATCTGCATCACTCCCCAAGTGTCCCTTTTAATCCAGAGTTTGCTTGTGGTTTTTTCCCCGCTGTGAATTTAATGTGGATTCCTGAAGTCTCTGCCATCCAGTATATGAGAGCCTTGTGCTTGGCTTAAGCGTCACACTCCTGCTACACCATGGTTTTCAAGCGGGGAGTCACCTCAGACCTTGTCATGCTGATGTGTCCCCTTCCCCAATTTCACAGTAAGATCCAGAGGGGAAGTGACTTAGTAAAGTTACCTACTAAGTCGTTTTAAAGAGAAGTACAGAGTCTCTAAGATAGTTTCCAAGTCTGCTTATTGTATTCTTCTGTCCTTTTCTTGCAGGCACAGAAAGCTGAAGGTGCTGGAGATGCCAAGTGAAGTGTGTGCATTTTTGATAACTGTGTACTTCTGGTGACTGTACAGTTTGAAATACTATTTTTTATCAAGTTTTATAAAAATGCAGAATTTTGTTTTACTTTTTTTTTTTTTAAGCTATGTTGTTAGCACACAGAACACTTCATTGTTGTTTTTTGGGGGAAGGGCACGTCACTAACAGAATGTCTCCGAAGCTGAATTGACGTGGGGGAAAAATACCTTTCCCGTCTAGTTTTGAGAGACTTCCTCTTGGTTCCCAGGAAGGAGGGATTCCTTGGTGTTGACACACATGAGCCACCGTGGCACAAACGCCTTGTGGTGTGGGGAACTAAACTTTAGTTTTCATGTCCTCTTCTCCCTCTCCACCTCAGCACAGACTTGACTCCCCTAACCCAGAGACCTGTTGGAACCTGAACCCCGTGCCCCCCCAAAATTGATGACCAGTATGTCAGGCAATCTGGACTTTGTAGTGTCACCATTGAGATGGCGTCCTTCAAAAGAGCAGTGGTTCCTTTTTTAGACTGTGGCTCCTCAGAGTGACACTTCTGCCATTTTCATTTCCATTTCCTGAAAGTCAGGGTCGGCTTGTGAAAAGTTGTTAAACAACATGCTAAATGTGAAATGTCAACCCTCACTCTAAACTTTCCCTGTTCAGAGCATCACATGAAGATTTCATTGGGTTTTATAGTGGCTTTCTGATTTTGGTAGTCCATTGAAAAAGGGAGTTTGAAAGTTGTATACTGTTAACGATTGTCTGCCCATGTCCTGCCTGAAATACCATGATTGTTTATGAAAAGTATCTTTAATAAAGCTGGATACAGTTTGGCTTGGAATGCTGCTTTTAATCTTTTCCCAGGAGTGGGGGAGCCTGGTTTCTCCCAAGTCTCTTGGGACAGGATGCATTCTGATGTGAGGTGTAGAGGCTCCATGTACAGTCGATCTTTATGGTCCATCTATAGAACACAGTGCTGCATGGAGTTGGGAAAGATCCCAGGAGCAGACTGCTGGTGAGGCTGGGAGCAGAGAAGTGGTTTCTGTACTTGGTTATACCTGAAGTGTATCTTTAAATGCAGGTATCTGGTAGGTCTGATGTTTTGGCCTGGTAGGTGACAGTAAAAGAGCCTTTCCACTTCACTCGCATTTAAGGTCTCTGTAAAGTTAGCAGATTAATAGATGCAGCTATATATTCCTTAAGCACACCAAAGGAAGTGCTTTGGTGTCTACACAGTTGGCCATAGGATGTGTAAGGCAGATGGCACCCTGCTCTTGAGAAGTGATTATAAATTCTTGTCCTTGCTGGTGAAGTATTCTAGCTCCACAAACAAAGATGTTAGTGGGGACTTTACTCATTGCTTTAGCTTGAAGACCCTTCAGAGAAACCCTTTCTTTTAGAAAAATAGCAAGAACTCATCTGTTAGAAAATCAAACTTGTAATAAATTGACAGTTGCAATTTGAATTTGCTTTCACAGGTCATCTCTTATTTGAGGGGAGTTAACGTATTGGGTTGGCCAAAAATTTGAAAGTGTTTATGGAAAAACTTCTTGGCCAGCCCAATACTTTTTTTTTTTTTTTTAAACCTTATGTTACTTTATCCCTTTAATCAAAAAGGTAGAGCTTTCATATGGGTTAAGCTCTTTGTTGGTAACTTTTCTATTGTCTCTGACCTTCAATTTTGAGACAATTGTGTAATCCAAGTGTTAACACCCTTTTTACTAATGGGGAAATAGATGAAGAAACTTGTTCAAGGTTATATGTACATCTAAGGAGTAGCAAAGTCCTGGTTCAAACCCCCGACTTTAGTGAAAAATAATTTCCAAGTTCGACTTGTACTAGGGGCACTATCAGGAGAAGGTATACTTTGCCCACTTGGGCAGTTTCAGGCATTTGCCTCCATTATTGCTGAAATAGTTCTAGGGTGTTGGTGGTTAATTTTTATTCAGGGATGGTGTCATTTTCCAGAGTGGAGCCTGTTACAACTGTTAAGAGTCGGGGTATGGCAACTTGTTATTGCACAGAAGTTGCAGGATTTGAGAAAGCCACAGTTAAGGTTACCTTATCAGTATTTGTTAAGAGTTCACATTGTTGAGACCTGTTGAGACATAGACCAGGCTAGGAGTTTGGTCACTTTCTGTCCTTTACTCTTTGGGTCAGTCCTGTGTAGATGTTATCCCCATTTTATAGTTAAGTGATTCAGAGGTGAAGTGACTGGCTTAGATTATATTCAGTAACCATCTTTTTCTCTTACCTAGAAAATAGGATGAGGAAGGTGAGCTTGAATTTTTTTTTCCTTCCTGGAAAATATTTACTGACTTGACTGACTGTGGAGCATGAGAGTGCCTGGGTTTACAAATCAAGAAAGTAGATGAAAACCTTGTAAGGACATTTAAGACAATCCTACAGCTTGATCAGTGGCAGTCCTGACCTGAACATCTTATAAAAACATTCCCTTCCCCGTGCCCTGTCTCCAAGCCCAATTGGGAAGAGTTGCCAGTAACCTGCCTTGGGCTGCTTTCTTGACTCTTTAAAAAAGAAAAAAAAAAAAATCAAATGCCTTAAACAGGAGGATTTCTGTCCCTAAGAAAACTCCTGGCTTAGAGTGGTTTCTAAGAACCCAGGTGGTTCTTTCCAGCTTTTCTGCCCTAAGAGTGTGGTCCACCCACCACCCCTCCCCAGTGAGCTGCCGCAGACCTCGGCTTCACACCCGTGTGCAGAGGCAGAAGATGGTTTGTTTTTTTCTTAAGAATAATGAATTATTTCACAGATGTGCCTCAGTAGCTTGAGTCTAATTGGGCAAAAGTAGATCACCTGCTCACACTTAAGCCAGTCATAGCAAGAGGGATGGAACCACAGAATCTGTTGAGGATTCAGCCAGAATTACTGAAATTAAATAGGGTAGAGATGATAACAGAAGAACTGAGTGGATAATCACCACTGTGATGTGTCCAGGCCTCACCTTGCCAGGCTTGACTGCAGCATTTAGTATTGCTGAGCACAGGCCCCCGACCTTATTTCAAAGTGGGAAAAAATTCACCCCGTAAATTCCACCATTTTAACACATAATTGAGTGGTTTTAAAATATTCACAAGTTTATACCACAGTTTCCACTATGCAGAATATTTTTAGCACTCCAGAGAAACCTCATAGCTATTAGCAGTCATTCCCCGTTCCCCTTCCCACCAACCCTAGGCAACTGCTAATCCCCATTGTCTTAATTTTTTAAATTTTTATTGAAGTAGAGTTGTTCCACATTGTCTTTAGTTTAGCCAATCAAAGACATTCTATCTAAATGAAGTCTTGGAATACATAGTCTTGTGACTGGCTGATCTCACTAAGCATGTGCATGCAGGTATTTCATTCCTCCTATTGCCAAGTGTCCATCGGATGGATGATAAACCGTATTTTATCCATTGATGAGTTGGGCATTCAGGTTTCCTTTTTTGGCTATTATGAATACTGTTTAAAATATTGTATACAAGTTTTTTGTATGGACATGTATTCAGATTGGGGCATATACATAGAAGTGGAATTGCTGGGGCATATGGTATCTCTTAGGTTTACCTTTTTGAGGAACCAACAGTTTTGCATAGCAGCCGTGCCATTTTACATTCCCACCAGTGATAAATGAAGGTTCCATTTTCCCCACGTCCTCACCAACGCGTATTGTTTTATTATAGGCATCCTGGTGGGTATGAAGTGATGTTTCATTGTGGTATTGACTTACGTTTCCCTTATGATTCGGACGTTGAGCATCTTTTCACATGCATCGGCCATTTGTATACCTTTTTTTATTTTGGCCAAGGGCTTACAGGATCCTAGTTTCCCAACTAGGGGTTGAATGTATGCCTCCTGCAATAGAAGCACAGGAGTTTTAACCACTGGAATGCCAGGAAATTTATTTATTTATTGAGAAATGTTTATTTAGATCCTTTGCCCATTTTTAATTGAGTTATCTACTGTTGAGGTGCAGGGGTTCTTTATATATTCTGCATACTAGATTCTCATCAGGTATATGATTTGCAAGGACTCCCATCTTGTGGGATTATATTTTTTTGTCCTGTGACTATAGCAGTCTTTATATGTGAAATTCAAGAAGGAAACAGCTGTGTTCCAAAGCAGACTCTCAGGTCCAAAAAATGAAGGTATTTTTTGAACTGCCGCCTTCACTCCAAAGCCCATCCATCTTGGCATCCAAAGATTAAGGACACGTTCTGCTTAGCTATTTAATAGAGTGGCAAGCTCTGCACCACTGATGCCACAGGGCAGTTGCCTATGAAACGACGTCTGCCGCGGGGCCCCAGCTTCACTTTCTCACATTTATCATCTTCGTCCGGGAGAGCGGTTGTCTGAGCATCCCTCTAGACTGTGCTCATGCTGTGCTGCCAAGGCTATGCTGGCAGGGCAAGAGCAGGCATGGCTTCAGACTCCAAGAGGAACGGCTTTTCAAAGCTATAGTTACTTTTGGCAGCAATGTCATAGTACTGAAGATTCTTTCTGGGGAAGACAGTTGACTTTGCCTTAACCTTTCTGTCCTTAACATCTACTTCGTTGCCACACAACACAATGGGGATGTTCTCACACTCGTACCAGATCTCTATGCCAGTTAGGCACATTGTTGTATGTAACTCTCAATTCAACATCAAACATCCAGACGGCACACTGAGCCTTGGATATAATAGTCATCTCTCAGTCCACCAAATTTCTCCTAATCAACTGTATCACATATGTTGAATTTAATAGGTCCTCTGTTGGTATGGAACTCAAGGAGATGGCCCTCAACACCCAAGGTGGTGGTGGTGGTTTAGTCGCTAAGTCGTGTCAGAATCTTGTGACCCTATGGACAGAGGAGCCTGGCAGGCTACAGTCCGTGGGATTCTCCAGGCAAGAATACTGGAGTGGGTTGCCATTTCCAAGGTGGCTACATAATCTCAGAGTCACCAGTCAGATGTTCTACCAGTTTAGTTTTTTCTAGTACCACCATCACCAGGCAATACAAGCTACTTGGAACTGAACTTGGGGTTCTCCTTGGTCAGCCATCGTGGTCTTATTTCCGGAAGTGTCTCCATGCCCATCTGACTGAGGGGCGGGTTTTATTATTTAATAGTTGTGTTTTGGTTGGTTGTGATAAATCCATTGCCTAGTTCAAGGTCATAAAGATTTACATTTAACATTTTTCTAAAAGTTTTAAATAATTTTAGTTCTTAAATTTAGCTCTGAACCATTTGAGTTACTTTTTTGTATGTTGTGAGATCTAAGCATTCCTCCTTTTAAAAGCTGTTCTAGACCTCTTCCTGGGCCTTCCCATTTTCTAAGACACCGTTTATCCATGTCTTTGCCTTATGACCACTCAGACTCCTTTGAGACCCTCTTTTCTACAGTTTCTCCTAGTAATGTCATCCAGTGACTCCCATTTTCATCTTCCACATCTCTGGAGTTTAGTGTTCCACCATTGCACAGATTCTCCTGTGCAGTCCCATCTAGACATACCACAGACACCCCAAGTTAAGCATGACTCACATGGAGTTCATCTTGCTCACAAACTGACCTCCCTGGCTTGTCTCAGGTCTGGTAAAAGCACCATACCCATTCCATCCCTCAAACTATCCTGAAGTTTAGCCCAGATACCCTGCTCCCTCTCCATCATCACACATTTCCAGTGAGTGCGGAAATCATGGAGACCTTTGGGGAAAACTTTTTTCATATTTTTGTCATGAAAAATTTTAAATGTGCAAAAGTAAAATAATGTAACAAACCCCAGTGTACCTATCACGTTGTACAGTTGCTAAGTCTTGTCCGACTCTGCAACCCCATGGACTGTGGCATGTCAGGCTTCCCTGTCCTTCACCATCTCAGAGTTGGCTCAAACTTATGTGCATTGAGTCAGTGATACCATCCAACCATCTAATCCTCTGGTGCCCCCTTCTGCCCTCTAATCTTTCCCACCATCAGGGTCTTTTCCAATGAGCTGGCTCTTTGCATCAGGTAGCCAAAGTATTGGAGCTTCAGCACCAGTCCTTCCAATGAATATTCAGGACTATTTTCCTTTAGGATTGACTGGTTTGATTTTCTTGCTGTCCAAGGGACTCTCAAGAGTCTTCTCCAGCCTCCAAAGTTCGAAAGCATCAATTCTTCGGTGCTCAGCTTTCTTTATGATCCAACTCTCACATCTGTATATGACTACTGGGAAAACCAAAGCTCTGAGTGTACAGACATTTGTTGACAAAGTAATGTCTCTGCTTTTTAATACACTGTCTAGGTTTGTCATAGATTTTCTTCCAAAGAGCAAGTGTCTTTTAATTTCATGGCTGCAGTCACTATCTGCAGTGATTTTTTAGCCCCCTAAAATGATGTCTCTCACTGTTCCCATTGTTTCCTCATCTATTTGCCATGAAGTGATGGGACTGGATGCCATGATCTTAGTTTTTTGAAGGTTGAGTTTTAAGCCAGCTTTTTCACTCTCTGACTTTCATCAAGAGGCTTTTTAGTTGTTCTTCACTTTCTGCCATAAAGGTGGTGTCATCTGCATATCTGAGGTAATTGATATTTCTCCCAGCAATCTTGATTCCAGCTTGTGCTCCAGCCTGGCATTTCGCATGGTGTACTCTGCATATAAGTTAAATAAGCAGGGTGACAATATACAGCCTTGACAAACTCCTTTCCCAATTTGGAACCAGTCTGTTGTTCCATGTCCAGTTCTAACTGTTGCTTCTTGATCTGCACACAGATTTCTCAGGAGGCAGGTCAGGTGGTCTGGTTCCCATCTCAGAATTTTCCACAGTTTGTTGTGATCACACAGTCAAAGGCTTTAGCATAGTCAGTGAAACAGAAGTAGATGTTTTTCTGGAATTCTCTTGCTTTTTCTATGATCCAATGGATGTTGGCAATTTGAGCTCTGATTCCTCTGCGTTTTTCTAAATTCAGCTTGTATATCTGGAAGTTCTCAGTTCATATACTGTTAAAACCTAGCTTGAAGGATTTTAAGTATTACGTTGCTAGCATGTTAAATGAGTACAACTGAGTGGTAGTTTGAGCATTCTTTGGCATTGCCTTTCTTTGGGATTGGAATGAAAACTGACCTTTTCCAGTCCTGTGGCCACTGCTGAATTTTCCAAATTTGCCGGCATGTTGAACGCAGCACTTTAACGGCATCATCTTTTGGGATTTGAAGTGGCTCGGCTGGAATTCCATCACCTCCAGCACCTTTGTAGTAGTGCTTCCTTTGACCCACTTGACTTCACACTCCAGGATGTCTGGCTCTTAAGTGAGTGATGACACCATTGTGGTTATCTGGGTCATTAAGACCTTTTTTTATACAGTTCTTCTGCGTATTCTTGCCACCTCTTCTTTTTATTTATTTATTTATTTATTTTTTTACCACCTCTTCTTATATCTTCTGCTTCTATTAGGTCCATACCATTTCTGTCCTTTATTGTGCCTATCTTTGCATGAAATGTTCCCTTGGTATCCCTAATTTTCTTCAAGAGATCCCTAGTCTTTCCCATTCTATTGTTTTCCTTTGTTTCTTTGCATTGTTCACTTAATAAGTGAAAAGAAATTCCTGTCCCATAGCTTCAGTAACTATCAGCTCATACATGGCCAGTCTTGATTTAATACCACTGTGTACTTATTCCTCTTAACCATACATAGCCTGACATCATATTTCATCCAAAAATACTTCAGTATATATGGATATGAACTTTTTAAGATACACGATCATAACAGCATATCAAAAACATGAATTCCTTAATGTTATGAAATACTAAAGTACTCAAATTTCTATGTCTTTATTTTTCACAAATTCATTTATTTGAAAATCCAAACAGGGTTTTATATTAAAGTTGGCATATTCCTTGAAGTCTTTTTGAGCTGGTAGGTTCCTCTCCATCTCTTTCCCATTCTGGCTTTTGCTAAAGTGTCATTTAACAGGTTTCTTTACCCTTTGTATTTCCTGTTAATTAGGAATAGACCTGGAAGAGTGAGTGAATTCAGATTTAATGGCAAGAAAACCTCACAGATAGTGTTGTGTGTTTTCATCAAAGATGCATCATGTCTGATTGTCTCTTTTTCTGTGTTGCAGCCATTGAAGCTCAGTGCTTAGACTGCTTATCGAAGCAATAAGCTCAGTGCTTATCCAAGTTTGCAACATGGTGATACCACCTTTTCACCATTCCTTTCCTTACAATACCTGAAATACCACTATAAACGGAAACTTATCTACATTACTGTTCATATTGGAAAGAGGAAAAGCGTCCAGATTTTTTGCCAGTTTTCTCAATAATGAGTTGGTTTACTCGCACCCTCCAAAAGTGACAAGTAGGCTGTGGTTTTTTATTATTGTTGTTAGTATCAGAGTTACTGAATTAAATACATTTTATGTGTTTCAGTTCATTGCAGTTATTAAACATCAGTGATGCTTTAATTGTCCTTAATTTTGTCCAGTGGCCGTCTCTTCAAGTTGGCTCCCAAGTCCTTTTGATACAACTCTTTTGATAGTAATATTTGGTAACTTCTTCGCTATCTAGTATGATAAGATGTTCCAAACATATCCTGTTCATTTTCTGCTCCAGACCTGGAGTCAGTTATTTTTAGGGGGATAGAACAAAACAACAAAATCCATTGTTCTTTTTAGTGATGAGAGGTAAATCTAGGCTCTAGAAGGCCCATTGCTGCTGTTTTGGTCATTGTTTCTAGGCCTTTTTAGGGCACAAAGCTAGGATACATAGTTTAAGATAAAACACACAGATACTTCTGTTCAAATTCAAGACTTCAGAGTATTTTGTTTTTAATATTTATTTATTTGGCTGTACCCGGTCTTATTTGCAGCATGTGTGATCTTTGATCTTCATTGTTTCGGCACACAGGATCTTCAGTTGCAGCATGTGGGGTCTATAGTTTCCGGACCAGCGACTGAACCCATGCCCACTGCAGTAGAAGTGTGGAATCCTAGCCACTGGGCCACCAGCAAGGTCCCTCCTTAAAGTTGACTTATGTAAAATAATTACGTAGTTCAGGTCTAATCGTTAAAACAAGATATATTCAGACAAGTCTAATTTCTGTTCCTGTATCATCCTCTGGCTTCCCAGGTGGCTCAGTGGTAAAAGAATCCACCTGCCAATGCAGGAGACATTGGTTCTATCCCTGGGTCGGGAAGATCCCTGGAGAAGAGAATGGCAACCCACTCCAGTATTCTTGCCTGGGAAATCACATGGACAGAGCCTGGAGGCTACAGTCTGTGGGGTCGCAAAAGAGTCGGACACGACTGAGCGACTCAACAACCACCAATCATCCTCTACCATATGCCCTTGCTTCCCACTGAGGGACTTTTTGGTTAATTTTTTTCCTTAAAAATTTTTTTTCAACAGATAAATAATGTTATATTCCCCCTTTCTTATATGAAGATAACATATTTCTCTGCTTACTCACTTAATACAGTCTGGAGATGTGTAATGCCCCTTTTACAGTACTGTTTTGTGTTATATTTATGTGTATTTCAAGTCTTTTGTATATAGTTCTTCTTACATAGTATAATTTTTATCTTTTAGATGTTTTTAAAAAAATTTTAGCTGCTTTTGGTATTTAAAAAGGTGTGTGTGTTTGCTCAGTGGTAGTGAGTAATTACCATTACTTTAAACGCCATTACTTTATAGTAATGCCTTTATATGATAAACTTAGTCTCTTCCAACCCCAAACTCCCAATTCATTGGCCTTTCTTAATTTTTCCCCAGCAGTCACTACTTTTCTCTGCCTTCATTTCCCTTCTCACACCTTAGGCTCCACTGTCCAGCACTGAAGCCACACCCCAGCTCGCTTCTCCCGCCTCCATCACTCTCACCAAGCACTCAACCAGCATGTGCACACAAGCAGCTGAACGTCACAGAGGACACCTGCCACCACGCAGCCAGAATCACTTGACAGTTTAGACCACGTTTCAGATGGGGCCCAAACCCTGCCGACCTCCCTGTTAGATTTCTCTGAAAGACTCGGCTTTCCTCTCTGCGTCTATTCCATACCATCACCTCTCCCATCTGCAGCACCCCATCTCCATCCTCATTGGTCACTTCCATTCAGACTTCATAGTCATGGAAGATGCAGTTGAGAGGAGCCCCCTTGTCTTCCTGCCACCTGCATATCCCCCAAAGGTGGGGGAACACCTCTCTTCTTTAGTCCAAGCCTTTGACTTGCTGTCCAGATCCATGCCGCTCAGCTCCTCTGAGACTAAACCCACAAGGTGTCCCCTTTCTCTCCTGCCTTATCCATTTCTCCTCTCCTGGATTGTTCCTGCCTGCAAACACACCAGGCCTCAAGAGCATCCTCCCTTGGCCCTTTGGAGTCACCACCCCATTTTTCTGCTCCCCTTTATGGTAGAACTACTCAAGGAACTTGTCTGTCTTCTCCATCATCACTTCCTCTTCGCCTAGTCTCTTCTCAGCCCATTCTAACAAGGAGGCTTTGCCTCTCCCCCACCTGTTGTTTAAGCCACAGTGGTGTACATCTTGCCAAAGTAAAAAATTCTGCCTCATCTCCTTTTTGCTCTCAACCAACCTCTTTTCTTAGATGTTGACAACCAGTATTGTATTCTGACTTTACCATCTACATGTGTGATTGCTCAGTTGTGTCTGACTCTGTGACCCTGTAGGGTGTAGCCTACCAGGCTCCTCCGTCCATGGGATTTTCCAGGCAAGAGTACTGGAGTGGGTTTTCTACTCCAGGGGATCTTCCCAACCCAAGGACTGAACCCGCATCTTCTCATTGGCAGGTGGATTTGTTACCACTGAGTCACCTGGGAAGCCCACCGTCTACATGACAGTGACTCAAATTCCTATCTCCAAGCAGAACTTCTCCCCTCAAATCCAGACTTAGGGCACTTAATAGACTTCACCAATCTAACAAAAATTTATTAATTTTTATAACAAAGAATCTTTCCCTCAAGCTTTCCCCATCTAAGTAAACAGGACCATCATCCACCAAAACCTTGATTTCTCTCTTTGCCCGTCCATCACTCCATTCACGATCAGTCCATCAATAAATTCTTTTGGTCCAATTTGAAAAATCTGTTTTGGACCCAACCAGTTTGCAGTGTCCTAACTACAGAGGACACAGACTCTATGAGATCCCTCAGACTCCTCAGCAGCCTCTGCAGCTCTCATTTGGACCCCACCTGCACCCAGTCACCCCTCTACTTTCAGACTTGGATGAAAGACCACTCTTGGGCCACGAGATCTGACTTCCTAAAAGGCAGCCCAGCGGCTGGTTAATTTGGTCCAGAACTGTGGAGACATTTGCTCCCTAGAAACATGGGGGACGGGAGATGAATGGTGAGGGAGCTGTGCTAGTGAACGCCTCTGCCTCCCAAGTTTCCTCCTTTCAGCCCTTCCAGAAAACTCTGTTGTGCCAAGGAAGTCCAGCCTGTGGATGGCCTGCGGCGTCTGCAGATGGTTGGGAAGCAGTAGCCGGCGTGTCAGGCATCCCGTCTCGTGACGCTGCCTCTTTCCCCTTCCTCACCCTTGTCACCCTGGGCTTGCTTAGATGAGTAAAGTTTCAGTCACTAAATCATGTCTGACTTTTGCAACACCCTGGACTGAAAAACATCTGCTTCACTGACTACGCTAACGTCGATGATAGTGTGGATCACACCAAACTATGGAAATTTCTTAAAGAGATGGAAATACCAGACCACCTTACCTATCTCCCGAGAAACCTGTATACGGGTCAAGAAGCAACAGTTAGAACCGGACATGGAACAACTGACTGGTTCAAAATTGGGAAAAGAGTATGTCAAGGCTGTCTCTTGTCGCCTTGCTTGTTTAACCTGTATGCAGAGTACATCATGCGAAATGTTGGGCTGGATGAAGCACAAGCTAGAATCAAGATTGCTGAGAGAAACATCAGCAACCTCAGGAATGCAGATGATACAACTATAATGGCAGAAAGCAAAGAGGAACTTGATGAGGGTGAAAGAGGAGAGTGAAAAAGCTGGCTTAGAAGGAGGAAAAGTGGAAGCAGTGACAGATTTTATTTTCTTGGACTCTGAAATCACTGTGGATGGTGACTGCAGCATGAAATTAAAAGATGCCAGCTCCTTGGAAGGAAAGCTGTGACAAACCTAGACAGCGTATTAAAAAGCAGAGACATCATTTTGCTGACAAAGGTCCATATAGTCAAGGCCATGGTTTTTCCAGAAGGCGTGTATGGATGGGAGTTGATTCATAAAAGAAGGCTGAGCACAAAAGAAGTAATGCTTTCCAATTGTGCTGGAGAAGACTCTTGAGAGCCCCTTGGACGGCAAGGAGATCAAACCAGTCAGTCCTAAAGGAAATCAACCCTGAATATTCATTGGAAGCTCCAGTACTTTGGACATCTGATGTGAAGAGGTGACTCATTGGAAAAGACCTTGATGCTGGAAAGATTGAGGGCAAGAGGAGAAAGGGCACCAAGAGGATGAGATGGTTGAATGGCACCATTGACTCAGTGGACGTAAGTTTGAGCAACCTCTGGGAGATAGTGAAGGATGAGGAAGCCTAGTGTGCCTCAATCCATGAGGGTCACAAAGAGTCGGACACGAATTAGCAACTGAACAGCAGTAACATGGACTGCAGCCCGTCAGGCTCCAATGTCCATAGGATTTCCCAGGCAAGAATATTGAGTGGGTTGCCATTTCCTTCTCCAGGGAATCTTCTCAACCCAGGGATTGAAACCCATGTCTCCTGTATTGGCAAGTGGATTCTTTACCACTGAGCCACCAGGGAATCCCCTCAGGTAAAATATCAGTACTTTAGTCCTTTCCTCAGCCTTTTCTTTCCCAAGGAACAAGGATAATACCAGTGTAAAACACAACCCCGATCCAAGCCAGTGTTCACTGTCTCTGGGGCAGTGCCTCAGAACACCTGTGAACCTGTGAGCAGTGCAGGTCTGGAGCCCCACCCGAGACCCGCAGAGTTGGATTGCTGGAGAAGGGGCTCAGGACTCTGATTTGAAAAGTTCTTCAGGTGATTCTTGTGCCCATAAAGTTTGAGGAAGAAAGAGTTTCTAGAGGGGAAAAACCTGCTGCTATCTTCCTCTCATTAACTCCCTGTTTGGTGGCGTATGAGGATGTGAATCTTGGAGCTGCAGCAACCGCTCTGTGACCATACGGCCAAATGTTGCCAATGCACAGGAGATGACAGAGCAGAAAGCCTGGGACAGCCCGAGCTGCAAGCTCATTTTAGAGCTACCAGATCTAGATACTTTTTATTTTTGTCTGGTAATATTACATGCAGCTGAAAACAGCCCTAACTGATTCCATGTGTGTATGCCCAGTTCGGTTCAGTTCAGTCGCTCAGTTGTGTCCGACTCCTTGTGACCCTATGGACTGCAGCACGCCAGGCCTCCCAGTCCGTCACCAACTCCCAGAGCTTACTCAAACTCATGTCCATTGCATCAGTGATGCCATCCAGCCATCTCATCCTCTGTTGTCCCCTTCTCCTCCCACCCTCAATCTTTCCCAGCATCAGGGTCTTTCCCATTGAGTTGGTTCTTTGCATCAGGTGGCCAAAGTATTGGAGTTTCAGCTTCAACATCAGTCCTTCCAATGAATATTCAGGACTGACTTCAGAATTGACCGGTTGGATCTCTTTGCTGTCCAAGGGACTCTCAAGAGTCTTCTCCAACACCACAGTTCAAAAGCATCAGTTCTTCAGTGCTCAGCTTTCTTTATAGTCCAACTCTCACATCCATACATGACTATTGAAAAAACCATAGCTTTGACTATACAGACCTTTGTTGGTAAAGTAATGTCTCTGCTTTTTAATATGCTGTCTAGGTTGGTCATAGCTTTTCTTCCGAGGAGCAAGCATCTCACCGCACCACCTACTGTTTTCTACCACTGAACCTTTGAAGGTACCAGCTTCCCTACTGGTACCATACCCCACAAAGTCTCCAGTAACTCTGTCTCTTCCTGGGGCCACCAGACAAAACTGGCCCTCGGAACCCCATGTCCTACGGAGATGTACTTTTCTTACAAAGTTTTATTTACTTTGGCTGTGCTGGGTCTCTTGCTGCCCAGGCCATCTTCTAGTTGCAGTGAGAGGGGACCGCTCTCCAGTTGCAGTTCCCGAGCTGCTCGTTGCGGTGTGTTCTCTTGTTGCAGAGCATGAGGTCTAGGGTGTGCAGACTTCAGTAGGTGCAGCACGTGGGCTCCGTAGTTGTGATTCCCGGGCTCTACAGCACAGGCTCAATAGTGGCCCATGGGCTTAGTTGCTCCTTGGCATGTGGGCTGTTCGCCAATCAGGGGTCAAATCTATTATCTCCTGCATTGGCAGGCGGATTCTTTACCATTGAGCCACCAGGGGAGCCCCTACCCACTACATTTAACAGAAAAAACGTTAGCCCCTCTCACTTCCTTTACCAAAGCTGGAGGTTTAGTCCAGCCAAGACTAGTTTCTCGAATGTTTTTCTTCTTACTAATGTCACTTTGTGGGACTTCCCTGGTGTTCCATTGGCGCTCCCAATGCAGGGGACCAGGGTTCAATCCCTGGTCAAGGAACTAGGTCTCTCCTGCCATAACTAAGACTCAGCGCAGCCAAACAAGTAAATAAAAATCACTTTGTGCCAAATATGACATACATATCTCATTTAATCCTCATGACAATATTTTACAAAAAGAAGACTGAAGCACCGAACAGTTCATGAGTTGTCCAAACTACTGCTGTCCATGATGGGAGAAGGCAGTGTCCATGGGGCCAGAGGGCGCTTCTCCCATGTTCCTGATGCAGCCCCAGTCCAGACACCTGGGCCCCCAGCAGGCACCACCGCTCAGCAAGGGCACCATTTCCACTCCCAGCACAGGGGCCCAGACCCCTCACAGTCCCTGGGCCCAAGAGGAACCTTTTGGGCCACTCTGACCTTTGGCTGTTCTGGAGCTGGGGTAACATGGTGGGACCTTGACAGGGTCTGTGCGGGAAGGGGCCAGCCAGAAGCTGGACGTTTCCCCAGAGAGTTTTAGCGACTGAGGGCACAGTGGTCACTGCTGGGCAGTGAGTCAGTACTGACTGCTGTTTCTTATTCTTCCTTGCCTGCCCATATGTTCTGAATTTCCCACACTGCCCGTGTATTCCTTGAATGAGCTGGGAGGGAAGTGTTTGGGTGGGGGCAGTGTTTGCCTTCTAAACACAAATGTTTTGCCTGCTCACTATAAAAATGTTATTTGAAACAATTTAAGGATTAGAAACAGAGTAAACGTGAAAATCCCCGTCACCTCTCCAGACCTTCTCTCCTCCCAGAGACAGCCACAGCCATGCTGATGTGGAGCCCTCAAGCCACAAGAAAGGCCTGAGGGGAAAGAGCTGAGCCCAAATGTGTCCAGTCTCCAGCTTCCTCAGTCCCCTTGGCTCTGCTCCTGCGGTCTCTTTTCCAAACCAGTTGAGAAGCTCAGCCCCTTTCTGGAATCTACCCTGAAACTCATGTGCCCTGAGTGTTGGTCAGCCAAGTGGACTTCACAAAGGGTTTGGAAGTTCCTTGAAGGGTTCACATGGTACCGCACGCAGCAAACAATTTTAAGCAGCATCTCTGTGATGGGTTCAAAGTCCTTTCACCCACCTCTGCCAGTAAGAAGTGCCCCGTGGTTCTTTGCCCCATACATCCCACCATTTTGCCCCTGGCCCATCCTTCCCCAACTTGGGAAATTAAAATTCTCCTCCCTTCTCTCCCCAAGCAGTTCAGCTCCCCTGCTCCTCATGGAGCCAACACAAAGGCCTTCCATGGTCCTGGGCCTGCCCTCCGTGGCAGGCATCTGTGGTTGTACAGTTCGTTTTTTCCTTCTGGTCTCATGGATTGGGGTTGGCGATCTCATCAGGAGGCTTTTGCTTACATCTGGGTTACACGCTTAACATATATAAATAGTTCGGGGGTGGAATTTTCATTTGTTTGCACAAGTGAGATCTTGTTGTACTGAGTGTTCAGCAACAGGCTGGTTTCACTCAGCCTAAAGGACAGACGTCTTAAAGGTCACCAGTAACAGTGGCTGATCTTCTTAAGAACATAGCTTGTGCTGGGCACTTAATATCTGCGCTATCCCAACCTGATCGCCACTAGCCACACGTGGCTCCTCAGCTCTTAAAATGTGGGTGGTGCTACTGAGGAAGAAGGTTTACATTTTTATTTAAAGTTTTAAAATTCATTTATCCGGCTGCACCAGGTCTTAGCTGCAGCATGTACGATTCAGTTCCCTGCCCAGGGATCAAACCTGGGCCCCCGGCATTGGGAGTGGAGTCTTTGCCTCCGGACCACCAGGGAAGTCCCTAATTTTAATTCAATTTAAAAATAAAATATTTGCTAAATACTTTATTTTTTGGTAAGACTATGTTTTATTACATTGCGTAAGAGCTCCAACCAATGCATTCTAAAGGAGATCAGCCTGGGATTTCTTTGGAAGGAATGATGCTAAAGCTGAAACTCCAATACTTTGGCCACCTGATGCGAAGAGCTGACTCATTGGAAAAGACTCTGATGCTGGGAGGGATTGGGGGCAGGAGGAAAAGGGGATGACAGAGGATGAGATGGCTGGATGGCATCACCGACTCAATAGACGTGAGTTTGAGTGAACTCCGGGAGTTGGTGATGGACAGGGAGGCCTGGTGTGCTGTGATTCATGTGGTCGCAAAGAGTCAGACATGACTGAGCGACTGAACTGAACTGAACTGAAGACGTTGTATAGCTGAAATGTGCTATAGGTATAAAATATACACCAGATTTTGAAGACCTAGTAAGAGAAAAAGAGTGAAAAGTAGCTCGATAATTTTTATATTGATTTCATGTTACAATGATATTTTGGATATATTAACATATATATTATTAAAATTAATTCTACCTGTTTCTTTTTACTTTTTTAACATGGCTACTAGAAATCTTAAAATCATAATGCAGGTTGTATTATTTTTCTGTTAGCGCTGCTTTATACATTACCTCATTATTCCACAGACTTGTTCAACAAATGTTTATTGAATAGCTGTGCCAGCTGAAATGACTGAAACAGATCAAAATCCTGCCCTTAAAGAGTTTCCATTCTAGGTTCCAAATTTTTTTACAATAACTGTATCAGGTAGATACTGTTGTTAGCCCATCTATAAAATTAGATGAGGAAACAGAGACACAGAAGAGTTAAATAACTTTCCCAAAGTCACAGAGCTAATGAACGGCTGAGCTGGGATTTGGATTCCAGCATTCCAAGTCCACTGAGGTTAAGTTTTGTATTGTACAGTATTAATGTATTAAAATTTATCCAACCAGGCCTCTACTGTTGGATGCTATATAGGAAGCAAACAATAAATGTTATGAGAACAAGTAAACTGTGGTTGAGGGCAAATATAGACGTTGAAAAGAGACAAGCTTCAGGTCAAAGGTCATAAGCAGGGCCAGGGATAAGACAATAAGGGACATGTTCAGAAAAGATGCTCAACATCACTAGTTATTCGAGAAATGCAAATCAAAACTATTGATACAATGAAATATCTGATCTCACACTGGTCAGAATAACCATCATTAAAAATTCTACAAATAACAAATTCTGGAGAGCATATGGAAAAAAGGGAACCCTCGTACACTGTTGGTGGGAATGTGAATTGGTTCAGCAACCATGGAAAACAGTATGGAGGGTCCTCAAAAAACTAAAAACAGAATTACCATATGATCCAGCAATCCCACTCCTGGGCATGTATCCAGACAAAACTCCAATAAAAAAAGACATACATTCCCTACGTTCATGTGCTTTATGCTGTGCTTTATGTCAAGTCCGGCCGGTTTCATTCATACCCCGTGGACTGTAGCCCACCAGGCTCCTCTGTCCATGGGATTCTCCAGGCAAGAATACTGGAGTGGGTTGCTGTGCCCTCCTCCAGGGGATCTTCCCAACCCAGGGATCAAACCCAGGTCTCCCGCATTGCAGGCAGATTCTTTACCATCTGAGCCACCAGGGAAACCCAAGAATACTGGAGTGGGTAGCCTTTCTCTTCTCCAGGGGATCTTCCTGACCCAGGAACTGAACCTCGGGCTCCTGCACTGCAGGTGGATTCTGTACGAGCTGAGCTACCAGGGAAGCCCCGTGTTCACAGCAGCACCATTCACAACAGCTGAAACAACCTAAGTGTCCATCAGCAGGTGGATGGATACGGATGCATGAGATGCATGTATCAGCTCAGTCCAGTCGCTCAGTCGTGTCCCACCCTTTTTGACCCCATGGACTGCAGCACGCCAGGCCTCCCTGTCCATCACCAGCTCCCAGCGTTTACTCAACCTCATGTCCATTGAGTCGGTGATGCCATCCAACCATCTCATCCTCTGCCATCCCCTTTTCCTCCCCGCTCCAATCTTTCCCAGCATCAGGGTCTTTTCAAATGAGTCAGCTCTTTGCATCAGGTGGCCAAAGTATTGGAGTTTCAGCTTCAACATCAGTCCTTCCAATGAATATGCCAGACTGAATTTCCGTAGTTTATTGTGATCCACACAGTCAAAGGCTTTGGCATAGTCAATAAAGCAGAAATAGATGTTTTTCTGGAACTCTTGTTTTTTTGATGATCCAATGGATGTTGGCAATTTGATCTCTGGTTCCTCTGCCTTTTCTAAAACCAGCTTGAACATCTGGAAGTTCACGGTTCATGTATTGCTGAAGCCTGACTTGGAGAATTTTGATCATTACTTTGCTAGTGTGTGAGATGAGTGCAATTGTGGGGTAGTTTGAGCATTCTTTGGCATTGCCTCTCTTTGGGATTGGAATGAAAACTGACCTTTTCCAGTCCTGTGGTCACTGCTGAGTTTCCAATTTTTTGGCATATTGAGTGCAGCACTTTCACAGCATCACCTTTTAGGATTTGAAATAGCTCAACTGGAATTCCATCACCTCCACTAGCTTTGTTTGTAGTGATGCTTCCTAAGGCCTGCTTGACTTCACTTTCCAGAATGTCTGGCTCTAGGTGAGTGATCACACCATCGTGATTATCTGGGTCATGAAGATCTTTTCTGTATAGTTCTTCTGTGTATTCTTGCCGCCTCTTCTTAATATCTTCTGCTTCTGTTAGGTCCATATCATGTATGTCCTTTATTGTGCCCATCTTTGCATGAAATATTCCCTTGGTATCTCTAATTTTCTTGAAGAGATCTCTAGTCTTTCCCATTCTATTGTTTTCCTCTATTTCTTTGTGTTGATCACCGAGGAAGGCTTTCTCCTTGCTATTATTTGGAACTCTGTGTTCAAATGGGTATATCTTTCCTTTTCTCCTTTGCCTTTCACTTCTCTTCTTTTCACAGTTATTTGTAAGGCCTCCTCAGACAGCCATTTTGCCTTTTTTGCATTTCTTTTTCTTGGGGATGGTCTTGATGCCTGCCTCCTGTCCAATGTCCAATGTCCTGTACAATGTCCTCCGTCCATAGTTCTTCAGGCACTCTGTTTATCAGATCTAACCCCTTGAATCTGTTTCTCACTTCCATTGTATAATCGTGTCCAAGATCCTGGACACTGATGAATGTATTTCAAGCCCAAGTACCCTGCCTGTGGCTTTGGCCCCACTCTTCAGTCACTCACCCAGGCTCAGAACCTTAGAGACCTTTTAAAAATGTATTTATGTATTTATTTTGGCTTTGCTGGGCCTTCATTGCTGTGTGCGGGCTTTCTCTGGTTGTGGTGAGTGGGGGGAGGGGGGGTTACTCTCAGCGGCTGTGCACGGGCTTGTCCTTCGTGTGGCCTCTCGTTGCAGGGCGTGGCCTCTCGGCACATGGGCTTCAGCAGTTGTACCCTGCAGGCTCCATAGTTGTGGCGCATGAGCTTAGTTCTTCCATGGCATGTGGCATCTTCGTGCATTGGCAGGCGAATTCTTAACCACTGGACCAACCAGGGAAGCCTTAGAGCCTTAGAGACCTTTGAATCACTCCCCTCCTCTTAGACATGTCTACCTCAGCTTTCAAACTCCATCTCCAGGGCATGCTCCTCCAGGAAGTTTTCCCTGACGCCCTCACCAGCCTAGTTCAGCGCTTATCTCACCAAGCCTGGAGTTATAGACATTCACATGCACTGCAGAGCTCAGGGGCAGGGCCAGGCCCAGCACCGAACAAAGGCCCGGGCCGGTTTCATTCAGCCAGAGCCCAGCAGGCCCTGAGATCGGCCTTCTCTCTCAGGACTTCTGCCCCTCGCCTGCGCTCTGGCTGCACGCGCTCCCTCCCAGGTCACTCCACACCTCCTCTGTGGTCTCTCCATCAACCTCCTCCAACTCACCACCTCTGTGAGATGACACCTACCTTCATTTAGGTTCCTTCAACCATTACATATAGCAAAGACTATAGGTAACATTACTGCAATGTATATTTGAAAGTTGCCAAATGTACAATAGATGGTAAAAATATACAATATACAATATATACAAATATACAATAGATAGTAAGAGTTTTCATGGCAGGGGGAAAAATTTGAAACCATGTATGCTGACAGATGTTAACTAAACTTATTATGGTAATCAATTCCCAATATATCCAAACATTGAATCGAATAAAATGAGTACAATGTTATATGCTGATTACATCTCAATAAATAAGTTTGAAAAGTATACTGGGCCCTCTTTTGCATGCTTGGCTCAGTCCTGGGTGCTAGGGATATAATGGTAAATAAAACAACAGGTTCCCCATGTCTCCTGCATTGGCAGGAGCCGGCAGGGAAGCCTGGATTCCAGGAATTGTAATGGAGGATTCTCAGTGACACTGGTTTCTGGATAGAAAACATAATTTGATGTTATAGTCACATCATCTGGATTCTTAATGGGAAATGCAATTTAGTAAGTCGATGTGTATGCGTGCTCAGTTGCTCGGTTGTGTCTGGCAAAAACAGAAAGGAGAAAAAAGCAAAAGAGAAGGGATAAAAAAAGGCAGGTTCCATCTATTACAAAGCTCACACTCTATGGGGAATCTGACATTAAACCCAGAAGCCACTAATGGCCTCACAACTGCAAGCTGAGTCCTGCAGAAAAAGAGCGTGGTTGAAGGATCAGACTGCGGGGGACTGCCCTTGTGGCCTCCCTGCTTCCACTGCAGGGAGCACGGGTTCGATCCCTGATCGGGGAACTATGATCTCCCATGCTGCATGCCATGTCGTACAGTCAAAAAAAAAAAAAAAAAATTGAAATCAATAAATGGCTTTCTAAAAAGAATCAGACTGTGGGAAGGAGGGACAAATCGGGAGGTTGGGATTGATATATACACCCTACTATATACAAAATAGATAACTAATAAGGATCTACTGTATAGCTCAGGGAACTCTACTCAATATTCTGTCATGACCTATATGGGAAAGGACTTTAAAAAAAGAGTGGATATATGTATATCCACTGGTTCACTGTCCTGTACTCCTGAAACTAAAACAACACTGTAAATCAACTATTGTGGTTCAGTTGTGTCTACTCTCTGTGACCCCACGGACTGCAGCACGCCAGCCTTCCCTGTCCTTCACCATCTTTCGGAGTTTGCTCAAACTCACATCCATTGAATCAGTGATGCCATCCAACCATCTCATCCTCTGTCATCCCCTTGTCTTCCTGCCTTCAATCTTTCCCAGCATCGGGGTCTTTTCCAATGAGTTGTCTCTTCCCATCAGGTGGCCAAAGTATCAAAATGATTTTTAAAATGTACAGAACAGAAAGGCATGATTAATAAAAAAAAAAAAAAGATGAAGAACCAGACGGTGGTCTCCTGAGGCCAGTATGGGGTGTGGAGGGGCCAGGTGAGGGACTGAGGCCGGGGAGAGGATGTCAGCCAGGGGGAACTGCTGGAGGGCCAGAGTGGAGTGTGATGGGAGGAAGGCCGGCTGGAGACTGAGGGCCCACATGACACAGACCCTGCGTGCACGTGAAGGCCTGCTCTCCCCTGCTGGTCATCCCCTGCTCCAGACCTTCCATGGAGCCCTCTGTTGGCCTCTGTGGCCCTTAGTTGGCCTTCGAGGTCTGCTCTGCAGGGAGAAACCTGAAGGTCATTCTCCTCTCCTTTCCCCTCTTCACCCCTCCATGTCCAGCCAGAAACATTTATCAAACGTCTCTGGTAACCAGACAACTGGGCATATATACACAGAAGGCATGTCTGGGCTTATACACAGCGGGCAGCCGAGTGGACGTAGCTCCTGCCCTTTTGGAGGTGACGGTCCGCCTGTGTCCTGAACGGCTCCCTCCAGCTCTCCAGCCATCACCTTTCCAGTCTAGCCCAGCCTTCACCTTGATCGCCAGTGGCTTCCTGTCTCCAACCCCACGAATGTTCCTCATGTGCTCTTCTCTACACTGAAACAAGGAGCACAGTTTAAAGATACAACTCTGCATTTCTTACGTCTGAGTCGTCCTGCGGCTGTTCATGTCTCGGTCTTGTGTTTGTTTCCTCTGTAGCATCACAGTCTGTAATTATTATCTTTTAAATATTTATTTATTTGGCTGCACCAGGTCTTCATTGCAGCAGGCATACTCTTAGTTGAGGCATGTGGGATCTAGTTCCCTGACCAGGGATGAAACTTGGGCCCCCTTGTATTGAGAGCACAGAGTCTTAGCCACTGGACCACCACAGAAATCCCTCAGTCTTTATTCATCTGTTTACTGGCTTAGGTAAAAACAGAAGCTCTGAAAATTATGGCAAATTGAACATATGCATCTAATTTCACTCCCTCCCCAAAGTTCACTAAAACTACAGTAAAGGGATTTTGTTTAAGGCACAAACCCTTTAACATGAGCAGAATGAGGGAGAAGACAAGACTAGGGCATTGGAAGCTGGAAAACAGATGGTCGGGTGGTAACTACACTGCAAACCCAAGGAAACCACTGCCTAACCTGGGTGTGGGGAAGGAAAGCCAACACAGTTTAGACCCCCGGCTCCCCTAAAAGGCTCAGGTACCTCTTTAAACGGGGGTGTGAATACGAAAAAAGGAGAAGAGGTTGGAAGATGTTTCTGGATCAGAACTGTTAGGTCCCTACGTCCCTTCCCCAGTCCTGGAAGGAAACTGGAGGTTTATTCTCTAGACAGAATTAAACAGGATCACTGGGACGGTAGACCATTGGCATAGTAGAGGGCGGGGGTATCTTTCCCAAATCAGGTGGTGAAGCGACTGTATACACTGGGAGGGCTGAGCCACCTCCCAGCCTGTCTCCCAGCTTGCCTTCCAGAAAGCTGGCAGCCATGGCTGCCTCCAGGAGGTAAGAATGGGATGTTCTTTTAAAAAGAAACCAACATCAACAACAAAAAATCCTTGAAATTAAAAATTCAACTGGGACTTCCCTGGTGGCCCAGTGGTTAAACATCCACCTGCCAATGCGGGGGACACAGGTCCAGGAAGATTCCACAAACCGAGGGCAACGAAAGCCATGCAATTACTCACGGTTACTGAGCCCAGGCTCTAGAGCCCAAGAGCCGCAACTACTGAAGACCATGAGCCTTAGAGCCCATCCTCTGTAACAAAAGAAGCCACTGCAATGAGAAGCCCATTCACCATAACTAGAGAGAAGCCCCCATTCACTGCAATTGGAGAAAGCCCTGGCACGGTAATGAAGACCCAGTACAGCCAAAAACATAAAATAAGCCAATAACTTAATTAAAACTTCAGTGGAAGGGTTGGAAGACAAATTTGAGGAAATCTTCCAGAAAGTAAAACAAAGAAAAACAGAAATAGAAAAGCAGAGAGAGGGGAAAAAAAGAAAATTAGAGTACTACTCCGAGACACTCAACATCTGAATAACAGAAATTAAAGAAAGAGAAAGCAGAAACAGAGAGGAAGTGTCATCAATTAAAAATCGAAGAAAATTCCCAGAACTGAAGGACATAATGTTTTCATGTTGAAAGGTGTCTCCAAGGCAAAAATATACAATGGAGAAAAGACAATCTCTTTAACAAGTGGTGCTGGGAAAACTGGTCGACCACTTGTAAAGAATGAGACTAGAACACTTTCTAATACCATACACAGAAATAAACTCAAAATGGATTAAAGATCTAAATGTAAGACCAGAAACTATAAAAGTCCTAGAGGAAAACATAGGCAGAACACTCTCTGACACAAATCACAGCAAGATGCTCTATGACCCACCTTCCAGAGTAATGGAAATAAAAGCAAAAATAAACAAGTGGGACCTAATTAAACTTAAAAGCTTTTGCACAAAGAAGGAAACTATAAGCAATGTGAAAAGACAGCCTTCAGAATGGGAGAAAATAATAGCAAACGAAACAACTGACAAAGAATTAATCCAAAATATACAAGCAGCTCATGCAACTCAATACTAGAAAAATAAATGAGCCAACCAAAAAACGGGCCCAAGAACCAAAGACATGTCTCCAAAGGAGACTTACAGATGGCTAACAAACACATGAAAAGATGCTCAACATCACTCATTATCAGAGAAATGCAAATCAAAACCACAGTGAGGTACCATCTCACGCCAATCAGAATGGCTGCCATCAAAACGTCTACAAACAATAAATGCTGGAGAGGGTGTGGAGAAAAGGGAACCCTCTTACCCTGTTGATGGGAATGCAAACTAGTACAGCCACTATGGAGAACAGTGTGAAGATTCCTTAAAAAAGTGGAAATAGAACCACCTTACGACCCAGCAATCCCACTGCTGGGCAAACATACCAAAGAAACCAGAATTGAAAGAGAAATGTGTACCCCAATGTTCATTGCAGCACTGTTTACAATAGCCAGGACATGGAAGCAACCTAGATGTCCATCGACAGACAAATGGATAAGAAAGCTGTGGTACATATACACAATGGAATATTACTCACGTATTAGAAAGAATGCATTTGAGTGAGTTCTAAAGAGGTGGATGAATCTGGAGCCTATTATACAGAGTGAAGTAAATCAGAAAGAAAAACACCAATACAGTATATTAATGTACATATATGGAATTTAGAAAGATGGTAATGACCACCCTATATGCAAGACAGCAAAAGAGACACAGATATAAAAAACAGATTTTTGGACTCTGTGGGAGAAGGCAAGGGTGGGATGATTTGAGAGAATAGCACTGAAACATGTATATTACCATATGTGAAATAGATCGCCAGTCCAGGTTCGATGCATGAAACAGGGCACTCACAGATGGTGCACTGGGAGAACCCAGAGGGATGGGGTGGGGAGGGAGGTGGGAAGGGGGTTCGGGACGGGGTGGGGGGGGAACACGTGTACACCCATGGCTGATTCATGTCAATGGATGGCAAAAACCATCACAATATTGTAATTAGCCTCCAATTAAAATTAGTTAATGAATTAAAAAAACAAAAAAGGTGTCTCCAAGTGCTCAATGCCATGGATGGAAATGGACCTGTCCCAAAGGTACCATCTTGAGGTATCAGAGTTTGGGGGTGGCAGGTTGGGGGGAGGTGCGCAGGGGCCAGGAGATGCAGAAAAGACCCTGTAGCTTCCAGAGCAGAAAAGAGACCCCACACAAAGCACCAGGGATCAGGATGCCTTTGGACTTCTCACAACAACACTGAAAGAAAATAATCTCCAATGAGAGTTTTTTAATAATGAGAGCAAAACTCCTGTCACTTACGATGTGCCAGGCACTGTTCTAAGAGTTTTTATATATCCTGTACTGAGCCACATTATTAAGGGCGAAGATAGAATGAAGATATTTGCAGACTTGTAAGGTCTCAAAAATCCTCGTTCCCAAGAAACTGTTGGAGGAGGTACTCCACTGAAAGGAAGGGCAAAAAGAGAAGCAGTCCCAGGGATATCCAATGGAGGAGTAAGGTGAGAGATGCCCCTGAAGACCCCAGGATCAGGAAGGGGCTCACTTGGAAGCCTAAGCTTCTGATTCCTGCAACTCTCCCCAAGGCTCTGGCATGCTGGGGTGGGGGTGGGGTTGTAAGTGTTCTCTAAGGAGGCGGGGAAAAGCCAAACAGAAGAAAGCATTTCCGCTGGATTGTCCAATCAGAGCTCAGAAGAATAGATCCTGAATCTCCAGGATCTCAAGCTCCAGGAATTTATTGATTTATCAATCCAAATTAAATATACCTAACTTTGTATACCTATTTTTTTAAGGGCCCCCAGATTGTATAAACTTGAAACCCTACAAAGTCTGGATCTTTCCCTGCTCAGAATGAGATCTGTTCACCAAATAGAAAGGGCCGATACTCCAGACTGGAATAGAAGGTAGACTCCAAAGAAAGTTCCCTTTAAGAAGATGGAACTGACAGAAAACCCGATGTGGTGGTCATGGAGCTCGTCTCCCAGAGCCCTCTCCTAGGAAGGGCTGGTGGCCCCACTGTGGAGGAGTTTGGACGGCGGACCACCTCCAGCTGTTAGCACCTTCAGGGCCGGTCTCTGATGCAGAGAGCTGCATTGAAAATGCAGATCCTTCCTGGTGCAGCCCGTAGCGGGGACTGAGTCAGGCATAAAGGCCTGGCCATTTCAGCGGGCTTCAGGACACTCTTAGATGGGCCATACTTGCTCCAGGGCTCCCTACCAGGCAAGCAGAAGCTTCCCAGGCCTCAGTACAGTTCCTTTCGCCCTGCCCCCTCGGCTTCCACCCACTGCCACTTCAGAGGTGTTGATCCCTAGTAAACATCTCTGTCTCCATCTCTGCTGCCAGAGACCCCAACCTGAGACACCTGATTCATAGGAACCTCTTGAGAAGAGATTCAGCTAACCAGCGGAGGGTGGAACATATACAAACTAAGCAAGTGACAAAACAGGACAACTGCTAACTCTGGGGAAAACAAAAAGGGGTACAGGAAAGGACAGATAATCACAGCGTACATATAGTAATGCACACAGTGGCTACTGAGCTAAGCAAGATCGTGCTGGCAATTTGGAGATGGGGGGCTTATGTGTATGATGGCGCAGAGGATGGGGAAAGAGAATTAAAACTATCTTCCATAGTAGAGAATCAAAAGGCAGTCTTTAAACAGAAACATCTAGGGACTGCAGGGGGCACGGGACCTATCCCTGGTAGAGGAACTAGGATTCCACATGCTGTGAAGCAAAAAAAACAACAACTTTTTAAACCCCCCTAAAACCCTGAAACATCTAGAAGTGGCAAGATGAGAAGATCAGAGATGATGGAGATGAATCTAAAATATAGTCAGTTATAAGAGCTGAAAGTGTCCATAGATGTGTCTGTGAATGTGGAGATGAGGGAAAAGCGTAGTGGACCAGACCACCTTCTGTTTTCATGGAAAACCTTACAATACTTGGTATGTCTTTAAACCACGTGTAAGTATCACTTCTGTTTTTTTAAAAGAATATAAGCTTTCTGGTGGCAGGGACCATGAGAGTCTGGTTCTATAAAATCCCCACTTGAAGTAGGTGTTCAAAAAGTTATTTGTTATTTGAATAATTGAAGTCACCTTACTTGAAGCTCTGAACAGCTCCTCATAAGGCATACATAGTGTGATGATCACAATGCTTGTGATGCCTCAGGGACTGCAGGTGGGGTCTGGCCCTGCAAACTCCTCTCCCTGACTCCTCCTCTCATGCCTCTTTCAGGTGCTCACAGGCACACTGCTCCTTTCTGCCTCAGGAACATTTGCACATGCTGTTCTACCTAAAAAGCTCTTCACCAACATCACCTAATTCTCTTCCATAAATCAGACTTCAGCTCAAATGTCACTACCTCCAGGAGGTCCTCCCTGTCTTCTCTCTCCCTGTCTTTACCACCAGCAGGCTTATCCCAGGATCCCCAAGGACCTTGTAGGTTATGTTACTACATTTACTCCTTATCTAGAAGACAGGGAGCCACCAAAGTGTTGCCAGCCAGGAAAGAGAAGATCGAACATTCTGGTAGGTCTGGGGCTCAGAGAATTATGAACAGTGGCAAGCAGCTTACTTGGGACACAGATGACCCTTGCTCAACAAAAAGCGGCCTCATCCTACCTCCCCAGGGTACCTCGGTAATTCCCTATGTGTATTTTCCAGAATGGGGCATGGCTACCACTGGGCATGGGGGATAATTTTAGTGGCATATGGCCAAATATTTTTCAGAGTTACATATTTTCTTAATGTACTAAGTCACTGCAGTCGTGTCCGACTCTTTGTGACCCTATGGGGTGTGGCCCGCCAGGCTCCTCTGTCCATGGGATTTCTCAGGCAAGAAAACTGGAGTGGGTTGCCATTTCCTTTTCCAGGTATCTTCCTGACCCAGGGATCAAAATGGAGTCTCTTCTGTCTCCTGCATCGGCAGGCAGGCAGGCAGGTTCTTTACCACTAGTGCCGCCTTGGAAGCCCTAACTTTTATTTATTTATTTGACTGTGCTGGGTCTTTGTTGCTGCGTGGGCTTTTCTCTAGTCGCAGCGAGTGGGGGCTACTCTCTAGCTGCAATGTGCAGACTTATTGCAGTGGCTTCTTGTTGCGGAGCACAGGCTCGAGGGTGGGCAGACTTCAGCAGCTGTGGCTCGTGGGCTCAACAGTTGTGGTTCCTGGGCTCTAGAGCACAGGCTCAGTTGCTGCATCACATGGGCTTAGTTGCTCGGCAGCATGTGGGATCTTTCCAGATCAGAGATAGAACCCATGTCTCCTGCATTGGCAGGCGGATTCTTTACCACTGAGCCACCAGGGAAGCCCAAAGACTTACATATTTATTTCAACTGGTATTCAAAAATAAAACTTTCATACTAAACCCATGATTTCATGGCCATTATTGCTTAGGACAAACTTCATGAGGTTGATACTCAATTGACCAACTAAGATTTGCAGCCTCTTGGTCAAGTCAAATTTGTCACACACCCTAAAAATCCCTCCACGTCTTTCTCTATACAAGTCTCCTGCCTGAAACGCCTTTCCTACCCCCTGCTTTGGAAATTCTATGTACCCTTCAAAGTCCCAGTTGAATCCCTGTTCAGGAACGTGGCCTTCAATTAGGGTAGGAGGTTGGCATAGTGGTTAAAAGCCGAGACTTATCAAATGAAAGTTTAGGCTTTGGGTGATAATGATGTATCAATGTAGGTTCACTAATCGTAACAAATGCATCATTCTATGTGTGAGATGTTCAAAGAGGGAGGAGGTTATGTGTTGGGGCAGTAGGCATAGGGAAATACCGCATCTTAGCTTGATTTTGCTGTGAATGTAAAAATGCTGTAAAAAAATAAAGTCTATTTGGGGGAAAAAGAAAAAAAAAAACAAGGGAGTTCCCTGGTGGCCAAGTGGTTAGGATTTTAGGTTTTCACCGCAGAGGCTGCAGTCAGTCATTGGTGGGGGAACTGAGATCCTGCAAGCCCCATGCTTGGCCAAAAAAAAAAAAACCAAGGCTTAGAAATTTTTTTTTTTGGCTTAGAAATTTGATCCTTAGCTAGCTGTGTGACTTTGAGCAAGATACTTAACTTCTCTGAACTTATCCTCATCTGTTGGATAGGAATAATAGTGCCTACTCTTAGAGGATTGTGAGAATTTAACGTCATCATGCATATAAAAGTAATCAGTAAATGTCTACCATACAGTAAGCCGTCTTCAAAAGTAACCTGTTATTTTCATGAGTATGGGAAGCAACGAATACGACTTTCCCTACTTACTTTAATTATTCGTCTTTGTACGCCTTTCACATAGTACGTGCTTAGGAAAAGCTGGCTGGTTGTTGAATTTGCTGCCTTTGGAAGGGGCCATTCTCATCCACACCTCCACATCTCCTTATTCAGTGAGCAACAAGATGCTGGCGCTTATTGGATGTCCACACCCGAGTTCCATGCCTTCCTGAGTAGGATCCACGGTGCCTGGGGGAAGCCCTGGTGACCGCTCCGCCGCCACCATGGCAGCTTCAACCCCATTTCTGGAAGCTAGCTCGGGAGGAGCAGGGTGTATAAAGTCAGACTCCCCAAGGGCGGCCCTCCCGATGTCTTCGGGGACCTGTTCTCCCGCCCGGGCCGTGAGGAGTCTCTCCAGGAACCCGGCAAGGCGCTGCTCCCGGGGGCCACACGGTGGCGGCGTAGAGCCAAGCTCCGCGCCCCACCCGGGAAGCGCTGGCAGAGCCAGAGCCCCAAAAGGTGGTCTCCTGCTCCCCACCCTTTTGCCAGGACATGGCACGGCATCCAGGCCGAGAGAACCGCGGGCCTAACCTCACTTCATTACCTCCGACTGGACCCTGGACTCCCGACCCTAGGCCGGGCACCCCCGGTTCGCTTGACTCGCTCTGCACGCCCGACAAACGCTGCCGGGGCTACCCCGCCGTGCCGCCAATCCCGCGCAGCACACCTGGCGGGTACCGGGCCAGCTCGTGCTCAGAGTCAGGCTCCGAGCTCGCCGGACGCAGACCGAGTGTCCAGTCCCAACTCCCATAGTGCGCGGGCCCGAGGGATGGAGGTGGGCGTGGGCTCGGACTCAGGTCCTCACAGCCCGGACCTCCGGCCCGCTCCATCCTCGGCTTCCGCTTCCGGGCCTGCATCGTCTCCGAGCTTCTCTGAATGCCGCGAATCCCCTTCCTAACCATCCGAACGCAAGTCTCAAGGACTGAAAGCATCCCCAGGGCTCTACCTATAGCGGGGTCCCCTTAACAGCGGGGAGAGGCAAACAGGGCAAGCGCTGGCACGTGCCGGGGCAGGGCTTTGGGGGCGGGGCCTCGGGCGGCACTTTGGGGCGGGGCCCTGGGGGCGGGGCCTCCGAGCTAGTGCTCCCGCGGGCCGGGGAGGTACGCGAGGCGCGCGCAGGGTGCCGGGAGCGCGAACTACGCGGAAACGGGGTAGGGGGTCGGGGGGAGGGGAAAGCGCGGGACTTAGGGCTGGACGGACGCCGGAGTTGGTTTGAGTGAGCGAGAGCAGGGCCGGCTAGACCTGGGAGGTGAATGGTCTGGCCCTGGGGTTGGGCCTGGATCTGGGGCCCCAAAGCGGGAAGGGCCTGGGGTGGGGGGGCGAGGGGAAGAAAGAAGCAGGAACCCCGCCCACTTTCCGACCTGGGTTTCTTGGAACGAGCCAGGAAATCTTGGGGCTTGATCTGTAGGCCATGGTGTTTATAGAGAAGGCTGATAGGGGGCCCCATATGGTTTTTATAGAGATGGCTGATAAGACACCCATTTCCCCCACATTCCAGGAAGTTCTCAGGCTTGTGCCCCAAGTGTTTGGGGGGCCTCAGCAGCCTCCTCCCCACACGCTGCAGGATGAGCCCCACCCCGAGAACCCAGGAAGGCCCTGTGGTCCCTCCAGAGCCTGCCCTCATCTTCAGTTTTAACGAGATTTGGGGGGAAAGACGAAGTCTTGGGGCCACAGGCCACATACATCTAGATCTTCAGGCCCGAGGGCCTTCACTCTTCCCCTACCCTCCTGGCTCCGACAAACCTTACTCTCCTTAGCAGAGGTATTAGAGGGGTCCCCGTGGGGAGAAATGGAGCAATTTCAACTGGCTTTTTTCTATTGCAGTCTGCAAAAAAGGACGTGGGGGGAGGACTGAAGATGAGGTGCCCTGTTAACTCTTCCTGCCCAGCCTAGTGGCTGGCAGGAGCTCAGCAATTGGGCTGAGGTGCGCAGAATCTCGGAGTCCTTTTGTTTTCTGGTGTTTGGTTCTGCTGTGGGCCTGGGAAACACAGCTAGAAACTCTCTATGCCTGTTTTTTAAGCCCCTTCAGTGTTCCTCTTGTGTAAAGGTAATTCATACATATTATATTTTTAAATTAAACTTTACAAAAATATGGATTTGAAAATTGAAAAACTTCACTGATAATTGCTTGACATGTATAAAAACACAGGCATACATAAAGGGGTCAAACCACATATAGTTTTGCAACTTGCTGTATATTGTGGACATTTTTTGTGTGTGTCATTTATAGAGATACTTCATTTTTAAGGAGTTCATAATATTCCAGAATACAGGTACCCCATAATTCTTTTGATCTTCTACTGATAAACATTTAGTTTTATGCTTATGTTTATAATGATCTTCATGTTGTTTCATTTTAAATTACAAATATGTGCTTATTGGAAAAAATGTAAATAAAATATTGATAAAGGCAAGAAATATGGATAAAGGCAGCACCATATTCGTACCAGCTAACTCCTTTATTTTGTAAGCTACATTTTATGGAACGCTTACTGTATGCCAGATACCATGCTAAGTCATTCACGGAACAGCAATCTGAGGTTTGGAGAAATGTCTCCAGTGAGGCTTGCCCAAGGTCACACAGCTAGAAAGTGGCAGAGCCAGGACCCAACTTTATCTGATTCCAAAGCTTTCCTGGCATCTTCCTGTTAACATTCGGGTGTCTTTCCTTCCAACCTTTTTCTTTTTTTTTAAACATGCAACAGGACAGAAATACTCACATGTAAATATGCACTGCTTTTCCTCCTCCCCAGGCTAAGTTCTAAGGAGCCTTTGTAAGGAGGGCAGAGGGAGACAAATAGACCTAAGCAGAAGACTGGAGAGACCTGGAGGAATTTCCTTCCAGCCCCAGTCAGGAAGAGCTGCTACTGAGAGAAGGGAGGGGAGTTGGCAGAGTTTGGGTGGTCAGGAATTTGGGAAAAAAGAGAAAAAAGGGAGAGCTTGGGGAGCTGTTGTAATCGTGTGGAACTTTGAGGAAGAGAGATTTGGGAGGATTCTGAAAAGACGTCTTGCCATGCACTGTGCTGCGTAATCCCTTTGCAGTGTCCTCCAGAGAGCTTTGGTAACAAAGCCTTTTGTTTCCTGTCAGTGCTTTTTGCAGTTGGATCGATTTCTTTTGGGTGAGAAGGGAGCGAAAGAAGACGAGCTTTCTCCAGGTTCACGTGCATTTTGTTTACTTTTTCTTTTATGAAAATGAGATAGCCTCTCTACCCTTGCTCACTCGGTACCCACCCCCTAGAGTGCCCTGTCTTTCCCGTATCCTTCTCCAGTCCCCTCATCCTCGAAGGCTCACCTCTCCACCTCTTTCCCTCCTGTTGGCCCTTGCTTTTTCCAAGTCCCGCATGATAGCCCAAATCAGGACAGATGACTGGCCCGTTGCTGGTAGGCCATACTGAATAGGAATTTTGCCACCACCAGAATATCTTTGGTTACAAAAAACTGGGCTGGTTTGCTGGTTTTAGAAATCTCCTGGTGTCAAGCAGAGTACCCACGTTATCATTATCAGGGGAAGACTCTATAAACACGTATACCCATTTCCTTTTGGCATCTGAGTAGTCGAGGAAGACCCAAAGCGGTTGAGCACCGGATAGAACAATGCTTTACTCAAGTAGAGAAAAGACAGAACAAGACCAACTTCAGGAGTGGGTGTTGGTCTCTCATTGCCTGGGGATCTCACAGTGATCAGCACAGGGAATTCACTGTATTCACTGTTTGTGCCACAGAGGAAGGACCTTGTCCCCTCTAAGAGGAGGACAGATACAGCAATGGGGTTGGCTAGATGCCAAATGACCGACATGCTTTAAGCAGAGGTGAAAGAGTACTCATGACACCTGGAACTAGGAAGGAAACACACACACAAGGTGGTAAATCCAGCACTGGTTGCACGGGCTCTTTATCTCCTGGTTAGGAAGAGTTCCAGGCCCAGGGCCCACTCTTATGTCATTGAATAAGGGTTAAAAAACTGCAGGCAGGAGACATTCTCAGCATTTGGCCATCATGACTCTTGTTTCCATCTTTGTTTTGACTGCTAAGAAACTCAGAACTTAAAAAAAAAAATCAACATTTTGTTTATTTAAAATTTTTAGTTTTGTCTGTGCTGGATCTTTGCTTCCTGTGGCCTTTCTCTAGTCGCGGTGAGTGGGGACTACTCTCCAGTTGCAGTGCACGGGGGCTTCTCACTGCGGTGGCTTCTCTTGTTGCAGAGGCGAGTGGGCACAATTGTTGCGGTGCACGGGCTTAGTTGCTCCACTGCACGTGGAATCTTCCTGGGACAGGAATCGAACCTATGTCTCCTTTGTTGGCAGGCAGATTCTTAATCACTAGACCACCAGGGAAGTCCCAGAACTTTTCTACTGCTGGATCAGTATTTTCTCTTTGTCCCAATTTTCTTAATTACTTATTTTTAGCCTTTAAAAACTTTTTATTATGGAATATTTCAACATTTATCTTTATTTTTGGCTGCATCAGGTCTTAGTTGTGGTATTCCAGCTCCGCTGTAGTTGCGGAGTACAGGCTTAGATGCCCCAAGTCATGTGGGATCTTAGTGCCCCGACCAAGGATCAAACCTGCATCCGCTGTATTAGAAGGTGGATTCTTAACCAGTGGACCACCAGGGAACTCCCTTTATTATGGAAGATTTCAAACACATGAAAGTAGAGAGAATGTAATAAATTTTCGCATACCTATAACCCATCCTCAATAATTATCAACATTTTGCCAATCTTGTTTCATCTGCCTTCCCTCTGAAGTATTATAAAGCACACCCCAGACATCATATCACTTCACTGGCATTATTTCAGCAAATGTCTTTAAAAGACAGGGCTTTTTCAAACACAACAGCAATGCCACTATCATACCTAACAAAATTAATACAAATTCCTTAAAACCTTTTAATACCTAGTTCATGTTCAGATTTCTTTAATAGTCTGTTTCAATCAGGACTCAAGGCTCACATCGTTTATTTGGTTGATGTATCTCATAAGTAACTTTTCATCTATAACAGTTTTCCCTTTCCTTTCATTTTTCATGCTATTTATTTGTAAAGGAAACCAGAGCATTTGTTCTATAAAGCTTCCCACATCCCAGAAGATTTGGCTGATTGCTTCCTGATGGTGTAGTTTAACTTGTTCGTCTCTCTCTTGAATTTCCAGTAGACTGAACGTTAGATCTAGAGCTTGATTGTATGTGTTAGTCGCTCAGTCATGTCCAACTCTTTGCGACTCCACGGACTGTAGCCTGTCCGGCTCCTCTGTCCATGGGATTTTTCAGGCAAGGATACTGGAGTTGGTTGCCATTTCTTTCTCCAGGGGATCTTCCCGACCCAGGGATTGAACCCGGGTCTCCTGCATTGCAGGCAGATGCTTTACTGTCTGAGGTACTAGGGAAGCCCTAGAGCTTGATTAGGTTTAATGTCTTTGGCAAGCATACCTTATTGGCGATGGTGTTGTCTACTTGTTTTTATGTCATTAATCAGTTCAGTTCAGCCACTCAGTCGTGTCCGACTCTCTGCGACCCCATGAACCGCAGCACGCCAGGCCTCCCTGTCCATCACCAACTCCTGGAGTCGACCCAAACCCGTGTCCATTGAGTCGGTGATGCCACCCAACCATCTCATCCTCTGTCGTCCCCTTCTTCTCCTGCCTTCAATCTTTCCCAGCATCAGGGTCTTTTCAAATGAGTCAGCTCTTTGTATCAGGTGGCCAAAGTATTGGAGTTTCAGCTTCAACATCAGTCCTTCCAATGAACACCCAGGACTGATCTCCTTTAGGATGAACTGGTTGGATCTCCTTGCAGTCCAAGGGACTCTCAAGAGTCTTCTCCAACACCACAGTTCAGAAGCATCAATTCTTCAGCGCTCAGCTTTCTTTATAGTCCAACTCTCACATCCATACATGACCACTGGAAAAACCATAGCCTTGACTAGACGGACCTTTCTTGACAAAGTAATGTGTCTGCTTTTGAATATGCTATCTAGGTTGGTCATAACTTTCCTTCCAAGGAGTAAGCGTGTTTTCATTTCATGGCTGCAGTCACCATCTGCAGTGATTTTGGAGCCCAGAAAAATAAAGTCCCCCACTGTTTCCACATCTATCTGCCATGAAGTGATGGGACCAGATGCCATAATCTTAGTTTTCTGAATGTTAAGCTTTAAGCCAACTTTTTCACTCTCCACTTTCACCTTCATCAAGAGGCTCTTTAGTTCTTTACTTTCTGCCATAAAGGTGGTGTCATCTGCATATCTGAGGTTACTCATATTTCTCCTGACAATCTTGATTCTAGCCTGTGCTTCCTCCAGCCCAGCGTTTCTCATAATGTACTCTGAGTATAAGTTAAATAAGTAGGGTGACAATATACAGCCTTGACGTACTCCTTTTCCTATGTGGAACCAGTCTGCTGTTCCATGTCCAGTTCTAACTGTGGCTTCCTGACCTGCGTACAGATTTCTCAAGAGGCAGGTCAGGTGGTCTGGTATTCCCTTCTCTTGAAGAATTTTCCACAGTTTATTGTGATCCACATAGTCAAAGGCTTTGGCATAGTCAATAAAGCAGAAATAGATGTTTTTCTGGAACTCTTGCTTTTTCAGTGATCCAGCGGATGCTGGCAATTTGATCTCTGGTTCCTCTGCCTTTTCTAAAACCAGCTTGAACATCTGGAAGTTCACGGTTCACGTATTGCTGAAGCCTGGCTTGGAGAATTTTAAGCATTACTTTACTAGTGTGTGACGGAGAAGGCAATGGCAACCCATGCCAGTACTCTTGCCTGGAAAATCCCATGGACGGAGGAGCCTGGTGGGCTGCAGTCCGTGGGGTCACTAGGAGTCGGACACGACTGAGCGACTTCACTTTCACTTTTCACTTTCATGCATTGGAGAAGGAAATGGCAACCCACTCCAGTGTTCTTGCCTGGAGAATCCCAGGGATGGGGGAGCCTGGTGGGCTGCCATCTATGGGGTCACACAGAGTTGGACACTACTGAAGCAACTTAGCAGCAGCAGCGTGTGAAATGAGTGCAATTGTGTGGTAGTTTGAGCATTCTTTGGCCTTGCCTTTCTTTGGGATTGGAATGAAAACTGACCTTTTCCAGTCCTGTGGCCACTGCTGAGTTTTCCAAATTTGCTGGCATATTGAGTGCAGCACTTTCACAGCATCATCTTTCAGGATTTGAAATGGCTCAACTGGAATTCCATTACCTCCACTAGCTTTGTTCATAGTGATGCTTCCTAAGGCCTGCTTGACTTCACATTCCAGGATGTCTGGCTCTAGGTGAGTTATCACACCATCGTGATTATTTGGGTCGTGAAGCTCTTTTTTGTACAGTTCTTCTGTGTATTCTTGCCACTTCTTCTTCATATCTTCTGCTTCTGTTAGGTCCCTACCATTTCTGTCCTTTATCAAGCCCATCTTTGCATGAAATGTTCCCTTGGTATCTCTAATTTTCTTGAAGAGATCTCTAGTCTTTACCATTCAATTGTTTTCCTCTATTTCTTTGCACTGATTGCTGAGGAAGGCTTTCTTATCTCTCCTTGCTATTCTTTGGAACTCTGCATTCAAATGGGTATATCTTCCCTTTTCCCCTTTGCTTTTCACTTCCCTTCTTTTCACGGCTATTTGTAAGGCCTCCTCAGACAGCCATTTTGCTTTTTTGCATTTCTTTTTCTTGGGGATGGTCTTGATCCCTGTCTCCTGTACAATGTCATGAACCTCTGTCCATAGTTCATCAGGCACTCTATCTATCAGATCTAGTCCCTTAAATCTATTTCTCACTTCCATTGTTTAGTCATAAGAGATTTGATTTAGGTCATACCTGAATGTTCTAGTGGTTTTCTCCACTTTCTTCAATTGGAGTCTGAATTTGGCAATAAGGAGTTCATGATCTGAGCCACAGTCAGCTCCTGGTCTTGTTTTTGCTGACTGTATAGAGCTTCTCCATCTTTGGCTACAAAGAATATAGTCATCTGATTTTGGTGTCAACCATCTGGTGATATCCATGTGTCATATCATATCCATGTCATATCATATCATGTCCATGTCATATCATATCATGTCCATGTCATATCTGCTGCTCCTGCTAAGTCTAGTGGTACATAATATTGACTTGAAATATTTTTATTGACTCATCCATGGTTTCAGGGCCCTTGGCCTAGTCTCTTCATTATGGAATTCCCCCCAAAGTTTTATCTGTTAGTTTTAGCATCCACTGATGATCCATTATCTCATTAGGTTTACAAAATGGTGACTTTCTATTCATAATTCTGTCATTCTTTTTGCATTCATTAGCTGGAATTCTTCCATAAAGAATAACTTTTCCTCATCCATTATTTGATTTTCCTGAAATAGTTTGTACAGGAAAGTTAAGATAAATGCTTGATCCCTTTTATGTATTTTTAATTTTTTTGGCTATAGTTCCCTGACTAGGGACCAGGCCACTCCAGTGAAAGTGCTGAGTCTTAACTACTGGACTGCCAAGGAATTCCCTCTTTTTTGTATTTTTATAAATTGCCTGAACTCCTTTGTGGAACAAGGTGTTACAAAACAAAGGAGAAGGGTAGGCAGAGTAGTGGAATGGAAAGAGCACAGGCCTTGGATTTGGACAGCATCCTGACTTCATCACTTCCTAGCTGTGTGACCTTGGGCCAGCCTTCCGAGCCTCAATTTCCTTAACTGCAGATTGGAGATATTGCTCCCCGTTTCCCCACACCTTCAGTAGAATCATTTCTCAGCCTAGATCAAGCAATTCCTTGCACAGGAAAATAAAATATTTTATTCATTGTGGAAATTTTAGAGGATGCAGATAAATATAAAGAAGAGAATACTAAAAACTCTGAAAAGCATTTAGCACATGATTGGCATATAGGCTTTTTTTTCATCTTTATCTATTTGGCTGTCTTCATTGTGGCACACACAATCTTCTTTGGGACGCGGTGGAGAGGACTCTGAAGTGTGGAGGCTCAGTAGTTTCGACAGGCAGGCTTAGTTGCTCTGAGACATGTGGGATCTTAGTTTCCCGATCAGAGAGCGAACCCGTGTCCTCTGCATTGCAAGGCAGATTCTTAACCACTGGACCACCAGGAAAGTCCCTATATCAGTATTTTTGACAACTCCAGCTTGACTCTCAGGCTGCCCTGTGTCGGCATCCTTCTGGAAGAGAGTAAATTTAAGCAGCCGTGACTCCAGCCTCAGCCTAAGAAAATCCTAGCAAGAGAGAGAGAGGGGAGCCTTTGGGAGAGAGCAGGAGGTGGACTCCTCTGTTCTTATTTCAAGAGCTAGTGAAGTTAGACAGACCTGCCACAAACTTGCAGTGAGATCCTGGGAGAGTCACAAACCCCTGAGCCCTTTTCTCACCTGGAAGCTAGAGGTTGTCAAGGCTGACCTGCCAGAGTCATTGGGAGATTCCCATGAAATGTTGATGTGGAAACGCCCACCTTGGAGACAAGTGGGAGGTGCTCAGGAAATAGGGGTTAGCTTGATCTGTCTGATGGGGGCTCAGAAAGGAGGTTTCCTTTCTGAGCCCCCATCAAGTGTAAAGTCGCAAGTGACTCTTGTCACTGAAGGGCTGTGTAAGGCCTGGCTTGGAGTCCAGCTCAAAGTACTGTGTGAACTGGGTAAACGTCTTCCCCTCTGGGGCTTGGGTTCTTCCATTTGCGAAATGGCTACATTAGGGGTCCAAATCCAAGCCCCCGGGAGCAGTCAGGTAGCAAGTGAATGAAACGGACGAGGCATTGGGACAATAGCAGGTGGTGGAGACTGTGGTAATCTGCTGGACTTGTTTTACCTAAGAGGGGCTGCCTGCTGATGGTCGCAAAACGGACTGTGAGCCCAGGTGGCCTGACTTTTAAAGAGGCAGGAAAGTTCTATTTTAAATTTTATTCTTCCTGTCTTTTTTTAATATATATATATACATTTTCTTTTTACAAACCCTTCTCTCTGACTTTCAATAGATCTCAGCAAGGGAGCTGCTGTGTTACGTAGGAAACTCCGACCCAGAAGCAGGTCATCTATGAATGGTTTAACCCCAGTTTCCCCACCAATGTGCGTTGTGTGACAGGTGAGAGGGTGGCTGCCTTTCCAGCTGTGCCTCATGTCCCAAGGACTTTCCCTGACCAGAGGGGCAGTGGAATGTGCCTCCCTGTATTTTTAATTTTAAATTCAAAATTTAAATTCAAGTTATTTGAGATATTTAGCCACCCGTATAGACTACACAAAATGTAAATATAAACAAAATGTAAAATAGGGTTAAGAGCATGGACTCTAAGAGAACTTCATGCACCAGCTTTACCACTTAACTGTATGACTTTGAGCAAATCATTTAGCTTCTCTGTGCCTCACTTTTCTTATCTGTAGAATGGGGCTAATTATTGCACCTACTTCACATGATTGTTGAAAGGGTCACATGAGCAAGGACAGGACTAGGCTGAGGTTACTAGAATGAAGTTAATGAGGAACCATCATGGATGCAGAATTTAAGGGGAGCACCACCGAAAAAACTCAGCAGCGAGTGGGCTTCTCATTGTGGTGGCTTCTTGTTGCAGAGCACAGGCTCTAGAGCGTTTGGGCTTCAGCATTTGTTTAAGCCTTCTGGGCCTTAGTGTGCAGGCTCAGTGGTTGTGGCTCATGGGCCTAGTTGTCCCACAGCATGTGGGATCTTCCTGGACCAGGGATTAAACCCATGTCTCCCGCCCTGCATTGGCAGGTGGATTCTTTACCGCTGAGCCACCAGGGAAGCCCCACATGTGTCTTTCTGAGTTGTGATTTCCTTAGGGCATATGCCCAGTAATGGGATTGCTGGGTCTTATGGTAGTTTTTTCCCTAGTTTTTTTTTTAAAGAATTTCCATACTGTTCTCCATGGCTATATCAGTTTATATTCCCACCGTGGCTTTATTCTTAAAACATGATGATACACAAAGAGAACACCCATTCCACCTCCAGGTCCAGTGGTTCAAGGGTAAGAGAGAGAAAGCATTCGGCTTTGTTCACTGTCATATCCCCAGCGCCTACCATGGTGCCTCACACATGGGTAAGATCTTAATAAACATTTGTTGAGTGGGGGAAATAACGGGATGACACATGTCAAACTTTAGAACAGTGCCTGGCACCAAGGAGGTGCCTCAATAAAATAATAATTATGTTTGAGAAGATAACAATGTCATTGTCTGTGGGTCCTATTCTGTCTTCAGACCAATGGTGAACTTGGTATGTTTGACACCCAGAATGTATCTTTTTTCCCCCCAAGATATCAGATTTTATTTTTCATTAACTTCTTTAACTTATATTTTCCAGTAATTTTTCAAAAAATATTTTCATTTTTATTGTAATATAGTTGATTTACAATGTTGTGTTAGTTTCAGGTGTACCACAAAGTGATCCAGTTGTACGTATACTTATTCTTCTTTTAGATTCTTTTCTCATATAGGTTATCACAGAATATTGAGTAGAGTTCCCTGTGCTATACAGCAGGTCCTTGTTGGTTATCCATCTTGTATACAGTAGTGTGGGTAGAATAGATCATTTTTTTAAGGCCAACATGACAAGATTATCTTCAATAATAATCATGAAATAAAACATAATAATGGCAGAAAAGCAACAAAAATAGTAAAAACTGGCTTTTATTGAACCTCATATATACACTCAGACCAATAAAATTTTTAATAAATTAAAAATTGTAGTACAAAGGGGAACAAAGTAATGGACTAATAATTTTTGGTTACATTATTTTTTTAACAAAAAGGGACATACACACACACACGACAAAATGCCTCCAAAAGAGGCAACTCATGAAGTTCAGAGAATGGTTTGCACAGAGAATGACAGAACTGCAGTAACAATTACTGTTTTACCATCACTGTGCTATCACTGTTGACTTCAAATCTGCTGTTCAAATGCAGGGACATGGGAACCTCCCTGGGCATCCGGTGGTTGGGTCTTCGCTTTCCAATGCAGAGGGTGCAAGTTTGATCCCTGGTCGGGGAGCTAAGTTCCCACATGCCTCACAGGCAAAAACCCGAAACATAAAACAGAAATACTGAACTTCAATAAAGACTTTAAAAATGTAGATAAATGGAGGGACACAGGGACATGAACACTCCTGGTGTGAGCTCCAGTGATGCTGACCTGCTATGAACTCTCACCTGAAGGTGTATGTTGGGGCCAGTTATGTAACTGGGGATTCTTCAAGTTAGCGTCCATGTAGAATGCATTATTTATGAAAGGTTAGGTGATAAAATGTCCAAATTATAATTTAAGTTAGACCAATAAAGATCTCTTCAGGATGGAGGGTTTTATCACCAAGGACATTGTTTAGAATTGCCAGGGCATGGTGATAATAAAAGCGGACGCACCCAGTTTCACTAATGTTTTAAACCTCTCTACAGACAAAGCATGCCTTGTGTCTTGCACACGGAGGACTGGCCACCACCCTTACCTGATTCACCTCTTGCCTCAGGCCATCAGTTTCCTATCTCTGGCTGAGACAGTCTCAAAGTCCCTTCCAAAGCTGACGTTGCACTACTTTCTAATTCTGGCTCTGCAAGCTATTTCAAGCTATGTGACCCTGGGTAAGTCAGGTCCTCCCTCCAAGTCTCAGTTTCTTCATCTGTAGGGGAACAGTAACCCCAAGCCATGTCTTATCCCGTAAGAGCTCAAGGAGATAGTGTGAGAGAAGACTCTGTAAAGAAGGAGACGCTGCACACAGGTGGCAGGTACCCAGGTGGCAGACCTTGATGACAAAGGTGACCATGTTCCTCCAAAGTCATAAAGGAATTGTTCTTAGATTGAGGATCTGAGATTGGGGAAGGTTATCTAGTGGGTGCTGGACTTCACAAATCACTGACAGTGACTTTTTCCTTCCAGGAAAAGGCTTGATCCTCTTGGCCCGGAAGCAGGGGGCTGGTTACAATGACCCCAGTTCCTCTCTTGCTGTATTACATCCCAGCTGGAGGGAGCAACTTCCCTTCCAGGGGAAGGTGGCCAAGGCAGAAGCAGGGTGTGAGGAAATGCTGATGCCGGCTGGCTCTGAAATTAGCTTACCTGCTTGTTTAACCATTTCTCCAAAGAGAATGCAAGTTCCTAGAGCAGGGGTTGACAAAAAAAAAAAAATTTCTTTTATTTCCTGAAGAGCCAGCTAGTAAACATTTTAGGCTTTCTTGGCCATATGGTCTCTGTTGAGACTGCTCAACGCTGCTGTTGCAGTGTGGAAGCAGCCCTAGACCATACGTAAACGGAGCGTGGCTGTGCTCCAATAAAACTTTATTTATGGATCCTGGAATCTGAATTTCACATAATTTTCACACATTATAAAATATCCTTTTGATTTTTTTTTCAGTCTTTTAAAGATGCAAAAACTGCTCTTAGCTCATAGGCACATAAAAAGAGGCCAGATTTGGTCCACAGGCCACTGGTAGTTTACCCACCCCTACTGGGCAGAGACCCTCTCTGTGTTTTCCTCCACGGTGTCCTCAGTGCCCAGAACAGTGCCTGGCATATAGCTGCCCATTAGTATCTGTTGATGACCCTCTGCTTACTCTCTGCCTGTTGTCTCCAATTCCATCCCCATCTCTAGCTACTACTGAATCTCCCTCTCCTGCCAGCTCCCATCCGCTGTAACCAGCAGTGAGAAGCTTCTGCGTCTCTCTGCCTTCCCACCCCTGGCCCCATCTCCAGGTCAGTGGAGGATCCCACTAGCTAATTCTCCAGTAGCCCTGGGACTGTCTCATCTGGGTGCTCCCATGTCTCCTCTTCTCTGACTGCCTTTGGCCTCATATTTATTTCTCCAGCATCCAAAATCTTTTTACTAACAAGGCAGGATCTAGGGTTAGTTTTGTTTTTGTTTTTTTTTCTGAAAAAGAAACAACTTTATTGAGGTATAATTTAAGTTCCATATTTAAATTGTACAGTTCAATGACCTTTTAAAAAAAGCTTATTTTTAAATGTACAACAGGCTCCAAGACAACTTCATTCTAGATATGGGTGGCAATAGATGTTATGGCAAGGAACCCAGATGCTTAAACAGGAATGGAATTGAGGATCACTTCAATGACCTTCATTAAACTTACCTAGCTGTGCAACCATCACCACAGTCAAGTTCTGTAACATTTTTATCTCCCCAATAAGATTCCTCTTACTAATTAACAGTGATGAGTCCCATTCTTACCCCTATGGTCAGTAGCTCAGTTGTATCCTATTTGTGTCCATGTGGATTCCTCTGTCTATGGAATTTTCTAGGCAAGAATACTGGAGTAGGTTGCCATTTCCTTCTCCAGGGTAGGGTTAGTTTTTGTAGCAGCAGCTGGCCCACTGGTTTCCGGCGCACTTAAACTTCTAGCCCTGGGAATGCAGGATTTGCCTGTACCACCTCTCAGCCTTCACCAGGACCAGAGAGCAGGCCAGTGCCACAGCCCTTGGGAGAGTCCAGGGCCAGCTGGTTGAAGGTTGGGGATCTTGCTCCAGGCCTTGGAGATGATGCCCTGGGTGTGGCTGCTCCTGGGGCAGCCCACACACCCTGTTTGGTACCTCCTGGGCAGGCACAACATCAATTAGATCCCTACAACCACAGCTGTTTTGCCTTCCTGGCCAGGAAATTCCATCTTCCAGATCATCCGGGAAAGGGCCAGAGGTAGCTAATCGGTGTAACTTACGATCAAGGTCTTTAGCACAACTTGATCAAAGGAGTTGGTTCATTTGGCCAGAAACCTGTACAGCTTGACCAACAGCCTTAGGTAGATGTCCTGGCTTTTCGCCTCATTCTTTACCAGCCTCTTGATCACAGTTATGGGAATTCCTTCAAGCTGAAGCCTCTTCTTACATATTCATCTCACACCAATGGAGAACTCACCCAGTGAGCTGCCGAAGCCCCAGTCTATTGCCCTCCTCCTACTTTTCAGGGGCAAGAATTTGGAGAGAAGAGAGAGAGTCTAGGATTGTTACATACCCTTTCCAGTGAGCACTGATCGTGTAGCAGACACTGCACAGGCATTTTGTTCCCTGACTTCACCTAATAACTCGTAACCACTCCTATTTTACAGATGTGGAAACAAACTCAGATGTGTTAACTGAAATTCTCAGTCAGGCAACTAGGAAGCGGGCAAGCAGGGGTTAGAGGCCAGGTTGGTGTGGCTCTATTCACAAGCCTATTTTGAGGGCTTGCCATGTCTGCCATGTCCAGCGAGTATCAGTAAACAAAACAGAAAAGTCCTACCTCATGGAGCTTTGTTCCTAGTGGGAGAAACAAACAATAAACCGGTAAATATACAATATGATTGTTGGTAGAGAGGCATGCCATGAAAGAAAGGTGAGTAATACCATTGGGACGTCCCTGGTGGTCCAGTGGTTAAGAATCCACCTGCTGATGCAGGGGACAGGGGTTCGATCCCTAGTCAGGGAACTGGATGCCACATGCCACAGTGAAGACTGAAAACCCCGTGTGCCACAGCTAAGACCTGGTGCAGCCAAATAAATAAATAAAATATTTTTAAAACGTTTAATTATCCAGATTTAAAAAATAAGCTGTCATAGCTGATAATGATGATTATTTAAATGCTGAGCCAAGTTCTGGTTAAAGGTAACTACCATTATGATCGTTCCCTGCATGCTGTTCCACCTGCTGCCAGGAGACACATGTGCCAAGACCTTCCCCTACTGAAAGGCCAAGAAAAAAATAATGACAGACTCCCTTCCTGAGGCAGGGAGCATCCAGAACCTGCACTCTTGAACATTACAGCAAGCTCATGGCCAGGCTGCAGGAGAAGGACCTAAAACCAGGTGCTCAGCCCCTATCAGCTCAGACCACTGCTCCAGGCCAGAATAACCTCTTCCACAGGGAACAGACTAAGAACCTCACTTGTGTCCAGCACACACTTATGAGTCATTCATTTAACAAACACCTCAAGTGACTGCCCAGAACAGCCTGTTTTCATCCTATTATGAATAGTAATCATAGCTAGCATTTATCCACACCTCAGAGTGTAGCATTTCAGAGCCTGAGAATAGATTGGCTGCCTGGATCCGATCCCAGGTTTACTGTGTTGCAGCCAGATGATGTTGCACATATCATTTATCCTCGCTGAGCGTCTCCTATGTGCCCGGCAGTGTGTCAGGTGCCAGGAAAACAAGAAAGAGCCAAGAAGAGCCCATTGCTGCCCTCTCACAGCTTACTGTCTAATTGGAGAGCCAGATGTTAATCAAGTAATCACAAAAACAAATGCAAAAGTGTACCTTGAGGTATACTTCCCTGGAGGAGAAGGCAATGGCACCCCACTCCAGTACTCTTGCCTGGAAAATCCCATGGACGGAGGAGCCTGGTGGGCTGCAGTCCGTGGGGTCCCAAAGAGTTGGACACGACTGAGCGACTTCACTTTCACTTTTCACTTTCATGCATTGGAGAAGGAAATGGCAACCCACTCCAGTGTTCTTGCCTGGAGAATCCCAGGGACGGGGGAGCCTGGTGGGCTGCCGTCTATGGGGTCGCACAGAATTGGACACGACTGAAGCGACTTAGCAGCAGCAGCAGCATACTTCCCTGGTGGCTCAGACAGTAGAGAATCTGCTTGCAATGCCGGAGACCTGGGTTCGATCCCTGGGTTGGGAAGATTCCCTGGAGGAGGAAATGGCAAACCACTCCAGTATTCTGTCCTGGAGAACGTCACTGACAGTGGAGCCTAGTAGGCTACAGTTCATGGGGTCTCAGAGAGGTGGACACGACTGAGCGACTAACACTTTCACTTTCATACCTTGAGGAGCACTCAGGAGCAGTGTCCATTGTCCATAACAGGGAGGTAAAGAAAGATGTCCTGGAGGAAGTGACTGTGGAGATAAACTGGCTTGAGGAAGATGGAAGACAGTTTTAAGAACAAAGAACAAGGTGCTGTGGCAGGGGAACTGCAGGAAAGTCAGTGTGGCTGGAGCCTGGAGAGAAATGGAGAAAACTGTGAGCTGAGGCTACAGCAGGATCAGCACATTGTAGGCTACAGATCGGTGTCTTGGTGTCCACAGCTCTCTGCTGAGTGACCGCAACATCCCTACTACAGTGATGGCAAGCTGACCTGCCCAAGCTCCCAGGCAGGGCCCAGGTGGCCTCTGTCCCCTCCCCCACCCTCCGCTCCCTTTTCCATCATGACCTGCTGCCTCTCCAATACTTTTCAGAGGACACAGGAAATAAAATATTCACAGGAAAGCACAATCACTACTGGATCCTTAAATTGAGATGATGCACTTGATAGGGAATCCTTTCGTGTAAGAAGGGAAAGGACGAGACCAGCAGCTCCAGGAAGGGGGCAGACTGAAGGCCAAATCATTCCAGTTTTCCCTTCACCTACACACCTCCCACTCATCCACCTCATTTTCCTCCCCCAGTCCTTTGTGCTTATTCTCTGGGTCACAATGTCTCTTCCCAAGTTTAACTTATTTAAACTGGCTTGCAGCCAGATATTCGGCACCTGTGTGCAATCTGTTCTGAGCCCTGAATAGGATGGCTAGATTTAGCAAATCAATGGAATACCCAATTAAATCTGAATTCAGATAAACAACGATTTTTAGTCTAAGTAGGTCCAAATATTACAACGCTATCCCTGAGCAGCAGGGACTGGGGTGTCAGAAACTGGTTCCGGTCAACTGATAACTAACGCTGGTGATAATAACAGGTGCCAACACTGGCCCAGGTTACCTCCGGTTTGGCCCTCATCAGGGAAGTAACCAAGTGAGTGAACAAGAGAATGAACTCTGGGCCCAGACTAGCAGGGTTGTCTTTCAGCTCTGCCATTTTCTAGCTGTGTAACCTTGGAGGGACCCAACAAATGAAATGCTTAACTTCTCTGTTCTCAATTTCATCATCTGTATATTGCAGTAATAACAGCACCTACTTTATAAAGATGTCGTGAGGATTAAATGCATTTACAGGTAAAGTGTTTAGAACAGTACCTGGTCCACAGTAAGTGCTGTACTAATGTTAGCTGTGATTATTTATCTGATCACACCAGACCAAATGTAAACTCCATAAGAACATGGATTTTCTTTTGTTCATTGCTAGGAGTGGGGCTGGTTTACAGTACATGCTCAAGAAGAGGGCCTGGCATGTAATATATACCCATAAATGTTTATTGAATTAAATCTAGTCCTCAGGATATACCGGAAAGATTGGAATCATGATTCCCTTTTTACAGATAAGGAAACAGGTTTAGGGACCCGAAAGGAGTTTCCCAACATTAAGCAGGTAGCAAGGACGGGATTCCAACCCAGATTTGTTAGGTTCCAAAGTCTTTTCCACTCAAAACTCAATTCACTTCAACAGTTGAGGTGCTACCCTTGGAAAATAAAGAAATAACGGGAGCATGTGGATTCAGGAGAAACCTTCATTGACTTTTTTTAAGGTCCTATAATCTGTTCCCGACCTGCTGTGTGACCTTGGGTAAGTCACCCCATCTTTCTGAAGCTGTTTTATGATGTGTAAACCAGGAGGTCATAAGTTGGTGAAGCCTGATCAGAAGAAAGCTTCTGATAAACAATCCTGCCTTAGAATAGCTTTGCAAATGGCCATTCTTCCCCCTCCATGAAACCCACAAGCCCATCTCTACACTCTTCCAGGTGTGAATCTCACCACACCTGGACTCTTAACACTGCTTTAGATGGAGGCTGAGTCTCTCCAGGGGGGATCCCTCTCCCTGGCCTCTTACTACAAGTGCAGCCCACGTGTCGGTGGATCCTGGGAGCCTCCCCAGAGGGGGCACAAAACCCAATCAGCCCAGAGCCAGGTCTCCAGCTGGAGAGATTCTGGAGAGACTTGGCTTGAAAAGAGCAAAGCACGCATATTAAGACATCAGTCTGGAGGTACTGTGAGCCCTGATGGTGGCGAAAGAAGATCCGTACCCTGCCCGGAGCTGGGGCGCAGGGGATCCCAGTGTCGGTTTGGGGTGGGGGGTGGGTGGGATGCGGGGAGTGTCCTAGGGCCTCGCAACGAGGGGAGTAGGGCTCAGGCTCCTTTCCTTTTCCAGCTTCTCCCTGGGTCAGGCCTAGGACATTCGGTGTGACTGGGAGTGGGGCGACGGGGGGGGGGAGCGGTTGAGGGGAGATAGGGGAGGTAAAGGGAATAAGGGGGTACAGGCCCTCTGGAGAGAGAGGGGGCATCTGGGAAGCTATTCCAAATGAGCTGAGTGTGGGGAGACCGGTGGCCCTGACGAGGTTTGGGCCCCGGGGACCGGGCTTGGGAGGGAGGAGCCAGGAGGGCCTCTCCTGGGCGGAGCGGAGCGTGGGCCGGGGGCTCACGGTGGAGGCGGGGCCCTCACTCCCCGCGTGGCGGAGGCGGGGGTCCTCCCTGGGAATGCCGCGCCGCGGGGGCCGGGGCGGGGCTACACTGGCCCCGCCCCCTCGCGCAGGTAGCCAATGGGCGCGGCGGCGCCGGGTGACGGAGGGAGCCGAAGTGCTAGTGCCGCGGCGGCGGCGGCGGCGGCGGACGGCCCAGCCAGAGCAAGAGGGTCTCGGCGGGGAGGAAGGGGACGCTGGGGACGCTGAGCGTGGGACCTCAGAACCCAGGAGGCGGCGCGGCTCGGGCCGCCGGTGGAGCACGGGCGGCCCGGCTGCGGCGCGATGCCGCTCGCCCAGCTCAAGGAGCCCTGGCCGCTCATGGAGCTGGTGCCGCTGGACCCGGAGGTGAGTGAGCTGGGCGGGGGACGGGCGCCGGCGGCCGGCAAGCCCGAGTCCCCACAGGGGCGGGGCGGCCCGCGGCGCCGCTGTAGCCTGGCGGGCGCCCGCGAGGACGCGAGTGCCCTCCGGTCTCCAGCCTCGTCTCCGGCTCCACCCCCTAATGCTCCGGGTGTGTGTGCGCGAGGGACCGCTCTGCCAAGCCCCGAGGAAGCCCCTTACCCCGGAGAGCGAATCCCGTGCTGCGCTTAGATCTGACCCCCGCCTCACCCCACACATACCTGGGACCTGTACCCGGAGCCGTCGGAGGTTCCTTCATTAGGGCAGACGGACCAGGGCTGGGATGCCAGATGTCTTGGATTCCACAAGAGACGAGGGTCATGGGACCCCCCCACCCCACCCCCTGCCAACTTCTTGATGTCTCACAGCGGCCCTACCCCAAGAGCTCCCAGCATCTCCGCTGCTGACCTTAGAAGGATTTCCTTCTTGATCGTCGCAGTTGTGGAATTTGGGGTGACTCTGCCCGTCTGGGGCTGAAACCCTTGGTTTTCTTTGCTCCAGGCTAGGGTCAGAGGACGCCTGTGTCACCTCTCCCAGGCTCGGGAGAAGAGAATGGGGAACCTTAGACCTTTGAGAAAATTATTCCTGGAGATGAGGAGGTCCTTGGTTCCTGCCGCCTCCCATGGGATGGGTTGGGCCTCTAGGGAATTTGGCCTTTGCCTGCCTAGCTTCTCCCAGAAGCAGCTCTTGCCTTCTGAGGATACTGTGGTTTAGGCCCTAACCTTGCAGAAGGCTCGCTCTTCCTGTGCCCACCAGGGTCAACGTCAAGCCCTTGAACGGGCAAATGGACAAAACTTTCCCCTCAGCCTCATTATGGGAAGGACAGTAGGTGATACTGCCTTTCCAGGGGGATGTGAGGATATGAGGGAGACGATGGAAACCTCAGAGAGCCTGAGACACAAAGTGATTTTCTTCTGGCTGGGGCTCGGATCCCTCCCCACTTAGATCCCCTCCTCTGCCCTCTCTTACCTGGGGCAACCACCAAGCGCCCTGCCCCTCAGGGCCGCTGGTTGGGAGCTGAGTGAGGATCCTGGGTCCCCAGCACCCGGAGTGTGCTGCCCCTTTAAAGGGATGGTCACCGCTGACACTGGCTATTGGAGGGTGGGCGCGGCAAGATTAGGTAACCAACCTGAAGGCGCAATTTGGAGTAAATTGCTCTGGGATCCCTGCCATGGGGTTTTTACGGGCCCTGCACAGCTCAAAAGTTCTCCCGCTGACTCACCCTCTGAACTGAGGAACACGGCCCTCTGCAGCCCCTATCCACGGGCTGCCCACCCTCTAGAACTAGGGCACAAGGGGTTAGGGGTGGTGCTCAGAGGTAAATTCCTTTGTCCTGGCACACCCTTGAGACCTAGGCCTCCCTAGAGGAAGGTGGACTGGGAGAGGCCAGGGAGGGACTTACCGTGGGTTATATTAGTTGGGAAGGCAGACACCCAGAAACTTGATTCCCAGTCCAGGGCACTGCTTCCTGCTTCTCTTTGGGAAATCCTGAGGCAGGGACCAGGTTTAAACAGGAAACTCAACTCAGTTTTAGTCCTACTGCACCTGAACTTTGAGAGGAAAAAAGACGGCTTATTTCCCTGGTTTAGGGGGGCTGTGATTTCTACAGGAGCTTCACCTCAGATTCGCTGTGTGACCCTCAGTCAGTCCATAGCCTCTCTGGACCTCTGTTTCTCCACTGGCCAGGGTTGGGTTCTGGCCTCTGCTTTCTGGGCCTGAGAGGGTGCAGAGCCCTAAGGAGTGCTGCCCATTTTCCTCCTCCCCACTCCATGGAAGTGCCAGGCGACTCGGTGTTATTGTTTGGGTAACAGGAGGCATGGGGTAGCCAGGGCACGGGTTGGGCGCAGGTTCTTACTGGAGAACAGGGCCTCGCTGTTCTCAGCCCAGGTGACATGTAAGTGATACAGCACCCTGACCTGCAGGTACAGGCTCCTGGCCGGGAGGGAGGCAGGCCGAGGGGCTGGCAGGGCATTTGGCAGAGGCCTGGGATCTGCTCTCCCTGTGACGCGGCCGAGAATGGGCTGCTCGGAGGCAGGGCCTTGTCTGGGGTGTGGCCCAGGTGGAGCCACCCCACTGGAAGTGTGGGTGAGGATTCTGCCGGGGCCTCCCCCTGGCCCTGCTGGGCTCAGTAACCGTGGCCGCAGGCCCGGCCTCGCTGTGCAGAGCTTTGCTCTGTGCCGTCCACCCCACTCCGCCAGTGTGGCCTTATTAAAGTCAAATAATTCCCCAAACAGCTTCTCAGGGCAGAGAGTATTACCCCTATCATATGGAATAACTGAACTCAGTGGGACCTGGCCTGTGAATTAATGTCAGAGTCAGAATTAGAATCCAGATCTCTCACTGTCTTCTACCCAGTAGGCGGAGGCTTAAAGACAGGCAAGAGCTGGGGTCAAGCCGGCCAGGTGGAAGGTACTCCAGGAGAGGCTCCGGATGTTGGCAGACTCTCCTGTCCAGCCTTGGCTGAGGGCTAGTAGTGCCAGCCAGCCCTGGCACCTGGCCCCCAGCTTCCAGCAGTGGGCAGGGTTGCCAGTGCTGGGCTCTGAACCCAACTCCTGGGGCTGCTTCCTGCCTATGGGGCACGTGCTGTCTTTGTCCATCTGCTGCCCGGCTTCTCCAGACACTGCCCTGGATGCTTCTCTTCCCAAGACAGAGCGGCTTGGGTGGGAAGGAAGGATGCTTATTGGAACCCATCTTGACCTTTGGGGAGGGGGCACAATGGCCTGGAGGCCCTCGGTTGCTGTGCCCATGAGTATTGCTCTCTGAGGAAGCGGGAGGAGAGTGAGTCTCCATCCTCTAAGGGGCCAGAGGCCTTTCCTGTACCAGACTCGTAGACAAGGTCTTTCATTCAGTTTTCTGCAAGGTCAGTATCATTGTCCTTATTCATTCATTCAGCAAGTATTTATTGAGCACTTACAATGTGACAAGTACTTCTCCAACCAGCAGGGTGCCCCTGTGAACAAGACAGACCTGCCCTCCTAGTACAGGTGAGGAAGCCGAGGCTCAGAGAAGTAATGAGACAGACACATTCAGAGTGAGTGGCTGGCAGAGCCAGCATTAGGGGCTCTGTCTTTGTGGCTGCAGACCTGTGTTCTTTCCACCCTCTGTGCAACAGTCAGTCCGGAAGGGCAGATGCGCCCTGTCTTCCCAGGACCCCGGCTTTCAAGGGGAAGGCCACCTGTGGTCCTCTTTGCACTCCTAGTGCTTTCTCCGGGGCCGCCCATTCCCCGCTAGAGACCTTGTGCATCAGCTCTTACAGGCCTGGGCGTTGCGTGAAGATGGTACCCAAGCCAGACCCCGGGACTGGAGGCAGCCAAACAGGCTCCCTGAATCCTCCAAGATACTGCTCTGTAAGCGCCCACCTCTGGATTCACCCACCACCTCCTCCTCTCTCTCACTGGGGATTCATGTGACTCTGGGTCATAGCCCGATGTGTCACCTGCTAACAGGCTGCAGTTAAGTCACTCAGCTCTTCTGAGCCTCATCTGAAAAATGGGAGGAATAGAACCTACTCTGGCCTCCTTGCTCGCTTTGCTGGTTTGAGGTTTCATTTGACAGGCTATGTGCCAGACCCTGAGCTGGGTGCCAAGGAGACAGTACTGGACAAGCCGTGGCTCCTCCCTGAGTTAATCTGAGGTTTGCTCGGTGCTGTGAGGCCCAGAGGAGGGAGGAAGGGACTTGAGGCTGTATGGACAGAGGAGAAGACATTTAACTGAGTCCTCCAAGAAGATCAGGAGTGTACTGAAGTGACTGGGCAGGAAAGATTTTCTTGGTAGAAGGAGCCACCATGCAAATGCTTGGGGACAAGCTGATCTGTTCAGGGTCTCAGCTTGTTCAGTTTAGCTCCAAAATAGGGATAGTAATAATGGTGATTGTTTGTGGACCAGTTATATGCCAGCTGTACTTTTTTTTTTTAATATTTATTTAGCTGTGCCGGATCTTAGTTGTAGCACTTGGGATCTTTAGTTGTGGCATGTGGGATCTGACCAGGGATCAAACCTGGGCCCCCTGCTTTGGGAGTGTAGAGTCTTGGCCCACTGGACCACCAGGGAAGTCCCTGGATGTATGTATTTTATAGGCACTATTTTGCCTGCTTCTTAAAGCTACCCAGTGAGGTACTTTACTTTTATCCCCATTTCACAGATGGGGAAACTGAAGCTTTGAGAAATGCAGTAACCTCAGAGTTATGCAGGTGATAACCCACAAGGTCAGATTCCAGAACCCACATTAATCACCTGTGGGAGCTGGAGATGATGGCTTTGAATGCCATACCAAGGAGCTGGGACTTTATCCCACAGGCAGTGGGAAGCCATGGAAGAGTTTGAGGCCTGGTACCTAGAAAGTTCTCAGTAAGGAGTGAGTGACCAGGGGAGTCTTACTCAAGTGTGATGATTGCAGTTGAGTTTTAGGAAGGGTGAGGGCTTAGAATGGGGGAGGCTGGCATGTAGGCCCTTGTTACCATCCGGGGTTATGTCAGGAGTCTGCAATGCTGGGTGAAGTAGAACTCTGTCTACGAAGGCCTCACGCCTCCTCCTCCCCTCAGGCCTGGTTCCGCCCAGTCCTGCTTCCCAAGCTCCTGAGAGAGAACACGTATGATGGGGCCTCAGAACACTGGCCCCTGGGGAGGATTAGGGGCATTAAGGGGGTTCAAGGGGCAGGATGTCCAGGGACTGGCGGGGAGGGAGTGCTGCTCCAGGAGCAGGAAGATTATATAATGGGGAAAGCACAGCTGTGCCCGCTGCTGCCAACAAGACTGCAGCTGCCCTGTGGACTTGGCCTCTGGCTCCAAAGTCCTGGGTCTTCCTGGTCTCTCCACACTCTTGCTGTGCATGAGGGCTGGGGACTGCTCCTTTTAGCTTCCCAGCGCCCGGATGGGGTAGGTTACTCACCTCATATCACACAGGAAAGGGGTGGTATACCCAGGGTGGACAGCACCCAGCGGAGGGCAAAGTCTGGGGTCTGGAGGACTGCACAGGGGCCAGCTGCCATGCCTGCCTCTCTGTTGCCCTGGCTGGGCACTGGAGCCGGCTCCTCTTCCTCAGTCCTCTTGAGCACCTCCTGGTGTCAGAGACCGGATTTTGAATCCCCACTGAGCAGTGGTATGGCCTTAGGTGCCATCACTAGGCCCCTCTGCACCTCAGTTTCTTTCTCTGCCAAATGGGACCCAGGCCTACCTCCCAGGTCAGGAGGGTTTAATGGTGCCCCAGGTGTGAGGCACCAAACTCAGTGCTGGCGTGCAGCAGGGGCTCGGAAGAGAGCAGCTGTTAGCACCAAAGCCTCATCTCTGCCTCCCAGGATTCCCCATTTATTAGGAGGGGCTCCCAGGTGGCACTAGTGGTAAAGAACCTGCCTGTCAACGCAGGAGACCTAAGAGACGTGGGTTCGATCCCTGGGTGGGGAAGATTCCCTGGAGAAGGGAACAGCAACCCACTCCAATACTCTTGTCTGGAGAATCCCATGGACAGAGGAGCCTGGCAGGCTACAGTCCATGGGGTCGCGAAGAGTCGGAGACAATTGAAGTGACTTAGCACGCACGGCCCATGAGTCAGTAGTCCCTGCTTTGTGATAAGTGGTAAAATGAAGGTTCATAGGGAGTAGCAGTGATTCTGCAAGAATGGAGAGGGGTCCCAGAGCAGGCAGGGCCAGGGCATTTCTGGGCTGGGCACTCTCCCAGACTTTGTGTCCTTCAGCCCTTGCATCAACTCTGGGAGGTGGATGTAAATACCCATGTTACAGATTGGGAAACTGAGGCCTCTTGAGTTGGTTAGTTGGCACACACCCACAGTCCTTTCCTTCTCACTGGGGGAGGTGGCATTTGAGCCAGACCTTCAAAGATGAGATGTTTTCTAGGCAGAGAACATGGGAGGGGTGCCCAAAGCAGGCTGCCTGAGTTGGGGCGATTGCAGGAGGCTTGAGGCCTGTGCCCTCCCAGAACTCCCGCCCCCGCCTCCAGGGCCCCTCTAGCCACTGGGAGCAGCCAGGGGCTGGGGCGCCCCATAGGGTCTGTCTTTGCTTTGTGCCACTCTGGTAAGTTCTGACAGTGTTCCCCACTCTCTCCTCTCTTTTCCAGAATGGTCAAGCCTCAGGGGAGGAAGCTGGGCTTCAGCCATCCAAGGTAAGGGCAAGGCCCTAGCACCGGAGCTAGGGATCGTCAGGGGTGGAGTGACTTTGCCTGGAGTGGACGAGGAGGGAGGCACTGACCTTGTCCCGCCCAGGTGTGAGGCCCCCTGGGGCAGGCAGACAGCTCAGCCTGCCTTCTCTGAAAGTGAAAGTGAAAGTCACTCAGTCATGTCCCACTCTTTGCAACCCCGTGGACTATTCAGTCCATGGGATTCTCCAGGCCAGAATACTAGAGTGGGTAGCCGTTCCCTTCTCCAAGGGATCTTCCCAACCCAGGGATCGAACGCTGCATTGAAGGTGGATTCTTTACCTACTGAGCCACCAGGGAAGCCCAAGTCCTTCTCTGGTGCCACCAAATGCTCGAGGCAACCCCATATGTCAGGATTACTCACTTCAGCCTTCCAGTTCTTCAGGTGAGTGGACTATGGCCCAGACAGGGTCAGAAGCCAGGCTAGAACTCAGGTTTACCTGTCACCGAGACCAGGACGCTTCCTCTGTTTATTTGCTCATGGTGGCTTGGCTGACTGTATTAAGAGGGTGAAGGGCTGATGGGAGAGGCTCAAGTCCACTGGTTCTGATGAGGGCATGGCACCTGGCGCTGGAGGGAGGGAACCTGGTGGCCTCCAATCAAACCAAGGCCCAGTGCCTGGCACGTGGCACACAGGCTGTTTCTCAGGGCTCCCTGCTCCCAGCCCCAGGCCGGCTCCCTGGGCTCTGAGCTCTCTGGTCCCTTGGGCTCTCCCTTCAGCCCCCCAGGGCCTGTTGCTGGTTTTGAGTGTCAACAGCACTGCGAGGCTGGGGGACAGTCTGGCCTGGGCTTTCTCATCACCATGCTGGGAATGACCTCACCCAGTTCTCAAGGTGCTGTGAGGTCGCAGAGCTGCTGGCTGGGGAGGGGCTGTGGAAGCCGCCAGGCAGGACAGGGCGTGAGTTCTGGCGGTAGAGCTGACCTGAGTTCTAGTCCTGCCTCCACCATTGCCATTTGACCTGAAGCTTCTCCCTTCTGAGTCTGGTTTCCTCAGCAGTAAAATGGGAATAATGGTACCTGCCTCCTGCCTCTCAGAAGTGACTTGAAGGGCAAATGGAAGAGCAGCTGCCCGGCACACAGTAGCTTTAGCCCTGGCAGCCGAGTGCCTGGCCGTGTTGCTCAGCTCCGCTGCCTGTTAGTGGCCGCGCCCTTCTGGCCTGGGTCTGCCTAGGTGTCAGACCATAAGCCCGACCTTTGAGATGGACCGAGGGCTGGTCCTGATGTTTGTCTTGACTCAGCCTCCTAAGATAAGGGAGCCGAGTTTCCTGGGGCAGGGCAGGCCAACAGAAGTAGGCTCCCACCCCCTCCTCTTTTGTTACTATGGCAACCTTGGGTCATCAAAGGCCAGGCCGAGTCATGTGGACTGGGCCCCTTGACTTGTCTCAGCCCCATGTCTCAGCCTCATGTGGGAGAATCTCTTCCCACCAAGTAGCTGCCCCTGGTTGCCTTGTAATGAAGGGACTGTAGGTCTCCAGTGAAGATCCAGATGTTCAGATCTTGGGGCTGTAGTTCTAGGGGTTGCAGAGGTGCCTGCAGCTTTGAGGGAACTGGTGGTGAGTGCAGCTTCTCACCTCAGAGCTAGAGGGGCTGGTTAAGAGAAGACAAGCACTTACCTAGGTGGACAACCTACATTTGATCCCAAGTCTGTGACTCCTTCCTGCTTCTGGAACAGCAGATCCTGGGGTGGGAAGGGAGACGAGGCTGGACATGGATGGGGCAGAGAGAGCCTTGAATGCCATGTTAAGAGAGAGAAAGTGCCATACCAGGAGCTTTGCATTTGGTTCTCATAACATCCTCAGAGGTAGAAACTGTTACTCTCCCCATTTTACAGATGAGAAAGTTGAGGCCCAAGGCCAGATCGCTAGTGGGCAATGAAGTCAGGTCTTGCTTGACCACAGAACCCACATTCCTCCCAGCCCAGGAAACACACTGAGTGCTGAAGAGGAGGAGCACTGCGTCCCTGTGAGCTCAGTTTCCATCATTACTTGGCACCTGCTCATTCACCTCTGTTGCTGCAGAATCTTGTAGCATTCCCAGTGCCCACTTTTGGGCTCAACACACCAGGGGGCGCTCAGCCTGTGGTCAGAACCTCATCACTTTGTGCAGTGGAAGGAGCTGGTTTTATCTTTTGCATCATCACATGTTCATGGCACTGGGAACCCCAAAATGAAGTCAACACCCCACCTTTAGGGAGTTCTCAGCATTGGGGAAGGGTGGTGATGAGAAAGCTGTGTGGTGGATGCAGTGATGGGGAGGAACAGGCTGTGGGCACATAGAACCTCCATTCAGTGCCAGGCCTGACAGTGGGCAGTGAAATATACCACCTGCCTACCTGCCTCTCTGGGGCATGATGAGATGAGCACGTCCCAGGGAACCCAGTAGCATCCACTCTCAAGGTTGATGGTGGACCAGATGGACGGGCACTGCTGTGTGTGGCAGAAGAGGAAACGTGGGCTGTGGGGCACCAGGTCACCTTCCCCACAGAGCTGGCATTTGCCTGGGCCTCGAAAGCCGGGATTTGGGCAGCTGGAGAGAGAAGTGGCCCTTCCAGGGGGAGGAGAGGCCTGACTTGGAGGAGAGGCAGGCTCTCTTGAGTTCAAAATCCTGCGCCTCTTTCTTATTTGCCAGCTGACCTTGGGCGAGTTGTTTTACCCCTCGGAGGCTCCGATGCCTCTTCTGTAAAAGGAGACTAGAGTCCACCCATCAGGGCCACCCAGAAGGAAGGAACGTGATGTGCATAAATTGGAGCATCCAGCAGTGTTTGAGACATCATATTGGTGTTTAATGCTTGTTTATTTGATCCGTTTCAGGCAGAAGAAGGGATTGGGGTTTTAGCAGCTGTAGAGAGGACTGCAGTCTAGGATGAGAGCTCCCCGTGTGCACCTGGTCCTTTAGGCATGCTGGGGCTCCATTCACCCTCCCTCCCTTCCTGGGGGTGGATTGGGCACCCCAGGCCCCCTCCCTGGCTATCTCCGGAGCTGGACCCCTTGGAAGCGCCTGCAGGTCTATTTTGAGAGCTGAGCGTCTCCCCCCCTCCCCTCCTCTCTTCCTGTTTATGAAACCCTGATCCCTCCCGGATCCCTCATGCTCCCCTGGCTGGAGCTCAGGCAGGATGTGATTGTGGACTTCGGGGAGCCTTGGGAGTCTCAGGTGTTCGGGGGGGAATTTCCCTGGGACTGGCCGGGGAAGGCTCCCCAACCCTCCACCCTCTCAACACCTGAGACCCGTGGACTCTTGTCCCTTCAGCCTGCCCAGAGGAGACCCTGCAGCAGTAAGAAAGCCCTTGACGTTCAGGGAGTTCTGTTTACCACATCCCTTTATCTCTGTGGCCCATTTTTGCTTCTTGAAACAACCTCTTGAGGGTGCGAACATTTTACAGAAGAAGCTGAGGCTTAGATAGGGAGAAAGGGTTGCACGGGAACAAATGAGTAGACGGGTCTTAGTTTCCCACCCTGCCCTCCTGGCCTCAGGCCTCTTTTCCGTGCTGGTCTCTTTACACGGAGTGTCTTTTTTCCACCTCTCTGCTTGGCCAGCTCCTATTGATCTTCAGGGTCCAGCTAGACTGTCGCATCTTCCCAGATCTTACCCCGGGCAGAGAGTGAGACGCTATGGGCACCTCCAGCACTTGGCCTGCACTGTTGCACGCCACACTTCCGTTTCGTTATTGTGTATTTGGGGGAGCTGCCTGAGGACAAGGCTGGAGGCTTCCTTAACACGTGCGCCTCCTAGTGTCTGGCTCCTGGCCTGGGAACACATAGCCGGGGGCCCGTAGCGGTGAGTAACGTCCAGAGGGGAGGCAGGCTGGTGGGCCTCGCAAGGAGGGTGATGATGAAATTTTTCAGCCTGTAGGCTTCGATTTTGCCCCAAGCTCTCCGCCTTTCTAGCCATGTGGCCTTGGGAAAGTCACTTTCTGTCTGAGTCTGGTTTCCTCTTCTCTGGAATGGGATGACAGCACTTCCCTTGGAGTAGGACATCTGAGCCTGGCAGAATCCACACCAATAAAAGCTGAAGGAAAGAATGGCTTCCTGCAATAAATGCTCAGTTAAGAGGCACAGTTCTCATTGTCACTGCATGCCAGTCCTGGCCTCGGGCCCAAGGCCAGCTCGCCTATCAAGGAGGCCTGGAAACTGTGGACCCACTGCCCAGAGGCATGTTGGGAGAGGCGTCTGGGGATGTTTGCCCCATGAGAGGGGGCACCCCTGGGAGGCCCTGCAGATGCTGCCATCTGGGGGAGGGGCTGTTGATGTCCGTTAGGGCCAGAGATCAGCAGGTGGGCTTGGGCTGCAGCTGCTGGAGGGAGGCCCAGGTTGGGGACCCTACAGGCCAGGGATCAGGCAGGGAGTGTGGTAACAGGGGGCAGAGGCGGGTGGCGCTCTGGGCTTCTCTCCAGCTGCCTTGTGGGAGGAAGTAAATAAGAGGAAGTATCTATGGGGGGAACGGGGCCACGACCAGGGGGTGGGGTCTGGCGCTGTCCTCCCCACTGCTGCCACCAGAGGCTCCCAGGCCCTGCACGCACCCCTCCAGAGCAGACAGTTTGGAGACAGCGTCCCCCCTATTGCCCCTTCTTATACCCTGCCAGCCACGGAGAGCCTTCTTTGCTTCTGAAGGGTACACGGGTAGTGAGGAGTCGGGGCGGGGGCGTAGCTGGTACTGGACTAGAGAGCTTTGGGGCTCTCAGGGCAACCCCAGACCCCAGGTCCTCCAGGAGAAGCTGGAGTACAACGAGAGGCCTCAGTCTAAGGAAGTATCTTGCCCAACAGCCAGCAGGCCCTCCTCAGACTGCTGTCAGGGGCTCTGTGGGGACTGGAAGGGGAAGTTCTGTGTCCGTGGGGGCGTTTCCACATAGGGCATGTCTGTGGAAATGGTTTCCGATCAGCGGACTCTGTGCATCTGTGTGTGTCAGTTCCTGTGAGGGTACTGGGTGAGTGATGTGGTGAGGCCATGTGGCAAAGGGCCGGGCCTGGTCCCCCCTGCCCCACGGCTACCTGTGAGGTCCATGCCTTCTGCACCGTCCCCCCCCACCGCCCCCACCTCAGGGCCCTGGGCGGATAGGCTTCTTCAGGGCAGCGCTGAGTGCGGTCGTGCCTGCTCTGTGGGCTGCCATTTTGGGTGGGCCCAGCCATGGGAAGGTCACCACAGGGGGAGGAACGCCCGTGCTCTGGGTCAGACTGTCAGAGGTGGTGGCCCTGCTGCCTTTTGCCCCCCATTCTCTCCTGGAGGTGTTTGCAAGTAAAGGGTGTCCCCTGTGTGGCTGCCGCCTCTACTTGTGACTTCTGTCTGTGTCCAGCTCTTCTTTCCTTAGGATCAGAGAAGACGAGGAGAAAGGTCTCTCTGCATCCACCCTGGAGTTGTGGGCTTGGGGTCTACGGTGTCCCCTCCTCCGCAGGGGAGCCTTACCCATGTTCTGTCCCTCCTCCCGGCAGAGGGGGAAGTGAGAAGGAGCGGGTCAGGGACCCTGCCTTCTGGGCCAGGAAAGTTGCAAAAGCAGAAGTGAGGGGAGTAGCCAGGCTCTCTGGCCATAGACGTGGGACCCACCATGCAGACCCCAGCAGATTTCCCCAGGGCTGAGAGAGACTCACGCCCCTGCCCCAGAAAGGTGAGCAGAGGCTTGGCCAGCCTCCAGCGGTGTCTGTCACCAAGACTCTGCGCCAGGAATGGGTTTGGGGGTGGCTCTGTGCCCTGGGGTTTCCGGGTGACTACCTCTGTCCCCAGGGACGGTTCTCAGTCAGAGGCAGACCGAGCGGTGGAGACTCAGACCTCAGGATGGGGCAGGTCGATGTTGCTGTGTGGTCTTTGCCCTCCCCAGCCCCTCTCTCAGCCAGGTTTTCTGCCTGTCCCACGTACTGGGTTCCTCTCAGGGGCCTGATTGACCTGCAGTTTTTCGTGACTGCAGCTTCTGTGGCTGTTCAGGCTCCCTCAAGGGAGGCGTCTCTGAGGGTCGACATCTAGAGGCAGAAGTCCCCAGACTCTCCCTGGTACTAAGGGAGGGGCCGGGCTTGGCTCGGCAGGGCATCGCTCTGGCTGACTTGCCCGCCCTCCCTTTCCTGGCCCCTGAGGCCTGCTGACCCCCGGCCAGGCAGGGCCCAGGGAGAGGACTTGGGTTTGAGCAGGCTCTGCCACCAGTTCACTTTGAGCCTGGGTGAGTCGCTGTCCGGTGAAGCTCAGTTTCTGGTTCCTGAAGTGGGGCATGACAGCTTTGGGATATCTGTCTGGGTCAGGGTCAGAGTCATCAGATTACACTCAGCAGACATCCGTCTCCGTCTAGTGACTTGATCCTGGGCCCCTCTCAGGCCCTGGCATAGGACGGAAAGCCCAAAGAAATGGAATTCCTCAGAGATGAGTCGGCCACAAGTACCAGACTGCTCTCTCTCAAGTGCTGGGGTTTTGCAGATGATGTTCCCCCAGGTGGACCAGCAGGAACCCAGAGCTCTTGCCCTTAAGTCCAGGGTCTGACTCTGTGGGTGCCTGTGTGTCTATGTGCCCTGGGTATCTGTCAGCCTCCTTGGGCCTCACTGACGCTGGCTGCCTCTGACTGCTGCCCACTTGCTTCTGCTGTTGGGTTCCTGTCTGTCTCCACTCCATGAATGCCTGTCTTTACCTGTTGGGTCCATGTCACATAGCTGGGTGCCTGTTGGGTCGTGTCCCTTCTGTCTCTGCCTGTTGAGTACATTCCCCATCTGTCTCCACCTGTTGGATGCAAGCCCCCATCTGCCTCTGCCTGTTGGATCCCCATCTGTCTCTGCCTGTTGGGTACATGTTACCATCTATCTTTGCCTGTTGGAATGTGTGCCTCCCATCTGCCTCTCCATGGTAGATATGAGTCCTTGTCCACTTCTGCCTGTTGGGTATGAGTCCCTTCCTGCCTCCTCCGTATGTTGGGTACATGTTCCCATCTGTCTCTGCCCATCGGATGTGTATTCTTCCCACCTCCTTCCTGTTGGGTGCATGGCCCTGTGCATCCCAGCCTGCTGGGCACGGGGACTCTCCTACCCATCTGTTGGATGTGCGCCTTCATCTGTCTTCACCTGTAGGGAGCCTGCCTCTGCCTGTTGGGTGTCCCTCCTCATCTGCCTGAACATGTCTGGTCCCTGTGTCTGCCTGTTGGGCACCTGTCTCCTCCTCAGCAGCTGGCTTGGCATATGGGGCTTTCCCTCTGCAGGCCCACAGGGAGGATGGGGAGGAGGGCCAGAGGGCAGCCCTCCGGCGATGGGGAGGGTGGGGGAGAGAGAGGAAGGGAGGTGGTAAGGGAGCTGGGAAACCACAGGCCCTGAGTGATTGGCGGCCCTGGGCTGGCCCAGCCCCCGCCTTCACCCTGCACATCCGCCTTGGGCCTGGCCACCTCCGCAGCAGCCCCGGACGCTGCCTGCTCCTGCCATGGTGCCTCGGCCCAGCCGGGCGCATGGAGCAGGATCCCAAGCCGCCCCGTCTGCGGCTCTGGGCCCTGCTCCCCTGGCTGCCCAGGAAGCAGCGGCCCAGGATCAGCCAGACCTCCCTGCCTGCCCCTGGCCCTGGCCCCAGGCAGGACTCGGTGAGTGTGCCCAGCTGTCTGGGCCTGGCCTGACGGTGGCCCCTGGAACAGGTGCCCTGGTAACCAGTTTGGAAACAGCTGGCTCTGGGTTCTCCTTGCCCATGTCTGACCCTCCTGGGTGACTAGACCCTGTCCAGCCTTGCTTCCTGGGAGAGTGAGGAGGCACTTCCGGGCTCCAGGGTGGCATCAACAGATTGGAGGGAGAGCAGAGGGGTTCTAGAACATCTGGGACCTGGCAGGAGTTTCTAGGAGACTTGTGTGAAGGAAGTGTCAGAGGGTGGTGCAGAGAGTCCCAGTCTTACTCCCTCAACCTCAGGCTGACACTTACTGGGATGCTAGGGGGAGTCTGAAGTGGCAACTTTGTGTTCTTGTGTATCTTAGCCTTGTCCTTCTACCAGAGAGAGCCCATCTTCCATCTTGGCCAGAAACAAAACCCAGCTGTGCCTTCCCAGTACATGAGCAAACTCGACTTCCTATTGTGGCAAAACCAAAACCTTTGTAGCTGCGGGAGGGGAGCCTCCAGGGAGGACTTGGGGCAGGTCTGTAGGCCTCAGCCAGAGCCTGGCATTGGCTCAGCCCGGCCATGCCTGGGCACCCCTCTGGGCCTGACCAGGCTGGAGCAGCAGGAACGATACGAGCTCGCCTGACCCGGCTCCTTGGTGGTTTGGCCCTCCCTGGGTTTTGATATGCATGAATTGGGAGGCCTTGTCTTCCAGGATAGCTGGCTGGTTGGGCCTGCAGGACCCTGTCTGCTGAGATCTGGCGGGAGTAGGATCTCAGGATGGGGGGCCGTGCCCTGTGCTGACCTGGATGGGACCCACCATGCTCACCAGCTCTGTTCTTCCATCAGGATGAGGGCGTTCTCAAGGAGATCTCCATTACACACCATGTCAAGGCTGGCTCGGAGAAGGCCGACCCATCCCATTTTGAGCTCCTCAAGGTCCTGGGCCAAGGATCCTTTGGCAAAGTGAGTCCCGAGCCCACAGCTGGGAGGGCAGCACTGGTCATGTCACAGTGGGGGTGGGAGGACCGCCTTGGAGCTCAAAGGATCAGAGCGCAAGGGTTGATGGGTCTGAGGGGAGGAGGAGAGAGGTCACTGTGGTACCCAGGGGCAACACAAGGGCAAGCTGGTGCTTAGGGAAGCTGGAGGTCAGCCTGGGGCATGAGAGCTGGCAGGGTCAGCCCCCTGCCTATCTTCTCTTCTGCTTCCCCCTCACCACCCCCACCCCGATGCCGTCTAAGGTCTTCCTGGTACGAAAGGTCACCCGACCTGACAGTGGACACTTGTACGCCATGAAGGTACTAAAGAAGGCAACGCTGAAAGGTGAGTGGGGGGTGCCTCCCCGCAGAGCCTCAGGCTGGGCAGAGATAGAGGGCAGATGACACCCAGCTCTTAGGGGCCTAGGGTCTGATGGGAAAGACAGCAATCTCACCAGGAATACCCGGTCTGAAGATACAGAAACAGGCCTATTCTCAGCCCCTCCTTCTCTCCCACTGCCCCAATGGCAAAGACAGGATCCATTCAGAAGAAAAGACTTCGGGAACTAACCCCTTCCCACCCCCCTAAGCCAAGTGCCAGTGTCTGTAGCTGAAGGGCATCTGGCAGGAGGCAGGGGTGAGTGCAGTGTGTTGCGGGGGCGGGCGGGGCAAGGGCTTCAGATATCAGGCATCAGCTTGGTTAGGCCGAGGCATTCTGTTAGCAGAATTGCTTCATGATGCTTGAAGAGTCTGAGGGAGACCTCTCAGAGTTGGGGAGAGCATGAGAGGAGAGGAGGGAACCCAGGGAACGAGGCAGTTGGGCGGGTTGGAGAGGGTGAGTCAAGGCAGGGCCCCAGAGATGGATGGAGAGGTTCAGAAAGGAGCTGAGCCCACGTCTAGAATTCCCAGACTTACAGAGGGTGTGAGGGTGGTTGCGAGTGGGCTTTGGACTGGACAGTGACTCCTTGGTCAGCCTGGGGACCAGGCTGGTCCTGCTGACCAGGAGGAGTGGGCCCTGGCTAGGATGGTGGGGGCAGAATAGGAGGTACTGGCCTTGGGTTCCTGTGGCCACAGTGGGCTGGCTGTGGGGTGACAGCTGTGGTGCTCTAAGACCAGCCTGGTAGGAATGGGAATCCTTCCCCAGGAAGGATGATGGAAGGAGAAAGATGCTGTGAAGGGCTCCCAGGCTGGGACAGGGGAGGGGGTGCGGGACCCCACAGACTGGTGCAGTTGGTGCTGGGACCCAGGAGAATCTGGGTTTCAGCCTCACAGGGGAGAGGCTCCCATGGGAGTAGCCAGGTAAGCTGTGCCTTTAGAGGGTGAGTTAGGCCTTCTCTCCAGACTGAAAACATAGAGGAAAGACACCCCAGGAGGGAGGAACTATGCCTGAACAGAAATGTAGAGTCATTTGATAGTTTGAAAATGCTAGATGTATTTGGGAAGCAGTGATGAGGGTAGTTAATTCAGCATGGTCCCAGCCTTGTCGGGTGAGTGAAGCAAGAAAATTAGAGGGTGAAAGGTGCTCTGAAGGGGGACATAGAGCACTACAAGAGTCCAGAGGGCTCCAGCTCAGCCTGGCAGGTTAAGGAAAGTTTCCTGGAGGAGAGAATGCCTGAACTGAGTCAGAGGAGAACTGGCTGACGATCAGAACGGCCTAGGGACTTTTATTCTTAAAAAAAAAAGGGTGAGGTGCCTGCTCAGACCTATGAGTCTGAAATTCATGCCCAGGGAGTCTACCCTCAGCTATAATCAGGGACTTTTTTCTTGCTTTTTTTGGCCACACCGCATGGCATGTGGAACTTCCCCAACCAGGGATCGAACCCACGCCCGCTCTAGTGGAAGTGCAGAGTCTTAACCACCGGACCACCAGGGAAGTCTGGGAATTGGAGATTTTTATGCCAGACGGAGAAGGGGCTGATGAAGGCATCCCAGGGGGAGCCACAGGGGCAGAGGCTGGGGGCACACAAGGAACAGGTTGCTTAGGCTGGCTGGATTGAATGGCCCCTCGGGACACAGCTAGCGACAGGGCTAGAGAGATGGGCAGGGCACCAAGGGCCAGTCTTGGGCACTGCCGAGAGACATGAGGAACAAGTAGAAAAGAGAGTCCTTCTTAGCCAAGGCTGGGGGCGGTGCTGTGCTGGGCGGCCAGACCTTTGGTAAGCCTCTTCTTCCTTTGACCAGTGCGTGACCGCGTTCGGACCAAAATGGAGAGAGACATCCTGGCTGACGTAAACCACCCGTTTGTGGTGAAGCTGCACTACGGTAAGACCACAGACCCTCCCTGACCTCCCACCCCACCTGCCGGCCTTTGCCCTTGTCGGGGGGCTGTTGCCTCCCCTATATACTGCCCCATTTGCTGCCTGGCAGACCAAGGGAGCTGAGGGGCAGAGGGACAAGGCCCAGGGCGCAGCTGGCTCCCCCATGGCCTTTTCCCGTCTCCCCAGCCTTCCAGACTGAGGGCAAGCTCTACCTTATCCTGGACTTCCTGCGCGGCGGGGACCTCTTCACCCGGCTCTCTAAAGAGGTGAGCTGACGCCTGGGACACCCAGACACCCCACTGCCAGGGCCCCGGATGGAGCTGGTGCGAAAGTGAGGCCTCCACCTGGGACTCGCCAGGCCTGCCCAGCATTCCCTGACCCACCCTGGGACAGAGCCCGTTCCCTGGCTGAAATTCTGAGAGTTCCCTGAGATGGGTGAGGAGAATCAGGCCCAGGATGTGATCCTGCCCTGATTCCAGGAACCCAAGAGTGGCTCTCACCTCTTCACCTCCTTGCTTCTTCTTTTTTTTTTTTTTTAAGATTTATTTATTTGAGAGTTTTTATTTATTTTTTGGCTGTGGTGGGTCTTTATTACTGCATGCAGGCTTTCCCTAGTTGCAGCATGTGGGGGCTGTGACTCATTGCAGTGCTTGGGTTTCTCATTGCAGTGGCTTCTCTCATGGTGGAGCATGGGCTCTGGGGTGAATTGGCCTCAGGAGTTGTAGCTTGTGGCCTCTAGAGCTTGGCCTTAGCAGTTGCGGTGCACAGATTTAGTTGCTCCAAGACATGTGGGATCTTCCCAGACCAGGGATCAAATCCGTGCCCCTAACATCACAAGGTGGATTCTTAACCACTGGGCCACCAGGGAAACCCCTTCACTTCCATTTTTTTCAGGGCTTCCCTGGGCAGGGTTATGAGGATTCGGAGAAGCTCAAATCCACCTGGAAAGCTGGATTCTTTAGGATTATGTGCTGTTAACCAAAAGGCTTTTGAACTCACATATAAGAATTTGAGCCAGATATAAAAATGGGACCAGTAATACAAATTAAATTTTAGAAGAGAACCAAAGTTTTTAAATGTTTAAAATGCTGTTTGAATGATCAAATAGATAATACATGACTGAGAAGAAAAATATCCATTGAGAAGTCTTCCTTCCACCCCAGCCCTCTCGACTCCCTCCTCTAGGTAAACATTTTTCTTATCTAAATTTCCCATGTTTCTTTGGGAAAAAAATACAAACCAATTCAACGTATGATCTGAATCCTGACCCCTACTTTCTTACATACAAAACACCATTCTACATATACTGTACTTTGCTTTCTTCATGACGGTGTGTTTTGGGGTAACTTGGCACTTATACCTTGGAGATGGATCTGTAGCCATCCGTCATATGGAGGGATCCTTGTTCTAGTTTATGGCTGCATTGTTGTTCAGTTGCCAAGTCGTGGCTGACTCTTTTGCAACCCCATGGACTGTAGCCTGCCAGCATCCTCTGTCCATGGGAGTTTCCAGGCAAGAATACTGGAATGGGTTGCCATGCCCTCCTCCAGGGGATCTTCCCGACCCAGATCTTGAACCCGTGTCTCCTGCTTGGCAGGCAGACTCTTCATCACTGAACCACCTAGGAACCCCTCATGGCTGGCAGAGCACTCCGTGATGTGGGAAGGAGACAGTTTAGTTTACTGCTTGACCCTTGGGCTGTCTCCAGCCTTTCCCTACTTGCCTTTCAACGCTACCATGAGTGACTTGGATATTAGTCACTTTATTCTTTAAACCCCTTCATAAAGAGAAGGGGGTATGGAATCTCTGAGGGGGACGGGGAAGCTGCTGAGTGCCCAGTGCCCCAGCTCCTGAGAAAGGGGCGATCCCGGCTGAAGTCCCTCCCGCCCGTTGCAGGTTATGTTCACGGAGGAGGATGTGAAGTTTTACCTGGCCGAGCTGGCTTTGGGCCTGGATCACCTGCACAGTCTAGGCATCATTTACAGAGACCTGAAGCCTGAGAAGTGAGTGAAGGCCCAGCTCTGCTCAGCTCCCTAGGGTGTGCAGAGGCAGGCCCCAGGGGCCTCTTCTAGAGCAGAGCCAGTCTGAGGGGGTGGGGTGACTCCCCCTGAGAAAGTCCCCCTCTCTTGGGTTGCCCCAAGAACTGGCGGGTGGAGCAGAGTGGTGGCAGCAGTAGGCTCGCCTGGGGGCTGCCTCATCACTAGGGCTGCCATCACCAAGCACCAGGTACCTCTGTGCCTGGGCGTTGCCTACCTTTTTTGCTAATCCAGTGTGACATCTGAGATGCCACTATTAAAGGTCCTTCCTTGATATGACCCTCTGTAGAATCTTCCTTAACATCTAAATATCCTCAAGTGGTTACTTGGGAGCCCGGGGCAGGTGCTTACGTGGAGTGGGATGTAGCTTTCGAGTAAGGCAGAAAGTGAAAAGTGAAAGTGTTAAGTCACTCAGTCATGTCCAACTCTTGGCAACCACTTGGACTGTAGCCCACCAGATTCTTCTGTCCGTGGAATTCTCCAGGCAAGATCACTGGAGTAGGTAGCCATTCCTTTTTCCAGGGGATGTTCCTGACCCAGGGATCAAACCTGGGTCTCCTGCATTGCAGGCAGATTCTTTACCATCTGAGCCACCAGGGAAGCCCAGAGTCAGGCAGACCTGAATTCAAATCTAATCTCTGCCACCTCCTAACTCTCTGACTGGGGGAGTTATTTAACCTCCCTGGGCCTTAACTTCCCCATCATTAAAACGGGGCCATGTGAGTACCTACCTCACACAGTCGTTTCAAGAATTAGCAGAAAGGTAGGCAACACACCTGTGCAGCACCCCCAGTCCCTGCGCCACCCACCCATTCATCAGCCGGACCTGGTGGACCAGCTTCCCTGGGCTGAGCCCAGCCCCTACAGACCCATGGCGTCACCTGACCCCACCAAAGGCCCACGACTGAGGGGCCCTGAACCCTTCTCTCCATTGCAGCATCCTTCTGGATGAGGAAGGCCACATCAAACTCACTGGTGAGTGGAGGGCGCCTGCCCCTCCGGTTTCAGGGGAGGGCGGGGTGGGCTCTAGAGGGACCTGGGCTGAGTGCTAGGGTATCCGCTTGTCCTGAGAGGCTGTGCCAGGCACTTAGAAGTGGTCAAAAGTCCAGGCCTGGCATGACGTGGGTTTGCATCCCAGGTCCCCACTGTGTAATGCTGAGCAGACCATCTCACCCCCCTGGGCCTCAGCTTCCTCCTGAGTACCATGGCGGTGATGCCCTCAGGCCTCTGGGCAGGAGGGCATGGGTGTGCAGGGGTGGCAGCGAGGAAGGTAGGGGGTCCTGAAGGTGTGTCCACTTGCGCTCCTTGTCACAGACTTCGGTTTGAGCAAGGAGGCCATCGACCATGAGAAGAAGGCCTATTCCTTCTGCGGGACAGTGGAGTACATGGCCCCTGAGGTTGTCAACCGCCAGGGCCATACCCACAGTGCAGACTGGTGGTCCTATGGGGTGCTGATGGTGAGTGCCCAGGCAGGGGTAAAGCATCCAGCAACCAGCCCAGGCATTGGGCCTCAGTTTCCCCATCTGTGGGGCATGGGGGCAAGGGAGGGTGGTTTCTGGTCTCTAAGGCTCTTCTCTTGTCCTCTCATAGCTAAGCTGGCCTCACACTCCTCCGAGCTGCAGTTTCCTTCCTTGGAAGGATTCCGGGCTTGGCCCCACCTGGGGTGCCCCCCGCCCCATACTGGGCCTCTCCCCAACCTCAGGCCCCTAGTTCTGCTCCTGGTGGTCTGATTGATGGAGAAGGGAGGGACACACACAGTTCTTGATCCAGGTGGACCTCCTGGGCAGGGGGCTGAGTGGCTGGCCCGGGTGGGAGGAGGTGGGGGGCCTGAGGGGCGGGAGCAGAGCCTGAACGGACCCTTGTTCCCTGCAGTTTGAGATGTTGACGGGCTCCCTGCCCTTCCAGGGGAAGGACCGGAAGGAGACTATGACCCTGATTCTGAAGTAAGCCCCAGCCTCTCTCTGACACCTCCAGGTGTCTCCTTTCTTGGCCTCGTTTGGGGGCCAGAGTATCACCCCACACCTATCCTCAGATTCTCCAAGAACAAGACACTCCGCTGGTTCGAGTGCTATGCTTTTGCTAGGGCTCCCTTTTCACCCACGGGGCCTGTGGGTGGAGAATCCTGAGTCTCTGGGAGGGAAGTTAGTGGACGGCTTGTCTGGACTGAGCTGGAAATGAGATGTGGACAGAGGCGGGAGGTGAGATGGGGCCTCCGGGGCGGGGCTCAACCCTGACGAGACCCGGGGGCCATTGCAGGGCAAAGCTGGGCATGCCCCAGTTTCTAAGCACGGAAGCCCAGAGCCTCCTGCGGGCCCTGTTCAAGCGGAATCCTGCCAACCGGCTCGGTAAGTGGCCCCAGCCCAGGGGAGGGGAGCGGGTACAGCTGTGACCTAGGCCACGGGGCCACATCTGGGGCTGAAAGGGGCCGTTGTCCTTTGTGTGGGCAGACAATGCCGGCGGCCACCCTGCCTTCTGGCCCCATGTGTGGAGTGTGGGGCGGGGGGGTGACCTGTGTCTGGGGGAAAGCAGGAACTGAGTCATCTCCACTCCCCCTGGGGATGAGGACAGAGGCCGGCACGGCTCCTCCGCCAAGGCTGCTGGCTCAGGAGAAGGGGCACGAGTTCGGGCGCCAGGGGCTCGGGACCCCACTGCTGGCACGCGGTGGTCCCTCCACAGATACTGTGGTCGGATGAGTGCTGTTTGTGAGCAGAGTGACCCAAAGCAGTTGACGTCTTCCCCGAGAGCCCGAGGTCCTTGTCTCCACCAGGGACAATGATCTCGAGCTTCGTGGATTAAATGAAGTCACATGAACGTGCCTGTAGTAGCTGATCAGTATGTGTTGGCTCCTTGGCTCCCGGGTTCACCTGGACCTTGACCAGCTTCGTAAGGTCCCATCCAGGTGTCTGGGCTTGAAAGGAGGGAGAGCCTGTCTGGTGGCTGACAAGGGCGATGGGCTAAGAGCAGCAGAGATGAGGCCTAAGTTGGTGCGGAGCTGGGGGAGGTGGGGACCCCCTGCAAATCTCAGGACAGGTTTGACCTGTCCTGACTTTGGCCTTTGACAAGTTGTCTAGCTTCTCTTCTCTGGACCCTCCTTCTCCCATCAGTACATGGGAGCCCAATCATCAAGAGGCTCCAGAAAGTGGAAAATGCTGAGTGGTCTGTAGGCCTCGGGGTGATAGCTGGACTTGGGGTGGTGTGAGCCCAGCCTCTGGTCCCAGACCCCAGTGAGGCGCGGCCACTCGGAGGACAGGGCGGCTGTCTGGGGTCGGAAGGCCCTGGGGCAGGCCCCTCATCTGGGCTCTTGCAGGCTCCGGCCCTGATGGGGCAGAGGAAATCAAGCGGCATGTCTTCTACTCCACCATTGACTGGAATGTGAGTGAGTCTATCCACCCTGGGGCCCCAGGCAGGGCTTCGGCTGTGGTGGGAGGGGGCCTCTGCTGACTCGAGCCTCCGATGTGAAGCAGAGGTGACAGCGTGGCCTTGGGGGCACGGGCCGGCCTCCCGAGGGCGAGCAGTTATGCCCTGTCTGCATAGCCTGTGCTCTGTCCAGGCCATTAACTCCTCCTCCTGCATGGGGCTGCTGATGGGCTGTGGGGGTGCCAAGGTAACCAGGGCGCCCACTCCACCTTGCAGAAGCTGTACCGGCGTGAGATCAAGCCACCCTTCAAGCCGGCCGTGGCGCAACCCGATGACACCTTCTACTTTGACACTGAGTTCACGTCCCGCACACCCAAGGGTGCGTCCCTCGTCTGACTTTGTCCTGGGCTTTCCCTTCCCCAGGAGGGAAGTGGGGAGTCGGGGCCTCTTTGGGGCACAGGGGCCCTGAGGGCTGAGGCAGGCCCAGGTGTGTGGGCAGACAGGCGGGGAGTCTCTGACTCTTTGTCCCCGTCTCATTCAGCCTGGCTGTCCCACTCTGGGGCTCTATGGGCTTCTTTGTGCCTGGGCAAGGGGGTGGGAGTGAGTGGGTGAGTGGGCCACAATAGAAAAGTCAGGACCCTTGGCCCCGGGCACCTTCAGCCCACTGGAAAGACCAGACACATCAGGCTCCCACTCACGTCAGGGGTGAAGAATCTGACCTGGCAAATGCGCGAGGTGCACGGTCTGGCAGAGCAGGGGTGACGGTGCCCAGAGGTCAGGGGCTAGCGTGGGAATCGGCTTTGGCTGCTCTGACAACTGGGCTTCGGTGACGCATCTGGAACACGGACTTAGCCACAGACCCACTCAGTCCATGGGATTACAGATAGAAGCCAAGGAGGGGGCTTCTGAGAGGGAACTTGGTAAATCCTAATGTTTTGGCCGCATACTGGGGAGGAGTGTTCTGAAAGGCCTCCTAGAGGGACAGGTTTTAGCAGAGGGGTGCTTGTACGTCTCTGATGTCGGGGAACTTGTCACTTCCCCGAGCAGCCCGTCGCATCTTTATTTATCTGACAAGTATGTACCAGGTCCGTTAGTGTGCCAGCCATGCGGGGACTGACGGTGCACAGGACAGACCCAGGCCCTGCCTTCATATGGCTCAGGCTGCAGTGGGAGAGACACAAAGTCAGCTCTGGGCAGCTCGGCAAGTGCAGCTTAGCAGGGGCAACGGGCTGGAGGAGCAGTGTGAGGCCAGGTTTCTCAGAGGACAGTGTGTGAACTGAGCCTCAAAGGATGGACAAGGAATGGTTGTCTAGTTAGCAGGAACAGCATGTACAATGGCTTAGAGTCTCCTCTAAGGATCTGAGAAGCTGGGCGTGGCTGAGCTGTGGAGTGGGGCGAAAGGAGGCTAAGATCACAAGCATCTCATTGCCTGGGCTATCCCAAGGGCAGAGAAAGGGTACAAACAGGGCACAGACTTGTGATCGGAACCCTCCATCTGGCTGCTGCAGAGAAGATGGACCTAAAGGGGCAGACCAGACACAAGGAGGCCTCCAGGAAGGGATAAAGTGACCTGGCCTGGGCGGGTGGTGGATGTGAGGGTTTTTGCTGTTTCTTGCATGACAGGGCTGGACTGGTCTGAACACACATGGGCAGGCGGGCTAAAACCAGAGATGAGAGGTCCTGCCCAGGCTCCCGTCCCGGCCAGCTTTCTGGGCTACCTCGGGTCAAGGGTGCCTCCTCTGGTTCACACCCCCCTCCTGCCTCTGCAGACTCCCCAGGAATCCCCCCCAGTGCCGGTGCCCATCAGCTGTTCCGCGGCTTCAGTTTCGTGGCCACCGGCCTAATGGAGGACGACGGCAAGCCTCGGGCCACACAGGCGCCCCTGCACGCGGTGGTACAGGTGAGGGGCGGGAGAAACTTCTCAGCTGTCCCTTTCTTCTTGGAAGCCGCGAGGTGGAAGAGCTGAGAACACAGGCACTGAACGCGGACAGACTTGGGTTCAGACCCTGCTGCCACCGGGGAGCCCACTGCGCCGCAACCTCCTTGAGCCTCAGTTTCCCCACTTGTAAAACAGGGAAGGCAGCGTGCTTATGAGTTTCTTTTTTTTTTTTTTAGTACCTTGAAACTTTATTTTAAAAATATTCTGAAATTTGAATTTTTCAAGAATCACCATCTGCTTTCCTTTCACACACGCTTGGTCCTAATAAGTCTCGTGTGCGTGTGTGTTCAGTTGCTTAGTCTTGTCTGACTCTCTGAGACCCCATGGACTGTAGCCTGCCAGGCTGCTCTGTCCATGGACACTTCCAGGCAAGAATGCTGGAGTAGGTAGCCCTTCCCTTCTCCAGGTTATGAGTTTCTTGACACAGAGCCAGAATGTTGGAGGGCCGGGGCACACCCAGGTTGGTGGCGCTGGGTGGTGGCTGGCCCTGACAGGTTGGGCGGGCACTTGGATCTCTTCCCACTGTCTCCCACTTGCCTACTCTCCGAACTCCATGGGAAATTTAGAGTTGAGAGGCAAGAATGGAGACTTTGGAGCTCACTGCCTGGGTCAGAGCTTCCAAGGTCAGGGATTGTGGAGGGGACACTTCCTCGTGCCTCAGTTTCCTCATCTGTAAATGGGGGTGAGGATAGAACCTTTCCCCGAGGGTTGTTTCAAGGATTATGTGAGTTACATAACACAAAGTTATGCGTAAAGTTAGGGTGACTTATGTGATTTATTATCCAACTGGGATATCTTGGTCCCAGACAAGTGTTAAACCAGACTGGATGTGAGGACAGCAGATGTGAAGCAGGGCCGTGTGGGCTGTGTGGTCACCTGGTGAAAAGGGCTCCTGCTACACTCAGCATCACAAAGCATTTGATACAGTTAATGTCTTAGAGCCTCGAGACATCCCACAAGGTGGGCTGTGTCTCCCAGAAAAGGGAAACAACCTGCCAACAGCCACAGGAAGTGGAGAGCTGGGACCTGGCTCAGGGCTCCCATGCCCCTCGCAGGCCTGCCTGGGTTCTCAGAGCCTCCAGCTGTGTGTGTTATGGCTCCTTACCTGCCTGCAGCACCCACTGACCACAAACTGCAGCCAGGCGCCCAGGAGCCAGCAAGTGTGCCCATCATATAGTGTAGAAAACAGGCCCGGAGAGGGGCAGGTTCTTGCCCGAGGCCTTCTACCCCAGGCTTCCTATTGTTGTTCAGTCACTAAGTGGTGTCCGATTCTTTGTGACCCCAATGACTGCAGCGCACCAGGCTTCCTTCTTGCCCAGTGCCACCTCCAGGGGCCCAAGGCCTGGGGCTCTGGGAGATGACTTTACATTCTAGAGCACATAATCAGTCCCACCTCTTGGTCTTCTGCAGCAATTACATGGGAAAAACCTGGTTTTTAGCGATGGCTACGTGGTAAAAGAGACGATTGGTGTGGGCTCCTACTCTGAGTGCAAGCGCTGTGTCCACAAAGCCACCAACATGGAGTATGCTGTCAAGGTGAGCCTCATGACCTTGTCCAGGCCAAGGATGCTCGGCTGGGGTGGAGATGGTGGGTGATGTAGCCCTGGCCCTCTGGTCGGGGAGGGATAGTGCTGGAAGCTCTGTGGATGGGTGAAAGGCGTGCGGCTGAGACTCCACGCCCTGCAGCGTGGGGCTCTGTGGCAGGTCGGGTGAAAGGTGTGCGGCTGAGACTCCACGCCCTGCAGCGTGGGACTCTGTGGCAGGTCAGGTGAAAGGCGTGCGGCTGAGACTCCACGCCCTGCAGCGTGGGGCTCTGTGGCAGGTCGGGTGAAAGGTATGTGGCTGAGACTCCACGCCCTGCAGCGTGGGGCTCTGTGGCAGGTCGGGTGAAAGGTGTGCAGCTGAGACTCCACGCCCTGCAGCGTGGGGCTCTGTGGCAGGTCGGGTGAAATGCGTGCGGCTGAGACTCCACGCCCTGCAGCGTGGGGCTCTGTGGCAGGTCGGGACTCTGGAGTTGATCCCCCAACACCGCCACGTGCACCCCCTTTCCTCAGGTCATCGACAAGAGCAAGCGAGACCCCTCGGAAGAGATTGAAATTCTTCTGCGGTACGGGCAGCACCCCAACATCATCACTCTGAAAGATGTGAGTGGGGGTCCTTGAGGGTGGGGTGGGGACACGGGCCCTCGATTCTCAGTCGGGTCTCGGGGTGGCCATTCCTTTGATTTCTGATCCTCCTCTGCTCACGGATGGGAGGTCCACTGAGGCGCCTCTAGTCTGGCTGCACCAGGTGCCCTCCCTGGGTGACGCTGGCATTCTCTGAGAGCATTCTTGCCCTCAGGACAGAGCCAGCATCCTGCTCAGGGGCCCAGGTGAAAGCCCTGCCAGGGTGATGAGACACAGAGCAGAAGCCAGGCCCAAGGCTCAGGTCGTGCCTCCCTGGCCCTGTGAGCGGGCGACCGAGGAGCCTAGGCCTGGCGTCGAGGGGAGGGGCCTGACGGTGCAGTCTCTGGCAGGTGTACGATGACGGCAAGCACGTGTACCTGGTGACAGAGCTGATGCGGGGAGGGGAGCTGCTGGATAAGATCCTGCGGCAGAAGTTCTTCTCGGAACGCGAGGCCAGCTTCGTCCTGCACACCATCAGCAAGACCGTGGAGTACCTGCACTCCCAGGGGGTAAGTCTTGAGTAGGGAGCACCGAGTGGGCCTGGGGCAGGGGGCGGCCTAGGGTCTTACCATCAGCAGAGTGCATGGACCATGACTGGCCCAGACAGTGGCAGTCTTCCACCAGCCAGACAGAGGGAAGACCCTAGCTGGGTGAGTGGGCAGGTGGATGGAAGTAAGGAAGGAAAGGAGGATGAGGCCACATTGTGAAAAGGAACGTTTATTCAGGACCTAGGCAGGCATCATGCTGCGTTCCTTCTTGGTTATCTCAACTGATTTTCACAGCAACTCTATTAGGTAGATGCTGGTCTTAGCCTCACTTTATGGTTATGGAAGCCGAGGCTCAGAGATGTGAGCTCACTTGCCTGAGGTCACACAGCCTGGGAAGAAGGGAGCCAGAGTGTTTGAGAAATTTGGGTGGGGCGCTACAGATGCAGAGTGGTTTTGAGTTAGGAAACAGCAAGATCACTGGGAGCTTCAAGGCTTCAGGGAGGAATCTGGCTGCGGGTTCAGCTGTCAGGACAAGAGGAAGTGGATGTAAGAGGAAATGCTGCTGGAAACACTGGCTAATTTCTTTACAATATTGTGGTTTTTGCTGTCCATTGACAAGATCAGCCACAGGTACACATGTGTCTCCCCATCCTGAATCCCCCTCCCACCTCCCTCCCCACCCCATCCCTCTGGGTTCTCAGAGCCCTGGCTTTGAGTGCCCTGCTTCATGCATTGAACTTGTACTGCTCATCTATTTTACATGTGGTAATATACATGTTTCAGTGCTATTCTCTCAAATCATCCCACCCTTGCCTTCTCCCAGAGTCCAAAAGTCTGTTCTTTACATCTGAGTCTCTTTTGCTGCCTTTCATATAGGATTGCTGTTACCATCTTTCTAAATTCCATATGTATGCATTAATATACTGTATTTTTCTTTTTCTGACTTACTTCAGATTCATCCACCTCATTAGAACTGACTCGAATGTCAAAAATGTCTGCAATTTGTTTATTGGATTCACAAGCTCTGCAAGGTTCATACCTTTCATTCACTTATCATACCCCTTAAGTCTCTTATAAAACTGAGATAAAATTTGCCTACAGTAGATTTTAAGCGTACAAGTTGATGAGTTTCATTAAATGTGTACATCCATCACCTCCGTAGTAAAACCTCCCTTTCAGATGCCACTGATTTGTTGAAGAGAGCAGTTCTGTGGAATGTCCCACATTATTTACTTATTTATTTGGCCTCACTGCAGAACATATGGGATTTTAGTTCCCCAACCAGGGACTGAATCTGTAACCCTATATTGGCAGCACACAGTCTTAACCGCTGGACCACCAGGGGAGTCCCGGTCCCGCATTCTGGATGTGTTTGCCTCCTTGTGGCATCATTTTCATTGTTTCTCTATTGCCTATGTTTCCTGTAAACTGCAAGGTGCTCCAAAGTCTTAACTAGATTTCACTTCAACTTCTTTTGGGGAGCAAGGAGTCAAAAGTCACTCCATGGGAGGTGCAGTGACCTTTGCACAGCGTCGTGTCCAGGAGCCAGTGTCTCATTGCCCCTGTTAGTCATCAGGGGATGACTGAACGGGTCTGGGGACGGGTGAACGGGTGTCAGGCGGTGGGTGGGTGTGAGGTGTATCATGGAGATCGTCACCAACCTTTCATGCAATGGTTTCAGCCTTTCGTGACATTTCCCTGAATCAATCATTTCATTAGAATTTGCAAAAATAACAATGTGTAATTCTGTCTAACTTATTAGGGGGATTCTTTTGTGAAAAAGAACTTTACCTTATCACCAGAGGTCTAGTTTGGTTACTGCGTGGTCGTGTTTGAAGTGGTTTTGTGTTTTGAAATGACCAGTACAAACAGACTGATATGGAAATATGTCAGGTCAGACAGTACACAGGCTTCCTTTTCCTGTTTTGGTCTCACGTGAGTACTAGCTAGCATTACCCGAAGAAGGTTTAGAAGATAGAGCTGAAGTGGTGAGTTTCCAGCAGGCCACCTAAAGCTCAGAGCAGGGACTGCTGTGCCTCAGAGCTTATAGTACATTCGTTCCCTCAACAAGGGAACCTGCACCCTCAGCTGTGAAAGCTCAGGGTCCTAACCACTGGACCACCAGGAAATTAACCAGGGAAGGGCTTTTTAGAGTGGGAGCTGCTTCCAAAAGTAGTGAGCCTCTCTATGAGGGGTAGGTGAGCTCCAAGTGCAGACGTTCACTCTGTAGAGGTGTCATGGGAGAATATTATTTCTTTCCCAAAGGACATCTTTGGGATTTTGGAACCTATGGGCCCTAAAGTTTCTCCAGGCCAGAATACTGGAGTGGGTAGCCTTTCCCTTCTCCAGGGGATCTTCCCAACCTAGGAATCAAACCCAGGTCTCCCGTGTTGCAGGCAGATTCTTTACCAGCTGCCTCTAAAGTTTCTGGCCCTTTCCAAATACTAGGGGAAGATGAGGAGGAAATTGGAAGCCCTCACAGAGGTGTTTGGAGGGAGATTCTCGAGCTGTTTACACTTCGGCAGCATCTGTGGTCCAGAAGCCGGAAATCTCATAACAGCTGAGGAATGAGAAGGGAGTGACCAGTTCTGGACCCTCCTATTTGTTTTAATGTTATCTTCATATTGAAATATCACATGAACAGGTCATCATGCACAATTCAATAAGTCTTCAAAAAGTGAATACACCCATGTAACCAGCACCCAGAGCAGACAGGGCTGTGCCTCTCAGCTTAGTTCCCCGACCAGGAATTGAACCCACACCCTCGGCAATGAAAACTGGGAGTCCTAACCACTGGACCACCAGGGAACTCCTCAGGGAAGGGCTTTCTAGAGTGGGAGCTGAAGGATTTCTAGTTCCCCCCAACCCCCTCGAGCCCCTTCCACTCTCCCTCCTCAAGGATAACCATTCTAAGCTGACTTCTAATTTGACATCCATGTGCTCTTTCATATCTGACTTCAGCCACTCAGCACTCTCTCTGAGAGTCACCGGTGATGCTGTGTGGCTTCAGTTCCCTCAGTCTCATTGCTCTGTGATGTCTACTGTGTGAATACAGTTTAACTATCCTTTCTACTGTTAATGGACATGGATTGTTAGTAGTTTACTTATTTAATTTTTTAAAGAAGGTATTCAAGAACAAAGGGGTTGGTAGTGATGCTGGTCCCTTCAGCATATTGCTTCACAAAGCTGGTAAAGTAAGGTTTGGATGATATTCAGGATTCTTCTCTTTTGTCTGCTCTGGGTCTTGGTTGCAGGAGGCGGGCTCTTTAGTTTTGGCTCGTGTGATCTAGTTCCCTGACAAGAGACTGAACTGTGTTCAGAGCCCTCTGCATTGGGAGCTTGGAGTCTTAGCCAGCGGACCACCAGGAAAGTCTCTGTTACCAGTTTTTGACTATGACAAGTAACGCTGCCGTGACCTTCTTGCACTTGTCTCTCGTGAACAGTCGTCCACTATAACCTGGGTGTGAACACGGCAGTGCGACTGCTGGGTCATAGTGCAGGATATGCTCATCTTTAGTAGATGTTGGCGGGTTTCCGAAGTTGTTTTACATATTTATCCTCTCCAGAAGTGTGTGAGAGTTCTGTTACTTGCCAACACTTGGCATTTTCCATCTTTTTAATTATAGCCACTCTAAGAGATGAGGAGTGGTATCCCATAGTGCTTTTAACTTCGGTTTTCCGGATGACTGATGAAGTTGAGCACCTCTTCAGTGGTTTATTGCCATTTGGACAGCCTCTTTTATGGAAAGTCGGTTGAAGTCTTTCGTCCATTAAATGAAATTGGGTTGTCTGCTTTTTTTCATCTTATTTTGCAAGAGTTCTTTGTTTAATATGTGGAGCCCTTTCAAGTCTCTAGCTTCCCTCAGGGCCCCAGGGTGCCGAGAACAGCCTGTCTGAGAACTCAGTCGTGCTTCGCACTTTGACTTCTCTGTTTAACCGGACGACTTATGTAGAAGAACTTCAGCCTTTATCTGTGTGTGTGGCTGGTCACAGGTGCCCTAATGCATCTTCTGATGATGCTGGCGATGACAGGGCACTTTGCTGCCACTGGCATCTCCGAGCACTTTCCACAGGCCGGACAGCTTCTAAGTACTTTACACATCTACTCACTTAGCTGTTTGAACAAATCTATGAAGAAGGTGTGAGTATTAGGTCATCCATTTTATAGGTGAGGAAACTGAGGCTCTGGGACCTTAAGTAAAAGTCTCATAGCTAAACTGGCTTTAGGTCCGTGCTTCTTCCTTGCATACGATTGGCTGCTGCTTTGGACAACATCTGTGGCCTCATTTTCTTGCCCTTCTTGTCCTCTAATTTTTAAGGGCTTCTTAACAAGCACTCGCTGTATCTTGATATCCAGCATGATGGTGGGTTCACCCAGGAAGTGCTGGGGTTACTATGGCAGCAGCTGTCATTTTCCAGGCCCTGTGCTGCATACTCCTGGTACATAACTCGTATGCGCCTTCCTGTAACGCTGGGGGCCGAGCACTCTTATCAGCCCCGTTTTACAGGTGAGAAAACCAAAGGCTGGCGAGGTTGAGTGACACATCATGGTCACACAGCTGCTGCTGGTAGAGCCAGGATTCACACTGCAGCCCGTCTGCCTCCTGACTGAAATCACAACTCCACTGGAGCCACAGACTGACTCAGTGGCTGTGTTTGGCCTGCGCAATGCAGGTATTTTCTTGGTTTGGTAATTTGGCTGCTTTTGAAACCTGGGCCCGAGGTGGTACGTAGTGATTGTCAGCTGGAGTGAGCAGCAGCTGCCTCTGGAGCCTGTTGGCCTGGCTCCACAGGGACCATGCAGGAATTCTCTCATAAAGCCAACTAACCGGTGAGATTCAGCCGATCTAACGTGCAAGGTCTCTTGTGTTTCGGAGGTGTGATTCATTCATTCATGGCACAGAGTTCACGTAGCGCTTGCTGTGTGCGAGTCCCTGTGCTGGGTCCTGGGGGTGAGCAGGCATTCCACAGAGAGAGATGGCTGTTCGTGGTTGAAGGACCCCTCTCTGACCTGGGCTCCAGGCACTGGAGGGATGTGGTGGACAGTGAGGCTAGAAAGGACAGCTTGGCTCTCCACACCAGGATGGGGACTTCAGGCTTTATCCCGAAGTAGTAGGGAGCCAATGAAGGTTTTTCACAGCTCTCAGGGAGGTACGTGAGCTCATGGGAGAAGGAAGGTGAAAATGAGTTTAGTCTGGGATTATTGGGCTTGAGGGGCTAGGGGACATTCAGTGGTTGCCATCTGGTCAGCAGCTGTGTGATCCTGGACTCAGGAAAGTTCTGGGTTAATGTCGGAGATCTGAGAGTTGTCAATAATTAGGTGAGAGTTAGTGACTCTGAATGGAACCATGCAGAGGGAGAGGCTGTGGATGGAAAGCAAGTGGAATGCGTCAGCCTCCTCCGGTTACACACGAGCACGTGGGGCCAGGGGAGAGTCACGTGCTTAAGGCCTCAGCAGTGTCGTTTGTCCATTTCTCCAGCAGGTATTTATTGAGTACCTACTGTGTGCTGGGAACTGTTCTTAATGCTGGGATGCAGCAGTGAGCAAAACACTCATGGAGCTTACATTCCAGTGGGTGGGTTCTGAAGACGATGAAGTAAATCTCCAGCAGTGGTAAATGCTGTGGGTAAAGCTAAAGCAGGGTGAGGAGACTAAGGAGTACTGCTCTGTGGTTGCTATTTTGTATGGAATGGACCAGGTGGCATTTTATATTTTATATGGAGTAGTCCAGGGAAGCCCTTATTGGTAAGGTGGCATTTCAGCCGAAACTTGAAAGAAATAAGAGAATGAGCCAGGCAGATTCCTAAGAGGAGAGTATTCCAGAAAAAGGGAACAGCACATGCAAAGGCCCTGGGGCAGGAGTGTGCTTAGCACGCTGAGGGAAGAGCAAAGAGGCTGGCGTGGCCAAAGCCAGCTGAGCAAGGAAAGGAGTGCTAGAGGACCAGAGTGCCAGCGATATGGTGGGCAGTCGGGGAGAGAGGAGGTGAGCCACCAGGCCATCGTAAAGACTTTTCTTCCTAAGAGGGGAACCCTTGGAGGTGACATGATCTGACTTACATTTAACAGGATCACTCTGGCTGCTCTGTTTAGAACAGGCCATAGGAAATGAGACAGAAGCAGGGAGACCGGTTAGGAGGTTGTTGCCGTAATCCAGGGGAGGAATGATAATGGCTGGGATCCGCATGCTGCCAGTAGAGGGGCTGAGAAGTGCCTGGGCTCTGGACATTTTTTAAAAAACATTTATTTATTTGACTGTACCAGGTCTTAGTTGCGGCACTCCAGATCTTTAGCTATGGTGCGTGGGATCTTGTTCCCTGACCAGGGATCAAACCTGGCCTGCTGCATTGGGAGCACAAAGTCTTAACCACTGGACCACTATCCAGGGAAGTCCCTGGATATATTTTAATGGTAGAGCCAGCTGTGTTTGGTGATGGATTGATTGAGGAATATGAAAAAAAAAGAGGAATTAAGAATGACTCTTTAGGATTTTGACCCATGCAGTGGGAAGAGTGGAGTTGCCATTAGGTCACATGTGTGGTCCCCCCTTCCCAGGTGGTGCTAGTGGTAAAGACCCCGCCTGCCAATGCAGGAGACATAAGGAGACATGGGTTTGTTTGATCCCTGAGTTGGGAAGATCCCTTGGAGGACGGCATGGCACCCACTCCAGTATTCATGCCTAGAGAATCCAATGGACAGAGGAGTCTGGTGGGCTACAGTCCATGGGTTCTCAAAGAGTCACGAGACTCAAAGAGTCACGCGACTGGAGTGACTTAGCACGCATGTATATACACACACGTGTGGCACGCAGATTTGAGGAGTTCACTGTGGACGGTGAAGTTAGAGCTGCCAAGTGGCTCAGTGGTAAAGAACCCGCCTGGCAACGCAGGAGGCACAAGAGACCTGGGTTTGATCTCTGAGTCAAAAAGACCCCCTTGGGTAGGAAATGGCAACCCACTCCAGGATTCTTGCCTGGAAAATTCCATGGACAGAGGAACCTGACGGGCTACAGTCCATGGGGTTGCAAAGTCGGACACAACTGAGCACGTCCACGCACACAGACATTGACCGAGAGGGTTCAGGTTGATAATGCCAGCAGCAAGGCCCCTTGGCAGCCCCTTCCCCCCTTTCAGATTCTGGGTCCTTCTGCCCCCTCTCTGGGCCCATCTTCTGACTCTCCCAGCCCTGGCAGTGGACCTGGGCCCCCGGCAGCCTGCCCACATGGAGAACTGACCCGGACCCTCTGCCCCCAGGTCGTGCACAGGGACCTCAAGCCCAGCAACATCCTGTACGTGGACGAGTCTGGGAACCCCGAGTGCCTGCGCATCTGTGACTTTGGCTTTGCCAAGCAGCTGCGGGCTGAGAACGGGCTCCTCATGACACCTTGCTACACCGCCAACTTCGTGGCACCTGAGGTGAGTGGCCCGGCCTCCTCGGCTACGAGAGTGAGGGGGGCTGGCACGGGGGCCTTGTGTCCCTTCCAGAGGCCCCACGCTGTCCAGGACTCCGGTCTGTGTGGCCTTGGTCCAGGGACCAAGGCAGGATCAGCCCACGCCTGGGACCCTTGTCCTGCGTTTTGGGGAGTAGCAGGCAGGCATATGCCCCTCAGCCCGACCACTCTCCCCTGCCCACCTTCCTGCCAGGTCCTGAAGCGCCAGGGCTATGATGAAGGCTGCGACATTTGGAGCCTGGGCATTCTGCTGTACACCATGCTGGCGGGGTGAGTGCCCCTCTGGCCTGCACCCCGTCTGCCCCCTGCCCCTTCCTCCAGCCCTAGTGTACAGGCTGGGGTGGTGCTTGTCTGATGGGAAAGACTCATCCCTGCTTCAGGAAGGGCTGGAGACAGGGGCGTGGTGCTGCCTTTGGGAGCTCCACCTTGGGGAGAAAGTGCCACCTTTGGGGGCACCCACTCCGAAGGGGGAGACACAGTGCCCCCTCGCCACCCCAGCCGCCCGGATGGAGGCCAGAGGCTATACCCACACCGGGTGGACTTTCCTCCAGATACACTCCATTTGCCAATGGACCCAGTGACACACCAGAGGAAATCCTGACCCGGATTGGCAGTGGCAAGTTTACTCTCAGTGGGGGAAACTGGAACACAGTTTCAGACACAGCCAAGGTGAGTCTGTAAGGCCTGGACCCTGCTCACTCAAGGCTGGGGAGGCAGGGTCCCATCCCAGGGCTTTTCGGCATTTCATGGACAGGTGACTGGCAGCCTCATTTCTCCAAGTGGAACATCCCACAAACCTCTGTTGCTGTATTTCTCCAAGTGGAAGATTCCCAGGCAGACTGCTGTCCCCTCCCCCGCCCTCTATCTTGTGTATTGTTTGAACAACTTGGTGATCGTTCACTGGCCCTTCCTGTGTTCTGGGCCCTGAAGCAGGACAGAGGGCTGCATCGTCACGGCCCCTACCTCGTGGGGACTTAGTGTGAGGGGTCAGACAGGCTTGCACACAAGGGGACAGAGAGGCAGGTCCTCCTGGTCAGAGGTATAGGCAGTGGAGACCCAGGCAGAGCTACGGGCCAACAGGCAGACAGGCCTTCTCAGAGGAGGGAACATTTGTGCTTTCAGTACTAAACAACAGGTCCCAGTGGTGGGAACCTCTGTGTCAGATGCTGGGTTGAGTCCTTAGTGAACAGTACCCCCTCGCATTGACCTTATGCTGCTGCTGCTGCTGCTGCTAAGTTGCTTCAGTTGTGTCCGACTCTGTGCAACCCCATAGACAGCAGCTCACCAGGCTCCCCCGTCCCTGGGATTCTCCAGGCAAGAATACTGGAGTGGGTTGCCATTTCCTTCTCCAATGCATGAAAGTGAAAAGTGAAAGTGAAGTCGCTCAGTCTTGTCCAACTCTTCACGACCCCACGGACTGCAGGCCACCAGGCTCCTCCATCCATGGGATTTTTCGGGTCAGAGTACTGGAGTGGGGTGCCATTGCCTTCTCCGATTGACCTTATGATTTGGGTACTTTTGCTATCCTATTTCTCGGAGGGGAAGCTGAGGCTCAGAGAGTCAAAGTAACTTGCCCCGGATATGCAGTCGATGAGCAGCAACAGAGTCAGGTTTTGATCCTTCCCAGCCCAGCCTTCGGTTCTTCCCACCTTCCTACGTGGCTTCTAGACGGTGAAAGAGGAAAGAAAGGGCCTTCCAGGAAGAAATCCCCAAAAAGGGCATGTGCCACTCAAGCAGGCCCTGGAGCAGCGTGGAGAATGGATTGCAGGGGCTAATGCAAGGGTCCAGGCAGGACATTGCAGGAAACGGCTGCCTTAGCCATTCCCCATCAGCCAGGCCCAGCACTCTGCTCCTCTGCTAGCCTCTCCCACCAACCCCTTGCCTGCTGTCCCCCAGGACCTGGTGTCCAAGATGCTGCACGTGGACCCCCACCAGCGCCTCACAGCCAAGCAGGTCCTGCAGCACCCGTGGATCACCCAGAAAGACAAGCTTCCGCAGAGCCAGCTGTCACATCAGGACCTGCAGCTTGTGAAGGTACCACCAACCTAGGCCGCCAGGCCGCAGGGGCCCAAGCCAGGGTTCCGTGGGCAAGGACTCAGGGTGGTAGAGCCAGGAGATGCCACGTGTGTCTCTCCCCAGGGAGCCCCCGTCTGACAGGCCGGGGTGTTGACACTGCACTCATGGCCCCCAGTCTTTGGGGGTGGGCACAGCTCCTGCCCTCTGAAGTCTGAGGGAGGAGGCAGGACTGATGACCATGAAGAACGACCAAGGCAGGATTAACAGGGGACCGGGTGGGCTGTAGAACCTGGGAGGGGCTGGCTTGGCCTTGGAGCACATGTACCTCCCACCCTTGTGAACTGAGTTCCCCTTGTCTCCCAGGGAGCCATGGCAGCTACCTACTCAGCACTCAACAGCTCCAAGCCCACCCCTCAGCTGAAGCCCATCGAGTCATCTATCCTGGCCCAGCGGCGGGTGAGGAAGCTGCCGTCCACCACCCTGTGAGGGGCCCGAGCATCCAGGCCGCAGGGCGGTGCTAGCTGGATGGAGGCAGCGTGCTTCCCAGAAGAAGCAGGCCTGAATCCCAGGGCCAGAGGGAGTGGAGCCCTGAGGGGCCCAAGAAGCAGCCAGCCCAGATCACCCCAGGGAGGGTGTGAGAAGTGCCTTCTCCTTCCCCAGGACGGACTGTTCTCGGCTCAGGCTCTGCTGGTTGAAATCGATTCACTGTACAAACTCTTTATCTATTTTTAAGGACAAAATGGCATCAACCACCATGGATTTCTACAAGATCCATTTGCCTTTCTGGGAACAGAAGTAGCCAGTGGAGCCCCAGGAGGGCGCTGAGTCACGCAAGGGCGCTCTGTGGCTGAGACCCCTTAGAGCAGCTTCAGGATTCCCCCAGGGACCCCCACAATTGGCTGTCTATAGCCATCAGCACCCCTCCGAGGCAGTCCGGCGTCCCCTCCCAGAGCCTTTGGCTGTTTCGCAGAACTTGCTGTATCCCGGTTGGCTCCTTTTCTGTTCTGTTGTGCTGCAGTGGGGAGGTCTGGAACCACTTTCTGCTAGAGGAGAGGACAAAGGCCCTGTGGCTCCCAGCTCCAGGCACCAGCATCCACCCCTGGGTCCCCTGCAGACAGGTCGAGCAGTCCCTGAAGGAGCATCGAGAAAGCACTTTCTGGCTGACTTCTGTTGGAGTCCGCCACAGGACAGAGTTCACGAGAGGCCTGTGGGGCGGGCCAAGAGGGGCAGGAGCTTTTTTCATTTCTTCCTCAGCTGGTAACTCAGGGTTCATCTGTCCATGGCCTTTCTAATAAACTTACAGTTGAATTGAAGCATGCTCGCCTCTGCTTGTCATCCCTGGATTTGCCTGCCCTCTGCTGCTGGGTGTTGAGGACTTCGGCCATGATCAGTACTGGGCCCGGGCCAGTTAGCCCACTGCTTGGAGCTCAATTGGGGAGCAGTGGGAGTCCCACTGGCTCTCCCCATTTCTGCCAGGGATTCCATTATGGTATTGATAATCAGTCAGTTCAGTTCAGTCGCTCAGTCGTGTCCGACTCTTTGTGACCCCATGAATCGCAGCACGCCAGGCCTCCTGTCCATCACCAACTCCCAGAGTCCACCCAAACTCATGTCCATCGAGTCAGTGATGCCATCCAGCCATCTCATCCTCTGTCGTCCCCTTCTCCTCCTGCCCCCAATCCCTCCCAGCATCAGATCTTTTCCAGTGAGTCAACTCTTCACATCAGGTGGCCAAAGTATTGGAATTTCAGCTTCAGCATCAGTCCTTCCAATGAACACCCAGGACTGATCTCCTTTAGGATGGACTGGTTGGATCTCCTTGCAGTCCAAGGGACTCTCAAGAGTCTTCTCCAACACCACAGTTCAAAAGCATCAATTCTTGGGCGCTTAGCTTTCTTCACAGTCCAGCTCTCACATCCATACATGACAACTGGAAAAACCATAGCCTTGACTAGACGGACCTTTGTTGGCAAAGTAATATCTCTGCTTTTGAATATGCTATCTAGGTTGGTCATAGCTTTCCTTCCAAGGAGTAAGCATCTTTTCATTTCATGGCTGCAGTCACCATCTGCAGTGATTTTGGAGCCCCAAAAAATAAAGTCTGACACTGTTTCTACTGTTTCCCCATCTGTTTGCCATGAAGTGATAGGACCAGATGCCATGATCTTCGTGTTCTGAATGTTGAGCTTTAAGCCAACTTTTTCACTCTCCTCTTTCACTTTCATCAAGAGGCTCTTTAGTTCCTCTTCACTTTCTGCCATAAGGGTGGTGTCATCTGCATATCTGAGGTTATTGATATTTCTCCCAGCAATCTTGATTCCAGCTTGTGCTCCTTCCAGCCCAGCGTTTTCATGATGTACTCTGCATTTAAGTTAAATGTGCTCTGCATTTAAGTTAAATATACAGCCTTGACGTACTCTTTTTCCTATTTGGAACCAGTCTGTTGTTCCATGTCCAGTTCTAACTGTTGCTTCCTGACCTGCATACAAATTTCTCAAGAGGCAGGTCAGGTGGTCTGGTATTCCCATCTCTTTCAGAATTTTCCACAGTTGATTGTGATCCACACAGTCAAAGGCTTTGGCATAGTCAATAAAGCAGAAATAGATGTTTTTCTGGAACTCTCTTGCTTTTTCGATGATCCAGCAGATGTTGGCAATTTGATCTCTGGTTCCTCTGCCTTTTCTAAAACCAGCTTGAACATGTGGAAGTTCACAGTTCACATATTGCTGAAGCCTGGCTTGGAGAATTTTGAGCATTACTTTACTAGCGTGTGAGATGAGTGCAATTGTACGGTAGTTTGAGCATTCTTTGGCATTGCCTTTCTTTGGGATTGGGATGAAAACTGACCTTTTCCAGTCCTGTGGCCACTGCTGAGCTTTGTAATGGGATTATTAGCCACTTGTGAGCAAGTGCCAGGCACTGTGCCTGAGCCTTACGTGTATTTCTCATTTGATCTTTTTTTTAATTTATTTTATTTTTGTTTGTGCTGGGTCTTCACTGCTGCGCTCGGGCTTTCTCTAGTTGCAGCAATAGGGGGTGGGGGCTACTCTCAATTTGCAGTGCACAAGCTTCTCACTGCAGGGGCTTCTCTTGTTGCAGAGCACGGGCTCTAGCCATTCAGGCTTCAGTAATTGTTTTATGTGGCCCAGTTTGGTGACCTTTGACCTCCAGAGCACAGGCTGAGTAGTTGTGGGGCACAGGCTTAGTTGCTCTGAGGTGTGTAGAATCTTCCCAGACGAGGGATCAAACCTGTGTCCCTTGCATTGGCAGGCGGATTCTTAACCACTGGACCTCTAGGCAAGTCCTTCTCATTTAATCTTAACTCTGTGAGGAAGATATTATCATGTTATTATCCCTGTTTAGTAGATGGGGAAACTGAGGCTTGGGGTGGAGGGAATTGACATTTCTTCACACAATAAATTTTCTCTGGGTACCTATTCTGGCCCTGTTCCAGATGCCGGTGAACCAAGTAGAAAACAAGGTCATTGTTTTCCTGGACTTACTTCTTAGTGGAGAAACAGACAATTAAACAAAGGTCAGCTACTGGTGAAACATGCGGAGTGAAACCGGGGTGAGAGACAAGGTGATCAGGGAAGGCCTCTCAGGGGAGGTGACCCAGAAGCTGAGATCTGAATGATGAGAAGGGCCCAGCCAGAACCAGGAGACAGAGGGCAGGGTCAGAGTAAAGGCGCCAAGGAGGAAATAGGCTGTGCTCAGGGACTGGAGAGAAGCCAGCAAGACTGTGGTGTCAGGGCCAGAGGTTTACCTGAGATGAGGTTCAGAAGGAAGGCAGAGGCCAGACATGCTGGGTTTTATAGGCTAGGGTAAGGAGTTAGGATTCAACTCTAGATGAGATGCAAGCTCCTAAAGGAATTTCATGAAGCAGGAAAGTGACGTGATTTGATTTATATTTTAGAAAACTCACTCTAACTAATGTGTAGAGAATGGATAGGGGGAGAAGGGGGAGAGGGCAGGCAGGAAGCAAAGTGATCAGTGGCTTCTGTAGCAGCTCACACAAGCGAGGAGGTCGCCTGGACTAGGGTGGTGGGAATGGAGAGCAGAGGGAGTAAAGGGTCCTGATAAGCTGTGGAGGTAAAGTAGACAGCACTTGCTATCAGTTTGGATATAGACTGAGAAAAAGGCTATTCGTGGATAGTTTCTAGGTTTTGACTTGAGTCCTTGAGTCCTGAGGGAGACGTTGGCAGGAGTAGGTGTGAGAACCCTGTTGTTCTTTAGTCACTACGTCATGTCCAACTCTTTTGTGACCCCAAGGATAGTAGCCCGCCAGGCTCCTCTGTCCATGGGATTTCCCAGGCAAGAATACTGGAGTGGGTTGCCATTTCCTTCTCCAGGAGATCTTCCCAGATCAGGGATCGAACCCGTGTCTCTTGCAGTGGCAGGCAGATTCTTTACCACTGAGCTACCAGGGAAGCCCTTGAGAAATTTAGGAGATGCCTTATAAATATCCAAACAGAGGTGTCAGCTAAGAGTTGTAATTAGAATTGGCAGTTCGGGAGAGAGGTCTGGATTGGAAGTCTAAATTTGGGAGCCATTAGTTTAGAGAAAGTTTGTAGAGCCTGGAGGTTGGACTTTCAGAACGTGGTCCCTGGACCGGCAGTATTAGCATCACCTGGGAACTTGTTAGAAATGCAGAAACTTAGGGCCATCCCCAGAACTGCTCAATCAGAATCTACATTCTAATGAGATCTACATGTGATTTGTGTGCACATTAATGTTTGAGAAATGCTATTATAGGGACTGCTCATACCAAACACCCTTTTCCAACAACACAAGAGACATCTCTACACATGGACATCACCTAATGGTCAATACTGAAATCAGACTGAGTGTATTTTTTGCAGCCAAGGATAGAGAAACTTTATACACTCAGCAAAAACAAGGCTTGGAGCTGACTGTGGCTCAGATCATCAGCTCCTTATTGCAAAATTCAGGCTTAAATTGAAGAAAGTAGAGAAAATCATTAGACCGTTCAAGTGTGACCTAAATCAAATCCCTTATGATTTACGCAGTGGAGGTAATGAATAGATCCAAGGGATTAGATCTAGTAGACAGATTGCTTGAAGAACTATAGATGGAAGTTCATAACACTGTACAGGAGGCAGTGACCAAAATCGTCCCCAAAAAAAGAAATGCAAGGAGGCAAAGTAGTTGTCTGAAGAGGTTTCACAAATAGCTGAGGAAAGAAGAGAAGTGAAAGGCAAGGGAGAAATTGAATTGCAGAATTCCAGAGAATAGCAAGGAGAGAAAAGAAGGCCTTCTTAAATGAATAATGCAAAGAAATCAAGGAAAACAACAGAATGGGAAAATTGGAGACAGCAAGGGAGTATTTTGTGCAAGATGGGCACCATAAAGACAGAAATGGTAAGGACCTAACAGAAGCAGAAGAGATTAAGAAGAGGTGGCAAGAATACACAGGAGAACTACACAAAAAAGGTCTTAATGACCCAGAAAACCACGATGGTGTGGTCACTCACTTAGAGCCAGACATCCTGGAGTGTGAAGTCAAGTGAGCCTTAGAAAGCATTACTACAAACAAGGTTGGTGGAGGTAATGGAATTCCAGCAGAGCTATTCAAAATCCTAAAAGATGATGGTGCTAAAGTGTTGCACTCAATATGTCAACAAACTTGGAAAACTCAGTGGTGGCCAAAGGACTGGAGAAGGTCAGTTTTCATTCCAATCCCAAAGAGGGGCAATGCCAAAGAATATTTAAACTACCATACAATTGCATTCATTTCACATACCAGTAAGGTTATGCTCAAAATCCTTCAAGCTAGGCTTCAACAGTATGTGAGCCAAGAACTTCCAGAGGTACAAACTGGGTTTAGAAAAGGCAGAGGAATCAGAGATCAAATTGCCAACTTTCGTTGGATCATAGAGAAAGTAAGAGAATACCAGAAACACATCTACTTCTGCTTCACTGACTGCTCTAAAGCTTTGGACTGTGTGGATCAAAGCGAACTGTGGGAAATTCTTGGAAATGAGAATACCAGATCATCTTACCTGTCTGCTGAGAAGCCTGTATACAGGTCAAGAAGCAACAGTTAGAACCAGACATGGAACAATGGACTGGTTCCAAATTGGGAAAGGAGTACGTCAAGGCTATTTATTGTCACCCTGCTTATTTAACTTATGTGCAGAGTATACCATGTGAAATGCCAGGCTGGATGAATCACAAGCTGGAATCAAGATTTCTGGGAGAAATGTCAACCTCAGATATGCAGATGATATCACTCTAATGGCAGAAAGTGAAGAGGAACTAAAGACCCTCTTGATGAGGGTGAAGGAAAAGAGTGAAAAGGCTGGCTTAAAACTCAGTGTTCAAAAAACTAAGATCATGGCATCCAGTCCCATCACTTCATGGCAAATAGATGGGGGAAAAGTGGAAGCGGTGACAGATTTTTCTCTTCTTGGGCTCCAAAATCACTACAATGAATGCAGCCATGAAATTAAAAGACACTTGCTCCTTGGAAGGAAAGCTGTGACAAACCTAGACAGCATATTAAAAAATTTCTTTCTGACAAAGGTCCATATAGTCAAAGCTATGGTTTTTCTAGTAATCATGTACAGATATGAGAGTTGGACCATAAAGAAGGCTGAGCACCAAAGAATTGATGCTTTTGAACTGTGGTGTTGGAGAAGACTCTTGAGAGTCCCTTGGACTGCAAGGAGATCAAACCAGTCTATCTTAAAAGGAAGTCAACTCTGAACATTCATTGGAAGGACTGATGCTGAAGCTGAAGCTCCAGTACTTTCACCACCTGATTGGAAGAGGGACTCATTGGAAAAGACCCTGATGCTGAGAAAGACTGAGGGCAAGAGTGGGGGATGACAGAGCATGAGATGGTTGGCTAGCATCACTGGCTCAATGGACATGAATTTGAGCAAACTCGAGGAGATAGTGAAGGACAGGAAAGCCTGGCATGCTGCAGTACATAGGGTCACAAAGAATCAGACACAATTTAGCAACTGAACAATAATAACAATTGTAGGGACTGAGAGCAGAGAAGGGGATTGATGGAGAGTGAGCACATACTAGCATTTAGAGGAGATGACCTGGATGAGGGAGAGCCAGCAAAGGAAAGGAGATAACAGTGAATGGGGACCTTCCAGTCTGGCTCAATCCAAAGCTTTACGAACCAGACACTTTTGCTTCTGTTATTTCTCAACCTTCTCACTTTATAGATAAGAAAGCCAGGACTCAAGAGATGAGTAAGTCTTATTATGATAGAAGCAGATTCTGACACTAGCAGTTCAACTTCTGAGCTGACCTTGACTTGCAGTTTCTGAGCTAGCAGTCTCCCTACAGGAGCAGGAAAAGCTGCACTGGAACCCCAAAGGCCGAGGGGCTCTCGTGAACACACACTCACACACGTAGTCCTGAGCCCCTGACCAGGGTGTGTTCCATCTCTGTGCAATGAAATCAACATTTACTGTCCCACCCACCACCCGAGGTCGTCCACCCTGGATGCCATCATCCTTGCTGGAATCCTGAGGCTCCTCCCTGACCCCTTCCCCCACTTCCTACCTCCAATCTGCCTTCTGGTCCCATCAATATTGTTCCCTAAATACTTTGGGGATCCACCCCCTTCTCTCCCTTCTCCCCGTATGCCTCTTTTTTGTTGCTTACTTGTTTTTGTTTTTAATATTTATTATTTATTTATTGGCTGCATTGGGTCTTAGCTGCAGCACGTGGAATCTTTGTTGTGGCTCACAGGCTTCGCTCTAGTTGTGGCACGTGGGCTTAGCTGCCCTGCTGCCTGTAGGATCTTAGTTCGCTAACCAGGGGCCGAACCAGCACCTCCACCCCACCCATTGGAAGGCAGATTCTCAACCACTGGACTGCCGGGGAAGTCCCTGATCTTGTTTTTTGTTGTTGTTGTTCTTTGCCGCTGCCTACTACTTCCCTTCGGTCTTTTGTGTCCCCAGCATCCTCTATTTAGAATCACAAATTCTGACCCAGCATCTGCCCTGGAGTGGCTCCCTGCTGTCCACAGAGAGAGCCCAGACAGTCAGTCCTAGTCTGACAGTCAGTGTCCTGTGGGACCTGGTCCCCCCTGAGCCCCAGCATCAGCTCTCATAACTTGTCCCCAGATTGCTCACATGACCTGAACTTGCCAGGCTCCTGCCTGCACTGGATTCTGCCTGACTAACTTCTACTCATCCTTTAGGAAAATTCAAATGACACCTCCAGGAAGCCAGCTAGGACATCCCAGACAGAGTTTGGCAGTTCTCCTTTGGAATCCCCAGACACTCTATGTTATACAGATTTGGAACTGGCTGATGATGTATTTTCTCCCTACCCAGTCTGTGAACTCCAAGGTATGGGCTGTGTTTTGTTCATTTCTGTATCCCAAGCACCTAGCTCCAGGCCTGGCACACAATATTTTGGTTCTCAGCTAGCGTTTGTTAAATGAGTGAATGAGAGAGAACCTCAGGAACAGTGGGCTTGGAGGTGCAAGGGGAAGCACAGAAACTTCACCCACAGAGTTGCAGGAGCCTGGAAAGGCATCTAAGGAGGAAGAAAAGAAGCCAATGCTCCGACGCACCAAGCAATTAGTGTCTTGCCCCAGGCACCAGAGGGGGGATTCAAGAACCAAGATGGGTAGAGTGAGAGTCCGCAACTGCTTTCTCAGCAGCTAAACTCCGATACTCATATACTTCACCTCTCTGAGCCTCAGGTTCCTCACTTGCTAAATGGGAATCACAATCTGGGCTCATCTCACAGCTTAACCTAAAGATCAAATGAGCAAGTGAGTTTGCACATGTTTTGGAAGGTAAAAAGTGTAGCTTACACAGTTAAGCTTGTTCTAACTTTTACAAGGTGAACCCCCACCCCAGCCACTGCCCTCAGGAACTCAGTGGATTTCAGAAGCACACTTCCCAATCACCAGCATCTTAGCCAGGAACTTTCCTCTCTGAGTGCTGACTCCCTGGGCAAAAGCCACTTATAGAAATAACCCGACTTGAGGAATCGAATTGTCAGTTCAGATGTTCCCAAGTGCCAGAGTCACTCTTCCCATTAAGGCTCGAATAACAGTGCCTGAGCTCCCATCCGCCAGGATGCCCATTCCATGAAATATCCCCGTGCGCCTATTAAACAGATCCTTGCTCTGTGGAGGCGCTGGATGCCAGGTGTTTCCCAGGCTTTATTTCAGTTGATCCTCATGTGAAGGAGTTTTGTTTTTTCTTTTCTTCCTGGCTGTGCCACATGGCTTGCAGGATCTTAGTTCCCCAACTAGGTATCGAACCCATGCCCCATGCAGTGGAAGCACAGAGGTCTAACCACTGGACCACTGGGGAAGTCCCCAGAGATATGATTAATTCCATTCCAAGCATGAGAAAGTTGAGGCTCGGAGGTTAAGTGATTTGCCCAAGGATACAGCTAAGTGAAAGAGCAGAACTCAAACTGAGATCTGTGTGGTTCTGAAACTGCTCTTAACAGGGTACTGCCCCACCTCTCTGCTTCCAAGAAGCCCAAAATCTACTTACCATGCTCCACAGAGTTATCTGGTTGTTATCAGTCTTCCCCTCAGGCAACCATGTGGTCATAAAGGCACCTATAGTATTGGGGTCTGGTCTCAATTAGAAGATGTCGTTAGAAAGTAGTATTTCCCAGCGGGCAAAGGGCAGAAAACATCTCAGGGAATTTGGGGAGTTTCCTATGGACAGTCTCAGAAGGTGGTGAGTTCCCCATAGCCTGGGCTCAAGCAGAGAACTAATGAGACCTGTCAGGATCCTCGAGAAGATTCCTGTTGCCAGGTGGGGACTTATTTAGATGATTTTACACATCCCCTCTGAGTCAGAGATGCCAGTTCTCAACTGTTGGCACAGGCATCAAAGTCCCTAATTGTTTCTTGTATTTCACCCACTTACATTTTATGTTTTTCATGGTTATTTCTGGGACAGGCACCCTCAGAGAAAAGGCTGGTTTCCCCTAAATGTTAAGCATCCAAACATTTGGTACTTTGATTAACATATGGATTTAATCCTTGATCTGGCCATTCATTTATTGGCGATGATAGTAGGCATGATTGAGTTCCTGCTTTATACTCAGCACAATATATACATCACCCCTAATGCTCAAAGCAATCTCATGAGGTGGGTATGATCATTTCCATCTTTTAACAAGGAAACTGAAGCTAAGAGAGGATACTTGCCCACTGGTCACCAGCAAGGAGGTTGACTGAGCCAGGTTTTGAGCCCAGGTCTATTTGGCCCCGGGCTTCCCTGGTGGCTCAGCAGTAACGAATCTGCCTGCAATGCAGGAGCCTCAGAAGACACGGGATCGATCCTGGGTTGGGAAGATCCCCTGAAGGAAGGCATGGCAATCCACTCCAGTATTTGCCTGGAGAATCCCATGAACAGAGGAACCCAGCGGGCTATAGCCCAGGGGGTTGCAAAGAGTTGTACACGACGGAAGCGACTAAGCAAGCACGCATGCTATTTGGCCCCAGAGCTCATTCTAGGCCACTTTGCTATACAGCCTACATTTCATCCCACACTGACTTGTAAAATTTCACAGTTAAAAGGGCTCTAAAGGCCTCAACCCAGTCTCCACCCACGACAGGAATCTCCAACAGATGGTTCTCCCGTTTCTACTCAGATACTGCCAGCTATTACGGAGACCCCCCCACCACATTACAAGGCCGTCCCCCGCACGGCAGGAAGGTTCCTCTGCTTTGAACTGAGGTCTTCTGCATAGCTTCCATTTCTTGAGGGGGTTCCCACTAACTCCAAGGACTCGAGGGAGAAATGACTCAGCAGTAACAGGAGGGAAATCTAAAGGACACCCCCCTCCCCATCCTCAGGGAAGCAGCTGCAGCCACAGGCAAAGCTTGTGCTGTCAAGAGACACAGATGTGGAGGTGAGCAGGAGGGCCTTGTGAGCCATGCCCTCCCCAGGGCTGTGCAGTGGACCCTCCAGCCCAACTCATCCCTGAAGGCAGGTGGTGGTGGTGAGAACAGCTGGATCTGCAGTCACACCCCAGCCCCAAGGCTGACCTGCTGTTTGACCTTGGGCGAGTCATTTCACTGCTCTGAGGTGTTTCCCCAACTGTCAAACGGGGCTGATGTGAGTGTTAAAGGAGAGGGTGTGTCTACAGAGTCTCTCAGTTAAAAGCAAATGTCAAACGTAGGAATGTAGGAAGAAAGCCGGAGTCCGGGGTTAAGCACGGGCTCCAGTCAGAGCTGTCCTGGTTTTTGTTTGTCGTGGCAGTCTGAGCGCGGGTTAGAGAAGAATTTCCAGACACAGAGCATTTTAGAAGGGAGTGAGTTTATTAAGAGCAGGGAGCAGAGATAATGAGGGTGCGGTGAGCACAGGGGGTTGACTTCCTGACAGGCCGGCGAGAGTTGATTGAGACGCTGTTAGAACAGGGGGTTGACTCAAGGGAGAACTGATGCTTTTCGTGGGTTAACAGCCAATTTTTATAGCCTCAAGACAAAGAAAATTCCTGCTGGAAGGTTGGCATTGTGAAGTGAAAATCGCTCAGTCATGTCCGACTCTTTGTGACCCCATGGACTGTAGCCCACCAGGATCCTCTGTCCATGGGCATTCTCCAGGCAAGAATACCGGGAGTGGGTAGCTGTTCCCTTCTCCAGGGGATCTTCTGAACCCAGGGATCAAACCCAGGTCTCCCGCGTTGCAGGCAGATTTTTTACCATCTGAGGTACCAGGGAAGTTAGGTGACTAGTTAGGGCACTATAGGGTGAGCACTGAGGTGGGCATTTTTGCCTAATACGGGGTCAGCTGAAACTCCAATACTTTGGCCACCTGATGCGAAGAACTGACTCATTGGAAAAGACCCTGATGCTGAGAAAGATTGAAGGCAGGAGGAGAAGGGGGCAACAGAGGATGAGATGGTTGGATGGACATGAGTTTGAGTAAGCTCCAGGAGCTGGTGAAGGACAGGGAAGCCTGCCGTGCTGCTGTCCATGGGGTCGCAAAGAGCCAGACACGACTGAGCAACTGAACTGAACTGGGGTCAGAAAGCCTGCTGGTGATAATCAGGGGGGCTTCTGGCAGCGGTTACAAAGGAGCTCAGTCAGTTCCCAAGATGACCTTGTTCCTAGATGCTGCTTCTGTAGCCTTGCTGCAAGGCCTTGCTCGGTAGCCTTGGGGCAGGACTGCACATTGTTTACTTTTTTTCTTGAAGTATGAGCATTTCTGGGTTAGAATCCAATGTTGACCACTTCTCTGTGTGACCTTGGGCAAGTCATTTAGCCTCTCTGCCTCAATTTCCCCTTCTTTAAAATGGGAATTAATAGTAGTGGCTACTCTGGAAAAGGTAAAACTAAGCACCGCCTCAGAAGCACGTGGCACAGGGCCTGACACATAGGAAATGCTTAACATGTGTTGATAACACTACTACCCACTCTCTCCTCCCAAAGCACAGACTCCTCTGTCTCTGCCTGTCTGTCTTTCCGTCTCCAGAGCAGAACTACCAGTCAACTCATCTGAACATCTTTGTCCCACGAGAAGGAACCCTCTCAAAACGGCTGTCTCTGTCTTTTCCTCTCCTACCTCAGAGCCTCTCTCTGAGTTATAACTCATGTGTATGACTCAATCTGAAACTTCTTTTTATAAGTAATTTCCTCTGTTTCTCTTCCCTTCTTCCGCTCCACACCCACTCCTCAGGCTGTGGGCTAAATTGAGAAATCAAGGGGCAGATGACACATGTTTGAGTGAAGTCTGAGGTCTGCACCTGGGCTGGGCCTGGCATCACTCACCCATTGCAGAATCTTCTTACCAGAGGACTGGGTCGGCACAGTCATTCCTTCTGTTATTACAGAGGATTCCAGGTCCTAGACCCTTTGTGTGAGCATCAGGGAGCAACTGACGGGGACTGAATATTCTCACCTGGAGGAGTGAGTAGAGGGTTAGAATCAGAAGGCACGAGGGTGAAGTCAGATCTCAACATCGGCCATCACAAGCTGTGTGACCTCGGGCAGGTCACTTGACCTCTCTGAATTTCGTTTTCCTCATTTGTAAACCATCCTCAGAGCATCATAAGAGTGAAGGCTCTAGCAGAGATTAGGTGCAGAAAAAATGGTAGCTATGTTGCAAGAATGCTTGATAGAACATTCAGAGCTGAAAGAGACCCTCCAGAACCAGGGATCTTAACTTGAGCTCCATGGGCTTCCCAGAAACGAGGAAATGATATATAAAAGGGTGTATGCTTGTGTAGTTTTCTGGGGGAGAAGGTTCAGGGTTTTCATCAGATTTTCAGAGGGGTTTGGGATCCCCTAAAATTGTGTCCAGGGGAGCAGATATTAGACTTTTACTTGACTAGTATGCAGAAGAGTCTTCTCGTCCCAGCACTTAGTAGACATGCATTGAAGATGCTAAGACCAATGCTCCTTGCCTGTCTGGAGCTTTGGGCTTCAGGGCGGATAAGTGATTTAGCCAAGGTGCAGACATCTGAGAATGGAAGGAAGCCTACTGCTGGGATTGGAACCCCAAATCTCTGACTGCAAAGCTGGCCACATTTGTATCAGGAGAGGGCCCCCGCCCCCCCAGGCCTGTGACTTGCCTAAGTTCCCTCTGGTTAGCCAAGACTAGCAGGATCAGCATTGCATAAGAAAGGTGCTGGGGGGACTTCCCTGGTGGTCTAGTGGTTAAGAATCCACCTTCCAATGCAGGAGATGCAGGTTCGATCCCCTTCGGGGCAACTAAGCCCATATGCCTTGCTGCAACAACTAAGCCCGTGGGCTCTAGAACCCACGCTCTACAACAAGAAAAGCCAAAGCACCACACGCAGCCAAAAAAATAAATAACACTAATGGTAATAAAAAGTTGGGAATCTTCTGGCATCCCAGTGGTTAGATACCTTCACTGCTGGGGCCCAGGTTCCCTTCCTGGTCAGAGAACTAAGATCCCACAAGTCACACAGTACAGCCAAAAAAGGAAAAAAAAAAAAAAACCCGCCTTGGGGTCACAGGAGCTGAGGTGTGGATACAGCCTATGGGGGTGCAGACAAACTGCCAGGGGTGGGCAAATCCTTGACTATGACTGGCCCTATTCTACTCTGAGCTGACTCAGGGAGGCAGGTTCCTCTCCTAAACTCCAACACAAGCTGACAGACCAGGAAGCAATTCCACAAGTGTATTTAGATCAACTATGTGAGGTTTAATTCACCGTCAACAAGGTGCATGGATTTTATGTATACGATCAGATGAGTTTTGACAAATGTGTACACCTGTGAATCCCATACCGCTCACAAGATACAGAACGTTTTTATTACCCAGAGAATTTCCTCCTGTCCCTTCTCAATCTCCCCCAAGGTCAGAGGCAGCCATCATTCTAATTTTTGTCCCATAAATTAGTGTTGCGTCTTCTAGAATTTGTATAAACGGAATCATACAGAGTGTGCTCGTTCATGTCTGATTTCCTTTGTTCAACATAATATCTATGAAGATTCGTCCGTGTCGGTGGCTGTGTCGGGAGCTCATTTCGTTTTGTCCCTGAACAGCATTCCATGGACTGAATGTGCCACAATTCCTTTAACCCATTCATCTGTTTAAGGACACTTTTTCCCTTTTTGGCTCCTATGAATATTCATATAGGAGCTTTGTGTGGACATACGTTTTTATTTCTCTTGGGTAAATATATAGAAGTGTCGTTGCTCCATGCTAGGGTAGGTGTAGGTTTAACTAAAAAATGACTCAGCTGTTTTCCAAAGGACATTTTACACCCTGACTAGCAATGTATGAAAGTTCCATTTGCTTCATACCCTTGCCAATCTTTGGTATTATTAGTCTTTTTAACTTTAGTCATTCTAGTGGGTGTGAATTGGTTTCCCTCTGCGGTTTTAATTTGCATTTATCTGATGACTATTGATGCTGAACATCTTTTCATGTATTTACCGGTTATTCCTACATATTCTTTGGTCTGTTCAAAACTTTTGCTTCATTTAAAAAACTGGGGAGACTTCCTGACCCTGGTGGTCCAGTAGCTAAGACTCTGTGCTCCTAATGCAGGGGCCTGGATTGGATCCCTGGATAGGGAACTAGATCACACGTGCTGAAACTAAGAGTTTCCAGGCCTGGCACAGCCAAATAAATATTAAAAAAAAAAAAAAAGCAAGTATAAGTACAAGATAGATTTATCTTCTTAATGTTATATGTATAGAAAAAACAAAAATGACAGACAACAAAATGTTAACAATGATTCTTCTTTGTGCTTTTAAAATACTTGACTAACTTTTTAAGATGAAGCTATGGATTTAAGAAAAGTCACAAACTCATACACAAAAAATTTATGCGTGCCTGTGTGTTTTCAGAACCCAATCCAGCCCTAAGCACACGTCCTAAGAAGGAAACCAGTGCAGAGATTCAGAATTAGCTGCTGCACCCTTGACCAGAGTCCTGTGGAGCCACCCTTCTGCCTTCTGGATATCAAGGAGAGTCTTAACTACTCCCCAGGGTCTCAGGGACTCCATGGGAAAAAGGAATGACTTACTGATTCCCAGCGCTAAAACTGAGAAAGCCTAAATAGGGATGGGCAAGTGTTTTGATTGCCTGAAAAGCAACATGTTTAGACAGATGAAATTTATTTATTACACGATACATCGCGGTGATGTTGGCATCAGCTCATTTGTCAGTCAACAAACATTTCCTGGGCACCTACCCAACATCTAATTTTTGGAGGAAAAAATGATGACTTTGTTTTGGTGTTTGTTAAAAGGTAATCACTCTTCTTTCCTCCCGTTTACCACATGCTCAACACTTAACCAGGGCCTTGAAATGCTTGTTTTTTTTGTTGCTGTTCAGTGGCTAAATCGTGTCCAACTCTTTGTGACCCCATGGACTGCAGCATGCCAGGCTTCCCTGTCCTTGACTATCTCCCGTAGTTTGTTCAAACTCATGTCCATTGAATCAATGATACCATCCAACCATCTCATCCTCTGTTGCCCCCTTCTCTTCCTTCCCTCAATCTTTCCCAGAATCAGGGTCTTTTCCAATGAGTTGGCTCTTCAAGTCAGGTTAGCTCATTTAATTATCAAAAACCACATTAAAGAGAGATTATTATTTCACACATGATAATGGAATGACAGAGAACTTAAACAACTGCAATATCAAAGAACTTAAATCCTTTAATCAGTAGTTCATGTATATTGAGTGCTTATGGGTGCTACCCACTGTACTAAGTGCTTTATAAGAATTACCGCCTTTACTTACTTACCTTTGATTATACTCATTTTACTTAAGAGTATGAGGTTAAATTATTTTGATGTTAAATTATCTACCCAAGGTCATCCTGTTAGAAAGTGGTAAACCTGGGATCAGTACTGGACTTGGCATTGGTAGACTTTGTTCCGATTTTGCTTTCACCATGTGATTTGAGGCAAGACACTGAACAACTCAGTTTAGTTTTTTCTTAAGGTTTTTGGAGTTTGGGGGTTTTTTTGGAGTGGCATGCAGCATCAGATCATCCCAAGACAAGGGATCAAATCTGTGCCTCTTCACTGGGGATGTGGAGTCTTAACTACTGAGCCACCAGGGAAGTCCTTACTTAAGTTTTTTAATGAGGATTTTTTTTAAGTCACAAATGGGCTTTGTACACTTTTAAGGGACTTTAAACTTGCATTATTATTTAATCAAAAAACATTATTGTGATTTCCCTGCTGGCCCAGTGGTTAAGAGCCTGCTTGCCAATGGAGGGGACACAGGTTCAATCCCTGGTCCGGGAAGATTCCACATGCTGTGGGTCAACTCTATTTACCCAAGAGAAATAAAAACATATGTCCACACAAAGCTCCTACATGAATATTCATATGAGCCAAAATGGGGGGAAATGTCCATCAACAGATGAATGGGTTAAAGGAATTGTGGCACATTCAGTCCATGGAATGCTGCTCAGGGACAAAACAAAATGAAATCCACATGCTGCGGAGCCTGGGCACCATGATTACTGAGCCCATGTTCTAGTGTCCAAGAGCTGCAATTGCTGAAGCCCGCACACTTTGGAGCCCATGCTCTGCAGCAAGAGGGGCCACTGCAACAGGGGGCCACAACTAGAGAAAGCCTGAACAAGGCAACAGAGACTCAGTGCAGCCAAGAATTAAAAAAAAAAAATTATCGATCACAGCCAATACTGGGAAGAACTGGGAGGATGCATACATGAATAATTTGTTTGCTCTTTAGTAGTTTATAGAAAGATGATCAGATATCAATAAAAATAAGGAACACAAGTCCAAGGGATCCCATTCTTACAACTAGTCTGGGCTCTAGAATCAGACAGACCCAGGCTTGAAAACTTGGCTCTACCACCAACTATCTGTATGACTTTGGGTAAAATATCTAACCTTTCTGAACCTCAGTGTTTTTCTCTATCATTGTCTGTATAATATACCTACTTTACACAAGTGTTTCAGAGGACTGAGTTAAGTAAAGTGCCCAGCACCGTGTTTGGCACTAAAGCAGACATTCATTGAATGTGGTAGTTATTTTATTTGCGTACCATGGGCAAGGTCCCTTTTGTCTGTGTCCCCTCTGACTCTGTTTCCTTTTCTTCCTGGGCACACAGCTAGACTACACTTGCTATTAGATGTGCCCATGTGACAGAGTTCTAGCCAATGGGATGTGAGCACACATTCAGTTCAGTCGCTCAGTTGTGTCTGACTCTTTGTGACACCATGAATCACAGCATGCCAGGCCTCCCTGTCCATCACCAAACTCCTGGGGTTCACTCAAACTCACGTCCATCGAGTCGGTGATACCATCCAGCCATCTCATCCTCTGTCGTCCCCTTCTCCTCCTGCCCCCAATTCCTCCCAGCATCAGAGTTTTTCCAATGAGTCAACTCTTCGCATGAGGTAACCAAAGTATTGGAGTTTCAGCTTCAGCATCATTCCTTCCAAAGAACACCCAGGGCTGATCTCCTTTAGAATGGACTGGTTGGATCTCCTTGCAGTCCAAGGGACTCTCAAGAGTCTTCTCCACAGTTCAAAAGCATCAATTCTTCAGCGCTCAGCTTTCTTCACAGTCTAACTCTCACATCCATACATGACCACTGGAAAAACCATAGCCTTGACTAGACGGACCTTTGTTGGCAAAGTAATGTCTCTGCTTTTGAATATGCTATCTAGGTTGGTCATAGCTTTCCTTCCAAGGAGTAAGCGTCTTTTAATTTCATGGCTGCAGTCACCATCTGCAGTGATTTTGGAGCCCAAAAAACAAAGTCTGACACTGTTTCCCCATCTATTTGCCATGAAGTGATGGGACTAGATGCCATGATCTTCGTTTTCTGAATGTTGAGCTTTAAGCCAACTTTTTCACTCTCCTCTTTCACTTTCATCAAGAGGCTTTTTAGTTCCACTTCACTTTCTGCCATAAGGGTGGTGTCATCTGCATATCTGAGGTTATTGATATTTTTCCCGACAATCTTGATTCTAGCTTGTGCTTCTTCCAGCCCAGCGTTTCTCATGATGTACTCTGCATTTAAGTTAAATAAGCAGGGTGACAATATACAGCCTTGACGTACTCTTTTTCCTATTTGGAGCCAGTCTGTTGTTCCATGTCCAGTTCTAACTGTTGCTTCTTGACCTGCATATAGGTTTCTCAAGAGGCAAGTCAGGTGGTCTGGTATTCTCATCTCCTGAAGAATTTTCCATAGTTTATTGTGATCCACACAGTCAAAGGCTTTGGCATAGTCAATAAAACAGAAATAGATGTTTTCCTGGAACTCTTGCTTTTTCGATGATCCAGTGGATATTGGCAATATTATCTGTTCACAAAATCCTCCCAAGAAGACCTCCCCATCTCTTTCTCCATTCTGTGGTTTGACAAACATAGTCACTTTGGGCTTTATGTGGTGAGATGGCAGAGCTATGAGATGGAAAGAGCTTGGGTTAATGAATCACTGTTTAGAAGAAGATCACATGTCAATCAGGGACACCTGTTCTGGACTTCACATTAGTCCAAAATAAATTGTTCATGGGTTTGTTTCTTACCCCAGCAAGTACTACCCTAAGAGATCAACAAAGGGTCCATTCTCATCATCCACAGCCTCCAAGTCTCCCAGGATCTGTCTTTTTGCACCTGAGAAGCTCACACAGGGTCATACCCCTTACACCACACCTCTTCATACTCTGCACTCCCACTCAGTAGACACAGTTATGAAGAGATGGAAGAGCTCACGATTGAATTCTGCATTCAGTGTGTTGGAGAGTTTCCCTGACCTAGGACTCCTGGAAACATGAATATGATCTCAACCTAAAATATTAAGTTTCCAGTGAAAGATAACATTTTGGGGTTGGCAGGTTTCCAGAGGAAAACATTCTAAATGGGATAGCAGGGTACCTTGTAAACATATTCCCATGAAATCTACCTTCTCCCCTGTAATTAAACTCTCTTGCTCACAAGTATCACTATGGCTGTCTTTCCAGGTTTCCATCAAGGCCCGCCTCCTCCAGAAAAACATTCTTAATCATTTGAGCCCCATAGCTTGCTCTTGCCTCTTTTTATTTTTGTTGCTTGCAACACTCATTTGACTATTGTTTTTTCAATCTTTTTTCTTACTCTTTCTTTACTCTTTTCTTAAGTAACTCTTTAAGGCAGAGTAAAATGATAGAATGAAATTGGAGAAAAAGTGTCTCCGGGAGAAATCATAAAAACACTGAAGCCGAGTTATTGTCCCAATCCTGTTATTTACCAGCTGTGTGACCTTGGGTAAGTCACCTCCTTCTCTGGACTTCAGGTTTCTCATCCGTAATATAAGGGACTAAAACCCAACCAACTGTTCTGTTTGCTTAAAACCACTAAATCTCCCTTTATGTTATTTTTTCTTTTACTAATCCTGTGTGTAAAATCAAACCACATTTGCTGATGGGAACAGTGGGAAGAGACTGAGATTTGAAGCCAGTTGATCTAGACTGGGCTCTCAGCTCAACAGTTCATCAGCTATGTGACCTTAGGTAAATGACTTTCCATTTCTGAGCCCGAGAGATGTTTTCTTCTCCCTCACCTTCACTTTCCTCTTCCCCTCCTTCTCCTTTTGTGTTCTTCTGATCTTTTTTATTTTTAAAATCAAAGTGAAAAAGTGAAAGAAATGTTCTAATTTTCACTCAATAAAATACATCCACTTAAACTATACAGTTGAATGAGTTTTGACAAATATATATACTTATGCAAAAACTCCCCAAGCATGATACAGAACATTTACATTAGCCCCCCAAATTCTCTCATACTCTTTTGCTATTAACCTCTCTACCTGCAGAAAACCACTGATTCTATTTCCAGTTTTGCCTTAAAATTTCACGTAAAGAGGGTAATATATGATGTGCTGATATACTCTTTTTTGTCTAACTTCCTTCATCAGCATGATGTTTTCAAGATTCATCCATAATTGCATATTTCAATACTTCATTCCTTTTTATTGCCAAGTGGTATTCCTTTGCATTATTATGCCACAATCTATTTATTCATTTACCTGTAATCGAAGACATTTGGGTTACTTGCAATTTGGGGCTATTATGAATAGAGCTGCTATAAACATTCATATGCAAAACTTTTTTAAGGATTAGGTTTTTTTAAGTTAAAAAAATTAATTATTTATTTGGCTGCAGCAGGTCTCAGTTGCAGCATGGAGGTTATTCCATCTTTATTGAGGCATGCGGGCTCTTTTTTTTGTTCTGTCATGCAGGCTCCTTAGTTGTGACATGAGAGATCTCGTTCTCTGACCAAGGATGGAACATGGGTCCCCTGCATTGGGAGTGTGGAGTCTTAGCCACTGGACCACCAGAGAAGTCCCAAGACATTTTGTAGACATACGTTTTTATTAATCTAGAAGTAGAGTTGCTGGGTCGTAAGTTAAGCATATGTTCAACTTTATAAGAAACTATCAAACTGTTCTTCAAAATATTTGTATGAACCACTTTACAATCCCATCAGCCACATATGAGGGTTCTGGTTGCTCAGCAACATCACTGATACTTGGTGTTATGCCTGTTTAAATTACAGCTTTTCTGGTGAAAGCACACAGATATATCTCATTGTGGTTTAATCTGCATTTCCCCTGATGCCTAACGATGCTGAGCATCTATCTCCTCGTGTGCTTGTTCACTCTTTGTATATCTTCCTTGGAAAAGAGTCTGAACAAATCGTTCGCTTCTTTTTCCCTGAGTTTTCTTATTACTGAGTTGATAGATTTTTTTTTTTTTTTTACATATTCTGGATACAGTTTCCTTGTCAGAAATATACATAAAAAATATTTTCCCCTAGTCTGCAACTTGTGTTGTCCTTAGAAGATCAGAAGATTTTATCAATTAGGTTCAATGTAAAGTTTTTCTCTGATGGTTAATTTTCTTTTTTAACTCTAAGAAAGCTTTTTCTTTCTTTCTTTCTTTCTTTTAAGTGACTTTAAAAGTTCTTTTTACTTATTTATGTGGTTGTGCCAGGTCATAGTTGCAGTACATGGGATCTTCGATCTCCCTTGCAGCATGCAAGGATCTTTAGTTGGGGCATGTGGGATCTAGTTTCCTGACCAAGGATAGAACCTAAGTTCCCTGCATTGGGAGCATGGAGTCTTAGCCACTGGACCGCCAGAGAAGTTCCTAAGAAAGCTTTTCTATCCCAAGTTCTCAAAGATTTTCTCTACTTTCTTGCCAAGTTTAGCATTTATGATTAGCTTTATGATCCACTTCAAATCAATTTTTTTGTATGGTATGAGAGAAGAGTTGAAATTTATTTTTTACTTATGGATATCCAAGTTGGTTCTGCACCATTTTTTGAAAGACTGACTATCCTTTTACAGCACTTTCTTGGTAACCAATTGACCATATACATGTGGCTCTGTCCCTTAACTCTCTATTCTATTGAGCTATATGTCTTAACATAATACCACACTGTTTTATTACTAAAGCTTTATATTAAAGTTTATACTATAGTATACTTTATACTATAGCTTTATAGTATTTAAAGTAAATATTAATATTGTAGTTAAAAGTACCCCTCTCCTGGGACTTCCCTGGTGGTTCAGTGGTTAACACTGTGTACTTTCAATGCAGGGGGCTCAGGTTTGATCCCTGATTGGAGAACTAAGGGTCTCATAAGCTGCACCACAAAGCCAAAAAAGTCCCCTCTCCTGAATATTTTTGTGTTTTCTTTTCCTTGATTTTGTGCAGTTTCACTGTGATGTGACTCTTATTTTTTAATGTTGACTCAAGAACAGAATTACTGGGACATAGGCTAAAGCCAGAATTCACCTGACTGTCTACTGGCAAATTGTTCTCCAGAATGGCTTCATTGGCTCTTGAATCTCTATATCCCCTCATTCCGGCTAACAGTTAACATTCCCCAGCTTTATAATTTTTACCAGTCTCATGTTACAACCTGACATCTCCATGCTGTTTTTATTTTTTAAATATTTTTCTTGCTGTTTTTAAAAACAGCTCTATTGAAATAAAACTGACATGCCATAGACTACACAGTATAAATTGGATGTTTTGACATCTGTATACACCTGTGAATCCATCTTCACAAAGAGGTGACGAATCTTTCACTCCTAACCTTCCTTGTGCCCTTTTTGAGTCTGAGCTTTTTTATCTGCAAAATGCAGCTCCGGAGTGAGAAAACATGATGTGAGCTTCATTTGTGGACTGGCATATATAGTGGACACTGGGGAAATAGAGCTAGTACTACTGCAACTATACAGCTAGGCAATTAGGTGATGAGATAGGCCCTGAAGCTACACTGCCTGAGTTCAAAGCCATTTCTGTTATTTGCTTGCTTGGACAGATTAATCAATGTCTTTATGAGTTAACTTCCCCATCTGCAAAACGGGAATAATAGTGTGACACCTACCTCAAAGGATTAAAAAAGTTAATATGTGTAGAAAAAAACTTTTTTCTGTCATAAGAACAATTTTAGCTAGACTTTTTGAAATTTTGAAAAATATTCATTAGCCCTTCTCTGACATATGGGGGTCTGGAACTCTAGCTTTGTAACCTCTGAACTAAAGTGGTCTTTCAGTGTCTGACAACTCCTGCAAATGTGATCCTGTAAGTCTATGATTTATCTAAGTGATAATGGTAATTCTATGAGTCACCACAAGAGGGACTAGGAATTAACTTCTGTGGACTGTGAACAACTCAATAATACTTTTTATCTACTCTGATGCTAGGAAAGATTGAGGACAGGAGGAGAAGGGGGCAACGAGGATGAGACAGTTGGTTGGCATCACCAACTCAATGGACATGAGTTTGAGCAAATTCCAGGAGATAGTGAAAGACAGGAAAGCCTGGCATGCTGCAGTCCATGGGGAAGAAAAGTCAGACATGACTTAGCAACTAAACAACAACAATCTACCTACTTGGAAATATTGATAACAATATTGATATCTGAGGAACAAGCTCTTTCTTAGTACACACAGGGCTTCTGTAAGTGACTCATTGCTAGTGTTTTGTCCATCCTGAGTCTCTACACTGTAATGCACATGTGACCAAAAGGACTTATACACAGCCTTTTGGAAAATAGCATGTTTAATATTAAGGAGCAGTTTTAACAACAACAACAGTAACCACCATGCATTGAAGGCACACTGTGTGTCAGTTCTAAGTGGTTTTCATTAACCTATCAACTAAGGTGGGTATTCTTATTATCTTATTTCCCCATTTTAAAGATGATAAAATTGAGGCCCAGAGAGTTAGGAAACTGGAAGAAGATCACAAGTTATTAGAATGATATATAGTTATTGTAGGAGCATCCTGTAGGAGAGAAAAGAGCAAGCCTATTTTGATGAAGCGCTTTTTATCTCTTACCTGCTCTTACTATTTATCTGACATTACTAAAAGTTATACAGACTGGCAAAAGAATCCACCAGATGTGCAGATAAATGTCCAAAATAAAAGAGTTCCCACTAAACTCAGTCAGCCTATGATGCTATCCTCACAAAGAGAAAAACATTGAATTTAGAGTCACAAGAGGCATCAAGACTTAGTGAAAAGGACACATCTTTGGAGTATAAGTAACTAGGTTCAACTTCTGACTCTTCTGATGGCTGTGACCTTGGATAAATTACCTTGGCTCTCTAAGCCTGTTTATTCAGGTGTGAAAAAAAAGAAATTCATATATGTCATTCACAGAGAGTTGGTGAGGTATAAATAAACTAGCTTTTGTAAGAGCACGTAACAGTTTCCGACGTATAGTAGGAACTAAGGAAATGCTTAGTTGGATGCTTTGGGAACCTTAGAAGCAGAGTTTGACAACAATCCTAGATAGGAAATTAATTAAGGAAGTCCTCCACGAAGCCAGAAAGGGCCAAGGGGAAGCAGGGCAAAGAAGAAAAAGAAGCCAAGCAAAAAGGAGGTTTCAGGCAGTCCCAGAAAGGGTAGCTTAATCCCTTAGGGAACTCAAGAGTATAAATTCTACTGGAGACAGTCAACAGAGTTTGCAAATTCCCACCTCCTGTTAGTCATTTGCTAGAGGCTAGGGAAGAACAAGGACTTCTAGGTGCCACTAGTGGTAAAGAACCCGCCTGCTAATTCAGGAAACAAAAGACATGTGTGTTCCATCCCTGGGTCAGGAAGAGCCTCTGGAATAGGGAATGGCAACCCTCTCTAGTATTTTTGCCTGGAGAATCCCATGGACGGAGGAGCCTGGTGGGCTACAGTCCACAGGGTTGCAGAGTCTGACCCAACTGAGGTGACTTAACACAATTGCAAAGGGAAGAGGAAACAATCAAAGCCATTCTAGTAGCCTGAGGACCATCCTCCTGGGAAGAGCCGCAGGTGCTGGTTATTGGAAACAAAAGCAAGCAGCACCTGAAAGAGGTGGGGAGGAACTGGTAAAAGATCTGAAAGGATTTGGAGAGAGCAAAAATAGTATCTACTACAGGGTTTGAGTTTTTTCCTTCCTTTTAGAAAACCTGGGTTCAAGTCCTTGCTTTGCCACTTCAGAATCAAATGCCACATTATAATGAAAGCCTTGTGGAAATTAAAGTGTTAGATGTGGGAATTCCCTGGTGACCGAGTAGTTAGTATTCTGAGCTTTCACTGCCATGGCACAGGTACAATCCCTGGTTGGGGAACCAAGATCCCGCAAGCCGAGTGGTACAGCCAAAATAAATAAATAAACAAAATGTTTTAGATGAATTCCTTATTGAGCAAGCATTTATAGAACTTCTAGTATAAACAAGACACAGTACTAGGTGCTGGGATATACAGCTTTTTAAGTTTTTCATTTTATTTCTTTATTTTGGCTGCACTGGGTCTTTGCTGCTACACGAGGGCTTTTTCTGATGCAGTGAGCGGGGGCTACTCTCCAGTTGCGGTGCGTGGGCTTCTCACTGTAGCGGCTTCTCTTGTGGAACACAAGCTCTGGGGCACAGGCTTCAGTGGTTGTGGCACGTGGCCTTAGTTGCCAAGCAGCATGTGGAATCCTCCCAGACCAGGGATCAAAACTGTCCTCTGCGTTGGCAGGCAGATTCTCAAACACTAGATCACCACGGAAGTCCGGGATCTACCCCTTGATTCAAGATTCATAAACAAGGAGCTTTAAATCCAGGGAGGGAGTCAGATAATGAAATAGAAAATTACCTGACTATGTGATAAGTGATGTTATTATAGTATGGTGGAGAGGGGAGCAACTGGTACAAAGGAGGCTGTGGCCAGTTCTGTCGAAGGGCCAGGTGTCAGGAAAAGTATCAAGAGGAGCTGATGCCTGAACTGAGTCCCAAAAGATGGGGAGGAGTTGTCAGGCAGATAGTGAGAAAAGGCATCCCTGGCAGTGGGCACAGCATGAGCAAAATCACAAAGGGGTGAAACAGCCTAGAGTTTGAACTTAATTCCATAAGGCAGTGGGAGCCTTTGAAAGATTCTGAGCTGGGGAATGGCTTCATCAACCTTCCTTTTTTTTTTTTTTCTTTTCTTTTGACCACGCCATGCAGCATGCGGAATCTTAGTTCCCCAATCAGGGATCGAACCCATGCCCCCTATAATGGAAGTAGAGTCTTAACCACTGGATTGCCAGGGAAACCCCAACCTTGCATTTTAGAATGATCACTCTGGCTGGCAGTAGTGTAAGAAACACCACGAGGGAAGAGAGACTACACAAGAGGGTCAGATGGGAAACAATTAGAGCGGCCAAAGAGCTTAAGGAACATTGCCATTTATTTATCTATTTTTGGCTCCGACTGGGTCTTTGTTGCTGCATGCGGGCTTTCTCTAGCTTCAGCGAGCAAGGGCTGCTCTCTCCTTGTGTGGGCTTCTCATTGCGGTGGCTTCTCCTGTTGTAGAGCACAAGCTCTGGGCCTTGGGCTTCAGTAATTCCATACCAAGGTCACAGGTGCGAGGCCTTGCACCAAGGCCACAGAAGTGGAGCCCAGAACCAAGGTCACCTCTGGAATTGACTGGCCCCATTGTAACTGTTGCAAAAAGCCCCCTGATCTTTACCAGCCAGCTTCCTGACCCCACGAATAGAGAAAGTGTTAGTTGCTCAGTCGTGTCTGACTCTTTGTGACCCCACAGACTGTAGCCCACCAGGCTCCTCTGCCCATGGGATTTTCCAGGCAAGAATGCTGGAGTGGGTTGCCATGCCCTCTTCCAGGGGTCCTTCCCAACCCAGGGATTGAACCCAGGTCTCCTGCATGACAGGCAGATTCTTTACCATCTGAGCCACTACCAGAGTATTCTGACCCCATATTAGGCAAAAATGCCTACCCTGGGTGTACTCACCCTGTAGTGTCCTAACCCATCACCCAGTGCCCCCCTTCCAACAGGAATTTTCTTTGTCTTGAGGCTATAAGAATTGGCTACCAGCCCACAAAAGTGTGGCTCTGCCTTGAGCCCGCCCACTTTTCTAACAGTGTCCTGTGGACTCTCCTGGTCTGTCAGGAGGTCAGCCCAGTGAGCTTGCAGCACTCTCATTATCTCTGCTCTTTATTCTTAATAAACTCACTCCTCTCTGAAATACTGTGTCTGGAAATACTTTTCCTAGCTGCCCTCAGACCGCCACGACAGTTGCATTGTGTGGGCTCTAGAACGAGGGCTCACTATTGTGGTGCAGGCACTTAGCTGTCCCGTGGCATGTGGGATCTTCTGGGACCTGGGATCGAACCCATGTCCCCTGCGTGGGCAGGCGGATTCTTAACAACTAGAACAACAGGGAAGTCCTTAATCTGTTCTTTTAATCTGTTTTATTTTTATGTTGCATTTTAAGCACGCCATCATGTCACAAATTTTTCATGCAAATAATTACAATAGCTTCAGAATAATCCACTAAGTAGATGATCCTAACCATTTGCTAGTTGGTGGACTTTTGAGTTGCTTCTGTAATTTTTTTTCAATATAAAATGATCATTATGATAAACATCTTTGCACACATGGCCTTTTCTGAATTTCAGATTCATCCTTTAGAAGAGGTTTCTAGGAGTGAAATGATTAGGTCAAGGTAAAGAAGGGTCTACAACTAGAAACAATGGTGCCAGTTGTCCTCCCATTTTTGGGATATTCCATCAGCCATTAGCTCTACCTCACAACAGTAATAGAGAGCGATACTCTTTTAAAAAAAAAAAAAAAAGGAAGATTTTAACCTGTACTGAAACCCTTTACCAACTGAGGAACATTTTAGCTCATCCAACCTGTTTCTCTGCTGTTGTTTCTCTTTTGAACTGCAGATGGCAGGATAATCCCACAACAGGTGGTCATGACAATTTAATTGCAAGAAGAAAATTGCTTCTTTTCCCACATGTATTTCTTTCCCGAGATAAACAGCATGTAGGGCATCTGCCTCTTTATTGGAAGTAAGATATGTAAGAAGGTGGGTTTCAGCAAGGAATATAAGGTAGTCAACGTAAATTCTGAGCCTTAGGTTATTACACTCTGTGCAAAAACAAATTTCTCAGAAAGAAGCAAATGGAGGTTGAAAGCCGATTGTTAAAATTCCACATATTCTAGATTTCCCCAGTTAATAATCATAAAAAGTTTATAGCCAGAAAGTCACAGAGGCCCTTCTGTTGTAATTGTTAGAGCTTAGAGTCAGTGGGAACACCCTTCTCACCCAAGGGATTTTAAAAGCCAATCCCACCCCCTCCCCACAACCCTTTCCCCTAGCACTCATTTCCCATCTCTTCACAAAATTGCCAGGGTAATTGACTCTTAGATGAGATGAGTTTGACTTTCTACCCTGATTTTGTAACAGAAGTTCTTTTGGTGAGGTTCTTTGTTTGAAAATGCACAATAAAAATGGCTTTAGAATGACTTCAGAGGACTCTTTCTTTTTCTGGTGCCAACAACAGATTCCAAAGCAGCTATTATTCGAGGTGGGTGATAGGATCCCTTGAGACTGTTTAAGTATCGGTTTTCAAAGTGCTTAGGAACCTGAAATGTCCTGTATGGTATATTTGCAGGTGCATAATTGGCCAAGTGCTCCAGGGGTTATAAAGACTGCCTTCCTGTAGCTGGAATAGACAGATTTAGCCTCTTACTGAAACTGAAGGCTGCAATGGCGATAACAAATCTGATTCTAACTCTCCCATGTCACTGCTGCCCAAAGGTGCCTTTGTCTCCCAGGAGAAAGAGGTTGGAGGTAAGTGAATGGCCCTTCACCAGAGCCGTGTAGAAAACACTGCGAAGAAAAACTTTTGTCCTGAGAGAGCACGTTTAGGGCTATTGCCTGTGAAGCAAACTTGCTTTGTTTACAGCCAACCTGCCTGAATGCAAATACTGTGAGGTGACTGGAACTGTGGAGAGGCAAACTGCTTTAAAAGCAGGCTTTCAGTGGGAAACTTTAAGCATACAATGGCTTTTGTTTTTGTTTAGACATAATTCTCCAACCTGGCTTTTTTACTGCACTAACCGAAATAAATTTGGATAAACTTAAAGGGTTGCCTTGATGTCAGAAGAAAATGGATATTGTCTCTCCTGCACGCATTTGAATGGTCGTACATAATCCTAGCTACATCCAGATAAGAATACACCTCCTCCCATAGAAAGCTTTTCTGGAACAGAATATCACCGAGAGTGTTCACTTTGGGGCTTGATGGTCCTAGCCTGTCTTACCAAAACTTTTAACGAGTTCGCCCGCTCCTTCATTCTTCCACTGCAGTTAATACTTAGTGTACTTAGTGGTGTTCTGAACTCCTTTTATTCCTCAAGGCTCCCTAGCATTTGATGAGACCTGTGCAGCAGGAGCTTTCATCATACCAAATCCAGGGTGGTGTTTAGTGCAGAAGGGGCCAGGAAAGGGGGTGGGGGAGAAGCCCGTGCTTTTTACTAAATCACTGGGAAACTAGTGGGCTCTTTTTCAGATTAAATATCTTTAAATATCAGGATCTCCGGTTATGAAGGCATGGGTGAAATTGCTTCTCTCAGTCAAACCTGAGGTGGAGGATGTAGGTGTCACATTCAAATCAGAGAGGTGCCTCTCAACAGGAAAGATTTAATCAGCTCTCCTTCCCAGGATCAGCTGCCAGGTTTGAACATTTACTTGTCTGTGTTCCAGGCAGGAGACACTGCTAATTATGGGAGCAATTCCCATGGATACAGAGAAGAATTGTCTGAGCTGAGGAGTCAAAGCTCAGATCAGGATGGGGCTAAGAGGAAAAAATACCCCCAACATTCTCAGGGAAATTCCAGAGTTGTCAAGGGACATGCCTCCTCGGCAGGAATGCCCCTATATCTGGGCATTTGATGATTTGGAAACATCCTTTCCCTCACTTTCCTAACTCATGTGTTAAGAATCCCTTTGTTTGAGAAATGGAATTTAAAAAGTGGTTTCTTTCATTCAAACATTACGTGATAAAGTTATCTGGAAAAGAAACCTGGGCTCCACCGAGAGTGATTTTCGTAAATGACCGTACCTGAAAAGAGGCAGACTTGGCCATCAGGGCAGCCAAAATGGCACAAGCATTTGGAATCTGTTGCCTTATCCTTGGCAAAGACACCACCGGATCCTTTCTGCTGTGTGTAAAGTAAGCTGTGGCAAAACTTACCTATCTTGTGATATAAAACCTAGACTCACAAGTGAGCCGAATTTATATTCTGCCCCTCTTCTTTCTCCATTATGCAGAGCACCTGCTCCTTGTCCCTCCCCCACTCCTCCAGCTGTCTGTCTGTCTCATTTGTGTCAATTAAGGATTCAATACTGCTTGATTTAATTGAATGACTTTCCCTGTATAGAATCCCAACCACAGATAGGGACCAGCTATCACTCCCATTGCCCAGAATAAAAAACTCAAAAAAGCCAAAGCATGTGTGTCTTAAAAGAGTAACGTATGTGTAATATACATGTTAAATAAATATGTCATAAAATATTTTAAAAAAGAAACAAAGAAAAGAGGAAGGTACTCACTAAGCCTTGACGTGAACCAGAGAAGGCAATGGGGGCAAGACTGGGTTCCTGGACACACCCAGTTATATCACTGGTAGCCTGCCAACTGGTAGTCAGCACTGCATAAACCAAGACCATTTGACACTCAATTTAGTTAAAGCTTTCAGAAGTTGTTGAGTCTTGTTTTTTTTTAAGTTGTGCTAGGTCTTCGTTGCTGCGCTCGAGCTTTCTTTAGTTGAGGTGAGCAGGGGCTCCTCTTTGTTGCAGGGCTGGCTTTCCCACCCCTGTGGCTCCTCTTGTTGCAAAGCCTTGACTCTAGGCTTGCTGGCTTGGTAGTTGTGGTGCATGGGCTTAGTTGCTCAGAGGAGTGTCGAATCTTCCTGGACCAGGAATTGAATCTGTGTCTCCTGCATTGGCAGGTGGATTCTTTACCACTGAGCCACTAGGGAAGTCCAGAAGCTGTTCTTAAGGCTTCGAAACCAAAGAATCAGCTGGAAGAAATAAACCTCTGCTTGACTTCCTAGTTTACAAAGTGCTTTCCCATCCTCAGGAGAACAATTTTGTCTTTCTGTTCATTCAGTCATTGATCAAATAGGCTCTGTTCTTTAGTCATCTGCCTCTATTCATTGAGCCAGGCAGTGTTCTAGGAGCTGAAATCTGTGTTCTAAGAATAGAGAATAAAATCCCTGTCCTCATGGAACTTATATTTTGACGGGCGGGGGGAAGCAAACAAGAAATAAGTAAACCTACAGTCTACCTCATGGTGCTCAGGGTTATGGAGAATCAGACAGTAGGGTTAAGGGAGATGAGGCTTATTGTTTGGGTAGAGTTATCCATTTTACAAAGGGTGACAGAAAGGGCCCCCTAAGCTAAGACATAAAAAAATGGAGGACACTTTACAAACATTAGGGAGAGGAGAATTCCTGGCAGAAAGAACAGCAAACGTAAAGGTCTTGAGACAAGAGTTTCCTTGTTGAAGGAGACTAGTGTAGCTGAATAGAGTGAGCTAGGGAGAGCTTTAGGAGCTAGGCCAGGCAAGCGGGAATGCAGGGGGCAGAATTATAGGGTCTTGGAAGTCATTGAAGACTTTTATTTGAGTGGCATGGGAAGTCACTGGAGGAATGATTTATGTTTTATGATATGACTTATGTTTTTGAAGGTTTATTCTGGCTGCTGTGCAGAAAAAAAAAAAAGATAGGAGAGCAAGGACAGAAGCCGGGAGAATAGTTTGGAGGCAGTTGCAGGAATCTAGGCGAAAAACACGGAGAAGGCAATGGCACCCCACTCCAGTACCCTTGCCTGGAAAATGCCATGGGCGGAGGAGCCTGGTAGGCTACAGTCTATGGGGTCGAGAAGAGTCGGAAACGACTGAGTGACTTCCCTTTCACTTTTCACTTTCATGCACCGGAGAAGGAAATGGCAACCCACTCCAGTGTTCTTGCTTGGAGAATCCCAGGGACGGGGGAGCCTGGTGGGCTGCTGTCTATGGGGTCGCACGGAGTCAGACATGACTGATGTGACTTAGCAGCAGCAGCAGCAGGCAAAAAACAATGGAGTCTCAGATTAGGACAGCAGCAGCAGAGATGCTGACAAGTCATTAGATTTTAGAGGTAAAATGTACCAGGATTTGCTGATGGCTATAAGAGGGGAGGGGTATACGAGAAATAGAGAAGAGTCAAAGATACTGTGGATATTTGGCCTGAGTTAGATAACCTGGTGGGATGAACAGAGAGACCTTGAATCATGCTGCTGCTGCTGCTAAGTCGCTTCAGTTGTGTCCGACTCCGTGCGACCCCATAGACGGCAGCCCACCTGGCTCCCCCGTCCCTGGGATTCTCCAGGCAAGAATACTGGAATGGGTTGCCATTTCCTCCTCCAATGCATGAAAGTGAAAAGTGAAAGTGAAGTCACTCAGTCGTCTCCGACTCTAGCAACCTCATGGACTGCAGCCTACCAGGCTCCTCCGTCCATGAGATTTTCCAGGCAAGAGTACTGGAGTGGGGTGCCATTGCCTTCTCCGCCTTGAATCATAGGTGAGACTAAATTGCAAACCACGGCTTTGGTCTAATATTGATATAATCTTGGGCAAGTCAGTGAATCTCTCTGAGCATCAGTTTCTTAATCAGTAAGAAAGTGATAATGATATAATACCTCACTCACAGGTCTATTAGGGCTTCCCCAGTGGTTCAGTGGTAAAGAATCCACCTGCAATGCAGAAGACAAGAGGAGATACCAGTTTGATCCCTGGGTCGGGAAGATCCCCTGAAGAAGGAAATGTCAACACATTCTAGTATTTTTGCCTGGAAAATCCCATGGTCAGAGGAGACTGGCAGGCTACAGCCCAAGGTTCACAAAGAGTTGGATACAACTGAAGCAATTTAGCACCTGCATGCATGCGTGCTCACACACACACACACACACACGGACAAGTCTATGGTGAGAACTGAATGGGATGTTAAAATGCTGAGAAGAGTACCTAATACAGAGATACTCCATAAATGCCAGTTGAATATGGGAGTAAATAATGTCTTTTGAAATATTATTGATCTGGGGTCTTCTCAATTCTTTTCATTAACTTATCGTCCTCCACAGGCTCCACTATATTTTGAATTAAAAAAAAAATCTTTCCAAAACCAAGAAGATCCATCATGATCTGGCCTCAACTACCTGTCCAACCCACCAGCCACATCGACCTTCTGTTCAGCTGCTAAGAAAACTTAACAATTTTCTGGTTTCAGAACTATCACACACTCTTCTCTCTGCCTGCAATGGCCCTCACCCAAGTGACTGGTGCCTTCTCCTACAAGAAACTTACCTTCCTCAGAGTGACCTTTCCTGACCATCAACTTCAAAAAAGGCTCCCACCATTATTCTTCCTTTCAGCGTTTGTTCTGGGACTTCCTTGGTGGTCCAGTGATTAGGACTCAGTGCTTTAACTGAGTCCTGGTTCAATCCCTGGTTGGAAACTAAGATCCTTACTTGTTGAGGGCCCCCCACCAAAAAAGAGGGTTGTCCTTTACATTCCGAAAAGTTAATCACAATTTATAATTCTTGTCACCTAATTATTGTCTGTCTCTTCTTCTAGACTGTATGTTCCATGAAAGAAGGGGCCACCAAGTATATACACAATTCCTGGTATAATCTTGGCTCATAATAGGCTCTCGATAAATGTTTGCTGGAAAGCGTGGTGACAGAAGATTCTCACTGGTATTCTGCTGCTGTTCTTTAAAAAATAAAAAGCCTCATTTTCTGCCTTTTGCATAGTTCTCTACTGCATTTCACTGGGGAGTGGGAACACTTTACTTTGTTGAATCAGAAAAGCCCTTGAAAACAAAACAAAGAGAAAAAAGAAAGAAAAGCCCTTGACTTTTCTTTTGTGTATACTACGCTGGGCTTAACATTTATGTACAGTACTAACACTGATTTTTTTTTTTTTTCTGTGCTCACTTCTCAAGGTTATACTCGTCTTTAGAGGCAAGTGACAAAAGAATAGACCTAAAAAAAAGGAAAAATAAAAAAGAATAGACCTAAGTTTCAGATCATCTAAGAATCCTCACTTTTATCCATCCAAAGTACTTGAATAGGCAAAGACTGGGGAGGGAATTCCAAGGAAGGAATTCCAAGGAAGGGGAACTGTCAGCAAGAGCATGTAGCATTGCTGTTTGGAAGAAAATTAGGAAACATGCATAGTTTCTGTCTCTAAATTTTGGTAATTAGGGCAGGAATGTCAAAGATCAGATGGACTATCTAAGGTTGAATGAGCTGGCAATATTCCCTCATCTATTTTCTAAAAGAATTTGTGGAAGATAGATCTTACTTCTTCCTTAAATGTTTGATAGAATTTTCCAGTGAAACCATCTGGGTCTAGAGCTTTCTTTAAGAAAGATATTTATTAACAAATTTGATTTCTTTAAGAGATATAGGGCAATTTGCATTTTCTACTTCATCTTGTGTCAATTTTAGTAAGCTGTGTTACAGGTAATATCTTGAATGCTAAACTGAATCTTATTTTCTTAATGAACTGTATTTGGGAGTCACTAAAGTTTTTTATGCAAAAGAGTAAAATTTGGGAAGTAAAAGTTTGGGGAAAAGGTCAGGGAAAGGGGAGAAACTGACAGTAGACTTGTACATAGACGTGAGAAATAAGTGACAAGGGTCCTGATTGGGTGGTTTGGGGAATAAGGGGAAAGAACCTGAGCAATAAGTGACAAGGGTCCTGATTGGGTGGTTTTGGAAATAAGGGGAAAGAACCAAATTCCAGTAATATAACCACTTCTTTATCTCTCTCTTTTTGCCTGAACTGGCATTAAGTTCTAAATTAAGTTCTAAATTTTAGAACTTAATGGAACATTGTGCTGCTTCTAGCATCTACTCTGCCCCAGATGGAAAGCATTCCTTGTACCAGAGCCCACTGTAGAAAGGTATAATGTTTCTGCTGTGATTTAGACTTCCAGCCTCTAAGACTTAGGCCTTAGGAACTGATGCCAGCTGTCTGTCCTTTGGGTTTTAAGTTTAACTTCACAACTAGCTTTTCCAATATACTGTTGTTATTTCTCTTTTTTATTTGACAGATGTGGTTTCACAGGGCATCTAGAGGTTGCTTAAATTCTGTAAGTAAGTACTATGCTGTAGCTATTTTCCTAATTTGGGAACTGAAATGGCAGCTATGATAGAGGGAAGAAACATGGGATTTAGAGTCAAAAGACCTGAGTTTTAACACTGTGGGACCTATGACAAGGCACCTAGTTTCTCTGGATCTTAGCACCCTTATGTGTATACTGAACATAATGCCAGTTTTGCACATATCACAATTTGTTCCGAGAACCAAATGAGGAACTGTTTTTCATCTTTTAAAAACAAGCAATCTATTTAATTTCGATGTCTAATTGTTTATGTGAGTAATGTTTTTTTAAGTAATTAATATAAATGGGATCTCTCAGCTCAAAATTACAAAAAACTTTGTTGGTTTGTTTGGTTTTAGGATGGTCTTCCATGCCTTTAAGTGATTACGGTAGTACTGTTAAGCTTTCAGAAATTTCTTTTTTTTTTTTTTTTTTTTGCTTTTCAATAGAAAATCTTCAACTAAGCCTTAGAAGACTTCACAGATGAGGACTGAATAACTTTCAAGGGGGAAGTTATTGTGCATTTAGCAAAGGCACTAGTGTTTGATCAGAATTTGCAAGACCTAACTCTTAACCTATAATCTGAGAGGTATTAAACCAGTTATTGGGAATTTTCTTTTTGCAGATATCTACATGGCTTGGAGAAGGCAATGGCAACCCACTCCAGTACTCTTGCCTGGACAATCCCATGAATGGAGGAGCCTGGTGGGCTGCAGTCCATGGAGTCACTAAGAGTTGGACACGACTGAGCGTCTTCACTTTCACTTTTCACTTTCATGCATTGGAGAAGGAAACGGCAACCCACTCCAGTGTTCTTGCCTGGAGAATCCCAGGGACAGGGGAGCCTGGTGGGCTGCCGTCTATGGGGTCGCACAGAGTCAGACACGACTAAAGCGACTTAGCAGCAGCAGCAGCAGCACATGTCTTGCTTCCTCACTTCCTTTAGGTCTTTACTCCAGTGATATCCTCTCAGAACTTTCTTGTCCATTCAGTTTAAAATTTAAAGTTTCCCCCAGCACTTCTCATTTCCATTCTCTGCTTAATTTGTTCTCCACAGCATTCATAATTTAATGTATAACATGATTATTTATTTAGTTTATATGTTGCCCTTCACAAACCCTGTTCATGAATTTGAGCAAACTCCAGGAGATAGTGGAGGACAGAGGAGCCTGGCATGCTGCAGGCCATGGAGTCACAAAGAGTGAGACACAACTTGGCAACTGAACAACAACCTCCATGAATTTTATCTGTTTATTGTTGTATCTCGAGAAAATAGGACAGTCCTTGGGACATAATAGGCACCCAATAAATATTTGTTGGATGAATAAAAGAAGACTTCAAGGGTTTTCTCTTTTGCATTTAATAGAGTAAGAATGTGAAAAATCCAGAAGATGCTCTTTTGACAAAACAGTAATGGGACTCTGACTCAGATGCGTCTTCTAACACCATCCACAGCAGACGATCATGTCCACATTTAAACTGTTTTCAGCTCTGGGAAAAACAATTGTAAACTTCTATGGTCACTGTTTACTTTATTGAAAATTGTAGAATTCAGGAAGAAGCAGAGGGGCGCCCAGGGGGTCATCTTTCTAAGAAAATGCTCACCCAAATCTTGGGCTCTGGCAGTTTGCCTGTCAAGTAAGTTTAGGAATCATTAAGATAATCTCCTCCTCTTACTTCCAGAGGATTCCCTCTGAAATACTAGTGATCCCAGGGGGATCACAGCTTAATCCTTCATCATTTAACACTTGAGTTGGATTTAGTATATGGGGTGAGGACTGAGGAGGAAGATACATTTTACCAATTTTGTAGTTGTGCCTGGAGTGTTTTTTCACATACGAAAGTCCCGTTGCCCCTAAATATTACTTCACAGATAAATACTATAGATTGTAACTGATTGAACAGAATGGGAAATGAAGATGGGAATGTTTCTAATCAGCTACAATTCCATCAATTCAATCAACCCAATCTCTATAATTGTAATTACAAAGAGATCATAAGGTGGAGAGATTTGAATTCCAAATATACCAAACTGAAGCCAGCAAAGGTAAACCAGATTCTCTGCCTCCAAACCTGTGCCCTGAGGTATACATTTGGTAGTGGGAGTGCCCATCAATTAGGTCATTGTGTGATAAAAATAACTGCATATATTGTAGTTTATACCCAGATGTTCATAGTCAAGTTGCGTGACTCCTATGTCATGTGCTGTGAGCAGTGATCTCTAACTACAGTCAAGGGCTGACTAACATACAGACTTCCGGGTCTCATTGGAGACCTAACAAACAGAAACTCAGGGAGGGTACAACTTGATAATTTGTGTTTATAAATAAGCACTGATGACTATCATGGATGGCCATGTTGGGATACCAAGGAAGTAAATGATATGGGCCCTGGCTTTTGGAACTTTACAGTTTACTTGGAAAATTAGAACTGAGATAAGAAATAAGTGAATATGGTTTCATCAGAGTGGTTAACATGTGGTACTTTAAATAAACATGTGGTACTTTATATAAACGTTACCAATGTGAAGACAGAGGGGAGAAGTTAGTGGTGGGGAAGATTGAATGGGGGAAGTAAAACCTTGGTGGGCCTTGAGGTTTGAACAGGATTTAAATAAAGGGGAGAGGAGCATGTAGGAGAAATATCAGTAGGGAATTGAACAAAGGTTTTGAACTGTGGTGTTGGAGAAGACTCTAGAGAGTCCTTTGGACTGCAAAGAGATCCAATTAGTCCATTCTAAAGGAGATCAGCCCTGAGTGTTCTTTGGAAGGAATGATGCTAACGCTGAAACTCCAGTACTTTGGCCACCTCATGCGAAGAGTTGACTCATTGGAAAAGACTCTGATGCTGGGAGGGATTGGAGGCAGGAGGAAAAGGGGACGACAGAGGATGAGATGGCTGGACAGCATCACCAACTCCATGGACATGAGTTTGAGTGAACTCCAGGAGATGGTGATGGACAGGGAGGCCTGGCGTGCTGCGATTCATGGGGTCGCAAAGTTGGACACGACTGAGCGACTGATCTGATCTGATCAAAGGCAGGAACATAGCAATGTGTCTTCAGAACATTGAGGCTGGCCAAATTAGGAAATGCACTATGAGGAAGAGTTAGAAATAGGGATTGATGGGTAGGTGAGATCGGATTGTAGAAAGTCTTGGATGTCAGGCAGAAGAGTTTAACTTCCCTGAGATGGAAAAACTGGGAGTAAAAATCAAACCGCCAGCTGAGCAAAATCCACTCTGAGTTGCAGAAAGGGAATGGGTTCTGGTGGATATTCCCTCTCTGCCTCTTAATTCTAAGATTCTTTCCAGCAAGGGCAAGCTTTCAGAGGAATCTGGGAAACTTGTGTCTTTCATCTCACCCAACCCTCTAATACAAATCTTTTCAATCTCTGATATAAATTTGCCTCTTCCTTTTGAAATCAGCCAGAAAGTTCCCAGGGAACCTGAAAGCCACTTTACAATTTAAAGCAATCCTTACTTCTAACGCTAGAAGCCCATCTGGGTCTGTCTGTAACCCTAAATTCTGAACATATATTGGTCTGGAAATTCCCCATAACTCAGGAAGCATTTTACCTACCCCGAGTATGAATGTTTTGCTCCCAATTCTCCTGGTGAAAAGAGGTGTGAACTGTGATCCTATAGAAAACCATTGTGAAGATAGGAGGGCACAGGCGGTATGGTATGTACCTAAGAAGGTAAGCTTTCTTCTCCCTTTGTGTTTCTTTGCTCACTACTGAAAGAGAAGTTTCAGAAGGCAAGCCAGAGAGCCAAGCTCCTGGGTGACTGAGGATTTTCTGGTTTCAAATTAAACAGAAAACTAAATTAGCAAATTAATTGTTGGATGTGTTTTCCTGGGCCCTTCATCAGCTGCTGCAGGACCAGTAGCCAATCAAAGAAGACTTTTGGCTACTCTGAAGGGGGGGCAGGGTTCAGAATCAGGTTCTGCTAGCTACCAAGTGTCAGACATGTTAATTTTAAATTACTTTTGTACAGCTTGGTGTCAAAATGATTAAAGCATGAAGAGAAAAACAGAACCAAAGGAGAGAGAAGGAAATCATTTACCTTGTATTTGGAGCAAGGACACTTGCAATTCCATTTCAGCTGACTTTCTCCTATAAGTTACACAAACTGTAAGTTTTATGCCCTTTAGTGACCACCTAAGACGGGACGGTTATGCAGTGGTCATGGCTCTTCATTCCCTTTGTATAATATCACTATCTGTACATGGCAGAATCTATATCACAGATATTAATATGGTCACACTTTTTTCCCTGCTTCCCCAATAAAATTTATTCTGTTAATATATTAGGCACTCTGTGTCAGGCATTGTCCTAACTATATTTTACATGTAATTATATAACCCTCAACAACAACGCCATGAGGTGGATGTTATTATTATTTCCATTCTACAGAGAAGAAAACTAAGGCTTAGAAAGGTAAAGTCATTTGCTCTAGTTGCTCCTCTAGCAGAGGCAGAGCTGAGTTTCTAGTCCTAGTTTTGCCCTACTCCACAGCAGTCTTGTCTCCTTTCCATTTTCCCCTTTTGGTAGGAGGAAAAAGAATCTAAGTAAGTCTGATTGCTAAGACAGCTTCATTGAACCTTTTAACGGTCATGTATGTTTATTTGTTTGAAGATGTAGCTGAGATCAGCCTTATTCTCCATGAAATAGCCTCATCTTTACCATACTGCTTTCCTGGGGTAAGCAAGTAACCAGCTCGCTGGTGGGCTTGTCTTTGTTTCTGTCTCCAGCTTTCCCAGTCAGTTTCATGGGCTTCATGACACATTTTGCTCAAAATGAGCCGTCTCATTGGACTCTTGCATGTGAAATTTAAGGCTGACCTAGCTGCTATTGTTTTTCAACCATCAACACAAAGCTGTACTGCTTGATTTCTCTCATCTGCCAGATTTTATTAATTTTACTTTATCCACCCTTCCTACAGTCACCCCACATTATCTTACTGCGTTGACTGCAGTGTAATGCTACAATTCAATTTTAAGATCCTGGCGGTATAGAATTCACCATCCTGCTCCCTGGGTGTTACTAAATAAGTTTTAGTTGCACCAAAATCTCCTAAAGGTGCCAACTGATACCCAAGCCACCATTCAGGATAGTATTGATAATGCTAAAGAAGTGATCTATAAACACAACTCTTAAATAGTCGCCCACTGATAAATTTAGAAATCCTGGCTCTTAGAACTTCAGGGATGTTATTATCAGCTGACTTTTAGTGAGTGCTTTCACATCACTATGTGCTAAGTGTTTTTCAACAAACTACTGAAGTATGTAATATTGTTTTCCCCCTTTTTTACAGTGACCAGGTGAATGGCAGCAAGGATGAAAGGCACCTCAATACTACATGGTCCAGCCTCCACATATATTTTGAATACTTCTAGTGATGGATGTGGAGCTTGTTACATTCTAAGACAATCTATTTCATATTTGCGTGACTTCTTCCATATTCTGAGCTAGTGTGTGTCTCTAAAGCTCCTAAATCATCAGTTTTAGAATCTTAGAGCCTCTCGGGACAAGTCTTAATTCTTTTTTTCACACAATAGCTCTTCAGGTATTTCAAGATGGCTCTACCATCACTTATGAATTCTTCAACTCTTCCTACTAAGCCTGGATTTCAAGTCTCCTCACCATCTTGGTTGGTTGCTCTCTTTATTACATTCCTTTAAAAGTGAGCACGTTACCTAGATGAGGTCTAACATAGAATGAAGTGGAGCTCTCTCCTTGTTCCAGATGCTGTATTTCTATTAATCCAGCCTAAAATTGTATTTAATTCATCTGAAGCCCCACTTGCTGAAAAAAACCAACCTGACACCCCGCCACCCTTCTTTGTTCTGTACTTGATTTTCACGTTTATGCTCCTTTTCTAGTTCTCTTGTAACACATGCACATGATTCAATTCTTTTCTGCATGACCTTGATCCTCATTCTTTGCTCTGTCAGACTGATCTCTCCCTGTGCACATATGTTACATTTATTTTCTCTCAGCTTCTATCACCTTATCTCTTCCCACTTCATCTCCTGGTTTCTACCTATTTCAACATCAGAGAATCCAAATCACTTTTAACCATCTTGCTTCTTTCTGAATCTGGTGAGGTTGGATGTGTCTGTCCCGGTTAACATTTACAATGCATATGCTGACAGTTTGAGGCTAGCTTCCAGGAGAGTAATCTGATTTGGGAATGCTTTTCCTAAGCAGATCTCAACAGATTTCACTTTACTGGAGTTCCAGAGGAAAAAGCATAACCCTAGACTTGGTCATACAGGGGACATTCTGAAGACAAAAGATGGTGAATTAATGAATGATGACTTTTCATTTTATGGACAGTCAAACTGACAACCAGCTTGGGTGATGAGAAGCACAATGGAAACAGTCTGGGTTTAAAACCTAGTTCTGTAGGTTCCAGCCTGGGTTGTGCCAGTTACTTAACTTCTTTGTCTCAATTTCATCCTCTGTAAAATAATAGCAACAATTGTACCCACTTCTCATAGGCCTGCAGTAAGGAGTTAGTTCATATGAAGAGCTTAGAAGTGCCTATCTCACACATAGTAAAGGACAAGTATTATTATTCCTGGAAAATAAAGGTAGAACAGAAAAGAGATTATTCCTCCTAGGTACTTAGGTTTTCTGCGTCCATCTTTACAAACCTTAATTCACTGAGCCTTAGTATTGAGGTTTTGGCTTTATAAGGAAGCAGACACTCAGAAAGAAGCTCAAGAGTCATTTGTGAATGAATGCCCTTCAATCTGGGGCTGGGGAGAAGCAGGGTAGAATTGTTATTTAAGAGAGAGTAAAGGCTAGAAGAATTATAATCTATCAGGCAGAAGATCTGGCATGCCCTCTTCCTTTTTTCCCGGTTGAAACCAACCAACCAACCTACTTTCAAAAATGAGTAAATGTAGATCTCATCAAGGGCTGTGGAGCTACAGATCTTCCAAAGAATTAAATGGTTTATAATGGTCAACTTTTTGTGTTTTTAAAATCTCTGGATTAAAAAAAAATGAAAACACGACTTCCTGCCCACCCCTCCCCCCAACCCCCCTTTTTAGTCTTGGTCATATAGCAGTTTAGCACAGAATTCTACAAAAAGTCAAAGGTTCCACAGAAAGTTACGTTTGGTCATGTTGTATGGTCTACAGTGTAGACTACACTAACAGAAGAAATTAGTTTAGTTTGTGTCAAATCATGTTAAAATACAACATTAAATAAATGCAAAGAGCCCAGAACAAAGAAAGTGATTAAGCTGGTTTAACTGCATTCAACCCACTATGCTAAATCCCCGTAGGGGGCTCTAGATAAACAACAAATTTAGTTTCTTGGCCTAAATCCTTTTCTTCAAAGAAGAAATTTTTCTTGTGAGTATCTCTGATAAATTTGTTTTCATCTTCTTCATTTCTTAGTCTCTAGGGAAGCTAGGGTGAAAAGAATCTATCTGATTGGGCTGCATTTTTGGAAGAGATGTACTGTGAAGAATGGAATAGAAAGCGATGGGTTACACAGCTAAAGAGGCGTTGGAGGAACTGAGGCATAGGTGAAGTGTGATTGTTCAGCCCCAGAAAAAGGCCAGCTAGTGACACCCGGAATAGGATTTTATCAGGCAGTGAATCAAATAAGGCTGCGAGGGAGATAATAAGGTGTAATTATAGCAGTGCTGTTAGTGCCTGTTCATGGGGTCTGGCAGCAATTTGGTTGAACACCCCTCATTTTGAGAAATTTGTAATTTGGCAGTAAGAATTCTTGCCTTAAAATTTGGCACAAACCTTCACAGTTTAATATTGCAAAATCTGGGAAATGTTGAAATGTGGCTGCTATTCTAATTGAACTTTTTCAAGCTTTTTCGAATTGGTTTTTTTCCTGTTGGATTCAGAAACAAACGCCTCTCTTTCAAAAAGTTCACTAAGGTTTTTTTAAACCACAAACTCCTGTACGCTTACAAGCAGATGTACTGCTGTAATAAATTCTCATGACTTTAAATCTTTGTGTACATACAGAGGGGAAAAAAGCTTTCACTTGAAAAACCCGAGTTCCTTCTGTTAGTAGCCCTTTAAAAATTCCCCACAATCAGTATTTTGTTTAATTTCCTTTGAGTCAGAGCGGTGCAACGTGGTGTTGCTCTTGGTTTTATGAACCGACTGCTTCCCCGAAGCTTATTCCCCGTTGTTTTAAAGTAGAAGGGAGGTCACCGGGCTGTAGTGAAATGTGGCCAACTCCGCCTGGGACCAAGCTGGCCCAACGGGCTTCTCTAAAGTAACTGGAAGTTTTCTGACAGGAAACCGGTCAGTTCTTATAAGCGTCGGCTCGGGTTCCCACGGCCCCGGCAGCTGCAGCTCCCCCGACGCCCCTCTCGGGGCCGGGCAGGAGAGCGGGGTGCGGGGCGCTGTGGGCGGCAGGGGGCAGCAGCGGGAACCCGTTGTTCTCCAGACAGGGGGTGGGGCGGGAAGCTGCCCCCCCACCCCGTTTCCGTGCCCCGCGCTCTCCCCTCCCCCTCTCGCGCCTTGCCTAGCCTTGCCTTCCCTTCCCTTCCCTCCCCTCCCCGCGGGGAGGAGGGCGGGGGTGCGGAGCCCTCCCCCGGGACAGGGGGCGTGTGCGTCCCCTCCGCTCCCCTCCCCCCGGCCGGGCTCTCCTGGCTCCCCGAGGCGGGAGTTTCCAGGAAGAGCTCAGAGCGCGGTCGCACCACCGAGCGCACGGAGACGTCAAGTAGTCCCTGAGAGCGACCTGATTCAGAGAATTCTAGCTGCCAGAGGCTGTCGGGAGTTGGAACTCCGAAAAGATTGGGAACAGCCCTCTGGCCTGGGGAGCTCTGGGAAAGAGCTCGGAGGTCCCACTTTCCATTCCTGGAGAAATATGTGTAGTGGAGGCGGAACGAGTTCCGGCGGAGGGCTCGGACGCGCCGGGTGGAGTGAAGCGCCGCGCGGTCGAAGCGCTCACAGAGTTAAAGTGGGCGGGAAAACCCGGAGCGGACTCTCCCTGACACGCCTAGGACCTCCCTCCCCACTCTTCTTGGGGGAGGGGAACGAAAAAAGAAGAGACAGAAACGTGTTCCCTTTCTCTGCTTCCTAAATGCCTAGTGAAGAAACAAGTGGCGACTCGCCACTTCGAGAAATGCGCTGCAGGACCTTCAGGTCCCGGCGGGGAGGGATCGTGTGGCTCCTCCTCCAGTAACGTCCGCACCGTCGGCGCTGGGCGCGCGGTCAGAAACCCAGGCCTGAGACCTGGAGGAGCTAGGCGCGCGCATGCGTGCGGTGGGCACGCGCTTCCCGCCCCTTTCTTGAGCGCGTTCTCTTCCCCCCTCCCCCCGCGTTCCTCAGCCGCCACCTCAGAGCTTCCCCCCGCACCCAGCCCTCTCTTTTCGGGGGAGGTGGCCCATCTTGCCCGTCGACTGACTAACCCCTTCACCCCAGCTTCGCCCCGCCTCCCCTGAGCTTCGGTACGAACTCTGCAGCTAGGGCTCAGCTTTCACATTCCCGCCTCCGCCTTCTATCTCCCCTCCCAACCCTTAAGCACTTCCTGCAAACTACCCTGTTCTTGCTCCTTTCGGCGCCGCCTCCTCCCAGCCCTAACTGGATGGCTGCGTTCACGTTGGTGGGGCTCTGGGTAGTACCTTGTATTCCTCCTGCAGGCGATGGCTGCTCCATTTTACAGATGAGGAAGTTAAAGTCCAGAGCTCCGACGAGCTGGACTCTAAAGGCTCCTTGTTGTTGTGCAGTCGCTAAGTCGTGTACGACTCTCTGACCCGGTGGCCCGTAGCACGTCAGGCTGCTAAGTCGTTTAACTATCTCCGGAGTTTTCTCAAACTCCTATCCATTGAGTGGGTGACGCTCTCTAACTACCTGACAGAACGTGGTCCGGTGGAGGAGGGAATGGCAAACCACGCCAGTATTCTTGCCAGGAGACTCCCATGTACAGTATGAAAAGGCTCCTTTTGAGTTGTCCCCAAAAGCAAACACTGTAACTGGCTTTGGAAAGAGAAACCCTTGACTTGCTACAATTTAAGCAACCTTGGAAAGCCAGTCCCAGTCTTTTGGCACCCTCAATCCTTCAGGCCAAACCATCGAGCCTAGTTGGCAAACACCATAGAAACAATTTATCCCAAATCAACTATGTAGCGACCTCTAAATTAGAAAAAGAGTCAACTGGTGACTTTAGAGGTTATGTATAGGCTATTTATTCAATGTGAAGTCGTTTTTAAAAGCACTGTGTAATATTTTCTCTTAGATGTTGTATTTCTCGTATTCCTTCCCCAATTTGAGATCATGTTTTTGGTTTTGAAAACATTTTGACATAATTTGTCTCCCAGTAACAACAACAACAAACTTTTCCTTTTTGTTAGTATCAGTGTTAATCGCACAGTCACGTCCGACTGTTTGCAACCCCGTGGACTGTAGCCCACCAGGCTCCTCTAGTTCATGGGATTCTCCAGGCGAGAATACTGGAGTGCGTTCCCATTTCCTCCGCCAGGGGATCTTCCGCACCCAGGGACTGAACCTGGGTCTCCTGTATTGCAGGCAGTGTTTACCTTCTTAGACACCACAGAACCGCTTTGTTAGTATGGTTGATTATTATTCCTAAATTCCACACCTTAATCCCTAAAGTCAATTCTTCCCTGGGCTTCAGCTCCAGTTAAAAGTTATCTCCAGTAGGTGAGAGGTTTGCAAAAGACGTCATAGAGAATCTTGAGGCACTGCGTCTCTCAACTTTTTGCGTATCACAAACTTTAAAGCTGTAAGTGGGAATTAAAGGAAAAGACTTGTGTAATTTTATATATATCAAGAGATTCATTATTTCAGATTCAAATGTTTTGAGATTCTCATTCCAAGCATTGTAAATATGGGTCTGTTTTGTTTTGTTAATTTATTTTCTTTATTGGCTATGCTGGGTCTTCCTTGCTGGTGGCTTTCTCTAGTTGCTGCATGCAGGAGCTACTCTTTGTTGACATGTGCAGACTTATTGTGGTGGCTTCTCTTGTTTCACAGCACAGAATTTAGGTGCTTGGGCTTCAGTAGTTGCAGCACACGGGCTCAGTAGTTGTGGTGCATGAGCTAAGTTGCTCTGTGGTGTGTGGGATCTTCTTGGACTGGGGATGGAATACGTGTCCCCTGCATTGGCCCCCTGCATTGGCAGGCAGATTCTTGTCCATTGAGCCACCAGAAAAGTCACTGGTGGGACTTTCTTTTAAATGACTGTTTTATCACTATTTCCTTCTATTGCAAGTATTTCTAAATTACTTATTGGACTGATGTCTTCTAAGCATAATGATGGTCTGAAGAACCAGTCCAGATTGTTTCAAGGCAGTTTTTTAAGTTGACTGAATGTTGCATGATAAACTTTCTGAACATTTGTTCAGTAAATAAATGTTTTCTATGCGTAAAGCACTGTATTAGGTCTTTTGTGAGAGATAAAGTTGACAAGCTAGGGAGGGCTGTTCTTAAGAAGCAATGTAAGTGGAGATAAAATTCTCTACCATAGGCTCAAATCAGTAAAAATTCATTGTTATTTCTAGGTTGATTTTTTTTTTTTAATCACTTAAGTTATATTGATTTGAGGTTTCCAAGAAATTTCCCCCATGTTCATGTGCAGTTCTCAGGTTCTGGAGAGCCAAGAAGCATTTAAATAGAAAAGATCAGGAGTGGGCAGTGATTTAATGGGAATATGAATAACGATAGTTCAATATTGAAAAATGAGATTATAGGAATGGTAGGAAAGAAAAATGCAAGTGTAAGAATATCCAGGTCTCCAGATTTTAAATTGTGAAGAAAGCTAGGAAGGCCTTAGGAATTATATGCTGTTTAATTTTGCATGAGTGTTCATAAATGTAGCTTTTATTTCAGGAAAGATAAAACAGTGTTGTATTTAAGCACATGATTATGGACACAGATTTGGTGAAGATTTTTTTAATTTTTTTTTTGGCCTCACTATGCAGCATGCAGGATCTTAGTTCCCCAACCAAGGATCGAACCATGCTCCCGCAGTGGAAGCACAGAGTCCTAACCACTGAACCAGGGAATTCTCTGATGGGGAGTTTTAAGGAATACCAGTGGTAGAGAAGAAAAATCTAGTTTGCAGTGGAATTCAAACTTTGGAAATCAAATCCTTTTATTTAGGTTGCTGCTGCTGCTGCTGCTAAGTCGCATCAGTCGTGTCCGACTCTGTGCGACCCCATAGACGGCAGCCCACCAGGCTCCCCCGTCCCTGGGATTCTCCAGGCAAGAACACTGGAGTGGGTTGCCGTTTCCTTCTCCAATGCATGAAAGTGAAAGTGAAGTTGCTCAGTCGTGTCCGACTCTTTGGGACCCCATGGACTGCAGCCTACCAGGCTCCTCTGTCCATGGGATTTTCCAGGCAAGAGTATTTAGGTTAGACAGAGTCAAAACTCTTACCTACCCCACCGCCAAAGAAAATCAATTGCAGTTGAGATTAAACATATAACTTAAATCTAAATACTTTTAGATCAATTAGGGATGCATTGCATTTGAACTTTATTATTCAAATTTACATTTCTACAGTGATTTTATAAGCTTTAGCTTTAGTCTGCTACTCTGAATGTTTCTGCTGGGCTCCTGCTTCCAGTTACTGCAACTTTGCTGTTAACGTCCTGGTTTGCGGACTGATACCTTTCATGGGGGTGGTGCTATATTATAGTGTAACTAGGTTTTCAGCTCAATTCTATTCTACTTCTAACAGATTCAGAAGTTAAATTGTAAGAACCCCAAGAACATAGTCTTTCATGAGTAAAATGAAGAAATTACATGTGAAAATGTATTCAGTTCAGTTCAGTCACTCAGTCGTGTTCTACTCTTTGTGACCCCATGAACCGCAGCACACGAGGCCTCCCTGTCCATCACTAACTCCCGAAGTCCACCCAAACCCATGTCCATTGAGTGGGTGATGCCATCCCACCATCTCATCCTCTGTAGTTCCCATTCTCTTCCTGCCCTCAATCTTTCCCAGCATCAGGGTCTTTTCCAATGAGTCAGCTCTTCACATCAGGTGGCCAAAGTATTGGAGTTTCAGCTTCAGCATCAGTCCTTCCAATGAACACCCAGGACCGATCTCCTTTAGGATGGACTGGTTGGATCTCCTTGCAGTCCAAGGGACTCTCAAGAGTCTTCTCCAACACCACAGTTCAAAAGCATCAATTCTTCGGTGCTCAGCTTTCTTTCCAGTCCAACTCTCACATCCATACATGACCAATGGAAAAACCATAGCCCTGACTAGACGGACCTTTGTTGGCAAAGTAATGTCTCTGCTTTTGAATATGCTATCTAGGTTGGTCATAACTTTCCTTCCAGGGAGTAAGCGTCTTTTCATTTCATGGCTGTAATCATCATCTGCAGTGATTTTGGAGCCCAGAAAAATAAAGTCTGACACTGTTTCCACTGTTTCCCCATCTATTTGCCATGAAGTGATGGGACCAGATGCCATGATCTTAGTTTTCTAAATGTTGAGCTTTAAGCCAACTTTTTCACTCTCCTTTTTCACTTTCATCAAGAGGCTCTTTAGTTCTTTACTTTTCATTAAATCTGGGGATAATTTTCTGAACTCTCATGTGTACTGGAGGAGGGCATGGCAACCCACTCCAGCATTCTTTCCTGGAGAATCCCATGGACAGAGGAGCCTGGTGGGCTACAGTCCAGAGGGTCACAAAGAGTCGGACATGACTGAAGCAAGTTAGTGTGTGCGCACGCACACACACACACACGCAACTGTGCCCCATAGACATTAGAGTCAGACTGCTGTGGTTTATTCTCACTGAACTGGGAGATCAGTGGCACCATCTGATTTCCTAAGGGAAAATCACGTTGTAGACTAAAACCTATAGAAAAATTGACACAGTCATCAGCATTATCATAAAGGAATTCAGGTTTTGTTTTTCCCTTTATTGTCAACCTCTGGGTCATATAGCATACATGGATCCTCACTTGCATCCAACTTGGAAGTCATAAGGCTTCCATTTATTTAGTCATTTTATGAGCCATAGTTTGAATAGATACCTAGTAAATCTTTTTATCATCAAGCTTTCTAAAGATGATTGTTCTGGTCACTGCCTCTGACTGTTCTATTTGGGATCCTGGTAAGTCATTCCTCTTATTTGGGCTTCAGTTTCTCTATCTAGAATCTTGCTGAACCCATGACCAGCCCCAGGTCATACAGTGGGTCATTTCTTTGCCTCAGTGCTGCAGAGCTCTGGATTTTTAAAGTAATTTCTTCTTTTACTTGAAATCTGAGTCATTTAGCTTTTATACATTGATGAAAGAACTTTTACATTGAGGGATTGAAATTTTGGGCTTAAAAAATGATGTTATGTTAAGGCAAGGCCTTAGAGTGGTAGAGGAACAAAAAGACTATTCCAAGGATTCTTAACCTGGCATCCAGGATAGAATACATTGGGTCCTGAATGTGGACTGGGGAAAATCACATCTTTATTTTCACTAATTCATAATTGAAATTTAACATTTCTTTTTAGTCTGAATGAAACAAAACCACAGCAGTATTAGCAGTACTGTACTTGTGACAGTCAGTGATAGAAATCACAGGTAATTTCATAACAACACTGCAGTTGCTGCAGACATGCTGATACAGTTTGTATTCATTACTAGGAGATCTTGTTATTTATTGTGTTAATAAAGAAATACATTCATTACTGTATCATACATTTTTAAAATTTGGGGGACTTCTCTTGCAGTCTAATGGTTAAGACTTCAGACTTCCAATGGAGGGGACATGGGTTTGATCCCTGATTGGGGAATTAAGATCCCACAAGCTACCAAAAAAGTTTTGATAATTATTCAGTATAATAGGTTTCCTCTGTAAACCTATGTAATATCCTCTATAGTTATTTTATGCATTTAAAAGCATTATTCTGAGAAAGGATCTATAGGTTTTTCCACACTGCTAAAGGAGTTCTTGGTATAATGAAAGATTAAGAACTTCTGCTTTAATCAAAAATAAATACTGTTAGTAGTAGGGTTTTTTTGTTTGTTTGTTTTTCTTTTCAACTTATTTATTTTTTAATTGAAGGATAATTGCTTTACAGAATTTTGTTGGTTTCTGCCAAACATCAAATAGTGGGTTTTAAACCATTGAATAAAATAAGAATCCATGAGTCCACACTGATATAAATAAGTAAATGAATCATTACATAAATGTAGCAAAAGTGAAAGTTTTTCTTTCAGTAGTTTGACAATGAATAAATATGAATGCTAAAACCAGTGAGTGAAAGTTTGTTGAGTAGCAGGATATTTACAAGGCAAAGTATCTTTCCATAAATTATTTAATAGTTACAAAGAAAGTGGAGGAACCTCATTAACACCACATTAACCAAGTCATCAAACCTACATCTCTGATATTGGAACAAATTGACTGCATGTACCTCTTAATAAGCACTGAGGACACAATATCACCTCCGTGGTAATCCTGCCAAAATGCACAAACTGAATCTAATCATGAGGAAATGTCAGACAAACCCAAATTGAGGGCCATTTTACAAAATAACTGGCCTGTACTCTTCAAAAATGTCAAGGTCAGGAAACAAAAAGAAAGGCTGAGGAACTGATCCATCCAGATTAAAACAGACAAAAGAGACAAAAGAGACATGACATGTAAATGCAGTGTATGACCCTTAGATTTAATCCCAAACCCGGAAAAAAAAATAGCCTCTACATAATGTTTTTAGGACAATTGACAAAATTGTCCATGGACTGTAAATTAGATAATAGTATTGTATTAGCATTAAATGTTCTCATTTTTATACACACGCACTGGTTACATAAGAGAATGACTTTGTTCCTAATAAATAACACACTTATGTATTTAGGGGTAAAAGTGTGTATTTCTAAGTCTCAAATGGTTTAGTAAAAAATACATGTATTTATAAGTCTATATGTAAAGAGAGAATAATACAGTAAATGGAAAAAATAGAAATAATTTAAAAATTTGGATAAAGGACTTAAGGGAGTTCCTTCTACTATACTTGAAATTTTTCTGCAAGTTTGAAATTACATTGCTTTATAACAATTGTCCCACCCTCACTTTGAAGATGAAAACTGAGATTTTGGAAGAAGACTGCTCAAGGTCACATAATAAGTTAGTGATAGAGTTAGGGCCCAACTCAGATATCCAGATGTCAGTCCTCTTTTTACACCCACTTAATTGTTTGGTATTTGTGTTGGATGACAAAGGTTGAACCACCCCTTTTTTACTTCTCTTTTTAGTTTCTTGGTTCCTTAGAGCTAGTTCCTTCTACTAGAGAACCAAAGTAACATAACTAAATGCTTCTTTCAGTTCCTTCATGATTAGGCAAGGATCAATCTGAAGTTTTTGAGCTGGGTTATCTCTCCTCTTGTAGGTTTAATATCTTTATTATTGCCAACTATTTTCTGTACATGGTAGGCTTCTTTTATGTGGTATTATTTTAATCCCCCTCCTCCATAGAGTGATGGTGTTTTATTGTTTAAACTTCTTTCCATAGGCCACTCCATTTCAAGGTCTCTTTAATATTGATGGTGGTGGTTTAGTTGCTAAGCTGTGTCTGACTCTTGCAACCCTGTAGACTGTAGTCCACCAGGCTTCTCTGTCCTTGGGCTTTTCCAGGCGAGAATACCAAAGTGGGTTGCCATTTCCTTCTCCAAGGGATCTTCCTGACTCAAGGAACCCATCTCCTGCATTGCAGGTGGATTCTTTACCAACTGAGCCACCAGGGAAGCCCTCTTTAAATCATGTGTTTTCATTTCTGTTGTTCTAAGACTCCGTTTCCTTAATTGGTGGAGAATTAAGACAATATGATGAAAAAAAGGGGAATATGTAGCATTCAGAATTATAAAATACAGAGATTAACCACAATTATAGACAGTGGGGGCCATTTACTAGTCTTACTAGTTATTGAGTAAATCAGCTTTATCAAAAAATTAAGAAATCAGATCTATCATTTTCCATGTGACTCAGTGTAAATCAGCTATTTGTCATCAGTTTGGGGATGCCTTGTCTCCAAGTGAGATAATGGAAAATATCAATTAACAAATGTCAACAATTTCATATGGCTCAACCTGATGGCAAGTGTATTATTAAGAGAGTGATGTGTTTTCCCTTCTCTTAGGGAACTGGTAGAAAAATGGAGATAGTTCATGTGGTATCTGCTCTTGAATCTTTAACTTCTCACTTACTTTTCCTACCCTGGCTGTCCCTCTGTCTTGTCACTCTCTGTGAGACTCCTGCTAGTCTTCAGGTTCCTCCAGATTTCCATCTTGGCTTATATTAGTTTCTGCCACCTGGGGTCCATCCAGCAGTTCATAGAGTTGAAATATCAGAAGCAGTTGGTTCAGTCTCCTTATACTTGAGATGAGGAAACAGAGCTAATATCATAAAGCTGATACCTCAGAAGTATGGCATGAATGCAATATCCTGACTCCCAAGTGGTCTTTCTATCTCAGTATCCATCTTCTACCACGTTCTACCTTATATTTTCTACAGCCCAATTTTTGGATGTAGGCCTGTCAATCTCTCCCTCAGTTTCTCCTCCTCTTATCTTTTTCTTAGCTCTCAATTCTTGTCAGTCACCTGGATCTTCTTTATTTCCTGGTTTTTGCCTTTTTATCATTTAAGAGAAACTTTAGCTTGTGCATTCTATCTTTCTCTTTCCATTTTTACCATTGATGAATGGTGAAAAAATAATTGTATTTTCTTGATTTTTAGTTCCTGGAGTGATACCATGGGGAGTAACTGGGACAGTTTTAAGATAATGAAAGATATCCTTTTGTATTTGTGTGTCTAATGTGTATTATTTTATACTTATGAAATATTTTGAAAGTAATTTAAGAAAAACTGTGGTTGATAATACCTGTCTTTACAATAAAAATTACCATAGGCCAATGAAACAATCAAAAGGACTTAGAATATTTTTTTTAATGAATGTGTGATGTTTTGTTAAGTTTCACAGAGTAGAGTTTGAATTGCCTTTTGATTCTGCTGAAAATGTACCCTATCTTTTTTCCTAAAATATTGAATTCTTTATTTGAAAAGACCTTTGGGAATCATGTTCAAGGGAACAGAGTAAAATATCAAGAAAAAATTATTTAGTATGAGGGAAGTAGAAGACTTTAGGGTAAGAATAAGACTTTGGGTCCTAAGAATACTGTAGCAATTTTTAAAGAGCAGAGCAGACTCAATTGCTTTCTTATAATTCATATATTTTTAAGACAGTTCAGCTAGAGACTCAGCCAATAAGTAGAAAAACTTGGGAGTGAATGTACCTTAATACTCCTGGTACCTTAAGGAGTATCTCAGGTTTTTCTCTACCTTTAAAGACTTAGTTGTAGATAAGAAGTACGCTGTGAACACATTATTTATCCAGCATCTGCATCTTACAGCTCAGAAATTCGGTTTTGTGTACTTTACCTACTTTGGGACAAATTGGCCTTCTATTGGTAGGTATGGGCTTCCCTTGTGGCTCAGCTGGTAAAGGATTCACCTGCAATGCGGGAGACCTGGATTCGATCCCTGGGTTGGGAAGATTCCCTGGAGAAGGGAATGGCTACCCACTTCAGTATTCTGGACTGGAGAATTCCATGGACTATCCATGGGGTCACAAAGAGTCAGACACGACTAAGTGACTTTCACTTTTCATTGATAGGTATGCCTTATGTGAGATACTGTTTCATCCTAGAGACTGGATAAGCACTGACTGTTAGATGTAAGACATCAATGGACGCTTTATTCTCTTTTGTAAAAAACATTTTTATTTATTAGTTTTTGGCTGTGCTGAGTCTGTGTTGCTGTGAGGGCTTCTCGTTGCAGTGGCTTCTCTTGTTGCAGAGCATGGGCTCTAGGACACATGGGCTTCAGTAGTTGCAGCACCGGGGCTCAGTAGTTGTGGCTCCTGGGCTCTAGAGAGTATAAGGTCAGTAGTTGTGGTGCATGAGCTTAGTTGCTCCACAGCATGTGGGATCTTCCTGGACCAGGGATTGAACCAGAGTCTCCTGTGGTGGCAGGCAGATTCTTTATCACTGAGCCACCAGGGAAGCCCTGGAAGCTTTACTCTTAGAGAGGTGGGTGTTTACATTTTCTTCCTTCTGCCTTGTAGCTTTTCTAGAAATGATCTTTGGGTTTCTTTTATTAGTTAATCTCCTACTCCCACCCCCAAGCCATCTTTTTATGTGTAAACTAGAGTACATCATGAGAAACGCTGGGCTGAAAGAAGCACAAGCTGGAATCAAGATTGCTGGGAGAAATATCAATAACCTCAGATATGCAGATGACACCACCCTTATGGCAGAAAGTACAGAGGAACTAGAGCCTCTTGATGAAAGTGAAAGAGGAGAGTGAAAAAGTTGGCTTAAAGCTCAACATTCAGAAAACTAGGCTCATGGCATCTGGTCCCATCACTTCATGAGAAATAGATGGGGAAACAGTAGAAACAGTATCAGACTTTATTTTTTGGGCTCCAAAACCACTGCAGATAGTGATTGCAGCCATGTAATGAAAAGACGCTTACTCCTTGGAAGGAAAGTTATGACCAACCTAGATAGCATATTCAAAACAGAGACATTACTTTGCCATCAAAGGTCCGCCTAGTCAAGGCTATGGTTTTTCCAGTGGTCATGTATGGATGTGAGAGTTGGACTGTGAAGAAGGCTGAGCGACGAAGAATTGATGCTTTTGAACTGTGGTGTTGGAGAAGACTCTTGAGAGTCCCTTGGACTGCAAGGAGATCCAACCAGTCCACCCTAAAGGAGATCAGTCCTGGGTGTTCATTGGAAGGACTGATGCTAAAGCTGAAACTCCAATACTTTGGTCTCCTCATGAGAAGAGTTGACTCATTGGAAAAGACTCTGATGCTGGGAGGGATTGGGGGCAGGAGGAGAAGGGGACGACAGAGGATGAGATGGCTGGATGGCATCACCGACTCGATGGACATGAGTTTGAGTAAACTCTGGGAGTTGGTGATGGACAGGGAGGCCTGGAGTGCTGTGATTCATGGGGTCTCAAAGAGTCAGACACGACTGAGCGACTGAACTGACTGACTGACTGAAGTCTTTGTTGAAAGCAATTTATGTCAAAGGTGTACAGTTTTCTTTGGAAAATAAAGATGGATATGTATCAGTGGTCTCTTTTCCTTTCATTGGCCTGTTATTTATATATTTGGAAAAACATAGAAGAGAAAGACCTCTTAATCTGGAGCTAAGGGAGTTACCATCGATAATTGTGAGTGAATTTTAGAGACTTAATGATTCTGTCTTAATAAAGTAACAACTCTAATTCTCTTATTTTATCCCTACAAACTTGCGGAGTTTTCTCCAACTATCAATTGTTCATATTGGATAGCCAGAACTGAAAAAATGTAGATTGATTTCAGGGTGTATTCACAATTATATAGTGAAGCTGAATGTGACACACACATTACCAAGTTTCTTATCAAATATGAAAGAGTCACTTTATCAAATATAAATCACTGTATCAAATATATTTTCAAATATAAAAGAATCATGCTTATTATTCATGCCTCTGTTCTGCAAGTATTTCCTATAAATACAGCGGCCAATACATTAAAAAGATTTCTCACTTTGGCCTTTTTTTATTAATAATTTTTTTTTTAGAAAGGCTAAAGTGAGAAAATTTTTTCTTTTATTTGTTGAATTTGCTCCAGGACTCCAGAAAAAAGGGTGTTACTGATAAACTTTAAAGTGACTCACCACTGACTACCCTTTCAGATTTCTTCTTGACTGAAGAGCTTAGTTGACGAGCTTGACTTAAAACCTACATCCATTCTACTTGGTCAGTACTTATCAATCTCTTAAAATGTGTTTCAAATGCTCTTCTCTTCATAAAAATGTCCTAATAAGATGGCCAAGATGCTCTTGTTCTTCTCTTCTAGTCATCCGTTAACACACAAAACATATCAGTGTTTCCCAAGCCAGCCGATTGCTTGAGATATTAGTAGGTGTTCCAGGTGAAATACATTTAATAAACACTGTATATTATATCCCTTACTTGGAGATGATTCATGTTATGAATAATTATGAATGAATATTAAAGTCTCTGAGAACATCTTCAGTAAAAGAAATCTGCTTAATTTTGTTTAGCCCATTGTACTCTGTAAATACTTTATGACTTGCAAGTTGTAATTCAAATGTTACTTTTCACATAAAGGCTTTCATGACTCCCACAGGCAGCAGCCAGTGTATCTACCACTGAATTCACATAGCTTGAAGTTATACTATAAAAGTGCTGTAAAAATTTAGTTTCTGTTAATACTATGATGTAATCTTTGGATTGTTAGCTTAAAGCTCATTCAAACTTAATTAAGGGAATTTACTAGTTATCAACCAATAAACCAAAGTTTGGTTCTCAGTGTTGAGGCTCAGTGATGTTACTAAAGACCTAGTTTTTTTCTATTTCTTCTTCTAAAATATTTGATTTTCCAAAGTTTCCTCTTTCATAATCTCAGTATGGATGTAGCAGTTTCTAAGAGGGCTGCATGTGCTTCCTTCATCTCTAGTGGGAAGAGGACATCTCTTACAGAAGCTCCTTCAGAATAACAAGGAAGCATCTTTCCCAGAAGCCCCAGCAAAGGTTTTTCATATCTCATCGGCCTGAATCGAGATCACTTGCCCATCACTGAACTGATCAATGTCCATGGAGATAGCATGTGCTATGCTTAAGCCAAATAGTGTCTATCCTGGTTTTGAGTGTGAAGCTTCCTTTAGTGATTATACATAAGAGAATATGGGCACTCTTTCTAAGGAGAAGGAGGAGTAAGTGCTGGGCAGTCAAAGCCAGTAAAAATCCATTAAATGATGCTTAACACATTCCATTACTTCTCTATTAAGTTATACCTAATTAGTATAATCATTCTGTATTAACTTTGTTCACACAAAAACTTGTACAGAAATGTTCATAGTATCAATATTCAAATAGCCAAAAAATAGAAAAAACCCAAGTGTCTGTTAGCTAATGAATGGATCAACAAATGTGGTATATCCATACAGTGGGATGATATTCAGAAATAAAAAAGAATGAAGTACCAGTACTTGCTATAACATGGATAAAACTTGAAAACATTATGCTAAGTTTAAGAAGCCAATCACAAAAGGCAACATAATGTATGGTTCCATTTATATGAAATGTCTAGAATTAGCAGAACCATAGGAACAGAAAGTAGATTAATGGCCACCAGAGACTAGAGGAAGGGGAAAAAGGGAAATGGTTGTTAATAGGTGCAAGATTTCCTTTGGGGATGATGACAATGTTCTGGAATTGGTGACTGCAGCCATGAAATTAAAAGACGCTGACTCCTTGAAAGGAAAGTTATGACCAACCTAGATAGCATATTCAAAAGCAGAGACATTACTTTGCCAACAAAGGTTTGTCTAGTCAAAGCTATGGTTTTTCCTATGGTCATGTATGGATGTGAGAGTTGGACTGTGAGGAAGGCTGAGTGCTGAAGAACTGATGCTTTTGAACTGTGGTGTTGGAGAAGACTCTTGAGAGTCCCTTGGACTGCAAGGAGATCCAACCAGTCCATTCTGAAGGAGATCAGCCCTGGGATTTCTTTGAAAGGAATGAGGCTAAAGCTGAAACTCCAGTACTTTGGCCACCTCATGCGAATAGTTGACTCATTGGAAAAGACTCTGATGCTGGGAGGGATTGGGGGCAGGAAGGGAAGGGGACGACAGAGGATGAGATGGCTGAATGGCATCACTGACTCAATGGACATGAGTCTGAGTGAACTCCGGGAGTTGGTGATGGACAGGGAGGCCTGGTGTGCTGCGATTCATGGGGTCGCAAAGAGTCGGACACGACTGGGCGACTGAACTGAACTGAACTGAATTGAATGCTTGAACAACTTTGTGAATATATTCAAAAGCACCAAATTACACAGTTTACATTTAAACTGTCAATTTTTATGGTATGTGAATTATATACATTAAAAATATGTTTTCATATATACCTTAAATTTAGGAGCTCATTTTCCTATTTGTATTTTCAATGACCACCCACTACCATTCCCAGTGTCTTACACATAGCAGGTACTCAAAAAATATTTGAATCGTGATTCAATCGCTTAGTTGCTCTGACTCCTTGTGACCCCATAGACTGTAGCACACCAGATTTCCCTGTCCTTCACCATCTCCCGGAGCTTGTTCAAACTCGTGTCCATTGAATTGGTGATGTCATCCAACCATTTTATCCTCTGTCATCCCCTTCTCCTACCTTCAATCTTTCCCAGCATTAGGGTCATTTGCAATGAGTTGGCTCTTCACATCAGGTGGCCACAGTATTGGAGGTTCAGCTTTAGCATCAGTTCTTCCAATGAATATTCAAGGTTGATTTCCTTTAGGGATTGGCTGGTTTGGTCTCTGGGGTCCAAGGGACCCTCAAGAGTCTTCTCCAACACCACAGTTTGAAAGCATCAATTCTTCAGTACTCAGCCTTCTTTATGGTCCAACTCTCACATCCATACATAACTACTAGAAAAACCATAGCTTTGACTATACAGACCTTTGTCAGCAAAGTGATGTCTCTGCTTTTTAATATGCTGTCTAGGTGTGTCATAGTTTTTCTTCCAAGGAGCAAGTGTCTTTTAATCACCATCCACAGTGATTTTGGAGCCCAAGAAAATAAAGTCGGTCACTGTTTCTGTTGTTTCCCCATCTATATGCCATGAAGTGATGGGACTGGATGCCATGATTCTAGTTTTTAGAATGTTGAGTTTTAAGCCAGCTTTTTCATTCTCCTCTTTCACCTTCATCAAGATGCTCTTTAGCTCCTCTTCACTTTCTGCCATAAGAGTGGTGTTATTTGCATATCTGAGATTATTGCTATTTCTCCTGGCAATCTAGATTCTGGCTTGTGATTCATCCAGCCTGGCATTTCATATGATGTACTCTGCATATAAGTTAAATAAGTGGGGTGACAATATACAGCCTTGACATTCTCCTTTCCCAATTTGGAACCAGTCAGTTGTTCCATGTCCGGTTCTAACTGTTGCTTCTTGACCTGCATACAGGTTTCTCAGGAGACAGGTAAGGTGGTCTGGTATTCCCATCTCTTTAAGAATTTTCCAGTTTGTTGTGATCCACACAGTAAAAGGCTTTAGGGTAGTCAATAAGGCAGAAGTAGATGTTTTTGTGGAATTTTTTGCTTTTCTATGATCCAGTGGATGTTGGTGATTTGATCTCTGGTTCCTCTGCCTTTTCTAAATTCAGCTTGTACATCTGGAAGTTCTCAGTTCATGTACTGTTGAAGCCTAGCTTGGAGGATTTTGAGCATTACCTTGCTAGCATGTGAAATGAGTGCAATTGTGCAGTAGGTTGAACATTCTTTGGCATTTCCCTTCTTTGGGATTGGAATGAAAACTGACCCTGAATGAGTGGAAAACTAAATTGAAATAACTGATTTTATTTTTGTGTTTAGGCTCCAGAAAGTTGCTTAGTTCTCTCCTTAAGTTAGCAATGCAGTTAGCATGAGTGCAGATCAATAACCTCACAATGAACAAGTATATTGTATTCAAAGATTTTTCTTCACTTTTGTTGCTTTACTTTGTGATTTGTCACCTTTAACAGATACTTTTTGGTTAAATACCATTACAGAATTGAGCTGCTTAGTCCATGTTCTCTTCACTTCCACAGTATTTATTTTCCTGATTTACTTGTAAAAATTGCTTTCATTAACTTTCAGCTTTGAGAGCAAAGAGTTTAACTGGGTCACTGAATTTGTTTTGTCTGAATATGGCTTATAATATTTATATTATTTTTAAAAATTATTGCCTTGAGTTTGTTTCCTCCTCAGAGAGCTTTACTCATATTAGCGCCATTCAAGTTAATCGTCTTTGTACTTGACTCCATAAAGGTGGAATGTGGAGGAACCCATATGTACAGGTGGAATTATTTCTTCAGATCATGAATCTGAAGACAGGGAATATCACAAACAAATTTATTTCCAAGGTTCTTTCTGGTTTTACTTAAACTGGCTGCTCTACCTTTTCTGTCTCATCCCCGTTTATGTGATATATGGAGCCTGTTTATCCCTGCCATTTAGAAGCATTAGTTTTCATAGCTCTTTCATCTTGAGGGTTCAGTGGGGGATATCAGCCAGCAGATTTTGCTGGTTTTGAAGTAAGATTTCCAAGAAGCATTCTGAAATAACTGTCCTTCTACCCGTGAATACTGCTTTGCTTTTAAACACTGACAGACCCATGGCCAGTAAATGTCTTTTTTTTTTTTTTTTCTTATTTAGCTAGAGAAGTACACTTTTATCATTTTCTCCAAATTTCTTTTTTTTTTTTTTACAAATTTCAATTCTATATAAAAATGGAAAAAATAGTACAACATCCATGCCATCATTTAAATTTATGAATTGATAACATTAATATTTTGTCTTATTTGCTAAGATGTGTATATATGTATATATCTTAAAAATATATACATCCATACCTTAAAAAATATGATTTTATGATCCTTTCAGAAGTAAGTTGCACACTGTAGACATCATGGCATTTTCTTAGTTTTATTTTATTTCTTAAGTTCATTTATTTGGCTGTGTCACATCCTAGCTGCGGCTCACAGCTCGCAGGCTCAGTAGCTGCGGCGCACAGGTTTAGTTGCCCCACAACATGTGGGATCTTAGTTTCTAGACTAAGGGGCACACCTGCAATCCCCTGCATCGGAAGGCAGATTTTTAACCACTGAACCACCAGGAAACTCGAGCATTTTTCATTTCTTTAGTTCCCTTTATTCTAGAACAGTTCCCCACCTTTTTTTTTTTTTTTTTTTTACTTTATGACATTGCCATTTTTGGAGAGGTAAGGTCTCAATTGGATTAATCAGATTATTTCTTTATGATTAAAGTTAAACATTTTCAGCAAAAGTATTACATAAGTAGCCAGTGTTCTTTAAGAATCAGTGTGCTCAAGACGTTATCAGCACTTGCCCCAAGCCTGTTTTCCTTCCTAACTCTTCTTCCGTAGCCATTAGTTCATTCACAAGCATTTACTGAAACAACCTGGTCTACTCTGTCTTTTCTTTAGTCCTTCCCCAACTTAATTTTTTTTTCCTTCTGTATACAGAAATAAAATTATTGGAGTGGAGAAGGTTAGATTCTTGAACATAATAGACTGAAAATTCCCATGCAGACCTTAGGAAATTATATTAAAGCCATCATTTCACTAATGATTCTGAGGCCTGGAAGCCACAACTATTGAAATGAAGGCTTTCAAAAGATCAAAGAAGTGGCTCAAATTATCAGTACCTATGGAATACCAGAAGTTTCACACTGTTATTAAATAAGCATATTTTAGGGGGAAAAAAAACTAGTTAATCTACTTGATGATTCATTTTTTGGGTAAAATTTTATTATTTTTATTTTGTTTCTTCTTTGGTCTTGGGCTACAGATACTTTTCTAAACACAGTAGATGTCTTCTCATTAGAGTTGAAGCAACTTTTAATGATATTTTTTTCTTTCCTCCTTCCTGCTTTGTATAATTGGTCATACTTCAACCTCTCTTTTTATTCCTCCTCAAAGAGCTACTATTAGTGTTCTGTGTGTTTTCTTCCTACTCTCTTCTTCTTGGGGAATATGGTTGAATGATGAAGATGGTTTCTTGATGAAGATGAAGGTGATTGGTGCTTGATAGCCTGTTTGGCCTCCCTGTCCTCCTTATCTTTCTTAAAAATATCTGCCAAAGATTGGTCCTTAGTTCTCAAAACATTTTGCCATTTCTCCCTTGGAGTGAAATTGGTTGCATTGGTTGATGCGGGAATCCCTGAGGAATGCTCTGAATTTGTAGTAATTGCTTAGATTCCTCATTCTTTAATTTTCATAGAAGACATAGAATCCAAAGACACATAAGTGAAAAAATAATTTCTATCTTGAAGGGTAGAATAATTGCTCTGAAAAGGTTCTGCACATTACAAAGAGCATACCGACGAAGGAATGTCTGTCTTTGCACTTTTGTTTATTTTTTTTTCTTGTTTTTGAGATGAGGCAACAATCTGTTGTTCAGTCACTAAGACTCTGCAATCCCATGAATTATAGCACACCAGGCTTCCTTGTCCTTCACTATCTCCCTCAGTTTTCTCAAACTCATGTCCTTTGAGTCCGTAATGCCATTTAACCATCTCATCCTCTGTTGCCCCCTTCTCCTCCTGCCCTCAATCTTTCCCAGCATCAGGGTCTTTTCCAATGAGTCCGTTCTTCGCATCAGGTGGCCAAAGTATTGGAGCTTCAGTTTCAGCATATTCCAATGAATATTCATGGTTGATTTCCTTCAGGATTGACTGGTTGATCTCCTTGCTGTCCAAGGGACTGTTGAGATACTTGAAAAGAAATGGTAGTTTGTTTACTAGAATAGGAGGGGATGAAATCCTGACTAAGGGATAGCATATGAAAAAGCACAGGAATGTAACATAAGAGCATATATTTAGAGAACAGTAAATAATCCTCTTTGGAGGAAAATATCATCATTTTTTGGGGGGGTTGCTGCATAGCATGTGGAGTCTTAATTCCCCTGTGCTACACTGCTGTGCTTAGTTGATCAGTCATGTCCAACTCTTTGTGATTCCTGTACCCCGCCAGGCTCTTCTGTCCATGGAGATTCTCCATGCAAGAGTACTGGAATGGGTTGCCATGCCCTCCTCCAGGGGATCTTCTCAACCCCAGGATTGAACTTAGGTATCCCAAATTGCAGGTGGATTCTCTACCATCTGAGCCGCCAGTTCAGTTCAGTTCAGTTCAGTCACCCAGTCATGTCCGACTCTTTGCGACCCCATGAATCGCAGCACGCCAGGCCTCTCTGTCCATAACCAACTCCTGGAGTTCACTCAGACTCACGTCCATCGAGTCAGTGATGCCATCCAGCCATCTCATCCTCTGTTGTCCCCTTCTCCTCCTGCCCCCAATCCCTCCCAGCATGAGTCTTTTCCAATGAGTCAACTGTTCGCATGAGGTGGCCAAAGTACTGGAGTTTCAGCTTTAGCCTCATTCTTTCCAAAGAAATCCCAGGACTGATCTCCTTTAGGATGGACTGGTTGGATCTCCTTGCAGTCCAAGGGACTCTCAAGAGTCTTATCCAACACCACAGTTCAAAAGCATCAATTCTTGGGCGCTCAGCTTTCTTCACAGTCCAACTCTCACATCCATACATGACAACTGGAAAAACCATAGCCTCGACTAGACGGACCTTTGTTGGCAAAGTAATATCTCTGCTTTTGAATATGCTATCTAGGTTGGACATAACTTTTCTTCCAAGGAGTAAGCGTCTTTTAATGTCATGGCTGCAGTCACCATCTGCAGTGATTTTGGAGCCCCAAAAAATAAAGTCTGACACTGTTTCCACTGTTTCCCCATCTATTTCCCATGAAGTGATGGGACCAGATGCCATGATCTTCGTTTTCTGAATGTTGAGCTTTAAGCCAACTTTTTCACTCTCTTCTTTCACCTTCATCAAGAGGTTTTTTAGTTCCTCTTCACTTTCTGCTATAAGGGTGGTGTCATCTGCATATCTGAGGTTATTGATATTTCTCCCAGCAATCCTGATTCCAGCTTGTGCTTCTTCCAACCCAGCGTTTCTCATGATGTACTCTGCATAGAAGTTAAATAAGCAGGGTGACAATATACAGACCTTGACGTACTCCTTTTCCTATTTGGAACCAGTCTGTTGTTCCATGTCCAGTTCTAACTGTTGCTTCCTGACCTGCATACAAATTTCTCAAGAGGCAGGTCAGGTGGTCTGGTATTCCCATCTCTTTCATAATTTTCCACAGTTTATTGTGATCCACACAGTCAAAGGCTTTGGCATAGTCAATAAAGCAGAAATAGATGTTTTTCTGGAACTCTCTTGCTTTTTCCATGATCCAGCGGATGTTGGCAATTTGATCTCTGGTTCCTCTGCCTTTTCTAAAACCAGCTTGAACATCTGGAAGTTCATGGTTCACATATTGCTGAAGCCTGGCTTGGACAATTTTGAGCATTACTTTACTAGCATGTGCTGCTGCTGCTAAGTTGCTTCAGTCGTGTCCGACTCTGTGCAACCCCATAGACGGCAGCCCACTAGGCCCCGCCGTCCCTGGGATTCTCCAGGCAAGAACACTGGAGTGGGTTGCCATTTCCTTCTCCAATGCATGAAAGTGAAAAGTGAAAGTGAAGTTGCTCAGTCATGTCTGACTCTTAGTGACCCCATGGACTGCAGCCTACCAGGCTCCGCTGTCCGTGGGATTTTCCAGGCAAGAGTACTGGAGTGGGGTGTGAGATGAGTGCAATTGTGCGGTAGTTTGAGCATTCTTTGGCATTGCCTTTCTTTGGGATTGGAATGAAAACTGACCTTTTCCAGTCTTGTGGCCACTGCTGAGTTTTCCAAATTTGCTGGCATGTTGAGTGCAGCACTTTCACAGCATCATCTTTCAGGATTTGAAATAGCTCAACTGGAATTCCATCACCTCCACTAGCTTTGTTCAGGGAAGCCCCTTAATTCCCCTGAAGTGAAGTGAAAGTCACTCAGTCATGTCTGCCTCTTTGTGACCCTGTGGACTATACAGTCCATGGAATTCTCTAAGCCAGAATACTGGAGTGGGTTGCCATTTCCTTCTCCAGGGGATCTTCCCAACTGAGGGATCGAACCTAAGTCTCTCACATTGCAGGCAGATTCTTTACCAGCTGAGCCACAAGAGAAGCCCCTTAATTCCCCTATCAGGGATTAAATCTGTGCCCCTGGCCAATGCCCCCTACAGTAGAAGCATGGCATAGAGTCCTAACCATTGAATCACCAGGGAATTCCCAATTTTTTTTTTTTTTTCAAATACAGTGGCCAGCACAAAGATAACCAGGCACATGAGGAGAATAGATACTATGAGGAAGGAGAGAAATGATAGATAATAGAAACAGACCCAAAGGAACTCTGATGTTACAATCAGTGGGCAGACACTATAAAACAACTCTGTTTACTATGTTCTAGGAGATAACAAGTTATACTTGAACAATTTGGCAGAGAACTAGAAACTATAAAAAGTGACATTAGCAGATTTGTAAATGAACAAAGTAGAAACTCTAGACTAAGACATGGTGAGCACTTAAATTTGTAGGATCAGAGAGATTCAAGTCTGGTGACCTTGATGGTCCTGTAAGTCCAAGAAGACATACAGAGAGAAAGAGAGAAGAGAAAGCATGTGACCCCAGGGAAACAAAGATGCATGGAGAGAAAGCTACCTGACTATTTTCCAATTTGACCTCTTCCCACTACAACTGATGCCACAATAAGTATCTTTGTACACATAGGTACTGGCATTTTTATGTACTGGCATTTTTATTTCTATAAAAAAGATCCCATATACTGTGTTAAAAGGATATATTACATTTTAAAAGATCCTGCCACATTACTTTCCCAACTTGTTATTTCCCCCAGCAATGTATGAGAGTTCTCATCTCCCCATATTCTTTCCAGTACTGAATGCTATCAATGTTTTGATATATTACCAATCTGAAGAGTTAAAAATAGTATATTAAAAGTCTATTTTTTTTGTTTTTATAGTTGTTGTTTTTTTTTGCTTCGCCATGCAGCATGTGAGATCTTAGTTTTATGGACTTCCAGGAAAGTCAATAAAAGTCTATTTTCCATAAAGAAAAACATGACCAATGGAATAGAATAGAGTCCAGAAATAAATCTTTGCATAGATGTTCAAAAGGTTTTCAATAAGGATGTCAAGATCTTTCAATGGAGAAAATGGTCTTTTCAACAAAGAGTTTTGGGGAAACTGGATACCCTTGTGCAACAGACTCTTACCTAATAACATATACAAAAACTAACTTAAAATGGATCAAAGACCTAAATGAAAGAACTAAAACTATAAAACTCTCAGGAGAAAAAAGCAGAGGAAAATTTTCATGTCACTGGATTTGGCAACAATATTTTGGATATGACGAGAAAGGGGAGAAAAGGGAACTCTCTTATGCTTTTAATGGGAATGTAAATTGATACAGCCACTATGGTGAATGGTATGGAGATTTCTTTAAAAACTAAGAATAAAGCTGCTATATGACCCAGCAATCCCACTACTGGGCATATACCCTGAGAAAACCACAATTCTAGAAGACACATGTACCACAATGTTCATTGTAGCACTATTTACAAGAGCCAGAACATGGAAGCAACCTAGATGTCCATAGACAGATGAATGGATAAAGAAGTTGTGGTACATATATACAGTGGAATATTGCTCAGCCATTAAAAGGAATGAATTTGAGTCCATTCTAGTGAGGTGGATGAACCTAGACCCTGTTATACAGAGTGAATTAAGTCAGAAAGAGAGAAACAAATATTGTATATTAATACACATATATATGACTATGCCAAAGCCTTTGACTGTGTGGATCACAATAAACTGTGGAAAATTCTGAAAGAGATGGGAATACCAGACCACCTGACTGGCCTCTTGAGAAACCTATATGCAGGTCAGGAAGCAACAGTTAAAACTGGACATGGAACAACAGACTGGTTCCAAATAGGAAAAGGAGTAAGTACAACAAGGCTGTATATTGTCACCCTGCTTATTCAACTTACATGCAGAGTACATCACGAGAAACGATGGGCTGGAAGAAGCACAAGCTGGAATCAAGATTGCCGGGAGAAATATCAATAACCTCAGATATGCAGATAACACCACCCTTATGGCAGAAAGTGAAGAGGAACTAAAAAGCCTCTTGATGAAAGTGAAAGAGGAGAGTGAAAAAGTTGGCTTAAAGCTCAACATTCAGAAAACGAAGATCATGGCGTCTGGTCCCATCCCTTCATGGGAAATAGATAGGGAAACAGTGGAAACAGTGTCAGACTTTATTTTTTTGGGCTTCAAAATCACTGCAAATGGTGACTGCAGCCATGAAATTAAAAGATGCTTACTCCTTGGAAGGAAAGTTATGACCAACCTAGATAGCATATTTAAAACAGAGACATTACTTTGCCAACAAAGGTCCGTCTAGTCAAGGCTATGGTTTTTCCAGTGGTCATGTATGGATGTGAGAGTTGGACTGTGAAGAAAGCTGAGCGCTGAAGAATTGATGCTTTTGAACTGTGGTGTTGGAGAAGACTCTTGAGAGTCCCTTGGACTGCAAGGAGATCGAACTAGTCCACCCTAAAGGAGATCAGTCCTGGGTGTTCATTGGAAGGACTGATGCTGAAGCTGAAATTCCAATACATTGGCCACCTGATGCAAAGAGTTGACTCATTGGAAAAGACTCTGATGCTGGGAGGGATTGGGGGCAGGAGGAGAAGGGGACGACAGAGGATGAGATGGCTGGATGGCATCACCGACTCAATGGACATGAGTTTGAACTCCAGGAGTTGGTGATGGACAGGGAGGCCTGGCGTGCTGTGATTCATGGGGTTGCAAAGAGTCGGACATGGCTGAGCGACTAAACTGAACTGACATATATATATGGAATCTAGAAAGAGTACTGATGAGCCTATTTGTAGGGCAGCAGTAGAGTCACAGACAGATAGAACAGACTTGACACAGCAGGGGAGGGAAAGGACAGGACAAATTGAGAAAGCACATGACCAAATATAAAATAGATAGCCAGTGGGAATTTGCTGTATGACACAGGGAGCTGCTCAGTGTGGTCAAAATAATAATCATAATACTTTTAAAAAATAAATCTATTTTGTTTTTCTCTGACTATAAGTTGACCATCTTCTGTTTTTTGTTGTTTTGTTTTTTTAACATTTGCATTTTATCTTTAATAAACCGCCTGTTCTTATTTTTTGCCCAGTTTTTTCCTGTTTATCACTTTGTTATTAATTCATAGGAGTTATTTTTACATTAATAATATTAATCTTCTGTCCAAGGGGATTTTCCTTACATTTTATTTGGTTTGTGGTGTCTTTGGTATTCAAAAATCTCACAAAATGGTACCGTGGCCCCACTACCATCATACGGTGAATTTAGTATGGTGGGGCTTCCCTCATAGCTCAGTTGGTAAAGAATCTGCCTGCAATGCAAGAGACCCAGGTTGGATTCCTAGGTCGGGAAGATCCCCTGGAGAAGGAAATGGCAACCCACTCCAGTATTCTTGCCTAGAGAATCCCCATAGACAGAGGAGCCTGGCGGGCTACAGTCCATGGGATCGCAAGAGTCAGACACGACTTAGCAACTAACCCACCACCACCACAGTGTGGTGGGAGGTGGGGAAAGCAGTTCACAGAAAATATAATGCTGGCTGGAAAACTTAATGGGTGTCTACTGTATGAAACGTTATAAAGATATGGCCTTTCTAGCAAACAACTGCAAGGAAATGACAGAAGGCACTGGATATGGGTGCTGTTATTTACCTCAGTCATGGTTTACTTGTTACCATTCACCATAATTTCCCCTAATTGTTTATTTATTCAACAAACGTTTATTAAGCAGCTATAATGTACCAAGCTCTGTATTTTATAACAGAATACAAAAATAACTAAGATGTGGGTCCTACTTTTGAGAGGCTCATGCTGTATTTGGGGAGGTAGAAATGTTAAATTATCAGTAGTTGCAAAAAAATGTTAAATTAGCACGAGCATCACACTAGAAAGATGATCATGCCTCAGGCTAAGAAGCTGTAGACAGAAGAAGTGAATGGGAGACTTCGCTGGTGGTCCAGTGGTTAAGAATCTGCCTTGTAATGCAGGCACCGTGGGTTCAGTCCCTGGTCTGGGAAGATCCCACATGCTGTGGGGTAAAGCCTGTGCACCTCAGCTAGACAGTTCACGTGGCCAACAAAAGATCCCACGTGACTCAAAGGAGATTCCTTGTGACGAAAAGTGAGCGAGTGGATCTGTGTTACATTTTCAAGGTAAAACTGAAAGAACTTATTGATCATTGGATATAGGTGTCAGGAAAAGAGGGATCAGAGATGATCCTAGGTTTTGGGCCTGAATAACTGTGAATAATATCCAGAAGAGTCTTCATGTGTGTGTGTGTGTGTGTGTGTGTGTGTATTTATTATGTTTGGCTGCGCTGGGGTCTTTGTTGCTGTGTGCAGGCTTCCTCCACTTGTCGAGAGTGGGGGCCACTCTCTAGTTGGGGTGCTTGGACTTTTGTTGCAGTGGCTTCTTTTGTTTCGGAGCATAGGCTGTATGGCACATGGGCTTAGTTGCCCCATGGCATGTGGAAGCATCCCAGACCTGGGATCGAACCAGTGTCCCCTGCATTGCAAGGCAGATTCTTAACCACTGGGCCACCAAGGAAGCCCCAAGAAGAGTCTTTTACTGAGTTGGAGGAGACTGAAGTAGATAGAGGTTTTAGGGAGAAGTCAAGAGTTCTTTTGTTGGCCACGCCAGGAACTTGAAGATGGAACCTGGCCCAGCAGTGAAAGCACCAACTCTGACCACTGGACCAGCAGGGAAGTCCCAAGAGTTCTATTTTAGATATGTTAAATCTGAGATGTCTGCTAGACATCCAGTGAATTTTCAAGTGTATATTTACTATATGAACTGGAAGGTTGGGGAGACAGGCAAGACTGGATTATAAATCAAGTGGTGAATGGTAGTATTTTAAGCTATCAGACTGATAGCTATCAGACTGATAGGGCAGAGTGTGGGTAGAGTAGAAAAGAGCCAAAGAGAGAGCCAATCTTTAGAAATTACATGGAGGATCCAACCAAGAGGATTGAGGCGTGGCCATGGAGGCAAGAAGAAAACTAGGAGAATGAAGTGTCCTAGAAGTCAACAAAAGAAATTACTTCAAGCAGGGAGTAATCAACAGTGTTGAACAGTGTTGAGAGGCTAAGATGAAGGTAGAGAATGCAGGTTATAATGACCTGAACAAGGCAGCTTCAGTAGAATGGTGGGGATAAAACCTAGGTTTGAATGGATTGGAGAGAAAATAAAGATGAGAAAGTAAAGATAGCAAATAGACAAACCCTTTGAGTGGTTCTGTAAAGAATTAGGATAGCTGGGAGGGGAGGTAGGTCAGGGAAAACTTTGGAAAAAACTTAAAAAAAAAAATAAGAAACAACTTTTGAATAGGTTGCACTAGGTACAAAATTATAAAGACACAAAAGGGTGAACAGTGAAAAGTCTCACTCCCACACCTTGTCCCCAGCACAGCCTTTCCCTTCCTCATTCCAATGTTTCCATTCTCTTTGGAATCCTTCTGGAGATATTCTGTGTTTGTACAAGCAAATATACATATCTTCTTCCACTTTCCCTCCTTTTAAACAAGTTCACAAATGGTAGCTCATTCTACACACAGTTTCTGTCTCTTGCTTTTCTATTTCTCAGCATATCTTGGAGATCGTTCCATTTAGGTGTACAAAAAGGTCTTCCACTTACTTTGCTTGTGGTTGCATTGTGTTGTTATACCATAATTTATTTATTCAACCCCCTAGTGATTCCTGTTGATGAATATTTAGATTGCTTTTAATCTTTTGCTATTACAAAACTGCAATGAATAATTTTATATATAAGTCTTTTCACATGTGTGGCAATATATCTATAGGGTAAAATTATTTAGAGGAATTGTTGAGTCAAAGGATAAGTACATTTGTGAGTTTGATAGATATGGTTCCAAAAGACTTCAATATAATTTGTATCAGTATCTCTACCACCAGCAATGATAAGAGTATTTGTTTCCCTATATCATGTTATTAATTTTTTTTATGTTTGCCAATCTAGTTAATGAAACATGGTTTCTTAGTGTATTTTAAATTTTCATTTATTTCTTTTAAGTGAGGTTGAATATATTCTCAAAAATTTTAAAGCCATTTGTATTTCTTTTTCCTTGAATTGTCTCTTCTTATCCTTTTTATCTTTTTTTAATCCTTCTAAAGGATTATTGGTCTTATTAATTTGTTGGAGCTCTGAATATATTAGGCACATTAGCCTTCTCTTTGTGATATGAACTGCAAATATGTCTTTTCAATTTATGTTGATTTTTCTCTGAAGAAATTTTTTTTTACACAGCTGAATTTTTCTGAGTTTTGTGTCATACTTTGAAAACCATCCCCACCCCCAGAGTTTTTGTTTGTTTTGTTTTAATTTCCCAGGAGAGTTTTTTAAGTATGGGGAAGGAAATTCTAGAGCGTGTTCACATGATTTCAATAGAAAGGTAGAAATTGATAATGCAGGAGAGATTAAGGAAAATTTCAGGAGCAAAGTCTCTAACTAGGCTAAAGGAAATGTGAAACAAAGCCTAAATGGGACAGTTGGTCTTTAATAAGAACAGGACGCTCCTGAGAATATGGGTGCTAACGCAGATATAGGTTGGTGGATTTGGTGGTGAGAGGATGAGAAAGTTCTTATCTGGTTGCCATATTTTCCCAGTGGCATAAAGGCAAATTTATTAGGTAGGCGCAGAGCAGAAAAGGATGTTAGGGCTTGAGGGCAGTTGAATATTTAGAAGGTTCAGAGGCCTTACTGGATTAGATGTTCTAGTTCATGTTCATTTTCCCCACCTTGGAACAAAAAGATAATTTATTTAAAAATTTTGTTGGTATAATGATTCAATCTGATGGAATGACTTTGTTTCTCTTTGTAACCTTTACATTTGGAGAATGCTTCATATAATTACATTAGTATAATTAACTTGGCACCAATGTGTTACACGTGGGTTCCTAGCGGTGTGGGCTTGTCTTCAAGAGGTGTTTGGGCTCATTCTTTGGACAACAACTGAAAACTCTTCACAAATAATTCATTTTCTATACTTACCACACAGCTGCTAAAAGCTTAACAACTTGGGCTTGAGTTATTTGCCTTGTTTTGTTCACTTGGCATATGTCCCTAAAGAGATCATTTGATTGGGTTGATTTGCCATTACTCAGTACCGAGTTGTGCGTTTTTGTTTTTTGTTTTTAGTTCTACCTCTGTTTATTGGAGAAGGAAATGGCAACACACTCCAGTATTCTTGCCTGGAGAATCCCAGGGATGGAGGAGCCTGGTGGGCTGCCATCTATGGGGTCGCACAGAGTTGGACACGACTGAAGTGACTTAGCAGCAGCAGCAGCACATCTATTTATTGCTATCAACCCATCTCCCTCCTCCCAGCTCACACTTGCATGCTCAGTCGTGTGACCCCATAGACTGCAGCCCACTAGGCTCTTCTGTCCATGGGATTTCCCAAGCAAGAATACTGGAGAGGGTTGCCGCTCCCTTCTCCAGTGAATTCTGCTTTTGAACGCTAAGCTACTGCTACTGCCTCAGTGGCAGTTGACTAGCCTGTATATAGCTGCCTTGGACTTGTGTCTTGGCCTCTGGTTAATCAGTTGTGATAGCAGAGTATATTTCATTCAAAACAGATTGTATGAGTCATATCATTTGAGCAGGAAAGAACAGTTTGGATCATTTTGCTTAGAAAGGGTCCAAGGACCTGGCAAGCCCAAATGGCTGCATGGACTCCTTCAGCCCTCCCAATAAATTGTTCAGATCCTTTATTTCAGTAATTAATTCTACAAGGAATCTAACTTAAGAAAATAATCCTTAGCAGGCAGTATAGCAAAATGGTTAAGAGTCAGATAAACTTAGAATTGGATCCCGAACAGTGATGAGTAAGTATCTCCTAGAGTTTTATTTCTGTGGCTCTCATCACCACTGTGCAATTAAAAAACGAAAGAACCTGGGACTTCCCTGGTAGCCCAGTGAGTAAGAGTCTGCCTGCCAATGCAGAGGACATGGGTTCGGTCCCTGGACTGGGAAGATTCCACATCTCTCAGAAGATCTAAGCCCATGTGCTACCACTATTGAACCCGAGCTCTAGAGTCAGCAAATCACCACTGCTGAAACTATGCTCCGCAGCTACTGAAGCCTACACGCTCTAGGGCCCGTGCTCCACGACGAGAGAAGCCACCACAATGAGAAGCCTGAGCACTGCAGCTAGAGAGTCGTCTCTGCACCCTGCAACTAGAGGAAAGCCTGTGCGCAGCAACGAAGACCTAGCACAGTCAAAAACAAATAAATAAGTAATTTAAAAAACAAACAGAAAACCCAAAAAACCCTACCACATCTCCATGGGGATGTAATTCACATACCGTAAAATTCACTCATTTAAAGTGTAAAATTTAATGATTTTAAGATATTCACAGACTTGAGCAACAAGAAGCACTTTCTCATATTCCACAAAACAACCCCTAGTCCATTAATCACTCCCATCCAATAAAACCCTATACAATCACTAATCTTTTTGTCTTTATGGACTTGTCTATTCTGGACGTTTCATATAGAGGAATTATGCTATGTGATCTTTTTTGACTGGATTCTCTCATTTAACACAATGTTTTGAAGTTCATCCAGGTTGTAGCATACACCAGTACTTGAGTCCTTTGAATTGTTCAATTATAATTCCATTGCTTGAATATACCACTTTCATTGATCCACTTATCAGTTGATGAACATTTTCAAATTGTTTCCACTTTTTGGCTATTATGAATAATCCTGCTGTGAACATCCATGTACATCATCTTATGATATAAGTATTTGTGTGGATATATACTTTTGTTTCTCTTGGATATATCTTTGGAAGTGAAATTGCTAAGCCATAGGGTAATCCTATGTTTGGCTTTTTGAAGAATTGCCAAACTGTTTTCCAAAATTCTGAACCATTTTGTATTCCCGCCCGCAATATATGAGGGTTCCAATTTCTTAAACCCTCACCAACACTTGTAAATATTTGTCTTTTATATTATAGGCATGTTAGTGGGTGCGAAGTGGTATCTCATTGTGGTTTTGATTTGCATTTCTCTAATGGCTAACGATTCTTGAGTACCTTTTTATGTTTTTTTAAAGAAATTTTATATATTTTTAAAATTTATTTATTTTTTAATCGATGGATAATTGCTTTACAGAATTTTTCTGTTTTCTGTCAAACCTCAACATGAATCAGCCATAGGTAATTTTATTTTGTTTTATTTTATACATTTACTTATTTACTGGCTGCATGGCACAGCATGTAGGATCCCCAACCAGGGATCAAACCAACGTCCCCTGCATTGAAAGTGCAGAGCTTTAACCACTGAGCCATCAGGGAAATCCCACCTTTTTACATTCTTACTGACCATTTACATATCTTCCTGGGAGAAATGACTATTCAAGTCCTTTGTCCATTTGGAAAAAATGGGCTTTTTTTTTTTACTATTGAGTTATAAAGCTTTTAAAAATAGATATTCTGGATACAAGTCTCTTATCAGATTTATAAAAAATTTTCTCCCATATGGTAGGTTGTCTTTTTGTTTTCTTGATGGTATCATTTGCAGCTAAAGGTTTTTAATTGTGATATAGTCCGATTTATCTGGTTTTTTTTTTTTTTTTGCTGTTTGTCTTCTCAATATTTTGAATCCTCTCCTCTCAGTCTCTCTTGCTGCTGCTGCTGCTGCTAAGTCGCTTCAGTCGTGTCCGACTCTGTGCAACCCCATAGACGGCAGCCCACCAGGCTCCCCTGTCCCTGGGATTCTCCAGGCAAGAACACTGGAGTGGGTTGCCATCTCTTTCTCCATGCTTGAAAGTGAAAAGTGAAAGGGAAGTCGCTCAGTCGTGTTTGACTCTTAGTGACCCATGGACTGCAGCCCACCAGGCTCCTCCGTCCATGGGATTCTCCAGGCAAGAGTACTGGAGTGGGGTGCCATTGCCTTCTCCGCAGTCTCTCTTGAACCTACTCCAAAACCAGGCTTTTGCCCTTACCACTCCACCAAAATTGCTCTTGGTCAGGCCACCTGTGACCTCCATGTTGTTAATCCAACAGTCAAAACTCAGCCTTCATTCTTGATGACAAAGCTCTTGCCTCCTCCTTCTTGAAATATCTATGTTTTATCCACTAGACTTCCAGGTCACTACACTGTCTTGGTTTTCTCCTACCGCACTCACTGACTGCTCCTTTCAGTCTAGGATTCAGACCTTGGCTTCTGTATTTTTACTCTATTGGTGATTTCATCCAGGCTGATGGCTTCAAATATCATCTATATGCTGACAACTCCTTGACTGGTATCTTTGTCCCAAACTCTCTGCCTAAAACATTCTTCCCCCAGGGGGCTCAGTTCGATGCTCTGTGATGATCTAGAGGGGTCATCTGATGGGGGAGAAGGTGGCAGGGAGGCTCAAGAGGGAAGGGATACATGTACGCATATAGATGATTCACTCTGGTGCACAGCAGAAATTAACACAACATTGTGAAGCAATTATGTGCTATGCTGTGCTTAGTCGCTTCAGTCCGGCTCTTTGCAATCCTACAAACTGTAGCCCACCAGGCTCCTCTGTCCATGGAATTCTCCAGGCAAGAATACTGGAGTGGGTTGCCATGCCCTCCTTCAGGAGATCTTCCCAACCCAGGGATCGAACTCAGTCTCCCCCATTGCAGGCAGATTCTTTACTGTCTGAGCCACCAGGGAGGTCCAAGAATACTCAAGTGGGTAGCTATCCCTTCTCCAGGAGATTTTGCTGACCTAGGAATTGAACCTGCATTGCAGGTGGACTCTTTACCAGCTGAGCTACCAGGGAAGCCCGAAGCAATTATACTCCTATTTAAAAACAAAACATCCTTCCCCCAGATATACACATTACTGATAACCTGCAATGGACTGAATTGTGTTGTCCCCCGACCCGTATTTATATGTTGAAGCTTTAGCCCCCAGTATACTATTTGGAGATAGGGCCTTAATGAAGGTAATTAAGGTTGAATGAGGTCATAAAGGTGGTCCCCGATATAACAGTTAATGTCCACATGAGAAGAGATACCTGAGCACAGCCTCCCTCCCTCTCTCTCTCCTCCCCTCTCTGTCTCCGTGTGCACACAGAACAAGAAGGCTACCTTCCACAGGCCAGGAAGAGCTCTCCTCAGAACTGAACCACGCTAACTCCCTGATCTCTGATTTCCAGCCTCCAGAACTCGAAAAAAATGAATGTCTATTGTTTAAGCCACCCAACCTATGGTGTTTTTTTATGGCAGCCTGAATTGATTAACACACACCACTTTCTCCAGGTTTTTGCTCAGATGTTGCTTTCTCAGTGAGGCGTTTCCTCACCATTCTGTTTAAAGTTACAATCCCATCTAACCCCAGCTATCTTTCCCTCTTTCCTGCTTTATTTTTCTCCAATGAATCATTTGGCATATTATACCTATACTTTAATTATTTTTTATTGTCTAGCTCCCATCACTAAAATGTCAGTTTTTAACAGTAGAGACTTTTGTCCATTTTGTTCACCCCTATTTCCTTAATACTGAAACTAGGGCTAGGCAAATCATAGGCTTTTAAAAAATAAATGAATGTTAAAAAAAGATACAAGTCAAGACACTTAAAAAAATGAAATAAAATCTTTTCTATCACCAAAATTAATGTGTAGTAAAATAAATACCTGATGAATGACCAAAGAGGGGAAATATGGATGAATGATTGCCATCATAGTTTGAGAATATATAATGAAATTCAGTATATTAAATAGGGATAACATCAAATTGGCTACTTCTGTGAAAATTAGCATTCAGGCCTTCATGCTTATGTCTTCGGAACTGTTAATTAACAGCTTCATCAGTTAACAAAAGTCCTTCCCTCATGACCCTTGCAAGCCAGAGTTGGAGCTGAGATGGTGTTTACACCAACACTGTATAAACATAGCCGTCTCCTAGAACATTGCACTTTTATATTTCATTAAACACCAAGTGTACATTGGTGGCTTTGTTGGGAGATCCTCTTCAGAGCTGTGTGATCCATTGCTGGCATTACTGTGCCCTCCTGTTTTTTTACTAAATATCCAAATGAAAGTGTTTGAATATGGGAGTACCAGCTTAAATGTTATCTTTGTTTTGTTTTGTTTTGTTTTCCTTTAGTCAAGATATCTGTGTTTCATGTCGGTCATTATACTTTGGCAATATAAGATAGATTTGTTTTTGCTATTGCTTTATGGCAATTCTTTGTATATGGGATGAGAAGGTGATCAACAGTCAGAAAGATCACCAGTGAAAGACATGACCTCATTTTGATGATGGAACTCTGCATGGATGCATTAGTATGAATACATTATACTAGTAGTCATTGCAGTAGGAACTGTAAGTAACAGAAAAAAAGTAACTGATTCAACTCTCAGTCATTCCTAAATCAATGGATACCCTGGCTAACTTCATTAGAGTGTATACTTATTACATAATTTGTACAAGCAGCTTTGGTTGCAGTCAGATAGATAGTGTTTGATACCTTCTAGTATAACATGGTACTTTATTTACATTTTTAAATTAACTTTTATTGGAACTCAGTTGTTTTACAATGTTGCATTAGTTTCTGTTGTACAGCAAAGTGAATCAGCAATAGGTATCTCCTTCTTTTGGATTATATAACATATATCTCCTCTTTTTTGGATTTCCTTCCCATTTAGGTCATTATAGAGCATCAGTTAGAGTTCCCTGTGCTATACAGTAAATTCTCATTAGTTATCTATTTTATACATAATAGTGTACACATGTCAACTCCATTCTCCCAAATCATGGTGGCCCCTCCCCTGCTCTATATCTTTACGTTCATTCTCTACATCTGTGTCTCTACTTCTGCTTTGCAAAAAAGTTAATCTATATCATTTTTCTAGATTCCACATATAAGTGACATTATACAGTATTTAACATGATACTTTAGATGTATTGTTTTCACTGAGAATGACTTTAACAGTTCTATTATAAATTTCCACAGTGCTGCTACTGCTAAGTTGCTTCAGTCGTGTCCGACTCTGTGTGACCCCATAGACGGCAGCCCACCAGGCTCCCCTGTTCCTGGGATTCTCCAGGCAAGGACACTGGAATGGGTTGCCATTTCCTTCTCCAATGCATGAAAGTGAAAATTCAAAGTGAAGTCGTTCAGTCGTGTCTGACTCCTAGCAACCCCATGGACAGGAGCCCACTAGGCTCCTCCATCCATGGGATTTTCCAGGCAAGAATACTGGAGTGGGTTGCCATTGCCTTCTCTGAAATTTCCACAGTAAGATAAAATAAAAATTTGTTCAAAAAGAATCTGCTGACTTGTTGACATCATAATAATGGTATTTGTACCCATAGCCCTCTGAGTATTAAATAAATACTATACAGTTTCAGGTATTTTGCTCTGGGTTTTACTATTCTATGTATCATGTATCACCCAACTCCTCTGTTATCACTTGGACTTTCTAATGTTTTGAATGACAGTCTCTCTCAAGGGGGCCCTTAAGTATTTATTTACTTATGGCTGCACTGGGTCTCGTTGCTGTGCACGGGTTTTCTCTAGTTGCAGTGAGTGAGGGCTACTCTTTGTTGTGTCGTGTGGGCCTGTCATTGCAGTGGCTTCTCCTGTTGCAGAGCACAAACTTTAGAGCTCCCAGGCTTTGGTAGTTGTGAATGGAGTCTTCCCGGACCAAGGACCGAACTGGTGTCCTCTGCTTTGGCAGGTGGATTCTGAACCACTGGACCACCAGGAAAGACCCAAGGGAGCCCTTCTAATTATAGAATCTGTGCCTTGCATTCTTGGGTTTGCTGGTTCAGTATGAACATGAAGTGACTAGTCTATGGATCTACTTGTCTCATGGAATGTATATTTCCTGTGTTCTCCATCTGCCAAATTGGACCAGAAGATGCTACTATCCTTCCTCTTGTTTATTGTCTTTCTGAGTAGAACCTCTTGTTTAAATTTGATCAATGGGCATTATTAGAAGGGTTTTTTTAGAAGGGTTTTTTTTTTAATTCAGTATAACTGATGATTCCATAGCAAAGAAAAGAATCCTCCAAACTGCAGAGAATGAGATAGCATACCTTCAAGTCTTGAATAATAAGTATCATGAGAAGTCCATCTTTAGTCATTCCGCAGATTGATCACTTCTCTTAATTTGTCACTCACTAGCATTTACTGATGGCACCCCACTCCAGTACTCTTGCCTGGAAAATCCCATGGACGGAGGAGCCTGGTAGGCTGCAGTCCATGGGGTCGCTAAGAGTCAGACACGACTGAGCAACTTCACTTTCATGCATTGGAGAAGGAAATGGCAACCCACTCCAGTGTTCTTGCCTGGAGAATCCCAGGGACGGGGGAGCCTGGTGGGCTTCTGTTTATGGGGTCGCACAGAGTCAGACACGACTGAAGCGACTTAGCAGCAGCAGCAGCAGCATTTACTGAACACCTTTGTGGTGGCTACTTGCAAATGCTGGAATGCCGAGTCAATAAGCTAAGATCCTTGCCCTCATGGAGCTCACAGAGTGCCAACTATTACTGTGTGTGATAACGCTATAATAGAGGCACACATATGTTTTAATATTATGTGAAAAATGATTTAGGGAATGACATCACTATAATATTTTTAGAGATATAAAATGTTGGGAAGAAATCATTCTTGGGTTTAGGATTCTTCATTTTGTTTGTTATTAGATATTTACTAAAACAGAGGAGCCTGGTAGGCTGCAGTCCATGGGGTCGCTAGGAATCAGACACGACTGAGTGACTTCACTTTCACTTTTCACTTTCATGCATTGGAGAAGGAAATGGCAACCCACTCCAGTGTTCTCGCCTGGAGAATCCCAGGGACAGGGGAGCCTGGTGGGCTGCCGTCTATGGGGTCGCACAGAGTCGGACACGACTGAAGCGACTTAGCAGCAGCAGCAGCAAAACATATTTTAATGCCTTTTTAATGCTAGGAGTTGTCCTTGAAGAAAAATTAGATGTGGTTTCTGCCTCCATTGAAGGAGATAGACAGACATTAAACAAATAGAGAATTCAAAACTAAGAAGAGAAGTTCAAGGTGTCTTGCAAAACTATAGGGAATTTAGATAGAAGGAAAGCCACTAAGTCTATTGTATGTTATCTATTGCTATATAACAAATAATTTCCAAAATTAGAAACTTCAGACAAAAATTAACATTTATCATTCCATAGAATTTATATGGATAAGGAGTTCAGGAGTGTCTGAGTAGTGTGGCTCTGAGACTGTCATGAGTTTATAGGCAACATGTCAGAACTGCAGTCATCTGAGACTTAACTGAGGCAAAAAGAGCCAATTCTAAGATGGCTCGTTCAGCTGGTTGTTGGCAGGAGGCCTCAGTTCTTTGCCTCATGGATTACTTTATAGAGTTGCTCGTCTCCAAGACATAGCCATTAGTATTTTTTTCTGGGAAGAGTGATCCAAGAGAGAGTAACGCAGAAGCCACAAGTCTCTTCTGACTTGCCTCAGAAATCCTGTACCTTTATTTCCACACTATCCTACTGGTTCCAGAGGTCATCTCTGTCAGCATGGGAGGGGGCATGGCAATCGGGAGGTAAGACTATTAAAGAGCATCATGGAGGCTGACTGCCACCTGTATGAATCTCCAAATGCAAGCTTGCTGAAATCAGACTTTCAGAAGAACCCCATGCAACCATTTCATAAACAGCCTCTGTTTGTTTTACTCGAGTAAGGTCTTATTCAACTGCATATCAGTAGAGGACTCGCATGACCCTGCTCCCTACCTTCCCTGGCGGGTAAAGATTCTGCCTGCAATGCGGGAGACCCGGGTTTGATCCCTGAGTGAGGAAGATCCCCTGGAGAAGGAAATGGCAACCCACTCCAGTATTCTTGCCTAGGAAATCCCATGGACAGAGGACCCTGGTGGGCTACAGTCCATGGGTTCGCAAAGAGTTGAACATGACTAAGCAACTAACACACACCTCTTCCTGCCTTTCTGCCCCACTATCTTCCAGAAATGTTTATAGAGTACCTACAATCACTAGAAGCTGTTTTGCACAGTTCAGAAAGATGTAAAGACAGAATATTTACTCTCAAGATACTCATGTTCTAGTGGAAATAAACTCACAGTACAAATGTGATCATGGAAGCATGAACAATTAGGTTGAAAAATAAATATCTGAGTCAGGACTCCCCTAGTGGTCCAGTGGTTAGGACACCATGCTCTCCCAGTGCAGGGGACCCGGGTTCAATCCCTGGTCAAGAAACTATATCCATCATGTCACAACTAAGACCTGATGCAGCCAAATAAAAAATAAATGTTAAAAGAAAATATATCTGAGTAGAATAGAGGTCAACAAACCATGGGCTTAATTTAGTCTATTGGCTTTTTCTATAAGTAAAATTTTGTTGCAATACAACCCTTCCCATTTGTCTATTGTTTATGGTTGCTTTTGCACTGCAATGGTAGGATTGTTTCATTGGGACAGAGACCTTATATAGCTCTCTCTTTTCCCTTGGCCTGTAAAACCTAAAATATTTACTATCTGATTCTTTATAGAAAATATTTGCCAACCCTAAGTTAGAGAAATTAGAGGCTGCTTCCTAAGGAGGTGATATTTGAGATGAGGCTTGGGGGAGCCACAGGAGTCCTTCCGCTGAAGGGAGCAGCATGAAATAAGTTATGAAAGGATATTTCCTAATACATTGGAGAGGAGTCTTTATTAGAGCAAGACCACACTAGCTTAACCCCCGTCTCAATCACTGCAGCTTCCGACCATAGGAACGGAAGGAACGAGACACTGACAGGGAAACATGAGGCCCAGCACCAAGGTGGCACCATAGCTCACAGCCTCACATGTCCTTCGTCCTCCTCATGTACAGGCGTGAAGCAAAGCTTCTAACAGTGAATCGTAGGCCTCTCTTTACTTTCAGTTAAACTGAGTTTTGATCACACTGAGTTTTGGCCCCAACTTAGATGGAATAGAGGGGTCTGAAGAAAGGAGAACTCCTAGAATCCAAATCCTGTTGACCGCAATGAAGATGAGATGTTTCACATCTCCTAGGTAGAAAGACAGTAGGTATACAGAAGGCAAAGAAGTGAAGAAGTGAAGTCGCTCAGTCGTGTCCGACTCTTTTCGACCCCATGGACTGTAGCCTACCGGGCTCCTCTGTCCATGGGATTTTCCAGGCAAGAATACTGGAGTGGGTTGCCATTTCCTTCTCCAGGGGATCTTCCTGAACCAGGGATCAAATCCGGGTCTCCCGCATTGTAGTCAGAAGCTTTACTGTCTGAGCCACAAAGGAAGCCTCTGTAGAAGGCAAAGTAACAGACAAAACTATACATCTGAAAATCTTAAGGCAAAAAAAAAAGTCATGGGACTTCCCTGGTGGTCCCATAGTTAAGAATCCTCCTGCCAGTGAGGAAACATGAGTTTGATCCCTGGTCAGTTTGATCCCTAAGATCCCACATGGCACAGGGCAACTAAGCCCATGAGCCACAATTAGGCCTCTGCACGCCCTAGAGTCTGTGCTCTGCCAAAGAGAGTCACTACCGTGAGAAACCCTCACACCGAAATTAGAGAGTATCCCCGATTGCCACAACTAGAGAAAACGTGACATAGATATAAATATATCTAGATATAAATATATAGACAACTAATTAAAGCAGAAACAGAAAGTGGAAGAAAGACCAAGAATTGAGACACACTAGAATTGGTGTTTATCACAATTAGAGGGAAAAAAGGAAGAAAAGATAAAGAATTAAACACTTTAAAAGTTGCTGTAAATATTAAATAAGAACTCAGAAAACACAGTTCTCACCGTCATTCATTCATTAGAGGGCTACGCCACTGTCTGAACAAAGCTTGTAAGTGGCACTTATGATTCAAATCATCCCAGGCCATCGCAGAAGACCTTGTCTCTTTTAAGGAAGGGTAACCCCTCTGTATATCTTTCAATAACAGGTGTTTTAGAAAATTGCCTAAGATTTCCTCTTACTGAACTATGCCTGTGCTCGTTCGCACCAGTCTCAATGCTATACTATCTTAATTCAACTTTGCCTTTGCACTCTGGATGGGGTGTTCACACCCCTTGTTGCTGCTCAGTTGCTCAGTCATGTCCGACTCCTTGAGACCCCATGGACTGCAGCATGCTAGGCTTCCCTGTCCTTCTCCATCTCCCAGAGTTTGCTCAAATTCATGTCCACTGAGTCAGGATGTTCATATCCCTGATTGCCTAGTGTTTGGCCATTTGGCTTTCATCAGATGGCTTTAGATTTGCTCTTCTGGAACCCAATCCTAGCCTTTAAGCCAGTTGGCCTTTGGCCCTAGCTGGGCTAGTCCAAGGCACTCCTGACCCCTCCCTCAGAGGGAGAGTCTAGCAACTGGGAAGAACCACTTCTACTTTATCTTCTAATGATAACTGCCAATTACAAACACAGGTTTGTTACATTTATTACCAGTAGGTCCATGGGCAAGTTGGTCTCAATTATACTGCTGAAAACATGCTGAACATTCTTTTATTACCTCTCAGCAATAGTAGAAGGAAGACAACTTGACTTAATAGAAAGCATGCAGACTTTGAGAGTAGTTTTCTAGGTCTGGGTACCAGAGACAGGGAGATGGGCAACCCCAGTCTTTAAGACTCCTCATTTATCCAGGGGCACCCAGACTCCCTCACCCTCTTCTCCCTCAACATACAGGACTTGAAGGGTCCCTTACCCATTCCAGTCTGACCTCCACCATTCCAGAGCAAGCTGGACCAGATGTGCCTGTGAGTGAGTTCTGACCATGCAACTGAGGTGATATCCTTAAGAGAGGGCAAAGCAACAATAGGAAAGGAACCCATCTCTGACTGACCAGGGACAGCAAAGCTGCCTGCTGTTCAGCATCTTCCAGACTGCTATTTGAGAAATAAACTCTGTTTTCTGTTTTTTAAAAAGAAAAAAGAATGTAGACTCTTGATTTAGGGTGGAATTTGAATATTAGCTCTTACATTTAATACTCCTGTGAACTGATTAAATCCCTTTAATGTCTATTAGCTTCATAAGTGTAGAGTAAGATTATTATATACTTCACAGCACTGTTCCAAGTAAAGAAACTAGGTATACCTGGCATATAGTGGACAATCAGTTTTAAATAATAGCCATTACATTTCTAAAATTGAATAAATTGGTTTTAAATTAAAATTACAACTTGGGTCTTTTTCCTGTCTCTCTCTCTCTCTCACACACACACACACATACAAATCCAAAACCAAAACTGTGTTTAGAGCATTCCCTGTGATCTATAAGAAGATCAGGTTTCTAAGTTACTGAGGTTTTCTGTATGCCCATATTGGAGGGACTAACAGTTTGAAATCAGAAGAACTGAAAAGAAAAGAAATAAAGAAGAACTTTTGATGGGAAAAAGCATATCTGGCTGAATTGTGTTAACAGAAAAGTACTAAGGTAATTCAGTTTTCAACGAAGGTAATTTATCCAACAATTTAGGGCATCTGTAGGGAAACTGAGGATACAGGAGCTAGTGAAAAGGAACATTGAACTGCCTTTAAAAAGCCAATACAACTCACTTCCAGGAAAAACTCTCAGATTAACCTATTTGCTCCTACTTTACACACAATGCTAATAAACATAGTTATCTGGTTTCCTAGGACACAGATTAGGAAAAGGACTGCCAAAGCCAGGCGCCTAGGAAGTAGCAAGAGGTACTATCTAACAATTTAACAAAGGAAGGCGGAGAAGCCAGAAAGAAAATTATTAGAAGTACATCAAAGAACACAAAGACACACCAGCCTTGGGTCACTTGGGGTAGAGCAAAGAGCCTGGCGTTTTTTAATATTTCCCAAGACGGCTCAGTGGTAAAGAATCCACCTGCCAATACAGAAGAAGCAAGAGATGCGGGTTTGACCAGTGGGGGAGGAGGAAATGGCAACCCTCTCCAGTATTCTTGCCTGGAGAATTCCACCCAGAGGAGCCTGGTGGGCTGCTTTCCATGGGGCTACAAAGAGTCGGACCCAACTGAGCACAGTAGCACAAGATGCTTTACTTCGAACTCTACTTCTTAATGCTAATGTTGACCATGAGAAGAGCTTGGAGTGTATTTGCTGTGTGTTTCAAGAAGGCAAGCATCTATTTTATTTAAAATAATATTTTATTAAAGGCAGATTTTTTAACATCTTGTACTGAAAAGGATTCATTTAGTTAATTAAGTTATTTAGAAAACTAATTCAGAATTTTCACATTCTCTAAAGGTGTTAGATAAATGAAGCTTTTCTAAATTGTAACAGCAGGGCTCCCTATTGGCTTGGTGGTAAAGAATCTGCCTGCCAATGCAGGAGACACAGCTTTGATCCCTCATCTGGAAAGATTCCACATGCCTTGGAGTGACTAAGTCCATACACCACAACTACTGAACCTGTTCTCTTTGGAGCCCGAGAGCCACAACTACGGAGCCCACGAGCCGCAACTACTGAAGCCCGTGCGCCCTAGAGCCCATGCTCTGCAACAAGAGACGCCACCACGATGAGAAGCCCACTCATCACACTAGACAGTGGTGCCCACCACAGCTAGAGAAAAGCCTGCACAGCAATGAAGACCCAGCCAAATATAAATAAATTAAAAAAAATTTTAACTGTTAAAAAAAATACATTGTAATAGCAAAGTCAGAGTAAATACACATCTGTTTACATTGACAGGTCTTCTAAATGTGTTTTTAGATCTGGTTGGTTGCTTTGACCGCCCCCCCCAAACCCACCACCCCAAGCAAGAGAGAATAAATAATGCATTCCTTTACAAGCTGACTAACAGTAAAAGTGTAACAAGTTCCCATTGGTATGCCCAGCCCTGTAGAAGAGAAAAAGAGTAGAAAATAGGAAAGTTATGAGACACCAAGTTCTGAGTTCCCGAGGATTAAAGGATGATCATACAAACAAACCCACAATGTAAATTATTTGTACTGCTAAATAACATGAATCTATACAAATTAGCAAAGATTATATACAAGAACAATTTCTAAGCCTAATGTGGTTTAGTTGCTAATTTGTGTCCGACTCTTGCGACCCCATGGACTGTAGCCTACCAGACTCTTTTGTTCATGGGATTTTCCAGACAAGAATACTGGAGTGGAATACTGGAATGGTTGCCATTTCCTCCAGAGGATCTTCCCAATCCAGGGATCAAACCTGAGTGTCCTGCATTGCAGGCAGTTTCGTTACCAACTGAGCCACCAGGGAAGCCCTCTAAACCTAATAAGCTATTGCTTAAGAACACAGTAATATTATGAAGTCCATTACTGCTCTTGTTCTCACCCTCTGAGATACCTCTGTGGCTCTTAGGGTTGTTATTCAAGGCTCAAAAGGAGGTTGAAAGCAGAAGGTTCTGCAAGGCTACCAGCCAGGAACTCATGAGTATATCTGCTTTTCTTCCTTGCTGTCCAAGACCTCAGGGTCTTTCTTTCCTGCTTCACTCAGGAAGAGCAGGACTCTTCAAGACACAGTGAGGGAATCACCCAAGCACATGGCAGGTCGGTCAGGGCTGCAGTCTGTTACCTGTCCTCCCTTCCCACCCACTCCAGGGCAAAACCCGATGAGAGCTGGTACCTTGTGTGCCTTGCGTACAGCACTGGGCTGGCATGTAGTACTATCCAAGCATTTCCTGAATGAACATGATAGAGTGGCAAAGAGACCTTGAGGTACCTGAAGCCTTCTTTTGGAAAGCTTTTCCCAGGAATAAGGGCATGACCTGGGGATGTATAGGCTATTCAGGGAGTACTAAGCAATATACAAAATCTGTAATGGAACTGTACACCCCCAAATGAACTCAGACAAGTTTCCAAACCCAGGAAAAGGCAGCTAGGGAAAATGCTTTTGTTATCATGCTAGTTTTTCTTTGGGACTGATCATTTACGTTTCATAACAAAAATTTGGCTTTGGGCAGCTTCATTCATTAAAGAAGAACATCTTGATTTTGGAGAACAGAAAACCGTTTCCTTGTTTTGCTGTTCAGTAGGGCAGAATGTTTAGACTGGCTGTCTTTTTTATAGAAGTAACTTAGCATACCCAAATGTCTATGTACACAACTGTTATGCTGCTGGAAGTGACAAGAGAAAACAATCCAGGTAGAAATGAACAGGAAAAGATGTTTAGGTTCCCTATTCTGTGGAGAGTAACGTAGGGAAATGAAAGTGAATTGAGGAGAGGAAGAGAAATGGGAGCTGAAGAAACAGCCAAGAATCAGGAAGAGAGATTGCAAAACATGCCCCCTTTAGCCTGAAGTGCATCTGCATTTGCTTCTTTCTCTGGCTTTTGGCTGTTTGGAGGTGCCAGGCATGCATGGCCACACAGCACACCCTCGACCTCTCCTGGTCACACTCTGTCATGAGTCACACCCTTGAGTGCTGAGCAAAAAGCAAAGAGCTGGGCTCTCGGGGAGGAAGACAGTGCCTGCCCCAGTGTCCACTACTTCAAGGAATGGGCATAAGGTGGCAGCACTGGTAGTGCCTGCAGGTGCTGTGGAGAGAAACTTGGCCTAGGGCCAGCTGTACTTGAGCTGCTTAGTCCCAGCGAAAAGATGGAAAAGGAGAACTCTGCAAAAGGCCTCCTTAGTAGGGTAGTTAGCGATGGAAGGAAAAAGCCTTCTTTTAGAGGAGCGGTGGCACCCAGGAGCTCCCCTGGAAGGAATGGGGGAGAAGGTCACATTGCTTGACACCCACACATCTGTTAAAAGAACAACTGCCACTTCAGAGGAAGGAGCAAGACGGATCGATGAACAACATGGACGGACCTTGCAAACATGGGAAGAGAAACAAGCCAATCACGAAAGACCTATATTGTACAATTTCACCTATATGAAATGTCCAACATAGACAAATCTACAGAGACAGAAGGTAGATTAGTGGTTACCTAGGACCTGAGGCTAGGGGCAAAGAGAATGGTGCTGGTGATTTAGTCACTAAGTCGTGTCTGACTCTTGTGACCCCATGGACTATAGCCTGCCAGGCTCCTCTGTCCCAGGCAAGAATACTGGAGTAGGTTGCCGTTTCCTTCTCCAGGGGATCTTTCCAACCCAGGGGTCTACCCTGGGTCTCCTGCATTGCAGGTGGTCTCTGGTATTGCAGGCAGACAAAGAGGGGGTGACCGCTAAAGGGTATGGGATTTCTTCTTAGGGTGATGAAATGTTCTAAAATTGATTGTGGTGATGGTTGTGCAACTTTGAATAAGCTAAAAGCCATTGAATCGTGTGCTTCAATGGATGAACTGTAATGAAACCTCAATAACGCTGTTACTAAAAAAAAAAAAAGAAGAAGACTATTTAGTTAAAAACCAGAGAGGAAATCTGAGTGCATTTTTAACCATTCTCTCCCTCCCTGGTCTTTGAATACGGAAGACTTCAGTAGGGATGAGAGAAATTCCTTTACCTGGAATACCCCATCTCTAAGCCAGTGCCTCTTAAACTTTAATTTGCATACAAATCACGTGGGGATCTTGTCAAATTGCAGATTCTGTTTCAGAAGGTCTGAAGTGGAGCCCAAGACTGTGTATTTCTAAGAAGCTCCTAGGTATCCAAAAGCTGCTGACTTGGAATTATACTTTAAATTCTTGTTGTTGTTTAGTCACTAAGTCCTTTGTAAGTCACCATTTCCTTTTCCAGGGCATCTTCCCAATCCAGGGATCAACCCCCATCTCCTGCTGGCAGGTGGATTCTTTACCACTGAGCCACCAGGGAAGCCCCACACTTTGAATAGAGAGACTCTAAGAGACTTAATGAAATTATATTTACTCTTTGATTGGGATCAGTGGTATGTCTGCTCTATATGAAGTTAAAATGCCAGGTAAATTTTTTATTTTGACCTTATTTTTACTTGTTAGAGGCAAAATATATATATGATGCTTCTAACAACAATTAATACAGGTATGTTGAATAAAGTACATTACCAACATTATGGGGTTTATTATCTTTTTCTTTATGGGCTTCCCTGGTGGCTCAGTGGTAAAGAACCCACTTGCCAATGCAGGAGACACAGGGGAGACCCAGGTTTGATCCCTGGATCAGGAAGATCCCCTGGAGAAGGAAATGGCAACCCACTCCAATATTCTTGCCTGGGAAATCCCATGGACAAAGGATCCTGGCGGGCTACAGTCCATGAGTTGCAAAGAGTTGGACACAACTTAGCAAGTGACCACAAGCATGATCTGTTTTTCATTGATAAGTTCAGGATTTGGAATTTGTAAGAGAGCTGGGTTTGAATCCTGGCTCTATCATTTACCAATGTCATGGCCTTGGACTATCTGTGTTTCAGTTTCTTTGTTTATAGAATGGAAATACTAATACCTATCTCAGCGGATTTTTGTGAGTCACTCTTGAGATAACCACTATTATTGTCATCAAAGCTGTGTGAGGCGAGATCTACCCCACTTTCCTTTTCACATCTACATACTCTGTATTTTCTTTTAAATCTCCTAAATCTTGAAATTTTAGTTGTGTGGGAGATGCTTCTCTAGGATTATTTTTCTTTATCTGCTTGAAGAAGGTGTTGTTTAGAACTCTAGTAAAATCCATATGGAAAATAATTTTTAATACATAGATGTGTGCTTTCTTTTTTGTATGGGGGAGATTATTGGTTCTGATATTAAGAGATTCAAAGTAAAAGTTCAGGATACTTAATTTAATAAGGAATTTTGGTCTCCCCATTTCTCAAGTGCAAAGCTGAAATAATTCAACCACAATGGCTTTTGTTTTTGGTGAAAGGAATTTTCAAGCTGTTACTCAATTTCACTTTAGGGGTTCTATTGTTTTCCTTTTCCTTTACAGGTACAGCAGGCAAGTTCTTCTAATGCCTGGTCCTCAGGGAAGCCTATAGAGAGAGGCAATTCGGAAAACCCTGTTTTAGAGCAGAGCTGCTCCTTAGTAGCTCCCTATGGAAGAGGGATTCCTGCAAATGACATGACATCACAACTTGGGCTAGAATGAGGACTGCTTCTCCCTCTTGCAGTACTCTGATCTGGGAGGTCCATGGACTACAGTATTAGGTGAGCGCCCGGGTGCCTTGTTCTCCCACGTTATACTTGGGCTACTATCTGAATGTTGGTAGTAGGAGGCTGCCTAGTGAATTTGCTTCCTTTTGTTTTTATATTCTTTTGACTTTTAGGCTGACTTTATCTCCTTGATTTTCCTGGTTTTTGGAAGAATATGTAGCAGATACTAATTGTCACTGGGAAGTTCCTGGTATGCAGCATTAGTGAATTCATTTCTTAGTGATAAATCATTCTTTTTTTTTTTTTTTGTAAATTTAGCCTCTTGCCGACACCTACTATCACTGTGTACTCAGCATTACCTATATGAAGACCTAAGCAGTATGGAGACTTAAAAATATGTTTCCTTCTCTGTTTTTTCAATTATAGAAGACTCTAATGGTGTCAGCTGGTAAATGTTTAGAGTTTAAGATAAACAGCACTCTAACTTTTGTAAATACTGTAATAGAGAACTGGTTTTGGAGATGTCAAAAACAAATTAAAAATTTTGTTTTATGGAGAATTATGTTGAAAACATAGTTTCAAATTTGGAGAAGGAAACAAGGGGTTCTGCCTCTTCAGTGCAGCTTTGAATATTTAGGATTTCTTCTGTTAACTGTTCTGCTTTATGTCACTGTTGCATGAGGGGCTCAGAAAGGCTGAACTAGAAACACCAGCCCCCTGGAAGGGACAGTCACGTGTTCATGGAGTGAGGAAGTGCTAGCTGCTGGCTGGGGATTTCCCAGGTCACTAATTTTGAAAAACCCCCTAAACATTGATCTTAATGACCAAATTCTTCTCTTCAATAGCAAGGATCAAAAGGTTGGAAGTCTGCATCCTGTTTCCTCATCTAGCACCAGGGTTCTGGTGAAGAGTTACCCTGGGGTGGACTCTAAGTTGACCTGTTCTTTCCTTTCTCATCTGGCCAATTAAGGACATTATTTGGTTTGGTGCATCTTAGCCATTCATTTTGGTGGACAGTTGTTTCTCTTGTTAAAGGCCAAAGACCAGTCTAAACCCAGAGTCAGCCAAATTGGTAAAACAAAAATATCTCATAAGCCCACATACCTGCCTTAGGAGGACTGGACTCCAATCTATACAGGAATCACAGGCATAAGTGCTGTGACGTCCAGGAGCCTGAGCGCTGAGTGTAGCCAGTATGGCATAGACTGCGCCTTGTGGACATTTCTGTGCCATTTAGTCCAAGTACAATTACCCATTGTGAGAGCCTATGCGACACTGAAACAAAAAGACAGGAGAGGAGGCGCAGGAGAGAAATTATCTCAATTCTCTTCTCCTCTGGGAGAAAAATGACTAAAATATAACCTGAGTGTAAGAGCATTAGTAATATTAATATCTTTGATAATTAGGCCAGTGATCTCAAAGTACTTTTAAAATCCACTATTTTCTTTGTATTCATCAAAGTCTCTTTAAGGTCCCACAGAATGGGAATTGCCATGTCTTAAGTTTTTCCCTGTTTGTCTTGATTCATCAACGTTCTTGCAAAATGAGGGATTTTGCTCTGAGTGTTAGAAACTCATAAATTTTGAAGGAAAAAGGTATATACTGTTTTGGAGGTATATAGTATCTTTCCTGTTAGAGATCATCCTACACTGTATTTATGGGATGTACAAAAGTAGTGTATATTACAGTGTTGTACATCACAGCAGGGTAACTGTCAGAGAACCTTCCACTTACTGTAAACTGAATGAGAGGATTGGCATCCAAAATCAAAAAGTGGAAAGTTCCAGACTGGTTTCAAAGCATCACAGTGAAAAGACAGTCATTTGACTCATGGAAAACCTGTGCTCTGATGCTTCAGAGTGTACATAGTCCACATGATTAGATTTTGTGAGTCTGAAATCTTGATCATTGCTGTCTATAAATGGATACAGCCTTTTGGAAATCTGACTTAGAATGAAAGTCTGGACCTTTATCTCCAATGATGAGATACTTTCAAACTGTAGGTAGGCTCTTTGCCTTGAATATTAGGTGGTTTGTTCTCCTTTAACTTTTTGTCTTCCCTTTCCACCCTCAATCACTCCTAAGAATTACACTTCTAAGAGAGTTTTTGTTGTCTTTGTAGTACCTCATTCCTGTAAATTCCTTCTTATCCATGTTTTTGTTCTGTTTCAAGAAGTTTGGGAAATGGCAGTGTAGAATGTGTTTGATATAACTCTAGTCCTGATCAGGATTTGTGTATATATATGTTTATACAGGGAAAGACTAGGTTAGATAGTACAGTGTATACAATAGTGAAGCATTTACTAAATTAATATCCAATTAGCAGATCACTCACAGGCCATTAAAAAGTGATGTCAGTGAACAGTTATGGCTCAACATGATTGCTTCTGTTTGCTATTGCATTTAGTCCTGGCACCATTGCTACGGCAGGGCTCTCCTCTGAATTTTATTGTCGGACTTTAGAAATGTCTACTGCCAACAATAGCATAAGTAAGTATTCTAGGAGACAGTTAAAGCAAGGAACAAGTTACTTAGTGTGGTTTTATATTGATATTATTAGCAATAATAATAGTCATAATTTCTAGTTGAAAAAATAAAATGCTTACAGGAATTTGGAGCCTAAATAGAAGACCCATTTGGGTGGAAATTGGGTCAGAACAGCACATGCAACTCAAGGATTGCCGAAGAAGGGCAAGCACGTAGAGTGAAGTTGCTTCATCATGAAAGGTGAATATTCATTGCAGAGACTGTGTGTCCTTGGTGAAGTTTATACAATGGTTTCTACCTAAACTCTCTGTAATAGTTACCACTTGTGCTCATAATGGATTACTAAAAATTTCAGTAGCCAATTAGGTTGTGACCTCCTTAGCTCTAAGCTTCTTCCTAGAAAATATCTTTCTTTAAAAAATAATTGTATTTATTTACTTATTTATTTTTGGTTGCGCTGGGTCTTCATTGCTGCACATGGACTTTCTCTAGTTGTGACAAGCAGGGGCTACCCTTTGTTGCGGTGCGCGAGCTTCTCATCTCGGTGGCTTTTCTTGTGGCCGAGCACAGGCTCCAGGCCCAGAGGCTTTAGTGGTTGCAGAACATGGGCTCAGTCATTGCGGTACATGGGCTTAGTCGCTCTGCGGCTTGTGGAATATTCACGGACTTGCATTGGCAGGTGGATTCTTATCCACTGTACCACTAGGGAAGTCCTAGAGAATGTCTTAGGAAGGTTAGGTAGTATCTCAGTTCTCCTATGTTTTCATCTTGAAAACACTGGCTGCTAGTCGTAAAAAACCAGAGTACATGCGAGGTGACTAGAATCCTTTTCTAAGAAGCTACGTTGGGCTTCCAACTTTAGCTGGGCTAAAGCAGAACAACATCAGTCATGAACTCCCAAGTTTTGTAGAACGGACTGCCATATTTTCAGGTAACTGTGATCGCCTGGGGAAAAAAATACTTAAATGAGCTCTTGGACTTTGTTCTGAGGTCAAAAGTGACCTCACATTAAAAAATGGGTATTTTATACCATGATCTTGGTGTTTGGAGAAAAATCGTACCTAATGTTGTGTGATATAATGTATTCTTTTGCTTGAACATAGTTTGTGGATGGATTCTATTAAACAAAATACATTGTGGTGGATAGGAACGTGCGTGAGTGTGTGACGTGCTTGAGTGTGTGTGTGTGTGTATGTCTGTGTTTCAGTTTTTAAATGGCCTTTTGGGTAGGCTTGATGCAGTGTGTTGGGTTGTTTTACTTCTGTCTCCTGTTCTCTCTACAGGAAGACTGGAAGAACAGCACACTTATACCCCAGCCAACTGGAACCAACCTACTCGTCTCCACCCCCAGCCCCTCTGTAGATTCCTTTCAATGTTGTTAAATTTCAGGGCAGAACGTGATAATTTGGAAAAGTGCCAAAACTGACTGTAATTTTTCCTGGCAGCTTTCCCCTGGTGTCACTGGTAAGTTCTGCATTTCACTGGAGTACCACACCACTGCTACTACGATATCCCACAGCAGACTCTCTCAATTGGTCCACTTTCATCTTCAGAAGAAGCCATTTTTTCAGTAGGGATAGATGGATTTACACTCTCTTAAAGCTAGTCGGAATGCTTTCCCTTAAGGGCCATTCACTTCCTGCCTTTTGCCTTGTAAGTTTCTTTGGCTTTTCCTTGATGCTTACATAAAAAGCCTGGGATGATCATGCTGGAGTATTCTCTTGAGGTGGCTGAGTTGCACACTTGCTGCTTTAGCCTCCCTTCATGTTTCAAAGGACTGTATGCCATGCCTCCTTCCATTCTGTCCGTGCTCATTGGGGTTTTCTTTTACTTTCCACCTCTCTTCTACAGATTTGTGTTGGAGCAAAAGACTCCATTCCAGATCCATTCCAGAGTTGCTATGAAAAACTTCCCCACTGACTTTTTTTTCTCCTATCTCAGTAAAATGGCAGTGTAAGAAAGCTCTGTGCAATCAGGGTTGAAATAAATACCCACCTAGAATATTTGATTTTCTTTCTGATATTCTTCTCCATTCTCAACTTTCAAAAATTTCCCTTACAATCATTTTACATGTGTGAAATGTTCTAGACTGGTTTTTAAAGAATAAAGCAGAACAAAAGCAGCCTGTATTGGTTTAATATGGGAAGTCAAAGAAAACAGACTTTTCCTGTTCCTGAGCAATACCTTCAGTATTAAAACTGGTGACCTTATCTTTCTTTGGTAGTGTTGTGAGTGTGTTGTTAGTGTTTAGTTCTCCAAATCTAAAAACAGCTTTGTGTAATAAGTGCTAAATACAAAATTGTCCTGTGTCTTCTGATGAACTATAAAGTGGCTTTCAAACTTCTTTGTAAGTAGATTTTTCATATATGCACTGTTTCTGTGTCAGTTGGTGAATACAAACCTTCAAGGAGGCTCAGTAGGAATTCCCAAATTCTTGATATGCTCAGTGGTTTTATAAAACTCCAGTCTGCAATGGTTTGTCTTAAAATAGTATTAATACTTTTATACTATCTTCTGCAAAAGAATCATCAGCAAGCTCACCAATGAGACAGGTAGATAAGGAGAATGCATATATTAGTGTGAGATAATTGATGCCTTTCTCCTCTTGTTAGATTGACTCTGAGTCCTTGCTTTGTTTGAAATCTACCACAATCCAGATCAGCCTGGACCTTTATCTTATTTTACATTTCAGTTTTGGGGTAGGTGATGGTGAGGCTAATTCTTTTTTATAGTGGTACAAAAAAAGTAAGTTGACTTATACCTAAGGTTTTTTTTTTTTGCAGGGCTCCTGGTGAAAAAAAAAGACTCATTCAGAAATTAACATTTCTCCAAATGTGTTCTTTCTTTTTGTGAAAGATAAATTCCTTCAAGTTGTTTATTTTAAAACTTTACAATGAATGGCAAAAGGATCGAGACAAGCAGTTGTTGAGCCACCACCATGCTTGATACCTCTGGACTTGCTCCTTTGGAATTCTAGGTGCTGGGCAAGCGCAATTTTACCAGGGTCTGTTGAGAGCGCCACTCGGACTCCGTTCCATTTTTCTTGGTGGCGATCCAGTTCGTATCTTACAGCTCCCGCCTGGAAGCCGGCAATATAATGAATTGCCTTGACTCTTGCTTCAATCCACTTTCCTCGCTTAATATGCAGCCCAAAGTTTTGCAGCTCGCTGTCAGATGGTAGTGCTAGACTTTCACACTGCTCCCAAAGCCTCCGCTGGGGCTGTTTCAGAACACGGAGTTACAAACTTTAAGAAACAGACAGCTCCAGACGGAAATCCACGCCAGGCTTTGAGCTCTGCTTCTGGCTTCCGTCAACTGACATAGTTGCCCTTTTGCTCAAACTCGCAGCTCCAGTTCTCACTCGGGAGAGCTCTGTTGGGTGTCTGCTTGCTTCGCCGCGGCGGAGACGCGTGCAGGGCCACCACCCGGCGCTCCATCCGATTTCCCCGCGTCTTAGTTCAGAACCTAGACAAACCCTCACTTGGGTCCCTGGACTTAAACGTTTTCCTTCAAAAAAAAAAAAAAAAAAAAGTGTAGAAAAGAGGGAGCCGGGCCCGATCTTTTGTTTATTGAATTTTGTATTTCGGACACTTAGGGGAAGCAAATAGCCAGAAAGAAAAGGCGGTCCACCTTGCAAACGCTTCCATCTCTTAGCAAACCCTCCAGGCCTGGGTTCCACATTTTGCAGTTGACTGCGTGGATTTTAATAGGTTGCTCCCTTACTCTCAGGCCCAATCCATGCACACCGTGCAGCCAGATTAAATGAGAGCACATCCTCTGCCATTTTCAGTTGGTTTGTCCTGGCAGCCCTGCCCCCCTTCCTTGGCTGCAGCAGCCGCGGGAGTTAATGCTGCGCGCAGGAAACTCCGCCTGATTCTCCGGGCGGGAGATCCAGTCCATGTTTGCCGAGTGCCGTGCGGTCGGGGACGGCGATAAGAACTCTCTCGTGAGGGAGCCAGCGAGACTTTAGTCCGGTTTCCATGTCAACGATTCAGTCCATATTTGCCATCAGGCTGTTGGTGGCACTGGAGCTTTCGTGCGGGGAGCGCTGTCCTAGTCCTAGTTCTCCAGTCTGCGCCGGGATTCCTGAGCTGCCAGGGTGTGGGGTTAAAAGGCAGGGACCGTGGGGGAGAAAACTCCACCAACGGGAGGACCCACAGTCCCAAACCCGGGTCTTGTAGCTCGGGCCAGCCACGTGCCCAGCTCCTCCCCTCCCCCCCTTTCCCGCTGCCATTGCCCCTAGGGAAAGCTAATGGGCCAGTTTCTAAGAAAGTTCCCGTCCACTCGGCTGTCCCTGGGACAGTGATGTGGGCTCTAGAGGTAGCCGTGGAAGAGGATCCTAAAGGATTTGAAATTAAAAAAAAAAAAAAAAGGTGGGAAAGGAGAAATCCTACATTACCTCCTTCAACCCAAGTGGATAGATTTTTGTGCACTTTATTGCTAGATAAAGATGGTGGCTGTTTTCAAAACAGCATGCCCACGTGTCAGAAAGGGATTTTGGCATTTTCCAAATTTCACAACCATTGAAGAAGGGGGATGAGGGCTTTCTCTGGAGACAAATTCATTCTGGCTTCCAGATTTTCACTGGGCTCCAGGTTTCTCCTTACACTCCAGCTCTGAGGGAAATGGCAGGGTAATTGCATGTAAAAAATTCTTCATTTGTGTGCAGGACTCAGGACTGTTTGCCAGCTCAGAGGCAGTTGATTAAATAGCCAAGCTCCATTTCTGAGGCAGCCTATAATTTGGTTTCTAGGACCTGATGCACCAGGAGAGTTGTTGCCCCTGAGGACTGTGAATGAAAGGAGGGCACTGGTCCATTCCAGTCAGTCAGATCCTGGTAGGATGGTTTGGTTCTTGGCTTGAGGGGAAGAAAACACCACTCTTAATAGTCATAAGAAGTTTGTGCCTTTTTAGTGTAAGATATTAGGTTTTCTGGGGGGTTAAGAATGAGTTCAGGTTTGGGGAATTATTCAGTGACCAGTGAGTGGTACAGCCAAAAAACTCCAGGGGCCTGCAGAATCTGGAAATTCTAAGGTAATAGTTCTGTGGCCTGAAGTGTCTATTTACAGCATTTAAGGGGGGATGAAGCCTTGGTGTCTAATGCCTAGCTGACCTAGCATCTCTCAAGGAAGCCCTGGGCTTGGTGAGGAGCTGGTATCCCCTCTGGCCTGTGTAGCCTGTCATGTCAGAGCATTCTAAGTCAGTCAGAGGACAAGGCTGCTGCTGAGATGTGGTGGAGCCTGTGAATCTAGAATTTTCTGTGTATACCTCCAGTTCACTCAGCATCTCTTAGAATGTAACAGTAAACTTTAATGATTCTTTACAATGAAGGACAGAAAAACAAATTTAGGTTGCATCTGTTTTCTGAGTGAGGTGTTAGACTGCACCTTTTCTCTCTTTTTAAGGAGAAAATGGTTCCCTCTATTTGGTCATCCCTCTTAGGCAGTGGTTCCTTTGAACACTCAGGTTCCACCAGTCCCTGGAGTCTCTTCTGTAGTCTGTTACAGTCTTACAGGTACTGTCTTTGGAGACTGGGACCCTTGGTCATTGTGGGCAAAGGTGGGGCTTGTGTCTTCCTGCGAGAAGGCTGTCATATGTCCCCAAAATATCTTCAGGGGTGACCATTTTATATCAGTTGAGATGACCAGCTTTGATCTCAAACCCATTCTGATGTTCTGATCCCACTGTTGTATGTAGCACCACTTTTCTTTTTATTACTATTATTTCTAATGCCAAGTAGGTAGACAGGGGCAGCACTGGGGACTCTACTACTTTTTAAAGTCACCCTCCACTGCCCTCGTCTTTGTAAGTGATAGGCTAAGCGATAGGACAGTACCCTACGCTCTTATAACTGTAAAATGGGGATAATGGACTTCATACTCCTTATAAATAATAGGCCGGTCCCCTACGCTGTCTTATGACTCTGTAAAATGGGGATCAGGGACTTCATGCCCCCCAGGGCCTGTGAGGACCAGCTAATGAGGGCAGAGAGTGGGAAAACGGAAAGTCTGAAACAATGATCTGTCATTCCATGCAGCTTGCAAAGAGGATACAACGTAAAGCTCAGCTGGGTCTTTGGAGCAGGTCTGCAAAAAGCTTTGAAGAAGGAAAAGTGCCGCGGAGATGCTAAGTAGCGGCCAAGAGACCAGGCCCGCTGCCAGGGGGGGGTCAGGCCTGGGCCGAGGCGGCCGCGGTCTCGGGCTCAGGCCAATTTTGCAGCCGCGAGTAAAGTTCACGCTGCCCGCGGCGCGGAGGGGACCGACCTGGATAGGGAGGCCAGGAGGGAGGCGGCGCGCAGGCTCCGGAGAGGCGCGAGCTCCGGGCCGGGTTTTCCCCGAAGCCTTCGGCGGCGGCGCTGCCGAGCGAGAGCGGCAGAGCGCCTGCCGCCGCCGCCGCCGCCGCCGCGGCTGGTTCTCTCCCCTCCTCCTTTGTGAGGGGAAGGGAGCGAGTCCATTCCACGGCCTGCGCCCCGCTCCGCGCTCCGTTCCGGGTTTGCCAGGCGGCCGCGACGGCTCTGGGTAAAATGGCAGTGCTGAGCCTCGTGTCGGAGTGAGGGGGACTCGGAGGAGAGTGGGGCGCTCTAGCCGCTCAGTCCAGCCGCCCGCCCGCTCGCCCGCCCGCCGCCGCGCAGTAGCCTCGGCCCGGCGCCGCGGCCGGGGAGGGGAGGCAGGGCGCCCGGCCCGGCCCACGCTCCGACTCTGCCTGCCGGCGCCCGGGCTGCTGCCGCGCGCCCTCCAGCCCGCCCGTCCCGGGTCCCCCTCCCCCCGCTCCCTCCCTCCCCGCCCCCTCCCCCTCGCCTCCCTCCCTCCCCTCCCTCCCTCCCTCCCTCCTTTCTCCGGCAGCAGAAAGCGGAGAGTCACAGCGGGGCCAGGCCCTGGGGAGCGGAGCCTCCACCGCCCCCCTCATTCCCAGGCAAGGGCTTGGGGGGGAATGAGCCGGGAGAGCCGGGTCCCGAGCTTACAGAGCCGGGAGCAGCTGAGCCGCCGGCGCCTCGGCCGCCGCCGCCGCCTCCTCCTCCTCCGCCGCCGCCGCCAGCCCGGAGCCTGAGCCGGCGGGGCGGGGGGGAGAGGAGCGAGCGAGCGAGCGAGCGCAGCGCAAAAGCCGCGGAGCCCCGCGAGGCCCGCCCGGGCGGGTGGGGAGGGAAGCCCGAGGGGACTCGGCCCCGGGGCGGGGTGGGGTGGGAGGGGGGTGAGAGAAGACGAAGACAGGGCCGGGTCTCTCCGCGGACGAGACAGCGGGGATCATGGCCGCGCAGGTCGCCCCCGCCGCCGCCAGCAGCCTGGGCAACCCGCCGCCGCCGCCGCCCTCGGAGCTGAAGAAAGCGGAGCAGCAGCAGCAGCAGCAGCGGGAGGAGGCGGGGGGCGAGGCGGCGGCGGCGGTCGCGGCGGAGCGCGGGGAAATGAAGGCAGCCGCCGGGCAGGAAAGCGAGGGCCCCGCCGTGGGGCCGCCGCAGCCACTGGGAAAGGAGCTGCAGGACGGGGCCGAGAGCAATGGGGGTGGCGGCGGCGGCGGAGCCGGCGGGCCCGGCGCGGAGCCGGACCTGAAGAACTCGAACGGGAACGCGGGCCCTAGGCCCGCCCTGAACAATAACCTCACGGAGCCGCCCGGCGGCGGTGGCGGCGGCAGCAGCGACGGGGTGGGGGCGCCTCCTCACTCAGCCGCGGCCGCCTTGCCGCCCCCAGCCTACGGCTTCGGGCAACCCTACGGCCGGAGCCCGTCTGCCGTCGCCGCCGCCGCGGCCGCCGTCTTCCACCAACAACATGGCGGACAACAAAGCCCTGGCCTGGCAGCGCTGCAGAGCGGCGGCGGCGGCGGGGGCCTGGAGCCCTACGCGGGGCCCCAGCAGAACTCGCACGACCACGGCTTCCCCAACCACCAGTACAACTCCTACTACCCCAACCGCAGCGCCTACCCCCCGCCCCCCCAGGCCTACGCGCTGAGCTCCCCGAGAGGTGGCACTCCGGGCTCCGGCGCGGCGGCGGCGGCCGCCGGCTCCAAGCCGCCTCCCTCTTCCAGCGCCTCCGCCTCCTCGTCGTCTTCGTCCTTCGCTCAGCAGCGCTTCGGGGCCATGGGGGGAGGCGGCCCCTCAGCGGCCGCAGGGGGAACCCCCCAGCCCACCGCCACCCCCACCCTCAACCAACTGCTCACGTCGCCCAGCTCGGCCCGTGGCTACCAGGGCTACCCCGGGGGCGACTACGGCGGCGGGCCCCAGGACGGGGGCGCCGGCAAGGGCCCGGCGGACATGGCCTCACAGTGCTGGGGGGCTGCTGCTGCTGCGGCGGCGGCGGCCGCGGCCGCCTCGGGAGGGGCCCAACAAAGGAGCCACCACGCGCCCATGAGCCCTGGGAGCAGCGGCGGCGGGGGGCAGCTCGCCCGGACCCCGCAGGTAACACGGCTGAGTGGGGTGGGGGGGCCTGTGGCGATTGGGGTGGGGGGTCCTGGGAGTGGGTGGCGGCGGCGGGGAGCGGGCCACGGCCGTGGGCTACCCCCAGTCTGGGGCCCCCACTGCTGGGGAGCTGCCATTGTCTCGCTCTTTCTCTCTTAAAATGGCTGCCCGTCTGCCTTCCTCTCTTTCCCTCCTTCAGCCTTTGTGTGGGGCTTTCCTTGAGGTGTCTGCTCCCCTCCTCCTCCCCCCCGGGTCCCTTCCAGCTCCGGGGGGTCTTCAGAGGGGTGCGGAGCCGGGTGTGCGGGAAAAGGGCCCGGCCCGGGGTGAGGGGGTGTTGGGGGCTCAGGTTAGGGGTGTAGGCAGCCCTCGGAGGTCGGGAGTTGAGTGAACAGTTCTCTGCTCACCTGCCGCTCCTCTCTGCCCTCCCTACCTTCCTCTAGGCCGGTCCCCATCTGTGCTTTCAAGGAGGGGGCCCCTCGGGCTCGGGGGGACCTCGAGGGAGGGCAGGGGCCTGCTTGGGAGCAGCTAGAGGCCGGCTTCGGTTCACCCTGGGCAGCCCGGGTCGTCTCCTGTCTTAGTCTCCGTCGGCCCAGTGGCCTGGGCTTCTCCCTGGAAGTGCTGGTAAACAGCTGAGTGATTGGAGTAGTAAGTGCAGATTGCTTTGGTTTGGGATTTGAATTATGGAGGTAAAATCCTTCTGTCAAAGCCAGGAGACAGTTGGTCTTAGGTTGACATCCTATCTGTGATCTGATTGGCTCCCCATCTCCTGCTCTTGGCCATTTATAATTGCCTCTGATGTAATGGTACAACAATCCTGATGAGCTCATAAACTTTTACACTCTGCTTTTCTGCCAGTGATAACCCAAACCATCGCTGCCACTATCTGCCTTTTATTCCAGAGCTGAAATTGGCTGTGACCTTGAGGAGGGAGGTTTAAGCAGCAATACTGTATCAGCAGGAGCAGAGCCCCAGACAGGCTGCCCTTGTTACATTGTGCCCGGAACAAAAGAGGAGGCAGTGGCATTTTGCTTGTACCTTGGATTTATTTTGCTTGTTATGTTTTATGCAGCCTGAAATAGATTCTGTGTTGTCCGAACAGTAGCTGAGTTTTTCTCTACAATGGGTTTGCTGTTTGTTTTGGTTTTGTGACTTTCCTGATGGTATAAATGACTTCTTTGATGGCTCTGAAGATGCGTTTGTCTTGAGTAATTTTGACCCTGTTCGCTTTGCAGAATTGAAATTATTTTACTGAGCTTTTTATTGAGTGGCAAATGTGGGATCTTTATCAGAGGGGGTAAGAGAAAACTGAGAACTGGAGGCTTTCTGAGAGAGAATTTCACATTTAAGTGTTCTAAGGAAGGCTGGCGTCATTCTTTGTTTACATGTTGAATCTTGTTAACACTTTTCTTTTGTTAATTAAACTTTGGGAGAGCAACTCAATTTAAAGGGAAGGACATCTTTCATGATCTTGAGAGGTACCGTTTCTTAAAGGCTTGGTTTGGTGAAATTTATCATTTGTTCCTGGAATATAAAAAAACCAAGTTTTCTATTTTGTCATCGTTTTACAGCTTTGAAATACAGGTCAGTTTTTTTCTCTGCATTTTAAGTTCCATTTATTTCTGTCTTCCAAGATAATAAAAATATGACCTACAATGATACTTAAGATTTGCTTAGAAATTACAACTTTTAGGTATGTTTCTGTGCATTCTGCTTTATTTTGCTCTTCCTTCTTCATCGTGCTCTGTCTTCAATGCTTTGGTCAGGAATATTGGGTGTTCTATGGAGTCATCTTTTCAAAGCAGGGGAAAAGGCTTGATCCTTTTTCATGTCTGTCCCTCTCTCAGCAGTACCCAGTTGTACTTTTGTCCTGTGAGATTTTATTCACATTTTGTTCACTTAGGTGGCCTAATTATATATATATACCTTCCCCATTCTAGAGCTGCTTTTCCACTGTTACTTGGAGCTGGGATTTTTTTAAAGTAGTTGTGTCAGATAGCAGGTTTAGAGGTCTATGCCTTGACTCCATGTCTTCCATGATGTCCTATATCTGGGCAAGAAATAGGGAAATTTTAAATTGGATTCCTAGTGTCTGGAGGATAAATTTTGTTTTAGAACATCCTCTTGTCTCTGGGTAATTCTATAGTTTATATCTCTTTCCTCTCATTTCCCCCTTTATTTGTGGAGGAGGGGGAAAGAGGGCTGAGAAATTTACTTTTCTTAAATCATTGGAGAAAAAATTTGGGGTAAGTCAAGGCTCATTTAAAAACAAAAATTAATTTGAATTCTTTAAGTTTGGGGATATTCAGGCAAATTTTTTTTTTTTAAATAACGTTTACCGTATAGCATTTTCTGCTTTTCAGTCATTAAATATTTGAGCATTCTGTATGTACTTGGTACTATGTTCTATGCGGGGTAAAAGGTCGGAAAATAGATACAGTCCTTGTCTGTGCTGCCTTTGGGCAACTTTTCTGACTCCCTTTTAACATTACCAGGCTTAGCACCTCACACAACATAGATTCCTGTTGGATTTCAGTTCATTTGCCTATTCTCCTGAGACCCACAGCCAGGGCTGGAGAGCATTCACTCTTAGGAGAGACAGTGCAACTTCCAGTTTTGTAGGTTGCTTCAGATATGTCATCTAGATGAAGGTTGTAGGTGGATAGATTTCATACTGAATTCCTTTTTGCTACTTAAGGATAAATTTCTTGTCAGACCATGATGGCCTGTTCTTAACATTCTTAAATAATAAGATATTGCTCTGTTCTTTTCTTTCCCTCAGTCTTGAATTAACAGTTTTTTGTAGATACTTGATTAACACATCTAAGATAGTAATGCTCTCCTTTGACTCTGCCTTTTTGAAAGAAAGATTAGATAAGTGTGTGTATTGTGGCTGTGTCTTTTCACAGGAGCTGGAAAGATCCCAGCAAACAGACATTTCCTTTAAGCCTTTCCATAAGTAAAATTGTATCTCAAAGAGTTGTATCCTGCTAGTAATGAAATACTTTTCAGTCACCAATGTGACTGAACCTCACTTAAAGCTTTTTACTTGGGATGCTTTTAGCTATAGTACCTTGAGAGTAGTACCAGCTCATCAAAGTAAAAAAAAATCCAATAGAATATGTAGTCCAGGATCAAAGTGAATTTGATTGTAGAAGCTTGGTTGTTAGTTCCTGCTATGGAAATATCAAACGGTACTTCCGACTCCTGGGAAACAAACACAGGAATCCTAGGCTTATTATGGGAATGCCTACTGGCAGAAATTCTGGGCTGGCTGAAACACAGGACTCTTGGAGTTCTCTCAAGTAGGAGGGATCAGGGTAACCACATTGAGACAGCACTTTAGTTGTAAGGGCTTCATGTGTCTCTGCTCTCCACGAGAGAACTGGGGGTAATGGAGTGGGGTTGATGGTGAGAGAAGAGAGAAAGCCGTCAGGACCAAAGCTGGCTTCTTTGTTATGGGCCCTGTGGGGACTTTTTAAGGTTCCTTCCTTTGTGTGTGACACAGAGTTACCATGACAAGTGGCACCTGCTGTAACAAGATGTCCTGGATTGCATTAAACATTCATATGTTAGATTGACTCCTGTAGTGTGTGACGTCTCTAGCAAGCCTTTTACAAAGTTAGTGAACCTTTTTTGAAATGTGGAAATCAGCTAACAAAGTAATGGTCAGGGGCTTTTCCCATCCCCGTCCCTCAAAAGGTGGTATTGATTGGCTACAAATCCCAAAATTCTAGAGAAGGATCTGAAGCATGCAAATATGGTATTCAGAATAAATTGGCACTGAACAGTTCTTTGCTGCCTGTGAGCTGGAGTGATACCTTGATCTCTGATATGGAGTCCTAGATTCCCTTTGCTTTTCTCTTGAGTTTTCTCCTGGTTAGATTGGTCATTATCGTTACTGTTGTGCATCGAGTTGCGTGTGGCGCAGTAGTGAGGGGTGAGGAGCACAGGAGTTGGGAAGAGAAGCTTTGGCTCCATATGTAGCCCTGGATTAAGCTGTGTGACTTTGGACAGGGCATTTGCCTTCTCTGGTTCATTTTCTCTTCATCGGACTGCATGACCTTCTTCTCTGATGCTGTGTATCTGTCTGTGCTTCCATACCTGGCTTGTTAGGAGGGCAGCCTCTTCCTGTACCTTTTTCGATAGGGATCCAGAGACCATCTTTCTTCCCCTGGGCTCATGGAACTCGAGGCTGTTTTCTCTTGAGGATTTACAGAATCAGGCTCTAAATAGTTGGGTACCACTGTGTCTGTGGCCCTTCGCAGAATCCTACCAGACTCCTTTGCTTTGAGACTGTTAATCTGTTTGTCATTAGTCATTCCACCTGGCTTGTGGTATTAAAACACTAAGTAGTAATTGAAAAAATTAGGCAGACTTCATTAAAGCAAGACTTGAAAAATAGTTCCTTCAAAATCTCCACAAGACGATTTTGGAGGTAGATTAGGAATGGAGTGAGGAGTGGATGTTCATAAATTGAATGTTAACACCGTATCTTTTCTGGGGCAGGATAGGAAGGTGGGGAGAGGCAGCATTAAGCTCTCCAGCTTCTTCTGGTGTTTGGGCAGGTCTAGGTCTGGTTTGGGCAGTTGGTTGTAATCTGAGTGCCTGAACTTGCCCTGTAAGTTTTGCTGAGAGAGGAGTAAAAGTTCCTGAGACTGGAACAGGAACAGGAAAAGCTTAAGTGTTTCAGGGTCAGCTTTGTAGGTGTACTGCTTTCTCATAGCCCTGGTTTTGCTGTTGTCGTTGTTGTTTTTAAACCAGGTGGTGTGGTTTGCAATTGGTCCTGGAAATGCTGTTCTCTCAGGTGTTCTCCAGTGCCCCTGAATTTCCGGTCTTTCTCCTCTTGGTTTAGCAGTTAAAAAGTGTAATTTAGGCATCTTAGAGGGGTGCTAGAAGGAAGCTTCCCTTTATGAATGAGGGAAAGGTGTTTGATAATTCTCTGCTTGACACAGCAGCTTCTTCTCTCGGAAGGAACCAAATGTTTCAGAGCTTTGTGTAAATACTTGCTGAGCTGTCAATATGTACCCAGGAGGTTTCTGTAGTAAGATGTAAACGGCTCTATAGAATGTTTGACAGGCAAATTAATAAACAGTTTTCAAGCAAAGATAATGCTAGTTTCTTTTCACGTGGTGGAATAAAATAACATTGAAGAAAAAGACCTGGGGATAGAGAAGAGAGAGTGATGTGGGGGTGGAGGTGAGGGCAGGGAGCATGGAGATAAGAGATGATCTAAAAGAGTTTGAAGTGAAAAGATGATGCCGTGGAAGAGAAGCCTCCTGGCTCCGTGCTAAGTTCAGGACACGTGGAGCCCTGTTTAAAATCGATTGCAGTTCAGAGTGAAAATAAACAGAAGTTTGGAAAGAAGGACCTAAGTTTCAGTCAGTGAATTAAGTGTGCTTCTTAAACTTTGTTTATGAGACTGTGAGTTTTAAATTTAAAGCCTTGTTCTTTCAGAAAGGTTTTGTAGTTTGGTGAGATGTTTTTAGGGCTGGGGTTTGCATTTTTAGAATACTATAAAGAGAAAAAAAGATACTACAACTTAGGTGTTGTCTGTCCCAAGCCTCTGTTGTGCTTTGGCTCTCAGGATTATAAGCCCACTCCAAGGGCTGTGTTTATTTATGTAGTTTTTACTGGACTCCTATGCATCACTTATTTATATATGAAAATTAATGCCCCAGGTTTCAGTACAGTGTTTGGGGACTCAACAAATCTTGCCTGAAGGGTTATGTGGGTAGATTCAATTTTTGTTTTTAAAATTGCCATTTTAGGATTAAACACGTTTCTGGGTTGTTTTAGTGAAACATCCTTTTTATGGAGGAGGAAGTATTTTAGAATTGTTTGAACTGTCTTCTGATCGTAATCTCCCTTGGTGGTCTTGTGAGATGACTGGATTTACTTTCTCAAAGTCCCTTTTCAAACGTAATCCACTGGCTCTGACACCAGTTTTCTTCTCAAGAAGTGTTTTTTAGACCAGATTCCTGGAAGTGCCTTTTTGACCCAACATAGTATCGATAGTAGGGAGTATGAATGTAATTAAGGCTCTGACCATAATTTTTAGTTAGGTTCAGCTCACTTACCAAAGACTATCAGCTTGTTTTAAAACAAGATACAAAAACTTGGGTTGACACTGACATTGGTTATCCAGGCCTTTCCCAGTATGGTGGTAGGGAGGGTCTTAGAACTTCAGGTTTGTTGCTAAGAGCCTGATTTCTAGCTCAGGGAGGTCTGGAGTTTCAGATGAGAGTGGGAAGTAGCTCTGTCTGAACATATCTACTAGATACTAGGGAGGGACTTGAGAGATAGAGGCAATATCTGCTTCAGAGGAATTTAGTTTTCTTGGGAAGCATGCTTATGTGCACACATTTGGAAAACTTGCAGAGCAAGGTTTTATAAATGGATATAGACCAAACTAAGTGTATGGCCTGAAGGAATCTGGGAATAAGGAGCAATGAGATTTGGGCAGGGTAAACCTGGGACAGCTTTTCAGAGGCAGTGATTTATGAAGTTAAATGTCCAAAAAAGGGAAAGTTAAATTACTAATTTGCTTTTTCATAGTGCTACTCTGAGTTTCACGGGCTTTACAGAATCCAAATTACACATCCATCCCCAGACCTGTAGTTGTCTCATTCTGGTGACTTTGGGGATTTGGACTGTAACCAATTCCATGAAAGAGAGTGGTTTCAGGGTCTTAGTGGTTCCTGTGGTTACATGGGGCCTTTAGTACAACCTGCCAAGTTCTTGGCCAGTTCAGGGCCTCTTTTGTAGTAATTTTGGGTTTGGAAGGTTGTGTCACCTTCAGAGTTGTGTGCCCTGGATGCTTCAGTGTCCGTGGTTCAACTTTGGTTAGAGAACCTGAGTTTTTTCTTTTTTGGCAGAGGTAATTGACCTTTCTTAAAACAGGAGCCATGAGGTACCTGTCCAGATCTTAGACTGCTGCTGTTTTTGAAGATTTGGGAGCCATGCTCAAGCTGAGTTGCTTGGATCAGACCTTATATTGAGGGTTGTTGGACGGGTAAACCTGCATATACGCAGTTTGCCCATCTGTTCACAGAAATGGCCTTCAATATTGTTTTTGACTAGGTTGGCTATGGCCAAGAAGCTCCTAAATGCTGCAAACACATGCTTATTCCTTATAGGAGCCTCTTTAATGTAGTAATTTTGGTTTCTCTTTACCTGCTGGTCCATGTGTGATTGGATCACAAGCAATTTTTGGCACTTCTCAAAGGGCTCTAAGTAGATGCTTAACAGCTAAAGGTGCATGGAGGATCCAGTGCCAGGTTACTACAGGGCTTCCACCTGGAGGAGGAGGGTGGGTTATGCTGTTCCCATGTAAAGTTGTATGGAGTCTTGAATACAGATTCTAGTTTGGAAATATCTCTTTCACCACCTTTTCCTGGCCGTTCTGGCATTTTGCAAAAATGAGTTTCCAGCAACTTGGAAATGGGCACAGTGGTTCAGCAGCAAGTTTGTAGGGGCTGAGATGAACTTCTCAGTCAATCTAGGTTTTAGAAGAATCCAAGTTAGGGTGAATATTGGCTTAACTGTCCTGAGTATTCTTCCTTGAACTCACTCTTCCCCCTGTTTAAATGGATGGCATTAGTGAATTTGAAGGGACATCTGAGTGAACTTTTGTTTATTTTTGTTAGTCATTTGTGCATACTAGAAGATGGTCTTGGGACAGGTTGAATCTTTATTTCCCAGTGGCGTCTGCATTTTCTAAGGGTGGACTGCAGTGGGAGGAAGTCTGATGCCAAGAATGCATTCCAACATGCAGCCAAGTAGGAAATTTGATCCCTGAAATGTTGACTTAGTGTTGGTTATGGTACATATTAGAAATCACTCAGTAATCCAGGACAGATTTTTGTCGCCCTCCAGGAAGTTAATGTTGATATGAAATACTAAGGGGCTTTTGGGCACTGGGCTATGTGCTCTTCAGGCCCAGAGTTGCTGCTTGAATATGAAGAGGAAATGTGCCATGTGCTTCCCCCTTGCCTTTTTTGCATTTGGGCTTCCTTATGGCTTCATTGCTTCTGGGTTCCCAAGTCTGCAGTGTTAGATATTAGACTTCCTCTTCCCTTGGCACTGGCGCATTCATGATTTTTTTGTGGCTCTTCACCAGCAGCCAAGAATTTTGTATGCGTTTCCCTCTTAAACTTGTTAGCTTTCAGCTTGCTTGTTTATAGACATCTCTGTTAAAAGGAACTCCCCCTTCAAGATCTAGCAGCAGCATGACAGCAGCAGGGGAGATGAGGGACTGGTGTGATGTCAGTCGTTTGAAAACCCATTTGCTGTGTGCTTAGTGTTTTTTATTTTGCCTCCTGTTTTCCTTGAGGTCACAACTTGCATGAGTGCATCTGGATCCAGCTGTTTATTCTCAACTGACTGGTGCCTGGTGTACTTTGACTTTAAGAAGAGTGTGAGTTCAGCCACGTGGTAGAGGATTAAAGGCTACCTCGTGCTGGGTGCTTCCTTTTAGAGGAAACAGATATGTCTTTGGGCTCTTCTTGCCCAGTGATTTCCCCTGTCTCTTGGGTAGACCTTATTACTGCTTTCTGCTGTTCTTAAAGAAGTCACCTGAGCAGAAATGCTGGAAATAGGTTACTGTTTGTTACTGCATCTTCTCTGGTGAATACAGATGGCATTCTCTCTTGCATTTTGGACAAGATTCTGTTCTGGCCACAAAGTGATGGAGTTTCATGAGCATTAGCCTGCCTTTTGTTTCTAGACTTCTAACTTTTTTACTTGTTTAGGAGTCTGGGCTGCCAAAGTTATAAAAGATTTGGGGATCACTTCAGTAGTTAATGTGTCCACAATTTTGTCCTGGGCCAGGGATAGACCAGGGACCTCACTGAGTTCCGTGTTTTCTACTGATGGCATGTCAGAGGTGACTATTACTGACAACTGCCATGTCTTTGAGTACTTACTGTGTGCCAAGCACTATGCTTGTGTGTCTCCATGAATTTCTTCATTTAATCTTCAAAACCCTGAAAGGCGGGTTCTACTGTTACTCCTCCCACTTTACAGACGAGAAAGTAGAGTAAGAATGAGAAATTTGCCCTAGGGCAAAAAAAACTAGTAAAAGGTAGAGTTCAGATTTGAATCTAGGTTTGTCTGATTCTCCAGAACTATGTAACATTATAAAATACTAAGTTTGCTTATCCAAAATAAATTATTCAAGCACTGGAGCTTGTTGGGACATTATTTTTGCAATAGTCTAGAACTCTTACATGGGGTGAAAGACTGAAAAGCCTTTAGTTACAGTTGACATTATGCCAAGATTTCTGTCCCATCCATCTCTTCCATTTAGATTTTTATTTAGGTTTCTGATGAATGGCTGTATGATACCAGTGGTAAGAATTGGCAGCATTTGGTCCTGAGGCCCTGTTCTCTTTGACAGTGGGGGTGGAGGTAGGATTCAGACTCAAAGATAGAAACCTTCACTTTGATCTAAGTGAATATAACTTGCATTATGAAAATGTTTGCCGAGTGATTTTACTTTCTAGAACTTGGGGCACTCACTGGAGAGATGAGGATTTTTGTCTTAATTTTCCACTTCAAGAGAGTGAACACATAAAGGTTAAGTGCCTCGCGGTTTCATGTTAGAGTCAGTTCTGAAATTGAGGTTTAAAGTTCCCTTAGGCTGTGTGACTTTATGCAGGTCACTTAACTTCTCTGAATCTGTATCCTCAACTGTGTAAGGAGGAAAACTACCTGCCTTGCAACTGTAGTCAATGTTAAATAACATATATGAAAGTATTATTATTATTTTTTTTGAAAGTATTATTTTTTATCAACTGAAATTTGAACACAACTCCTAGTTGGTAGAGGCCTCTGCTTGAGAAGGGGATAGAATTGAGTGCTTAAACACAGCATTGGTCTTTGCTAAATTAAAAGCTGCCCTGTAGTATTTAGCTACATCTGAGTTGTATTAATGCTAAAACAACAAAACCCCAACAAGTTTTGTTAAGCATCTGTTCTAGTTTGATAGGTACATTAGTACAGTGGTTCTCAGTGTCATCCCTAACCGTCCGTCATCACCCAGCACTACCTGGGTCCTGTTTCGAAGTGCAAAGACTCATCCAGACCTGCTGAATCTGAAGCTGTGACAGTGTGTTTCAGTGAGACCTCCAGGCCACTGTAGTGCATACTCAAGCTTGAGAACTGGATTTATGCTCATCTAGGCTACAGAGTATATCTGAATTACCTGAGGGGCTTCTTCCAAATTGTACCAAAGGCTAAAATGTTTCAGATGTATCTGCCCCTCACATTGTGTTCAAAGTGTGTTATTAGTTAGAGAAAAGTTTAAAAGTGCTTGGAGTTGGGGGAGAAAAAAGGAAATACTTTTTTTTTTTTTTTTTAAGAAAATACTTTTGATGCACATAGTATATTTTCTACTATGCAGTAAGGACACACTCTGTTTATAGGACCTAGGGACTCCCTGCCTTCCATTTCTTTCTCTTCTAGCTCTTTGGTGGCATAGCGTGAGGATAATCTGAACCTGTGGTCTGGTTGGTTGATGAAGGTGGAAAAGCTCATTTTAGGATGGTGACCTATGGTGGTCTCCAAGTATGACCAGTTAAGAAAACTGATTCTTGAAAACGCTGCTCAGAGGCTAGTATGGGAGCCTTAATTAAATGCTACGATAACCTTTCAGCTTGTTGATGGCCAGCCGATCTGAGAATCTGGTGGTCCCTGAGTAGATCATTCTTAATAACTTCCCTCTATCTCTCATTCCGGCCCCTTGTCCCAGTGGCCATCTTGAGTTTTGTTGTTTTTCCTTTCCTTGTGTCACTTGTTGTCAAGTCCTAGTAAATAAACCCTCTAAGAAGACTCCTGACAAGTTACCAAGTGGATGAGGTCTCTTTGAGTAATGGACATTTGAGCCACGACCTGTCCCTCGTTGTATGTCTTAAGGATTGTGCTTGGCACAGAAATGGTCAGATAATAAACATTAATAATGGAAAGACCAAGTGGAGAACCAGTGTTTAGTTCATGTGGGCTTTCTGAAAACCCTATGTGGTTTCTGAATCCTTCCCATTAAAAATAAGTTTCCTGTACCAGACCACTTTTCCCTCCTGCCTGAGTAGGGAAACTGTGATCGCTGTGACCCGGCTGCGATGAAGGCAGAGGCTTCCAGGAGGCAGTATGTTGACAGTTTGATCTGTGAGTTGGTATTTGTATGTACAGATGAATACTCTGGCAGGGAGTCATGTGCTCCGTGTGTGTTTCTGTGTTCTAGACTCACTGTATCATCCCTCTGCCATTTAGCTTTATTTTCTCTCTGTTCTTGCTTTCTTGCTTTTTCATTCTCTCCTTTGGTGTCTGACTCTGTTAGTAGAATGCAGAGCACATTGGGAGACATCAGTAACTTTAACACATCAGAGCTGGTAAAACGTCTTACAAGAACTGGAGAGGCAATTTGTACCACTTTCAGGACAACATCGTTTCAGTGAAGATTCCTGGTGTCTGCTCGCCTCTGTTGGAATGGCCTGGCTAACTGGAGGCAGGACGTGCCTTTGTCTAATTAACTAATAAACCAGAGTTCCCTAGGTGATCTCTGCCTGTTCTCCTTTCCCACTTTATTTCCTTTGGTCTAGGGATTGTTTCTCAGCCCTCAGTCTGTTTTGGGGGTTCTGTTGGTCTAGGACAGATTTGTAACATTCTTGTTTTTCTTTCTAGTCTGTGATTTCGATCTTCTGCTTTCCCAGTGCAGCTTTGAATTGGCTTCTTTAAAACCCCTACATAAAACCTCAAGTGACCAATATGTGGTCTCATTATGGTATTTTGGGTTAAAATAAAATGAGATTGAGATAGCTGTGTTCACCCACCCAGACATATTTACCAAAGGGAAATTCTGTGTGCCTTGAATAAGACAGTCTCAAAAGAGTCTGTGAGCCAAAACAGACTTGGGGGTGGGGGTATAGATAAATATTAGCTAGATTTCCATAGCTTAGCATGCCAAGTAGCCATCCCAATTTGATTATACTGGCCAGAGATAGCAAGAAAGACAGCTGGTATCTTTGGTCTGTTCTCATGTATTTCTGGTATAAATGATGAAGCTAGGCTCTTTACACATTTGTGTGGACAGTGGTATAGAGGAGGTTGGTACCCAGGTACTTTGGGAGCTCTGAAGAGAGAATTGGAGAATCTATAGGAAGGACTCTGGTTTTTCATTTGGGGAACTAATGACCTTTAAAAAGCCTGATTTGGAAGCATCTCAGAGTATTCTTGCCTGGAGAATCCCAGGGACTGGGGAGCCTCGTGGGCTGCAGTCCAAGGGGTCGATGAGAGTCGGACATGACCAAGTGACTTCCTACTTTCACTTTCCACTTTTCATGCATTGGAGAAGGAAATGGCAACCCACTCCAGCGTTCTTGCCTGGAGAATCCCAGGGACGGGGGAGCCTGGTGGGCTGCCGTCTATGGGGTCGCACAGAGTCGGACACGACTGAAGCGACTTAGCAGCAGCAGCAGCAGCAGGGAATGAAATGGCTGGATGGCATCACCGATGTAATGGACATGAACTTGGGCAAACTTCGGGAGATGGTGAGGGACAGGGAGGCCTGGCGTGCTGCAGTCCATGGGGTCGCAGAGAGTCAGACACGACTGGGTGACTGAACAACAGCATAATCTTAGTAAGGTTGGCTGTTCCCTCAGCCAGTCTTTAATTTATTTTATTGTACCTGTTGTAGTCCCAGTGGACGTAGGGGGACCAAGGGAAAGGCTGGCATTTTTGGAGAGTGGTCCAAGGCAGCCCTAGGAATTAATAAAATAGTGATATGGCTGCCTTTTCTCAGTATCTTTATCAAAAACATAGTACTTGGTTGGATTGATGACAGTCAAAGCATGATGACATACAGAATCCCCTGCTGCATGTAAGTCATGTTCCTACAGCCAAGTGATGTATCACAGATATCTTTTTTAGTAAAGAAGAAAAAACTGGCAGAATGTAGAACTGTGTACTCAGAGAAGTTTAGGATCTTTTTATATAACCCATGCCAGATCAGTCCAACTTTGGAGATAAAAGGAATAGAGGGTAGGGAGGGGGCAAGAGAGCTTTTTAAAAGAGAAGGCAAGAAGGCCTTAATGTTTTTTGGTTAAGAACAGTTTTTGCCTTTTTTTCTTTGTTTCTGAGCAGTTACCCGCAGAGCAATTTAATACATGGAAGAAAGAGTAGTATTTTAGAAACCAGGTCAAAAGAACTAGGTGTGATTTAGAAGTGTTGTCCTTACTGAAAAGTTGATAGGTACTCTCCTGGGTAAAGCTCCGTTTGTAAGGTTATGTGACCCTTGTCTCTCCAGGTATCCCTTAAGTGTACCGTATCAATTCATGATGAATGACAAATAGGTAGGGAAGAAAATGTCTTAAAAAACTGCCCCTCTTGTTTGGGCTTGTGGTCCATCCACACTAAGGTCCTTTCCTGAGTAGAAGTACCAAATGATGGCTTGCAGGAGGAAATATATTTTTTCTGATGTCAACTCATAACACTTAGTGTGGGTAGCAAAATCTGTACATTAAGTTTTTAATTATTAAGCATGTACTGGGGATACAGTATTACCACTCTGTCTTCCTTGTATATCATCAAGATTTCTTAGGCTTTGATCATGCTTCATTTCTCAAGAATTTTCAGGATAAGAACTTTTTTTTTAGCTGATTTAATTGTCCAGTCCTGTTACTGAAATTGTCTCATTTAAAGCATACAATAGTTGGGACTTGCCAGTGTAAGAAGTCTTGTGGCAAAACTTTTTTTGAAAAACCTGTATCTACCTGCCATTCAGCACTTGCTTACAGTAATGCAGCAAATATTTAATGAGCTTCTACAGTGCATCAGGCACCAGGATTCTAATGCCATGGAGTACTTTCTAGTAGGGAAAGATGTATATATATAAATAACCACAAATAACTGTATAATTGTGATTAACACACTGGGAAAGTACCACCTTCAATAAATTATCTTCCAACTATTTCATAAAGTAAATATTTAATTTATGATTATCTTGGCTAGTGGGTGACTTTGTACTTGGGATGAGTACCAGTCAGTTCTGATTCCCTTTCCCTCCATTGCTCCCGAGTCAAGCGTTACAGGAAATTCTCTGTCTCAGGTTCAGCTTGTAATGGGCCGGAGTCCATTGTTTCTGAGGCTCTTCTTTGTGTGGCAGTGCATTGCAGGACAGTTGGCATCCTGCTCCCCAGGTAACAAACGCCAGTAATGCCACAGAACTGCTGTGATAACCAAAGAGGCACTTTCATACATTTGTTTCCAAACGCTGCTCAGGGGCTCGTGTTGTCCTGGTTGAAAACTGTTGGACTTTACTGTCAGGATTCTTGGAAGGAGCTATTGAGAAATTCCTTTGGAAGAACACACTGAAAGTAGGTGGAGCTTGAGAATTGGACTGGTCAACGCTTTTGGTGTCTGGCTTGTGTGCTTTTGTTTTTTAAGTAGGTATTTTGAAACCACTTTCAGCTCCATTCTGCTTTTTCTCCTGTTGAGGGTGTAGAGAAGGAAGTAATTTGTTAACTTCTAGTTGACCACTTTGGGTTTCTGGTCTTGAGTGTGTGGGACTGGACCTTAACTATTCTGGTTTCTAAGCTTTATTGCTAGAAATTTGGGATTTGTGTAGATGATAATAGCTAAAGTTAAGTTTTGGAGGATACAGCTATCATTTAAACACAGATACATGCTTTATATTCTAGCCTTGTAGCTTATATATTCTAGTCTAGGGTATAGACATTAAACAAGATAAATAAGTAAACTTTAGCATATAGTATGCTTAGTGATATGTGCTCAGAAGCAAAGTTAATCAGGGGTCAGCTGCGAGAAGTGTGCTGGATTGAAATTTTAAATAGGTGCACCAGGGGAGGTCAGTTTGAAGTGATATTTTACGTGAGAGAGCTGTGCTAATACCTGGAAGGAGAAAGAGTATTCCAAGTGGAGAGATGAGTGAGTACAAAGACTCTGAGGCTGGAGCATGTCCAGGTGGTTTAAAGAACAGTGTCTTGTGTTGTTTTGTTTTAATAACTTATTTCATTCAACCCTGAGGGTGCTATTACTGTCATCTCTATTCTGTTGATATAGAAACTGAAGGACAGAGACGTTGGAGGCAGAGCTCTTAGGATTGACCTAATGTTTAGCCAAAGCATTTCCTCTCAACATGAATGCTGGTAGGAATTGCCAGACCTACAGAATCCCACTTTCTCTTTCACAGTCTCCTTTCTTTTCCTCTTAAAGTGGGTAAGTGTGTTTTACATACAGGTGTCTTATGTTCCTTCCCAGAGCTTATGTTCTACTCTAGGGTATAGACAGTGAACAAGATAAATAAGTAAAGCTTGTAGTAATTGTTAGTAATAGGTGCTTAGGTGGACAAGACAGTCAGGGATTGAGTATTAACAATTTGGGGAAATCTTAGCTTTGAGAGTGCTGCTTACTTGGGAATCTGAGTTCCATTCCTGGTTTTGCTCGATTGGCCGGGCACTGCCCTCTTCAGACCATTGTTTGGCTAAGGAAAACCGAACGTGCATCTGAGTTCTCGAGGTGCTCTGCGCTGGAGATGGAGGCAATTTGGAAGGAGGCCATGGAGCCCAAATGCTTCCAGACTGGACCGGAGAATCGCCTGAAGAGATTCCTGGCCCCATCCCAGAGCTGCTGATTCAGAATCTGGAGGGCAGGATTCTAGTATGCAGCTGGGGAGGTTAAGGTGCGACCTGGCTAGCACCTGCCCCTCTCTCCCAGCTGGTCAGAGAGCTGGGGTGGAAACCCAGGCGTTCTCTGTCTGGTGTACTCTTCTCACCACGTTGTACTGCTGCCTCACTCTTCAGATTAAAAAGTTGTAAAGAAGGGGATGTTTAATTTTATCAAATGGCATTTCATTTTTGTTTAGTTACTGTCTTGGGGCCTTGTGTGCCTACATGCTCAGTCGTGTCTGACTCTTTGTGACTCTATGGATTGTAGCCCACCAGGCTGTTCTCTCCATGGGATTTTCCAGGCGACGACACTGGAGGGGGTTGCTATTCCTCCCGGGGATCTTCCCAACCCAACCCAGGGATCAGACGTGTAACTCCTGTGTCTCTTGCATTGGAGGTGGATTCTTTACCACTGAGCCGTCAGGGAAGTCTTGTCTTGGGGCCTCACTGTTTTATATATTTTATCCCTGTTTTAATAGTACCTTTCTCAAGAGGGTGTGTGTCTTTCTTAGAGGTTTTTGTAATTCATTGGAAATTGGGAGAATTTGGTTTGCTAAGTTTGGTGTTTCAAAAAAGTGATCATTTTTGGAAGACCACTTTACTTTCTCTGTGAAAGGTGGCTAATGAAAGTGCTCTGAATGAGAAGAACTTTATCATTTGTTGGGGAATTTATTACTTTGATGCTCTAGCTGCTTTATTTGAAGACCCTTTCAGGAACCAACGAAGAAATAAAGATTTATCAGCCACCTGGTTGTGGTTTTTCTGTCATATGCCTCTTTTGGATGGACAGCTGTGAGGTGGTTATTACAGTTGGCTCTCATGATCTGAAGATTCAATGACTTTCCCGCTCTGGTCTCTCTTTTCTGCCTTGAGTGAGGTTGTTTCTTTTAATCCCCTGATCTTCTGGTTTGGAAGGATGGAGCACAACAGCCTAAATACCTCTGAGCCTGGACAAGCCAAGCCTCGTGTGACTTTCGAGACAGTGTGGGTTGGAAGGTCGCTGAGTCTGTCGTCTGGTTGCAGCCCCTCCTAGGGGTTCCTTGAGGTTGATGCTTCAGGTGATGTCTTTGAAATGCGCTCTTACTTAAGGCTGCAAAGAGGAATGTGCCCTCATCTTCAGGAATCACTTCCGGTAAACAGAATGGGGGTAGGTAGAACTTTTCATTGACTTTGGATTTTTTATTTATATTGTGAACATGTACAGAACTTTGAAAGAATTTTTTTTTTTAAACTGTCTCTTTGGAGTGGTAGTTGTAAACTAGTGGTTGGTAATTCCTCTCACACCACAGGCGTATGACCAGTTTGTTGAGAACTTGAATGAACTAGAACTAAACTGAAAGAATTTTCACTCTCTTGTGAAGTAGAAAAATGGGGTGTGATTCTCAGGTTATGAATGATAAGACATATAGGCTAAGTGGGTTGATTTCCTGGGTTAGGTATGGGTAGATTTGATGAGAGATTTTTATTATCAATTTAGATTCAGGAAATCATCAGTGAATGCTGCTGGTGAGACCAGATAGGAAGTAAAGAATCTCTTACTGCCCTGGGTCACATTATCGGTGGGGAAATGACTGCTTAACTGCAAGACAAAACGAAAAGGAAGGAATCTCATTGTTGGAGGCAGGATCTGGGATAGAACTAAATAAGCAGGTTTCTGGGCAGTTTCTCCGTGATTGGGGTTGGGCTCCTAGACCAGTCTTCAAAGCCTTGAAGTGTGCTGGAGGAGTGAGAAAAGACTGAATGAGGATACAGATGTCTGTATGGCTGGGGAGGGGAGCACAACGAGAGTGATTTATGCTGGTCAACACGTGTATCTCGGGGTGCAAAGGGTGGTTCTGTTTATGGAAGTCTGCTCAGTCCTTCCTTAGATCTGAGTGGGGCCATGTGGAGCTTGTGGGGAAGCCGAGAGACCTTAACTTTTTCTACTTGTCCCTGCCTGGAATGCTGCTCAGTAGGGGAGGGTCCCACCCGGGAACTGGATCAACAGCTGCGGCCCGTCCCTATAATCACAGGAAGCTGAGGCCGGGTGCCTTTGTATGGGAGCTCCGCAGCCAGACAATAGTTTGTGCTGGCGGGGCCATGTGGCGCGTCACGTGACCTGGGGCTGTTTTCTGCCGGGGTCCTTACCCATCTGTTCTCTCGGCTCTTTCTGGGTTATCAGGCGCCAGTCCAAGTCCTCCCAGGCAGCCAGCTTCATGGCCAGAGATTACGAGCACTAACCTTCCTGGCAGGGGCGGTATGGCTTCGCGTTTATGCAGATTAGCCATGTGTTTCTCACTTCAAGGCGTTCCACAGGAAAAGCCTTTTCCTGTGTTTGGCTCTCAGTGGGCGGTTCCCAGCTTACTGTACTGGGACTCAGCGAGCAGCAGGCGTGCACGAGAGGGATCACAGTACACTGGCCCCCTCCCATTCCACCTCCAGTGCTACGTCACCACAACACAACCGCTCGCGCGCTCATACTGTTGGTGTCATTCATTCGGTGCCAAGATTGCTTTAAAAAATTCCCTTGGCCCCAGTTCAAACAGGAGTACAGCTGGGATGTGTTAGATTTTAGGCAGTCTGCCCTCAATTTGAGATGAGTTATAAATAGCAGTGCCGACTTCCTTAACTACCGCTCTCTGAGGTAAAATGCAGGTTAATTACTGTGGGAATCAATTAGGGGGTTCTTTCGGTTAAAGAGCCAGGGATGCTTTTTTTTATTGTTATTATTAAAAGTCATACAACAGATCTGGCCAGGAATAAATTTGAAAGCACAAGGAGTAAGAAATGATATTCTAGGTTTCTGCCGGCCCCAACTAGTTGGCATTTAGGGTGACAGGTCGAGTGGCAGTCAAGACTTCTGCTTGCTGATGCACGCATTTTGTGGCAGCCCCCGGCCCATCCCTCTCTGATCACGTTCTTGCTGGTCCTTGGGTACTAAATCTGGCTCCTTTGGTTTGCTGCCTGGTCACTTCCTTTCTGCATCTTCGGATTGGGACTGAAACCTGGAGCTTTTCTGAGTAGAGCTTTTATTTCAAGAAAATTAAGAAGTTTCTCTTTCCTTTTGCCCCTGCCATGTGGTACGGTGTGTTTTGATGAATTGTATATCGCTTGGTAGTTGGGTCCTTGGTCATGCCCTCTCTACTCCCTTCTGAATCAGTCGTGATCACAAGAGAATTTGGAAGTCAAGTGTGTTATATCTCAGCAACCCCTTAGGTTGTTATGGCTTCCCTTGGTGCAGTAAGAAGTTGTAAGGGATTCCGTTAGCCCTCTGATCTGGTGGGGCTTTTAATTCCATTTGCTTAGAGCAGGGGGACTCTATGCAAGTGGTGAGTCTGTAAGTGGTTTGTTCTGAATATATTCAAAGGGTCTAGCCTGCCAGGCATGCCTTTCCTTTTGATGCCCCTAAACAGCATCTTTTGATGCACTTCATTTGGCAGGCAGTTTGTAACACGTCCAGTGATCTGGAAAGAGATAAATGGTGAATGGAGATGGGGGTTTTCTTATGGCTCTTTTCCTCTGTTTTATTTTTATTTTTATGAATGCAGGAGAGTATATAGCAGGGGGCCCCGACTTCCCTGATCAAGGGGGCAGTATTTTCCTCTCAATTATGTGTCTTTGTGGCAGAGCCTTTGCTTTTGAAGTGTAATCACAGTAATCTACCCCCGTGGTTTCCCATTGAAAGGATTTCCTCTCCGTCTCTCCCAGAGTGGAACCTCTGGCTCTTTGGTATTTCCCATCCTCTGCCTCTTCCTGGGTGCCTGCAGACTGCTGATACTGGTTTTTCTGTCTTGCATGTAGTAGGGATTTTTTCTGGTCTGCAATTGCTACTTTCCAATAAAACTGATTAGTGAAGATTTAAGGCCCCCTTCTCTGTTACAAAAGATTGGAAGATGACATTTCATCTATAACTGCAAGTCACAAATCTTTAACAATGGTTTTAAATGTCAGAGGTGTGAGTTCAGTCTCTGCCCACCTCCCCTCCTCATGTGAGCAGATATTTAACTTTCACATGAGACCAGAGTAATCTGATTGAACTGAATACATTTTAGTTTGCTAAGCTGCATATTCTGTTGAAGGGAGGGGGTCAGAAATCTCATGTCCAGGAAAGGGAAATGTCTTCATTTCATTTTTTTTTAAGAGTAAGAATTTCTTTAACTTGCATTTATTTTTAGTCTGCAAGGAATTTCTTAATGGAAGAATCCTTGAACCCTTTATTAACCAGCCCCTACATAGTAGCTGTCCTTAATTGGGAGTGCAGTCCCCCTGATGTGAGAGAGAGAGGGAAAAGTAAGTTGCCTCTAGCCTTTTTGTTTGTGGACGCCTGTGTAGTTTGATGGCCTCTCTGGTTATAGGGTGGCACCCAAGATTGTCCTCAGAAATGTGCTCATTCTCTTTGACTGCTTGTTCTCCCCTGCTTGTTCTCTCACTGCTTTTTCAGTGCCATCCCCATTTTCTTCTGCCCTCAGAGTTGTAACCTGGTTTAGGGTTTAGCAGTGCCCCTGGCCCTTTGACTCGATGGTTAAATCTAGGCATTCCACCCATGGTATCCTCTACCACTTCCTAAAGACAGCCTGGCACATTGAAGTTCCTGAACCCTAGTTCTGCAGATGGGGTCTTGGGGGGACTTTGAAGATAAAATACCCAGTCTCTGACTTCCAAGAACTTAGTCTTGAGAGGTGCCGCCGGTTAGCTGGACAACTAAGTGCTGCAGCCTGTGCTTCTGACTGATTTTACAGCAGAACCTTTAGAAATGTGAAAGAGCAGGATGTGCTAAAGAATTGGGAAGTGGCTTCATGTTTAAGGGTTGAGTTTCTGCTGGTGGAAGCCATTGTGGGCAGGAGGGCGGGGCAGGGAACAGTTTCGTGGAGCTGAACAGTGGAAAGTTTGGCATGAGGAGCCTGAAAAATGCAAAGAAGTGGAGCACACTGTGGCGGACTTTAGAGCCAGGCAGAAGCACTATTTATCATTACTGATAATAGCTACTATTCATCAGGTGTTTTAAGTACCAGGCACTGTGTGAAGTGTGTTATGTGCATTTTAGATAAAGAACTGATGTATTCAGGGTCAGACAGTGATAGAGTTAGGATTTGAACCCAAGTCTATCGATTTACTATGTTCTTTGCTCTTTCCGTTTGATACTGTACATGATGTAGTAGGTAGGAAGATTGGAGCTGTTGTTGAGCAGGGAGAGGTGCAAATGATTTGTGAGTGTTGTTCTAGAACTGTGCAGTCCGATATGATAGCCACCAGCTACATGTGGTTATTTGAATTTAATTAAAAGTAAATAAAAATAATTCAGTTCCTCAGTCACTCTAGGCATATTTGAAGTACTTAATAGTTATATAACACAGAAAATTTTATTGGGCATGCTTCTCTAGATCAGTGGTTCTCAGCTAGTAATATACATTAGAACTGGGGAATTTCCTGGCGGTCCAGTGATGAGGACTTGGCACTTTCACTGCTGTGGCCTGGGTCCAATCCCTGGCTAAGGAACTAAGACTAAGGTCACTCGAGCTGTGCATCTCAGCGTGCGTGTGCAGTCCAGTGTGCACACACTGGAATCATCCAGGGATCTTGGGGTTTGAGGGGAGAGAGCCCAAGGCTTTCTGGACCCACTAAGTTGAAATCTTTAGGGAGAGGCCCAGGCATTTGTGAAGCTTCCCAGAAAACTCCAATCTGTAGCCCTGGTTAATAGCTGCTGCTCTAGAAGCTCCGTAGTAACCTTGGTAGTGACTGCCCCTTGTGTGCTGGGGAGACCTAGACTGACAGGGATGCCCAGAGTGGGCTGGTCTCTGTTCAGCACACGTAGTCTCTTCACCTGGGGGCCGCATGGAAAGCAGCTGCAGTCTAGGATAAATGAGAATCTCCTTGTCATCTGCAGCGTGTTGTGGCTATTAAGCCCCTGAGCTCCTTGTAAGAGAGAACGGTGATATTTTGGCTCCATTGCCAGGTGTGTCTGGGGAAGATCACATGATATTTATTACTCACTGGTGCAGTTGTTGAATTTGAACTTCCCAAAAGAATGCATGGAGCTCCAAAATTATGATCGGAAATGTTGTTGGAGCTTCTGATACCAAGGCTGGACTGGGCAAAATTGTTCAGTTATGGTTGTTGGAAAGAGCACTTTAATAATACTGATAATGTAATAGTGATTTGGGGCATGGTTTACTATGATTCTTATAATAGTTTAGAAACTTGGAGAGTATTCTCATGATCCGTGTTACCTTTAAGGCTGAGATTTGAGAGAGCTTTGCTTCCACTTTTTCTGTTGATATTTAGAGGAATAGTCTCTGTGGCTTTTTAATCTTAGCCATTTTCTTCAAGACAGCTCAACTTCCTCTAACAGAAAAGACTTAGATGTAGTATGCCACCAAAAAAAAAAGGGATATGTACAGAGAACCAATTACTTGAGTGCCCCCCTCCCCTTATTTTGGAGGGTTTTTGTTTTTGTTTTTAAGGCTAAAGTAATATATGAATTAGAGAGTAATAGAACCAGAAGGGACCCTTGGTGTAATCTCGGTCAGTGGTTCTAAAGTGTGGTAGTCCCTGGACCAGCAACATCAGCGTCACCTGAGCGCTCTTATAAATGCATATCCTAGGCCCAGCCCCAAACTCCAAATCAGACTCAGGGAGTAGGTTCCAGCAGCGTGCGTTTTAACCAGTCCTCCAGGTGATTCTGAAGTATTCTCAAGTTTGAGAGCCTCTGAATTCCTTAATTTGAAGTTACTGATATTCAGGTCATGGTATTAATATCTGCTCCCCACCCCCAATTTAAGATTCAGCTTTCAAGTTTTATGTCACGTCCAGGCCTGCTCTGCAGCCAGGGTGTACCTAGTTAAGTGCTTGGAGACACTCCCTCCTCACTTTCTCACCACCAGTAGATATGGGTGAGTGTCTTGGGGAGGGGAAAATGTGCCGGGGCTCTGTTCTATGCAGCTCCAGTAAGATAAAAGTTAGGTCAGAAAATGAATGAGTTGATTGATCATATTGTACCGTAAAGAGCTGAAAGTTATGTCTGTAGCCAAATACCTATGAATTGGACTCTCGTTATCGGTACCTCTGTGTCTTGCTCTTTAAGGAGACGTAAGTTCTACCCACCTTGCCACTCTCAAGGAGGTGAACTTTTCAGTTGAGTTGTACAAGGCTCTTAAGTAAATTCATGGTCACAATTCCCTCAACAACGGTAACTTAGCTGTGTTACCCATTTGGAAGAAAGCATAAATTTAAGTGCTTGTGCCATAGTACAAATGGGCTACTGATATGCAAGGAAATAAGATTTCACTATTTAAAGAATAAAAATATCTAGATGCTTGTATATTTAAATTCCCAACCACAGTGTTGAAGCATCAGTTTTGGTATTACTGAACAAGATCATGGGAGAGTATAGTGACACCAACCCCTCCCAACTACAGGGCCTATGTTCTTGTTTTCTGTACCATAGAGTCCATGTGTTCATTGCTCCACACCTGGCCTGTTCCTTGGGTCTCAAGTAGTACCACAGTTATAAAGTAGAATATAGCTTATAAGATGCTTTCATAAACTGATGGTGTTTCTCTTTTACATATGACAAAATCCAGTTCTGAAGAAGGTTAAATGACTTGTCCAAGGGTTACTGGGTATATACCATTACTTTTTCATAGTAACTGTTTTCCTCTGTGGCACACAGACTTGTATGCCTAGGTTGTGTTCATACTGGCAAGAGGCCATCAAAGCTTCAGGTTAATGAAATGCTCTTTATTTTGTAGCCATCCAGTCCAATGGATCAGATGGGCAAGATGAGACCTCAGCCATATGGCGGGACTAACCCATACTCGCAACAACAGGGACCTCCATCAGGACCGCAGCAAGGACATGGGTACCCAGGGCAGCCATATGGGTCCCAGACCCCACAGCGGTACCCGATGACCATGCAGGGCCGAGCGCAGAGTACCATGGGCGGCCTCTCTTATGCACAGCAGGTAGATGGTGACTCCAATGACCTTAATCCTTCTTGTTGTCCAAGATCTGGTCTTGAGCTGTAGGATCAGAAGGTGTCTTTGGCTTCTAAACCCCTTGAAAGGAGCATAGGCCAGCCGACTCAATTTCAGTGTGCTTACGTACAAGGCCGAGGTTGCGGTCATCATAGCATGTATACTTGAAGGAAAACTGCTCCCTGGCCACTGGCTATACATAACTGTCTTCTTTGACCTGGCTGGCCTGCTTGTATCCACTGAGTGGTTATCTCTGAAGGAGGTTTAAAGAAAGAAAAAGGCAGTAGCTGAACACCAATCCACTGCTACCAAGGAAAACCACTCATACCATGTGTCCTGGGGAGGGAAGTGTTAGTTGCTCAGTTGTGTCCAACTCTTTGCAACCCCATGGACTGTGGCCCACCAGGCTCCTCTGTCCATGGAATTCTCCACGCGAGAATACAGAGTGGGTTGCTGTTGCCTCTCCAGGGGCTCCTCCTGACCCAGGGAGCTCAGGTCTCCGGCATTGCAGGCAGATTCTTTACCATCTGAGCCATCAGGGAAGCCCGAGGAGAGAAGAGGCCTTTTGTATTTCTCAAGGCCTTCAACATATATAGCTGTCTGGTTTACAGTGAATACGTAGAAGGGACTGGGAGTAGCGGGCAAAGGGAAGATTGAACAGTAAAGGTGCCAATGGTGCCATTACAGACGCTAAGATTTTACTCGTCTCCTTTTGTCTGAGCATCCGCACCATCATCTTTTTATCGCCACTCTTTTTTGTTTGTTTTGATAGCATTTTCTATCATTTATATATGCGTGATACTCATATTGAAAATGGTGTGAGGAATAGAATATTGAACCTAACTTTACTTCTAAGACTGTGACGCAAAGTATGCCCTTAAATATAATTGCCTTTCCTCCCCAGCCCGCACTGAGAAAATAGAGGATATTTGGGGTGAATTTTATTGGTCTTTTTTCTTTCCTAGTTGGCCAAATGTATCCCTTGTGCCTAGAATAGTGCCTGGTACAAGTAAACAAGTAGGCTCTCAGATACTTTATGAATAAAGACAAAGTGAAAAAGAGAACCAGAGTAGTTTAGTCATTGGCATACCATCTAGACTACGAAACCCTAGGTTTTCAGTTGACTGAGCCAGTGACTTTTCATTGTGGCTAGGATATAGATTCCTAGCGCTTATAAAAAGTCTAGGCCATGATAAAAAAGAGTAGTCTCATTGGTGAAGACAGCTGTTCTTGAACTCTTGTAAGTTGCCCAAATTTTTATTAAACAGTGTAAATTTTCCATGGATGAATGTCGTCCATCTGTAAACAAACCAACCTAGTAACCCAGCTTGGCTGACCCTCCTGGCTCAGTTTAACAGGGTTGGTAGAAAAACCCTGGGCCTTCCAAGTGTGAGGCTTGGCTTGCCTGCTTTCAGTACCCATTTTCAGGGCATAGCTTCTAACAGAATACCTCACGTTTCTTCATTCAGAAGTGTCAGTGCTAAAAGTGTCCTTTCCTTTTACAGATTCCTCCTTATGGACAGCAAGGCCCCAGCGGGTATGGTCAGCAGGGCCAGACTCCATATTACAACCAGCAAAGTCCTCACCCCCAGCAACAGCAGCCACCCTACTCCCAGCAGCCACCATCCCAGACCCCCCATGCCCAACCTTCGTATCAGCAGCAGCCTCAGTCTCAGCCACCGCAGCTCCAGTCCTCTCAACCTCCGTACTCCCAGCAGCCCTCCCAGCCTCCCCATCAGCCGTCCCCGACTCCATACCCCTCCCAGCAGTCCGGCACCCAGCAGCACCCCCAGAGCCAGCCCCCCTACTCGCAGCCGCAGGCACAGTCTCCTTACCAGCAGCAGCAACCTCAGCAGCCAGCATCCTCGACGCTTTCCCAGCAGGCTGCGTACCCTCAGCCCCAGTCTCAGCAGTCACAGCAAACTGCCTACTCCCAGCAGCGCTTCCCTCCACCGCAGGTAAGATGCGCCCTCCCTCCACGTGACCGCAGACTTTGGGGGTTGGTGTCATGAGAACTTTGCCACATGAATTGGTTCTCTAACTGAACTAGCTGCATAAAAATTTGTAGCTCTCTTTATTAATAGGGCAGTGGAAAGTTGCATAGACAGACAAGAAAAAAAGATAATGGACTAGTTTTTATTTTTTTTTTAAACTGAGCATTGAGAACTTGAGCATCCAAGTGAGTTTGGTCTTTTTTAAAACAGTCACTTTGGGAGACTGTACTGTACTTCCATGCAATTGCCATTCTGTTCTGCTATTGCTCAAAATATTTTGGACCCCTTCATTTGAAATTGCTATCAGGGCTGATATAACATTCTTTAGAATATTCTTAGTGGTGAAAGTGAAGGTAAGCTCAGTAATGTCCAAGTCTTTGCTATCCCATGGACTGTAGCCTGCCAGGCTCCTCTGTCCATGGAATTCTCCAGGCAAGAAAACTGGAGTGGGTAGCCATTCCCTTCTCCAGGAGATCTTCCCAACCCAGGGATTGAATCTAGGTCTCCTGGCACATTGCAGGCAGATTCTTTACCAGGGAAGCCCGTTCTCAGTTGTAGCAAATACTTTTATTTGAGAGTGGATTTTGGGAAATAGCTAAAATTCATTTGTAGCCATGTCTCTGAACAAGTTAGGTGATAAAGTCTGAAAATAACAATTTGGGCTTTATTCTCTAAAGAACAAAAAGAGGAGAAATGCCTGAATGATGACAAGTCCACTAGAGATTTTGTGCATTGGAGGCATTGTTGGAGTCTCATCCCAGGCCAGTGCCTTTAAAGGAAGCAGTACTCATTTTAATACAGAGGTTCTATTATGAGTTTTTTGTTGGTGTTTTGAAATCGGTTGGTCTCTTTCCTTGATAGATAAAATTTGTAGTTAGCTAGATTTGAACCTTTGTTCCAAAGAACAGTTTTCTTCTGTTGGTGATGATAAATGGTCAACAGTGCCATCTGAGAGTCTTACGTCCACTGTTGACATTCTTAAGAGCCACAGTTTGTATTTTTCTGCCTTTGAATAGTATTGTGTGCGAGTGGTCAGTCTCTCAAACGCAGTTTCCCCCTGTGTGATAGAGTCCCATAGCCCTTTTCACCATGAAGCACGCTGGCCTGGTTTATCAATAACCAGGCTCTCACAGCTTTTGTTTCTCTTGTTTTAGGAGTTATCTCAAGATTCATTTGGGTCTCAGGCATCCTCAGCCCCCTCAATGACCTCCAGTAAGGGAGGGCAAGAAGATATGAACCTGAGTCTTCAGTCAAGACCTTCAAGCTTGCCTGTGAGTATTTCTGCCACCCTCTAAAAGCTGATGGGGGCAGAGAGAAAAGCAAGGAAGACCAGTTTCTGATTGGTTGTTTTGGTAGTATTGAGCTAAATGAATGATGAACTATTCCTTAAATTCAAGCTCAGAATTCTGAATAGGCATTTGTGGACTGACTTTATAGAATGTCCTTTTTGGTTGCCTGCCCAGGGAAGAATATATTTGTGATCTCTGTTCAGAGATCTAAACATTGTTTAAATGGGTTTTTTTTTGTTGTTGTTTGTTTTAAATCTTGGGCTCTTAGGCATAGACGCAACTGAGGGACAGAGAAGATGGAAATGATAGAAGCACTGTCTGCTTTCCATCAAAGCTGAGAAAAAGTTCAGTGTTTTTTGCTTTTTTCTATATCTTACTTTTGAAAGCTAAATTTTTAGGTATTTGTCTTAACTTTTAGCTAGGAGGTAGAATCTGGAGTGCGTTCAGCATGGATTGTCACGTTTGAGCATGGGGGAGTAAAAGCAGATTTTCTAGTTGTTTTATGTGAATAGATGCTTTTGTCTAGTAGAGTTTTTGGTGCCAGATGCTTGATGCAGTGTTTATAGAATGGACAGACAGTATCCTGAAAAAGACAGTATGGTCTGCTGATGAAGAGCTTGGGCTCTAGAGCCCTGGATCTGCATTTTGACTCTGCCACTAACTGTAACCTTGAGCAAGTCACTTAATCTGTCCATGCCTTAGCTTTTGCATCTGTAAAATGAAACTAAAAGTACCCACTTCATAGAGGTTAATATTAGTATAAAGAGAGCGTTGGTGCTTGTTAGGCCTTCATAAACATTGGCTGTAATGACCATCATCTTCAAGGAACTATACTCAATACTCAAAGGCAGGTAACACCAACTATTTAATAGTAGGCTGGTCCTGGGAGCATTTTCCCTTGGTCTTAGCTGTGTTACTACATGTCGGCAAGTCCCTCAGGCTGGGCACAGGAATAAAATGGACTGTCCTGAGAAGACTGTAGGTAGCAAACCTTTCCTTAACAAATCTGGCTTCAGTTAGGAGATGGAAATTCAGCCGCAGGTAAGAATAAGATTCTTGTGAAATTTTTATTCTACTTGGATTTGAAGCTTGTCTCTTCCATTATTCTGACTTGTAAGAAAATGGTTTTCTGGACCTTTAAGGTAGGAGATGGGAACTCACTTTATCATGAAGGCCCCATGGCTTCCCCTGAAGATCTCTAAGCCGTAACCTTAGTAGGACAAGGTCTGTGGAGTCCCTCAGCACCTGTAATTCCGGCATTCCAGGCCAGGATGAATCGCTATTGTCAGCTAGGCCTTCGGAGACTGTTGACTATTTCAGCTGAGGGGTTGAGGGAGGAAGTGTCTGAATAAGGCAATCACTCTTGTTCCCTTCTCATTAACGTCTGTTGCAATCCTGTTTTGCATCCTAAACTTCACTGGAATGTGCTTTTTAACCTGATTCAGTCAGAACTGTGTAACCACTCCCTCATCACCTATCCGGGTGAGGTACTACTGTAGCAAGAACCCAAATCGGTAGATTTCTGCCCATGCTGTAAGTTGTGCCTCATCAGAAAGTTTCTGCTTGTTTCTGGTGACATTTTGGTTGAACTGCATTTGGTAGTTTTAGTCCTGAGAAACCTAGCATACAAACACATTGTCTGTTAAAGCTTGAGAGCCTTATGCTGTTGAATACAAGAGCTTGATATGACCTACTGAAGTGAAGACACCAGTAGCCTGTAGCCTCTTGGACCCAGGAGAGAGCTGTTCCTGGGTAGCCCATCCCAAGGAGCGTTCCCAGGTTCAGGCTTCTGCCCTGGGTTCATCCAAACAGGTCATTTGTTCTGTAGTAGTAGAAGCTCCATGTGGGAGGCAAACTGGCCGGGTTATTGGCATCTTGTTTGTTGAATTGCTTTTTATCCCTCTGCTACTTAGACAAAGAAACAAACGGTGGTTTATTCTTTGAAATTTTTTCTGGTTTGATGCCAGATTTGCCTAGCCAGGCTGGGGAAATAGTCACATCTGAAGAAAGGAGAAGGCGGGATTCCCTGCAAGGAGCCCGCTCCTTTCTTAAGCAGCTGTGTTAAGGGGGCCCTAGGTTCACCAGTGTATCCCTCCACTCAGCACGTGTTTGTGTTTGGCTACAGAGCAGATGCTCTGCTGACTGGAGGGCAGCCCCTTCAGTTTTTTATATCCCTCTTCCCACTCAGGCACCCTTTCAGCTTAGCCCTAAAGGCATTATGATTGTGACCCTTGATTTAAAGACTCAGTATGGTTTCTGATCCTGATTATTACAAAAATTAGATTTTGAGGGGTTTTTGCTGAGCTATTAACGCCAGACCATTTAGTTACTGTTATCCTGATTATGTTATTCCTCTATTTAAAACCTCTCAATTATTTTTGATTAAGAATAAAATCCAAAATCCACCCCGCCTCCCCACCTCTTTCTGATTTAGTAAGTCTGGAGTGAGACCTGAGAATTTGCATTTCTAACAAATTTTTGATGCTTCTAGACCAAGAATGGCACTCTCAGAACCTTTGTATGTGTACTTAGTCACTCAGTGGTGTCTGACACTTTGCAACCTCCGTGGACTGTAGCCTACCAGGCTCCTCTGTCTATGGGGGTTCTCCAAGCAAGAATACTGGAGTGGGTTGCCTTGCCCTCCTCCAAGGGATCTTCCCAACCCAGGGATCGAACCCAGGTCTCCTGCATTGCAGGTGGATTCTTTACTGTCTGAGCCACCAGGGAAGCCCCTAAGAACCTCTGCTTCATCCTTTTTTTTGCTTTCTGCCTTCTCTCAGTTTCTGTGGGGCCCCATGCCTTTTCCACTTCCAGCTCTTGCGTACAGTCTTCCCTTTGCCTAAGGTACTTTTCCTTCTGACTTTTTCTGTTTATATTTCAGACTACATCTTCAGAATCATTTCCTCAGAAAACCCCTTAAGCTTCAAAATTCAGCTTAAATAATTTCCATGTTGCCTTCACTGACTAAAGGCATTTTTTATTTTTACTTTTTTAAAAGCCTGCAATATTTAAGATGTATGAAAAGGTATAAAGAATAATTAGGTGCCTGAGCCAAACCTTGCTGCCACAGGTAAAAGCACCTTATATAATCCATTGTGATCACTTCCCCATCCTGTGCCCAGAGAAGCATCATGCTGGATCTGAGGGTTTTTTGCTCCGTGTTGCTAGAGCATTTTGCTAATACCTCTGGGTTGTTGGGTCTTTCCCACTAGATAGAAATCTCCTGGAGGGCAGGCATTGTCTTAGTGACCTCTGTACCCCAAACCGTGTCTCACCATACCCAAGACCAGTAGTTCTCTACCTTGCCTGCATGTTAGAATTACCTGGGGGAACAAATGATTTTTAAAACCCATGGCCAGGGTTCACAGAATTCTGGTTTGTTTGGCGCGGGGTACGGCTTGGGCGTTGGCCTGTGAGAAGCTGTGCGGGTGCTTCTGGTTGGCAGCCCTGGTAGACATCCTCTCAAGTCCACACTGTGTCGGGTTCCTCGACTACAGCAGACCGGCTCAGCACCATGCTTCTCGTCAGTGCTCATCTCAAGGGTAATTTCTGTTACTTACTTCAAGCTCACTGAGGGTCAGACTTGCTCTGTCTTGCTCATTACTGTTATAGAGCTTGTCATATAATAGTTCCAACTCATCGAATAGGTACACCTGAGCAGATTCATTGCTCATCCAAAAAGTGTATGACTGACAGGGTACAACTTGACCATATTACCAAATTGTTGTTTTCCCTGCTAGTGCAAGACAGTCATCACAGACTGTTATGGGACCGCCCAAACTTCATTTTAGAGGATGAATTAATTTATTTGTGCTTCCTGACAGTGGCCTTAGGAAGAAGTGGGGTTAGAATTTGTCATTATCTTGTGAAATAGTCTCACTTCACCCCATGTTAAGAAGGTTCCTGGGACTTCCCTGCTGTAGTCCAGGGTCTAGAATCCACACTTCCATTGCAGGGGGCACAGGTTCAGTCGCTGGTCAGGAAAACATAAGATCCCACATGCCACACAGTGCGGCTCCCGGCCCGCCCCAAAAAAAAAAAATGTTCTTGTAAGGGGTAGGTGAGCAAATCTCATGGTGTTTCATTAAGTCTTTAGTTTTCTTTATTTAGGGGCGAAATCTGTAAGGGACTCATCTGAAAATTGGTTTCTGACTTTTGATTATAGTCATTTCTGAGAATGACTTGGAATAGTTGCGTCTTGAAAAGCTTCTGTTTAAGTGATTCATTCAAGTGTATGTGGTTTCCTTAAGAGTAATGATGGCTTCCCAAGTTTTTCTTACTGAGGCACATTTGTAAATTTACATGTTAGTCTTGCAAGTGTACCTGGAATAGAGTTTCCATTTAGTGGTGCAAAATGGATATAGGATTAAAAGCTTTGATCTGGGGAAGTTAGCTATATCACTGCTTCTCAAACTTAGGCATGCATTAGGAATCATCTGGAGATTAATTAAAACACAGATTACTGACATCCAGCCAGAGATTCTGATTCAGTAGTTGTGGGGTAGAACCCAAGAATTTGCATTTCTAGCAAACTCTCAAGTGGTGCTGTAGATCTTAAGACCATACTTGAATGAATAGCAGTGAGCTTTGGTGGTCCTTTAAAAAGGGAAGAAAAAACTACTGGGCTGGGAAGCCACAATGGCAACGTGAGTAATAGTGGTGACTTACGCTGTAGTTTGACTCTTGATCTGAAGGGAAGACTGGGTTGAAAATGGGTGAAGGAAGAGAGACCTGGGAGAGACCCGACTGACCCGACTGCCTGCAGCTGGGACCCCTGCAGTTTATTCCTGTGTTAGGGCACCTCTTGCGTTGCCAGCTCCACCCTGGGGACTCTTTGCTCTCTGGCACTCATCACTGGATCCCTTGTCCTTCCTCATTGCCTTTCTGTTGGGCTCCCATTATCTCTTACCTGGTGTTTGTTTGTTGCAGAGTCCTGAGCTGTTTCTTTTCTTTCCAAGTCCATCTTCAACATAATCACCAGGGTGGTCATCTTAAAAAAATCAAACTTCACAAGTTACACTACCTCTGACTACTTGATTCCTATAGGTCTAAGCCCAAGTGTGACATACAGATTCCTTTGTGATCTGGAGGATTGAGGATATTTCAGAAAGAAAAGTAGGTAAACTGCCTGTCTCTGGAGTAAATTCTGGCGCCCCTTTTGCTCTGGTTGTTGTATAGAAGGCCTAGACGCATCAGGGAAGGGTTGAACTCCTATGACTTACGAGGTAACCTGAACTCTTAAGTGGGTGATTCTGACTACGATATGGTTGTAACCCTCAGGGATCCTCCTCTGTTTCATTGGTAAAATAGAAGAATGTGTGCCTGAATGTTACAGTGAGTGCTATCAGGGTTTGGTGAAATCAGTGATCCATTTATGTCTAAAGAGTAGAGTGGGAGGGAGATTTACGAGGGAGGGAACGTGTGTACACCTGCGGTTAATTCCCAATATTGTAAAGTAATCATCAATCAATTAAAAATAAGCATAAGAAAATAAAGTTGTAGAGGGGACATCACGGCAGAAATTCAATTAGAATGAACTAGATACGGGTGTCTTGGGTGGGGTGGAAAGGAAAAGTGCTGGGCTGAGGCTCGGTGGGGGTGGGGTGCAGTGTGGATGACTTCTGGGGGGCTGGTCAGGATCAGGCTTCCTAAGGTGGGCAGGAACAGGAAGGAAAGCTAGATCACAGGGGCTGGAGCCCTGGTACGATAAGTAAGCCACTTGGATCTGATCTCATAGGCCTGCAGATACGTAATTAGGGCAATAACATGATGAAGCTAATGTTTTAACAAAAATGATCCACTGGTGTGTAGTATGGTTTGGAAAGGTGGTAGTCTGCAAGCAAGGGGATGAGTTAAACTATTGAAATAATTCTAGCGTTCAGTGGAGTTCTGCTCTTCAGCCTCATTTACGTAGCTACCTAGTCTTAGTTGTGAGGCGCTCAGGAAAGAATCTATAGAACTGGGAACAAGTGGATTCTACTGGCTGGAAAATATAACAATCTTGATATACCAGGTTTGGGGAGGGTGGGGCTCTCATTGACAAAAATAGAAGGTTAATAGGGAAACTCACCTTTGAGGAGAAGTTAAGTTCCATACAATGAGATGTCTAAAAATGGATGCTTCATTACTAGTTGGAATTTAGGAGGCTGAAACTCGGGTAAGAGCTGAGTCTGGATAGAGTTTGAGAGTTGTCTGCATAGTGGTTAATAGTTAACCTCCCCGGCCATGCAGCATGGAGTGAGGAGTCAGATGGCGTGCTGGACTGTGCTTGGGTCACTGAGTAGAAGTGCCCAGCACATAACTGGAAAGGTTGGAGGGGGCCCAGGGTTGTGTCATATTTCTGGAAGCCAAGGAAAGGGACAAAGATGGTCTGCATCTAGTGTATTGTCAAGGAATGTAAAGTTGAATTTGTCATGAAGCAGTTTATTGGGATCCTTCTAAGTTAGGGAGAGGCCCTGATTTCTGAAGCTGGAGGGAAGGAAATGAGTAAGGGAAGGGTGTAAAGGTGAAGAGGACTCTTGAAAGGCATGTTAGGAGGAGTCAGCTGAATCGGCCCAAATTCCTCAGCTTCATCTCAAGATTCTTATGTGTATAAAGCAGATAGGGTACAAAATAGTGAAGTCACTGCTGGAGTGTGCAGTTCAGTCACTCAGTCATATCTGACTCTGCGACCCCATGGACTGCAGCACGCCAGGCTTCCCTGTCCATCACCGACTCCCGGAGCTTGCTCAAACTCATATCCATCGGGTCGGTGATGCCATCCAGCCGTCTCATCCTCTGTCATCCCCTTCTCCTCTTGCCTTTAGTATTTCCCAGTATCAGGGTCTTTTCCAGTGAGTCATTTCTTCGCATCAGGTGGCCAAAGGATTGGAGCTTCAGCTACAGCATCTGTCTTTCCAATGAATATTCAGGACTGATTTCCTTTAGGATTGACTAGTTTGATCTCCTCGCAGTCCAGGGGACTCTGAAGAGTCTTCTCCGACACCACATCAAGAGCCTCTTGATGAAAGTGAAAGAGAGTGAAATTGCTGGCTTAAAACTCAACATTCAGAAAACTAAGATCATGCCATCCGGTCCCATCACTTCATGGCAAATAGATGGGGAAACAATGGAAACAGTGAGAGATTTTATTTCTTGGGCTCCAAAACCACTGCAGATGGTGACTGCAGCCATGAAATTAAAAGACACTTGCTCCTTGGAAGAAAAGCTATGACAAACTTAGCATAATAAAAAGCAGAGATACTACTTTATTGACAAAGGTCCATATAGTCAAAGCTATGGTTTTTCCAGTAGTCATGTGTGGATATGAGAGTTGGACCATAAAGAAAGCTGAGTGCTGAAGAATTGATGCTTTTGAGCTGTGGTGTTAGAGAAGATTCTTGAGAGTCCCTTGGACAGCCAGAGTGTTAGGAAGATATAAACAGGCACATCCTCCAGGAATTAACAAGAGAAGGGAATCAAGGGCACTGGGTTAGCTTAAAAGGGACACTATATCCTTGACTGAAAAAGTCTTAGAGGCTGCTATTGAAGATCTAGACCATACTTGCTTGCACTGGTTGGACAGGAGTGAAAGTTGTTGATACCAGGAGTGAAGTAAGTAGAAATAGGATTTTTAATGTCTGTTAAATTATCGAAAGGTGTTCTTTTATAGCTTGAGTTTCCAAGCCCTCCTTTATATTTCTACTTAACAACAGGGTACCTATTCACACTCAAGCTTTACTACTGTGATGTTCTCGTATCATGAGAGCTTGGGTTATAGTGATCTGGAATGAGAAAATGGAAAGGAACTCTTATAGAATCTGAATCTTAAAGGACAGGTGTGAGGCCAGGAAAGGATCTTCAGCCATAGTGAATCCTCCTGGAAGAGCAGGAATTGAAATGTACCAAGTTTAATAATCACTTCTATTTTACATAGGAAACTAAGGGTTGGAGTTAGAATTTGAATTCAGTTTTCTCTGATAATTCAGATGAAATATTTCCTTTAGCATCCTGCCCAGCAAAGGAAAGGCATGGACAATCTAATTCTCTTTTAATATTTAGCCAAAAGTCTCAACCCTTTGTCATTTATCATTTACTAGATTTTTTTTTTTTTCCATTTACTAGATTTGTCGTAAAAGGAGGAGTGTAAATGGACATCCATTTCCCTTTCTTCCCCCAAACCCTCCCTGTGATGGAAGCATAGATGAGTTGTGAACTGAAGGGGCAGGGAGGAAGTGGAAGAGGGAAGGTGGTTAAATCTATAGGTCAGGCCTGCTGAAGGAGTTCACCAAGCAGGGCATCAGCTCCAACAATGAAAAGTTGACAAGAATGGTTCTTTGGTTCCCTAGTATTGTATGGGAGCAAGCTCTGTTCTGTGCCTTTTTTCTTAAACAGTGTTCTGATTAATGGTGAAACTTTAATCAGTCAGATCCTTGTTGCTGAGGAAAATGTGGTCCATTATCAAGCAGCACAGACATTACCTGGGGGCTTGTAAGAAATGCAGATTCTTGGGCCCTACACCAGCTTTATTGGTTCATGTGTCTTATGGTTCTGGAGCAAGGAAGAGTTAGACCCTGAAAGCTGAGTAAAATTTGTAAGTGAAATACCTTGCCAGAAGCTGTGTGTGTGTGTGTGTGTGTGTGTGTGTGTGTGTGTGCGCGCGCGCGCGCGCATGCCCCCACATGCGTGCGCACACATGCAAGCATGCTCAATCTTGTCCAGCTTTTTGTGACCCCATGGACTGTAGCCCACCGGTCTCCTCTAATAAATGTTACCACGTCTAGTAAACTAGTTGTTTTGTGTGTGCTCTGGGAGCCCTGGCTCCCTGTACCTACAGCCCAGAACCTATTATGGGGCCATCCGCCACTCCCAGCATGCCTCACAGCCTCATCTCTGGCCACTCGGGGGCGCCTTGAAGCTCCTCACAGCTCCCGGTCCTCACAGAGCTGTTGTCCTTTGGCTTAAGGTGTGTGTCATCTCTATTACTCTTCCCCCACCACCTTTTTTTTTTTTTAATGTCCAACAAAGTTCTACTTGGGCTTCAAAACCTAGCTGTGAAATACCTTCTCTGGGACTTCTTCCCATTTTCTTCATGTTGGTGTAGCATTATGCTGGTGCTTCTGCTTGAGCATTCAGACCTGTGTCTGATACCTGTGTTAGGCAAATCTTAGTAAACCTTTGTTGACCTGCCTGAGCTTGGGGACCTGCTTTTCATTGTCTAGGTTTATTGGTGAGGGGTAGGAGAGGTGACAGAAATTCTCTAAAAGCTTAATAAACTGGAATGTTTGAAGGATTTAAGTTTTACACTATGTTCCCTTTTGTTACATTTCATGGTAAGAGGAGGCAGGACCAACAGTCTTTGCCTAAGTTTTTGATGGCTTATTTTTTTTAAGGGATAACTGAAATGTCACTAGCAATTTTGGTACCCAGAGAAGCTGAGCCATTCTGAGGTCGGTGACCTGTTTTCTTTATATCTGACTGTGTATCTGTGCTCGGTCCCCTTGAATTGTAACCCAGGTGCTCTTACAAAGTCTCAAAAAGGAAATCCCCACCCGCTCTGTCACATCTGCCCAGAGTGCTCAGAGCAGCATGTACCCTGTGCAGGTAGTCATCCCTTCTCTAGAGTGCCTGTGCTCTGGCAGACCAGCCAATCTGCTTCTCCATCTTAGTCACGCTGCTCCGACCCTGACACTGCCTGGTGCCTGCCGGAGCCGGTGCTGCTTGCAGCAGATTACTGTATGCTTGTTCCTGGGCCCGTTTCCTGTTTCTATTCTAGTTGCTGGTGGCTCAGCTCTGCTTCCTGCCTGTGTGTCTCACACAGATTCCTCTTGCTGGAACCTTTTGTTTTCTTCAGAAAACTTCATTCTGAAAACTAACCGAGCCTCACCTCTAGTGTGATGGCTCCTGGGCTTAGTTAACATTGCTGACGACTGGTGGGAAATACCGCGTCCCACCAAGCATGCCACTTGAATTTGACCTTGTTTTTTCAGTTTGTCCCCACTCCTGCTACAGGAAGCTGGTGGTTTGTTACTTCAACCAGAAATTGGTATAAGAAGATAAACTAGGATCTTGTATGGGCCAAACGTGTCTTTGGTCATTAGCTGTGCAGGGCTGTGCCCTGGTTCTTTACCCCCTGGATTATGTAAACATATTTCCTGCTTCTGAGGAAGACAGTTGGTGCCCTCTCTAGCCCAAGCCCAGAGAATAGTTATTTGGGGTTGGGCAGGTAATGCTACCCTCAGCAGAGTAAAAGCTTGCAGAGAATATAGGGATGGAAAGGAAAGCATGTGCTGACTCAGCCTTCCATCTTCTGTGAGCCATTCAGCTCCCCCCCCAGAGCTTAGAGTGGGAGGGAGAAAGTACAGGAAGATGGTAAAAAGGGAAGAAGTGAAGGAAGTTGTCCTGGACAAATGTATTTTAAAGTTCTAGGCTTCCCCATCTTGCCCATTTTTCCTCAGAAGATTCTGACTTAGGGAATATGCTTTGTGAATAATTTCTTTCATCTTCACAACTACTCTTCGTGTCGTCTGACAAAATTATGTCAGAGACAGTGGTTTCTACACTGAACCTAGGCCATACTAAACCCTAGGTAGTTTAATAGAGAAGGGTTTAATATAGCAAATAGGGCTTGAAGATTGGTCGAAGGATTGAGGGAGCGTGCCTCTGGGCTTGTCCTCTGGGAATCGGGATCTAGACCTAGATTTGACCCACCAAGGGAACTTCCTCTTGGGAGCCACTATCAGCTTGCGTGCTCTACGTCTGCTATCTAGGGATTGGTAAGCTGGAATCAAGCAGCAGCAGCTGCAGCCACCAGAACTAGCGCCCAGTTAACTGGAAGATGAAACCAAAATGCTCCTGTAGAAACAAGGGAAGGAGACAGAAGTATGGCCACTGCCATACTTTGATCTAATCTTGAGTCTGATTCTAATTAGCAGAACCTAAATTGTAGCCAAAAGCATCTGCAGGGGGATTCTGGGAAATGTAGTTTTTAGCTTTTTAACCTCTGCAGTTAGGAAAAGAGCAGAGTGGAGGCAGCATGAGCTACTCCACAGAATATTCACCACACTAACACAAACACCATCGTCCCCTTTCACCCCACACTTTACATATACGAGAACCTAAGGCCCAGAAAGGGTATAGGAGTTGCCCAAGGTCATTCAGTAACTGAGAACATGGGGTTCCCTGACTTCTAGCCCATTGCTTTTACTATTAGGACCAACTCCTATAAAGGATCTGCAAAAAGCTCCTTTAAGAGAAGGAAGAATGCCATATTAAAAAGACAGACTTTGTCTTCCATGTATTCTTCTCTTTGGAGAAAGGAAAGGAGGTGGGATGGAGAGGTGTGAGATTGAAACTTCTAGGCAAAGGTAATGATACTATAGCTTCTGGGTTTGGGTCTGCTCCCCAGGAAGATGTAGGAAGCATTTATTCTGGAAGGAAGAAACCTCAAAAGCTCGAATTTCTTGAATTTCCCGAGTCAACATATGGATGAACTCAGTTGCCTTGGTGATAGTGGCTTTCCTCCATCTTTATCTCCTCTTCCCCTTCTCTCCTGTTGGTGCTTTTACAACCTTCTGCAAAGCCGTTTGGGAGACGACCTCAGTGAGGTACCTACCCTGGTTCTGCCATTGTCCTCCTTCAAGAAGACCAACCAAAATCCAAAAGCTAGCCCCTAGGTGTGGGACTGCCAAGCTGTGTCTTGTCTTTCTGGGGAAGAGGGTGAGAAGCAGCAGAGGGTGAGGGGTATCTTGGGGTTTTTGAACAAAGTTTGCCTAGCAGTGCTGTCTTTACAGAAACCAGTAGGGCCCCCTGCAGCAGAGTGAGAATCTGGGCCCAGAGGGGAGGACCCATAGGTGTGGAGCTATGTTAACATACCTGATAAATCAAGCACAGAATCAGCTCTGTTGTCTTTTTCTCATATTTCTAAGATATTTGGTGTTCTACCTAAAAGCTGTGATGAAACTGGTATGTGATCTAGGGCTGTCCCTCTGGTGGCCACTGCTTGATCTCTTGTTCTGTCTACCTCGGTAGCCAGAACCTATTCCTCCTCCACACCTGCTGTCAGCATGGAATTGTCTGGTATTGTGACGTAATCTCTGATTGCCCTGAGGTGGAGCTCACCTCCACGCTGTTAGCTTGCTTCCCATTTGACTTTTCCCAAGGGGGCTAAGAAACCTCGCCTTGTTGCAGGTGGGAACTGGGCATTGGAGGCGTAAGCTGACAGCTTATCTGTCCCTTCCTGAAGGCCAGCTTTGATGTGGGAAGAACACTGAATGTTGTTTACCGAGATGCGAGAAGGTGATCTCCTGATGGTTGGGGGAAAGGTAGGAGAGAAGTCGAGTTCCAGTAGTCCGAGGACCTGTGCGCAGAGGCACTGCTGTCACGAGTGCGCGTCGTTCCTCTTCCCCCTGCTTCGTCTTCTACCTTTAGGACTTGACCGTGTCTTTCCCTATATATAGAGTTGGTGTTTTTGGTTTTAAAGGCCTTCAGGGTTGATGGCTGTCTTTTCTGGTTTAAGAGTCTATCCATTTCCCACTCAGATTTGTTTGTTCCACTTCTTCCTTCTAAATTTTTGGATTTTATCTAGACCTGTAGGTCATGGTAAGGAAGACCACTGGAGATACACATTTAGAGCTTTAAATATCAAACCAAGGAGGCCATCCAGCCCCCCAGACCTCGGTCTGCACTGTGTTCAGCGCAGTGCCAAGCTCACCTTCCCCGCCGGTGCACATCGCATCCTCCTTGTTTTCTGGTTGCTATATTTCTGAGGAGCAGCCAAAGGAGGTGGAAGCTTAAGGCAGTACCCCTCCCCCTTACACTTCTCAGACCCAGAATTCTACTGTGTTTTCTGTGTTATTTTCCTGCCCCCCTTTTCCTAGTCTGCTTGCTCAAGTTCAAGGATCCAAGCTGATGACCATGAAGGAACATGGTCTGTGTGGTTGGCCTTCCTGATGGAATGCAGGACTTGGAGAAAGTAGGGAGTTCTTCACTTCTTTGCCTTCTCTAGCTTTACAGTGCTCTTTTCCTGCTGGGATTAGAATAGCCCTTTTCCATAAATATGCAGCGGTCTTGACTGCTCTAACTCAGACCCAGCTCTGCCCTAGTTTCTTTTTTTTTTTTTTCAAATTTGAGTCTTAGCTAGTGACCCTTAGAACACGCTGTACATTTTTGGCCAGGAGGTGGTTTTTGACTAGAGAAGACATTCTCTGTCTTGGCCTAAGTGAGAAACCCTGGTAGGGGGAGGGGTGTGTGTCAGAAGACTGCTCAGGTAGTAACATGGGTATCATACGGACCTGGTGGGGTCTGTGACAAACCAGAAAGCAGGGTTTCAATCCATCAGCGCTCTCTGGGAGTTCTAGCATCTGTTGTTTTCACAAGTTGGGAACCTGGATTTTTTTCTGTAGAACGTCTGCATCTTTAGAAAGATCTCTGTGGGGATGTTGGGCAGTGGATTAAAAGGCTCTCTGGGGTCTGTGGGTTGGCCCAGGCAGCGTCTTGTGGGTTGCCCATGTAGCTTTGGTTCCCTTGAACTGGTGTTTATGATTTTTCTGGGGGTGGGGATGTGTGTGGGGAGCACCATCTCTCTGTTGCCAGCTCACATTGTGTTTGGTGTTTGTTTGACTGGTTTGGGGAGGGGCCAGTGCAGGGAGATGAGCAGAAGCGCTCAATGTGATTCAGCCTCCAGCTGAGCAGATCTGTGGGAGCAGAGTATCAACCCCTGGAAAATCAATGGCTGCTGCAGTGGCTGAGCTGCTGTCTGAAGGGGTGCCCACTGTAGGAATGCCAGCAGCCCAGCACTCTTTCTTCTCCCCTCTTTTCACCTCAGCGGCGCCCTCAACCTTCACTCAAAGGGTCAGACCTACCTCAAGAGATTCTGCTGAGGTGGATTAGGACAGTGGGTTCTTGTATTTTTGTAATTAGATGGAAATTTCTCCAGGGACACAGAGACCTGCCTCCCAACAGCCTCCTCTCCAGACATTCCTCCCTTTAGTGCAATTCTGTCAAGAGTTCTTACCAGGCGGCCGAGGTCCTTTCAGCATTACACTTCTCAGTTTTAGTCGGGAAAGTCAGTTCCCTTGATGACAACACCCGAGTCCCTCCTTCAACTGTGGAGGTCTAGAGTGAAGGTACAGTGTTGGGGTGAGGGAAGGACTGTTAAAGAAGAGAGAGAGACTAATAGAGATTGGATCTAAAGAGGATGCTTTTGAGTAATATTTATCAAGCATTTTATCTTTTGTGGGCCTGGCATTAGTAGTAACATTGGAGGCTCTCACCCCACGGGCTAGTGAGGAGAGGGGCAGATTGAGCATAGTGCCACCAGTCCTGAACTTTGGCTCTGGGGGATCTTGAAGGGACTCTGCTTTGTCTGTGGAGGGAGGGGGGGATCAGGGAAGTTATACTGTGGTTGTGGAGGCTTTGCCCCCACGAAGCTGTTCTTGTCTTTGAAGTTCCCAAGGCAGAAAACAACTCTAGTCTGTAGTCGCTGCACTGGTGGTGCAACTTCACACAACTGGTCTTCCCACCCGATTCTCACTGATGGCTGGGAAATGGGCTGCCCGGTGCTGTTAAGGCGCATTCTGTTGCCCCATTGTTGGGCACGGCTGTGGGCAGGGGGTTGGACCTTGCTTGGCTCATGCCCCTGGAAAGGAGCTTTCCCATGTTGTAGTTTGGGGCTGCTCAGCAAGACCCAATTGTCCTGCAGTTTGGAAGGGTGGTCACAGGGCCGGGTGAGGGAAAAAGTGTGGGGGTTTGAAGTTATCTGAGATGAGGCCACCTGGAGGCCAGGAATGTGTTGACTTCTCTCTCTGAGCCCCACCTTTGTGCCTGATAGTAGGGTTAGGGCACAGGAGCACAGGCTGAGATCACATAGCTACTTTCATGGGACTTCTGCTTATCTCCCCGGATTCTGAGTCATTCTCTTCCCCGATCCATCCATTAAGTACCCTTCTGAGGACCCAGAGGTGAGGAAAAGTACTATACCCTTTAGTTTAGAAAAAGTAGGCTTAAATCAAGAAAGTTACAGGTGAAAGGGCTGACTTGAAATAACCATGAAAGAAAGTTTAGTAAGGAAGAGTGGCTAGGAAAGAGAGGGACACACAGCATGGTAGACTTGGGGAGCTGAATTGTCTGGTTTTGCTCTTTTCTTCTGCAAAGAACTAAGTGATGCCGAGTGAGGTTAGCCTCTTAGAGTCATGTAGCTAACCACCCAGCATGTCTGGAGACAAGCTGTTGCCTCATGTTGTGTGGAGCATGGAGCCCAGCCATTGATGTTGGCAAGCTCCCACCTTATGGTGGGAAGAGTGCAGGCTTTGGAGTCAGAAATATGGGTTTAAACCCAGTTCTCCTGTTTAACAGTTTTCTGTCCTTGGGCAAGTCATTTAACTTCTGAGCTTCTTGCTTCTTTGCTAAAATGGGCATGATCCCTACCCCAGAAAATGATGCGAGAATGAAGTGTGAGACAGCCATGTACCCTTGGGTTGAACACCTGAGAGTTATGTATTCATGTCAGTTCTAAGTCCCTTCAAGAGGAAGATATGAAGGATCTTGCTTTACTCCTCTTTCTAACATTCTTTGAATTTGGAGATTTGGTCTCCCAGAGCTTTCTTTATGAAATTCAACATGTACATGTATGGGATCTCTTCTTGGAGGTGGGTGGGCCCTGAAAAGCGTCCTGGAGACAAGAAGAGTCTGACCTTCTCTCTACTTTGCATTCCCCACCAGGCAGTCAGAAGGTACCAGAAAGAAATTATTCATTGTCCACAGAGTAATAACCTGTAGAAAAAGGGAAGAGGGAGTTTGGTGAGGGTTTGTTGTTTTTTTTTTTTTTGGAAACTTGGGGTAGGGGGTAAGAAATAAGAGTTCTCTGAGCCTTTCCCAGAGCGGTTTCTGCTTTTCCACAGTGAATGTAGTCCAGGCAGGATGATGGTCCCAAACTGTAGGATAGTGCCAGTCTCCTTGTCTTTTCTTTCTTCTTCCTTGAAGTGTGAAAGTCACTCAGTTGTGCCCGACTCTTTGTGACCCCATGGGCTATACAGTCCATGGAATTCTTCAGGCCAGAATACTGGAGTGGGTAGCCCTTCCCTTCTCCAGGGGATCTTCCCAACCCAGGGATCGAACCTTGGTCTCCTGCATTGCAGGCGATTCTTTACCCGTTGAGCCACACGGGAAGCCCGTTTCTTCCTTAGTGCCTGCTTAAACCCTGACTGGGGAGTAAGAGGCAGCCTCTTCTGTGTGTTGATTCGTTCCTGGCATTTCAGCCAATACTGCTCTCTAGGGAGGGTTGGCATTTAATCTCTTAGACGAAGACCCCTCATTGGAACAAGTCTGGGTGGGTCAGATCACCCATCTTTCTATTTAGCAAAGACTGAAGGAAAGAAAGAGAATCATTGTACTGAATATTTGGGGCGGGGGAGGTGTTTGATAGAGGTAGTCTTTTCTTCCTCTGATCCTTGACATATAAATGTTGCTTTAAAGAAGGCTTTATGAAAAATCAGGCCTCCCCAAAACTTATTTGTCTTAAGTCATTCCTAAAGTTTGTCTTTTCCTTGAAGTTTGTCAAAACTGTTGCCTCCTTTCCTACCACCTGCCTTTCATCAAAGGTTAGGTTTCCCAGCCTCTTCTGTGTTCTTCAGGGTTTCCTCCCATTCTCCAGCCTGGGAGCAGCCTCCCTCCGTGGCCGTGGGCCCGTTAGGCTAGGCTGACAGAGTGCTAGTGCAGATTTGGTCTCTTCGGTCTGTGCATTTGGACTTTTTTCATCCGGGACTTGTCATTCAAGTGAGTATGGCTGAGTTGTGAAGTTCCTACCACATTCACATGCACCCCATGCTTGCACACATACACATTTACTACAAGTGTGTGTGTAGTATTTACCTGGGGTGGATGGTTTCCCTGCCAGTAGTCAGCACAGCTTGGCAAAAGCTCTTCACAAGTGAAGAATATGAGAACTCCATCTGGGGGGTTAACAAAAGCTCCATTTCTCAAGGATTCAGCCAAATTTCTGAGAAAACCCTGAACTGAACATTGCCATGAAACTTCCTTATTGATGTTGTTTAATCTGCTCAGCAAAATGAACTGATGTCATCCTTGTGAGTCTCTGTTGGGAGATTGTTTAACCCCCTTCTGTAACCCTGATCTGGTATCTTTCTGCTTGAAAATGTACTCAGTCAGGCAGCCGATTCATGTTAGAACTCGCAGCTCTTCCTGCGAGAGCACTAGCAAACCCCCGCCCCACGCCCCCAATGAGGTATGGCCTGTGTGATTTTCGGGCATGGTTTTGTTGTGGTGTGAAAAGAAGGTGTTAGCTGCTGAGTTCTGTTTGTCAGCAGAGCCTGACAAACCCATGCTGGCACTCGCTGGGGCTGGGCAACCAATCACAGCTGGAACGCTTATCGTCATGGAATCCCTATGGGCTTCCTCTATCAGGTCATATCCCAAAATAACATTGGGCAGTATTTCAAGTGAAGAAACGAAGGCTTTCGGGGCTGTAGCCAGCCTGGAGTGTGAGATTCTGTGTGAAATAGTTGGACCTGCTCCAGCGCTTTTGATCTGCATGGTAGATGAGCAATAAAATGCATGAAACACGTTGGAAACACGTGAGGAAATTCTCCCTGGCCCTGCTGCTTCCTTGGAACTGGCAGGGCACTGAGTGGGCTGATCCTCACCTCCTGTCTCTCAGCAGGATTGTGCTTGGAGGAAAGCAGAGCTGGGAAAAGAGATCTTTCCACTTACAGGGCATTGCTGTAGTTCTTTTCAGCAGTCCTCCTGGAAGGCACCTGTTGGGTGGACTTGGGAGAACTGAGACCCAGAGTCCTGAAATGCTAAAAGGTGGCCCAGCAGAAGGAGCGAACAGGGGCTTGGATTGTTTGGACTTTGTGTGCTAAGTGTTGTAGAAAGTCGAACTCGTTAGGCACATTGAGGTCTGACTCAACAACCAGACATCCAGCTCTTTGTGGAACAAAAGACCTGAAAAACTGGCTTTTTGTAGGGTAGAAAGCAGAGGTGTGTCCTGTGCAATAAAAGGACATGGAGTTTAGAGCAGTGTCCATGTAGATGGAGCGGGGAGCCCTCTTTTGGAGTCTTCCGCCTTTACCTCTCCCTCTCATTTCCCAATAAAAACTTTTCCTGTGATTAGCTGCCGGAGCTGATGGGTGTGTCTTACATCTTATACTGCCGCATGTTGTTGTGTTGTGTCTCTTATTCCAGGGTACTGCTGCTGGTGTTGCATTTTCCATATGGCCCTGACCATGTGGTGCCAGTAGAGTTTCTTGCAAATGCCCCAGGGGCATCACAGACTCAGATTTGTCCAGTCATCTTGTCGTTTTAAGTGATAGAACTGAAGCCTAGCTTGTTGCTAGCTTGCCCGAGGTCACAACTGATAAGTACCAAGAGCTTTAGTCTCCTAACTCAAGGTTGTGATGCTTTTTCCTCAGTCTTTATGGTATCACAGCATAATGGAGAGAGAACACAGGCTTTGGGGTTCAGCAGATCTGGGTTCAAAGTCTTAATTTCTGTCATTTACTTGGTGGGTGGCTTGGGCATGTCTCCCGGAGAATCAACTTACTCCTTTTTAACGTATTAGTGGTACTAGTATCTACAGCTGAGAATTGTGGATAATTAAGGAACTCCATAGCGTGGCTCAGGTGGTAAAGAATCTGCCTGCAATGCAGGAGAGACCCGAGTTTGATCCCTGGATGGGGAAGATCCCCTGGAGAAGGGAATGGCCGCCCACTCCAGTATTCTTGCCTGGAGAATTCCATGGACAGAGGAGCCTGGTGGGCTACGGTCCATGGCGTCACAAAGAGTCAGAGTCAGACATGACTGAGTGACTAACACTTCCACTTCCATAAAATGTCTGAAGCATCATAGATGCTCAAATGATCATTAATATTCATATAAATGCTCAGTTCTTTCCTGTGCTAACATTCTAAGTTTGTTTTTTTTTTTTCAATTAATTTATCTTGGTTGCACTGGGTCTTTGTTACTATGCGGGGGCTTTCTCTAGTTGCGGTGTGCAGGCTTCTCATTGCAGTGACTTCTCTTGCTGCAGAGCACGGGCTCTAGCGTGTGGGCTCAGTAGCTGTGGTGCTGGGGCTTAGTTGCTCTGCAGCATGTGGAATCTTCCTGGACCAGGGATTGAACCCGTGTCCCCTGCATCAGCAGGTGGATTCTTATCCCTATGCCACCAGGGGAGTCCAACATTCTGATTCTTAAAAATTTCTTTTTTTAATCAACCCCTCCCCTGACCACTTGCCATCTGATGACAACGGTAGTTTTGAGGGACTGGCCTCATACCAATCAAATGAGAGAGATAAGAAGATTAATGCTGATTCTTTCCCTACTATTATTCTCTGCCCAGGCATTCCAGTCCACGTGGGCTGCTGTTGACAAGTGGTTTATTTAGTACTTTTTCTCCAGAGGAGCCTCAGGGCACTTTACCAAAACTGACAGCTCTCCTCAGAGTGCCTCTGTGAAGGAAGCCGCCACGTTGCCACCACAGGCCTCCAGGCCCCTGGGATCCCTCAGCTGCACTAGGACACTCACCTGTGTGTCTCTGGAGAGCCTGATTTATAACACACTCTAACTGAAGGAGCATTTGCAGGCTTTACTCTGACCTTGTAGCAGTGGTCGGTGAGCTGGTAGGGTTTTTTCCTTTTATTTTTGTTTATTGAGATACAATTGACTTACAACATAATACTCATTTCAGGTGTATAATGTAATGATTCAGTATATGCATGTGTTGCAAAATGAGTACTGCAAGTCTAGTTAACGTCATCCCTAAAGTTTACAGGGCTTCCTGGTGGCTCAGACAGTGAAGAGTCTGCCTGTAGCGCAGGAGACCCAGGTTCGATCCATGGGTTGGGAAGATCCTCTGGAGAAGGGAATGGCTACTCATTCCTGTATTCTTGCCTGGAAAAGCCATGGACCGAAGAGCCTGAAGAGCTGTAGTCCATGGGATCGCAAAGAGTCGGACACCACTGAGTGACTAACATATAGTTGCAGAATTTTTTTTCTTGTGATGAGAACTTTTGAAAGATGTCAGATATACAGTTTTATTAACTCTAGTCACCGTGCTGTACATCACACCCCCTTGGCTTATTTATTTTATAACTGGAAGTTTGTACTGTTGACTCCCTTCTCATTTCTCCTTCCCCCTCTGACAGCCAACCAACGTGAGCTGGCTTTGTTTGTTTTAGATTCCACATGTAAGTAATATCGTATGGTACTTACTTTCTCTGACTTGCTTCACTCAGCATAATGCCCCTCAGGTCCGTCCGTGTTGTCACAGATGGCAAGGTTTCGTTCTTCTTTATGACTGAGTATTCTTGTGTGTGTACACACCACATTTCCTTTATTTATTCATCTGTCATTGGGGTTAGGTTGCTTTCCTGCTTTGGCTATTGGAAATAATTTTTCCATGTTGCAGTGAACATGGTAGTATGTGTATCTTTTTAAGTGATTGCTTTGGTTTACTTAGGATAAATATCCAGAAGTGAAATAGCTGGATCACTTGGTAGTCCTTTTTTTTTTTCCTCATTTTTTGAGGAACCTTCATACTGTTTTCCGTAGCGGCTGTACCAGTTTATATTCCCACCAACAGTGCCTAAGGGTTCCCTTTTTTCCACATCCTTGCCAAAATGGGTTTCTTTATTTTTGTCAATAGCCATCCTAATAGACATGAGGCTCGTTATGGTTTGAATTCCTTTTCCCTGATAATTAGTGTTGTTGAACATCCTTTATTTTTTTCCCCCTCCTCAGTTCCTCAGAAGGTGTCCAAGGATATATACCAAATGGAATAGGGTGCCTCTATTGAAAGCAGCCAAACGAGAACAGAGGGGGACTTTGAGTTTACGTGTACTATCTGAGCTATTTTTACCATGAAACTGTTCATGTTTTACTTGTTTAATTAAAGACAGAAATGTTTAAAATAATTTTTCAAGGCCACTGGAAGAGTTCTTGTCTTATGGCTGGACCGTTGATTCTTGTTCTGTTCCAAAATATGTTGATTTCTTTTTCCTCTAAGCAAGTAGCTCTTATTACTAGAAGCTGGTGGTTTGGTAAAGAATGGAGACAGTAGGAAGGAATGCGAGGGAAGCTCATGGTCCCTAAAACAGAGCATTGGGCTGTGGTTTCTGTTATAGACCAGGGCTTAACAAGTGGCTTTCGAGGCCTTTTCTGGCCGACACAGTTGGCTCCTCTTGTCATCTTGCTGCCACTTTGGGTTTACCCTTCTTGGTTCAGAAGCCAGGTGTCCTGGGACAGCTTAGCCCTCAACGTGGAAGAAATCCTCTGTTGGGATGAACCCAAGGCTCTTTAGAACTCCAGGTGCTTTAGTCCTTTGAAAAGAAAGAGGCCCTTTGGTGTTACCTAGAGGAGGGCTTCTTAAGTTCTCGTCCGTGCTGGGACTAATTCTAATTGCATTTTTAAAGCATGCTATGGTGTACTGGGTCTGCTTCTTATAGAAAAGCTAGCATTTTCTGAAATCTCAGCTCACCCTGAGAGCTGAACACAGACAAATGTACACCTACCTGCCTGCCTTGCCTTCAAGGCAAGCTTTGTTCCCACAAAACTCAGCAGAAATACTCCCAACCTAGTAAAGTAACCAACTGGTTTGCAAAAGGTCCAGCCAACCTGGACACTTGGGGAGAGCGTAAGAGGTACTCTTGATCTCCAGTGTTATTGTCTGACTCTAGGGTCAGAATCTCCTCCAACTCAACTTTCCAAGGTGAGCTTGTTGTGGGAATAGGAATAGACTCAAATCAGGCCATTTTGGATTTTTTTCCTCTTCAGATGTGTCTCTTTAAGAGAACTCTTTTCTTAACCATTTGAGCCTTAGGGTTTTCCCAGACCTGAGCCTGTTCCCAAAGCTTTCATCCTTTCTTCAAAGTGTAGTTAGTTCCCAGCTTGAAGTTAATGTATGATGTTGAGCCTGTGGTGTTGCCAGAGAGTGAAATTGGGGCTGGGGTGGGGTGGGGATGCATTTTCTGGGGTGAATATCTTCCTTTTTTTCCCTTTCTTTTTTGGCTGGGCCACATGGCATGCAGGATCTTGGTTCCCTGACCAGGGAATCAAACCCATGCCCCCTTCTGTGGAAGTGTGGAATCTTAACCACTGAACTGCTGGGGAAGTCCCTCTTTTTTTTTTTCAGAGTATTTTTTCATATTGAGGTCCTAAGTGCTAACCTTGGGGTTTACTGATGGAGCGTGAACTTTTTTTTAAGAGTGAAAAGTGAACTCTTTACAGTTTAATTCAAGACACAATCCCTAAGCACAACCCCCAAATAAACACCAAGTTCTCATTGAAACATAAAACTAAAAAAAAAAAAAAAAAAAAAAAACTTGGTTTGTTCAGTTGGCAAACATTTGTTCATCCCTGTTATTGGCCAGGTGTTAGGAATGTAGTCCCAGGCCTTCTTGGCAGTTAAGGAATTGTCTGTGTAATATATCCCTTTCTTACCTCCTACCCCTTATGTTTTAAAGTATGGCAACTTGGAGTGAGTTCTTGGTAAATGTAGGTTATAATAATCTGATGCAGAGGGGATCTGTGAATGTTGCCCAAACTTGTTAACATTTTCTTGTAGCTCCTGGTGCCATGCTGGCAGTGTTGTAAGTTTCCCCGTTGGAAGAGAACTAAAGGCTCACTGACAGAGCTGCTCTCTTTTGACTATAGAAGTTGGGGCTGGGAAAGAAGATGAAAGTACTCAATCTGCTTCTGGTAGATAGACCAGGGGTCAGCAAACAATAGCTTGTGGGCTAGCTACTTGTTTTTATAAATAATATTTTGTTAGGGCACAATCACATCCATTTGTTTACGAATTGTCTGTGACTACTTTTGTACTCTGATGGCCTGAGTTGAACAGTTGTGACACAGACTGTATGGGCTGCAGAGTCTAAACTATTCTGTATCTAGCCCTTAATAGAGTGTTTGCTGTATACTGTAAGCTCTAGTATCACGAGTACATAAATGTGTGCCCTGTATTTACTTTGGGCTGTTTAAGGAAAATGTTAATCCTGTAGTAGGATTGTTGAACAAAGAATCTTTCTACCTCAAAATTGCTAATCCATATCCTTGTGTATATGTTCCAGGATCTGTCTGGTTCAATAGATGATCTCCCCATGGGGACAGAAGGAGCTCTGAGCCCTGGAGTGAGCACATCAGGGATTTCCAGCAGCCAAGGGGAGCAGAGTAATCCAGCTCAGTCTCCCTTCTCTCCCCATACCTCCCCTCACCTGCCTGGCATCCGAGGCCCCTCCCCGTCCCCGGTTGGCTCTCCTGCCAGTGTTGCTCAGTCTCGCTCAGGACCACTCTCGCCTGCTGCAGTGCCAGGTACTATCAAGTACTGACCTCTGGGGAAAGGGAAAGAGGACTGCTGTGACCCCCGCACACCTCCACCTCCTCCCCCGCATGATATTAGGGAGTCCCGGCCTTCCACTGGCTGAGAGATTCCCTTCAGCATTTGAAGAAAGGAGATGGGAGCCCCTTTGCTGGATCCTCCAGTGTATGTGATCCTGGGAGGTTCTTGGCCTTCCCAGAAGCCATTTCCACTTCGAACTTAACCTGCTGACTAGGTTTTCCAGGTGTAGCCATGACCGGCTTACTTCTTTCTCTCTCTGGAGCAGGCAACCAGATGCCACCTCGGCCACCCAGTGGCCAGTCGGACAGCATCATGCATCCTTCTATGAACCAATCAAGCATTGCCCAAGATCGAGGTGAGAGCCTGGGCTTCAAGGGAGAGGGGTGGAGGGCAGAGGCAGACCTTTGGTTCATTATCTCTGCAACAGCTTTTGGAGAACTATATGACCATGAAGCTTAGGACAATCTCAGCAGCAGATTGTGAAATTAGGATGGGCTTGGCCATCTTGGTGGCTCCAGAATTATATCTCCCCACAGCCATTTTTATTGGTCATGTGTTTTGATGGATTACCCCTCCATTGTGCCTAATTTGGTCAGCAAATACTAAATACTCAGCATCAAATCTTTACCCTGTAAATCCTACAGCGTTTATCAGGGATTTGGGGCAGGGGTCTTTGCTTTTTTTTTTTTTCCTCAAACCTCCATTTAGTAGAAACAGTTGGTATGCCCTGGGTTAATGACTATGTCACTTTTGAGGGTGCCTAAAAGAGCACATAATTATACAACAGATAAGAGACTTCATGTAAGTATTTGCTAAAGAAAATGTAGATGGTGAAGTCTTAGGATAAGGGAGAGTATTCGTTCCCATGGTACTGAGATAATAACTGTGTGGACACTACCCACAAATAGGTTACATGCAGAGGAACCCCCAGATGCCCCAGTACAGTTCCCCCCAGCCCGGGTCAGCCTTATCTCCACGTCAGCCTTCCGGAGGACAGATGCACACAGGCATGGGCTCCTACCAGCAGAACTCCATGGGGAGCTATGGTCCCCAGGGGAGTCAGTACGGCCCACAGGGTGAGTATACTACCCAGGCAGGAGTACATGGGGGTGAGGCTAGAAAAGAGTTCCTTGTTTGATAGGTTGCTATCTGGGTTATAAGAGTAGAACTATGTTTGCCTTAAATCCACCCAGGCCAGGTCTTAAAGTAGAGCAGGACTGCCATCATGGGAAAGTCCTTGAATCTCTCTGAGCCTCTGTTTCATCTGTAAGATGAGGATAAGGTAATTTAGCCCAAGACAGAGCACAAACACTTAGTAAGTGGTAATTATTGGTTATTAATTTTTATTTTTTAGTAAATTAGTCCCAATAGAATAGATATTTGCTCAAAATCAGCCCTAGATGGATCTCAAGCTGAATTTCTTAGAGCATGGAAGATGAGTGTGTAGAAAGGGAAGAATCTGGGAGGTGAAGGACCTGGCTTAGCAGCATAGCCAGCCTTGCCTGCCAGCCAGCCTTGCCCTGTGCTGTGCTGTCTTTAAGATGAGGGGCAACTGAGGCCTGGCTTTATACATTCCTGCCACACCCTCCTTAAACTTTTTTTTTTTAATGGACTATGAGGTTTTGTTGTTTTTTTAAAGAGACCATGAAATTGGTCTCTTTCCAGACCAAATATTGAATGATTCCCATTGTTTATGTCTTTAGAGTTTAAGAGTTGAGCATTATTAATGAGTTGCCAGTGAGTCACTAACCAAGTCTCTGTATCTTCTCTCCTTCCCCTCTCAGGAGGCTACCCCAGGCAGCCAAACTATAATGCCTTGCCCAATGCTAACTACCCCAGTGCAGGCATGGCTGGAAGCATGAACCCTATGGGTGCTGGAGGTCAGATGCATGGGCAACCTGGCATACCACCTTATGGCACACTCCCTCCCGGGAGGATGAGTCACGCCTCCATGGGCAACCGGCCTTATGGCCCTAACATGGCCAATATGCCACCTCAGGTTGGGTCAGGGATGTGTCCCCCTCCCGGGGGCATGAACCGGAAAACTCAAGAAACTGCTGTTGCCATGCATGTTGCTGCCAACTCTATCCAAAACAGGTAAGGCCTGGGAAGTGAAGGGGGACAGTAGCAGTGCAAGGAGAGCATTTCATCTAATTGGGAAGCGAGCATTTAATCTAATTGCAGAGTCGTTTAGGTCGTTGAGATACTTCTGGACCTAAACCATGTTATCTTGGTAAATAGGCATTTTATTGAGAGCTCTTTAGAAAACCAGGTTTCTTTACAGTGAAAAAGACAGCAGAAGTGCTGACTTGTAAGCATCTCAGATTGGTATCAGACATCATATGTAAAGAAATTTATAAAGTATACGTTACTTTGATTAGTAAAATAGGTTTTCAGAGTTTATTTCTTCTGCCAATCCAGCTTCTTGGTTTCCAAAAATACTTTTGAACGATGCACATGATTTGCGCCTGCGGTGTGGGAAATGGAGGATGGTGAGGTTGTGGTCTGCCGTCTCGCTTACTCTTCTGTGTGCTCCTTTGTATTTGACTCTGGTGCGAAAGTGCAGAAGGCTTGTGTGATTTGGTTTATGACTTCAACATTCATCTCTTCCTTGGCCACTGGCTTCAGTGACTATGATTCTGCTGTTTCTGAAGACTGTCTGTGTACCCCATTGTTGATGCTGACAGTTCTTACAGTGATTCTTAACTGGGATGCTGGTGAACAAAGGTAGAATAGGGTGACTGAATAAAGAGAGGTGGATTTGATAGTACTTTAGGATGATAGAAACACAAAGTTTGCAGTAGGCCCATCAAGGAAGAATACAAAGGGGTGTTCCTGGCGGCCTAGTGGTTGGGATTCTGGCTTTCACTGCTGTGGCTCAAGTTTAATACCTGGTCAGGGAACTGCGATCCCACAAGTTGTGCAGTGTGGCCAAAAAATAAATAAAACTAAGATTTTTTTTTTTTTTTTTTTTGAGGTGTAGTTTAAAATACACAGACCCTCCAGGTGCTATGCTGTGAGTTTGGTTGGGGTGACATGACAGAGTAGTAAAACTGAGTATTTAATCTAGGCCTTTTGCCATAGTGAGGGCCCCTAAATGGAAACACAGCTTCACTTTGGAGATGCCTTAAAGGGAAGTAGTATTTAAGAGACACAGTAAGACTCCATTCTTCAAGGAGTGCATCCTTTAAAACTGAGCGATGATTTCCTTTTGGGAGCTTAAACCCTCTTAGAACTTTTGTGGGTGGTAGAAAATAAGAATATCTGTGTGCATGGTTGTAGTTTGTGGGGCCCATAAGACTTTCCCTTGTAAGCCTAACTAGATGATCTCGGCTCACACAGCCCTGTTTATCCCTAATTTGAAAGCTTAGTGTCTCTAACTCTTGTCTCTCACACTCTGCATCTTCTTCCTTAGACCACCCGGCTACCCCAATATGAATCAAGGGGGCATAATGGGAACTGGACCTCCCTATGGACAGGGGATTAATAGTATGGCTGGCATGATCAACCCTCAGGGACCCCCATATCCCATGGGTGGAACCATGGCCAACAATTCAGCAGGTAAGTCATAGGCATCACCCCAGGGATTTCTTCCAGAACGGTCTTTATGTCACAAACCCATCGGACTTTTCTCTTCTTTTGTAGGAATGGCAGCCAGTCCAGAGATGATGGGTCTTGGGGATGTCAAGTTAACTCCAGCCTCCAAAATGAACAACAAGGCAGATGGGACACCCAAGACGGAATCTAAATCCAAGGTAATGGCTTATATCTTGACTCCTCAACTTTCTGTCCCATCCTTTCAGTGATAGGAAGGAAAAAGAAGAAAGGGTGATTAGACTCCAGCCTTTTATATGACACCGACTAGATAATCTTGGCAAAGGGTGTTGTTACCTCTTCTTAACCATGAAGAGTCCCAGGATAATCGTTCATTGAATTAGGTATGAGTTAGCCCAAGGGGTCCTAATGTAAATAACATAGTGTTCTCATGTCTGTCTGATACGGAGGAAATGCCAGACTGGCAGAGTAGAATTCTCTACGCTGTACTCTCTGAAACTGTGACCCCTGTCCTTATGTACTGATAGATGACGTATGTCATGGGTGACTGGTTGTTGTCTTCCTGGACCTTCCTGGACTCAGAACAGCAGGAATGGTTGGTACCCTATGTTCCATAAAGGGGGAGAAGAGGCAGGTGGGCTTTGGGTCCTTGACCTCTCTCAGGTTGGTCCTGGGTCTGCTCTCTGTTGGGCTGTGTGGCATTCTGGGGACCTGCTCAGTATCTGAGTCATTTAAAATATTTCTGCCCTTCGTCATACCTCATTTTCCCTACCTTATAAAGTAGGGGAAATAACAATCCTAGCTGCCACCTCTTGTGGACGTTCACCTCTGGCTTCCAGACCCTTTTAGTCATCCTCATGTCTTGGATAGTCATCCAAAGCCATTCATGCAGAACCCTTCCTTTCTTAAGAGGAGGAAAAGTTCCTTTTCATTTTAGTCTATCGTCTCAAGGTCATATTTTTGAGTTTCTTGATTTCTCTGAAACGTCTGTAAAAGCGTGTCCAGGCTCCTGGGTAGTGGTGTGGGTGTATTAGTGACATTGATGTCAGGTGGACAAGGGTTTGACTCTCAGTCCTGCTACTGAAACACTAGGAGATCTTAGGCATGGCCTCCTTGGTGCCTGCTGCCTTACCTTTTAAGAGAAGGATAATTGTAATACCTGTTGCATAAAGGCCTCTGGCACAGCACTCAATACCTAATGTATAGGCAGGGTTAGCTTGCTTTCTTTACAGGAAGGTCTAGCTCCCTTTTGGTTTTTGTGAAGGCAGGGCAGATGTTAGTGACCACCCCAGAGTGAGAAGCTTTACTACTGCCCTAATCAAGGGGCTTCTGAGACCCCTAGCATAGGCTTTGAATCTGACCAGTTCCTATGAATCTTGACCTGCCCCTTCCAGAAATCCAGTTCTTCTACTACAACCAATGAGAAGATCACCAAGTTGTATGAGCTGGGTGGTGAGCCTGAGAGGAAGATGTGGGTGGACCGTTATCTGGCCTTCACGGAGGAGAAGGCCATGGGCATGACAAATCTGCCTGCTGTGGGTAGGAAACCTCTGGACCTGTACCGCCTCTATGTGTCTGTGAAGGAAATTGGTGGATTGACTCAGGTGAGTGCCTGGCACTTGGCTCCCCCTGTGGTTTCAACAAGCCTTTCTGTAGGTACTCAGTGGCCTCACTGGTGCCATGCCTCCCACAGGCACATCACCCTCCCCTGCTCTCTGAGTCACATACTGACAGGCCAGGGAGCCCAGGCCTTCCAGAAGACAAGGCCACGGGAGGAGGCTGAGATCTCCATGGGTAGCGTGAAGTATTAGCATTAATTTATATGTGCCCAGAGTCCCCCTGAGTTGCAAAACAGGGCAAGTCTATGAGCATTCTGATTCCATGGCAGGCAGTTTGGAGTATGAGACAAGGGCAAGATTCAGAGAGGGGTCTGGTTTTGAATTCTTTCTTAGCCACTTACAACCTAAGTGACCTTAATCAAGAGGTGTAACCACTCTGAGCCTTCGTTTTTCTTATTTGTAATCTAGGGACAGTGTGTATCCTGCTAGACTGTTGAAAGCTAGGGATAATCAAACAAAACTTGGAGCAAGATTTCTGCCACATAAATTGGTCTCCAGGATGGTACAAGGGAAGCCAGAATAGTTGCTGATCCTTTCATTCTAGAAAGCTTCCCAGTGGAGATGGGACTTCAGGAGCTATTAAGTAGAAATAGTTTATGAAGGAAGAAGTAGGTGGGAAATTGTGTTTAGTTACTCTGTATGCGAGACTTAAATGAATGGATTAATCTCCACTGGAAACCCAAACTGAACACCACCCTGAGCCTTGCGCCTGCCCTGATAGCTTAAATCTTTATTTTATACTCAGCCCAGGAGTCAAACAGGTGAGGCAATCGTGGCAGACAGTCCATCATGCCTTGCAAACTTTCTTCCTATGTATGTTCTGTAGTCATCATACCAGGAGCTTGCTATTGGATCTGAATGTGCAGCTGAGCTCAGGGGGATGCATAGTGGGAAGGGGTGGACTCCAAATCTTCTAAATCAGAAGAGGAAAACAGCTGTCACCAGCAGAAGAGAAAATGATTGGAATGAAGCCAACCAACAGTCAGTTATGAATTCCTTCTCCCTCAGGCTTTATTCCCCTCCCTCACAAAAGGAAAACAAAATAAAACAAGACACGTGCACACTGCCACATAACCAGCGTGGGAAGCAGAGCCCAGCAGGCTTCTGCGGTGACCTGGGTTCACTGCTGCCATTCTCCCTGGTGTTGAGTTCTCATAGTCAGGGCACTCCTACCTGTAGAGAAAAGGGGCATTGGGTTAGGTTTGGCATACTTTTTAATTGCATGGGCTTCTGGATTCACCGGGCCTAAAATGAGGTATAGGGAGAATCCCAAAGCCCAGGGGTCTGTCTTCCAGTTTCCAAAAGGTTGCCAGCCTTTTAGATGCTGTGATGTGATTGAACTCTAAAGACAGTTCAGAGAAGATAGAGTGCTGTTATGAGTTAGTTTGTGAAGGCTCCAAGAAGGCAAAAGATGAGTCCTGAGCTCTCTGAAGGATTAACAGGGTCTGGGTCAAGTGAGGAGCTGTTCCAGTTGACTGGCCCTGATGGCATGAAGATGGGAAAGGGTCTGGAATATACCCTACCAATGCCACCTCCAGCCTTCCAAGTCTCAGCTCAGACATTGCCTGCTCTAGGAAGTGTTCCTGGCATTTCCCCTCCATCTAAACTATTCCTTTCTTTGCTTCCTTATCACTCTTGTCTCTGGTGTCACAGGTACCAGATCAACAGGTGTCAAAACATTTTGAATTCCCTGTGGATTGGGACTGGAAAGTTGGTGTTTGTAGCCCTTGAGAGACAGGCTTATCACGTGGTGGACGAACAAACATAAGAATACCTCAAGGGGAATTCCCTGGTGGTCCAGTGGTTAGACGCTGCCACTGCAGGGACACGGGATCATGCCCTGGTCGGGGAGCTAAGATCCTGCATGTTGTGCAGCGCAGTCAAAAAACAATTACGTGAAGAAGGAATCCTGCCTGGCTAAAGCAGACAGACTAATTGTAGGGATGGGAGACAGTGTATTCTGAAGCTGAGGAAAGGAAGCAGAGCTCTAGACTGATCCCTGGGAAGGTAAAAATGAAGTCATGGGGCCTGAAGCATCTCCTGGGTAGTCAGGACAGTGACTGCTGAGGGCGAGGGGCTTGCAGTCATACGTCACTGAGATGCGGGAGCAGGGACACAGAATGTCAAATTTGTAAGAAGCCCCACACTGAGAAGAAAAAAAAAATCAGATATGAAAACCCCCAGTTTGACAAAGTAAGTCAGGCAGGGTGGTTGTTGATATTGCCACACATCTCCATTTTATAAAATGTTAGTTTTTATCAGCGCATGTAAAATATGATTTGGATCTGATGGTGCTTTGCACATCGTTTTTCAACAGTACACTTGTGTAACGCAAAGCATATACCTTCTGAATTCTGATCTCTCTGACTAATAGTGATGTAAAATTCGCCCTATTTTGAATAAGCGCTGTCTGACAGTTGCAGTGATCTGTGGATAAAACCTGCTGAGGGTAGAGGGAAGCCATGGATTTAATGTTGGCTGTGTACTATCCACCAAGCAAGGATAACTTCTGTGGTTAACTGAGAATTGTGGTTTCACAAGATGAGTACCTGGTCGGTTGCCTGATGGGGTTCGGGGTATGTGGGCAGGAAGGCCAGATGGAAGATGCACCCCGACTCTTCTGGTTGGTTGTACAGGTCAACAAGAACAAGAAGTGGCGGGAACTTGCGACCAACCTCAATGTCGGCACCTCAAGCAGTGCTGCCAGCTCCTTGAAAAAGCAGTACATCCAGTGTCTCTATGCCTTTGAGTGCAAGATCGAACGGGGAGAAGACCCTCCCCCAGACATCTTTGCAGCTGCTGATTCCAAGAAGTCCCAGCCCAAGATCCAGCCTCCCTCGCCTGGTAAGGATGGGGTGAGCAGCCTCACCAAGGGCCTAGGCTCCTCATTCACCAGTGGCTGCCACCAGGGATGTGTACTCTGTCCTGTCCTACCACTGAGCATAACAGGTTGGCAGACTGAAGAGCGGGCGGTGGCGACTCCCTTGGGAGGTAGTTTGCAGCAACCCTTAAGTTTAAATTTTCATTGTGCACCTGGCGCCTTGCCAAATGTTTGTAAACTAGTGAGTGGGAGGGACACTGAACAAGTCGGGAAATCTGACAAATAGCAGTGAGGCAGGCCATCTGGGAGCCTTGGCCCACTGATGTCAGCGCCTTAAGAATGCTGCTCAGACTAGAGCCCTGAATTCCCCAGGGAGCTGAGATGGCAGTGAATGGGAAGGAGGGTGTGGGGCGGGAATATGAATGGAGTACTCCGCAGGGAGCGCCTCTGCCCACCCTCCTTTCTGAGAGGAGGATGGGGCCTGGACAGGCATGTCGAGGGAGGAAGGCCAGGGCTCCTAGAAGGTGGGTGTGAACACATGTGCCCTGGGGTTGACCTCCGAGGGTGTAAGCAGTGCCTGAGATGACTCATCAGCTGGGGAGGCCAAAGCCGCGGGGTATCTGCTGCTGAGAATGGTAACTAATGGAAGCGTTAATTACTGGTACTGTGCTCATCGGCTTCAGGGAACATTTGAACTGCTGGTGACACTGGGTTAGATGCTTGAGAATAGGAGTTCCTAGGTTCCTACAGTGCTCTGCAGGTTTGGGGTAAGAGGGGACCTCACCACCCAGCTTTCCAGGGCCCCTTACTGGGAGCTTGTGTACCAGCATTACAAGGTATAATAGGTTAGACAGGGTCCTTGGGGAAGTAAAGAAAAAGAGTTGGGAATCTTGACAGAGACTCACGTCATCACCAGCATAGCATGCTAATGGTCTCCAAACGTGAACAGCAGCGAGAAGCGATGGAGCCCTCAAATTCCCTTATTACTGGCCTTGCAGATCTGCTGAGAAGGGTGATTTAGGTTTTAAAGAACCCTAGTTCTAGCCTTTTTAGTGTTCCTCTTCAAAGAGATCCTAGGGCATGTGTGTGTTTCTGTGAGAGTTTTCCTGCTCATCCTGTATCACTGTCCACAGCGGGATCAGGGTCAATGCAGGGGCCACAGACACCTCAGTCAACCAGCAGCTCCATGGCAGAAGGAGGAGACCTGAAGCCACCGACTCCAGCATCCACGCCGCACAGCCAGATCCCCCCCTTGCCAGGCATGAGGTAAGGCCAGGAGCAGGGTCAGGCTGTGTAACCCAGGGTATGTCCCTGCTCTGTCCAACCAGTGACTCCCATGTGCCTTGTGTTATTGGAGGAATTGCTTTATTTAGGGTCTAATTGGCTCCCTTCACTCTTGAGTAGGAGCAATTCAGTTGGGATCCAGGATGCCTTTCCTGATGGAAGTGACCCCACATTCCAGAAGCGGAATTCCATGACTCCAAACCCTGGGTACCAGCCCAGTATGAATACCTCCGACATGATGGGGCGCATGTCCTATGAGCCAAATAAGGATCCTTACGGCAGCATGAGGAAAGGTGACTGACTGCTGTTGGCCTTCTGTCGTTCAGGGCAGGGCCAGAGTATGGGGGCGTTGGAGTGGCTTAAGGTTCTTATTGCTCGTCACGCCATCCCCTTCATCCTCCTTTCTTGTCGTCTTCTCCCTGGGCTCACGCATCATCCTTTACAAGTATGTGTTCTTTGCTAGTTGGGGCCTTTCTAGATCTCTATTTCAAACCGGTCAGGAAAACGGAACAAACCTGAGCTCTGAAGAGGGTCTGGGTTTTGGGGGCAGGCGAGGCAGAGGTTACTCGGCCCGCTGACCCACCAGTTTACTCACTGCCTTCCCTTTTGCTCTCAGCTCCGGGGAGCGATCCCTTCATGTCCTCAGGTCAGGGCCCCAATGGCGGGATGGGGGACCCCTACAGTCGAGCTGCCGGCCCTGGGCTGGGAAATGTGGCAATGGGACCGCGACAGCACTATCCCTATGGAGGTCCTTATGACAGAGTGAGGTAAGCATGTCCCCCTACCCCCACCCCGTCCCACCCGAACACCCCACAGCTATCATGGACTCAACCTGCTCTTGCGATTTTGTTTAGGACGGAGCCTGGCATAGGACCCGAGGGAAACATGGGCACTGGGGCCCCACAGCCGAATCTCATGCCTTCCAACCCAGACTCGGGGATGTATTCTCCCAGCCGTTACCCGCCACAGCAGCAGCAGCAGCAGCAACGGTGAGTAAAGCCTGGTCGCCGCGCTGCTGTGACTCAGGCTTCCCCACTCCCACCCTGACCATCCGCTTCTCTCCTGCCCGCAGACATGATTCCTATGGCAATCAGTTCTCCGCTCAAGGCACCCCTTCCGGCAGCCCCTTCCCCAGCCAGCAGACCACAATGTATCAGCAGCAGCAGCAGGTGAGGAGGGCAGTGGATGGGCTGGCCTACGGGTTCCCCCCAAGAGCCTTGTCAGCAGGCAGAGTTGAGAAGTCCCTTTAGATTCCTTGGCGTTCTTCTCCCACCCCGACAGCCAGTTTTGTGTGAAGAGCCAAGCTTTCAGTCTCTTCTTCCCTGTTTGGGGTCCAGGCCCATCTCCAGTGCTCCATGAGGGTTAGGGTATTTTGTATTTTGATTTTTGAACCTTTCTACATTTTTCTGCTTAGAGCAAGGGAGAGCCAGAGGGAATAGAGAATGATTCTTGCTTTCAGAAGGAGCTTCAAAAGATAACTCGTAAAGGTGACTCCTTTGTTCCCGTGGAGTCTGTGTCCCCTCTCCTAGAGGGGCAGAAGTAAGCCCAGCACGTGTCTGGTGTTGCATCTTGGCAGCTGTGGTCTTGCGTCCCCGGATGCAGAGTGTTAACTTTCTCTCTGCTTCTGTCCCCATCTTAGAATTACAAGCGGCCGATGGATGGCACCTACGGCCCTCCTGCCAAGCGGCACGAAGGGGAGATGTACAGCGTGCCGTACAGTGCGGGGCAGGGGCAGCCCCAGCAGCAGCAGCTGCCCCCCGCCCAGCCCCCACCTGCCAACCAGCAGCAAGCTGCTCAGCCTCCCCCTCAGCAGGACGTGTACAACCAGTACGGCAACGCCTATCCTGCCACTGCCACCGCTGCTACTGAGCGCCGACCAGCAGGCGGCCCCCAGAACCAGTTTCCATTCCAGTTTGGCCGGGACCGTGTCTCAGCACCCCCTGGCTCCAATGCCCAGCAGAACATGCCACCACAGATGATGGGCGGCCCCATACAGGCATCGGCTGAGGTTGCCCAGCAAGGCACCATGTGGCAGGGGCGCAATGACATGACCTACAACTACGCCAACAGGCAGAGCACGGGCTCGGCCCCGCAAGGCCCCACCTATCATGGCGTGAACCGAACAGATGAAATGCTGCACACGGATCAGAGGGCCAACCATGAAGGCCCGTGGCCTTCCCATGGCACACGCCAGCCCCCCTATGGTCCTTCTGCCCCCGTGCCCCCCATGACAAGGCCCCCTCCAGCCAACTACCAGCCCCCACCAAGCATGCAGAATCACATTCCTCAGGTATCCAGCCCCGCTCCCCTGCCCCGGCCAATGGAGAACCGCACCTCTCCGAGCAAGTCTCCATTCCTGCACTCTGGGATGAAGATGCAGAAGGCAGGGCCCCCAGTACCCGCCTCGCACATAGCACCTGCTCCTGTGCAGCCCCCTCTGATTCGGCGGGACATCACCTTCCCACCTGGCTCTGTTGAAGCCACACAGCCTGTGTTGAAGCAGCGGAGGCGGCTCACAATGAAAGACATTGGTAAGGAGACCTCCTTGATTGGGTTGCTTAATCTGCCTCTTTACATCTGGTTCAGTGTTCTCTCTCCATCCTGATGTTCTGGATGAGTTAAAATCTGGTCCAGTGTTGACTAAAATAGAGCCAAAGAACTTTGAGTAAGGAAGAAATCAGCCGATGTCAGGCTTTACTAAAGGAATTGCCACGCAGTGATGTCCTAAGCGAGCCTAGAAGCCATGAGGGGCAGATGGGAAGTGCCTCTCACCATGTGTTCTCCTCAGAGTAGCCTGACTAATGAGCCAGCTCTGGGGTGGGGGGCCTCCTGCCAACCTGGGCGTGGTGGATGGACGACGTGGAGGTTTATTTCAGGAACCCCGGAGGCATGGCGGGTAATGATGTCCCTCAAGTCTGGGCTGCTGGCAGAGAGCACGTGGGCATTAGACACCATTAACATCCTGCTGTACGATGACAACAGCATCATGACTTTCAACCTCAGTCAGGTGAGTCTAGGTGCTGGGGGAACACCGGGAGGGCCTGGGATCTTCTTAAAGTAGATGGTGCTAAGTGACCAGGGAATAATACCCTCCCTGGCCAGCATGGTCTCCTTTATTTCACTTGTTGTCTTGATACCTTCTATGCCAATACTTTGCCCCTTGTCATAGGCCTGATAATTTGTGTTAGTTGATCAGGACTGACTTTAAAGGGAATTTGGGAGAAACTTCTTGGTATTGGTAAGAAGGGCGGATTCTGCTGATGCCAATGAGAACACCATATTTTCTAGACCGAAAAGAACCCGGGGTCTCTATCCATGAACCTGTGGTCTCTGTCCCTGAGCAGAGCAGTTTCTTTATTTTCCCTTTCTTTCTTCACCCTTGCTGAATAGATGAAGTCTTTATTGACAACCATTTTTCCTAAGATGTAGAATGGAAAGTGTGAAGAAGTGTACATTGTGGGGCAGTGGGGGAGGTTAACACAGAGGTGGCTTTCCAAATTCCAAAACTTCTCTGCAGAGACATGTAGCTGGGAGTTTTCTCAGCTAGGAAGAGGTTCTTCTGCACCACCCTACTCTGTCTTTTGATCATCCTCAGTACCTCCTAGCTCATCTGTCAAGGAACTGACTAGCGGGGCAATGCTATTAATAGTTCCATTTACTGTGCCCTCACTTCGTGCTAGGTCCTTTGTGTTTTCTTTTGTGTCATCCTCACTGTAGCCATCTGAGCAGATGTGGCCGCTTAGAGATGAGTAAATAGGCTGAGAGTCTTATTTTTGCCCAGGTTCACACAGCTGTTAGCAGTCTTTCTGAATCCAAAGCCTGCTTCCCATGAGAAAGAAAGGAACAAATATTGATTGAGCAATTTCCATAAGCCAGGCACTTGACATATTCCGTTTAAACCTCAGAACAACGCTATGAAATTTAGGAATTTGCCTCATTTTCAGTGGAAAGATAGGAAAGCTGCAGCTCAGAATTTTCAGTTACACAGATAGTTCCTGGACAAGCCAGAATTCAAACCTGGATCCTTTTTTAAGTCTAAAGCCCTATTTTTTCCTTTCAGTTATACTCTTCAGCCAGAGATTAATCTTACTGGATTAATGTTTTCTGCTAGGGGTAGGAAATAGCCTGCACAGGATCTAAGCTGGAAAGTTGTACCAGCTTGGAGCAGTGTTCAGAGAGCACAAGCCTCATCCCATTTACTGTGTTAGGTGATGCATAGAGGCCCAGCCTCCTGGGAAGTTGGGGAGGTTGGGGAAGAGTAGACGAACATCTGTCCAGCCTGCCTTGTATTAGAAGGCATCATCCCAGCATGCCTAGCCTTGGGCTCCACTGGCACTGGAATGTAGAGTGTCCTCCTAGAGGGACAATGGCAGTGACCCAATAGGTAGGAAACTGGGCCTGGTGAAGAAAAGCAGAAGTTGGTTGAGAAAGGTGAGGTGGAGAGGTGGGTGGCCCTGGTAGGTAAGGTACAGAGTTGCTGGTCAGCATGTCCATCTGCAGACGCAGGCTTCTGTGAAGACTGGGCTGAAGGAAGAACTTTGTGCTGGGCAGAGGAGAATTTAATGACTTGCTTTGTGAACAGCCTTTGGGAAAGAAGAACCCTGACTCTCCCAGTGATACAGATGTGTGATCTGGAAGGGAAGAGGGGAGGTTAAATAGAAGACTTTGGCAGGCCTCTCAAGTCAAGGATTCTCTTCTTAGCCACTTTTCTCCCTTAATTTAGTTCCTGTTCTTTCTCTTTTAGCTCCCAGGGTTGCTCGAACTCCTTGTGGAATATTTCCGACGTTGCCTGATTGAGATCTTTGGCATTTTAAAGGAGTATGAGGTGGGTGACCCAGGACAGAGAACACTATTGGACCCTGGGAGATTCAGCAAAGCGTCTAGTCCAGCCCCTGTGGAAGGGGAGGAGGAGGAAGACCTTCTAGGTCACAAACTAGAGGAGGAAGAAGAGGAGGAAGTAATTGAAAATGATGAGGAGATGGCCTTTTCGGGCAAGGACAAAGCAGCCTCAGAGAATAGTGAGGAGAAACTGATTAGTAAGTTTGACAAGCTTCCAGTAAAGATCGTGCAGAAGAATGACCCGTTTGTGGTGGACTGCTCAGATAAGCTTGGGCGCGTGCAGGAGTTTGACAGCGGCCTGCTGCACTGGCGGATTGGTGGGGGCGACACCACTGAGCATATCCAGACCCACTTTGAGAGCAAGACAGAGCTGCTGCCTTCCCGGCCTCATGTGCCCTGCCCCCCAGTCCCTCGGAAGTATGTCACAGCAGTAGAGGGCACACCAGGGACAGCAGAGCAGGAGGGCCCCCCGCCTGATGGCCCTCCAGAAAAACGGATCACGGCCACTATGGACGACATGTTGTCCACGAGGTCTAGCACACTGACCGAGGAGGGCGCTAAGAGTGTAGAGGCCACCAAGGAAAGCAGCAAGTTCCCATTCGGCATCAGCCCAGCGCAGAGCCATCGGAACATCAAGATCCTAGAGGATGAACCCCACAGTAAAGATGAGACCCCACTGTGTACCCTTCTGGACTGGCAGGATTCCCTTGCCAAACGCTGCATCTGTGTCTCCAACACCATCCGAAGCCTGTCATTTGTGCCAGGCAACGACTTTGAGATGTCCAAACACCCGGGGCTGCTGCTGATCCTGGGCAAGCTGATCCTTCTGCACCACAAGCACCCAGAACGGAAGCAGGCACCACTAACTTACGAGAAGGAGGAGGAGCAGGACCAAGGGGTGAGCTGCAACAAAGTGGAGTGGTGGTGGGACTGCTTGGAGATGCTTCGGGAAAACACCTTGGTCACGCTCGCCAACATCTCGGGGCAGCTGGACCTCTCCCCGTACCCCGAGAGCATTTGCCTGCCTGTCCTGGACGGACTCCTACACTGGGCAGTCTGCCCTTCAGCTGAGGCCCAGGACCCCTTCTCCACCCTGGGCCCCAACGCCGTCCTCTCCCCACAGAGACTGGTCTTGGAAACCCTCAGCAAACTCAGCATCCAGGACAACAATGTGGACCTGATCCTGGCCACGCCCCCCTTCAGCCGCCTGGAGAAGTTGTATAGCACCATGGTGCGCTTCCTCAGTGACCGAAAGAACCCAGTGTGCCGGGAGATGGCTGTAGTACTGCTGGCCAACCTGGCACAGGGCGACAGCCTGGCAGCCCGTGCCATCGCAGTACAGAAGGGCAGCATCGGCAACCTCCTGGGCTTCCTGGAGGACAGCCTTGCTGCCACACAGTTCCAGCAGAGCCAGGCCAGCCTGCTCCACATGCAGAACCCGCCCTTTGAGCCAACCAGTGTGGACATGATGCGACGGGCTGCCCGTGCGCTGCTGGCCCTGGCCAAGGTGGACGAGAACCACTCAGAGTTCACGCTGTATGAGTCACGGCTGTTGGACATCTCGGTATCACCGCTGATGAACTCACTGGTTTCACAAGTCATTTGTGATGTACTGTTTTTGATTGGCCAGTCATGACAGCCGTGGGACACCTCCCTCCCCGTGTGTGTGTGCGTGTGTGGAGAACTTAGAAACTGACTGTTGCCCTTTATTTATGCAAAACCACCTCAGAATCCAGTTTACCCTGTGCTGTCCAGCTTCTCCCCGGGAAAAGAAGTCTCCCCTATTTCCTCTTTCCTCCCCCTTCTCACCCCTTCTTCACCCTCACCTTTCTAGTCCCTGTCCTCACTTTACTCCCCTCAGGACCCTGCCCTATTTGAAAAGACAAAGCTCTGCCTACATAGAAGACTTTTTTTATTTTAACCAAAGTTACTGTCGTTTACAGTGAGTTTGGGGAAAAAAAATAAAATAAAAATGGCTTTCCCGGTCCTTGCATCAAGGGGATGCCACATTTCATAACTGTTTTTAATGGTTAAAAAAAAAAAAAAAAAAAGGAAAAAAAAGTACAAAAAAAAACCCTGAAGGACAAAAAAGGTGACTGCTGAACTGTGTGTGGTTTATTGTTGTACATTCACAATCTTGCAGGAACCGAGAAGTTCGCAGTTGTGGACAGACCCTGTTCACTGGAGAGGCCTGTGCAGTAGAGTGTAGACCCTTTCATGTACTGTACTGTACACCTGATACTGTAAACATACTGTAATAATAATGTCTCACATGGAAACAAGAGAAAACGCTGGGTCAGCAGCAAGCTGTAGTTTTTAAAAATGTTTTTAGTTAAACGTTGAGGAGAAAAAAAAAAAAAGGCTTTTCCCCCAAAGTATCATGTGTGAACCTACAACACCCTGACCTCTTTCTCTCCTCCTTGATTGTATGAATAACCCTGAGATCACCTCTTAGAACTGGTTTTAACCTTTAGCTGCAGCGGCTGCGCTGCCACGTGTGTATATATATGACGTTGTACATTGCACATACCCTTGGATCCCCACAGTTTGGTCCCCCTCCCAGGTACCCCTTTATAGTATGACGAGTTAACGAGTTGGTGACCTGCACAAAGCGAGACACAGCTATTTAATCTCTTGCCAGACATCGCCCCTCTTGGTGTGATGCTGTACAGGTCTCTGTAAAAAGTCCTTGCTGTCTCAGCAGCCAATCAACTTATAGTTTATTTTTTTCTGGGTTTTTGTTTTTGTTTTTGTTTTCTTTCTAATCGAGGTGTGAAAAAGTTCTAGGTTCAGTTGAAGTTCCTGATGAAGAAACACAATTGAGATTTTTTCAGTGATAAAATCTGCATATTTGTATTTCAAACAATGTAGCTAAAACTTGATGTAAATTCCTCCTTTTTTCCTTTTTTGGCTTAATGAATATCATTTATTCAGTATGAAATCTTTATACTATATGTTCCACGTGTTAAGAATAAATGTACATTAAATCTTGGTAAGACGTTTGTGAGGCTTTTTATTTTCAAACTGTTTAAAATCTTGACCTTTTGGGGGCTTGGGGGAATTCGTCTTGTTCTTGCAAATCTCCCTTGGTATGTATGCTCTCTCCCTAAATGGTGACATCCTGGCCCCTGTCATTTCTGTACCATATTCCACTTGACCTTCCACAGTGTAAGTCTGAATTTAAGAAAGCTCTGTAGCCTACTAGGCTGCTCTGTCCACAGGATTTCCCAGGCAAGAATACTGGAGTGGGTTGCCATTTCCTTTTCCAGTGGATCTTCCCGACCTGGGAAATCAAACCTGCGTCTCCTGCATTGGCAGGCGGATTCTTTACCACTGAACCACCAGAGAGACTCAAAAATCTTATTAGCCTCTTGAAATAAAGTGGGTTTAAGTAGCCAAAGAAAGTAATGATACCCCAGAAAAAGAAACCTTTTGAAAATAGTTGGCAAAGAGAGTATCTCTGTGTTTTTTCTTTAGAAATATTTCCCCAGACCAGCTCTATCCCCTGATTCCAGATTAGAGCATTCACCTGTCCTCTTGACATCTCTGCTTGGAAGTTCAGTCTGAACATGCCTAAAAAGCCCTCTAGAAGCCTCTTCCTCTAGAAGCCTCAGGAAATGGCAACTCCATCGCTTGGCCAAAGACATCCTTGACTCCTTTCATGTCCACGTCCAGTCTGTTGGTACTCTTCAAAAAATAATCCTCCGTTCAGCTACCATCTCTGTAGTTCAAGTAACCATCGTGTCTTTCTTAAACTTTTAAAATATCCTCCAAACTGGCCTCCCTGCTTCTGCTTTGCCTGGTGTTTGAACCTATTCTCAACATAGCAACCAGAATGCTCCCATTAAAATCTGAGATCAAAATCTTCCAGTGCTTCAGCCTTACTCTGAATAAAAGTCCAGATCCTTATAATGATCTACCTGGCCCTCAGTTATCTAGCTTGCTGTTACCTTTTTGGTTTCCTCTTCTCTCTTCCCCATTGCACATTCCACCATAGAGAGCTGTTTCCACCTTGAGACCTTTGCACTTACTGTTCCCTCTGTCTAGAATACTGTTTTGCCAGATAACTGCATAGCTAAAGTCCTCATCTCTTTCGGGTCTTTGCTCAAATATCATCTCAGTGAGTCTTTCCCTGGCTACCTTTTTTTTTTTTTGGCTACCTTATTTAAAATAGTGATTTGGGACATCCTTGGTGTTCCAGTTGTTAAGACTCTGCTTCCACTGCAAGGGGTATGGGTTTCCATCCCTGGTTGGGGAAGTTCCACATGCCATGTGATACGACCAAAAAAAAAGGAAAAAAAAGCAACCTGTTCCCCTGCCTCATTTCCCTTCTCTGCTGAATTTTTCTTTATGGCACTTGTTACCATCAGACTTATTGTATATTGTACTTACCTACTGCCTTCCACTGTAATTAATGTAAGTTCTCTGAGGACAGGGAGTTTATTTGGTTCATTTCTATATTCCTGTCCTACAGAACAGCCTGGCAATTGCAGCCACTTACTAAGTAGTTGTTGAATGAAATGGTAGATGTTGGCCAGACACAGTTACTTTTATAAGGTTAATGTTGCAATATATAGTTTCTCTCATCTATTTCCTTAGGGACACAATGGAGAAACCAAAAGCAGTAACAGAAAATGGTATTATCATGGACGTTTAAAGTGAAACTTGAAACAACAACTTTCTATTGAGTATCTACTTGTGTACGAAACAGAGTACTGCAAATAATTCCCCAACAGTTCTGTGCCTGTGAGGTAAGTATTCTGGCTCCCATTTTACAGTTGAGAAAAGGAGTTTCTTTGAGCTCACACACAAAGGCCCATGACTCCAAGGCCCATGTTCTTAATACGCACTCCACCTCCTTTCTGGGTTGGAGGACAACCAGGAGTAACTGGATCTAGTTGCGGAGCACAGCAGGCAAGATTTGGTTTTTGTTGTGTTCAGCATGAGGTAAAAATTGTTCCATTGATTTCAATCAAGTGTTTGTCAAACGAAGTGTGGTTGTTAATATTTGGGTCAGGGACAGGAATGAATAGTTTGTATATTTCTCCATTGAGAGGGGGGGAAACAGAGACAACTGGCTAATGTTTGTCAACTAAGCTGCCTTCCTAGAACTCGCGGGGGGAAAAACTAAATGGCAAACTTTTCATATCTATATTTTGGCAAGTAATACTGCTAATGGGTATTTTTGCTCTGGGCCTCTGAAACTCCAGTTTCTAGTCAAGAAAGTGCATTTCTGGGCTGTGTGTGGAACATTACCTAGGAGTTTGGTTTCCTGGGTTCCTTTCATCTGCTCTCCTGCAATGCAGGATGAGCCTAGCCTGGACTCCAGTTTCTGACTGGAGTTACCACATGCAGAAAGAACTGCTGGCCACTGAGCTGTGAGTAATTTGCTTTGGAGAAGTAAATAGAACCTAGCCAGTGGAGAACCCAGGGGTGTGGCCAGCAGTTCTTTTCCCAGGCTCCTCCCTCCCCACCCCCCAAATGACCTTAACCTTCTTTCATAACTGGAGAGCCGCCAAGTCCAGCCTAAACAATACTCTCAACCTCATTGGTTCTTTTGCCCTGCAGCCACTACCACCCCCAAGTGGCTAAGTCCCTTCCCACTAGGCCTCTCTGTGGGGTCAAGGCTTTCTAATTACTGAAAGGCAAACACCAAAGAAAGGGTGGAAAATATCTAGTATCCATGGCCTTTAAAGGATCAGCATTTGACTGCTGAAACTGACAGGAGGGTGGGGTCTCTGTTGCAGGGTGGATGGGCATCCTCAAGTGATACATATGGCAAGGCCAAAAAGGATGCTTCTGGTGGTGCCACCCCTAGTTTCAAGATGGATTTTAGCGTCATCCAGCATCCTTGAAAACTGCCAATGAATGCCCACAAAAAGAATCCACATAAAAGAAGGAGCATAAAGTTCTGGTAAGGCACATGTGCCTGTCATCACAGGCATTAGCACTGCCTGCTAACTGTTGGCAGATCAGAGGCCAGTGTGGTCACTTTTGTCCCATAATGGCATGCCCTCAAAACCAAGATCAGCATCAGCTACTCCATCCTTCCCGTAGGATTGTGTTCTCAGTCACTCTGTCTTGTCCGACTCTGTGAAGGAAGTTTAGTAGTTCTCATGGAGCACACGCTTCCTTGGAGCAACCTGACAACTTACTTCTCTCTAGCTACCTTGCTTTGCTCTGCCATCACATTTGGAGATGGCCTTGGCCGTCTCTTATAATTTTGTCTCTAGACACTCCATGGTCCTAATCCTATGGAAACTACCAAACTTCCTTCACATCGTCAATGGGAAAATCACTTGCTCCCCTTTTTGTTCAGGGAGTTGTAACAGCCCAACTTTATCAAGCAATTTGTGCCAAGCGCTATAAAGTCCTTGTAACAAACGATACCATCATGGATTATGATGTCTAGCTTCTTTGTGAATTGTACCTTTTATCATTAAAAATAATTCACCTTTGTTTCATTTAAAGATTAATTTAAAAAGGATACCATCATCTCCCATGAGGACAAGGGCTGTGTCTGTCTTGTTCAGTGTTTTGTTCTCATCCTCATTACATAGCAGTCTATTTTGTTGAGTAAATCAAAAGGTAAAATTGGAATTTAATGAAGGAAACAGTAGGTAGGAGCTGTTAAGACTTGGTGTGCCCTATGTAGAATTTTCAATATAGCCCATAAAGACCCATAGTTGAGTGAAAAAAGGAAGAGAAGGAAAGAGGTAAACCTGAGAAAGATTTAAAATAGTGTGGGGTGGTTAAAAAAAAACAAAACAGCCAGGAAGGTTTTTCATTCAAATCCCACCTCTGCCACTAGCTGTGTAACTTCAGAACTGGTCATTTTCACCTGAGCCTCAGTTTCCTCATCCATAAAGTGCAGGTTAAACAAACAGATGTATTCACTAGATCCTTACTGAGTACACACAATATACAAGGTACTAAGTGCTGGAAACACCTTGGTGAACAAGGCCCCCTCCCCGCCATAGCACTTAGATTCCATGAGGAAAACAAGACAATGAAACAAATACTTAATTCATGGACAGGACAACCAGGTGATCATAAATGCCATAAAGAGAGCAGAATTAGGGTGGTGGGAAGTACAGGGTGGTGACTGCCGTGGGGTAGACAGAGAAAGCTTCTCCAAGGAGGTGGCATTTCAGCTGAGACCTGAAGTGGGTTGGCCAAAGGATAATCGGCAGTGAAGCATTTCAAGCAGAGGAAACAGCAAGCTAGGCAAGTTCAAGAAAGAGAAATGTTCTAACTCTCTTACATTCTAGGATTCTAGAAACAGTGGTACACTGCTTACATTGGTTAATTTAGTCAGAGATCTGTATTATGAAACCGTGTCTTGGTGGTGTGGCGTATTTACTTCTTTAGGGAAGTGGCTGAGTGGTGTAGAATCTTTGGGGAGCCCTGGGTAAGTCTCTGCCTCCCTGGCTCTCCCACAGCGCTGGCCGCTCAGCTGGCTCCCTGTGTGGCTGCAGGCTCCATTTTAGCAGCAGACTCTAAAAGCAGACTAGAGAGCTGCCTCCTCCACTACTTACTCACAGTCCTGGAGGCCCAGAACCCCTCCCATCCCACCTAAGTCTTCCTCCATTCTGACAAGCCAGAGCTTTGTGAGCACAAGATTCAGCCTCCTTGTTTTCCAGTCGGAGCAGGAGCCAGAAAATGAAACAGGAAACAGAGCGGAAGAGGAGGGGGGTGGGTAGTAGAGAAGGAAAGGAAGGAGAAATTGCAAGAAAGTAGAGCTGAAGATCTGGACAAAGTTCTACCTCTGAAGGGTGACAGTTGAGCTTTAAAAAAAACATTCTGAATTGTCACAATAGACGCCTGTCCTTTTCACAAGTAGATTTTTGAGAGAATTTGGTGTGTGAACAGAGGGAATCTTAAGAATGCATGTCTTTTTCCCTTGTGAATTCACAAAGGAAGGATGGTTCATTTCTCGGTTTTGTCCTTGCAGACACTACTGCTTGGAGCCTCAAAGACGTCTAGAAATTCAAGCCACAACCTTAGGCCCCAGTCACGAGTGTAACCCACAGCTTTGCCGACTCACTCACATGCCTCTGGAGCCGAGAACAAGGGTGTGTCACTGAGAAACCTAGGGTTCTAAGCTCCATTTTCCCCCCCGTCTCCAGCACTCCACGACTAAAATGTGATAGATCCACCTTACACACAACAAATATCTGAGGGCAATTTAGGTCTCAGAGCCTGAAATGAGCTATGAAGAATCCAAAGATACAGTCCCTGGCCCCCACAGAACTGCTGTGAGCTGCCTCTCTTTGCCTGGAGAGATAGCAACCACCTCTTTTGTTCCCACCCACAGGAGTAGCTGTGGCGGAAGATAAACCCCTCCCTCAGCCAGGGCTGTGGCCAGAGGCTAACCCAGACCCTAGCTTCGTTTGGAGGGCAGATAACTGAAACCACAAAGGGCTCTGGAATCCTGAGAAACGAGAAATCCACCAACGGAGAAGGATTTATTATCTGTTTCCTCTAAGGAGGGTGCAAAGTTGTTCTAACAGTTTCCGTTACAGGGGTACCAACTGGCCGCTCCTCCCTAACAGACGGTTTTGTTGAGTTAGCTTCTTTTTTCTTCTTTTTTGGCCCCACTTCCTACGAGAGAAACGGCTTCAGTGAAGGAGAAAGGAGTCGTGGGGGGCGTTCTCTTAAGTTTCCTTCACCACCCTCATTAGCCACCTGACTTGGGGCTGAGGACTGAAGCAGGACAGAAGGTCCCTAGTAGCCGGAGGAGGGGAAAGTCCGGGGGAACCCCCACTTTCTTCACACCCAAGATGCGGGGTGCCGCTGCTGGCCACAGAAACCCCAAGAAGGCTTTTCTTTCTACTCAAACTACAGCTATTGTGTGCCAGGCCCTGTCCTGAGCTGTTCTTGCCTGACAGGAGGGAAAATGCGGCTCTGGCTTCAGTGAAAGGGCCGCAGGGCAGCCCCCAACTCCGAGGGCCTCGGCCCTCAAGGGAACTTATGGATGTTTGAGGGGTGGTTCGAACTGGGCCAAGAGCACCGACGCTAAGACAGCAGCCCTGGAGGACTAACTGAAGGCGGGGGGAAGGGGCTGGCGGAGCGGGCACTCCTCAGGTGTCACCAAGGCTGGCAGGGGCCAAGGCAGAGGGGCGCTGAGTCGAGAGGCTATGCCGTCCCCGCCCCGCTCTCCCGGAATCAACATGGCCGCTGCGGAGGGGGCGGGGCAGCTCCGACTCCCGGCAGGAGCGGGGCGGGACCGCCATCCGCGGAGCCAGTGCGCAGGCGCGCCCGCTCGGAGCCCCGGATGGAGGAGCTAAGGTTCGAGCCCCGCCTGGGAGGTTGAGACCCGCCGGCGCTGGGGATCCGGCGCCAGCTTCGGAGCCTAGGAGTTTTGAGGGCGGGGGAGGGAAGTCGTCAAACGGAGGCGGAGGGAAATGAGGCGGAGGCCGCCGAGAAGCGAGGAGCCCCGCCCCCTCCGCCATAGCGGCCTCCCAGTGCCGCCCCTTCCTTTACAGCCTCTCGCCCTCCCCTGCCTTCCGGTCGTAGGCCGGGCCAGGCGTCGCCGGCCCCCTCCGGAGTAACCCCTGAGCCGTGGCCCTTTGGAGAGAAGAGATGCCCAATCTCTGCTTGGGACTCTTGTCGAAAAGGAAACGGCTGGAAAGGGCTTCGGACCCGGGTGGGCGGCAGAAGGCGGCCCCTGAAGCCGGCGGCCAGCAAGGCCTCTGGTCCCGAGGACCCTGGGTCCGAACAACACCCCTCGCCCCCGAGGATGTTAGTCTTACCCAAAGGGTCCAGGGCTCCGATTCAACAGGTTTTCCTGTCTGCTCAGATGGGACCCTCCCTGCCCTAAGCATACAAGAGCATGCGCTGTCATCTGACAAGTACTGAGCTTGGAGTTGGGAGATCCTGGCTCTGAAAGAGCGCATCCGCTTTGGCAGGAGTGAGGGCTGGTGGAAAAGACTGATGTTTCAGACAGAAAAAAAAAAAAAAAAGACATTCTCCTTAAATATATCCTTGGGTGTGCCACTTGATCTAGTGAGCCTCAGTTTCCACATCTGTAAAATGGCGATGGTAATTACACAGGGTCTAATGAGCTCTCTGTGTAAAAACTCTGGAGAGTTTTTATTACTCACTTCCCTGGGGCATATTTATCTCAAGGGAAAAGAGTAAAACTAGTTGCTCTGTAAGTGTCCTGCCAGTTCAGAGTCTGCTTTCGTAAAGGGGTTGTTGGGAAGTGAGGGCCGCAATTAGCTGAGAGGGAGAGCTCACTGGCTTTATTCTTGTTTTTACTTGGTTTGCCTGCAAACTAAGTGTAGGCTACACGTCTTGTGTGCTCGCTGGGTCTAGAGCTTGAGTCTCGAGAGACGAAAGGAAGAATGGAAGCCTGGTGAAGAGGCAGAGGTGGGTTATGTGCTTTTCTGTTCCCGACTCTTCTGCATGTGGATAGGAAGTGAAGGAAGGGAAAAAGTGAATTCATCCTAGGATAAAGAACCAGCGGCCGTGTAAGTTTGGCTGTTCTTGTTTCTACAATTCCTCTCGATTCAGCGAGTCAGATACTGGCAATGTTGGGTAGATTCACAAACTACCGCTGTTCTCTGGGGATTTCGAAAGCTTGCCTTTGAACTGAATTTTGATGAGCAAACCGGTGTGGCGTTGGTGGCCCCTCCCTTCCTCCAGGCCTCCTGGTGATGGAGTAATCAACAGGCGCCCCCTTGTGCTGAAGAAAGAGAACTGTTGCTTCTGCAAAAATTGTATTTTCCTGTGGCTTCTATGACTTTGTTTTGCTCTCAACGTGAGATATGGTGGGAGGAGTACTTGGAGCAGAGATTTTGTTTCCAGAGCCAGTGAACTGGTGAAGCCATATCCAGTTCCTGCCACTTCCACTGAATCAGAACACAGGTTTAATGTGCCTGTGTGTAATGCGAGGCTCTGGAAGGGTGGTTGGGAACAAGATAGACAAAACCCCTGCTCTCATAAACAACTTAAATAAGCAATAACTGTAAAGACGACAAGGGAGAGGGTAATGAGAGCATATCACATAGTCTAGTGAGGGTCACAGAATTCCAGAAACAAGTGATACTTAAAGGTTTGGTGTTAGGAAAGTGTTCCAGCCCTCCCTCTTAATTTCTCAGTTTAAGTACAATATTTTTCCTTTAGGGTTAGTTCTTCACCCCAAGTTGATGAGCTGCCTCTGATGCTCCTGCCCTCCCTTCTGATTTCTGACTGGTTCTGTAAGAGCCATTGCTACTTCTGTGAACCCAAGGAATTGTGTTTAAAAAAAAAAAAAAAAGCCATAAAGTGCAGTCCTTCCCTCAGAATGGCTTTGCAGTTGTTTATACATTGCTGCCATTCCAATGAAGAGATGGGAAATAACAGTTTCTCCATCTGTAGTAGTCGACTTTGTCGTCCCTCTCAGTTTGTTTTAGCAATATGAGCTGGCTGAAGTCCTGCTGAGTGGTGGTTTTCTTTTCCTTCTCCACTTAATTTAACAGACCAACTGAACACACATCAGAGAGCTTAACTAGAGTGTGTAGTCATTATGGTCTTCCAGTTCAGTTCTATGCCCCACTTTTGGGACTCTGGTTTGGGACCTAGTGTATTATTCTGGGCAAGAGGGAAAGGGCACACACCAAATAATAGCAACCGCAGTGTAGATTTGGTAGTGCTTTTTTCACACTTCAGCCCATTTCACCATCATGACAATTTCATGAAACAGACAAAAAGAGTCCAATCTCACTTACACCTAGAGAACTGAAGCTGAAAAGAACAAAATGAAAACTTATGGATGAGAAAGTCAGGACTTGAACCCAGGCCTTTAGTTCCCGCACAGGGGCTCTCAACAGGCTTTTAAAGGTTTTCTGTGAGCTTAGCTTTCCAGCTTCCTGCCTAGAGGAAATGTGGAACTTCCCTACAAGAATACAGTGCTTCAGAGTGATGGGAGGCAGTCCCATCTGCCTTTAAGATGCTTTTTCTTCATCTAGGAGGTTAGGTGGTTAAGTTTGCCATAATAATGCTGAAGCAGGAGGGTGTTTCTATGAAGAACGCTTTCAAGAATTTACTTTCTGCCCATGTGTGACATTTCCTCCTTGGATTTTGTGTTTAGAAGCCTGAGGGAGCTCAGCCCTGGCAGCAGGCCCCCTGAGTTCCTGGTGGTGAGAGGATGTGGCCCCTGGACCCATCCCGGAAGGAGGTCCTGGGGTTTGCAGTCAGCTGCCGTGTCCTGACTCTGGTGCTGCAGGTCAGTCTCTGATCTTTTGTCCCGAACATGCCGTTGCCACATGACTGAGCTAGATGCTAAGAATAGGCCTCATCTTTCGGTTTCCCAGATGTGCCCCTCCACGTGGTAAGAACTCTAGAGACCTAGACCACATAGCTGAAAAGTGGACAGACTCTTAGAAATGATCTATTAATCTCTTATTATACACATGAAATGGCTGAGGCCCAGAAAGGTTCAATGGCTTCCTTAAAGTCACAAGACAAGTTAGAAAAGGGCCAAGATCATACCCCAGGTTTCCTTACCCCTGGGCTAGTGATCTTTCCACCAGACCGTGATGTTCTGTAACCTGATGCCTTTACCCTGGGTCCCCAACCAGGAGGCTGAGCACAGTATCAGTCAGTTGAGTGAAAGAGAGGGGGCACTGTCCTGCGACCATCTGTGTTTATCTGTTTAGTCATCAGTGTCTTCTGCTCTTTCCCTAGCTGTGTCCCCTTCCTGTCTCACCCACACACAACCTCCAGTGCATTTTGCAACTCCCTTTCCCTTCCATGGCTGCCCTTGATCGATATTTTAATCCGATTTCAGGTATATATGAACTATATATGGTGCCTAGCACAGTACCCACTGCTTGTAGGTCCACAGTATCTATTATTGTTGAATGTACGTCAGCAGCCTAGGGATGTTCTGTCAACATATTCTGTGTGCCTTTCATCACAAGCACATTATCTCAGGCTCATAGCTGGTTCCTTTGTGGAAAACTCCTTTCCGCTCTCCTCCCCAACTATATGCGGCGTAACAGGCTCTGCTAGGTCCCAGGTTTAGTTAAAAGCGTCTTCAGCTTGGAGCCGAGGACTGTTCCCTGTGACTGTCAGTCCTGTCCCACTTGTTTCACTGTTCAAAGTGGCCTAGTAAAGAAATTGACCCAAAAAGGAAAGAGCCTTAAAAATGAGGTTGTACTCCTGTGGCCAGGCTTGGGAAAACTGACTTGATGATGGCTTTGAACCAGCATCAACTGAGGGATTGGCAGAACTAAGGAAGCAGTGCTGTGACTGGATGGCACCTGGGATAGGGTACCAGGAAGTGGGGGTTCTAATTCAGGTGATTTGGAAACAAGCATGTTTCCTCTGTGCTGTTCACTCAGCCACCAAATTTTATTAAGTTCCTGCTCTGTTCAAAGAATTGCTAGGTGGGAGTATAAAAAGTCATGATCTCTTTCCTCTTAAGAGGAAGTCTAATGGGGAAAAACACATTTAATAATAATGCTATTTCGTTGTCCTCCCCTTCCCCACTGGCAGCTTTAAAACTCCTGCCATCAGGTTATATCCCCAGTTACCCCTCATTGTTTCTGTTATCTCTGCTAGTGACAGCTCATTCTTCCTCATTCCTTGAAGGTTTTAGCTCCTGATTCACTCTTGCTCTTTCCAGCATTACTGTATGTTTCTTGGTGGTTTCAATATTAATAAAGCTGATACATCTAACCACTATCTCCTGTCTTTGCAGTTTACTCCCTCAGGACTTAGCCATTGATTCTAGCTCTGTTCCCTGTCCCTCACTCACCTCGTGGCTTCAGCTGCCCTTCTTAGCCAGCTTAGAGTCCATGGTCTACAATGCATACATGTACAACTCACTTGCTCCCTTCTTCCTGTGTTAATCACAAGACAAAAGCCCAACCTTGATTAAATTCAATTCCATGTGTACTCTGCGCCTGCATCTGCTCAGAGAAAAGCGTACAACTCTGTTGACTAGTCTCTCTTTAAATTCAATACCATTAACCCAAGTGAGTCCTTAGTGCTGCCTGGCAATCTTAGTGTATTTCCCTGGTCCAGTCCCTACGTATTCTCTAAATTTTTCTGCCTATCAGAATCACCTGGGAGAGCTAAAAACAACCTAAATGCCCAGGCTGTACCCCATACTGGTTAAATCAATGTTGTGGAGCAGAGGAGAAACCCAGGCATCTTGTATTTGAAAATCCAGTGCACAGGCTATTTAGAGAGCTGGGGTCAGAAATTACTTACTTTACACATTTTTCTTACTTCCTCAAGTCTCTAGCACCTTTTCTCTAGCTTGTTTTCCTGAATGAAAATTCAGGAAAATAGAAGCAATAAGAAGCAACCTTCTGAATACTTCCTCCACAGCCATCCACAAACCTACATCTGCACCTCTGCACCTTCACTGCTGAAGGCGGGGTGAACTGTCTGTCCTCTCTAAACTAAGGTCAGCTCCTCCACTTCTGTAGCAGATTCCATGCCCTTCTGCTTGTTCCACCAACGCTTCCCTTTCTCACTCGCGTACACAGTGGTTTCCATTCTGCTGGATTATTCCCGTTGGCAAACAAACGCCTCCCACTTAAAAAAAAAGATTTCTCTTGACCCCACAATGTCATTCACCTATTATCCCATCTCTGCTCCCCTTTACAGCAAAAATCCTCCAAATAGTTGTCTGTATCTACTGTTTCCCTTCTCCCTTTCTCTGTTGAACCCAGTCTAGGCAGTCTTCTCTCTCCTCCACTTCAGTGAAATAGCTCTCGTCATAGTCACTGGTGACCTTCACTGGATTGCTAAATCCAGTGGTCAGTTTCAGTTCCCATCTTACTTGACCTGTCAACCACATTTAACAGAGCCGATCACTCCTTTGCTTTGCTTGGTTCTATGACACTGTGCTCTTCTGATTCCTTCCTACCTCACCGACCCTTCCTTCTTTACCGTTATTGCTGGAGCCTCGCTCTCTTTGGGCCTCTAAATATGGCATGTCCAGGACCCAATCTTCAGAGCTCTTCTTTTCTGTATCTGCACTTCTTCCCTGGGTGATATCATTCAGTCTACACCTTTTAATACTATCCATCCACTTAGGACTTCTGAATTTATATCTCCACCCTTGATGGTTCTCCTCACCCTCAAGATTCATATATATCACTGCCTCATTGACCGCTACACTGGAACATCTACTTCAAACTGAACTCGTGATTCTTCCCCAGCGTGTCTTTTCTTCCTCATTTTATTAAATGGTAGTTCTTCCACTTGCTCAACCAAAGTACTAGTTCTTCTTTATCCCACAGGCTGTCTTCAATGCCATCATCCCAGACCATCGTGCAGAAGCCTTCTCTCCTCCTCGCCTCGCCCCCTCTGGCTCTGCAGACCAACTCGTGGAAGGTCTTCTGGGTGGCCTATCTCACTGGGACGCTGAACACTTCCTGTTCATTGCCGAGCACGGCTACCTGTATGAGCACAACTTTGCCTTCTTCCCTGGTTTCCCCCTGGTCCTGTTGCTTGGGGCTGAATTGCTGAGACCCCTGTGGGGGTTACTGAACCTACGGAGTTGCCTGCTCATCTCAGTAGCACTGCTCAATTCCTTGTTTTCCGCGCTGGCTGCACTTGCACTTCATGACCTGGGCTGTTTGGTTTTGCGCTGTCCCCGCCAGGCCTTTTATGGAGCACTGCTCTTCTGCCTCAGCCCCGCCAATGTCTTCCTGACTGCTGGTTACTCAGAAGCTTTATTTGCTCTCCTGACATTCAGCGCCATGGGGCAGCTGGAAAGGGGCCACAGCTGGACTAGTGGACTCCTTTTTGCCCTGGCCACTGGTGTACGCTCCAATGGGCTAGTCAACATTGGCTTCCTCATACATTCTCAGTGCCAAGGCTTTTTCTCATCTCTCATGGTGCACAATGCTCTGAGACAGCTCTTGAAGCTGATGGGCTCTGTGTTCCTGTCAGTGTTCACACTCGGCCTTCCCTTTGCCCTCTTTCAGTATTACGCCTATACCCAGTTCTGTCTGCCAGGCTCAGCCCACCCCATTCCTCAGCCCTTGCTGCAATTAGCTGTAGACCAGGGCTACCGAACTGCAGAGGGAAACAAGCCACCTTGGTGCTCCTGGGGACTTCCCCTAATATACAGCTACATCCAGGATATCTATTGGAATGTTGGCTTTTTGAGATACTTTGAACTCAAGCAGGTGCCCAATTTTCTACTGGCTGCACCGATGGCTATATTGGTTGCCTGGGCAACTTGGACATACGTGACCACCCACCCTTGGCTCTTCCTTACACTTGGGATGCAAAGGAGCAAGAACAAAAAGACCCTGGAGAAGCCTGAACCTGGATTCCTCAGTCCTCGGGTGTTTGTGTACCTGGTCCATGCTGCAGCGCTGCTGCTGTTTGGCAGTCTGTGCATGCATGTTCAGGTGAGGTGGACTCCTGGCTGGGAAGAGGTGTGAACACAGGCCACACCCGCTGGTCAGGAACAGGCAAGACAGCTGACTTCTTCCGTTTGAGTGACCTGTACCTAATTTATTCATTCAACTACTATTTGGGGGTGTTTTTATTGTGAGTCCCTGGGTCAGACCACTAAGGGTGGAACATGAATAAGATAAGATTGCTGCCCTAGTGGGTCTTGTGGTCAAAATGGAGAGGCAGACATTTAACAAGTAAAAGGTAAAAGCACAGTATAGCGGAATGGAAGAGGAGATCCTTTTGAGATAAAGCATTGTGGAAGCACAGAGGAAACAGTAGTCAGCTGTCCAAGGAGGCGAGGAGGGTGTCATGTGTAGGCTGGGTCCTGAAGAGTAAGAAGGAATTCCATTTAAGAAGCAGAGGATGAGCACTCTGGCAGATGGAAGGGCATGGGTGAGAGTCCTAAAAGGACCTGATCTGACCGAGTTACAGGGATGAGCACAGAGGATGCCTCTGGGACCTTCCTCTAACATACAGCTGTACCTGGAATGTCTCCTTGAATGCCAGCTTTCTGAGGTACTCTGAGCTCTGGCAGGGGCTTTGTGTTCGGAGGGGACGTCTTGTGCGGTATTCGGTCAGTGGTGAGGATGGAGAGAGATGGGAAGGGTTTGATTGTATGTCCGATTGTTTTTGTTCCTGGTTGTGACCTCAGGTCAGCATGACTCCGGGGAAGTCTTTTGGTCTCCATACTGGTCATTCTTCAGCAGTTCCTGCTTCTTGGAGGTGCACATTGGCTGTCTTTAAAGTTCTCCGAGCTATATGAATAAGAGGCACAGGGGAAATAGAAAGTAGCAATCTGTGTTTGTAGCCAGGTTAGCTACTGGAGTGAATGCCAGCAAAGCTTAGAGTTTCCAGAGATGAGGGAGACCATTTGGAGACCTGGCTTTGGACTCCCCCAGAGGGGCCGTGTTGAACCACAGGATCCCCTGCCCCTTTCCTTCTGCTTTACCATCCCCAGGGCATGCGAGAACCGCTTCAGGTTCCCAAAGCCCCAGGGGCAGCCTAGAGCTTAATATTTATTTGTTTATTTGGCTGCATCAGGTGTGAGTTGCAGCACTCGGGATCTTTAGTTGTGGCATGTGGGATCTAGTTCCCTGACCAGGGATCGAACCCAGGCCCCCTGCATTTGAAGCACTGAGTCTTAACCACTGGACCACCAGGGAGGTCCCCAGCCGAGAGTTTAGAGTCCTGGTCCTGGGCTAAAAGTAGACCCCATGGAGTTTTTAGTATTGATTGGCCCATTATTGTGGTAATTAGTCTGTAGCTATGTTTACTTGTAACATTTCAGTCACCTGGCTGGTGTTATACACAGCTTTATAAGGCAGATACTAAGCTCTGCTGAATGAATATCTTTTCCAGTACAATACATTCCTAGTCTGGGAGCTATAGTTTACCCAGAAGCAGGGAGGTCCCAGCCTTATCCCATTTGAGACAGTGACATTCCAATAAATGTGTGGATTTTCCCCCTCTTATGATTCCAGGTTCTCACCAGGTTTTTATGCTCCTCCACTCCTATTGTGTACTGGTTTTCAGCTCACTTGCTTCTGGATCAAGAACCGCTGCTGAAATCCCTAGAGGCTGTGCCTGGGAAGCCTCCTGCAGGGGACCCTCCACCAGGACAAAAGGTCCCCAGAAACTCTATCATGGGACTCTTGTACAACTGGAAAACTTGTTCTCTGGTCACACGATGCGTTCTAGGCTACTTCGTGACTTACTGGCTCTTGGGACTACTCCTCCATTGCAACTGGCTGCCTTGGACATAACCTGGAGACCTAGGGGACAGGCCTGAAGCAGACATAACCAGGGTCTGAAAGTACAAATACACTCTGGGGCTGCCTGTGCTCCCTGGAATCCTTACTCCGTCCATTAGAACCTCTCTCTGTAGGTGAACGTTGGTTAGGAATGGAAAAAGTGAAAGCCTCTAGAGAACCCTTTCTGGTCCTTGCTGTGGCAAATTTTAGAGTAGTAACTGTTTTCTCTATAAAGGAAGAAATCTTATTCCAGATCTATGTTGTCAGTCAACCTTAGCAGAGATAGTCTTAAACTTACCACCTGCTGCTGCTGCTGCTAAGTCGTTTCAGTCGTGTCCAACTCTGTGCGACCCCATAGATGGCAGCCCACCGGGCTCTGCCATCCCTGGGATTCTCCAGGCAAGAACACTGGAGTGGGTTGCCATTTCCTTCTCCAATGCATGAAAGTGAAAAGTGAAAGTGAAGTCACTCAGTCGTGTCCGACTCTTAGCGACCCCATGGACTGCAGCCCACCAGGCTCCTCTGTCCATGGGAGTCTCCAGGCAAGAGTACTGGAGTGGGGTGCCATTGCCTTCTCCGAAACTTACCACCTACCCACATGTAAATTTGAATATCAGTTTCATCAAAGGCTCTAGCTGACAAGCTGGTCATAGTCCACACAGTGATGATGGAGGCCTGAACAGTGTAGCAGCGATAGTAAGTAAAATGGGACCATCTTTTCTAAATGGGATGTTGTTTCTGATGAGTTTTTTCATGATTTGTTCACTTATTTATATGATCTTACAAAGATATGCATATTAAACTTTTGTTTATATCTGTAATGAATTACCTTTTTATTTTTATTACTTACATTGGCTTGCAGGACCTTAGTTCCCCTAGCAGGGATTAAACCCGGGCTATTGCAGTGAAAGCACTAAACTGGACTGCCAGGGAAATCCCATAAATTATCTTTCAAAAAAAATAATACAGGTCTTCCCTTTGGTGCAATGATTAAGAATTCACCTGCCAATGTAGGGGGGCACAGGTTCGATTCCTGGTCCAGGAAGATTCCTACATGCCGTGGGTCAGCTGAGCCTGTGAACCACAACTGCTGAGCCCACGTGCAGCAACTACTGAAGGCCGTGTGCAACCTGAGCAGCCACTGCAGTGAGAAGCCTGTGCACCGCCATGAAGAGTAGCCCCTGCTCACTGCAACTAGAGCAAGCCCACAGATAGCACCGAAGACCCAGTGCAGCCAAAAATAATTTTAAAAATAAAGATTTTAAAAATAATAACACAAATTAAGGGCTGAGACCCTGCCACATGCTCTGCATCAAGTTATTTGCGGGGGAAGTCATGATAAGAGCACTGCATGAGGAGGCAGAAGGCCTAGTCCTGGTCCCTCAGGAAACCCCACTCACAAGCTGCATGCCAGGAAGAGTTTCCCAAGCCTCAGTTACCTCTTCTGAAACTAAGGGGAAACTATTAGCTTACTGGAGAAAAATACCCAGTTCTCCTGTTTTCAGCACTTAGAAGAAACTCTCCCTCTTCTCAGGTGCAACTCTGAGGAGTAACTTCAGTGACCTTTCCTTTGAGGAAAAGCACTGACACTGGCAACTAAGGCTCCTGTCGTGTGTTAGTAAACCTGCCCAAGGCAACTAGATGTTCAGCTCAGTGAGCGGTGACTGGTTTTCCTGCCCTTCACAAGTGCCTGTGCTTGCTTTATTAGTAGACAAGGATCAGAGGAACCATCACAGCAGCAGGAATTGATAAATTGTAGGTAAGTCCAGGGTTGAATGAAATGGTATCTTCTGGCCCCCGTTTGGTTATGGGCCTGTCTGTGTAATTGTAGTAAAATCCTTGATCCCTGCTGAGCTACTTTTTCTCATTCTTTGAGCCAGGTAAGATGTTCTGCATCATCACCACTCGTTCCCCATTTGAACCAAAAATTCCAGCAAGCAGAAACTTCAAAATAGATGGATAAGCAGCTTCTGGAGAGCCCTGTGAGAATTAGAATTATGACACACTCCCTCTGACCATGACTGAAAGCTCAACTTGCCAGCTGAAGGGACGCTCCTGACTGAGCCCCAGCACCCTCTGTTGGAGCTCCTAGTCAGCCTGGCCAATAAGCATTTCCCATCCATCGCCCCAGCTTTAGCACAGCTGAGAGAATTTGGTCCAGAGTCAAGTGCTTCTGAAAATGTACACACAAATCAGGACAGCCCTCTGCCTTCTGCCAAGACACCCGAGTGCCCTTCTTGGCAAAAATGATCACCCCTGCCCTAGTGTCCCTCCAGTTGGCAGAAACTGCTCCCTCTTTCCTCAGCAACAGCTGCAAGTCTGGGGCCTTCCACCCTGTGTGCAGGAAGAGTTGAGGTCCTGAATCAGCTCTTCACAGCAGAGGGAGAAGTACTAGGTGGTTTGCCCTCACGGATGCACCTCGCTGCCGCTTTTGGCGGGTAATCAGGACCGATTATTCCCCTACTGGAAGAGGTGACTCAGACTCCACAGGTTAGGGGGTGATTTCACTGCTTTGGCAACCTCAGCTTAACCTTCACACTGGATCTCATCACCCCGGAAACAAATGATTTCAAGGACCAGAAACCCTTATAAACTGGAACCTCTCCTTCTCAACTAATGTCAAGGAATTAAATCACTCTGGTATTTTGCAAAGACCATTCTAGGTACAGTTGATCGTAGAGGAGATAACTGAAAACCCCAGCTAGGTGGACACACCTGGTGTGACCTGGGACGGACACCGTTTTCTCTCTGACCTTGGAGGGATCTAGTTGCTGTTCTCTAAGGAACTAAGGAATGGGCTGATTTTATGGCCAGCAGCTGTCTTTTTACTATCCTATTAACAGTCTTTAATAGTCTGGGAGAGGGACATGAAGGACCCAAGGCAGGAAGCTTCCTGTTTACCCTGAGGTCTAACAATGCTGCAGCTGGGTTGGGCGTCTACAATTTCAGAGAAAAGTCATTTCCTTCTGAGACCCAGCTAAAACAGAAACCAGACCCTTCATGTACCTAGAAGTAGATGCTTTTTTGTTCTTTAATGAAAGTGGGAGGAGAAGGGAGTGTTTGACATGTCTTTACCAGCCTCCCTGGAAAAAAATAATCACTTTTCTTGACCCGACCCTCTCACCTTCATCTAAAACATGTAGTGTGTGCAGGCTTAGGGGATTTGAAACTGATTCTTTGAGCAATTGTTTAGTAATGCCTATTTTAGGGGAATAAGACTGGCGTGCCTCTTGTCCTCAAATAGCTATTTGATAGTTTCTAGCAGAAACACAGGACCATTAATCAAGGGAAAGACTGATAAATTCTGGGGAATGGAGAGACACTTAAAAACTTTTTGCTCTATATTTCTCTACTTGAACTTATTTGTGATGAGGATGAATTTTACTTAGGAAAGGGTAAGTGTGGTACAAGAACTGGTGGTGGTGTTTTAATCACTCAGTCGTGTCTGACTGTTGTGATGCCATGGACTGTAGCCCGCCAGGCTCCTCTGTCCATGGGATTCTCCAGGCAAGAATACTGGAGTGGGTAGCCATTCCCTTCTCCAGGGGATCTTCGCAACCCAGGGATCGAACCCACGTCTCCTGCATTGCAGGCAGATTCTTTACTGCTGAGCCACCAGGGAAGACCCACATTACAGAGTTGCTGCTGCTGCTGCTACTAAGTCGCTTCAGTCATGTCCGACTCTGTGCGACCCCAGAGACGGCAGCCCACCAGGCTCCCCTGTCCTTGGGATTCTCCAGGCAAGAACACTGGAGTGGGTTGCCATTTCCTTCTCCAATGCATGAAAGTGAAAAGTGAAAGTGAAGTCGCTTAGTCGTGTCCGACTCCTAGCGACCCCATGGACTGCAGCCTACCAGGCTCCTCCGTCCATGGGATTTTCCAAGCAAGAGTACTGGAGTGGGGTGCCATCGCCTTCTCTGACATTACAGAGTTAGTACACTGTAAATTCACACAAGATGGAGGTCCCGCCCAGCTTGAAATACTTGAAAAGACTTCACAAGGGATAGACTGATAGGATTTGAAAGTTAAGGCCAGAGAATGAGTGTAAGCAGCAGGAAACAGAACAGAACGAGGAGAGCTCAGTTTGAGTGGAACTTGAGGTGTGTCGTTGTTGACATCTAAGCCTTGAAACCCACAAGCTCAGCTCCACTGCGTACTAGCTGTGTAAAGGTGAGCAAGGTACTGAATCTCTAGGCCTCTGTTTACTCATCTGTAAAACGTGGATAACACGATCTACCTCGCAGATATGAATAATAACATTGTCTGTCTCATAGGGTTGTTGTGCAAATTAAATGAAAAGGACTAACAAAGGAATCGCTGCATTTTGGACATGTTGAGTTTACAGTGCCATCAGCACATTCCTAAACCAGGAAAGGTGGAACTGGAGACAAAGGAGGGGTCAGGGAGCTTTCCGCACTGACAGGATAATTACAGCAGCCACGGTATTGGATGGGGCATCTCTAAAATGGGGGTGATACCACTTACCGTACAGAGTAGTTATGAAGATTCAATGAGAAACCTGATAAAGCACTAGCTTAGCACCTAGCTCGTAGGAAGAACTTCATGAATGGTAGCTATTTTTTATTGTCATTATCATCATTGTCATCGTCATTGTCACTGAAAGACCAGGAACAAATTGTATGAGGTGGAAAAGAGAGTTTCAAGAAGAAAGAAATGGGGATTTCCCTGGAGGTCCAGTTAAGACTTGTTTGATCACTGGTCGGGGAACTAAGATCCCACATGCTGTGTTGCATGGCCAGAAAAAGAAGAAGAAAGAAACGGTTACCAGGCTCATATGCTGTTAAGGAAAGGATGAGAAAAGCTATTGAATTTAGGGATTAGGGATATTAATCAGGGTAGGCTAACTGCGGTAACAAACAACTCCCCAAACTCAGTGGTTTAATAATAAAAGATTTTTCTTGCTCGCATCATAGTCTAGTAGAGAGTTGGGGAGGGATGCCTGCTCCACCAGGTCATTTGGGACCCAGGCTGCTTCCGTTTCCTGACCCTGCCGTCCTTCAGATAGATGCTCAGAGTCCTCTGCTTGCGGAGAGGTTTTCAGGGGCCAGAGCTGGGAGAGTTGTACGTGACTTTCACTGTCATTCCATTGACTGGAATTCGGTCATATGGCCACATCTAACTCCCAAGGGAGGTTGGGAAGTAGAGTTGCCAGATAAAATACAGGATGCTCAGTTAAATTTAAATTTCAGGTAAGTGAAATATATTTTTTCAGTATAATTATGTTCCAAATATTGTAGGAGACATGTAAGAAGTTCATTGTTTATCTGAAATTCAAATTTAATTGGATATACTGTATTTTTATTTGCTAAGTTGGCAACCCTAGTGGGAAGTGAAGTCTGGCTATGAGTTTAGGACAAAGAGAACACAGATATTTGTGTGTCACAGTATGCCTCAGTCTGTGTTTCTGAATCAAATGCCTGTTTCTGCCCTTCCCACAGAAAGAACAGTTACCCTTCCCAAGGGAGACTCTCCCAAATCCCATCTAGTTACCCTATTCAGCTCCAGGTGGCTCAGCCATCTTCTAATATGGTTCCTTAAGGTGATGATGAACTAAAAAACCAAGTTATCCATGGGAAAAGATTCTTAAAAAGAGTGAATATATGTATATGTATACCTGATTCGGTTTGCTGTACACCTGAAATTAATACTGTAAGTCAACTATGTTGTTGTTATTTAGTCACTAAGTTTGGTTCAACTCTTTGTGACCCCATGGACTGTAGCCCACCAGGCTCCTCTGTCCATGGGATTTCCCAGGCGAGAATACTGGAGTTGGTTACCAATTCCTTCTCCAGGGGATCTGCCCAACCCAGGGATCAAACCCACATATGCTTGGCAGGCAGATTCTTTACCACTAAACCATCTGGGAAGCCCAAAATCAGCTTTACTCCAAAAAAAAAAAAAGTATACACACCCATAAGAAAAAGTTTGGTGGAATTCTCTTGTGAATCCATCTGCTCCTTTGTTGGGAGTTTTTATCCATACCCGACAAGAAAGTATACAATAATAGAGCAAGAATAGGGTGACCTCAGTGTAAGCTCCTATTCAGAAAAGAAGAGAATGGAAGATGTGAAACTGTCACTTCCAAAGCACTCCTTAATCTCTAATGGTCAGACTTGTCAAAGCTCTCTTCCCTGGGCCTGGGGAGAGTTCCTTGATTAACCCTGACTTGCTCTCGGAAAGACTCCTTTGTCCGTTGTTCTCCACTCTTCTCACAGCTCCTGGCTTGTTTATTGTGCATGACCACACAGGAAATGGGCTTTGGGAAGTATGACCTCCTTGGTGAATGTTCAGCCACTTCTTGCTGGTACAAGCATGAAGGGCCTAAAAGTTACTTTAAATCTTGGCCAGCCAAAAGCCTATGTATGTGTGTGGGGAGGGGGAAAGACATACATAACATAAAGTTCATCATTTTAACCATCTTTAAGTATAAATTTCAGTGGCATTAAGTATATTCGCATTGTTGTGCAATCATCACCACTTCAAGGTTCATTCATATAGAAGGTGTGAAAATTTCCTTTTTTATATAGAATGGATAAACAACAAGTTCCTACTGTATAGCACAGGGAACTATATTCATATCCTAGGATAAACCATAATGGAAATGAATATAAAAAAGAATGTATAGGGAGTTCCCCGGTGGTCTAGTGGTTAGGATTCCAGGCTTTCATTGCCCTGATCCAGGTTCAGTCGTTAGTCTGGGAACTGAGATCTTATAAGCTCTGCAGTGCTGCCAAAAAAAGAGAAAAAAAAAAGAATGTATATATGTGTATAACTGAGTCACTTTGCTCTGCAGCAGAAATTAACTTTGAAAATCAATTATGCTTCAATAAAAAATAAATTTAAAAATACTTCCATTCTTTTTAAGGCTAAATAACATTCCATTGTAGGTGTGTTGTTATTGTTCAGTTGCTCAGTCATGTCTGACTCTGCAACCCCAGGGACTACAGCACGCCAGGCTTCCCTGTCCTTCACCAACTCCCAGAGTTCTCTCAAACTCATGTCCATTGAGTCAGTGATGCCATCTAACCATCTCATCCTCTGTCGTCCCCTTTTCCTCCTGCCTTCAATCTTTCCCAGCAGCAGGGTCTTTTCCAGTGAGTCAGTTCTTCGGATCAGGTGGCCAAAGTATTGAAGTTTCAGCTTCAGCATCAGTCCTTCCAATGAATATTCAGGACTGATTTCCTTCAGGATGGACTGGTTGGATCTCCTTGCAGGCCAAGGGACTCTCAAGAGTCTTCCCCAACACCATGGTTCAAAAACATCAATTCTTTGGCACTCAGCTTTCTTTATAGTCCAACTCTCAAATCCATACATGACTACTGGAAAAACCATAGCTTTGACTAGATGGACCTTTGTTGGCAAAGTAATGTCTCTGCTTTTTAATATGTTGTCTAGGTTGGTCATAGCTTTTCTTCCAAGGAGCAAGCATCTTAATTTCATGGCTACAATCACCATCTGCAGTGATTTTGGAGCCCAAGAAAATAGTCTGTCACTGCTTCCATTGTTTCCCCCTCTATTTGCCATGAAGTGATGGAAATGGATGCCATGATTTTAGTTTTTTGAATGTTGAGTTTTAAGCCAACTTTTTCACTCTCCTTTTTCACTTTCCTCAAGAGTTTCTTTAGTTCCTCTTTACTTTCTGCCATAAGGGTGATGTCATCTGCATATCTAAGGTTATTGATATTTCTCCCGGAAATCTTGATTCCAGCTTGTGCCTTATCCAGCCTGGCATTTCACATGATGTGCTCTGCATATAAGTTAAACAAGCAGGGTGACAATATACAGCCTTGATGTACTCCTTTCCCAATTTGGAACCAGTCTATTGTTCCATGTCTGGTTCTAACTTGCTTCTTGACCTGCATACAGATTTCTCAGGAGGCAGGTGAGGTGGTCTGGTATTCCCATCTCTTTAAGAATTTTCCACAGTTTGTTGTGATCCACAGAGTCAAAGGGCTTGGTGTAGTCAAGTAAGCACAAGTAGATGTTTTTCTGGAACTCTCTTTCTTTTTTGATGATCCAGTGGATGTTGGCAATTTGATCTCTGGTTCCTCTGACTTTTCTAAATCCAGCTTGAACATCTGGAAGTTCACGGTTCAAGTACTGTTGAACCTGGCTTGCAGAATTTGAGCTAGCAGTGAGATGAGCGCCCATCTTGTCAAAGCTATGGTTTTTCCAGTAGTCATGTATGGATTTGAGAGTTGGACTATAAAGAAAGCTGAGCGCCAAAGAATTGATGTTTTTGAACTGTGGTGTTGGAGAAGACTCTTGAGAGTCCCTTGGACAGCAAGGAGATCAAACCATTCAATCCTAAAGGAAATCAGTCCTCAATACTCTTGGAAGGACTGATGCTGAAGCTGAAACTCCAATACTTTGGCCACCTAATGTGAAGAACTGACTCACTGGAAAAGCCCCTGATGCTGGGAAAGATTGAAGGCAGTAGGAGAAGGGGACGACAGAGGATGAGATGGTTGGATGGTATCACGGACTCAATGGACTTGAGTTTGAGCAAGCTTCAGGAGTTGGTGAAGGAAAGGGAATCCTGGCGTGCTGCAGTCCATGGGGTTGCAAAGAGTCGGACATACCTGAACTGAACTGAGATGAGTGCAATTGTGCAGTAGTTTGAACATTATTTGGCATTGCCGTTCTTTGGGATTGGAATGAAAACTGACATTTTCCAGTCCCGTGGCCTCTGCTCAGTTTTCCAAATTTGCTGACATATTGAGTGCAGCACTTTCACAGCATCATCTGTTAGGATTTGAAATAGCTCAACTGGAATTCCATCACCTCCACTAACTTTCTTCGTAGTGATGCTTCCTAAGGCCCACTTGACCTAGAGCCAGGACCTAGAGTATGGCTCTAGGTGAGTGATCACACCATCGTGGTTATCTGGGTCATGTTCCCTTGGTATCTCTAATTTTCTTGAAGAGATCTCTAGTTTTTCCCATTCTATTGTTTTCCTCTATTTCTTTGCATTGTTCACTTAGGAAGGCTTTCTTATCTCTTCTTGCTATTCTTTGGAACTGTGCATTCAGATGGTTGTATCTTTCCTTTTCTCCTCAGAGTATGAAAGGGCAAAAAGATATGACAATGAAACGTTATTGTATGTATACACCACAGTTTGTTTATCTATTTGTCTGTTGATGGATATACTTGGATAGCGCCACCTTTTGGCTATTTAAAATAATACTACTAATGAACATAGAATAGTAATTAAGTATTAGTCGCTCAGTTGTTGGGACCCCAATGGACTGCAGCCCACCAGGCTCCACCGTCCGTGAGATTTTCCAGGCAAGGATACTGGAGTGGGTTGCCATTTCCTTCTCCACGGGATCTTCCCAACAAAGGGTTCAAACGCAGATCTCCTACACTGCAGGCAGATTCTTTACTGACTGAACTACAAGGGAAGCCCATTGAAAAGTGAAAGTCGCTCAGTCCTGTTCAATTCTTTGCAACCCCATGGACTATACAGTCCATGGAATTCTCCAGGCCAGAATATTGGAGTTCGTAGCTGTTCCCTTCTCTAGGGGATCTTCCCAATCCAGGGATCGATCCCAAGTCTCCCACGTTGCAGGTGGATTCTTTACCAGCTGAGCCACCAGGGAAGCCCAGGAGTACTGGAGTGGGTAGCCTATCCCTTCTCCAGTGGATCTTCCTGACTCAGGAATTGATCCAGGATCTCCTGCATTGCAGGCAGATTCTTCACCAGCTGAGCTATCAGGGAAGCCATATGAACATTACAGTTGCCTGTTTTCAGTTCTTTGAGGTATATACTGAGAAGCATATAGTGCTGGATCATGTGGTAATTCTACGCTGCTGTTGTTGTTGTTTTAGGAACTGCTATGCTGTTTTTCATAGCAGTTGCATCATTTTGTATTCCCAGTAGCAATGCACAAGGATCCAGATTTCTCCACAGCCTCACCAACACTTACTTTCCTTTTTCGTCCCTTCGTCTTCTTTTTTTTTTTTTTTAATACTTGCCATCCTAGTGGGTATGAAGTGGTATCTCACTGTGGTTTTGATTTGCATTTCCCTCATAACTAGTGATGTTGAGCATCTTTTTACGTGCTTTTGACCGTTTGTATACTTTTGGGAAAGTGTCTATTCAGATCCTTTGCCCATTTTTTATAATTTTATTTATTTATGTTTGGCTGTCCTAGGTCTTCATTGCTCTACAAGCTTCTCTCAAGCTGCAGTGAGCAGGGCTACTCTCCAGTTGCAGTGATCATACTTCTCATTGTGGTGGCTTGTCTTGTTGCAGAGTACAGGCTCTAGGTGCATGGGCTTCTGTAGTTATGGCTCCTGGGCTCTAGAGCCCAGGCTCAACTTGTGTGGTGCACAGCCTTAGTTGCTCCATGGCATGAGGGTTCTTCCTGGATCAGGGATCGAACCCATGTCTCCTGCATTGGCATGCGGATTCTTTACCACTGAGTCACCAAGGAAGCCCTGCTCATTTTTAAATTGGGTTGTTTCTTTGTTGTTGAATTGTTGAAGTTCTTTATATATTTTGGATTTTAATCAGATATGTGATTAACAGATATTTTTTCCCATTTCATGTGTTGCCTTTTCACTCTGTTGATAGTGCCCTTCAATGCACAAAATTTTTAGTTTTGATGAAGTCCAATTCATCTATTTTTCTCTTATTGCCTATGCTTTTGGTATCATATGCAGAAAAATCATCACCAAATTCAGTATCATGAAGATTTTCCCTTGTGTTTTCTTCTAAGAGTTTTATAGTTTTAGCTTTTATGTTTAGGGTTTTACAGTTTTAGCTTTTATCCATTTTGGGTTCAATTTTGTATGTGGAATAAGGTAAAGTTCTTACTTTCTTATACATGTGAATATCCAGTTTTCCCAGCACTATTTATTGAAAAGACTGTGCTTTTCCCATTGAAAGGTCTTGGAATCCTTATTAAATCATTTGACTATATATGCAAGGGTTCCTAAGCTGTCTGTTTTATGCCTCTCTTTATGCTGGTACCATACTGTTTTGATTACTATAGCTTTGTAGTAAGTTCTGAAATCAGGAAGGGTGAGACCTCCAACTCTACTCTTCTTGTTCAAAATTGTTCTGGCTATTCAGGGTCCTTTGAGATTTCCTGTTATATTTAAGTTGTCAACGTTTTTTTCTTTCTTTCTTTCTTTTTTCAATTTAGGCTCATGGTTTCTTTGACAATACCATTACCTCAAAATATTTTTGATGTGTAAGTCAGAATTCTCCAGAGGAACATAGCCTGTAGGATTGTGTGTGTGTGTGTATATCTATACCTATCTGTTTATCTGTCTATAGAGAGGTGTTTTTTTTTTTTTTATATAGAGAGGTTTTAATGAATTGGCTCATATGATTGTGGAAGCTGGCAAGTCCACAATCTGCTGGGTAGGCCAGCAGCTGGAGACTCAATAGAACAATTGATGTAATAAAAGTCTGAAGGCAGGTCTACTGGCAGAATTCCTTCTTTCTCAGGGAAAGTCAGTCTTTTTTCTGTTAAGGCCTTCAGCTGATTAGATGAGACCCAGTCAATTTATGGAGGATAATCTGCTTTACTCCTTCTGACTTAAATGTTACCCTCACCTGAAAAGTACCTTCACAGAAATGTCCAGAATATTTGACCAAATATATGTATGCTGTGGCCTAGCCAAGTTGACACAAAATTAGCACAATAGATTTCTGCTCTCTTTGCTTCTAGTCAGATCCATGTGACACAACCACACTCCAGTTCTTTTCTAGATAGAATTTTCAAGCTGATATATTTATCTCCTCCTAGTATCCCCTTGCCTCACTTCCAATGTAATGATGGCTACATTGAGGTCATCTGAAATAATAAGTGGGAAGGCCACAGTCTTCACCTGATATTTGCCTTAGAGATGACCACATCTTTCAACTCATGTTGTCTGAGAACTTTTTCAATCTTATACAATTTCTAGTCCAGAAACAGTCACTTTTAGTGACCCTGAGAGGCCCATCGTTTCTGGACTTCCTCTGCCTGAAAAATAAGCTAATCCTCACCTAAATTCACCTCTTTCTCCCAATACTTTATGAAGGTACCTGGGCTAGTTATTAAGTTATTGTTTCAGCTCCAAATCCACCCTTCTACTTTCTACTATGAGATACTGGACCTGGGACTTTGCAAATCACATTGCTATTGACGGCGGGCTCTATGTTTGACTCTGCCAATAAGGGCCACTAGAGGGAGATAGTGAGGTCAGAGGAGGAAGAAAAGACTGCTTTCTTCAGTTTGCTTCCTGTTCCTGTGAGATCATCCTAAACTATGCTCCTTCACCCCAGCAGCAGCAGTGTCATCCTGTAGCAGCAGCTGAATCCACTTGCAGTTTTTTCCAAAAATTGCAGACCCTGCTTCGTGGCGTACCAATCAGAGACACCAACACCATCTCTGTAGCACCTCTTTCTCAGAAGTGTTGGTCTCTCCTCCACCAACACTAGACTTAGAGGTCTGAGTTTCAACTCTGTAGGACCCCTCTTCTAAGTTTCCAAGTTTTAGTAATTCCAAACTCTTCCTTTTGTTCTCCTAGTCCTAGGAGTTTAGATGCTTCTTACTATTGCTGCCTCCATAGAATCTGTTTTCTTTTCACCCTTTCAGATAACTAATAACAATGTTATACCTAGAATGGCTAATCATTCTGTTTATTACATTTTCTCCAGTGACTTGTGTGGTTTCTTTCTCATCGGCAGGACCCTGAGGGATACAGAAATTGGCGCTAGGAGGGGTCCCAGGGAATCGACTGAGAAGATGGGATTAGGGAACTGTTTTGGTTGTGTCATGGGGTTTGAATGTGTTGAGCTTCTTGCCAATGAGAAATGTGATGCTGCTAATTCATGGCATGCTGCGGCAACATGATTAATCAAATTATCACCTGTGGTTATTTGTGATGCGTGATAACTAAAGCAAATGCCTTGGGGGCCCAAGTGGCTGTTGTACTTGACTGTATGGCAGTGAGGATGACTACAGGGACTGCAGTGATGATGACCGCAGAAGGAATTCTGAGAGCATGAGTCCTCGCAGAAAGAAGATGACAAGCTGGGGCCTTTAAACTCTCAGCTCAAAGCATGGTCAGAGAGTCACAGAGCTTCCATGATAGCCCATGAAAGATCTCTTATTTCTTGTAGTCACCAGACTTATTAGCTACAAATTGAACAAAAATATAGTGCATGTTATTGAATGTTATCAGTTGAATTCAGTCTTACTAAGCCTTTCCTGTGACTGAGAAGGAATGGGACCTTGAAACTTGGAATGGACACATCTGGTTTGATATTCTCCTATGTTCTCAGAGTCTCCATTCCACAAGTGGATGGGACGAAGCGCAGCGATCAGCACTTGCGAGTTTTATGAGACAGCCTATCACTTCTGGCTTGCCTGGTGATTCAGTGGTAAGGAATCTGCCTGTCAATGCAGGAGACATGGGTTCGATCCCTGGGTTGGGAAGATCCTCTAGAGAAGGAAATGGCAACCCACTCCAGTGTTCTTATGGGGGAAATCCCATGGACAGAGGAGCCTGGTGAGTTACAGTCCAGGGATCGCAGAAGAGTCGGACATGACTGAACGACTGAACAACTACAACTGCCACTTCCGCTCACATCCCAACAGCCAGGAGCCAGTGTCTCTCTGTAGCAGAGGCTGGGAACTGTGGGCGTTGATGAGAATGGGCAGTTTATACCACACTAAATGGGCCACTAGTGACCCACTGAAGATAGAATTCTTGGGGGAGTAACATAGAAGCCAAGCTGCAAAAAGCTAAGAAATGATTAAGTGACAAGGAAGTAGTAGCTATACTTACTAAAGAAGTAATAGCTACTCTTATTTAATAAGAGTAACTAATGCTTAAAATTTTCCAAGCCAGGCTTCAGCAATACGTGAACCATGAACTTCCAGTTATTCAAGCTGGTTTTAGAAAAGGCAGAGGAACCAGAGATCAAATTGCCAACATCCGCTGGATCATCAAAAAAGCAAGAGAGTTCCAGAAAAACATCTATTTCTGCTTTATTGACTATGCCAAAGCCTTTGACTGTGTGGATCACAATAAACTGTGGAAAATTCTGAAAGAGATGGGAATACCAGACCACCTGACCTGCCTCTTGAGAAGCCTGTATGCAGGTCAGGAAGCAACAGTTAGAACTGGACATGGAACAACAGACTGGTTCCAAATAGGAAAAGGAGTACGTCAAGGCTGTATATTGTCACCCTGCTTATTTAACTTATATGCAGAGTACATCATGAGAAATGCTGGACTGGAAGAAACACAAGCTAGAATCAAGATTGCCGGGAGAAATATCAATAACCTCAGATATGCAGATGACACTACCCTTATGGCAGAAATTGAAGAGGAACTAAAAAGCCTCTTGATGAAAGTGAAAGTGGAGAGTGGAAAAAGTTGGCTTAAAGCTCAACATTCAGAAAATGAAGATCATGGTATCTGGTCCCAATTCATGGGAATTCAATTCCTCTAATTCATGGGAATTAGATGGGAAACAGTGGAAACAGTGTCAGACTTTATTTTTTGGGGCTCCAAAATCACTGCAGATGGTAATTGCAGCCATGAAATGAAAAGACGCTTACTCCTTGGAAGGAAAGTTATGACCAACCTAGATAGCATATTCAAAAGCAGAGACATTACTTTGCCAACAAAGGTCCATCTAGTCAAGGCTATGGTTTTTCTAGTGGTCATGTATGGATGTGAGAGTTGGACTGTGAAGAAAGCTTAACGCCGAAAAATCGATGCTTTTGAACTGTGGTGTTGGAGAAGACTCTTGAGAGTCCCTTGGACTGCAAGGAGATCCAATCAGTCCACCCTAAAGGAGATCAGTCCTGGGTATTCTTTGGAAGGACTGATGCTAAAGCTGAAACTCCAATACTTTGGCCACCTCATGCGAAGAGTTGACTCATTGGAAAAGACTCTGATGCTGGGAGGGATTGGGGGCAGGAGGAGAAGGGGACGACAGAGGACAAGATGGCTGGATGGCATCACCGACTTGATGGACATGAGTTTGGGTGAACTCCGGGAGTTGGTAATGGACTGGGAGGCCTGGTGTGCTGCAATTCATAGGGTCGCAAAGAGTCGGACATGACTGAGTGACTGAACTGAACTGAACTGAATGAGAGACAAGAATGGCAGAAAGCAAAGAGGAACTGAAGAGCCTTTTGATGAGGGTGAAAGAGGAGAGTGAAAAAGCTGGCTTAAAACTCAACATTCAAAAGACTAAGATAATGGTGTCTGGTCCCATCACTTCATAGCAAATTTTATTTTCCAGGGCTCCAAAACCACTGGGGACAGTGACTGCAGCCATGAAATTAAAAGAAGAAAGCTATGACAAACTTGCTCCCTGGAAGAAAAACTATGACAAAAACTATGACAAACCTAGACATCATGTTAAAAAGCAGAAACATCACCCTGCGGACAAAGGTCCATATAGTCAAAGCTACAGGTTTTCCACTAGTCATGTATGGATGTGAGAGCTGGATCATAAAGAAAGCTGAGCACCAAAGAATTGATGCTTTGGAACTGTGTTGCTGGAGAAGACTCTTGAGAGTCCCTTGGACTGCAAGATCAAACCAGTCAATCCTAAAGGAAATCAGTCCTCAATATTCACTGGAAAGACTGATGCTGAAGTGGACGCTCCAATACTTTGGCCACCTGATGCGAACAGCCAAATCATTTGAGAAGACCCTGATGTTGGGAAAGACTGAGTGCAGGAGGAAAAGGGGGCTACAGAGGATGAGCTGGTTGGATGGCATCACCAACTCAATGGTCATGGGTTTGAGCAAACTGGGAGATAGTGAAGGACAGGGAAGCCTGGCGTGCTGTGGTCCATGGAGTAGCATAGATTCGGACACGACTGAACTACTGGAAAACAACAGATGAGAGGGGAAAAGATAAATCTGAAGCTAGTAAGGAGGTAGCCAAACATACAAAGTTGTTTCTGTGATTGGTTCTTTAGTTTAGTTTTGCTTTTTAATTGATAGAGAGAACTGAGCATGAATTTGTAGTCTCAATGAACAGGAAGAGAGATAGGACATTCATGGAGGGTTGGCCATGGACAGAATGAGGCCTGCACCTTTAAGATAAGAGGAAAGGATAGAAGCAAATAGAGAAATGTGAGGTAGACAGGAGGGTAGCTGACAATCAAACCGGATTGTTTTAGTTTCTATAAAGTGACAAAGAGCCAGAATTAGGGTTGCAAGTAGATCCAGTTGAGGTGGGACAGGAATCTGTCCTTGAACCTGTGAGTCCAGCTTTGTGACTTTGTTCCACAGCCAAGGAGCAAGAGGGGAGGCTCATCAAATCCAGAATCTTCGGCACCAAGGGCATGAATCAGTGGCTTTTAGCATGTGTAACAATTAAGGATCCTTAAGGTCACAGTTGATGTTCAAGCTGGTTTTAGAGAAGGCAGAGGAACCAGAGATCAAATTGCCAACATCTGCTGGATCATCGAAAAAGCAAGAGAGTTCCAGAAAAACATCTATTTCTGCTTTATTGACTATGCCAAAGCCTTTGACTGTGTGGATCACAATAAACTGTGGAAAATTCTGAAAGAGATGGGAATACCAGACCACCTGATCTGCCTCTTGAGAAATTTGTATGCAGGTCAGGAAGCAACAGTTAGAACTGGACATGGAACAACAGACTGGTTCCAAATAGAAAAAGGAGTACGTCAAGGCTGTATATTGTCACCCTGTTTATTTAATTTATATGCAGAGTACATCATGAGAAATGCTGGACTGGAAGAAACACAAGCTAGAATCAAGATTGCCAGGAGAAATATCAATAACCTCAGATATGCAGATGACACCACCCTTATGGCAGACATTGAAGAGGAACTAAAAAGCCTCTTGATGAAAGTGAAAGAGGAGAGTGAAAAAGTTGGCTTGACGCTCAACATTGAGAAAATGAAGATCATGGAATCCGGTCCCATCACTTCATGGGAAATAGATGGAGAAACAGTGGAAACAGTGTCAGACTTTATTTTTCTGGGCTCCAAAATCACTGCAGATGGTGACTGCAGCCATGAAATGAAAAGACGCTTACTCCTTGGAAGGAAAGTTATGACCAACCTAGATAGCATATTCAAAAGCAGAGACATTACTTTGCCAACAAAGGTCTATCTAGTCAAGGCTATGGTTTTTCCTGTGGTCATGTATGGATGTGAGAGTTGGACTGTGAAGAAAGCTGATCGCCGAAGAATTGATGCTTTTGAACTGTGGTGTTGGAGAAGACTCTTGAGAGTCCCTTGGACTGCAAGGAGATCCAACCAGTCCATTCTGAAGGAGATCAGCCCTGGGATTTCTTTGGAAGGAATGATGCTAAAGCTGAAACTCCAGTACTTTGGCCACCTCATGTGAAGAGTTGACTCCTTGGAAAAGACTCTGATGCTGGGAGGGATTGGGGGCAAGAGGAGAAGGGGACGACAGAGGATGAGATGTCTGGATGGCATCACTGACTCGATGGACGTGAGTCTGAGTGAACTCCGGGAGTTGGTGATGGACAGGGAGGCCTGGCGTGCTGCGATTCATGGGGTCGCAAAGAGTTGGACACGACTGAGCGACTGATCTGATCTGATCTGATCTGAACGTCACAGTTGCTGTATTTACCCCTCTGCATCCTGTATTCTGACTTCCTTTCTCTTATCCTAGTCTCCAGTTCTTTTTCCTATACTTTTCCTTAAGCTTTCCAGTAATCCCAGTGTGGTGGACAGACCCTAAGGGAAGCCTCAGTGATTGCCTCCTGGTATTCACGCTTTTGTGTGATTCTCTCAACTTCAAGTGGGACCTGTGACTTGCTTCTCACCTACAGAACATGGTGAAGGTGTCGGGCTGTCACTCCAGTTACATATATAAGCTATGTTATTTAAACTCTGCTTTAGCAGCCTGGAGCTAGAGACTCTCCTTGTGAGCCCGAGGAAGTAAGCAGCCGTGTTGGAGAGGCCCACGAGGCAAGGAACTGGGGTGACCTCAAGGCACTGACTGCAGATGGCCTCTGGAACCCCAGAGAGGCCTCCAGGTGACAGCCAGGCCCTCAGTCAGACAGTCATAAGTTCTGCCCACAAAGTCTGAGTGGGTTTGCAGGTGTTTTCCTCCCCAGTTGAGTTCCCAGACGAGCATGCAGCCTTGCTGACACCTTGTCTGCAGCCTTCTGAGATTAAGCAAGGGACTCAGCTAAACTGTCCTGGGCCCCTGACCTGGAACCTGTGAGATATAAGATGTTGTTTTAAGCCGCTACGTGTGTAGTAATTTGTTACACAGCACTTAAAAAACGAATACACCCTGAACTCTCGAAAAACACTGGGGCCCTGTGGCATCCACCCCATCAGGGGATAGGAAGACTGGGTCTGGGTCCTGATTGCAGAGCTGGGTGAAGGGGGCAGAGATATGCCGCACAGACTCCTTGGGCATTTTGAAGTTCACGACAGTAATTAACAGGCCGCTGGCCTTCCAAGCAGATTATGTCCCGAGCCCACCCCTGCCGGCCCCGGAGATGCCTGTGCATTAAGTCTTCAGAGATGGGTGGTGAAGCCTGGCCCTGGAAATCCAGATTGCCAGAAGTAGATCACCTCTCAAATCTCGGGGCTTGGCACGGTGCCCGGCACCCAGGGGACGCCCAACAAATGGTCTGACTGCAAAAGAGCAGAAAGTGTCCTGGAGCGCGCCTCCGCGGCCGCGTCCTCGTGCGGCAGCGATCGGACCGGCCCGGGATGGGGTCCGGGCCCTGCGGCGGGTCGGGACCCGGCCGCCGCGCGGCCGCAGCGCCATCCCGAGCCCGGGCGGAGGGGGCGCTGCGGCGGGAGGCCGCGCGGGGCGGGGCGGGCCGGCCATGGGGCCGCCCCCTGCGAGCGAGCGCCGCGCGCGCCGCCGCCGCTGCTGCCGCCGCCAGCGCTACCACCTCCTCCGCTCGGCCCCGGTCCCCGTGCGGCCCGGCCGGCCCGCGGGGCGCGGAGCCGAGGTCCGCGGCCGGCCGCATGAAGGACTGCGAGTACCAGCAGATCAGCCCCGGGGCCGCCCCGCCGCCCGCCTCCCCCGGGGCGCGCCGCCCCGGCCCCGCCGCGCCTCCCGGCCCGGGCCCCGGGCCCCCGCCGCCCGCCGCCGCGCCGCGCTGGAGCAGCAGCGGCAGCGGCAGCGGGAGCCTCGGCCGCCGCCCGCGGCGCAAGTGGGAGGTGTTCCCGGGCCGCAACCGCTTCTACTGCGGCGGCCGCCTCATGCTGGCCGGCCACGGCGGCGTCTTCGCACTCACGCTGCTGCTCATCCTCACCACCACCGTCCTCTTCTTCGTCTTCGAGTGAGTTCCGCGGCGCCCCCCAACCCTCCCCGTCCCCGCCCCCCGAGGTGCCCCGTCCCCTCCGGTCCCCGTTGCCCCCTGCCGCTCACCTCACCTTCCCCAGGCCTTGATGGACACTCCAGCTCCTCTGGTCGCCTGCCGGGCACCCCGTCTCCTCTACCACCTCCCCGACTCTCCACCCTTTGCAGCACCTGCCAGGCACCCTCCTTTCCCAGCCCCTCCTTGGCCGGCATCTTCCCTGTGCCTCTCAGAGTCTGCCCTCGGGCCTCTCCCGTCTCCTTGCTTATCCCCCATCTGTCCTTCCTGGTCCCCTCCAACCCTCCCAGACTCGGCATCTCCCCCTTGCCCATGTGGATCATCATCTAAGCTGGTCCCCTCCGTCCCTGCCAGCTGCCTCATCCCTGCCCCTCCCTTAGTACCCCCTCCTTCCCTGGCACTCTGCCTTTGCCAGCTTCTGGCCAGGAACACCGCCCTCCCCGTGTCTCTCCAGGACGCCCATCCTTTCTGCCTTCTTGGAAGCTGCCCCAGGCCTCTGCAGCTCCTATCCTAGCCTCTGGACTGTCTCTTGCCACCAGCTTCTTTCTGACCCCTCCAGACATCTTATCTCTGTATCCCTTCCAGACAACTTCTGAATGTCTTCCTTGGCCTCTGGCTGTATACTCTCACCTCCAGTTTCCCCAGCCATCTTCCCTATTCCCTCCAGGGTCCCCTAGTCATCTCTCTACTCTCAGACTCGACCCCCTAACTTTCCCCCTCAGTGGTTCTCACCCTAGACCCTCATCTTTGGGCCTCTCAGACCTCCCCTTTCCCCTTCTGCACCTTCCTCATTTTCTCCAGAGCTTTCTGCTCTTCCCTCTCCTCCTGTGGTCCCCCCAGACATCTCCCAGCCCCCTGCCCCCGCCCCCTGACTTCCTGGCTTGCTTCTCTTCCCAACACTCCAGAGCACCTTCTGGCTGGTTCCATGGCAGGAACAGCTGTAGCGCCTTGTTATTTTTCACGAGTCCGAAGTATTTCTGTGTGACAGGTCATATTTGTCTCCGTGGGCGTTTGACCTCTTCATGTCCCCAGTGACCCAGGACTGGCCCACACAGATTCTCCGTTTTAGGGATGGAGGAAGGGACGCGTGTCCCTTTACCAGATCACATCTTTGAATCAGAAGTTTTCCACTGTACGCTTGATCTCCAGCTTGAGCCACCTCTCCCTGATTTCCTTGCATGCACACACACTCGGGCTGCGTGAGTCCCACCTCTCCCTGATTTCCTTGCATGCACACACTCGGGCTGCGTGAGTCCCACCTCTCCCTCTTCTGCTGCCCACCCTTCTTTGTGGTCTTACTCAGTTACCCAGGTGGTCGGGAACGCCATCTCTGCAGCCCGCGAGCGGGTTCAGATTTCAACTCCACCAGGCATTAAGTGAGTGACTTTGGGGCATCACTTTGCTTCTCAGACCCCAGTCTCCGTATCTATAAAGCAGGATTTATGACATTACCCATCCCTTCAGGGTGTCACGAGATGACATGAATCTAGGCACGTAAGCTTTCAGCTGGTAATAGGCGTCTAGAGCTGGCTGCTGCTATTACTTGTCATCACCAGAAAACCCTTCCCAAGGGCCCTGGCTGGGCTGCCACAAAGACAGGGGCCCCCAGGTACCCTTTCCAGTTGCCAGGCCCTGTTTCTGCAACCTTGGGCTTCCCCTTGAAGCAAGGTGAAGACTTTCTACAAATTAGATTCTCCCTTTCAGCTTGCCTTTCTGACTCAGGGTGGGTTAAAAAGTTCTGCAATAATGAGCAAGCAGAAGCTCTGGGGAAGCTCCACTGGTCCCCAGCATGGCCCCTGGGCTGAGTTTCAGATCCACCTCCTTGGGCCGGCCCATGTGGGTCTTTTGAAAGTGCATTTTCCAGCCTCCCTCGGGCTCCACCAGGCCCTCCCAGCCAGGGCCCTAGCTGAGGCAGGAGGAAGTGGTGCTTGCTCAGGCTGGCCCCTGTGACCCCGTAGTGTGGGATCTGGTCCGTTCAGAAGCAGGACTTCCTCTGGACTGAGGGGATGTCTTCACGGGTGCCAGGCTTGTCTCCAGAGAGGGAGGGGCAGTGAGGACTTCTGGGTTCCAGGAGGGCTGGTAGAGCATCTCCTCTTTGTCTCTGCTCCTCCTCACCTGGGCTGGTGGCGTTGGCAAGAAGGTTTGGGTTCGGGCCCAGAGCTCACCTGGGCCTGGACTGGGGTGGGGGCTCGGTGGGGGCCCCGGGTAGGGGAACGCTGTTGGTGAGGGCCTGGAGGGTAAGAGGACTCTCCCAGGGCTCTCAGCAGGGACCTTTCCTGCTGTGAATGGTGTTCTCTTCTGTTGGGTTGGGTGCGTTATTGCACAGGCGTCCCAGCTTCTGCCCTGCTTCCTGCCCCACGCAGCAGCCAGAGGGTTCCTTTAATTCCACGTCAGATCTGAATATCCCGTGGCTCTCTAGATAAGAGCTGGAGCCCTGGTGATGGCTTCCTCCCTGTCCCCTCTCCTCCCACTGTCCCCTGTGCCCTCCCTCCCAGGCACAGTGGCCTCCGTGTGCGCTCCGACCTCAGGGCCTTTGCATGGTTTGGGATGTTCTTCCTTTAGAGAGCCACCTGGCTCCCTCGCACACTTTCTCCTGTCCTTCCCTGACCATCCCTATAATAGAGGCAGCTGCACCCCAGCCTCCTGCCACCTCTGCCCTGACTTATTCTCCAAAACATTTACCTCCATCTGACATACGGTACTTATGCTTTTGTTAGCTTCTTGCCTTTCTCTATGGGAACAGGAATTTATTCTCACTGTTGTACCCACAGTGCCAAGAACAGGGCTTGGTATGTAGTAGGCACTCGATACAGTAACTATTTTACAGTACAATAGAAAATACATGTATTTGTTGAATGAAATGGACAGAGCATTTGCTGGGAGCCTGGAGACCCCCATCCTGCTGTTGCCTGGCCAGATGACTTGGGATCTGCCCATGGGCTTTGGGGTCCTCCCTCAGTAAAACCAGGCGGCCAGAACTTGCTGTCTCTGAGGGCTCTGCAAGTCTCAGACTTCAGGTCTTCTCCGTCTCCCAAGAAGTATAGTTGTACATGAACTTTTCTGAGTTGTCATGTGGGTGACATGGAGGGCCCAGCTCTGTTTGAGGCTCAGGCCCGGGGACCGCTGATGTGTTTGGAGCAGCACGTGGCCCCCTGGGAGCCCTTGGTTTTGGCAGTCTCTGCTCCTCAAGGGAAGGGCCTCTCTGGAGGCCAGACCCTCCGACAGTGGAGGCTCCAGAAACTGTAGATAACCCACAGGTTTGTTCCTGCTGCTTCGCCGGCTCCTGGAACCTGGGCTGACTCAGGCCTCCCAACGCCCAGTCATCCCCAGATAGTAGTTTCTCAGCCCGCCAGGGGCCACCCTGGCCCTGGGAGGGAAGGCCACGCAGGACAGTAGTTAATAGTATAGGTGGGCCTCAGCATTAGACCTGTGCGCGGGCTGTTTGTTGGGGCTCACCAGGGCCAGGGGGCCTGACAGAACCGAGCGGGGATGCCGGTCTCTGGGTGACAGTGCCTGGACCAGGCTGTCCCCTCAGCCCCCCTTTACCTGGCGGACCCGACTCATTCAGGTTCTAGCCCAGGCTTTCTCTCCTCCAGCCAGTCTTTCCTAACTGTTCTGCTACTTCTGTCTTCCCCATTATACAGGCTACACCCTGTGTGGCAATTCTTTGTTTACATATCTGTTTTCCCCACTAGACTAAGCCTCATTGAAAGAGCAGGGGGACTCTTGTCTTCCTCACAAGCAGCCATTATCCCTGCTGCTTGTTAAAGGTATTGCCTTTAAGACTGGAATTATGTTAGTCACTCAGTCGTGTCTAACTCTTTGCGACCCCGTGGACTGTAGCCCACCAGGCCCCTCTGTCCATGGGATTTCCCAGGCAAGAATACTGGAGTGGGTTGCCATTTCCTTCTCCAGGGGATCTTCCTGACCCAGGAATTGAACCCCAGTCTCCCACATTGCATGTGGATTCTTTACCACCTGAGCCACCAGGAAGACGGAAAAGACCTCAGTAAACACATGTGGAGTAACCGAATAAATGCGTGAACATCGTCATGGATGAGTCATCTCAGGTGACAGTCCAGTTCATTGGTGGCGCCTGCCTGAAACTCTGTGTGTAGAAGGATTCGGAGGTTGCAGCCAAGTGCAGGGGTTGAGTGCCAGGACCTATTGGTCACGTCTGCCAGGTGCTCAGGGAGAAAGTGCAAGGATCAATTAGTGATGTCTGCTCTAGGCACGGAAGGGCAGGGCGGAAGGACATAAAGGCATGTGGCCGCACTCACCCAGGGGCCGTACCTCTGCATCCGTTCAGGACCATGGGGTGTTTGCTGGGATGACAGCGCCTGCCTGGAGCTGCAACCCTGTGCCCCAGGCAGCCCCCGGGGTATCTGCTCACGCCTCTCTCCCTCTCTTTTTCCAGCTGTCCTTTTTTGGCCCGCCACCTGACCCTCGCCATCCCCATCATTGCTGCCATCCTGTTTTTCTTCGTCATGAGCTGCCTGCTGCAGACAAGTTTCACCGACCCTGGAATCCTGCCCCGGGCCACGGTCTGTGAGGCAGCTGCCCTGGAGAAACAGATCGGTGAGGCCCCTGCTCCAGCTGCGGCTGTGTCTGCAAACTGCGCCTTCCTTGATTTGAGAGGAGGCCTGATTTTCTCTTCCCACAGTGTGCTAGGCCCTGGGGGTCCAGGGACGAGCAGGGCCAGCTGGAGCTGATGCTAGAGTGCAAGCAGCAGAGGATAAGCAAGTGAGCGGATAAGCAAGAAATACCTGCATGGGAGGGCTGGTGTTGACAGCCAGACAGTCCTGAGTACTTACAGGAGGCTGGGCTCTGTGTTCACCTCTTTATATGCATGATCTCATGTAATCCTGCAGTAATCCCGTGAGACAGGTGCTGTTGTTATTCTCCTTTTACTGATTGATTACCTTGGGTCTCTCGGAAGTTAAGTAAATGGTCACAAGTCACACAGTAAGTGGAAGAGCCCAAATAGGACCCTAGGCACTCTAACCAGAACCCCTGCTTTTAAAAATTCATACGCACTTATTCATTCAATCATCAAACATTTACTGAGCCCCTACTACGTGCCAGACACCATTTCTAGATACAGTAGCAAACAAATCCGATGATAATCCCTGTCTTCTTGGAGCTGACATTCCAGTGGGAGGAGAAAGACAGTTAGCAAATATCTAGGCTACGACACAGAGAAGAAGGAAGCTTGGGGAGGCAGGGGGAGAGCTGGGGGAGGGTATACAATTGTATAGGGGGGTGGAATGCCTTGTGAAGCAGCTGATACCCGAGCAAAGACACAAGGACCTGCAGAGATGAGGGGTTGAGCCGCTGCCGCTGTCTGGGGAGAGCTCGCTGGGGTGGGGAGTGGGCTGGTCTAGATGAGATGGTCAGGCCGGCCCTCGGGAGGAGGTGGCCTTGAGATAAGCCAGTCACATGTGGCCTGGACACAGTAAAAGCAAAAGCTGGGAGCGGTGAGCAGACTGGTGTGTTTGAGGGACGGCAGGAAGGCCGGCATGGCCACAGAGGACCTGTGCCGCCAGCACCCAGGTGGCCCTTGGCCTCCCAGAGCCGCTGCACAGGTTGCCCCCCCAGGTGGCCGGGCACCGCTGCAGCCAGGGCCTTAATCTCAGCCTGCTCCACCCTGGCTCCTTCCTGCTGAGCAGTGACGTGGATGGTTGCACACCTCGGGGGTTTCCGGTCCGTGGTTGGCTCCTTCCTCTAACAGGGTGACTCTCAGACAGACTTTTGAATAAACGCCCAGCTGCCTCTGAAGAGCCATGGCAACCCCGCGAGGGGCAGAGCCCTGCGGCATCTGTCCTGGAAGTCGGTCCACTGATGCTCTGGAGTAGCTTGGGGGGGCATGCTCACCCGTGCCTGTCTGTTTTTGTCTCCTTCCACTGCCCTGGCCTGTCCTCGGCCACACCCTCGGTTGCCTTTTTCCCCAGCCTGCATCCAGCTTCCTTCCTTCCTTCTTGCACCCCTGGGCCCTTGTCACTCAGCCTCCCGGTGTCCGCCGTTCCAGTGTCCCAGGTCTGACCCGGCAGCTGGTTGCGGGCAGCCCCGTTTCTCCTCCCTCCAGGTCGGGGCTAATGAGGCCGGATTAATGTCCAGCTCAGTCTGGGCCGCAGAGGCCTGGCTGCCTGGCACCCTCCGGCCTCTCCGTGAGCTGTTTGGGTCGTACTGACCGGAATAATCCCCAGGTTCAGGGAGAGCCTGACTGTGCTGAGTGCATCCCATCCTTTATTCCCGTAGATCCTTGCAGCTGTGAGGCTGGCTGTGCCGCTGCGGAAACTGAGGCAGAGGGTCCCATGGCCCCAGAGCCTCGGCTCCCAAACCCTGTGTTTTTCCTCCTCTGGGATTGCGGCCGGGACACGTCCTGGTCTTCCACGCCACGTGCTGTTTGTTCTTAAGTCTCAGTTCAAGTGTCTGGGAACCCTGTGTGACCCCAGTGGGGCCATACCTTTGTAGTAGCTTCCCAGAGTGCCTCGTCCTTCCGGCTTGGCCCTGGGTCGTTACAGAATCGTCAGGCAGGCCCAGCAGTCTTTCCTGGGTGGTGAGTGTGTTGTTCACTTTGTCTGCACGTGGGGGCTGAATGCACCAGCCTCTGTGAGGCCCTCCTCGCTTCCTTCAGTGACCAGTGGAAAGACAGTTGGAATGTCTCCCAATTAGATGTCATCGGTTTGGCCATTCATGAGTCAGTTCTGTATGCTGACTCCTGACTGCCGGGAGAGGAGGCACGGAGGTGGGGGTTGGGGTGCGAAGCTGATGTGAACCCTCCCTCTGGGGGTCTCCAGGCTTGCTCAGTCCCCGGGGGAAGCTCCGTCTGGCCGCCACAGGTGAGATCGGGTGTTGGAAGAGGATAGAAGGAACCAGGAGTGTCTTCTGCTGAGAGGTTTCAGGGAGGCTTCCTGGAGAGGTGCCCTGAGCCAAACCCTGAGGTGTGAGTGGACTTCAAGCACAGGAAGGTGTGTGAGGGGAGCTCCCCCACATCAATGGGGCCCGAGGAGAGGACAGTGGGACAAAGGGGCCGGTGTGGATGCTGAGCAGGCGGTGTTAGCTGGACACGGATGCTTCAGATAATTTGCAGCATGGGGTGGAGACAGTTTTGTGGACCCCTGAGCGTCAGGGTTGGAAACATCCCTTTGAGATCAGTTCCCTAGCCTGGAAGGTGGCATCTTTGGGGCCTTTGAATTCTGAACTTGAGCTGGAGGCTTCTCCTCAAGGTGAAACATATTTTCTTTAAAAGGACTAACATCACTGAGCCTTTTTACAAAATGTTTATTTACTTTTTATCGATTGATGATTGCCTTGCAACATGGGTTTGATTTCTGTCATAAATCAACATGAATTAACCACGGGTGAACTCTGTCCCCTCCCTCTGGAGTCTCCCTCCTTCCTCTCTAGGTTATTACAGAGCCCAGTTTGAGCTCCCTGAGTCATACGGCAAATTCGCACGAGCTGTCCCTTTAGCGGTGGTCATGGAGAGGGTGGTGGCCGCAGCAGCACCCAGAGCTGTGGAGCGAGTCATGGCCTGTGGTGTCCCTGAGCCTTTTCGAGAAGGTTGGGGGCTGACTCTGAGGCAGGTGAAGTTGTTTATATAAACATGAGCTGGTCACTGGGGACCTGCACCCATGCAGACAGTGTGACCCTCTCGCTTTGGCCCCATAGACAGCAATTCCAGCCGCACAGGATCTGGTTCGAGGGTTCACACCCTCTAAGGACCGTCTGGGGTGGGGTGGCCAGCGCCTCACAGTTTGCCCGGGACGGTCCCTGTTTTAGAGGTAGATGTCTGGGGAAACCCCAGAGGCTCAGGCCGACGGCAGTGGTGGGCCACCCTGGTCTGAGCCCCTGAGTTGACAGCCGGTGAGACCGGCATCTGGACCGCCTGCAGGCTCTGGGCAGCTGGAGAAGGGGTAGGAGGTGGCAGCATTGCCCCTGAAAGCCCCTGGTGTGATGGGAGGTCATGGAAACACCCAAATCCGGGTGATAGACACTCTCCTAGCCATGGTTACAGCTCACACGACAGAAACAAGCTGCCTCTCCCTCCGCCACCACACGGCAGGTCACAGACCACATCCTGTCTGTCTCCAGGATGTCTCCCGTGGGGGTCCTTCTGAAGCCCACTGCCCCGGGGAGGACAGCTCATTGTCCACCCCGCTGGCTCAGTGCTCCACCGGCCGCTCTCCCTTCGGTCACAGTCTTCTCTCCAAGATCCACGTTAGACCCGGCCCCCTGCCCCCAGCTCAGAACGTGGGCCGCCCCCAGTGCCCTCAGCCCTGTTTCCGGAAGATCGGCCATTGACGTACAACCTGAGTGGTTTTGCCCTTTCAGCATCTCACCTTGGTACCCTCCTTTCTTTAGAGTTTTCCAGTAAATGGCTTGCTTTTAAATGTATTTTTCCATTGGAAAATGTGTATCACCCCTGTTAGCAGAAGCCACTTGTTCCAAGTAGAAGATTATCATAAGGACAAAAGCATAACAGTGTTACAGAATCCTTGGTGGTTACAGTTGCCTGTGGAAAGCAGTTACTTTGAGGCCTGTGACGATCAGGCCTGTGAGCTGAGACCTTGCCCTGATGGAGTCAAGGCGTGAAAGAGAATTGAAACTGGGAATGCCTTTTCTCATCACGTGATTCAGGGCTGCTTAGTGTCATGACCCGGAGGCACACCGTCCCCCACCTTCCTGAAAGCTCACCCCCTGAGGCACACTGGCCTTCAGAACCAAGGTGGGCTCGGGGCCTCCCTTCCCTCCTCACCTCCTTCCACTCCCCGGCTCCCTAGCCACACTGCACACTCTTGCCTTGGCTCCCGGGGTCCCCTCTGCTGCCGTGTTCTGCCCCCACCCGCATGAGCCTGAGGTCTCACTCTTTCCCGTTTTCCCATCCAGTGCAGCTTCTTCATCCCTTCTTGCTCTCTTTTCTTTTAAATGTTTATTTTTACATTTATTTGTGTATTTGCGCCAGGTCTAGGTTGCGGCACGCAGGATCTCTGTTGCCCCTATTGGGATCTTTTCACTGAGGCTTACGAGCTTGTAGTTGCAACATGGGGGATCTTAGTTCCCCACCCAGGGATTGAACCTGTATCCCCTGCATTGCAAGGTGGATTCTCAACCACTGGACCACCAGGGAAGTCCCTCTCATTGCTTTCTTGAATGCTGCCTCTTGCCCCCCTGCCCCACGTATTCCACTCTGTCTTCTCATGGTGTTGAGTGCAGACACTGGTAACAGCGTTGATTGACCGTCCCTGGGTTACATCTTTCCATCTCTCATTGGCATCATCATCTGACAAGGTCGAAACTGCCATCACCCAGCGAGGAGGCTGAGGCTCAGGGAGGTTGAGCAACTTCCTCCAAATCACAGGCTAACGAGGGGCCAGGCCAGGTTTCACAATAAGGTCACGCTGGTCCCAGAGTCACTGTACTTGACTCGGTGCCTCCTGTGCTGACTCTGTAATTATCCACTGCTCCTGCTCACTCTGCCCCCAGGCCAAGCTCTTCCTGTATCCCCAGGCCTGCCAGGAAGCCTGCCTGTGGCAGGGGCTCCATAAGGAACAGAACTGGTCAGGCGGAGATTGCAGTGACCTCAGTGCTCACAGCCTGGCCGCCCTGGCTGACATCAAGCCTGGGAGCTGGGCACCCACAGCTGTTTCCTCCGCAGGTGGGGCAATGGGAGGGCAGCATCGGGGCCCAGCAGGGCAAGTAGAAGTGCTCGGTCTCCCCTCCTAACACCTCCTCAGTAGCTCATGGCCAGCCCCAGGGGCCTCCCTGCCAGCCACGGGGTTTTGGTTCAGCCCTAGCCATTCAGGCTCACTCTGCAGAGCTGGGGCTGCGTGTCTCTGGAGCTTGGGTTGGGGTGAAGAGACCCAGAGCAGGCCCTCGGTCGAGAGAAAGGTGTAGGAGATCCATTTCCTTCTCCCAGCCCTTTAGCGAGAAGGAGCCTCCCACTCATTACCACGTCCGGGGGGGCTTTAGTTTCCCACCTGGGGGTGCCATTTTTACTTCTTGGGGCAGAGCCTGCACCAGACGGAGCCCCGGAGGAGATCTTAGATTCCCGCAGGGCAGGGATAGCCTGTCTCATTACTGCTGCTTCATTCATTTCTGCAACAACTGTTTTCTGCGCTGAGTAACAATGCAACCACGTTTGACTCACCTCTGGGTACTTAGCCCTATCTCCCTTACCCGCCACCCTGGGCCTTGTACAGTAACTTGACATCACAGATGCTTGTGTCTGGAAGAAGGGACAGATGAATGCCCTGGAGGACAAGGGTTCTAATTTCAGCCCCACCTTGTACTGTTGGAGTGAAGTGGATAAAAGTCAGGCACACATCCCAGCCGGGTGTTTGGGTACAAGTGAAACAGGGAATGTGCACTCGCTTTGAAAGTGGTTTTCCTCTGCTGAAAGTGAAGAGGCTTGAGCCTTGTGGTCGGCGTGGGTAGAGGCCTTGGCTCTGGGCACTAACAAGTTACCACTGGTGATGGGTGCCAGGAGGAATGGGGTTGAGGAAGATTCTGAGGCCAACTCCAGGGCGGTTATTGGTCAGCACTGTCTGACCTGAGAAAGAGCAAACAGTTGCTTGTCTTCCCCTACTCCACGTGGGGCTCCCCTGTGTAGCAGCACGCCCACAAGGCCTCCTTTGCCCCGTCTAGGACCCTGCAGTTGGTGACCTTACTCAGCATCTGGGTGGCACCCTTGTACCAGTGTGGCCCTTTTTTCTTCTTCTCCACCTTCAGCTCCCAGCAGCCTGAAGACGCTAGGTGCACAGAGCCTCACTTCCTCTTTCTCAGAGTTCTAGAGAGGAGGAGGCCTGGCTGCTGGAGGCCAGAGCATACAGGCAGGAGTTCTCTTCCTGCCCTGGGGAGAGGTGTGGGCACCCCTGTGCCCTGGGAGGGCCTCTGGGAATCCAGTGAGGGGTCCAGTAACTTTTCTCTTGGCCCCTGAAGAGGGTCTGTGGCTGTTCTTCACTCACAGCTGGGTTGTGTTGTCAAGTCTCTTCATAAATCAGTTGTTTGGAATATAGTGTTCCGTAGAAACAACACCAGTAATAGTAATGGCTAGTGTTTATTAAGCTCTTGCCAGCTGCTTGACACTTCGCTAAACCCACTTGATGAATTCTCGCCTGATCTCCTAACAGCACTAGGAGGTGGATTCGATTATGGCCCATTTTCTTTTGCAGCAGATGAGGGCACAGAGAGGTTAAGCAACTTGACACACAACACAGCTAGTAAGCGTCTGGGCCAAGATTCGTATCCACGTGCCTGTCTGGCTCCAAAGCCTGTATCCAAGTCTGGGAGACACCAGTGGGCAGGGGCAGGTTCTGGGACCTAGGGCCTGAGGAACAGGATTATGGTTGAGTTTGCAGCAGTATCAACAGCTTTGGGAGGAGCTGGGGGGTTCTATACCCTACGTGTCACAGCCTGAGCTGTTTGTCAGGACTGAGGCTCCTGTGAACCCAGTGCTGTGCTCAGGGCTGCCCTCCCAGCCTCTCACTCAGCCCTCACCATGGCTCTGTGAGAGTGAGACAGTCTTGTCTCCATTTTATGGATGAGGAAACTGAGGCTCAGAGAGGTGAAGGGACTTCCTAAAGTAGCAAGTGACTAGCAAAACCAGGGTTCAAACCCAACGTTTCAGACTCCAGGTCCTGTGCCTTGCTTGTTATTATTGTTCAGTTGCTCAGTCGTGTCTGACTCTTTGTGATCCCATGGACTGCAGCACGCCAGGCTTCCCTGTCCTTCATCATATCCCAGAGTTTGCTCAAACTCATGTCCATTGAGTCAGTGATGCCATCCAACCATCTCATCCTCTGCTTGCCCTCTTCTCCTTTTGCCTTCAGTCTTTCCCAGCATCAGGGTCTTTTCCAAATAAGTCACCTCTTCGCATCAGATGGCCAAAGTATTGGAGCTTCAGCTTCAGCATAAGTCCTTTCAATATTCAAGAGTTGGTTTCCTTTAGGATTGACTGGTTGGATCTGCTTGCAGTCCAAGGGACTCTCAAGAGTCTTCTCCAACACCACAGTTCAAAAGCATCAGTTCTTCAGCACTCAGCCTTCTTTATGGTCCAGCTCTCACATCCGTAGATGACCACTGGAAAAACCACAGCTTTGACTATATGGACCTTTGTTGGCAAAGTAATATCTCTGCTTTTTAATACACGTCTAGGTTTGTCATAGCTTTTCTTCCAAGGACCAAGTGTCTTTTAATTTCATGGCTACAATCACTGTTTGCAGTGATTTTGGAGCCCAAGAAAATAGTCTGTCACTGTTTCCATTGTTTCCCCATCTGTTTGCCATGAAGCGATGGGACCAGATGCCATGATCTTCGTTTTTTGAATGTTGAGTTTTAAACCAGCTTTTTCATTCTCCTCTTTCACTTTCATCAAGAGGCTCTTCAGTTCCTCTTTGCTTTCTGCCATGAGGGTAGTGTCATCTGCATATCTGAGATAATTGATATTTCTCCTGGCAATCTTGATTCCAGCCTGTGCTTCATCCAACCCAGCATTTCGCATGATGTACTCTGCATATAAGTTAAATAAACAGGGTGACAGTATACAGCCTTGATGCAATCCATTCCCAATTTTGAACCAGTCTGTTGTACCATGTCTAACTGTCGCTTCTTGACCGGCACACAGATTTCTCAGGAGGTAGGTAAGGTGGTCTGGTATTCCCATCTCTTTAAGAATTTTCCAGTTTGTTTGACTGTCATCCACACAGTCAAAAGCTTTAGTGTAGTCAATGAAGCAGAAGTAGGTGTTTTTCTGAAATTCTCTTGCTTCTGTGATCCAACGGATGTTGGCAATTTGATCTCTGGTTCCTCTGCCTTTTCTAAATCTGGCTTGTACATCTGGAAGTTCTCAGTTCACATACTGTTGAAGCCTAGCTTGGAGGATTTTGTTCATGACCTTGCTGGCATGTGAAGTGAGTGCGGTTGTGTGGTAGGTTGCACATTCTTGCTGCTCCTCATGAAAACAGCTGTTGTAAGTACTTACCAGGGCTTCCCTGGTGGTGCAGTGGTAAAGAACCCGCCTGCCAATGCAGGAGACGCAGGTTCGATTCGATCCCTGGGTCGGGAAGATCCCCTGGAGTAGGAAATGGCAACCCACTCTGATATTCTTGCCTGGGAAATCCCATGGACAGAGGAGCCTGGCAGGCTACAGTCCATGGGGTTGCAAAGGGTCAGACACGACCGAGTGACTGAGCGCACACGTACATACTCACTGAGTGCCAGTTCCTTGACCTGTACCCTTGCTGATCCTTTCCATTCTTCAAGGTGGTCGTCATTATTTGTCTGCTTGGACAGATGCAGGTTCACAGAGATTAAGCAGCTTCCCAGAGGGCACCAGCTCCAGGTGGGAGGGTCAGGGCGTAAACTGCAGGCCCGCCTGTGTCTCTGCCCCTTGCCTGCTGCCTCACAGGTCCTAGGCCCCAGGGCTGCCTGTTGGTCCCACTGTCTCTGCTCTCAAGCGATGTAGTGTCCAGCTGGGGAGACAGTGTACGTACACAGCAGTCCTGTCACAGCTCAGCACGGGGTCGAGGGCATGTCCTGTGCTGTGTGTGAGGCTCCTGTGGTCAGAGAGGCTGCTGCTGAGGCCCAGTGAGTCCTGGTGAGCAGAGAGAAGGGAGGCCCGGCTGGGTCATGGGGGGCAGGAAGCCAGGGCAGAGTGGCGGGAACAAAGCTGGAAACGGAGGTTGAACACAACTGTGGAGGGCCCTGATATCAGGACGAGAAGTTTACCTTTATCCTGTTTTTTTTAGGGGAGGCCAGTGAACGGTTTCTGAGCTGGGAAGTGACTTGAAAGGGGTTATTTAAGGGAATGTGATGGTGAGTGCAGGGCAGGTTAAAAGGCAGCGGGATTGGGAGCAAGAGTCTTTTGGGGGTACTGTTCGGTAATACGGGCCTGGGCTGGGATGGGGGTTGGGAGTGGAGAGGGATGGTGATGAAGAAAGAACTTGACCAGACCTAGTGACTGGCCAGGCCCAGATGAAGGAGAAGGAAGGGTCTGCCCGGGGAACTCCAGACTGGGTTCCCCTGGCTCAGTCACTCACCGGCTGTGGGACCTCGGACAAATCCCGTAACCTCCCTGGGCCTCTTTCCTCATCTGTGAGCTGAAAGAGTGAGAGCAGCGGCATCGGGTATCTGCTGGGGACCGGGGACCGTGTTACATGCTGTTTGAGGTGCCTCGTGGCCCTTGGATTGTGCCATCAGGAGAAATAAGGAACTGGGCAGGGAAGAATAACACTCATTGTGGCAATTGCAAATTTACAAAAAGACCTCAAGCCCAAGCTTCAGGAACTTGGATTCACATCGTGATTCTGCCACTGTGTGACCTTAGGCAAGTCACTCGCCTCACTGGAAAGGCTCCTAAACGGTAGCCTGGACATTAAGATGGTAACTGCCCCTCCGGAGATGTTGAAGAGGAGAATATATGCAAGCGCTTAGCGCACTAGCACTCGGTGACCTGTTCTCATTCCCTTCTTTCTCTCCGTAGTTCTATGAGCTGATAATAACAGTGCACACTATTTTTAAAAATTCATTTTTATTTGGCTGGATGGGGTCTTAGTTGCAGTATGTGGGATCGTTGTTCTGTCGTGTGAGATCTTTCATTGTGGTGCACGGACTCTCTAGTTGGTGGTGCGCAGGCTCAGAGGTTGTGGCGCGCAGGCTTAGTTGCTCTGTGGCATGTGGGATCCAGTTCCCCGACCAGGGATGCACCTGTGTCCCCTGCGTTGCAGGGTGGATTCCTAACCACTGGACCCCCAAGGATGTCCCCCAGTGTACACTTCTTAAGCATTTGCTTTGTGCTGCTTCACGTGCATTAACTCATTTAATCCTCACAATAGCCCTATGGGGTAAGTACCCTTACTCCCATTCAGTGATCAAGGAAACAGAGGCAGAGAGGTTAAATGATCTGCCTTGTCACACATCTCACAAATGGCATCATCAGAAGAAACCCAGCTAGTAAGAGGTGCAGCTAGAATTCATGTCTCATCCTCCCTGTTATTCCCATTTTACAGATGAGAAAACTGAGAAAAATTCATTTGACTGCAGCCTCACACACAGCCTGTGGCAAAACTGAGTTTCAGAGTATGTTTGTTCGCCTCAAACCCCCTGCCTTGACCATACTGCCATTACTAAGGAAGAGATGCTTAGACGTTTAGCTCCACTTTAAACACGCCACAGTTGAGGTGGTGGAGAGACAGCCTAGCAAAAGTCTCTGGTAGCTAAGAATGTAAGACACGAGTCTGGTTCATTGATACATGCCAAGCGCCTAGAATAGTGCCTGGCACATGGTAGGCACTCAGTAAGTAGTCACTGGAGCAAGTGGCCAAAGTAGAGGTATTATCGGGGAGTCAATCCCGTTTACTGGCTGGAAACATAGCCAAGGGCTGGGGATCCCAGGCGCCCCTGGGACTCAGAATTCCATCTGGGAAGGAGCTGCTGCTCTGGGGAGCACTGGTCCTCTTGGCCTGGGGCACCAAGAGGCTCCCTGGGTAGCTCTATGGGTTTTGATCTAGGTTCAGCACCCTGTTCTGCCAGCAGACCCAACATGTGACTTTGGACAAGTTACTTTCTGTTTTCTTTTTCCTTTTTCCTAGGCTTTTACTGAAGTATAACGGGCTTGCCAAAAGTGTACAACTCATAAGTGCTCTGTTTGTTGAGGGTTCACAGTGGGAACACACACATGTAATTAGCACACCCAGACCAAGAAGCAGTGGTGGAGCCCGCCTTGTTCCCCTTTCCAGTCTCTGTCACCTCCCGCCCCCACCCCACAAGGATATCCATGATCCTGGCTGTTAACACCATAGATTACAGTTACTTGTTTGTGAGCATTTTGTGCACTTACGCATTTGTGAGATTCATTCATATTGTTGTGTATAATTAAGGATCATTCGTTCTCACTGCTGTATAGAATGCTGTTGTGTGAATATACTACAGTTTTTTTCTCCATTCTACTACTGATGGGAGTTCGGGTCGTTCCAGATTTTGGCTATTTTGAGAATTGTTGCTAAGAACAGTCTTGCACTTGGCTTTGGTGCACGTCAACTCATGTGCATTTCTGCTGGGAAAACACCTCTGAGTGGGACTGCTGGGCTGCACATGCTGAGCTTTGGTAGTTAGTGCAGAACTGTTGTCTAAAGTGGTCAGATGAGATTTTGAGTTGCTGTACATTTTTGCCAACACTTGAGATATACATATATATTTTTTTTTTTTTTTTCATGTTCACCATTCTGGTGCATATGTACTGGTAGCATATTGTGGTTTTAATTTGCATTTCTCTGATGACTAATGAGTATGAGCACTTTTTCATGTGTCTATTAGCCATTTGAACAGCTTCTTTTATGAAATGCCTGTTTGAATCTTTTGTCCGCGTTCAGATTGAGCTGTCTGATTTTTTTCTTACTGACTCATAGACTTCTTTATAGACTCTGGATACACATCCTTTGTCCTTTGTCAGATAAACATACTGCACATATCTTCTACTACTCTGAAGGTCATATTTTCATTCTCAATAATCTCTTTAGATGGACAGGAGTTCTTAATTGTGATAAAATGCTGTTTATCAAATTGTTCTTTTATGATCAGTTCCTTCGTGTCTTATTTAAGAAATCTTTGTCTGTTCCAGAGTCATGAAGCTGTTCTGTTTTTCTTTTTTTTAATCCAAAACGTTTTGTATTGAGCACCGTAGTCCATCTGGAATTGAGTTTGTATTAAGTGGGAGGCAGGCTTACAGTAATATGTGTGCTCAGTCGCGTCCAACTCTTTGTGACCCCGTTGACTGTAGCCTGCTAGGCTCCTCTCCCTGTGGAATCTTCCAGACAAGAATACCGGAGTGGGTAGCCATTCCCTTCTTCAGGGGATCTTCCTGATCCAGAGATCAAACCTGCGTCTCCCACATTGCAGGCAGATTCTTTAATACTGCACCTCCTGGGAAGTCCTTCTGACAGTCACATTTTCCCCCCCATTTGTGTATCCAGTGGATCCAGCATTGTTTTATCAGGAAGAGACCATTTTCCTCCTTGGCCCTGTGATGTTGCCTTTGTCCTGAATCACATGATCATATACATGTTAGGCCTGTTTCTGGAGTCTGTTCTGTTCCACTGGTCAGCATTTCTCCCCTTTTACCCAAACCCAGCTGTCTTAAGTACTAAGGCTTTATCATAAGTGTTAATGTCTTGCTGTATAAGACCTGGCTTTGTTCTTCAAGAGTGCCTTGGCTATTCCTGGCCCTTTGATTTCTATATGAATTTTAGAATGAGTTTGTTGATTTCCACACACACACACACAAACCCCAACTGGGATTATATTGAATCTAAAAATTAATTTGGAGAGAATAAATTGTTTTCTAATACTGAATCTGCCAATCCATGAATATCATGTATCTCTGCATTTCTTTTTCTCTTAAAATTTTTATTATGAAAAATTTCAAACGTTCAGAAAAGTGGGAAGAATTAGTATAATAAATTTGTATAAATTCACCATCTAGATTAAATCGTTGTTACTAGTGTGTCATATGTGTCACACAAACATATATGTCACGTTAAACCATTTCATAGTAAATTATACACATAGTAAAATATACACTTACCCCGTAAATACTTCAGCATGTATCTCCAAGGTTTAAGGATACCCTGCTCCATAATGACAATTCCATTATCCCGTCTAGGAGAATTCATGGTTCCCAGATTTTTAATCTATAGTCACTTGTTCCCCCTTGCTCCCCAACTTTCTTCTGTTGCTGTGTTTTGTCTTGTTTTTTAATAATTTTATTTATTTATGTTTTGGCCATGCTGGGTCTTGATTGCTGCGCGGGCTTTTCTCCAGTTTCAGAGAGCAGGGGCTGCTCTCTAGTTGGGGTGCGTCTCATTGCAATGGTTTCCCTCGTTGCTGAGCACAGGCTCTCGGGCCCACGGGCTTCAGTGGTTACGGCTCCCAGGCTCTGGAGCACAGGCTCAGTAGTCATGGCTCACGGGCTTCGTTGCTCCAAGGCATGTGTGATCTCCCTGGATCGGGGATCGAGCTTGCGTCTCCTGCACTGGCAGGCGGATTCTTTACCACTGAGCCACCAAGGGAAGCCCCCTGTTTTGTTTTGTTTTTGAAAACAGGATCCGTTCTAGGATCAAGCATTGCACTGGTTTCTATCTCTTAAATCTTTAAATTTAGAAGCATCTCCCTTCTCCTTTTGTAAGCAACACTGACTCTTAAAAAATTCTTTCTTAACTGGAGCAGAGTTGAAATGCAGTGTGACACTGGCATTTGTCAGGGAGCAGGGCAGTGCTTGCAGGCGCCACACACCCTGCGTCTGACTGCTTCCTCATAGCGTGCTCTCACTGTGTCCTCTGTCCCTCCTGGAAACCAGAACTCAGATCTAGGCTTGTTTGAAAGAAAGTGAAAGTGTTAGTCGCTCAGTCGTGTCTGACTCTTTGCAACCCTGTGGACTGTAGCCTGCCGGCTCCTCTGTCCATGGGATTCTCCAGGCAAGAGTACTGGAGCGGGTTGCCATTCCTTTCTCCAGGGCATCTTCCTGACCCAGGGATCGAACCCAGGTCTCCTGCATTGCAGGTGGATTCTTTACAGTCCCTGGTGGGTCAGACGATAAGGATGCAAATAAAGCTCGCTGGGATGTTTAGATGCAGATGAAGCTCACTAAGCCTTCCCAGGTCTCCCTCCCTGAAAGCCCTTCCTGAAGTGGCACGTGAGCAGGGGTGTGAAGCTTCTCCACAGCACTTGACAGCAAGTCTTGGTGGGTGGTCACAGCTCTCGATGCCCTCGGCAGCCATCTTGCCCTAATGTTTGTCCCCCCAAGCAGCTTCCCTGAAGCTTCTCTCGTCCTGGCCAGGCAGTACTGGCTCCCCCCTCCCCCGGACGGGGCTTGGCCATCCCCCATCTGTCTCTCCTCCCCTTCTCAGACAACACAGGCAGTTCCACGTACCGGCCACCCCCTCGGACCCGGGAGGTGATGATCAACGGGCAGGTGGTGAAGCTGAAGTACTGCTTCACCTGTAAGATGTTTCGGCCGCCCCGCACCTCACACTGCAGCGTCTGCGACAACTGTGTGGGTAAGTGGGAGGCAGCAGAGGGGGGCGCGGGCAGTCCTGAGAGGGATGGAGCCCTGGAGACCGGGAGTCGCTTGTGGGGGGGCGGGGGCGTCTGGGCAGGAAGTCTGGTTCCCTCAGATTTGCTCTGACTGAGGAGGGGCTGCAGGGAGGGGCCCTGAATGTGACCAGTGGTATCGCAGCTTCAGCCCAGGGTGGGTGGATTCCTCCCCCAGCTCTGAAATGGACATAGAGACGCCTTGGTTTGGTCCTCAGCAGGTCCAGGATCCAGAGTCTGGAGCATGACATTCTAGACATGTGGCCCAGGGCCAGCTCTGCTGAAAGTCCTGGGTTTTGGACTGACAAGAATCTGGGAACCGAGGAGTTCATGCCAGTGAGGTAGAGAGGGTGGAGCTGGGATTGGAAGCTAAGCTCCTGACCCACAACTGCCGTGGTTGTTGGGGAGCCAGAGACTGTCTCGTCCCCTCTCACCACTCTCTGGAGGCCCAGCAGCTCAGACAGGGACCCAGGTGTGCCTCTGGGAGGGTGTTGTAAGGGAGAGGCTCTGCGAGAGGACCCAGGTGAGCTGAGCCATGGTGACTGTGCACAGTCCCCAGGGCGGTGAGCTCATGACGCTAGCTCAGCACTCCCTGAGCAGGGGAGCCGGGGGAGCACCCGGACAGCAGGCCGAGAAATGGGTGACTCAGTGGGTGTCGTTCCTCCCTGAGAATCTGCCCCACCCACCCTCTGTGAAGGGCGCTGGCCCGGTGTAGGCCTGCGTCAGGCTTGTGACCTACATTCCCACAGGGGACTTTTCACCTGCCTGGGCGTGACCCCACCCCTGGGACACAGTGCTGGTGTGAGCTCAGCCCTCTGACTAGGCCTCCAATGCCGCTTCTCCACAAGTTATAGCGGGCCCGCCCCTCCCCGGTCCTCTGTTCTAGAGCTAGGGAGCAGGGGTCATTGGTTGTTGCCAAGGGGCCAGGATCGTAGGCAGCAAGTCCTTTCTGTGGGTCTTCTTCATGCCAGACTCTGCCAGGCCCTGGGGTTCAGCCCAGGCCCTCTCATGGAGCTCACAGTGGAGCAGGGGTTACAGTTGTGCTTATTGTGTTTGGTCGCGTCCGACTCCTTGCGACCCCACACACTGTAGCCCACCAGGCTCCTCTGTCCATGGAATTTTCCAGGCAAGAATACTGTGGGTTGCCAGTTCCTACTCCGGGGGATCTTCCTGACCCAGAGATCGAACCTGCATCTCTTGCATTGGCAAGCGATTCTTTACCACTACGGCACTTGGGAAGGGGTTACAAGCCAACCTGCTAATTGTAAATAAACATATAAACCCATGTAGGCAAAGTGCTGCAAAGGACAAGTGCCAGGGAAGTGGGGCAAATAACAGGGGCCTCACTCTCCTCTGAGGTTGAAGGAGAACTTTCTCAAGGATGTGGCCTTGCAGCCAAGACACAGAGGAACCGGCAGGTGAAGGGCCAGAGGCCAGGAGTGTCGAGGAACTGAGAGTTGCATGTGGACAGGGTGAGGGGGTGGGGTCACCCAGCTGTGGCGGGAGGCCTTAAACCCCCGGCGCTGACCTGCCTCCCTGGCCCTTCCAGAACGGTTTGACCATCACTGCCCCTGGGTGGGCAACTGTGTGGGGAAACGGAACTACCGCTTCTTCTATGCATTCATTCTCTCCCTCTCATTCCTGACGGCCTTCATCTTCGCCTGTGTGGTCACCCACCTGACGCTGCGTGAGTTAGGGGTGACGGAGGGGGGTGGGTCAGGGCTAAGCGGGAGGGCCGGGGGCAAGCTCAGCCAGCTCAAGGGACCGTGGTCACTGTCCCTTGAGCCATGCCCTCTCCTGTCTCTTCCTCCCCAGGCTCTCAGGGAAGCAACTTCCTCTCCACTCTGAAGGAGACACCAGCGAGATATCCTTTGTCGGCAAGGGGGAGCCCTGGTGGGACCTGAGGCCCCTTCCCTGAGGCGGGTCCCCACACCACATCCTGTAAACAGAGGGCAATGGGATAGAGCTGATGTTTGTCCTCTGGAATCCAGCGTGCCAGCTGCTCCTGTTCACCCCCAAGCTAGAGCCCATTCTGAATGGGCTGTTGTGGGGCCAGAATTGCCAAGAACTCCCAGGAGCACAGCCCCCTGAGATACCCAGCTCTCTGGACTGTGCCCTGTCCGTGGCTCTGGTATTTGAAACCCTCAGTTCCCTCTTCCGTCCATGACCCTGGGCTTGTCCTGCCCTGTGGGGGCTCTTGAACCCTCCTTGTGGCCCAGAAGAGGATCTGCTGAGATTATAGACGGTTACAAACTTACCTCCCTTCCGGGGGAGTAGCTGCACAGAGGGATGGGTGAGAGAGGCTGGTGAGGGAGGCTCCCAGCCCCGGTCCCGTGTGGGTCCTTGACTGCACCGCTCACCGTGCTGGAGTTGGTGATCTGCTTCTTCTCCATCTGGTCCATCCTGGGCCTCTCAGGGTTTCACACTTACCTCGTCGCCTCCAACCTGACAACTAATGAAGATGTGAGTAAAGGCTCGAGCAGCAGCTCATCCCTGGGCCAGATCCTGGGATGGGGGCAGGGCTGAAGGAGCCTGGGCAGCCACAGTGCAGCCCTGACCCCCAAACTTCTGGGAAAATGCAGGCAGAGAGGCGAGGTAGCCCAGCATCTCCCTCCAGGGCTCAGGGCTGGGCTCTGGGAGACCCTGGGCAGGCCCCGAGGTTGCTTTCTCCCTAACCCCACCAGAGCAGCACTGACCCCATTGCTATACACTTGGCCGGCTCATTACCATTTCCAGAGTTCTTGCAGTTTCCATCCTCTCTTTGGGTCCTTTTGCCTCCGAGCTGAGTGACTTGCCCCAGGTCACCAGCTGGAAAGGGACAGAGCCAGGGTTGCACTCGGAAGCTCAGGCCCATCACGCTGTCCTCGTAGACAACAGCGATTCCACTGTTCTCAGGGAGTCCTGGGGCTCTCTGAGGCATCCTTAGTGAGGGGGGCGGTCAAGAGAGAAGCCTGAAGCTCCATTAGCCTCCCCACTCCCCCTGCTGCCTTGTAGATCTCTACCAACAAACCTTGTCTGTTGGAGCACCCACTATGTGCTGAGCCCTGGGCCAGACCTGACCCCTCCCCTCCCATCCTTCCAAGCAACAATAAATGAGAGCATCTGTCCCAGGGCTGGCATCTAATATTGCTCAGAGGCCCATGGACCAACGGAAAATACGTTCCTTGACCTCAGCCTGTCATTTGGAGAAAGGAACTTAACAGGCATGACAGGGTATCACATGCTGGGTGATTGGTACAGAGCAGAAATGACATCAGCCAGCTTCTCCCAAGGTGATTTCCTGGGGGCTGTTTCTGCAGGATATCACTAGGGGTTAAGCAGAAATGGGCGTCATGGCCAGATACATTTGGAAGACTCCACGGTGCAGTCAAGCCGGTCTCCTTCACTGCTGGTCTCCTCAGTGCCTTTGACAGCCAGCTCCGTGGAGCTAGAGAGGGGCAGGGTTTCATCTCATGCTTCGACAGCGTTGCTAGAGTTCCCTGGTTTTCAAATGAGAACTGAGACTCAGAAACAGTGCTCTGTCCGGGGTCACGAGCAAGTCTGGGAGAACCAGAGTTCACAGCTAGGTCAGCCTGAGCCCTGGACCCTTGCACTAGCCTCCTTCCTGGGTGGCTGGCAAGAGAAGGAATGATGCACCCCGAAAGCTTCCTCTGGAGGCATCTCTCTGGCTCTGCTCTGACTTCTGTCTTGGTCAGAGCCTCCTCTTCTGGGTGCCTCCCTGACACCCAGCAGACCCCCACATTCTCACGGAACGACTAAAGGGTAAAGGCACATTCCCTCCAATAGGCTAGCCAGAATTGGTTTCAGAATGTGCTGGTCTTCCCCAGCCTCTAGAAGGGGAAATGAAGGGAGTACCTGACTCAGAGCTCCTTCCTGCTTGCAGATCAAAGGCTCGTGGTCCAACAAGAGGGGCGGCGAGGCCTCCGTCAACCCCTACAGCCATAAAAGTGTTATCACCAACTGCTGTGCTGTGCTCTGTGGCCCCCTACCTCCCAGGTAAGCCAGGGGGTGTGTGTGGGAGGTCACAGGGCCTGGCCTGGCCAGTGTGTGCGTGTGGAGTGGGGTTGGGTAGCTCTGTGAGTCTCCTCTCAAAGAGGTTCTGGAATCACTGACCTCTCCACACCAAAGATGCCCTCCATCCATCATCCCCTGCTGTGTGGCACTTGTCCCAGAAAGGAATTCAGTAGGGTTGTAATTTGTAATCCTGTGTGCTCATTGTAGAAAAAGTTAAGTACAAAATATCAGAAAGAGTATTAGATATCACATGTAATCTTACTCCTCAGGTATCAGCACAATGAATGCTCTGTCTACCTTGAGGCACTCTGCTGTCCGGTGCTGATGGCTGGACTGGGTGGAGCCTCATCTCCCTCCTGGTGGTTCAGCTCTGCGGGGAAACGCCCCATCTGTCCGGACACTAGGGGGCGCCAGATGTCCAGATCGGGAATTCAATTGGAAGCCGTGGGGGCGGGTTGGGGGTGGGGTAAGATTTCCTCACACCTTCCCCACCTCCTCCCGCCCAATATCCCATATGCCTGTCACCTATCCCGCCCCTGGGGAAAGGACAGTACGAACTGCAGGATCTCCCAATGCCCTTTCGTCCTTGCTCTTCTCGCCTGCAGCTTGGGAGCCCGACAGAAAGCCAGGCAGTTTGAATTAATAGTGGATAAATTCTGTGGCCCAAAGCCAGGTGTCCAGAGTAGAGAGGGCCCTTCCAGAAAGGAAGGGTCTTGAGCCACCAACTGGAGCAGCCTTTCTAGGGCTGGGTCTTGCCTCGTCTGGGAGATGGACCCAGCTGTCCAGGCCCTGGCCTGGAGCTGTGGTGTCAGGCAGGGCCCTCATGTGTCCCCCTCTTGTCTTTTGGAAGCCTGATTGACCGGAGGGGATTTGTGCAGTCCGACACCGTGTTGCCCTCGCCCGTCAGAAGCGACGAGCCAGCCTGCGGAGCCAAGCCCGATGCCAGCATGGTAGGAAGCCACCCATGAACTGGGCTCAGTACTTGCCACCTGCTGGCCTGTCTGCCCCTCCGCACTCACCTGCCACCCTCCACACCTGCCAGGACCTCCTCCCCATTCCACCTGAAGGGAAGCAGAGCCGCCCAAGACTGCTTGAGTCTTTTCGTATTTATTTCCCACCCTGCGTGGCTTTCCCCACACTGTGCCATGGCTGTACCCTCTGCTCCCCAGACCAGGCTCACACGGCCGGGGGCCCTAAGTTCCCCAAGCTGGTCAGTGGCAGGAGTGCCAGGAGAGAGAGGCCAGGGCCCCTGAGGCTGCCCAGCGGACCACGCCAAGCCTCTGCCCAGCCGTGCCCTGTGTGAGTGAGGCTGCAGACTGAGTGTGCTGCCTCCCGGGTTGGGGAGCTGCTGGGCCCTGCTGAGCCGGGGTCCGAGGGGGTGAAGCCGGACTGAGAAGTCGGCTCCGGACAGCAGGCTGTCGGAGAGGATGCCTCTGGGGGCTGCTTGGGCGTCTGGGCCCTTCCTTCCTTCTGGGAGAGCCGTCGTTCTTTGTTCTGTTTTTGTTTTTGTATGGAGTCGGCCAGTAGACTAGAGCTGGGGCTCCAGGTAGAGAGGGCGGAGTTGGGGGTGGGTGGGAGGAGCAGCCTGCGTCAGAGGAAGCCAAATCAGCCAGCCAGACACCCGAGACCTCAGCTCCTGCATGATTCCTGGGCGGCACACTAGGAAGGGGGAGCCTCGCCCCCCTCTGCCCACGGAGGGTTCTCCAAGGGCCCAACCTGCACCCCCCTCCACCTCCCTCCCAGGCCAGGTCTGGGGATGGGCAGGTTTTACTCATGCTGGCAATACTTGAAACGGGTTTATTAACGCTGGGTATTTTGCACAATTTTATAGACCTCTTTTCTACATAGCATTTTTTTTAATGGAAGAAAAAAGAAAAAGTCAGCCACATTGCTATCTTTGTAGTGCCAGGTGAAGGGTTATCAGAAGGCACCTTGGTTTTAATAAGTTTATTACAAGAGGCCTTCTGGCTGTGAGTGAGCGAGTGTGTGTGTGTGCACGTGTGGGTGCTCTTGTACGAATGTGGCTGGCTCCCACACCCCCTGGGTTGCCTCACTCTCTGCCATCGCCCTTGGGTAACAGCCGGTGGTGGCAGCAGCAGGAGCAGCCTGAGCCGTGGGGACGGGGAGTGTGTGCATTGGTCACAGGAGACCCCTGGGCTCCTGCTGCAGTCCAGCCCATCCTCCTTGCCCCCCTCCAAGGACCTCAAACAGTGGCCTGGACTCGGCCACCCAGCCCCCAGGTCAGGCTTCCAGCTGGGACCTGCCCAGACAGGCTGGGGCCTGGTCAGCTGGATGGGGTAATGGCTGTGGGGAGTGGCTGCCTCGCCACAGCCCCTCCTCCGGGATCTGAGTATGGGACCCAGCCCCAGGGGCTAGAGCGTGGCCAACTGAGGGCCTCCCTCCAGGAAGGACCAGGGTGGGCTGAAACGAGTGAAGGTTGGCCTAAATCTGGGCCAGAAACTTAGACGATGGCCCTCCTCTCCTGGGAGCGACAGTTTCTTGTCACAATAGATAGGAAATTGTCCCTCTGTCCCCCTTCCTTGGCCCTCTAAGAGGGTCAAAGCCCTTGGAAAAGGACATAGGAAGTCCCCGCACCTTGTCCTTCCTTGCTCCAGAGGCTGGTGGGTCACAGGCAGCTGAGGAGTCACAGCCACCAGGAGTCCCCTCTGGGAGAAACCACTTCGCCCCAGCCTCAGGGCCCTGGGCCCTGCTGCAGTGGGAGTGAGGGGTGGGGAGGAAGCTGGCTAGAGGAGGGGACTCTGACCTGCCTTTTATTTAAGCCAGTTTTCTTTGTTCCTGCTTGTAATAAAATTTTTGTTTTTAAGAATTGATTTGCTTTGGTTTGGTTTTTGTTTGCTCTTTCTTTGCTGAGGCCCCGACTGGCAGCCCTCTGTTCTTTTAGCCAGACTTGGTCTTTCCTCTTCAGTTCAGTTTAGTCGCTCAGTCGTGTCTGACTCTTTGCGACCCCAGGGACTGCAGCACGCCAGGCTTCCCTGTCCATCACCAACTCCCGGAGCCTGCTCAGACTCTTGTCCATCGAGTCGGTGATGCCTGGGTAGACAGAAAGAGGGCAGGCAGCCCAGTGCTCCAGCTGAAGCTCTCTCCTGGCTGGAGTCTGCTTGCTGGAGGCCGAGCACAGAGGGCTATAGCTAGGCCCCCGCAGGCAGGGCAGAAAAGGCCATCTGGTCCTCTCTCCATCCCCTCTACTTTCTCTGGCCCTGGGGGCTTGCAACCCCTAAGTTCTTCTTTCTTTTCTGTCTTTCCACTCTGACCTCCAGTGACTGCTTAGCTAAGAAAATGTTTGTAAAGAAGTAGATTGCAGTTTGAGAGCCAGAGCCTCCCTGGCCCCCACCCCCGCCTGGGCAGCAGGGCCCCACCAGACAGCTCGTAACCCTGGCCCACCTCTCTGGTATCTCCCCCAGGAGGACACCTGTCAGGATTTTGCCATCTCCTGCACAGCCTGAGGGGAGCTAACAGGCCTCTTTGCAGAGGGTTAGCTGGTAAGACTGTATCTCCCCCGTCGGCCAGCAGCACTGCCCGCTCCCCTCACACACCATACCATCTTCATCGCATGCCTCGCCGCCCCCACGGGGCCCATTCATCTGTCTGGTGTGTGGTGCAGTGTGTGTGCTGGCGGTGGTAGGGCCCTCAGGACTGCCCCCCCATCAGCAGAAGGGCCGGGGCGTGGGCGCAGGGCTAGGAGCCGCCCCACCCTGGACAGAGGAAGTGGCTTCACGCAGAGCAGCTCTCCAGCTGGAGCAGGAGGTGAAGGGCGAGGTCGGGAGAGGATGGCACACCTGCCCTGGGGCGCTGGAGCCTGCTCTGGCGGGTCCTGGTGCGCAGGGGCCCTCGGTCACTAACTTGTGTCCTAGCTTTCTGTCCTGCTGAGCTTTTTCTCTCACCTGCCCGTTTTCTCTCCTGCTTGGTTGCCTGCTACCCGAGCCTCGGCCCTTCTGTGGGGAAGACGCAGGTGCTGTGGCCACCCCTTCTCCCTGCCGGCCTCCTCTCTGCTCCCCATCGCGCTAACCCTCTCTCTTCTCCTCCTTTGCTGTCCTGCCCTGGATCTCCAGTGTATGCGGGGGCTTAAGGACCTCCTGAGGACCACTGCTCTCTGCCTCTCCAGGAGCGGCCTGGGGGGCGCCAGGCCCTCGGCACCTCCACCTGCCTAACCCGTGGCCCGTCTGCCACCGTCTGTGCCTACAGGGTCTGCCCCCAAGCCTGCCCCACACGTATTCTCTCTAGGGCCCCCCCCAGAGGAGGCAGGGGTTGGCCTCTCTGCCCCTGCTCCTACTCCACGCGCACGGCCAGAGTGTAGAAGGCCAGAAAGCAGCTGTCAGCACAATGATGTCAGACTCTGCTGAAACTCGCCCTCCCCTCCTCCACCTTCCTTCCCCTTCCCCAGATCCGTCCAGAGTTAAGACTCTAGGAATCTTGCCTTACAGCCTGCCCACCCCCAGGATCAGGCAGAGCTCTAGTCTAGCTGAGCAGGTTTCTTCAGGAGCCTTCTGGGGTGTTGATGACGCTGCTGAACAAGTTTGGTGACTGTTCTGAGCATAGCTGGTTTGACACTGTTCCCACGGCACCCCCCCCACCCCCCACCCAGCAGGTAGGACGCAAGGAGGACGCTGTCCCTCTTTGCTTCAGGCACCGAGGGGCGGGCTAGCGCTGACAGCCCCAAGCTCTTTAGAGGAACTGAAGGCAACCAGGCAGGCCTAGGGAATCTGCTGAGCCCATGGCGGGATGGGGGTGGGGGGCTGCTTGTCTACTGTCCTGTACCTTTTTTTAACCAAAATAAAGATCTCCCTCTTCTTGCCATACCTTTGAGTGTCTAGTACCACCTTTATTTGGGGTCCAGGGCTGGGGCCTATGATGAATCTGCAGGAGAACATCTGGCTTATCCTCAATGCCGGCCTAGTCAGCTGGTCAGAGCCATTCTAGAGATTTTAAAAAAGAGGCACAATGAAGCCAGAGGGGACAGGCAGAGTGGCTAGGGTTGTCGTCACTCTGCCCCTCCAGAACTCCTGGTCTCAGTTCCAGAGACCTTCAAGTCTTAGCTGACCTCTGAACTTGGAGAGGTCCCAATCCAGGCCAGGGCAGCGGGTTTAACTCCAGTCTGGGGCTGTCACACCCTGAAATGAGCCCAGCCCAGGGTGATAATGGAATCTTGCCTTTGCCCAGCTGACACCCCACATCAGAATACACGTACAGGCCCATTCTCTTACCTAAACCTATGAAGAAGGTGATGACAGCCTTTTTAGGAATTGCCCAGGGTCTCGCAGCTGATCAGTCCACGATCTGCACCTGCCCCATGTCTCTCCCAATCTCTGACTTTTCTGCACCACCTAAGAAATGAAGATGGCTGCTGTGGAAGGAGGGGATCTTAGAGAAGAAATCTTAATATCAGAGAATGTCATTCAGAGCTAGCAGGGGCTGAGTGATGATCTGTGTTGAACTGATGGGGAAACTGAGGCCAAAAGACAGGAATGGACCTGCTCAAGGCCTTATAATGAAGCTGGGATGCAGTTCCACACCCAGACCTCATTCCATTCTCTTTCCAGTAATTCCACAGTGTGTCCTGGAATGGCCAAGGAGACGTAGGGTACTCTAAACAGCAGTGCCTTGAGGAAAAAAGACTCAGATAGCTGAGTCATTTAAAAGTGATCTAATATCTCTCCCAAAGACAGCCAACTAGTAGAGTGAGCTCTTAGCTGAATAACTGAACTCTCGTTCAGAACTAACCATGGGAGAAGGCACCATAGTTTCCCCTCTCTCTCTCTCTCTCTAGTCGCTAAGTTGTGTCCGACCTGAGACCCAATGTACTGTAGCCTGTCAGGCTCCTCTGTCCATGGGATTCTCCAGGCAAGAATACTTGACTGGGTTGCCATTTCCTTCTCCAGGGGATCTTCCTGACCCAGGAATTGAACCCAGGTCTCCTGCATTGCAAGCAGATTCTTTACTGACTGAGCTATGAGGGAAGCCCTTAGTTTCCTCTAAAGTGTCTGCCTACAATGCAGGAGACCCAGGTTCAATCCCTGGGTCGGGAAGATCCCCTGGAGAAGAAAATGGCAACCCACTCCAGTATTCTTGGCTGGAAAATCCCATGGACGGAGGAGCCTGGTGGGCTGCAGTCCATGGGGTCGCAAAGAGTCAGACATGTCTGAGCAACTTTACTTTCACTTTCTTTCACTTTAGTTTCCTCTAGTTACCTGATTAATTTGCTCATTCCAAGACTGAAAAAAATTTCCAAGGAAGTTCATTCTGAAGTCTAACCAGCGTCCCTCCTGCTGCAATCAGAGTCCTGTCCTTGTTCTCAATGGAGGTAGATAGCAACTGGTTGGTGCCTTCTCTATGCCACAACCCTTCAAAGCCTGTTATTACCAGTTAAGAAGGAGTGGTTGTCTGTGGGACGAGAGACTTTGATCCTGCGGGTAGGAAGGATGCTCTATGGGAGGGTGGGGAGGTAGCAGGCGGGATGAGGAAAGCCCCTTTGTGCTGCAGACCCCACTCCTGCCCTGCTGACTCAGGCAGCTGACAGCGGAACCCCATGCCCTGTCAGGGCCTGCTGCTTCCTGCCTGCCTGGGCTCCTGGACTTGGGAAAGGGAGGCCTGGAGGCAAAGGGAGGTGCCTGAGACAGGAACTGAGTCAGGACTGACAGGCCAGAGCGGGCAGGAGGTGTTAGGTAGCCTGGCTCCCAAATTCACCCCTGAGCTTCAGCAGGGGAGGGGAAGGAGTGAGGAGACTCCCTTTTCCCTGCCCAGCACTGTACTGAGGGCCTGGAGCTCGTGGTGTGAGCCGCCACCAGGTCTTTGGCGAGAATGGCAGGAAGAGAAGTCTTCCTGCCTTGAGACAGAAACATCTGCAAAATCCCTAGGTCTCCCAGGCCCTGCCCTCCAGGTTTCTAATGTTCTGGAATCTCCAGCTTTCCCCAGGACCTGGGAGAGCCCAGGCTGGATGACTAGTACCAAGGAAGGTCCTCAAGGGCCCAAGGCCTGTGGAGGCCAGAGGAATGTGTGAGCTGGAGAGGGCGGAGGTAGTGCTGAGTGAGTGCCTCTGACCATTCGTTCATCGTCTCTCCAGTTGGGCAGGGTCTGACCTTTGGTTGAGACTTGGTTTGGGGCCCTTCCTTATTGCATAGAAATCAGCTCCATATTAGTGCTTTAAGTGTGTATGTTTATAATAATAAGGCTCGGTTTTCTTTTCACATGATATTAATAGTTACCATCCACTCTGCTATGCTTTCCATCAACTCATTTAATGCTCACAACAAGCCCCATTTTTATTCAGGAAAACTGAGGCTCATAGAGGCCAAGTCACTTACCCAAAGCCACAGTAGCTTGTAAGAACTGAACCCAGACAGTTTGATTCCAAGATTGTAGGCTGTTCTGTCATAGAAAAATTATACACATTCACCATTGACAACCTGAAGATACTAGGAAAGTCAAAGGAAAAAGAAAAACCCACTTAGAATCCTATTACCTAGACATACACTGTAAATTGGTATTCCAGTATGTTTCATTGTTTTCTCTGTCAGTGATCTGATTTAGGCAAAGCCTTCAGGATGGCAAGCCTAAAATCCCTTCTGCTTGCTTCCTTGGAAAACATGCATTAGCTCAGACACGTCCCTACTTTTCCTTCAAAGAGGCAGATCTCACCTCTGGGCCTCAGAGTTCTGGCCTAAGCCTCCCTCCAGGAGGAGAGGGTGGGTGTTCAGACACCAAGAGGAACTGGGGAGGGACAGGCTTGTGAAATAGTTCTGGTTCAAGCATTAAACTGGCTGGCTCCCAGAGAGAGGAGCCCCGCCCTGAGCCCCATCTGAGCTTTGGCTAGAGGTAGAGCAGACAAGCAGGAACCCACCCTCCTAGGTGCAATGCCAACACCTTTGGGTGAAAATTTCAACTGACACGGAGACAGGGTGTCAGAGAACAGGGACAAAAGATTGGCAACAGAGAAGTCTCCATCTCTGAGGCTTCTGCCAGGAATCAGAAGTGGGGCCGTGGTCAGAGGGAAGGGGCAAGGAAACTTCTGAGAGGCAGGCTCACTCAGCTGGAAGGGGGAGGGGAAGGCAGCACTCAGCTGGGACTGCTGCCCCATAAAACGAAATGACATGCGTCACAGCCACCTCCATCTCCTCGGTCCTGTCTTTTCTCCCCAGTTGCTAGCCTGCCCCCCACCTCCTGGTACCCAGCTGGGCAGGGTACCCGGGTGGCCTGCATCCCTGCCTCTGACAGAGGGCGGGGCTGAGTTAGGCAGGAAAGTGGAACAGCCAGTGAGCTGGGTCCCCACCCTCTGTGCACCCCCTGACACATGATGGCAGACAGAGGGGGCAGGTGACCTGGTGTGGACAGCCAGAGGGTAAGTCCTCAGACAAGTGGCAACAGGCCACCAACTTGAAAGGGAAAATTGTGCTGTGATGGGGAAGGTATCCAAAAAACCTACTGGGTGACTAATTACAAAGGCTGGGCCAGAGCGTCAGAGGCCGCTCGTTAAACACCTCATTAAGAGGCACTCTGAAAGCTGCCACTTGGGCATTCTGGCAGCTCAGAGGGGACAGGACCCTGAGGAGGAGTGAGGGGTGGGGGGTAGAACCATTTCAGGTAGACTCCGGAAGAAGCCTGCATGTCACTTTTAAATAGTCTGGAGCTCACAAGTCAAAAGACTTGATGGGAGCAAAGCCAAATTTAGTAGCTGTGTGACTCTGAGCAACTCTCATCTTTCTCTGAGCCTTGGTGTTCCCATCTCTACAGTGGGAGTAGTGTCATAGACCTGCCCATTTCACACAGACATAGCAGGTTAGATTAAGTTAGATCATGGGTATGAAGGCGCTTGGGAAGCTACCGCCCTACCTAAACAAAGAGTTATCTCTCCTGAACCAATGGGGGAAACATACCTGGCAGGACTGGGAACCTCAGCCTCCTGCACCTGGCTTATGGGCTCTGCCTAGGCCCATAGCGGCCAGGTAGCTGAAGCCATCCTCAACCCCTGAAAGAACACGGTGAAGGAGGATCTGATTTGAGAAACTGGGATAGCTACCTACGGTAGGCATGTAATAGAAGCCCTGAACCAGAGGGGGCAGCCTGGGGCCTGGAAAGGTGTCGGTGCAGGTGAGGCCAACGCCCAAATCTCTCCCCCTGACAGTCCGGATGACTCACCCCCGGCCCCCGCCTCCCTACCCCCCATCCCAGCCCTTTTGCCTTTAAGGAAGAGCCGGAAAGGGTGTGGGGGCGAAGAGGAGAGGAAGGCAGGTCCAGGGCCCTAGCCCCGCCCTCCGCCCCTCCCACCCTTCTCTGGGCCTGGCCTTCTAGCCAAAAGGCGGGCAGAGAGCAGGAGAGGCACAGAACCCGGCCTTGGTTCCGAGGCAGTCAGTTAGCCCGCCGCTTGCCTGTCTGCCTGACCCCAGAGCCATGGAGAGAGCCAGTCTGATCCAGAAGGCCAAGTTGGCCGAGCAGGCCGAACGCTATGAAGACATGGCAGCTTTCATGAAGAGCGCCGTGGAAAAGGGTGAAGAGCTATCCTGCGAAGAGCGCAACCTGCTCTCAGTGGCCTACAAGAACGTGGTGGGTGGCCAGCGGGCGGCGTGGAGGGTCCTGTCCAGTATCGAGCAAAAGAGCAATGAAGAAAGCTCGGAAGAGAAGGGCCCGGAGGTGCAAGAGTACCGGGAGAAGGTGGAGACGGAGCTCCGGGGCGTGTGTGACACAGTGCTGGGCTTGCTGGACACCCACCTCATCAAGGAGGCCGGTGACGCCGAAAGTCGGGTCTTCTACCTGAAAATGAAGGGCGACTACTACCGCTACCTGGCCGAAGTGGCCACTGGCGACGACAAGAAGCGCATCATCGACTCAGCCCGGTCGGCCTACCAGGAGGCCATGGACATCAGCAAGAAGGAGATGCCGCCCACCAACCCCATCCGCCTGGGCCTGGCCCTGAACTTTTCCGTCTTCCACTATGAGATCGCCAACAGCCCCGAGGAAGCCATCTCTCTGGCCAAGACCACCTTCGACGAGGCCATGGCCGACCTGCACACCCTCAGCGAGGACTCCTACAAAGACAGCACCCTCATCATGCAGCTGTTGCGAGACAACCTGACGCTGTGGACGGCCGACAACGCCGGGGAAGAAGGGGGCGAGGCTCCCGAGGAGCCCCAGAGCTGAGCCGCACCCGCTGCACGCCCTGCCCTGCCCTGCCCGCTCCAGTCCCCCACTCCCGGCAGAGAGGACTTGTATGGGGTGGGAGGCCCGACCCTTCTCCCCAAATGCTCTGGCCCAGCTCAGAAAGGCTCCATAGAGAGGAACCAGCAGAGCCGAGGCCCCCCCTGGAGCCAGAGGATTCCACGCTTCCAGCTGTCAGGCGCTCCTGGCCACTGGTCATCATCCAGCCCTGCTCTCTGTCTCCACCCTCGACCTCCACTCCAGACCCCACCCCCACCCAGAACCTGACCACTTCCTCCCCACTCCAACCCCCTCCCGCCCCTGCTACCTATGGATCTTAGGAATTGAGGAGTGTCCCATCCTTGGAGCTGAAAACCGAACTGTGTGGCAGAGGTTGGTGATGAAAGTGTGTGTGTGTGTGTGTGTGTGTGTGTGTGTGTGTGTGTGCAGCAACCAAGACCCAGGATGAGAGGGAAAGCATGTCTGCTGGGTGTGACCATGTTTCCTCTCAATAAAGTTGCCCTGTGACACTCCTCCTGTCTTTTTCAGTTATTGCGGAAGGGCGGGACAGGGATTGGTGTGTAAGTTATAGAGACCCTGACCTCTTTGGGGCTGGCTCAGTGACCCGCAGGCAAGACTCTGGAGCCAGGAGAGAGGCTGGGGATCCAGCTCTCTCCATCAGGGTCTGGTCACGTCCCCTCAAACTGGTCCTATCCCGGGAGGGTCGGGTGAGCAGCGCAAAGGCGGCTTGAAGACTCCTCTGCCAGGAACGCGGGGTGGGAGGCTGAAGCACTCAGGTGTGAGGGGACAGTCTCCGGGGTGAGGTCGGAGGGGACGCTGCAGTGAGCGGCACTGAGCACCTCAGACCTGAAAGCGGGTAACAGTCCCATCAGATCTGAGCGGAGGGAAGTTATCACCAGGGGCCGGGTATGACGCCGCCATTAAAAGCACAGGTCTGAGGAGAAGACCGCCTTCCAACGTTCGGAGATGGGGACAAAATAAAACGGGCCGTTGACGAAGAGGCGCAACTTGAGTGCGAAGGGTCGCCGAGAGCGGGTTCGGCCGTGGTGGGCCAAGCCCACGGCCTCCGCACCTCAGCTCCCAGCAGCGACGCTCCCTGCCCTGCGGCCGCCTAGTGAAGCCCCACCTTCACAGCCTGATGCCAGAGGCGGGCCCGAGGCTGATGTCATCCAATCACGGGAAGGAGCTGCTCAGGGTACCACCCCCGGGGCCAGACTGACCAATAGAAGAAGGAGAGGCGGAACGCGCTGGGAGCGTGTTCCCATCACCCGCCGGGCCAAGCCGGCGCTGGGATGCACAGCCGGGAGAAGAGGCCCCCGCCACCCGCCGAGTGCCAGGGGCGGAGCTTTCCTGGTTTCACTCGGACGAGTTGCCACCCGCCCGACCCGAGAGCTCTACATCCTCAGAGCAGCGGGACGGGGCGGGGTCGTGCGGAAAAAGCAGTCCCCGCCCTCTGAGTCATCCGCTCAACCGGCGGTGCCTGGGCCTGGCCTGGCTGGCAATATGGGCTGGAAAAAGGCCACCAAGGTGTCTCCATCGCACTCTAGAGCCCAAGCAGCCCTGACCTGACCCAGGAGGCTTGGATGTGACTCTCACTGGCTTTGCAACCCTGTGCTTTGTGCTTCGGAGAAGGCGATGGCACCCCACTCCAGTACTCTTTCCTGGAAAATCCCATGGATGGAGGAGCCTGGTAGGCTGCAGTCCATGGGGTCGCTAAGAGTCAGACACGACTGAGTGACTTCACTTTCACTTTTCACTTTCATGCATTGGAGAAGGAAATGGCACCCCACTCCAGTGTTCTTGCCTGGAGAATCCCAGGACGCGGGAGCCTGGTGGGCTGCCGTCTATGGGGTCACACAGAGTCGGACACGACTGAAGCGACTTAGCAGCAGCAGCAGCAGCAGCTTTGTGCTTAGTCTCTCAGTTGTGCCCGACTCTGCGACCCCATGAACTGCAGCCTGCCAGGCTCCTCTGGCCATGCCCTCCTCCAGAGGATTTTCCCAACCCGGGGATGTAACACAGGTCTCCCGCATTTGCAGGCGGATTCTTTACCGACTGAGCCACCAACCTTGGAAAAGTCATTAACCGCCCCCCGGGCCTCAGTTTCCTCTTCTGTATCATAAGGGGCTTGAACTAATGGCTTTTTAGTTTGACTCCAAGCCTGCTTTGGCCAACGTTCTTAACCATGCTTACCTTTTGTCCTTATTTGTGAAGTGAGGATTAAAAAATAGTACCTTCCTCTTAAAAGTTGCTGTGAAGTTTAAGAAAAATAAATGTATGTAAAGTAGCCCATAATACATATTTATACATGTTACCTATTATTAATCCTTCCAGCATCGGTAGTCCAGGATTTATCTAGCATTTCTGTGCCAAAAGCAGAATAATCAGGCCCAGTCCTGAGGAACAGCTTTACTGCCAAGGCCAACCTGCCTGATCACTGGATCACCTGAGAATACTGTCCTGACACAGGTGGTCAGTCCTTCATCTGATAATATTGGGGGAACTGAGTCCAGCCTCATCAGGTTCCTCAGAGTCCAAGTTTGGTCACACTCATGGACTAAAAGGCTCTTAATAGAATTTCTAATTCTTCAGGGGAAGCTGGCAGGACCACTCAGATGCTGTCTGGGTCCTTTGTCTCCTCTTTTCAGAAGGGTATTAAGTGTTAAGCTTTCAAACCAGTCAAAGACTCTGGGAAAGAGCAGGTGACTTCCCCTTAGCTTTGGAAGTGACCTGGTTTCTCTTACCAGACAGGTCTGGTGACTTTCTCTTAATGAGGTAGGTCCTGGGAAAGCAAATTCTTTTCTTTTCTCTCTGCATTTGACTTTTGCCTACTCCCTTTACACCACCCATGGTTGCCCTCTATGGGGAAAGAAACGAGCTACTCTAAGGTAGCGTGTTGGTGTTGACAGATTTTAAAAGCAGATGCTATGGTTTGGAATATCACCAGACAGCTAGCTGTGAGCTGCCTTAGGCACCAGCTTCTGAATTGGGTCCCAGACCTTTCTATCTAAACCTTTCTTAAGGTTACCCAGGGTGGGCCCTCAGTGAGCATTTCTGGTCATCTTTTCCTGGACTAAATTTGACATTTAAAAATTTTCAGTTCTATACAATCCAACACTGTATATCAACTGTACTTCAATAAAATAAAAAATATTTTTTTTCAGTCCTGCTGCTATTGGGTATGAAATTTCTCTTAGGGTGATAAAATCTTCTTGGATTTAAATAGTGATGATGGAGTAGGAAATGGCAACACATTCCACTATTCTTGCCTGGGAAATTCTATGGACAGAGGAGTCTGGCGGGCTGCAGTCCATGGGGTAGCAAGGAGTCAGAAAAGACTGAGCGACTGAGCATGCAACATGATGGTCACACAATTTTGTGAATATATGGGGGAAAAAAAATACTGAACTGTGAACTTTATAGTGAATTTTATGATCTGTGAATTATGCTCAATTAAAAAAAATCAGCCCCAGAGGGCAAAGTCAGTAAGAATGCAAAGTTCCGATGGAAATTTCATGATGGCCACTCTTCTTTTCTCATCGTCCTCTCCACTTGATCGCTTTCTTCTAAACTTTTCCAAATTTCAAAGCCATCTTCAGGTCAAAAATGACTAGCCACCATTCCTTTCTCTTTAACACATACCAAGCTTTGGATATGCTGCCTAGTCTATCAACTCTTTTCACCTCTTAGGTATATTTATTCAGCCATGGTTTCATATCTATTTGGTTCTACCTCTAGCTTTGCAATTATGTCCTGGGTTTATTTTTTTAACTCCCCAGAGAGCTCCCTTAAAATGGTAACGTTGTCCCATTACTCCTTTCTTCCTTGTCTCCAGCAAGGTTTCATGTACCGGAAGGAGCTCAAAACTTAGTTTTAAAATCATCCTTCCAAATGCCTGGAAACCAGGTTAGTACCAGGTCCTCTACTGTGGAAATGAAAATACGACTAGTTCTGGGATAAAGCAAGGCTGTCTAGACAGAGATTGGGCTCACCAAGAGTCAAGTAAACAGAGTCCTATCCTTTTTGCATTGCTGGATAATCCCCCAGGAAACAGAGACCCAGGGCTTACAAAGATCTTCCTCTTCCAAGAATTTGCCTTGTATGGGGAAAATTTACAACCTAAGATTTCTCGAGAAGGTATCTACTCTTCTCTCTCTTACATGTAGTTACTTCAGAGAGCAAAGTTCAAATTGGCTCTGTAAATCCACAGGAGTAGGTGATGGGAAGCAAGGTGAAGGGGTTAAGGTACTTTATCAGGACTAAATAGGCACCCTAGGAAGGACAAGGCATTGGGGTCAGGCAGGCTACTGTGGCTTCTTCCAAAAAGGCAGAAAGGCAAGAGACTCACACACAAACTTATATACTGCCCAAGTGTCCAGTGCCTTTTTGGAAGAACTTAATTTCAGATGCTTGCACCAAGATTGCTCTTCTGACCAAAAGTCCCTATTCTTGCTTCTTCCTAGAGAACAGAATACAGTTGTAAGAGCACACGGTGTGACTGCTATATGCCAGGCGGTTTCATACCTTAATCCTCACATATTATCTCCTTGGTTTTGCTTATGAAGAGACTGAAGCTCAGAGCAGCTAAATAACCTAATAATCAAGGTTACACATGACTTACGTGCTCGGGGAGTAGAACAGGTCCAGCTCCAAGGCTCATGATTTTTAAACCACAATGGCTGTTTTCAAACTTTGCTCAGAGGTTTCCCTAGCAGCTGCCACAGGACATGGGCTCAGTGGTCAGGGGTTCCCCAGTTTCCCCACACTTTGGCTAAAATAGCCACACATATGCCTTTTTTGTATATTGGGAGTTTCATGAGTTAAAAATAAATTTGAAAAGAAACACCTTATGCTATGCTGTCCTGCTCCTATCTTGGACTTTCTAAGAATCAAGAGAGGCTTCTTCCTCTACTTAATCTAAAGCCACCCCACGGCCCAGCAGAAAGGATTTGTTTTAAATGAGAAAAAAATGTGTAGTTGACCAATTTCCTGGCTTGTTCTCAAGTTAAGATTTCCTTAACCTGGTTACATCTTCTGTTCCTTTTCAATTCTTCACCCTGTTCCTAGGGTCTTCACCCCCAGCCCTGCTGTGTGTAGGAGGAGAGGGGTTGAGGAAGGCAGGATTCTGCAGGGCTAAGTCCCTCTCCTCTCACAAACCCCCCTAGCTCCACCTACCCACTGAGTCAGGATCCAGGAATGTCTGTGGGGCAGCAGACAGGTTTATCGCCCTGGGGATGTCAGAGGGCTAATTCATCTCTCATCTCCACCCAGTCTTCCCCTTACCGCTCTCTGAAAAATTTTAATTCCTTATTTTGGCCACAGCTTGCAAGATCTTAGTTTTCCTCCACTGGGGATTGAACCTGGGTCTGCTGGCAGTGAAAGCTCTGAGTCCTAACCACTGGATTGCCCAGGAATTCCCGAGAAATATAGAGATTTTTGTCTAGGGATAGAAGAAGAAACCCCAGACTCTGAGAACACGGAGTCTTCAATCTGTGGCTAGGCACAGTGTTTAAAAATACATCAGATTATGGTATTCAATAAATATTTGCTAAAAGAGAAGGCAAGAGGAAGATACATTTCCCCATTTTTCTTCCTTCAGACTAAAGTTAACCTGAAATTTCCTTGTCTGACTGTAAAGGGACTGGTTTTCAGCTCAGAATCGATGATGTGACCACGGGTGTGACTGACGAGTTGTCCCAATATGCCTCCTTTGCTGTTTCTGTGACCCCACAGAGCACTGTGGAGGCTCCAGGATTAACGTACAGGCAGAGGTGACAATCCAGAGTGAAGGGAGCGCTAGGGAACATTTCTTGAAGCCGTATTTGGACAGTGAGCACACCACTTTAGATGTGCTTATTTGGGATGACTTTGAAGGGCCCTCTCATCTCCCTCCTCTGTAACTGCTTCAGGGTTTGGGATGGGGAGAAAAAAATTTCGACTTTGCTGTGTGCTAGTCCAGAGCATTTATTTTTCACCTCATTTGGGCTCCAAACCCCCAGCCTATCCCTCACAGTCCCTCAGGCTTAGGTCACTTGGAACTCAGGCTTCTGGGACTGTGTGCAGCTGGCCAGACATGAAGGACACAGTGGGTTGGAAGTGAGGTACATGGTTCTCTCCTACCCTCATCAAGCCTGATGCCACTGACGTCTGTGTCATCTGGGACTCAAAGGGGACTGGAAGAAGAGGTGAGCAGCCCAGACCTGACTGAGTAAAAGGTTCAACAATCAGAGGCAAGAGAAGAAAAAGGAGAGGAGAGCTACTCAGCTTGATAGGGAATTTCCCACCAGGATTCTGAGGTGGGTAGGCCTCCCCACTTCTTTCAAAAACAGGGTGGGCCTGAGTGGTGCTGGGAAGTCACTCCCATCTCTGTCAGAAGCCTTGAGAATCTCTCACACGCTGATGGGAGCCTCATCTTCCCACAGACCCTAATGGGGTCAGGCTTCCTATTCTCAGCCAACTGTGGGTGAGCGTTTTGCTACTTCAGCAACAGCAGAGGGCATACTGGTTGTGCTTCAGCTCTGTGGGCTTTAGGGTGTCATCCTCACTCCTCAGCCTCTTTGTCCGGGCTGGAAGGCTTTCCAGTGAGCTGTGGTCTCTGATAGGTTCCAAATGCTATCTTCCAATTGTTGGAGGTTCCCAATTCAGAGCCAGGAAATGCACAGAGGTTAACAGAGATGACCAAGAAGGTCCCTTGGAAGACACTCAGGGGTGGTTTCCTCCCTTCAGAAGTCACGATTGCCAGGTGAGGTCGGGGCTGAGAAGAGCACTTCCAGACAGGGCCTGTGAGATGTAAGGTGGCGCTTTTCTGGGAGGCATTTTGGGAACATGAACACAGAACCTAGAAAATGTTGGTAATTTTATTTCTAGGACTTATGTATCGTAAGTTAAAAGTCAGAGACTCAGACAAAGGTTAATCACAACCTTATTTATAATAGCAAAAAACTGGCAACAACTTAAAGGCTAACCGTGGGAGTCTGGATAAACACTGTTTTAACCACACTATAGAATATTATCATGTAGACATTAAAAAAGGTTTTTCCAGTTTTCAACAAGGACCTTCTGTGCACACAGGGAGCTCTGCTCAACACCATGTGGCAGGCCTGGACAGGAGGGGAGTTTGGGGAAATAGATACACGTATGTGTGTGGCTGAATCCCTTTGCTGTCCACCTGAAACTATCACAACATTGTTAATCAGTTATATTCTAATATAAAAGGTAAAAAAATTCTAAGATTTTTCTAGTTCTAATTACCTGAAAAAATATTAACTGCAAAAAGGTTATAAAGCTATAACAATATATCCCACATATATAAATGCTATAGCTATCCTTCCGAATGTATAGAAAAATAAAGTGAAAGAAAAAATATATATTTATACATTTGAATAGAAAATTTATTATTTTCATTTTCCAAGTGTTTTCTTTTTCTATTGGGGGAAAAAAAAAAGAAATCTTAAGGACAGTTGTCACTTGCTGCCAAATCGAGGGTAGTCTTTCTCTGGTGGTTTAGTCTCTTACGTCGTGTCTGACTCTTGTAACCCCATGGACTGTAGCCTGCCAGGCTCCTCTGTCTATGGGATTCTCCAGGCAAGAATACTGGAGTGGGTTGCCATTTCCTTCTCCAGGGAATCTTCCCAACCCAGGAATCGAACCCAGGTCTTCTGTATTACAGGCAGATTCTTTACCAACTGAGCTACAAGAGAAGCCCTAAAGTGAAAGTCATTCAGTCATGTCCGACTCTGCGACCCCATGGACTATACAGTCCGTGAATTCTCTAGGCCAGAATACTGGAGTGGGTAGTCTTTCCCTTCTCCAGGGGATCTTCCCAATCCAGGGATCGAACCCAGGTCTCCCGCATTGCAGACGGATTTACCACAAGGAAAGCCCAGTCTTTCTCTGACCCTGCCTATATCATGCTGAGCAGACCTCACCTGGAACCCAGATGCCTCTGCTTTTCTGCATTGTGCTGTCCAGCCCGTCCTAACAGGCGAACAGAAAATCATGTTGCTATCAGTGGGAAGTGGTCAGAGCTCCATCCACTGGAGGAGACACACCCTTGTTGTCACACCAAGGCCTGAAAATAAAGCCTGGAGTGTTTCCATCCTTCCCCACTCACTGATGCTGAGGGTGCTTGCATATGAGGCCATAAAGTTCTACATGACGCCTTTCTTCCACGTGGTGTGCTTTGGTGGTGGCTGGGGCCTCTAGTTCAGGGTAAGCATCAAAACCCCTGACCACAACTATTGGTACCAGCTTCAAACACACAGCACCCACCCTCACGCCTTAACTGATGAGGGATTTGTCCAAGAGCCTGGGCGTCATGATCCCGGGCTCCAAGCCTCACAGGTGACTCACAGACAGCCCCAGGCAGTGCCTCCTGGCCTCAGTTTCCCTGGCTTGCCCTGTTGATACTCCCCACCTACTGTGTACAGTGTTAAAAGGGGTGAGGTGCTTTGAACTCCTCAGATGAAAGAGGTGGGGGAAGTAGCACCCAGTTATTATCCTGTATCCTGCCAGGCGTGGGAGTCCAGGTCGACTGCTTTCACACTGCTCCAGTCCAAAGAGCCTCCTTATGGCCCCTTCCTCTCTGCCTTCTGCTCTGATGGCCAAAACTAAGAAAGCAGAGCTCAATCACCATTTCAAGGCCACTTCAGAACAGTTCCCCCTGATTTACGACTCAGGAATACTTTGCTGCTGCTGCTGCTGCTGCTAAGTCGCTTCAGTCGTGTCCGACTCTGTGCGACCCCCATAGACGGCAGCCCACCAGGCTGCCCCGTCCCTGGGATTCTCCAGGCAAGAACACTGGAGTGGGTTGCCATTTCCTTCTCCAATGCATGAAAGTGAAAAGTGAAAGTGAGGTCGCTCAGTCGTGTCCGACTATTAGCGACCCCATGGACTGCAGCCTACCAGGCTCCTCTGTCCATGGGATTTTCCAGGCAAAAGTACTGGAGTGGGGTGCCATTGCCTTCTCCCAGGAATACTCTACAGGTGTCTAAATTCTTTCTCATGAGTGGCTACAAATCCCGTGGGAGAAGGGGCCGTGACTTTTCACCACCAAGGATTCACCATTTAAGAAGTCAGCAAAGCGAGTGTGAGAGAGCCAGGCTGACCGAGGTTCAAACTCCTCAGTTTTCTGTTTCCTCATATAAAGTGGGGGTTAGCACCATTCCCCACCTCATCTGTAGCCCTAGGCGTTCCTGTGAGAGTCATATGAGGACTGTCTGTGTGGAAGCTCTTTGTGAAATGCGAAGCCCATCCCATGTGTTAACAGGCCTGAGTGTCTGCAAATAAGAATACTGGCACAACTGCCATCTGTCCCCTTCTGCCTCCAGGCTACAACTGAAAGAAAATTAAAATTAAAAAAAAAAAAGAAAAAGAAAGAAAAGAAAGCCTGGGGCGCCACCTACTGGTTAAAAATACAAATCGCCCCCAACTAGCTGCAACACCCAACAAGAAGCAAGTACCAGTATTTCCAACCTGAAGTCATCGTTTTTTTGCCACAGCCTTCATACCGTATTATATACTAATATTTTTCCTTCAACAACATATTTTGTATAAGTAACTTCATTTTAAAATAAACTTTAATCATTACTATAAATGGAAAACTAATTAACACTTGCCCCTCAAAAGAATAAAACTGTGAAATAAATACAATGAAAATAAACCATTGCAAGATCTGCTAGGAAATGGTGCTTGTGAAAGCTCAGGCTTGAGTTCACTGTTAGCGCTGAAGATGGATAAAGGAGCACCACTGGAGACTGGGTCATCCCTCCAGCATGGTCCTGGGCTTGGGGGCGAGCCTGCCCTGGAATACCAAGAAACAGGCCTCTTCTGGGGAAGGGTGGCCTTCCCACGTTCCCACCTCCCTTGGCCAGGGTAGCGGGAAGAAAGTTTGGAAGCCACAAGAAGTAGAAAATAAGCTCTTGTATTGCAGCACATCCCATCACAGCCCAAGTGGGTCAGTGCTGAATGCCCAGTGGCAGCGTCCAGAGCTCACAAGGGTGTGACTGATGCTCTGCTTGGCGACACGTCTGGCTTCAGGCCAGAAGTCCTCTGCAGGCCTAGGTATCCTCATGCCTGTCTCCCAGCTCTAGCCCGGAGGGCTGCTCTTGGATCTGCTGCAGCTGAGCTGTCCAGCTGGTCACTGGGAGCCGCCACTCCCCCCAGTGCTGGGTCGTGTGTCTCGTCCTCCGGAGCCCAGCTTGCTGCTACAGCTGCATGGCCTCCTGCTCCACTGACTGCTCTGAGGGCGCCAGGTACTTCTCCTGGAGGCCCAGGGTGCTGATGGGGGGCTTGTCAAGGCTGACAGCACAGGCAAGGATGGGGAACTGGTCTGGGCAGGATCTGATCTCTGTGATGCCTGCCTCCCAACTGTGTCTGGCAGGTTCCTCCCATCCTGTTCCCTTCCTCATAATTATAGCTTCAGGCCATGGGGACCAACTGGTCTGAGAAGTCCCTTGAAGCAACCAGACTCACACGCTCCTCTTTGTGCCTTTTCCCCACAGTGCTAAGCAGCAGAGAACTGGAGCGCGCCAACCTTCCGGCTCTGTGTTGTGGCACGTGCTCTGGAGCCATGCCCCTCAAAGATGGCACAGCCCTCAGCTCCCATCCCTGCTACCCACCTGACAAACCTGCCCTCTCCTCTTCCTTTTTTGCCCTCAGTGAGCACAACCACCCCGAAAAGTCAAAGTGTTAGTTGCTTAGTCGTGTCTGACTGCGAACCCATGGACCACAGACCATCAGGCTTCTGTGTCCATGGAATTCTCCAGGCAAGGATACTGGAGTGGGTAGCCGTGCCCCTCCAGGAGTCAGAGGTTTTCCCCATCCAGGGATCAAACCTGCGTTGCAGGCACATCCTTTACCATCCAAGCCACCAAGGAGGCCTACAACCAGCCCAACCACCTGGGAGTCTAACTTCTGCTCCACCTCCTTCTATCCTATAACCACCTGGTCACCAGCTCTGGCTGTCTATCTCCTTAGTATTTTTCCCAGGCCACACCCTTTTTTCTATTCTCGTACTAACATTTCATCCGTTTTCACCTGGAGACTAAAAACGCTCCTGCTTCCAATCACATCCCTTAAATGCACTTTCTGTACTTGGAGGTGCTTTTCAAAAATGGACATATGATCGCATCACGCTCAGCTCATCAGGAGGATGCTGGTTCCCATCAGCCACCCACAGACCAAAGTCCACACTCCTCCACTGCCCACCTCCCTTGACCACTGCATCTCCCCTTCTCCTTCAAGTTCAAGACACCAGGCAAACTGAAGCCCTCGTGTCTCTCCCAAGTGACCAGTGCCCCTTCATGGCTGGGCCTCTGTATTTGTTGCTCCTTCTGATCAGAGTCCTACTTATCCTCAGGTACAAACAACCCTGAAGCCTTCCAAGGGACCAGCCACCAGGGAGCCCACTGGTCAACAGGAAACCAATCATCTGTAAGGGCAGACGTGGCCATTCCTCAGCCCCTGGCCTTCTGCTCTTGGCCACGGTGGAGGCTGGTGAGGAAGGATACGAGGAGAAGTGGAAGTCAGCTCCCATGGCGGCAGACATCATGGCCTCCAGGCTCCGCTGCTCCTGGACCCCAAAGCAGTAGCCGTTGGCTTTATCCACAGCCTGCAGCACCTGCTGGATACTCTCCTTGTCCTGAGCAGGGAGGAGAGAAATAGAGGTATGTGGAACTGAGGTTGTACCAAACCAACTGCATTCTCCAAATATGCCCCCTCCATTTTGCCTCGTGAAACCTCTAATCCATGCAGCTTCCTTGGCCTGGAATATATCTAGTCTCGCCAGAGGCCCGACTACACCCCTTCTTTCCTAACTGCCAACTCACCCAAATTAGAACAGATAAGCTCCTCCATGCACACTCACCATCCCCTGGGTTGATCCCCACTGTGGCTATGAGCCTACCATCTTACTATTAACAAGTTAGTAACTCCCCCACTGGACTGTGCACCCCTGGAGGTCAGGAACCTGTTTGCCCAGACATCCCCAGTGCCTGGCACAGCATTTAGCTAACAGCAGGCACCCGTAAATATGCATGTAACTTATTTGTTCCTCCATATAAAAGTGGTAAGGATGGTCCCTATATCACATGATGGGAAAGAGATCAAAACAGTACATGTAACAGTCCTCAGCACACACACACAGTGTCTAATACAGAAAGCCTTCAACAAGCTGTAAATTGTACGATTAATATTATAGGGTTCACCTCCTCACTGTAGAGGAGAGAAGTGTGGCATTAAACAGAAGAGACAAGTTCTTTAAGTCCACCACAGCAGAAAGGATAATCTAACACGCACCTTTTCCTCCCAGGTTCCCTTTGCAGGGTACAAGGTGAGAGGCACAAGAGTTGGGTACTACTTTGCAAAGTCAACAGTCAGTTGCCCATCTGGAAAGAGCCTGAAAGACTTGTCTCTGGCCTTGGTCAAGTCCCTTGCTGGGCACTTTCTGAACCCCTCCATTTTCACGCAGAGGAGGTAACATACGTGGAGAGAACCCAGCAAAACAGAACAGACAGGGCCAAAGTCTGGTCCACCCTCTTTACTGGAATCCTGCCTCCCACTGGCCTCGAAGCCAATGAGACTGATGAGAGCTGAGACCAGGACAAAGACTACTGTTCGAGGCCTCCATGCTTCCTACATCCTTGGTCTGCAAGTGCAGTCCCAGGCACGTCAGAGCCGATAGCCAAGGGAGGAGTCGTTCCAGTGCCTAGTACAAGCACACCTCGGAGATACTGTGGGTTGGGTTCTAGAGTATTCCAATAAAGCAAATCCCATGATCAAGTGAGTCACATGAATATTTCGGTTTCCCAGTGCATATAAAAATCGTGTTTAAGCTCTACTGTAGTCTACTAAGTGTACAATTATGTCTAAAAAAAAAAACCTTAATCAAAAAGTACTTTATTGCTAAAAAATGCTAACTATCATCTGAGCCTTCAGTGAGTCATAATCTTTTTGCTGGTTGAGGGTCTTGCCTCCATGTTGAAGGCTGCTAACTGATCAGGGTGGTGGTGGCTGAAGGCTGAGATGGTTGTGGCAGTTTCTTAAAATAAGACAATAGTGAAGTGTGCAGCATCAATTGACTCTTCTTTTTATGAACCATCTCCCTGTAGCACGCAAAGCTGTTTGACAGCATTTAATAGCATGACAGTAGAACTTCTTTCAAAATTGGAGTCAGTCCTCTGAAACCCTGCTGCTACTGTATCAACTGAGCTCATGTGATATTCTAAATCCTTTGTTGCCATTTCATCCTTCCCAGTTATCTTCACCAGTAGGTTCCATCTCAAGAAACCACTTGCTTTGCTCATCCCTGAGAAGGAACTTATCCATTCAACTTTTTTCATGAGATTGCAGCAATTCAGTCACAGCTTCAGGCTCTTCTAATTCTAATTCTCTTGCCATTTCTACCAATCTGCACTTACTTCCTCCACAGAAGTTTTGAACCCCTCAGAGTCACCCACAAGGGCTAGAATCAACATTTTCCAAACTCCTTTTAATGTTGATATTTTGACCTGTTTCCATGAATCACAGATGTTCTTAATGACATCTAGAATGGGGATCCTTTCCAGAAGATTTTCAATTTACTTTGCCCAGAACCATGAGTGGAATCACCATCTATGGCAGCTATACCCTTCAGAAATGTATTTTTTAAATACTAAGACTTGAAAGTCAAAACGACTCCTTGATCCATGGGCTGCAGAATGGATGTTGTGTTGGCAGGCATGAAAACTTCTCCATCACAGCCCCTGGGTGAATAGGTGTCTTGTCAATGAGCAGTAATATTATGAAAAGCATCTTTTTCTCTGAGTAGTAGGTCTCAATAGTGGGCTTAAAATATTTAGTAAAACATGTATACAGATGTGCTGTCATCCAGGCTTTGTTGTTCCATTTATAAAGCACAGATAGAGCAGATTTAATAGAATTCCTAAGGGCCTAGGATTTTCAGAATGGTAAATGAGCTCTGGCTTCAACTTAAAGTCACGAGATGCATTAGTCCCTAACAAGAGTCAGCCTGTCCTTTGAAGCCAGGCACTGACTCCTCTCTAGCTACAAAGTCCTAGATAACACTTTCCAGTGTAAGGCTGTTTTGTCTACACTGAGAATCTGTTTAGTGACGTCACCTTCATTAATTATCTCAGCGAGATCTTCTGGATCATTTGCTGCAGCTTCTCCTTAGCACTTGCTGCTTTACCTACACTTTCATGTTACTGGGATGGCTTCCTTCCTTAAACCTCAGGAACCAACCTCTGCAAGTTTCAAACTTTTTTTCTGTAGCTTCCTCACCTCTCAGCCTTCAAAGAACAAGAAGGAGTTAGGTAGGGCCTTGCTCTGGATTGGGCTTTGGCTTAAGGAAATGCTATGGCTGGTTTGATCTATTCAGACCTCTAAAACTTTCTCCATATCAGCTTTCTGATATGCTTCTTCGTATCAGCTTTCTGATATGCTGAAAGATTTCTGTTGTGCTTTCTTACTGCTCCTGTGTTCACTGAGCAGCACTTCTGATTTCCTTCATGAATTTTTCCTTTGCATTTACAACGTGGCAAACAGTTTGGCACCAGAGGCCTAGCTTTCGGCCTTTCTTAGCTTTTCGACGTGGCTTCCTCACTGATTTTAAGTATTTCTAGCTTTTAAAGTGAGAGACGTGAAGCTCTTCCTTTCACTTGAACACAGAGACCAGTGTAGGGTTATTAACTGGCCTAATTTCCACACTGCTGTGTTTTAGGGAATAAGGCGGCCCAAGGAGAGGGAGCGAGATGCGGGAACAGCCAGTCAGCGAAGCTATCAAAATACGTGTCAAAATCCACACGCCATCTGTGGATTAAGTTCACTGTCTTATATGGGTGTAGTTGATGGTGCCCCAAACGACTGTAGAGAGTAACATTAAAGATCACTGATCACAGATCATCATAACAAATATAATAATAATAATGAAAAAGCTTAAAATATTGTGAGAATCATCAAAGTGTGACATGGAGACATAAAGTGAGCAAATGCTGTTGGAACATACACTTGTTGAATGCAGGGTTGCCACAAACCTGCAATTCATTTAAAAAAAAAAAAAAAAAGCAGTAGCTGTGAAGTACAGTAAAGTGAAGTGCAAAAAAACTGAGATGTCCTTCGGGACTTCTCTGCCGGTCCAGCAGTTAGCACTGTGAGCAGTTAGCACTCTGAGCTTTCACTGTCCAAGGCCCAAGTTCAGTCCCCGGTTGGGGATTCCACAAGTTGCGCAGCATGTCCAAAAAAAAGAGAGAGAAAGAAAAAAAAAGAAGTATGCTTGTACCTGAATATTGAGAGGGATGAAGGAGACTAGGCTGTAGTCTTCAATGAGCTGCACCAGTTTCTCGTTGAGCTGCCGGTAGTGGCGGAAGAAAGGATCCGAAGCAAGATGGTCCAGCAGGTAGGAGAGGTCCAGGACCTCTGTGTAGTAGTCCAGGTTGAAGGCTAAGAAGAGAAACTGGTTAGCACAGGGAACTCTATTCAATATCCTGTGATAAAGATAAACCACAATGGAAAGAATACAAAAAAGAATATATGTATATGTATAACTGAATGTTATGTATGTATAACTGAATCACTTTGTTAACACAACATTGTAAGTCCATTATATTTCAATTAAAAAAGAAGAAAGAGAAGAGAAACTGGTATTAGGAGCAGTTGGCATCAGGCAAAGACCTGAGAACAGAGAACGTATTTTTTTCTTTCTTCCTTTGCCTTCATTCACTCACTCATTCATTCATTCATTCAACAAATATTTGTTGAGGCAGTGAAATTAACTTACTAAGAAGAAAACAACTGATTTCACTTGTTGGCGCTGCCATTTACCAGCTCTGTGGGCAGTTACCCACCTCATGAGGCTACTGTGAGGATTAACTGCCATAAACCTCAGTGTCTGGTTCAGAGAAGTGCCTGATCAACGGTAATAAGACTGAACATGTACCAATAACACTGCTTGGCCCCTGCCTCACGAGGCTCACAGCCAGGCAGTGCCCCCAGGACCAGGCACACACACTCTAAGTCATCGATCTAGCAAGCTGGCCTCTTGGGAAAATGACTTTCCCTTTCTGGGCCAGTTCCTTCTTAGCATAAAATGAGATCAGAATAGATGACTCAGAGGTCCCTGAATTCAGTTCTATGAATACAAACTTCCTCTTAAGAGAAGGAAAGTGGGCCTTCCCGTATTATCCATTTCTGCCTGGAAAACTCAGGCAGCTGGGAACTCAGCAGGTCTGTCCCAAAGTCAGTTGAGGGAATCTGGCTGTCGGGACCAACTGACTCACACCCTGAGCTCTGCTTTCTGTATTTTTACCAGCCCTGATTAGAAACTGACACCCCTGTGTCTGCAAAGAAGAAAATGTGGCCATTCCAACAAACTTCTTGGATTGCCTGACAGGTGTGTTTCTCACTGAGAATGGAGAAACTGCAGCCAGGTACACTGGCACTTAGATTTCCTCTCAGCTAACATGCTAGCTTGGGCTATTCATGTAACTTCTCTGGGTCTCAACTGCCTGATCTGGTGTGTGCCTCCATCTCTTGTGAGGATGACTGGCAAGAGTCAGAGCTAGAAATGCAGAGGACAAACGTGGCCATCGGAATGGAGGCTGTGAAGGGGGACAGAGGCATAAATCTGTACACAGATAAAATGGGGTGTCTGGGCTTGCCAAGAGATGGACCAAGACTCTGGGCTGAGGCGGCCCCTCCAAGGTGCTGACATCCTTCCGTGTCCCGACGGGCACCCAGTCACCCTCCCTGGACAAGGCCCCGACACTTCACTCTCCCCACAACCTCCTTTCAGCTGTTCTCTCCATTCTCTGTGGCTGAAGATGGTATTTAGAGAACTGATGCTCCAGTCAGGAGAGCACTAATTTTGCAGGAGAAAAAACGCTGGCTGTTAGAACCTAGGCAACACCCCTGCCTCCTGCCAGCCTGCTTCTCCCTTTGTTGTTCCCACCTTTATCCGTCCACTGGTTTGGTCAGAAATGTGAGAGACATTCTTAATTCCTCTATGTCCAATCCACCAGCAAATCCTATTTCCTGAGTTAAGTTTTATATCTATTTCCTTCTCTTCGTTCCCACTAACCACCACCTGGGTTGCTGCAAAAACCTCCTATAGGATCTGTTTCATTCTTGCCTCTTTCAATTCACAAAGAAGCCAAAAGGGCCTTTTCAGTTCATGGTGTTCTCCTGCTTCATATTCATCAATGGCTTTCCTCTTTAGCCCCTGCCCACCTCTCTGACCTCGCTTCCTCCTATCACTCTCTGAGCTACACTGGGCTCCCCCACTTCCCATCCCCTTTCCCTTGAACACAAAAAGCTCTTTCCCTAAGGGCCTTTACTGTTACTGGATCCCCTGTCTAGGACACTTCTGCCTTGACTGGCTTTTTTTTTTTTTTACTACTCAGCTCAAATGGTACAGTTTACACCCTCCTTCTCATTCACTCACTATGCATCATTTTCATCTAATTCCTTCATAATACATATCACCATCTGTAGCTCTCTTGTCTCCAAAACCCAGAATAGTATCTGGCACGGAGGGGCACAAAATAAATGGGCAGGGGTCAGATCTGCCTGTGGCTACTCTCACCAGGCCATACACAGTCCCTGGAAGCGGCTTCCTTCAGCAGAGATCTCTGCATCACTCCAGCCCACCTGCTGCCCTGGGCTTCCAGAACAGGATCTCTTACCCAGCTTCCCATAGTGTTCAATGAGGTCCATCTTGGAGAGGAGGTTGACGTGGGGCAGCTCCACATGCAGCATGGTGGCCAAGGAAGTACACAGTACCGAAATGAACTTGGCAGGGTCTGTGCAATAGTGAGAATCCACCAGGTGAACAGCAGTCAGCTGGGAAGAGAGGAAGGGAAAGGCATGAGAGTGGCCCAGGGAGGCAGGGAACATTAGGGCCTCTATCCCTCCCATCAGACTGGGGACTTCTGAGGGCAAAGGGCAAGTCTTCCCATTAGTCTCCTCCTCCTTCTGTTTCATTCTAACAGCCACTGCTAACCCTTATCCCAGGAGAGGTGGAACACTTTTTCCTACAAGATGCCTTGCACTGAGCCTCCCAGTGGGCACTGCATCTGACTCCACTGTTTCACTTTCTTTTGCCTACCAAGTCACAACAACAATCATCATGCCACTTTCCACTTAAACCCTTCTATACTCCCAATAATCCCCAACTGGGTAGTGACACATCCATTCTACAGATGAGAAAGCAGGTTCAGAGGGATTAAACTGACTTGCACAGGACCACATAGTGTGGAGTTAGTGGCAAAGCTAGAATTCGAACTCACACCTGTTTTACTTCAAAGCGTCTGGGCCCCTACCTCACTGAGGGACATGGGGGCGTGGCATCTGTCCTCCTCCCTTTCTCAGTTCTTCCATCTGCAAAATAGGCCCGCCAGACCCCAGACGCACCCTGAGGTCCCACTGCGTCATCTGGGAGAAGATGCTGCGCAAGGCTCCGTGGTGCGTGCAGAGTTCCACTTGGCCAGGGCAGTCGAAGAGAAAGTAGTGGCCGCGCAGGGGGTCGAGCTTGGCACGCAGCCAGTCCAGGTTGGCCTCTAGGTACTCCATGCAGTAGAGCAGGCCGCCGTTAGGGCCCAGCTGCAGCGCGTCCATCACGTCGCCCAGCCCCACCAGCTCGCCCACGTCCACGGCGCACTCGTATGGCAGCCCCTCGTTGGCTGGGTCCAGGTTCACCACCGCCACGCGCCGGCCCAGCGCGCGCAGGAACTCGCTCATGCCCAGACAATACGTGGTCTTCCCCGAGCCCGGCGGGCCGATCACCGCCTGCCCAAACGCCGTGGTCGGAGCGGCTCCCGCCATGGGCGGCCGGCACACGGCTCCGTGCGGAGCAGCTGAGCGCGGCAGGGGAGGGAGGCGGGAGCCACACCGGAGACGACCTCTGAGGGCAACGACGGGATCCCCCAACGTGCGCTTCGCCCCGGGCTGGCCGCGATGCCGGGGGCTCGCCTGAGGAAGAGGAGGGAACCCACGCGCTGTGAGGGGATCAGAAGGCCAGGTACCGACGGGACCTGCACCCGACTTCCGGATGACGTCGGGAAAGCCCGGCCCGGAGAGGAAGTCCCGCCCTCACGGTGACGACACACCTTGGCGCCGAGAGCTGTGGAGATGAGCCCCAAGTAGTGACGCTGGGGCGTGGAGCCGATTGGGGGCCCTGCAGGGACCTTTCCGGGGGTTCCCCCACCGTACTCCTGGCCCAAATCCGAAGAGAAAGAGAAATTCGGTAGTTAACCTTTTTATTCTCCCGTTAGGTCGCAGACCCGGCACATCTGCGGAGGGTTGTCCGCTGCCCCGGCCCAGCACTGGAGCCCGCCCCAAGACCGTCTCTTAGGAACATGAGCCCTCTCCTCTTCCGTGTCCTTAACGCCCCTCTTTCTGGGCTTCATGGTAACCTCCTCCCAGTAAGGTTTTGCTGATAACCTCAGCCAGTCCAGCTTTTCAAGGGGCTGGGGGAGGCAACAGAAGCAAGCCCAAAAAATAGGGACTAGGGTTAGGAGACCAAGGAGGAGGAGTCATTAATTCCTTTCATTAAAGGGAAATATATAACGGGGGCTTTTTGTAAAAATGTCCCTGAGGTAGACAACCAGAAGGCAAGTTCTGAACAAAGCATCCTGAACAACCGTGCTGACTGCTGCTCCCAGAGTTCTTTCTGCCTTCAGTGGAAGATAAGGCTGGGCACAGGGCTGCCACTGTGCAGTTATGAGTGATCCTGATTAAGGGGGAGTCCTTGAACCTTTCACTCAGGCTCTGAGAGGCTGTTCAATGCACAGCTGGACCTCCTCACAAAAGCCTCTGTGCGAAACTTCATGCTGGTGGGTGGCTGGCGGCGGAGCAGCGACTCTCCTTGGTCCTGGGGTAGGGGCTCATCGTAGATGGTGGAGATTAGCCCCAAGCCAGTTCCACGGGGCCTCTTCGGTTGCCCAAATGGCTGGAGCTTCTCTCCATGGTACCTGAAACAAAAAAAGGGCTCTCCGTGAGAGGGTTGCTCTCTTACCCCAGTAAAGGGGTTGGGAAAGAACAGGGTAATAGCTACTATGTATCTCTTCAGTTCAGTCACTCAGTTGTGTCCGACTCTTTGTGACCCCATGGACTGAAGCATGCCAGGCCTCCCTGTCCATCACCAACATACCTGGTTTGTCCCAAAGACAGAACATTGAATCTCCTGCCCCCTCATCTTATCTGTTGATGGTGCCAGCAACCAGGGGCCTCACATACTGCTTTCATTTTAAATAGTACACAAAATTCAGAACAACTGTTACCACTTCGTGACTTACAGTCACTCCCTAAGAGCAATCATCAAGTCCAAATTCCTCAGACTTGAGGGAATGACTCCTCCAGGAGATTAATCATCCTTAATCAAGCTTGAGGACTCAGTCTTGAAAAGACTAGTGCCAGATCAACTTCTTCCAATTCTGCTTTAAAGTTCAGTCCCTGGGGGGTCTCTAGCGCCCAACCCAGAACCAGAGGGAAATGGGGAACCTGGGTACAGCTGAAAGGCTCACTTGGGCTCCCAGGGAAGTCCCTCAGCCGTACTCACCCCAATCCACGCTTACATCTGGGATGCTGGCCGTCATTATCCAGGGCGTCGGGAACGCCTGAGCACTGGCTGCCCAGGCCCTGGCCCTCAGCCCAGCCCTGCCGTTCCAGCACCTTCCGCCCAATGCCCTGCAGAGGAAAGAAAGAAGACTCAAGACATGGGGCTCCTGTGGGGGCAGGGGAGGGAATGGGGGTAAAGAAGGAAAAGAAAGGGGTCAGTGGCCTGGGCACAATGCTCACCTTGGTATGGCGCTCGAAGGTGCCCACCTGGTGTCTGATCACAGAGCCGGCTTCCTGGCCATCACGGAGCCTCCGTTCCAGACGCATTTGGACAGAGTCTCGGGCGTCTTTGTCTCCACCATCTGAGGAAGCAGAGCCCAGTTTGTGGAAAGGTCTCTCTCAGCAGAAGTAGGGAAAATCAGGTTTCTAGGCCCTCCTCACAAGATTTACATATTCATCTTTATAGTGTGTCATTACTGTATTTTTCTCATTAGACTGGGAGTTTGCCAAGAGTAAGAACCATGGCTGTCCCATCTTACAGATGAGGAAAAACTGTGGTGCAGAAAAGTCACAGAGCCAAAAAATGAGAGCTGGAATTAGGACCCAGGTCTTCACCTCCCACTCTGTAAATCACCCTAGGTCATTTTTTTTTTTTTTTTTGGCCACATTGCGCTGCATGTGGGATCTTAGTTCTTCAACCAGGTATCGAACCCAAGCCCTCTGCACTGGAAACTTGGGAATCTTAACCACTGCGAGGTCTCAACCCTAGGTGATTCTTGACTCCAGAATCTAAATTCTTAACCAGAGCCTGAACTCCTGATTCTCCCACTCTACTAGGGCCTGCCCATCAGAACCAGACCTCCCTGAGGGCTGTGCCCACATGTCCTTCCTCCACACAGAAAGAAAAAAGATGCTGCCCACAACCAGCACTTAATGCACTCAACTAGTGATCTTTTAAGAGACTGGTGCCCTGTCACAGACTCTGCTAAGCAGGTCTGGTAAAGTGTCACTGCACGGCCAGGGCACCATTCCATCTCCAAGTACTGCAAGCCCGGGCCCAGTACCTGTGTCGTAGTACACACTCATGTCCACATCCCAGTCATCAGCTGTCTGTTCATCAAAGTCTGCAGAGAGAAAAGCATCAAGCAGAGTGAACCAAGGACTCTCAGTTCTATCAAGAGTTAAATCTAGACATTCTAGAACTTGGAGTGTATATTCAAATCTCTCCTCTGGGAGGGTCACTCAGAATTGGGAGGAGGGCATTTTCTCCCCACTCCCCTGACCCCCAACCCCTAGAAAGGATGGCTGGTCTCTCAAATACAACAATGTAAGCCTCTTTCCTAGCCCTCTGGTCGGGCTCACCGCCAGGGAACCCACCACGTGGAGCAGAGCGCCCTGAGCGAATGCAGCAGGGACCACCCCTGCCCTTGCCTGATGCTAGCATTACCTCCTTCCTCCTCCTGCCAGAACTGGGCGTCGGTGTAGAACACCAGGCCGGAGCCGCCCTTCTCCCACTTGAGCTCGATCTCCTCCTCAAAGAGCCGCTCAGAGGTCCGCTCCTGCCCCGTCACGTCCTCATGCAGTGCCACGTGCCGCTCCCACTCCTCATCCCGGTCATCATCCTGGGAGAAGGTGGAGAGAGGAGACCTGCCTGTCCAGCTTCCTGACCTGAGGCCCACAGGTAGGCAGCTGGCTGCACAGGAGGTCCTAGGGATGGGACCTCAGCTCTATTCCTCCCAATTTCTCAGAGAAGCAGCAAGTTTTTGGCCCCTGAGGCCTGACCTGACAATCTCTCCACGCCCTGAGTGTTTCTCAACATACTTGGCCACTTCCCCTACTAGTCTTTTTTTTTTTTTTAAAGCTGCACCACACAGCAGATAGGGATCTTAGTTCCCTGACCAGGGACTGAACCTGTGTCCCCTGCACTGGAAGCACTTCCCTGGCGTCCAATCTTAACCACTGGACCTCCAGGAAGTCCCAAGCCTGACTCACTCTTATCGTTGCACTTTTGGTCACGTCGCTCTCCCGGCCTCTCTGCCCTGCTCTTCCGCCACCACCTCCTTAATCCTCAAGTGCTTTAGCGCACATGAAGTCCCCCACACTGAGGCCCACAGCACTCTCACTGGTCTGTGAACTTCTGTGTTAATCAATATACACTGTTTATGCTTTTCTACATTATGTCACAAAGAAAGAAGGGACAAGAACTAATACCTACTGTCAACTGTGTCAGGCCCTTCACATACCTTAGCTCCTTTAATCACCCCAACAACTCTGTGAATAAGTACCATTATTCCCGTTCTACAGATAAGGAAACTTCGATTTAGTGAAGCAAAGTGATTTGCCCAAGATGGTACACCAAGAGAGGGGCAGCACCAGCCTGCAAACCCATTCTGTACCATGTACCCTTTGCAGATACTGGTTCTTCCTCTTCAGGGAGACTGAAGGCTCTTGGAGGGAAGGAAATGAGCTTTAGAGGGTCTCTGGAATCCTGTGCTAGCCCCTGTGTTTACGGCTGCTTGACTGGACTTGTGGAATGATAGAATGACTCCTGGCTTAAAATCCTGGGGGCCCCCTGCCCCATTTAAACTCCAGGAGGCCTCAGAAATCACTGCTGCAGAGAAAGTGCTGGAGAAAAGGCATAACAGTACCACACTAAGGATGTGGTCCAGATGTGTTAGTAACTCCGAGCGGGGAGCTTTGAAGACATAGATCAATTGCTTTTTTACACAAGGCACGCATTTAAAAAAAAGTTTCCCAATAAATAACAAAATCTCCTGATTCAATGGGTGAACAATGAAGTTTGGAGAAAGAGGTAGAAGAAATGTCTCTTTCACTGATGAGGTTAGACTGGAGGCTAGCGTTCAATCCACAGATTCAAGGTCAGAAAACAGAGGTGAGTTCTCAACATGATGAAAGCACACAGAGGTCAGACAAGGAGCGAAGGGGACTGGGTTCACATCCTAGCTCTGCCTCTACTTCCTTAGGTGATCGTATCTTTTAGTCAGTAGATTTCATCAATGAAAGAGACCCTCCTCACATGTCTTCTGAAGCAATGAAAAGATGCCTTTGAGAATCTTTGGATAAAAGCTCTGGTCCCTTTTCCCAAAGAAACATACACCTGCACAAGCAAATGCAGTTTTATATTCAATGTCAGGGAGTTCCAAGTCTTTAGAAGCCTCCTGAGGACCCCAGGTTTAGAGCTCTTGGAACACACAATTGAAGAGTGGCAGTAGCAATGCGTTTGCCTCTCTAAGCTGCCAGCAAGGACAAGACGGCGCTCCATACTCACGTCATCTGAGTGTGACTCTTCTTCCTCTTCCTCTTCTTCCTCTGGCTCTTCACGGGAGTTGGATGGTATGTCTGCCAAGCAGCTTCCCTGGGGTATTTCCTCACCCTCGGCTGTGTACACAAACTCTTCTTGCTCCACAGTCTCTGAGTCCTCGTAAGTGAAGGGCACATTGCCATAGCGCCGAGAGGAACCTGTCTTGGGGAACTGGAGCTGAAGCTGGGTGATGATCCGAGGGGGTAGGCGGCAGGCCCGGATCAATTCTAAAAAGACCCGCAGGGGAGTGCCAACATTCCCATTGGGCATCAGCACCGGTGGATTCAGCTCTGGCAGCTGCCTCAGGTCAGCCAGTGTGAAGGTTTCACTCTTAGCCTGGCGACTCTGCAGTTCCTTACGGGTCTTGAAGGGAAAGGAGCCCAAACCTTGGAAAGCAAGGAGAAGAATGGCACTTGAAACCTGAAAGTCTCCAGCCACACGTAAGCCAGAAACTGGACAAGGCTTAAATCCTTTCACTAATACTGTTTCTCCCTTTCAAACATTTCCAGAGTCCTTTCCTCTGTTTCCTGACCAGAACCACCTAGTAATTTTATGCCATTTCTCATCACCTCAGTAAGCTCACAGGTTTCTTTCAGATCTGGTTCCTGACGACCTTTTGATTCTCAACTGCCACTAACCCTCATCCCACGCACACCCTCATATCATGTGTTCCAATCACATCAAGCAATTTAACATGCCCTGAAAGTTTTTGGACTTCACATCTCTGTATCTTTGTAAATACCACTTACTTTGAATACCATTCTTTCCCACAAACTCCTGTTTATATTTCAAGATCCAGATGGAAAGCCACATCTCCTAATCCTTCTAGGAAATCGGTTTCTCCTCTGCCATCTCACAGCAACGGGAGATAAAGGGCACAGGCTCCAGAGCAAAATGCCTGATTAATATTGTGACTGTCATCTTATAACATAACTTCTTCATCCTTCAGTTTCCTCACTTACAAAACGGGTGACAATAGCTCCTGCCTTATACGATTGTTGTCAGGCGTCAATAAGAAAATGAAAGGCTTAGAACAGTGCCTAATAAGGAAGCGTTCAGTAAATGTTAACAATTAGAACGGCATCCCTGTAACAATTATCTTTTTATAAATCTGTGTTCCTTTTTGAATTCGAAGCACAGACTGTGTCGGACTGTTTTCTACATACCAGCTAGAGTCACACTCAGTCTATAAATACAGGCTAGATTTGTTGAATGAATAAATTAGAGGGCCCTGCCCTGTGGTTCCTGTTTCCATATCAGTGATTTCCCAAGAAAATGGGAACAGTCCAAATAAAAAACCTTGTCTCTTCATCTGCGTCTTGCCAGAGAAGCCTGGCATGCTGCAATCCATGGGATTGCAAACAGCTGGAGACTGAGCAACTGCATCTTGCCAAGAGAGGACTGGGCGGCGGACAACAAAGAAGGGGCAACAAAAACAATACTTGACTTCCTTTTCACCCCTCTATGTCAGTGCAAAATCGAAAGGATCTAGGAATAGACTTAACAAACTGGAAAGATCATCTGAATAGGTTCCCCTCTCCCCAAGTTTTTCTACCGTGCAAACTAAGCCTGAAACTTTGTCCACAAATTATCTAAACTCTTGAAGAGCCCTAACGAGGGACCTAACTTATCCTCATCACTCCTCAGGAAAGGTACCTCTGTTCCAGTGCCCGTAGGCCAAGTCTAGTCTCTTTCCCACGGGTACCTGATGCCTCAGTAGGTAACCGAAGTCTGCGGATGAAACAACGACCAGGTAACCAAGTCCCCTGAGAATCCAGCCACCGGCGGCCCGAGTACATGCGGAGAAACCTCTGGGCTTGAGCAGCCCCCCGTACAGAGACAACACAGCAGCAGGTGCGGGTCCGGGTAGGGTTAGAGTCCTGAGTGGAGAGAGCGCCGGCATCGTTGAGTGAAGTCTGGGCAAGACCCTGGCGGATAGGAGTTGGGGTACAGTCGGGAGCAGCCTGGGGAGGGGCCCGCTCAGGCCGATGCCGGTAATGGAAACAGAGGAAGCCACAGTCGCGTTGTTCCCGGAACTGGCTAAAGTAGCTCCGAAGCTGTGCTGACCGCAACTCCGAGGGGATACCGCTCACGACTAAATAAACTACCGCCTCCTCTTCTGCCTCGCTGGACACCGCCATCTTAGCTGTCACATGATCGGCTGGAACCAACTCTCGCGAGAACATCGCGAGCTGGCGCTGAGGCGTAGCAATATTGCGTATTCGGTGATGAGTCAGCTGGGACTGTGCCTATGGAACCGAGAGGTGGGAAGGTTCGAGTGAAGTCGTTCTGTCCCTTTCCCACAGACAGGCAAGTGGTGATGGAAAAAAGTCACCTGAGAAGTGGTGTTACAGCGTTCTTTTACACTGCTGCTGCTGCTAAGTCGCTTCAGTCGTGTCCGACTCTGTGCGACCCCGTAGACGGCAGCCCACCAGGCTCTCCCGTCCCTGGGATTCTCCAGGCAAGAACTCTGGAGTGGGTTGCCATTTCCTTCTCCAACGCATAAAGTGAAAAGTGAAAGTGAAGTCGCTCAGTCATGTCCGACCCTCAGCGACTCCATGGACTGCAGCCTACCAGGCTCCTCTGCCCATGGGATTTTCCAGGCAAGAGTACTGGAGTGGGTTGCCATTGCCTTCTCCTCTTTTACACTAGTGAGGATCAAATCAGAAGTCTGAGGGAGGGACAGTGTTTAAGATTTCCCAAACCTAATTGTAATTATCAGTTTAGAGCGTTTTCAGTCGTTAATCCATTCATTCTTCCAAAACGTATTGGTGAACTCCCACAAATCATTTCGAAGAAGAGAATCCGGGGCTTCCCTGGTGGCTCAGTTCCCTGATATTTTCATGATAACGGGGAGCTGCAATATGAGAGGGCTTTCTGTTCTTGTTTTCATTATTCATCTTTGTACGTCTTTCACATAGTAGATGCTTAGGGAAAGCTGGTTGGTTGTTGGAGGCCTTGCTGCCGTTGAAAAGGATCAAGAAATGATCCCTCCCAGGGATCCTGCAACTCGGTAGACCTGGGTTCGATCCCTGGGTCGGGAAGATCACCTGGAGGAGGGCATGGCAATCCACTCCAGTACTCTTGCCTAGAGAATCCATCCCATCGCCAGAGAAGCCTGGCGGGCTGCAGTCCATAGGGTCGTACAGAGTCAGACACGACTGAAGCAACTAAAGGCAATCCAATTGAAAAGTGGGCAGAAGACCTTTCACAGAAGAGAAACACATCTAATTAATAATGAAAGATACTCAATCTCGTTTCATCAAGGAAATATAATGAGATCCACGTCATAGCCAGCAGATTGGCAAACATTTTTAAATCCTCAAATCCTTTCTTAAATCCTGAAGATGTAGAGCAACTGGAGCTCCCTTACATTGTTAGAAGTGTAAACAGGTACCACCGCTTTGGAAAACAGTTTGGCATTACCCTATGGAACTCCACATATCTTTTGACCCAGAAATTCCACTTCTAGTTATATGTTTAGGTTTTTTTTGTAATTATTTATTTGGTTGCCCTGTGTCATCACTGCCGTGTGCAGTCTTTCTCTAGCTGTGGTATGCGGGCTTCTCATCGCGGTGGCTTCTCGTTGTGGAGGACAGGCTCTGGGTGCATGGGCTTCAGTAGTTGAGTTGCCTGGGCCGAAGCATGTGGAATCTTCCCAGGCCAGGAATTTAACCTGTGTCCCCTGCTTTGGCAGGCAGATTCATATCCACTGTACCACCAGGGAAGTCCTCTAGTTATACATGTTAAAGAAATTCTTGCATGTGTTTATCAGGAGATGTATTGACAGTGTTGAACCTTGCTCAAGCCCTGTGATCCTGGAAAACAGTGGAAGTTAAGAAACCCCCTCCACCCTTTTGTGTTCTGGAACCAACTTACTGCAAAGAGACAACCTTCCTTTTATGACTTAGATAAAACTCATGAGTGCCTTCTTGTTTACCTGTGGCAAGGCTGGATACAGACTCCAAATTCCAATTCTTTGCCTCATAAATGCTTAGATGAACTGCTTTTCCCCACAGATCAATAAAAACAAAATGCTTGTTAACTATAGTTTAGCTTCTCTCCTTCCTCCAGGTCCATGAACTTTGCCCTGTGTTCCTCTCCCCCAGCTTGAGCTGCGGGCAACTCCTCCTTAACAGCTCCCTTGCCCCCGAAGAATAGTCTGGGTTCAGAGTAAAGCATTTTCTGACCTACTGTCTCATATGTCATTCCCAGTCATCCCACTTCGTCACATTAAGTTCTTTCTAGCTGTATTTACTCCTCCCTATGAAAGAAAAACTCTTTGCCTGACCCTTGAGGCACGTGTGGATCTTATGGTTAGAGCTTCTCTTTGCAATAGCTTCCCTGTGTCTATTACAGTAGTTCTTTTCCTTCCTTGCAATAACTGTTACAAATAAAATCTCTCCTTCCTTAGTCCAGGTTTCTTTTTATTTGACAGTATATATGAATTCATAGCTGCAGTATTTGTAAGAGCAAAAACTGGCATTTAGTACAATAATTTCAGGTGTATGATATTGAATGAAAATAAGCAAGTCAGAAAGCACAGAATATTCCACTTATATAAAGTTCAAAAAGTACAAATCAAAAACATTTTTTAAGGATACACATGTAAGTATACTTTAAGATCATGAAGAAAAGGGAGTTTCCTGGTGGCCTGGTAGGTTAGGATTCTGGGCTTTCACTGCCAGGGCCTGAGTTCCATCTGAGATGCTGCAAGCCACATGGTATGGCCAAAAATTCAATCCTTAGCTAACTGTGTGGCTTTGGGCAAGTTACTTAACTTCTCTGAACCTACATTTCCTCATCTACTGGATAGGAAAGTTACTGCCTCCCCTTGGAGGATTGTGGTGAGAATGTAATGTCATCATGCATATACGAGTACTCAGTAAATGCCTAGCATACAGTGGCGGTGGTGGTTGAGTCACTAAATCATGTCCTACTCTGGCAGCAGCATGGACTGTAGCCCACCAGGCTCCTCTATCCATGGGAGTTCCCAGACAAGAATATTAGATACAGTAAGCCCTCCTTAAAAGTTCCCTGTTGTTTTCATGATAATGGGGAGCTGCAGATATGAGAGGGCTTTCTGTTCTTATTTTCAGTATTCATCTTTGTATGCCTTTCACATAGTAGGTGCTTAGGGAAAGCTGGTTGGTTGTTGGAGGACTTGCTACCTTTGGAAGGGATCAAGAAATGATCCCTCCCAGGGATCTTGCAATGTGAGATACCTGGGTTTGATCCTTGGGTTGGGAAGATCCCCTGAAGGAGGGTATGGCAACCCACTCCAGTATTGCTGGGATTCCCTGGCAGCTCAGCTGGTAAAGAATCAGCCTGCAATGCAGGATACCCCAGTTTGATTCCTGGGTTGGGAAAATCCACTGGAGAAGGGATAGGCTACCCATCCCAGTATTCTTAGGCTTCCCTGGTGGCTCAGCTGGTAAAGAATCCACCTGCAATGCAGGAGACCTGTGTTCAATCCCTGGGTTGGGAAGATCCCCTGGAGAAGGGAATGGGCTACCCACTCCAGTATTCTGACCTGGAGAATTCCTTGGACTGCATAGTCCATGGGGTTGCAAAGAGTCAGACACGACTGAACAACTTTCACTTTCTTAGAAAACTAGCATGATCTACTCAAGTTGAGCACTCATTCTGTGACTCCATAATTCCGATTCTTATTATATAGCACCAGTTCTGCAAACATCTGTGTATCAAAACACGTGTGCAAGAATAATGCTAGCAATATTATTTGATGGCCCAAATGTTCTTCAGTAGCATAATGGATAAATAAATTGTAGTGTAATGGAATACTTTACAACAATGAAAATGAATAGATTACTGCTACATAGAGCATAGAGTGGCTCTCAGATACAATATCAAGTAAAAGAAGACAAACACAAAGGAGTACATGCTGTACAATTCCATTTATATAAAATTTGGGTTTCCCTGGTGGCCCAGTGGTTAGGAATCCACCTTGCAGTGCAGGGAACACCGGTTTGATCCCTGGTCCGTTAAGATCCCATGTGCCTTGGGGCCACTAAGCCCATGTAGCACAACCACTGAGCCTGAGTGCCACAGCTACTGAAGCCTGCACACCCTAGAGGCTGTGCTCTGCAACAAGAGAGGCTACTGCAATAAGAAGCCTGAGCACCACAGCTAGAGAGTAGCCCCCACTTGCCGCAACTAGAGAAAGCCCATGCATAGCAACAAAGACCCAGTGCAGCCAAAAACAGAAATAAGTAAATTGAAAAAAAATTTTTTTTTTAATTTAAGGTGAGCAATCTTGTTTATCATGTTGGGAATCAGGGGTTAGTGATACCCTTTGGGCAGGAGGGAGAGAGAGTGATGGGAAGGGTTTCTGGGGCATTGCCAATGTTCTATTTCCTGCTCTGGGTGGTGATTACAAGGTTGTATTCATTTCATGATAATTCACCAAGTTATACAGGTTTGATTTGCATACTTTATATTACACAGAAAATGTTTAGTTAAAACTATCTTTTTTAAAAATCCAAGAATTGAAAAGTAAGTGTTATACAGTAAATAGTGTGTGCCAAAATAAAGATGGCATGCTCTGGAAAAGTTGTTAGATGACCCGAGAAGTTATGTACTTTTGATTACATGCAACTGTTATTTGTGGGATGAAATTCCCAAGACCCCGAATGGTGCTCAGTGTGTAGTAGATTCTCAGTAAATCATCATTGATGGAATGAATATTCCTGGCACTAACGTGGGGATGTGCTGTTGAGTGTGGCTGAGGACTCTTTCTGGGGGAAATTGGCCACTTCCCTGGGGGAACAAGCAGGCCAGATTTCTCATCAAAAACTTAAACCCAAAAGTAACCAAGACGGTACTTTCACTATCAGTCTGCCTTGCAGTGAAGTGAGGAGAGGAAAGAGTCTAGGTGCTGTTATTTATTCTCCACTTGATCATCTCTGACTTTTAAAGACTCATGATAGCATAGTGTTTAAGGGAATAGGAGCTGTGGATTTCCCTGGTGGTGTAGTGGATAAGAAGCCGCATGCCAATGCAGGGAACATGGGTTTGATCCCTGGTCCAGGAGGATCCCTCATGCCTCAGAGCAGCCAAGCCGTGCATCACAACTACTGAGGTGTGCACGCTGTGGGGCCCACGAGCCACAACTAATGAGCCCCTGTGCTGCAGCCACTGAAGCCCAAGCACCTAGAGCCCGTGCTCCACAAGAGAAGCCACTGCAATGAGAAGCCCGGGCATCGCAGCTAGAGGGTAGCCCCCACACTCCACAACTAGAGAAGGCCCACACACAGCAATGAAGACCCAGCGCAACCAGAAATAAGTAATTTAAAAAAAAGGAGCACAGGACCTAAATCATAACCATCTGAGTTCAAATCCTGACCCTACTACTGTTAACTGTGTAACCTTGAGTAAGTTATCTAACTTCTCGGTGCTTCGGTTTCTCCATCTGTGTAATGGAGATAATGATAGTACTTCCAGCACTGAGTTGTAAGAATTAAATAACATAATCGATGTAACGTGTGTAGAGCATCGCTCTCCATAACTGTTTAGTAGCTCCCCAGAATGACTTGCCAGGAGTGGGGGGTTCCCTTTGTTAACTCTGATTCCCTGACACCTTAACCTTGTTGCCTCCACCAGTTTCACTGGGATGGCTTTTCTCTGCTGCCTTGTTCTGTGACATGCTGGCTTTTCACCTCTCCAGGATCCTCTGGTACTCTTGGGTCTCCTGGGATCCAGTTGCCCTAGACCACTGGCAGTGAGTGGAACACTCTTGGGCTCTGATACCTCTGTGCCTTTGCAGCTGTGTTCCATCTGTCTAGAATGCCCACCGCCTTGGCTTGCCTGGCAACCCCCTATTCAATCTCTTTAGGTCATAGTGGTCACCACCTGGCTGAAGAATTTTTCCCAAATCCAGACAGATTGGCACAGTGAATCCACCTTCCAGAGCAGAAGATGCAAGAGACTTGGGTTTGATCCTTGGGTCAGGAAGATCCCCTGGAGTAGGAAATGACAACCTGATCCAGTATTCTTGCCTGGAATATTCCATGGACAGAGAATCTTGGCAGTCCATGGAGTCATAAAGAGTTGGACATGACTGAGTGACTGAGCACTTACATGCACATTTCTAAGCCCCTGCTGCCTGTTGGATGTCCCTCTATCACAGTTCAGATCACTCTGTGTTGCAATTACTCGTGTGTCTTTCTCTGCTGTAGATAGGATATTCCGTGAAGGCAGGGACTGTATCTTATTTATTCTGTGCTCCTCAGCATCTAGCACTGGGTCTGGTACAAGTGGACATAGAGAAGGATGTTGAAAATGGCAGGAATGGATGAATGGATAGTGGGCACTGGCTTTTTGCTGGCATCATAGGTTCTAGGCTATGTGACTGTTTCAAGGCCAGGGAGTGTCGGCACAGGGCACAGGACATGTCAGCAGCCTGACTGCTTAATAAGCAGTCAATGATTTGGCTAATGAAGGTAGAAATAATGATGATAATCAAATCACCTGAGGCTGACCCAGAGCCATACCATTCTCCTGCTTCCTAGTGAGTCATCCCTGGCTGGGCCTGAGGACAGGAATCAGACTGAGAGTCAGTAAATGGTGACTGAGCCGGCTCTAGACAGTCTGATCTTGGCCATGACTCACTCCAGCCTGTGCTGGTGGCTGGAGCCTGGCCTCCACAGTCACACAGTTCAAATCCCAGCACAGAGGGTGAGCACTGCAGACCCTGAGTGAGTTGTAGACCCTGTCTAAGCCTGTTTCTTCCTCTATCCTCTCTGAGTGATGTGGCACTATTCCTGCTCTTAAAATATTGATAATGAAGGCACAGTGCCCCACCTTCGGAAACCTTGCAGTCTCATGGAGAAAGCATTACTGCCTTTATCAAACTGTATTATAATTTACTTCTTTAGTTTTGCTCAGTTTGTCTTTATGTTCATCTAGAAGGCTTGGTTAGGGTACAGGGAGTGACTCAAGAGACACAGACAAGAAATAGAAGTGTGGCTCCCCAATCGTGTGGAGGGGTAGGAAAGAAATTTGCAAAGGAACGAGGTAGGCTAGTAAGGAAAGCTATTTGGATGATGGAAACATTAGGTAAATTGAGGGAAATGGCTGGAGGGGATAGCAGAGAAGAGCGCTGTCTAATGGCTGCTCAGCATTGGAGCTGGGGGGGTGGGTGGCGGTGGCGGGTGAGAGGCAGGAAGAACTCAGCCTGAGAGTTCCGAGAGGTGCCACAGTAAACTACTGGGGGGCTTACTGAAGGGACATAAACGATAGAATGGCCCCGGACCCCTGAACTGCTGCAACTGGCTCCCATGGGGAGACGAGCCTCTCCTCTCTATTCATTAGCTGTGGCATGCAGGATCCTTAGCTGGGGCACATGAACTCTTGGTTTCCCAACCTGGGAGCGAATCCATGCCCCCTGCAGTGAAGCACAGAATCGTAACCACTGGGAAACCAGGGAAGTCCCCCAAGGTATATGCTCTTGAAAGGGTTGCCTCATCCATCTTCCAGGTGAAATGAGCCCAAGGGGTGGCAGGGGGGCAGGGCTGGGAGGGGTGCCTGGGGCTGAGGTCTGGGTCTGGGGTTCTGGTGGAGGGGAGGAGGGTGGAGAGATGTAGGGCTTGCTCCTGGTCTCTAGAGGATGTCTCTATTTAAGGATTATGATTAGTCCTGGCTGGGGGTGGTTGTTGAGCAGGACATGGCCTTTCTGACAGTGGATGTTGGGGTCACCATGGGAAAAGGGAGTGACTGAGGCCCTAATGCTGGTCAGAGCAGTTTGGCTGGACTTGTAGCCTCTGGGTAGACCCTGGAGGTGCGCGGGCACAGGTCTCCCTATGCTGGGGGCCACTGATCTTTTTCCTGTGGCACACAGAAGATGGTGAGCATGCCCTGGTGTGCCCCATTCATTTGCAGAGTTGGCGTAGGTGTGAACATCTGGCTTGGGAGCGTCTCTCCTTTCCCTGAACGTGTTTGCCGTGTGTCACTGGGTGAGTGTATCTGGGCCGTGCATTTCTGTGATGTGTGTGTGCTGATGGAAGGTCTGTTTTGCGGGTCAATGTAGGCAATGTCTGAGTTGTTCAACTTAGGGTGTGTGTAGGTCCGAGTTTCACATCTGTCTTCACTGTGGGGTCTGAGCTGTGAGTTTCGGCCTCATTCCGGTGTCTGAGTGGTGAGTGGGTGATTGGGTTAGGGACAGGGGCACTCTTGCTGCTAGCACGGGGTGCCCATAATGGGTCTATGGCCTATTCAGTTGTGGTCTCTTTCCCTGGGGCCTTAGGGAGAGGTCTGAGTGATGACTCCTAGACTGTTGTCCCTGAGTGAATGACCTCTTGTGGAGTAATCATTAACTTGGCCCCCTGTGAGAAGAATCCAGACTGTGGTGGTGAGGGGGGTGGGGCCTGGTCAGATCAGGCCTCATTGCTGGAGAAAGAGCGAGGCCAGAAAGGGGGGTCCTATAGGCGTGTGTGTTGTTATCATCCCCTCCTGCCCATCCTGCAGGTCATTGACCCTGAACTGGGTGATGTTCAAAATATTTAATGAACAGTGAGGCACAGACATTGACCAATCAGAATAGACACAAGCCATGCACTGAATGGAGCAGCCCTGGACGCCATGGCTGTGCCAAGCGTTGCCTCTCTAGGTGCTGGACAGGAGGATGGGTACCAGGCGAAGGGTGAGCACTGAGGGGCAGTGGGAGAGAATGCAGGGGGCCTTCAGGCAGTGGCTGTGAGCCAGCTGCCATGGGGATGCGTTTCAGACTTTAACAGCTGGTGTGGTAGCTAAACCTTGGTCTGCCTTGGCTTCCAAGCAGCCCCCAGGTCAGCCCTAACTGCCTTGCCCCTTCCCATCAGGAGAACAGGGGACCACTCCCCTCTGCTGCAAGAATAGGGGAAGTTCAGTTCAGTTCAGTCTCTCAGTCGTGTCCAACTCTTTGTGACCCCATGGACTGCAGCACGCCAGGCCTCCCTGACAATCATCAACTCCCGGAGTTTATTCAAACTCATGTCCATTGAATCAGTGATGCCATAGGGGAAGTGAATGATCCCAAATGGCAGAGATTCCCGTAAACTGTTTCAGTTTGGAAATGGGCTGCCTCATTTTCCTTACTGGTGATTCTCAGTGAGGTGAGACGGAGGCTGGGGCAGGAGCAGAGGGAGGGATCAGCAGGGGATTTGAGAAACAGGGAGGGATACTCCTACCCCTTGATATAAAGGCAAGGATGTGTGGGGTCCTGAACTGATACTAACTCCTGGATCAGATCCATGTGAAATAAATCTCACCGCCAGAAATGAAATCACCGTCCCACCCTGAAAAGTCAAAACTCCAGTTTCCTGAGTTCTGGCTTCTGTGTCACTGTAGTTCCTTCCTCTTGGGCTCCTCTGACAGGCGGGGGACTCTGGAGATGAACCAGACCCTTCCACATGTACAAACTACACTGTCAGTTCCAGGGGTGTCACACCTTTTATTACAAAAACCAATAACTTAAGTCAGTTCTGTGCAAAGTCAGTAGAACTCCTGGCCCAGCGAGCAGTGGAAACTTATACCCTGCCCCAGGAGGGGACAGGAAGCTTGGCCCAGAGGTTCTGGAACCACCAAGAGCTGGCCAGACAGCTGGAGCACTGTGTCCAAACTGAGGAGGGACAGGGTGGGGTGTGGCTGAGTGAGGGCCCACCTGGCTGGGCTGGGGCCAGCTGCTCTGGGGAAGCCTCTGGGAGCACTGGGTCACCCAGGGGACAGCCAGGCCGAATCAGTGCTGCCAGCCTCCACCCAGGCCCTGCTTGGGCTGGAGAAGGTCAGCTCAGCAGAAGCATGTCTTCAAGGAGGTCCGCGATGTCAACGTCTCCAATGACAGGGCGAAGGAAGAGATCTCCAAGCAGGCTGGGTGGAATGGACTTGAGGGTGGACGCCGTGAGGAGGACACGCGCCAGGCGGCTTTGGCCTGCTGGGCACCAGGGCTCCAGGACCTCCCACAGCGCCTGGTGCGCCTCCTGCTGCAGGTGCCTGATGTGGGATGAGGCGTAGAGACCTGGCACGTCTGCGGGCAGAGAAGGCAAAGATGGCTGGTGAGTGGCCTACTCCAATACCACAGGGCAAGACTGGCCCAAGACCCGAGGCCACCAGCTTGGCGCCTTTGAGGCCCCATCACTACCTCCTTCATTTATTTTTCACTTCATTTATCCATCCACGGAGAGGCAGGATTGAACCATGGGTAAGACCCTGGGTGGCCTGGCTTTGAATCCCACACTGTCACTTATTAGCTGTGTGCCCTTGGGGAAATTTACTCAATCTCTGTGCCTCGGGTTCCTCATTGGTAAAATTGGAACAAATAATAGTACCTATCTCCTAGGCTTGTTATGAGGTTTAAATGAGCTAGTGTATATAAAACCTTTAGAACTCAACCTAACATACAGTAAATGTAATGCAAGTGTTTGCTATTATTATAATGAATTACTCTGATCATGCATTCCTTGGGGGCATTTTGATGAGGAATTCTCATCTAGGCGCCTTTCAGATCAAAAAGAAGGCTTCCTCTATTTGTTGTCCTGGCTGAAATTTACGAAGACTCCTCCCTCTTCCCCCCAACCGACCCCCATTTTCATTCCTTTTCTCTACGTGGTCTTTCTGAAACCACAGTTTCATCTTCAGAACTTCTCCATGCAGTCTGCTCATGAAGGCGTGCCCAAGGCATAGCTAGGTCTGCCCACCCTCCCCTCCCCTTCTTCTGCCCTAAGGGTCAGGGAAATTTCTTAGCAGAGCAGTAAGGACTAGATTCTGACATCAATAGACCTGAGTCCCCATTCTTTCTCTTCCCCTACCTGGCTGTGTGACTTTTCGCAAGTCACTGAGCCTCTCTGAGCTTGTTTTGCAAAATGGCTATTTGGAGATAATCAGGACCCAAAGGGATTTCAGTTGTTAAGTCCTTAGAATGTGTCTTTCCCTGCCTCAGCCCTGCCCCCCTCCAGCCTTGGCCCCCATCCAGGAGTGTCTGGGATCTCACCAGGGTTGAAGAGGATGGTCCCTTTCAGGTAGGCATATTCCTTGGGGCCCAGCTCCAGACTCCAGAAGGACTCCAGGCAGCACTGTAGCCACTGCACCTCAGCTAGCGAGGGCTGGGGCCGATCGGGCCGCTGGCTGCTGCCTGCCCCGTTGCTGGGCTTCTCCAGCAGGATCTTCTTGAGTATGCTAGGCATCGGGACCTCGGCCACCTGGAAGGTCACAGTGTCTTGGGCCAACCCCAGCAGGAAGAGGGGCCCCCAGCAGCCCCGCAGCAGCTGCCTCCGATCATGGTGGGGCAGCTGGCAGAAAGACGGCAGGTTCCTGAGGAAGGCCAGCGTCTTGGCCAGAACATCCAGGGCCTCCCGGCAGGTGCGATGGGGCGTACACAGCTGGACAGGCCGGTGCTGCCTGCACAGGCAGCGGCCGTGGGCTGGGGCCACAGAAGGCCGGTCCCTGACTCTGGGGCTCAGAAGTGTATACAGAATGGTCGGGTGGCCTGCAGCACCCTGGCACGGGCAGGGCCCTGGCTGGCTGGAGCTCATGGTCGAGGATCTGCTTCGCCTTCCTGCTGGCTCTCCCACCCTCGGCTTGGTGCCGTGGGTGCTATTTATATCCCCAAATGGGGGAGGGAGGGGGGAACCGCCCAACAACCTTGACTCCAAAAGTCATGTTCATTGAAAAAAAAAAAAAGAAACTCACGCTGACCCTGGCAGGACCCAGGGGGAAGTGGTGGGGGAGGGAGCCTTGGGAGCTCCACGTGGCCCCGATATCACTTCAGTCAATGAAGCAGCGGGTGCAGGGCACAGGGCTGCCTGCCCGCTGGCCCCGCTGCCCTTTATCAGATGATTCAAGTGGATAAACAGGGTCATTAACCCAGGCTGTACCAGGGCACCAAGGCCTCAGGTGCACAATCAGCAGGTGGCCATGGCAGGTGTCCCTATTGGTGCCTGCAGGACTTGCGCTCAGCAGGGGAGCCAGCCCCAGAGCCGGACGAGCCTTGAACGCAAGGCCCAACCTGGAAGCGCCTTATCACTTGCTTGTTTGCCTAACCTTGAGGCCCTGCTCCTGTTGTCAGTAAGGAACAGGCAGCAGGGAAGGGAGCCAGGATCCTGGGGGAGCTGGGAAGACTTTGCCTGGCTGTGCAGTCTAGAAGGAGGCCCCCTTCCTCGGACCCCAAGTTCTGGGTGGTGGGGAGGCCTGCAAAAATAAGGTCCTTAAGAACTCTTTCTCCCCAGCCTGGATTCCTGGACCTCTTGAAGGGCCCTTGTCTTCTGAGAAGCCCTGGCAGAATGATGGTGAAATACTACTGTTTATTGAGCACCTACTATGTGCCAGGCACTTTCCACTCTAATTTTCAGAGCTTCCTTCTGAGGCAAGATTCTTACTTTTTGAGACTCAAAGAGGTAAAGTGACTTGCCCAAGTTCACATCACTAAAAAGAGACAGAGTCCAGATCAGTCTGACTCCAAAATCCTTACTTGTTCCCCTGGACCCACTGGGCCAGTTGTGCAGCCAGAGCTGGTGACGACCTGGGCCCGCACCTCACTGCTGCAGATGTTGCCCACTTATGATCTGGGCAGAAACGTTGCTCTGCAGCCAGCTGCATGGCTCCTGTGTCCCCAGGCAGCTGTCTAGGATGCTGGGGCCCGGGTCGCGAATGCTGGTGGCAAGGTCCTTGGCTATGTCAGGTCTGTGGACCTTGGCAAGCCCAGCCTGGCAAGCCTTCTGCTGACACACTGTTGGGCAACCATCGCCACCCCCGACATCCTCTCCTGGCTCTCTCTCTTCCCAGTTGTGTGACTGTGGGCCGAACCCCAAATCTCTGTGGGCCTCAGAGCGTCACTCAGGACAGTGCCTGCTTGCAGGGCTGTGCTGTGAGGACAAAGTGAGGCCCTAGGTGTCAAACTCCAAGCACTTTCTGGCATACTGGAGGAGGACTTTGCTCCCCCCTTCCCCTGACTGAGGAACTGAGGCAAACAGGCCCCACGGACAGGCACGCATCTTTCATGCAATTAAAGTCGCATAATAATCTTTTTAAAAAAGCACAAGTAGATTTTGATAAATTATAATTAGGTTGATCACCTAGGTTTAATGTCAAACTAAGGACATCAATTTTATGGCCACACATACATACTAAAAAAGCTGCTCTAAGATGCTGGGCGAAGCCCTAGCCATGTGTTCACATGATCATACAATTGTATAAAATTTGTGAAAGTGGACCTTTTTGGAAATCGCATAATAATCTTAATTCTTGCGCTTATAAACTTCATTTAATGCCCTTATATCTTCCTATGTCTTCACAGCATTCCCTGGAAGGAGAGTCTAGAGTTAGATGAGCTAGGTCTAAACCCTGCTTCAGCACTTGGCTGAGCGACCTGGGCACGTCACTTCATGCTTCTGTGCCTCAGCTTCCTTACCTTTAAAAGAAAAGCCACTCGTGAATATTGGTTTTATGGGGACTGAAACTCATACAATTTTGTAGGGCCTTCTTTAAGAGTAGAAAAATCAGTTGTGAAAGTGAACATTTAATAAATGAAAAAACAAGTTAGTATAATTTATAAACTAAAATAAGCTGACCAAAAATACAAACATCACAAACCCAGGAGAACACCAAAGTACTTTTACTGATGAAGTGCCTGGAAGTAAGAGCCAACATATTTTACGTGCACACTCTTTACTCATCTCGTCACATGTTAGTGATATTTATTTTGAAGCTAATGCAAACACAGAAAAGTTGTTGGGACTTCCCTGGTGGTCTGTCCAATGGTTAAGACTCTGCTTCCACCGCAGGGGGCGTGAGTTTGATCCCTGCCAAGGAACTAAGATCCTGCCTGACACAAAAAGGTTGCAAGTATAGTACAGGGAACTTTTCTTACCTTAAATAATTTGAAAGTAAGTTGCCAACCTGAGCCCCAGCACCCCCAAATACTTTAGTGTGCAATTCCTACAAACAAGGGCATTTTCCTATACTACGTAACAATCAACATAAGGAAACAGACATTGAATAAAGCCAGGAAATTAACATCTAATTTCATTGAATAACATCAGGAAATTAATACCTAATCTCTAGTTTTTACCTTTTAAATTTCATCAAATGCTCCAGTGAAATCACTGTAGTAAAAGGACTCAGTCCAGAATCACACGTTGCAATTCTTCACCATGACACTTCAGCCTCTTGTTGTTTAGCTGCTCAGTTCTGTCTGATTCTTTGCAACTCCATGGACTGTAGCCTGCCAGGCTCCTCTGTCTACTAGATTTCCAGGCAAGAATACTGGAGTGGGTTGTCATGCCCTTCTACAGGGGATCTTCCCTACCCAGGGATCGAAACTGCATCTCCTGCATTGCAGGTGGATTCTTTACCGCTGAGCCACCGAGGAAGCCCCACTTCAGCCTCTATTGGTCAGGAAAACTTATCCTCAGTCTGTCCTCCCCTTTTCACAGTCTTGACACTTTTGAAGAGTTGTTATTTTGTAGCATGGCTTTCAATTAGGTTTTGTCTGTGGCTTTTTTGTGATTAGACTCAGGTTAGTATCCTACTAGGACTGTCCCTGGAAGTGATGCTGTGTTCTTGATACACCCTGATATATCAAGGAGGACCTATTTCCATTTGTCCCAGGGTTCGTTCACTTTGATTACTTGATTAAGGGGATTTCTGCTAGACTTTCCCATATACCAGTTACTCTTTTCCTCTTTGTAATGAATCAGTATCTCTTGGGGAAGTACTTTGAAACTAGGTTGGTCATAACTTTCCTTCCAAGGAGTAAGTGTCTGTTAATTTCATGGCTGCAATCACCATCTGCACTGATTTTGGAGCCCAGAAAAATAAAGTCAGCCACTGTTTACACTGTTACCCCATCTACTTGCCATGAAGTGATGGGACCGGATGCCATGATCTTAGTTTTCTGAATGTTGAGCTTTAAGCCAACTTTTTCACTCTCCTCTTTCACTTTCATCAAGAGGCTCTTCAGTTCTTCACTTTCTGCCATAAGGGTGGTGTCATCTGCATATCTGAGGTTATTGATATTTCTCCTGGCAATCTTGATTCCAGCTTGTGCTTCTTCCAGCCCAGCATTTCTCATGATGTACTCTGCATATAAGTTAAATAAGTAAAGTGACAATATACAGCCTTGACGTACTCCTTTTCCTATTTAGAACCAGTCTGTTGTTCCATGTCCAATTCTAACTGTTGCTTCCTGACCTGCATATAGGTTTCTCAAGAGGCAGGCCAGGTGGTCTGGTATTCCCATTTCTTTCAGAATTTTCCACAGTTTATTGTGATCCACACAGTCAAAGGCTTTGGCATAGTCAATAAAGCAGAAATAGATGTTTTTTTTTTTTCTGGAACTCTCTTGCTTTTTCGATGATCCAGTGGATGTTGGCAATTTGATCTCTGGTTCCTCTGCCTTTTCTAAAACCAGCTTGAACATCTGGAATTGTATAGTTCATGTATTGCTGAAGCCTGGCTTGGAGAATTTTAAGCATTACTTTACTAGCGTGTGAGATGAGTGCAATTGCGCGGTAGTTTGAGCAGTCTTTGGCATTGCCTTTCTTTGGTATTGGAATGAAAACTGACCTTTTCCAGTCCTGTGGCCACTGCTGAGTTTTCCAAATTTGCTGGCATATTGAATGCAGCACTTTCACAGCATCATCTTTCAGGATTTGAAATAGCTCAACTGGAATTCCATCACCTCCATTAGTTTTGTTTGTAGTGATGCTTCCTAAGGCCCACTTGACTTCACATTCCAGGATGTCTGGCTCTAGGTGAGTGATCACACCATTGTGATTATCTGGGTCATGAAGATCTTTTTTTAAAAAAAGCATATCAAAAAGCAGAGACATTACTTTGCCAACAAAGGTCCATCTAGTCAAGGCTATGGTTTTTCCAGTGATCATTTATGGATGTGAGAGTTGGGCTATAAAGAAAGCTGAAAGGAGAAGAATTGATGCTTTTGAACTGTGGTGTTGGAGAAGACTCTTGAGAGTCCCTTAGACTGCAAGGAGATCCAACAAGTCCATCCTAAAAGAGATCAGTCCTGGGTGTTCATTGGAAGGACTGATGCTGAAGCTGAAACTCCAATACTTTGGCCACCTGATGCAAAGAGTTGACTCATTGGAAAAGACCCTGATGCTGGGAAAGATTGAGGGCAGGAGGAGAAGGGGACGACAGAGGATGAGATGGTTGGATGGCATCACCGACTCAATGGACATGGGTTTGGGTGGGCTCCGGGAGTTGGTGATGGACAGGGAGGCCTGGCGTGCTGCAGTTCATGGGGTCGCAGAGTCAGACAGGACTGAGTGACTGAACTGAACTTTGAAACTATGTAAACATTCCTCCTCATACATTGAATATGTGTGTTTGTGTATATTTAAGTATGAATTCATGGTCTCCTGTTTTATTCAATGGCTTGTAATCTGTTACTTTCATTATTTATTCTGATGCTCAGATTGTCACAGACTTGTCAATGGGCATCCCGTCCAGCTGGGATCTATGTCTTTTTGACATGCCTGGGACTTCCCTTGTATCTCAGTTGGTAAAGAATTTGCCTGAAATGCAGGATACCTGGGTTCTATCCCTGGGTTGGGAAGATCCCCTGGAGAAGGAAATGACAACCCACTCCAGTACTCTTGCCTGAAGAATCCCACGGGACAGCAGAGCCTTGCGGGCTACAGTCCATGGGGTCACAAGAGTCAGAGACGACTTAGCAACTAAACCACTACCAACCACCATCACTCTATAAACATCTTTTGTTTTCTGGTATATGAAGATATCACTTTTCCAGCCCCTGGAGTCAACCAGTACTAAAGAGGCTCTGATTTACTGTTTTAGTGGGGAATAGAAGGCAATGGCACCCCACTCCAGCACTCCTGCCTGGAAAATCCCTTGGAGGAAGGAGCCTGGTGGGCTGCAGTCCATGGGGTCGCTAACAGTTGGACACGACTGAACGACTTGACTTTCACGCATTGGAGAAGGAAATGGCAACCCACTCCAGTGTTCTTGCCTGGAGAATCCCAGGGACGGGGGAGCCTGGTGGGCTGCCATCTATGGGGTCACATAGAGTCAGACACGACTGAAGCGACTTAGCAGCAGCAGCAGCAGTATTTAAAAACCATGATCTGGGTGCCAGAATCATATTTGGAAACCAAGATCTGGAGACTTCCCTGGTGGTTCAGTGGCTAGGCTGCTGCACTCTCTATGCAGGGGGCCTGTGTTCAATCCCTGGTCAGGGAACTAGATCTCACATTCCATAGCCCTAGGATCCCACATCTGCAATGAAGATCAAAGATCCCGAGTACCACAACTAAGACCCAGCACAGCCAAAAAAAATTAATTAAAACAATTAATAATTTAGAAACCAAGATCTGCTAATTGCTATTAGGGTGCCACTGCTCTTAGTCCCTCCTAGAGCTTCCCTGGTGGCTCAGAGGATAAAGCGTCTGCCTGCAGTGCAGGAGACCTGTGTTCGATCCCTGGGTTGAGAAGATCCCCTGGAGAAGGAAATGGCAACCCACTCCAGCATTCTTGCCTGGAGAATCCCATGGACAGAGGAGCCTGGCGGGCTACAGTCCACAGGGTCGCAAAGATTCAGACACGACTGAGCGACTTCACTGCACTGCTGCTCTCAGGCCCTCCTAGAGCTAGGGAATATTTGAGTGTGCATGCGTCCACACACACACAGTTATATTTACTTATACATACTGAAAAACACGTGAAAGTTGCTCAGTCGTGTCCGACTCTTTGTGACCCCATGGACTGTATAGTCCATGGAATTCTCCATGCCAGAATACTGGAGTAGGTAGCCTTTCCCTTCTCCAGTGGATCTTCCCAACCCAGGGGTTGAACCCAGGTCTCCCACATTGCAGGTGGATTCTTTACCAGCTGAGCCACAAGGAAAGCCCAAGAATACTGGAGTAGGTAGCCTATTCCTTCTCCAGAGGATCTTCCCAACCCAGGAATTGAACTGGGGTCTCCTGCATTACAGGCGGATTCTTTACCAACTGAGCTCATGAGTGCATACTATTACCTGTAATTTTAATCCACTATAATGGGATTCAATCTACTTTTCTCCCTTTCTATTAAATATATTATACCTCCCTTCTTGACACAGGGGCTTCCCTGGTGGCTCAGATGGTAAAGAATCCACCTGCGGGAAACCCAGGTTTGATCCCTGAGACAGGAAGATCCCCTGGAGAAGGGAATGGCTACACACTTCAGTATTCTTGCCTGGAGAATTCCATGGACAGAGGAACCTGGTGGGCTATAGTCCATGGGATCACAAAGACTCCGACACGACTGAACGACTCACACTTCTTTGACATTGAGAAATCTGGTTTCCATTATTCTTAATTTATTTACTCATTGAATCAAGCCTCTACTTGTAACTGATCTCCCTTCTCTGCCAGCACCATCTCTGCTGTGAGATGCCTTCCTCTTCCCACCTGGGCGCTGATACCTTGGGTCAGGTTGCCTCCACCCGTTCAGGGTCACTTTCACCCTGCTGGACCTGTCCCTCTGAGCCAGGTTGCTGCTCTGTGTGGACACCCTCCTGTCCCTGTTGAGGCCAGTGTGGTGCTCTTCCTCCTCTGGTGCCTGCTTTTACCTTGTCCCCTTCTACCCAGTAGTTTTAGGATGGACATTTTCAGGAAGAGAAAGGAAGGGAAGGAGGTAGAGCTGTCAGTGATTTTTGGAAATTTTCTACAGTGAGAATAGAGAGATGATTCTGTCTTTCCTCTTGCAAGGTTAATTTAAAAAAAAAAATTCTATTTTATTTTTGGATGTGCTGGGTCTTCGTTGCTGTGCATGGGCTTTCTCTAGTTGTGGCAGGTGGGGGCTACTCTTCCTTGTGATAAGCAGGTTCCTCATTGCAGTGACTTCTCTTGTGGAGCACCTGCTCTCGGCGCGGAGTTAAGTAGTTGTCTTGCACAGGCTTAGTTGTTTCAGGGTATGTGGAATCTTCCTGGAACAAGGATCAAACCCATTTCCCCCTGCATTGCCAGGTGGACTCAATCACTGGACCACTGGGGAAGTCTGCAAGGTTAATTTTTTAAAATTAATTTATTTTTTATTGAAGGGTAATCGCTTTACAGAATTTTGCTGTTTTCTGTCAAACCTCAACATGAATCAGCCATAGGTATACATACATCCCCTCCCTTTTGGACCTCCCTCCCATTTCCCTCCCCATCCCACCCCTCTAGGTTGATACAGAGCCCTTGTTTGAGTTTCCTGAGCCATACAGCAAATTCCCGTTCATTATCTATTTTACATATGGTAATTTAAGTTTCAGGTTAATTTTTTTTAAGTTTTGTTCTTGATAGTAATGAGATATAAAACATGCCCCTTCACACATAGATGTGTTCGCTACCTGTAGTACTGCTTGTAGGTTTGTAGTCAGAATTACGATAAATTCTACTTTGTGTAATTCCTATTGAAAAAGAAAAGCATTTATAATTGCATATGTTGCCTATTCCTTCCGAGAAGGCGATGACACCCCACTCCAGTACTCTTGCCTGGAAAATCCCATGGACAGAGGAGCCTGGTGGGCTGCAGTCCACGGAATCATGAAAAGTTGGACAGGACTGAGCGACTTCCCTTTCACTTTTCACTTTCATGCATTGGAGAAGAAAATAGCAACCCATGCCAGTGTTCTTGCCTGGAGAATCCCAGGGACGGGGGAGCCTGGTGGGCTGCCGTCTATGGGGTCGCACAGAGTCAGACACGACTGAAGCAACTTAGCAGTAGCAGCCTATTACTTATAGGAGGAAGCTTCCTTTTTGAGTTAGTGTCGAAGATAAAATGACAATTTAGTGATGAGTAAGAGAATTGTGCACAGATTTGCTTCTTGCCCCACACAAATCCTTGTTTCTCCACCACCCACATACTTCCAGATGTCTTGGGAATAATTCATATTAGGAAGAGCTGTAGAGTGAGAAGAAACAGTGTTGTTTAGAATTTTTATTTTTCAAAAGCTAAAAAGGAAAAACAAAATCTATGTATTTGACCCTAAGAAGACACTGGGACCTCTCCTGGTGCTGCCTTGGAAGGGCCCGTGCAAATGCAAGGCCCTGGAATTCGAGCCTCGTTAGTTTCACAGCAAATCTGCCCCTAAGAATGCCTTTTCTAGGTGTTATGAGGACATGAAGTGCCTGGCACAGTAAGTGCTCTGTAAAGGAGGGCGGTTGTCATCGTCATTGGTGGTGTTGTCATCGTCATTGGTGGTGTTCTCATCTTTGTTGCCTGGAGGAGGAGGTTCAGGAGAGGGAGACCCAGAGGAGCGAGGAGACACCTCACTAGACGTCATAGTAAAACTGAGCTGGAGGCTGGCTCCCTGAGTTTTAAGTCTTGCACTTTTTTGCACTGTGAGGAGCTGTGTTTTCTGAGCCCTGTGTTTGGCCTGAAGGCCAGGATGTCAGCCCTGGAGGTGAGGTGAAACCTCAGCTGGGATCTCCAGAGCCCAGAGCCCGACTGGAACCATTTACTCGGAGGGATAGGAGGTCTCTTGGGCCAAGATGTCCCCTCAGCTGCTCTCTATCTGAAGGGAGAGACACAAGTCAACCCTCAGGAGTCCCTAGTCCCAAGAGGGAGACACAGCTGCACCATTAGGAACCCCAGATCTAATTGGGGGTGACACAGTCCAGGCCTCAGAGATGTAGTCTGATAGAGGAGATCAGCCTGGGTTCGGGGAGCCTTCAGTGTAACGGGGAAACACAGGCCAGCCTGGAGGAGCCCCCATTCCTTTTTGGATTGTGCTGCGTGGCATTTGGGATATTAGTTCCCTGATCAGGGATCAAACCCAGGCCCCCTACAGTAGAGACATGGAGTCTTAACCACTGGACCACCAGGGAAGTCCCAGGAGCCCCTGTGGTGAGGAGAGAGAGACAGCCCCACTCCCAGTAGCTCTAAGAGGGGAGCCAGGATGCCTGCATAGGTGGGGGGTGGGTGGGAGCGCTACCGTGAGCAGTGGGGCTGAAGAGCTTGAATCTGGAAGGCTTTCGGGAGGAAAAGTCCATGAGAGCACTTTCCCATCTGTACAGCACTGTCTGGTTTACAGGGTGCCTTCACAGCAGTTATCTCAGTTAATCCTCATGTGACTTCATCCTCATGGATGAAGATGTTACTATCCAAGCAGGGACAACAATCATCATCATCGTTACCAGTGACACTGAGCACCCACTGCCCAGTTCAGGCACTGGGCTGGGCATCATTTGGAAATTAAGGAGTACCCTATGAGACCACACACTTTGCAATCCTATGACCAGGGTGCACATGTTTGCTCTCATCTGTACAGAGGCCTCAGACTGCTTGACGGTATAGCTGGGAGACCCAGGGCAGCAGAGGGCCTAGGTTAAGGGCTGGAACTGCGAAGTAGGAAGTGAGGACTAGGTGCCTTTGCATGCTCTGAATGCGTCATGCAACTCTGTCCCTCCAAGCTGTTCCCCGTGCCTGGGGTATGTTTCCATTACCCTGTCTCCTTGGTAAGCTCCTGGGTCACCCTTTATGGTCTAGCACAGGCTTTGCGTGTTTTCCCTCTCTGCCTCTTTGGAAGAATAAATTGCTTCCTCCCTTAGTTCCCCAGGGTCATCTAGTCCTAATGGAGCACTTAGTGGGTGATGTAATTACCCACTTACCTGCTGCTGGTGGTGTTCAAATGTAGATGGGGTCAGAGAGCAATAGGGGAGGTTGACTTATCACTAAGAGACTTTCCTGGGCAATGTTTATTATTTCCATGAATTACCAGGATTCAAGATCAGGCCTTGGTCTCCCAGGGCATAGTTACATCAAATAAGAACCTGGGTCTGAATTCTAAAATCAGAATGCCAATTCAGGGAGGTAGAACTCTAAGACCTCTGGAGTCAGGCTGCGTGGGTTTGAGTCTTGGCTCTTCCCTTTCAGCTGTGTGGCCCTGGGCACATGACTTCACTTCTCTGTCCGTTTTCTCTCCACTAAATGGAGCACTGAAGTGAAGTGAAGTGAAAGTCGCTCGGTCATGTCCAACTCTTTGCAACCTCATGGACTATACAGTTCATGGAATTCTCCAGGCCAGAATACTGGAGTGGGTAGCCTTTCTCTTCTCCAGGGGATCTTCCCAATCCAGGGATTGAACCCATGTCTCCTGCATTGTAGGCGGATTCTTTACCAACTGAGCTATCAGGGATGCCCTAAAGAGAGCATTATGTTAAATCAAATAATGTTGATAAAGCATTTGGCACAGTACTGGGTGCTCAATAAATTTTAACAATAAATTTTAAAATTTGTAAAATAACTTTACCAATATTTATTGATAAGTTTTATAATAAAAGTCAACAGTATCAGGCAAAGACCATTTATTCATTCCGCAAATATTTATTGAGGTTCTACCATGTTTGAGGCTCTGTGCTGAATGCTCAGATAAATCAGACAGGTTCTATCTTTCATGAAGTTTATATTCCAGGGAGAAGGAATGGATATAGAACCAAAATTTCTTAATTGTGTATTTCAACTGTGGCAAGTAATTACAGAGGATCAGTGAAAATCATGGAGATGGAGACAATCTGTTTATCAGGGTCACTTTCCTGGTAGCTCAGATGGTAAAGAATCTGCCTGCAGTGCAGGAGACCTGGGTTCGATCCCTGGGTTAGGAAGATCCCCTGGAGAAGGGCATGGCAACCCACTCCAGTATTCTTGCCTGGAGTATCCCCAGTGGACAGAGGAGCCTGGCAGACTACAGTCCAGATCAGATCAGATCAGATCAGTCGCTCAGTCGTGTCCAACTCTTTGTGACCCCATGAATTGCATCGTGCCAGGCCTCCCTGTCCATCACCAACTCCCAGAGTTCACTGAGACTCACGTCCATCGAGTCAGTGATGCCATACAGTCATCTCATCCTCTGTCGTCTCCTTCTCCTCCTGCCCCCAATCCCTCCCAGCATCAGAGTCTTTTCCAATGAGTCAACTCTTCACATGAGGTGACCAAAGTACTGGAGTTTCAGCTTTAGCATCAGTCCTTCCAAAGAAATCCCAGGGCTGATCTCCTTCAGAATGGACTGGTTGGATCTCTGTGCAGTCCAAGGGACTCTCAAGAGTCTTCTCCAACACCACAGTTCAAAAGCATCAATTCTTCAGCACTCAGCCTTCTTCACAGTCCAACTCTCACATCCATACATGACCACAGGAAAAACCATAGCCTTGACTAGACGAACCTTTGTTGGCAAAGTAATGTCTCTGCTTTTGAATATGCTATCTAGGTTGGTCATAACTTTCCTTCCAAGGAGTAAGCGTCTTTTAATTTCATGGCTGCAGTCCATGGGGCCTCAAAGAGTCAGACACGACTGAGCAACTACGCACAAAGTTTCACAGAGGAAGTGGCATTTGAGTTGAGAGTTGATAGGTAAAAAGGAGTTGCTGGCAAAGGCCTTGGAATTAGGACGGGGCATTTGAGGAAGTGAAAGCAGCAAGTGAAGAGAGACTCTGGTGTGTGAAGGAGAGTGTGAGACAAGATGAGGCTGGCAAGGTAGGCAGGGCCCTGATGTTGCTGCTTCTCAAAGGTTGTGGTTGGGAGCTTGGAATTTATCCTGAATACAGTGGCGATCCATGAAGGGCTACTTTTAAGCAAGGGAGTAACAAAACCTGGCTTATCCTTAAGAGCAATTGCTCTGGCTGCTCAACTCACTTCAGTTGCTCAGTCGTGTCCGACTCTTTGCGACCCCATGGACTGCAGCACGCCAGGCTTCCCTGTCCATCACCAACTCCCGGAGTTCACCCAAACTCATGTCCATCGAGTCGGTGATGCCATCTAACCATCTTATCCTCTGTCGTCCCCTTCTCCTCCTGTCTTCAATCTTTCCCAGCATCCGGGTCTTTTCAAATGAGTCAGTTCTTCGAATCAGGTGGCCAAAGTATTGGAGTTTCAGGTTCAGCATCAGTCCTTCCAATGAATATTCAGGACTGATTCCTTTAGGATGGACTAGCTGGATCTCCTTGCAGTCCAAGGGACTCTCAAGAGCCTCCAACACCACAGTTCAAAAGCATCAATTCTTCAGCACTCAGCTTTCTCAACTTTCTTTATGGCCCAACTCTCACATTCATACATGACGACTGGAAAAACCATAGCTTTGACTAGACGGACCTTTGTCAGCCAAGTAATGTATCTGCTTCTTAATATGCTGTCTAGATTGGTCATAGCTTTCCTTCCTAGGAGCAAGCATCTTTTAATTTCATGGCTGAAATCATCATCTGCAGTGATTTTGGAGCCCCCCAAAATAAAGTCTCTCTCTCATTGTTTCCATCGTTTCCCCATCTATTTGCCATGAATTGATGAGACCGGATGCCAGATCTTAGTTTTCTGAATGTTGAATTTTAAGCCAACTCTTTCACTCTCCTTTTTCACTTTCATCAAGAGGCTGTGTATCAGGTTATTCATATTTCTCATGCAATCTTGATTCCAGCTTGTGCTTCATCCAGCCTGGCATTTTGCACGATGTACTCTGCATATAAGTTAAATAAGCAGGTGGCAATATATAGCCTTGATGTACTCCTTTCCTGATTTAGAACCAGTCTGTTGTTCCATGTCTGGTTCCAACTGTTGCTTCTTGACCTGCATATAGATTTCTCAGGAGACAGGTAAGGTGGTCTGTTATTCCCATCTCTTTAAGAATTTTCCAGTTTGTTGTGATCCACACAGTCAAAGGCTTTGGTGTAGTTAATGAAGCAGAAATAGATGTTTTTCTGGAACTCTCTTGTTTTTTCAACGATCCAACGGATGTTGGCAATTTGATTTCTGGTTCCTCTGGCTTTTCTAAATCCAGCTTGAACATCTGGAAGTTCTTGGTTCATGTACTGTTGAAGTCTGGCTTGGAGAATTTTGAGCATTACCTTGCTGGTGTATGAGATGAGTGCAATTGTGCAGTAGTTTCAACATTCTTTGGCTTTTCACTTCTTTGGGATTGGAATAAAAACTGACCTTTTCCAGTCCTGTGGCCACTGCTGAGTTTTCCAAATTTGTTGGCATATTGAGTGCAGCACTTTAACAGCATCATCTTTTAGGATTTTAAATAGTTCCAAACTGGTTCCAAACTGGGATGGACTACAAAGTGACAAAAAAGGAAGTAAGGAGACCAGTGAGAAGTTGGATATATTAGAAGTCAAGCAAGAGAGAATGCTGGTTTAGACTAGTAATAGCATCTTGCTTCAAACAGCAAGGTGAGAAAGAGAATCAGGATGTATTTTGGAGGGAGAGCTAACAGCACTTACTAATGGATTAGGTAAGGTCAGATTTTGACTGGTCCAAATCGGTGGATGAGTAAGTTTGGGCTTTTGCAAATCGGTGCTTGAAGGGGCCATTTAGTTTAATGGGGAAGACTTTGGGAAGAATTAATTTGTGTGTGTTTGGGAGCATCAATATTGGCCATGTTGGTTTTTAAAAATAATAATTCTTGAAAATGATAACAGAGTATCTATTGAGTTCAGATTTCAAATTGTCTCATAAAGTTATAAAATTTCTTACTGTGTTAAAATACACATAAGATTACATTTGCCATTTTAGCCATTTTTAAGTGTACAGTTCAGTGGTATTAAGTACATTTACACTGTTATGCAACCATCACCAGCATCCATCACCAGCCATGTGAGTTTTGAGATATCTGCTAGTCACCCCAAGTGCAATGCAGGAGACGGGTTCAGTCCCTGGGTCAGGAAGATCACCTGGAGAAGGAAACGGCAACCCACTCCAGTATCCTTGCCTGGGAAATCCCATGGACAGAGGAGCCTGGTGGTCTACAGCCCATGGGTTGCAAGAGTCAGACCCGATTTAGCAACTGAACAACAACAATAAGGGAAAAAACTGTAAAACCCAAGTGGGGTTGTCCAGGAGCTCAGGATTGATATGGGCCAGAGGCATCATGAGATCACCTACAGAGAAAGTATAGACAGAGAAGAAAAGGAGGTAAGGACAGAGCCCCCAGCATTTATAAATGTGGGTAGGTCAGGACACTTAGAAAGAGTGTTAGTAAGGTGGGAAGAAAAAGCAGATATGTGTGATACATGGAAGCCCTATTAGTTTTCTACCTCTGCTATAATAAGCTATTACAGACTGAGTGACTTAAACAACAGAAATTTATTTTCTTATAATTCCGAAGGGTAGAAGGCCGAGATCAAGGTGTTGGCAGGTTTGCTTTCTCCTGAAGCTTCTCTCTTTGGCTTGCTGATAGCTGTCTCATACAGCCTTTCCTCAGCTTGCTTAGGAGTCTCTGTGGTGTGTTACTCTTCCAGTAAGGACATTGGATTAGGGCCCCACGCTTATGAATTCCCTTAACCTTAATTACCCCTTAAATAGCCCTATCTCTAAAAATAGTCACATTGGGAGTTAGAGTGTCAACATAAAAATTTAGGGGGAGGGGATAAAATTCTATCCATAAGAGAAGCCTATGGAAAAAAATTGCTTCCAGAAGGCAGAAGGGGTCAACTGTGTCAAATGCAGCTGAGAAGCTGAGTAAGATAATAGTGGTCTACCGGCTTTGGCAATAAGTCGGTCATTGTAACCTTGCTTCTAAGTCACTTGAGTTGTGTCGGACTCTGTGCGACCCCATAGACGGCAGCCCACCAGGCTCCCCCATCCCTGGGATTCTCCAGGCAAGAACACTGGAGTGGGTTGCCATTTCAGAGTATTAAGAAAAGACTAATTAGGGCTTCCCTGGTGGCTCAGTGGTAAAGAATCCTCTTGCCAATGCAGAAGACATGGGTTCCATCCTTGGTCCCAGAAGATCCCACATGCCATGGAGCAACTAAGTCTGGGTACCGTGACTATTGAGCCTGTGTGCTAGAACATGGCAACTGCAACTCTAGAGTGGGGAAACTGCAACTACTGAGCCCACAGGCTACAACTACTGAAGCCCACACACCCTAGAGTCTGTGGTCTGCAAGGAGAAGCTCATGCACAGCCACTAGACAGTAGCCCCTGCTCTCCATAACTAGAGAAAAGCCCAGCAAATAAGATCTGGCACAGCCAAAATTAAATAAAATTATATATAAAAAAGAAAAGACTAGAGTAAATCAAGAAGTCATGGAAAGCAATCAAGTGGAGAAACACATATAGCAATCTTTTCAAGTTTTGGTGTGAAAGAGAGTTGAAAATTGGGGTAGTAGGAAGAGAAAGTGGGATCATACAAAAGAAGTGGAGTTAAATGTAAGTTGAAGGGGATAATCTAGAAGAAAGAAAATTGTGATGCAGGAGATTTAGAAAAGAATAATAACAAGAGTAGAATCCCTGAAGAGACTGAGAAGATGAAATTCAATGAAAAAGTAAAGTGGTTGGCCTTCGATGACTGGGACCTGTCCCACACATTAACAGAAGTGAGGTTGAATACATCATTCATTACATAATTTGCGGGGACCGGGAGAAGGCAATGGCACCCCACTCCCGTACTCTTGCCTGGAAATCCCATGGATGGAGAAGTCTGGTGAGCTACAGTCCATGGGGTCGCTAAGAGTTGGACACGACTGAGCGACTTCCCTTTCACTTTTCACTTTCATGCATTGGAGAAGGAAATGGCAACCCACTCCTGTGTTTTTGCCTGGAGAATCCCAGGGATGGGGGAGCCTGGTGGGCTACTGTCTATGGGGTCGCACAGAGTCGGACACGACTGAAGCGACTTAGCAAGCAGCAGCAGTGTAAACCGACAATGTGGGCTCTCTTGTTTAAAAATTTCAGACTTTAGCAGAAGAGGATTAATCCAAACACAGAGTCCTTCTAAGTCCAGGGCCCCTGAGACTGCACAATTTATATAGAGCACGTGATGATGACGGAGGCAGACTGCTCTCTGGGCGAGTCCATTCTCCTTTTTGGGCCTCAATTGACCCATGGGAGGGTTAGAGGAGATAACAGAACATTTTCCACTTCACCCTTCTGCAAGCTGGGAAGTCACGCCCAAGGCGTAAGAACAAAGTTTGTACCTTTTTTTTCCATTCCAACCACGCCGGATTTGTGTCCAGACCTTTCTGGAAGCCTCCAAACAGCGTCTGGTAACCATAGCAACTCACACCAAACTCCGGGGCCTTCTGCTCCGCCCACCGCTTCAGGAACGCGCTCTTTGATTGGCTCAGCAGGTCAACCAATGGCCGGCAAAGCGGGCTATCTGCCGCGCGGTCAATGGCCGCAGGCTCGAAGTGGGGCGGGACGTTGGAGTGAGCGGGTGGGCCTGGGCGGCACGGCGCCTGCGTGTTTCCGGCTCCGCTGCGGAAGGCGGAGGACTGGAGCCGTTGGACGGACGCGATCCAAAGGATCGGGGAGCGCGGGACGCGAGTGCGGAGCTCGGTTTTCGGAGCGTGGCTAGCAGCTGGCACGATGGGCGGGGAGCAGGAGGAGGATCGGTTCGACGGCATGTTGCTGGCCATGGCGCAGCAGCACGAGGGCGGCGTGCAGGAGGTAACGGCCCGCGCGGAGTTGGCTGGGCCCGGCCTACCCGGGGGAAGGCCCCAGCCACGCTCTCTCCGTCCTTCTCTGCCTTCGAGAAGCCGAGATACACCCCTGGGCCTCGCGGGCTCTGGGATTCCCCTCCACATTCTTACTGCACTCGAGCTTCCGGTCTGGCCTACTCGTACCAGGGCTTTCACTCGTACCAGGCCTGGTTCCCCCCGAGACCTCTCAGCAGTTTCTGCCTTTGCAGCTCCGGCGTCGCTGCACCCGCCCCCGGAAAAGCCCCAGAGTTTGGGGATTTTCCCCCTGCCACCCCCCACCCCACATGCTTTCGTCTCCGTTTCTCCGTTGGTGGCTGTCCCCGAAGAGCATCCCTTGGGATGAATCTTTCTAAACATTACGACTTGCCTGTACGGAGACTTGGAGCGAGCGAAAGAATGTGAGAGTGGGAGGCGATATTAACACGTGGTCTTTGAATGGGGGAACAGGAGGCCTATGTTCACGATTGTTCTACACTGCACCTACCAACTTAAGATCCTTCCACGTCTCCCAGCCTCAGTTTCTTTATTTGAGACACCGCTGGGAATCCTTTTATTTCCTGAATTTGTAGGAGAGTAGTGTCTTGAAGGGAGGGACAGTGAGGAATTCTCAGTAACCAGGCTTGGACAGTCAACACGTATTTGTTCGAGTGATTGATCTGTGCAGGAACATAATTTCCTGCGTAGTGACCAGACCCAGTAACACAGTGGATGAAGGATACGGACCAACTTAGAAGGGGCTCTGGAATTGGTGTTTTGAACCATGGAAAAGTTCAAAAGGTTGAAAAGCCTGTCAAGATCAGTCTTGTTATTAAAGACACTGAAGGAACTTGCCCAAGATCATCCAACAGGCTCCTGACCTGGAGGGGACCAGCATCCTTAGGCCAGTGTGTGCTGTCCACAGACCATTTCAGGTTCTGTGTCTCTCTGGGGACAAAAGTTTCGAGCTTTCCATTCCCATTCTCATTCAGGTAGGTACCTGTGGTGACCAAGGACTCCTAAGTCCTTTGAGGGCGGAAGAGTACTATTAATTTGAGGATGTGAAAGGCTCCCTCTCCCCTCCCCGCCTCAAATTGTTGACACAACTGGATTTGAAGTGTATTCATTTTTGAGTGAACTGAAAAAAGTGTGTAGAAGCAGGAATTGAAACCATTGAGATAAAATCTAGCATCGGATTTAGAACCACTCTCTTGGACAAATAAAAGGGCTTATTTATAGATGCTAACCTTAGGTCACCACTAGGTCATTTTGTTCATCAGAATGTTTATTGAGCATGTACTCTGAATCAGGTCTGATGCTGGGCGCTGAGGGTGTTCATGGTGCATGCTTATGTGGACTTCACTCTCTTGCAGAGGGTCTCTTGCCCTGGACCAGACACTGCTAGGGACCTCACCTCCTTTACTTGCTTTGGTTCTCACAAAGGATCCTCACGTATATCCCTGGAAATAGGTCCTGCTGCTGTTTCTCTTTTGTGGAGTTAAGAAGCTTTCCTAAGGTCACAGAGCTCATGTCTATCAGTCTTGATACCCAGACTGATGTTCTTAAATCACTTGGCTACCCAGCCAGAATTAGTTGGTCTGAACTTTCTTTGAAATGGCTTCATTTGTTCCCTTCCTTCTAGCTCTGCCCCAGTAATTCAGCCAGTGCCACTCTGGATGGGTTTTTTACTATGTGAAGAGGAAAGGTAGGCGGGCCCCAAGTGTTTCAAGCCATAGATGCCCGTATCCTCAGGCTGCCTCTAGCACCACAAAAAATGTGAAATATACATACACGTGCACACAAGAAAATGAGAAATCTGGGACTTCCTGGTGGTCCAGTGGTTAAGAATCGGCCTGCCAATGCAGAGGACACGGGTTTGATCCCTTGTCTGGGAAGGCCCCACGTGTCATGGAGCAGCTAAGCCTGTGTGCCACAACTGCTGAGTCCATGCCTAAGAGTCCATCCAAGAGAAGCCACCGCAGTGAGAAGCCTGTGAACCACAATGAAGAGCAGCCCCTGCTCACCGCAACTAGAAGAAAGCCTGTGTGTCACAACGAAGACCCAGTGCAGCCAAAAATAAATTAAAAAGAAATGAGAAATCTGCCTTTCAAGTGATCGGGTAAAGTTAGTTTCGGCTTCCTGGCGGAAGTGACAGAGCCCGGGCCTGTGGGGAGGAGGTGTCCCCAGTTGAGAGGCTGGGGGTGAAACAGTCTAGTCCCAGGTTCCCTCCTAGGCTAAGAGAGTTCGCTTCTGTGCAGTTGAAGGGCTTCCAGTATGGCATCTCTCCAGCTTCTGTCTTTGTCTCCTTTCAGCTGGTGAACACTTTCTTCAGCTTCCTTCGACGCAAAACAGACTTCTTTGTTGGAGGAGAAGAAGGCATGGCAGAAAAGGTGAGTGTTGGGGGCCAGTGGCCTTTGGGCAGCTCTGTTTCTCCAGAAGAGCTGACCTGGCCTTCTTTGGCATACTAGTAACTTTTAGCAGAAGTAAAAGGCCAGGGGCAAAGAGTCGGGGAAGGGAAGCAAGCCATCGTTTATTAAAGCCCCTCACCTCGCCAACTGCATTACCTACTCTCTTCCCCATGGTCCTTTAACTGTTTGAGGGGCAGGTGTTACTGTCCCCATTTACAAGTGAGGAAATTGGTGTGAGTTATAGGAAAGCCAGGGTTGTCCAGATTCTTGAGCCAGGTTATGGGAGAGCCAGGGTTGGAACCAGAGTCTCTTGTAAAACTGCATTCTGCCCCTTACACAATGCTGCTTGGTTCTTTTTCTCCATTGAGGAAAGTGAAAGCATTAGTCTCTCAGTTGTGTCCGACTCTTTGTGACCCCATGGACTGTAGCCCTCCAGGCTCCTCTGTCCGTGAAATTCTCCAGGCGAGCATACTGGAGTGGGTAGCCATTCCCTTCTTCAGGGGATCTTCCCAACCCAGGGATTGAACCCAGGTCTCGTGCATTGCAGGCAGATTCTTTACTGTGGAGCCACCAGGGAAGCCCAGGTTTTATCTAATTACCTCACTGAGAGATGAGAGTAGGCAAATGTTAGAAATTGAGCTTAGAAGACAGAGGTCTAGGAAAACTCAAAGCCAGCCAGTCCTAGTCTTCTTGGATGCTGTGACCCAAAGTTCAGGGATTTGAGAATAGTGGTGGTGTATTTTTTTAATTGTCTATCTCCTATATATATATGTATCTTTTCTAGGTTCTTTTCCATTATAGGTTATTATAAGAAATTGAATATAGTTCCCTGTAGGTCCTTGGGGTGTTTTTTTTTGTGTATCTGTTAATCCCAAATTCCCAATTTACCCCCGCTCCCTGGTAACCGTAAGTTTATTTTCTATGTTTGTGAATCTAGTTCTGTTTTGTAAATCAGTTCACTTATATCATTTTTTTTAGATTCCACATATAAATCATATCATACGATATTTGTCTTTCTCTGATTTACTTAGTATGATAATCTCCAGGTCCATCCATATTGCTGCAACTGGTATTTTTTTTAAATGGCTGAGTAATATTCCTGTGTGTGTGTGTGTGTGTACACCACATCTTCTTTGTGCATCCATCTGTCATTGGACATTTAGACTGCTTTCATGTCTTAGCTATTAAAAGTAGTGCTGTTGTGAACATTGGAGTGCACGTGTCTTTTCCAATTAGAATTTTTGTCTTTTCTGGATATACGCTTAGGAGTGGGATGGCCGGATCATATGGCAACCCACTCCAGTACTTTTGCCTGGAAAATCCCATGGATGGAGGAGCCTGGTGGGCTGCAGTCCATGGGATCACTAGGAGTCGGACATGACTGAGCGACTTCAGTTTCACTTTTCACTTTCATGCATTGGAGAAGGAAATGGCAACCCACTCCAGTGTTCTTGCCTGGAGAATCCCAGGGACGGGGGAACCTGGTGGGCTGCCGTCTCTGGGGTCGCACAGAGTCGGACACGACTGACGCGACTTAGCAGCAGCAGCCTCTTCTCCACGGTGGCTGCGCCAATTTACGTTTGCACCAACAGTGTAGGAGGGTTCCCTTTTCTCCACATCCTCTCCAGTATTTATTATTTCTAGACTTTTTGATGATAGCCGTTCTGATTGCTGTTAGGTGATTCCTGAGAATTGTGCTTTATGGTACAGGTTCTGAGAGTTTGAATGTCTTTTGATTGCCTAGGTTGTAATTATATTTTTGAAGATTCATAAATAATGAAGAAGATGTCATTTCACTGAACTGTGAAAACTGACAGTTGTTTTCAGTTAAACAGGAGACATAATAACCAAAAGGAGACATTTTACAAACTGCTTTCTGCGGCCTCAGAGTTCTAACAAGCTGAAATGCTTGATAATATGCCTGCTCTGAGGCTACTCTGTAGTAAGGACGTGGTCCTGGAGTAGGAGTCTTGGGTTCTTGGTCTAGTTGTGTGGTCTGGTTGATTTCCCACCAATTCTCTGGTCCTTTTAATCTTCACACCTGTCAAGCAGAAGAAGGTGGACTCACTGACCTTTAGGACCCTTTCTGGCTCAAATATGCTTTCTGTATTAGCACTAGCACCTCCTATTTTTTTGTGGGCCAGACTTCACCATAAAATACCAGCATTCATTCATTTAATTAATATGTATAAGACTGTGAGGAAGTGGTGGGTGTTTGTCCTAGGAGCATAAAATGGTGACTAACCTAGGTTGAGTGCTCAGGGAAGACGCTGAGGGAGATGTCTGAGGTATGAAGGTTGAGTGAGGTAGCAGGCAGAAGGGAGAGAGATGAACAAAATTTTGGAATTTAGAGTTCTTGGATTTTAGGGTTAAATATGCACTGTATTGCCTCCTAAAATCCAAAAGAATTCTAATCCCAAAACACATCTGGCCCCAATAGGTTCAAAAAAGGGTCTGTGAACTTGAATTCTTGGGCTTCCCTGGTGGCTCAGATGGTTAAGAATCTGCCTGCAATGCAGGAGACCCTGGGTTGGATCCCTGGTCTGGAAGATCCCTCAGAGAAGGGAATCGCTACCCACTACCTCCAATATTCTTGCCTGGAGAATTCCATGGACAGAGGAACCTGGCAGGTTACAGTCCATGGGGTTGCAAAGAGTCAGACACCACTGAGCGACTAACACTTTCACAGTGCATATACTGTATATAATATACTTTACTCCAGTCCAGGGGTCAGGAGCAGCATAATGTAATGAAACATTGATACTTCTGCAGAGAAGTGTATATCCATGTTTATGCCAAGATATGAAGACTGTAAATACCTTCATGCTTCAAACTTAGAGAAACACAAAAACACTTTAGTTTTTATAGCTTTTGAAGCTAGGCATTATGGATTTGCATAAAGGCCATAATGATCAAATCAATATTTTATTGACATAGGAAGAGACAAATAGACTAGTGAAACAGAGAACCCAGAAAAAGTCTACCGTTAAGATGTGTCCAGGAAGGTAAATCAGTTCACAAGCAAAGGTGATTTGATAAGTCGTGCTGCTACAGCTGGCTATTTGGAAAAGTACCAAAAGTGTAAAACCGTCTGTTTTATTCGTATGTGCGTGCTTGCTAAGTCACTTCAGTTGTGTCTGACTCTGCGACCCTGTCCCTCTGTCCATGGGATTCTCCGGGCACCAATACTGGAGTGGGTTGCCATGCCCTCCTCCAAGGGATCTTCCTGGCTCAGGGATAGAACCTGTGTGTCTTGTGTCTCCTGTATTGCCAACTAGTGCCACCTGGGAAGCCTGTTGTACTCGTATCTAAAAATAAATTCCAGATCAAGAAGAGCTTAGTAAGGAAAGCTAGGAAATTATGTATAACCTTGTGTGGAAGAGACCTAGCAAGGATAGAAACCTGGAAGCTATAGAATAAAAGATAGCTGCTTGTCTCTTCAGATATAGAAAATGTGGCAGAAGAGATGCAGTGATATAGAGTCATTTGAAAAACAATAGATCTGGGAAAAATGTGCAATGCAGAGGACAGATAAAATTTAGGAGCCAGTTTAATATGCAGGAACTCTTATAAGTTGACAAGAAAAGGATAAATGGAAAAATGGGCCATTCCATGAGGAGCATATGAAAAGATGCTTATATTCAGTAGTAACCAAGGAAATGTAGATGAACTCAACAGTGAGATGCCCTTTTCTCTGGTCAAACTGACAAAAATATATTTTTTTAATTGCTTACAGGGATGTGGGGGGAAAAAAGGGTACTCTTCAGACATTGTTGGTAAAAGTGAATTATAGTTCTTTTTTATTATAAAAGATGCTCAATATCACTAGTCATTAGAGAAAGGCAAATAAAAACCACAGTGAGATGTCACCTCACACTCACTAGGATGGATTCTGTCAGAAACCCCCAGAAACACTAAGTGTTGGATAAGGTTGTGGAGAAATTGGGACTCTCGTGCACTACCAGTGGGAATTTAAAATAGTGCAGCTGCTGTGGAAAACGGTATGGCAGTGCCTCAGAAAATTGAAAAAGAGAGCTACCATATGATCCAGCAATCCCATTACCCCCTGAAATTGGAAGCAGGATCTTTTTTTTTTTTTAATTTTTGGCTGTGCTGGGCCTTAACTACCGCGTGGACTTCCCTCTGGTTTCGGCGAGTGGGGGCTGCTCCCCAGGACTACCCTCTAGTGCGTGGGCTTCTCGTGGTGGCGGCTTTTCTTGTTGCGGAGCGTGGTCTCTAGGACAAGTGGGCTTCCATAGTTGCAGCACGTGGGCTCAGTAATTGCGGTTCCCAGGCTCTAGCGCCCAGGCTCAGTGGCTGTGGTGCGTGGGCTTAGTTGCTGTGCGGCATATGGGATCTTCTTGGATCAGGGATCAAACCTGTGTCTCCTGCATTGGCTGGTGGGTTCTTTACCACTGAGCCACCAGGGAAGCCCTGGAAGCAGGATCTTGAAGAGAGATTTGCACACCCATAGCAGCAGGGTGTGCTGGCAGGCTACAGTCCATGGAGTTGCAGAGTTGGGCACGACTGAGCACCCACATACATACATATTATTCAGCCTTCTAAAGGAAGACAGACAAGAGCACATACTGAATTAGTCCATTTATATGAAGTTCTAGAACAGGAGTGTGTCTTCTCCCTCAGACGTGTCCCCCCACTCCATGGTCAGGTCCAGGACCTCATGCCTTTGGGTTTAGCTTAAATATCTCTCTGGAGTCTTCCTTGGCCAGTCTGGTGGGACCCACTCTTTACTTTCCTATCACCCAGGCTAGATCAGGAAAGTTGTATTCAGGTATGCCCACCGAACACTCTGGGGGCCTCCCAGCCCTCCTCACCCCTTTCTCACTCTGCTGGGCTCTGGTTCCCAAAGACATGTCCAGTGACAGAAGCTTACTCTGACAGCCTGCCAGTTGGCACCCTGAGTAGGCTACAGTCTCGCTGGGGTCTCTGCCTGGGCCTGGGCCTGGGCCTGGGCCCCGGTAAAGCTGGTGGGAGGAGACTGGGAGGAGGGGTCAGAGGCTGCTGTGACTGGCCTTGACTCTGCCTGGTGGTTCAGCTCTGCCCTCATCTGCCCTCCAGGAGCTGGGAAGGAACAGGACGAATGGGACGTGATTCACTGGAGCTGGGAGAGGGGACGGCCCCGCTCCTGCCTCCCCTTGGCCACTGGTTAGCAGATGGCCTGAGTTCAAGGTCTCCCTGATTAGGGTGGAACAGCCTCTGCTGGCGTAATTGGGCCATGACCAGCCCCTTCTGTTGACAGCACAGTGGCCTTCAGGTGGCTCATTTCTTTGTTACATACACCTCATTTTGTTAACCCATTTGGTTTCGGGGCGCTTTTGGTACCCTTTAGCCTCGAAGAGTGTGGAGCTACTGTAATGTGGCATGAAGTTGGAGGTTTGAGGGTAACAGGAAGAATTGGCACCCAATGAATGAGAAGCCACAGGGCATTTGGCAGAACCCTAGGCCTAGGAGCCCATGGCTGACTTTGGTGACCCTGAGCCCCACATGGTTCCTCTCAACTCTTACAGATCCATTTCCCTGTAGCTCTGGCTCAGAGATTCTTGAAAGATGGTTTGTTGACCACTGATCATGTGGTGGGTGTCCTGTGAGGGCTCCTCCAGGTGTGTGGGTTGACACAGAGTTAGGTTTCCTAAGTTGGGTAAATTCCTGAGTCTGCCAAAGGAGAAGAGGTGAAATTGAACAGACACTTGAGCTGGTCTTGGAGGATAAGAAGCTGTTTGTGAGGTGACCTGGGAGTAGAGGCAAGGATATTGTAGGCAAAGAACAGCTATGTAAGACTACTTTTAGAAATAACACTATAGAAGCACAGAGAGGTGACCTCAGGGTCACACAGGCAGAAGGAGTAGGCCAGGATCTCAGATGCAGGTGTGACTCAAGTATGCATGAGAATTGGCCAGGAGGGCCTGTTAAAAGTACAAATTGCTGGGCCACACCCCTGGGACTTCTGATTGAGTAGGCCTGGAGTAGAGCCTGAGAGTCAGCATTTCTAACAAATTCTGGGTGATGCCAACATATTCTGTGGATCAGGGAACCACACTTCAGGAGCTCCTGATGTAAAACGTGAGGTGTAACCATTCCCCCTTTTGTTATCTTCATAGCAGAGAAGGTGCTTCTTCACCAGTTGACCCTGGGTTAGCCTCAGCCAGGCAGGGGGTATTGGGAAGCCAGCAGTTCATGGGCAGTTGGTTTGTGGCTAGGACTGTGCCAGTCTCTTGACAAGTGTCATATGCATCTTCGTGACAGCTGATGAAACTGAGGCTAAGAAAGGTCAAAGTTGTTTCCTTGTCCAAGGCCACAGAGCCAGACCCTGGCGTAACAGTTTTGGGGTCACTTTTGGGCCGCAGAGGGGGGCAGCTAGCACGAAGCAGGTTAGAAGCATCCTAGGAAGGCGTGGGAGAGGGTGGATTTGAAATGGATAGCTTACAGGCCGAGGGGAGGAAGCCGCTGACCTTTTCCCTCCGGAATGCTCTTTCTGGCCTGAGAGCTGAGGAAAAGCTTCTCAGAGGGGCTGAGGCTGGAGTTCTCCTGACAGCTTCACTCTGCTGTGAAGGACTTTCAAAGCACTTATCATTTGGTCTGCCCGACATTCCTGTGAGGTAGGGACTTATCCTTGCTGATAAGGACTCTGAAGCTCCCTGGGGATCTTCCCGACCCAGGGATCGGACCTGCATCTCCTACATTGGCAGGTGGATTGTTTAACCACTGAGCCACCAGGGAAGCCCATTAAAACCATTAATAGGTTAAGTAATTTGCCAAAAACAAAATAGCTAGTGTGTGACAAGCCTGGATTAGAACGCAGGTTGTCCAACTTCAGTGTTGGGTCTTATTTCCTGGACTGCCTTTTTTTTTTTTTTTTTAAGTGGTTGCTATTTATTGAAGCAGATACTTTGCAGGTACTCTCATTACAACTCAGTGAGATAGATGTGTATTAAATCCCATTTTAAAGATGTGGAAACTGAGGTTCTAAGTGCAGTGCGTTGCCCAGGCACTCAGAGATGGGACTGGCTTCATGTCTTGGAACGTGTCTTCTCCTCCAGTGCCTCTTAGCCTTCTCTTCCTGGCACTCAGAGATGGGACTGGCTTCATGTCTTGGAATGTGTCTTCTCCTCCAATGCCTCTTAGCCTTCTCTTCCTTCCTCAGCTTATCACACAGACCTTCAACCACCACAACCAGCTGGCACAGAAGGCCCGGCGGGAGAAGCGAGCTCGGCAGGAGACTGAGCGGCGGGAGAAGGCAGAGCGGGCAGCCAGGTTGGCCAAGGAGGCCAAGTCAGAGACCTCTGGGCCCCAGATCAAAGAACTGACTGATGAGGAGGCTGAGAGGCTACAGCTGGAAATTGACCAGGTAGGAATGGGCTTGCCTCCCCTGCCCCCTGACCCCATGGACACTAGAAGTGGGGCCCCTCTTGCCACCTGTTTTCCCCTTTGCCACAGAAAAAGGATGCCGAGAATCAGGAGGCCCAGCTCAAGAATGGCAGCCTTGGCTCACCAGGGAAGCAGGTGAGATGGACTGGAGGGCTTTGGGAGCTTCTGGGGCTCTTCATCCACTCCCTTTCTCTGGAAGGTCCACCCCACCGTTCCCTTAGCTTTGGGAATCCTCCTCATACTCCAGGACCCCACATTGGACCAAAGGGGGATTTAAAAAACCCTCCAAAGCTCACTGGCTTAATTTAAGCCTTGGCAGGAAAGCCAGAGAGACAGAGATGGGCAGTGCTGCATGGACACCATGCGGGTGGGCTTGGGTCCGCGGTGGGTTTTTCTGACACCCCTAGGGCATGTTCTCCTCAGGGCTCCTCCCGCTCCCACATAATCCTTGGGGCACTCCTTCAGCTCTTCAGAGGTTCTGGTCTGGGGCTGGGTCCCCACCCTCCAGACAGAGAAGAATGAAGCTGACCATTTGGCAGGCTGGTTTTCCTTTAGAACAACTCTGCTGGAGCCACCTCCTGACCTGCTCTGGGCTGGGCTTCCTTCCCAAGTCCCTTGGCTGGGTCCCCGGGGTCTGTCTCTGAGTGCCGCCACCCCCCAGCTGTCCCACGGTCTCCCCATCTGAGCTCCTCTCGGGCAGAGCCGGCAGAGAGCCAAACAGGTTTTAGCTCTGACTTGCAGTGGGCTGGACTGGGCAGGGACCAGGTCTGCTGTGTTGTCTGTGGCTGTATGTGCCGTGCCAGCCAGTGGGGTTCAGTCTGGGTCTGTCAGGGAAGCAGCCGAGCACCCCAATTGTGAGCAGGAGGCCGAGGAGGAGGAGGAGGAGGACGAGAAGGACAAAGGGAAACTGAAGCCCAACCTCGGCAACGGGGCGGACCTGCCCAGTTACCGCTGGACCCAGACCCTGTCGGAGCTGGACGTGAGTGCGGGGGCTGGGGTGGTGGGGAGGCAGCTGGCCTGGGGCGCCTCCTGACTGCTCCTGCCCCGTGCAGCTGGCTGTGCCCTTCTGCGTGAACTTCCGGCTGAAGGGGAAGGACGTGGTGGTGGACATCCAGCGGCGGCATCTCCGGGTGGGGCTCAAGGGACAGCCAGCGATTGTGGACGGGGAGCTCTACAACGAGGTGAAGGTGGAGGAGAGCTCGTGGCTCATCGAAGACGGCAAGGTGGTGACGGTGCATCTGGAGAAGGTGCGAAAGGCCCCGCCTCCTGCCCTCTGTCCTGATTGGCTGTTACTGAACTTTGGGGGCCTGATGGGCATATCTTATTTCATCCCCACAGTAAGACTTCTATAGTAGGTCTGTCACATTTTAGAGTCAGAAAAAGGGCAGCCCAAGAGATCTGCCCAACTTCTGCCTCTAGGAGAGGGTGGAGTTAAGGATCAGGATTGTCTTTAGTAGCAAAGCCTTTTCCTTTTCATTAGGTTTTTGTTGTTGTTCTACCAGTTTATTCCTACCAACCCATCTCCCTCCACCCTCATGCACGCGTGCTCAGTCATGTAACCCCATGGGCTGCAGCCCGCCAGGTTCCTCTGTCCATGGACTTTTCCAGGCAAGACTACGGGAGTGGGTTGCCATTTCCTTCTCCAGGTCCATTAGGTTTTCTTCTAGTTTTTACTTTGGGTCTGAATTTTTATTATGAGTCTTAGTTGCCATGTGCGGGATCTTCCCTGTGGCGTGTGGGATCTTTAGTTGCAGCACATGGGACCTAGTTCCCTGACCAGGCATCGAACCTGGGCCCCCTGTCTTGGGAACTCAGAGTCTTAACCATTGGACCCACCAGGAAAGTCCGTCCATTAGGTTTGTATCGATACAAGCATTCAATTTAGCAAATACTTGAACACCTGCTACGTGCCAGAGACCGTTCTAAGTGCTGGAGGGAAAATAGTGAACAAGACGTAGAAAACTATGCCCCTCGGGAAGCCTTGTTCTCCCCTCTCAGAGAACTGGGATACAGACCCCAGTAAATGAACGTGGTCTCTGTGAAGTGCCAGGGTCCAAGGAAAGTGTCCCATGGCACATACTGCCTGGCCCAGCCTACCTGACCCCCTTGGCTGTCTCTCACTCAACCCTCTGTGCCCTTGCCCTTGCGTTTCCTCCCACCTGGAATGTCCTTCCCTGCTTTTTAACGTGGCTCACGCGAGTCATTTAAGGCCCAGCCCATGTGTGTCGTCCTAACCTCTCCCTCCACTGGGTGAGTATCTCCCTCTGTACTTTATTCTTTCCCTTATCATGCTGACTGTCTCCGTGTCTGTCTCCCCCAGCCACCGGGGAGGGCAGAGGTCTTGCCCATCTGCCCCTAGGTCCCAGTTCAGCCTCGCAAGCCCCTGATGCAGGATGTGGCTGGGAGAGCGTTTGGTTCTGGAAGAGCGGGGGGGTGGCCACCAGGGTCCAGAGTGAGCCACCACCCGTCCCCGGGTGGCCCTCCTCTTCCTTTCAGATCAACAAGATGGAGTGGTGGAGCCGCTTGGTATCCAGTGACCCCGAGATCAATACTAAGAAGATCAACCCCGAGAACTCCAAGGTGAGCCCAGGCTGGTTGGAGGAGCTGCGGTTGGGAGGTTTGGGGCCTGGGTGGCCCCAGGGCTTCATCCACCCTGTCACTTTCTGCCCCTAGCTGTCAGACCTGGACAGTGAGACCCGTAGCATGGTGGAGAAGATGATGTACGACCAGAGACAGAAGTCCATGGGGCTGCCTACCTCCGATGAGCAGAAGAAACAGGAGATCCTGAAGAAGTGAGCAATGCAGAGATGGGGGTTTGGGGAGGTGTCAGTTTGGGACCTGGGTGACAGCGACGATTGTTTACTGAGCAGAACACAGGAGCTGCCCCGCCCCTTCCAGGACGAGCCAGCCAAGTTTATGGCTTTATAGCCTTGGCTTGCCTCCCCTAATCACTTACTGAGGTCATCTTGAGGGCAAGGCCACCACAGGATAGGAAAGGGTAACAGGCGGTCACAGTCACCAACAGAAAAAGTAGTGCCGGTATTGGCACCTCAGCATCCAACCTTGGGGAGACCTTGGGGGCCCCACTCCTGCCTGGCATGGCTCCAGGTTGCTGAGAGTTGTAAACAGATGAGACCTCATGTTGGAGGCTGAGAGAAAGGGGCAAAGTTGGGGGACGGATGGCCTGTCCCACCTTCCCGCTTTGTCTCTGCAGGTTCATGGATCAGCATCCAGAGATGGACTTTTCCAAGGCCAGATTCAACTAGCCCCTGTGTGTGCTCCCCTGAACTCTCCAGGCTGAACTCCCGGCTCCCCACTCTCCTCTCCCACCCTCCCTGGGACTGGTGGGCCGCAGGGCCAGGGCAGGCACGGGGCTGGCCGGCACACACAGGTCCCAGGCCATCATGGGAGAAGGGTTGGGGCCTTGGGGGGTCTTGTCCTCCCCAGCTGGCCTGCTGTTACACATTAAAACCATTTACCCAATTCCACTCGTGTCTTCTCTTCCCTCTGGCCTTTCTCTGGGGTTCAGGCCTCTTAAGACTGCTGCTGCGACCTGGGGGCTTGGCTGCTCACCCAGGCTCTGCCATGTGATCTAGGGTAAGTCCTTGCCCCTCCCTGGGCTCAGTTTCTCATTCCTTAGAGGATTCAGACAAGGCTTTTAGTCTGTGTATGATTTTGAACAAAAGGTGTTGGTTACAGGCATCAAACATATGTCAGATTCTCCCAGGGGCCCATGACTCTGCAGCATTTAAGACCAGCCTGACTTGATTTCCGTTTTCATCTCTGAGACAATTTCCCACTGCACTGGGTCTGTCCTCTAGTCCTGGAGCAAGTGTTTCTAAAACTACACACTACTTCCCAGAGGCAGAGAGCAAGCAGCAAAGGCTAGGGGCACTGCCTAGGCCTCAGATGGGCTTTGTGTGTGGTGGGGATCTGGCTGGGAAGGCAGGGGGAAGCCCAATGGAGCCTGTTGTGTGTCTTTGACCTGGACCCTTGCAGATTTTAGGGCTTCTCAGAGTGAGCCACTGAGGCTGTGCTCAGGCTGGAGAGGTGTTCTCTTTTGCCCCAATCCAGCCACCAGAGCTGACCCTTGCCCCGCTTTGGCAGGAAGTACAGGTCACAGTGCAGAGTGCCATAGAGGTTATGGTAACAAGAGGAATGGGTTCACTTGCCCAGGGTGCTGTGCCCTGTGAGCCATGGGTGACCCCTGAATTTCTAGGACACAGCATATGTGTCCTTTTGGCATCTCAGAATAGCTTGTTAAAGACAAGCTATGCAGTATTTGGCTTTGTCTGTTTATCAAACTTACAAACCCCGTTTTCTGGGAATGCCAGTAGTGGTTCCCAAGGCTGAGCTTGGATAATGGGGCTCAAAAAAATCTTTGGCCCCAGAGGCCCATTTTCTAAGGTCAGGTTGCTTCTTGGCAGGAAAGCTGTGACAAACCTAGACAGCGTCTTAAGGAGCAGAGACATCACTTTGCTGACAAAGGACCGTATAGTCAAGGCCACGTTCTTTCCAGTAGTCATGTAGGGATGTGAGAGTGGGACCATAAAGAGCAGAGAACCAAACTGGTGCTGGAAACAACCCTCGAGAGCTCCCTTGGAAAGCAAGGAGATCAAAACAGTCGATCTTAAGGGAGTCAACCCTGAATATTCTCTGGAAGGCCTGATGTTGAAGCTCTAATACTATGGCCACCTGATGCAAACAGCTGACTCATTGGAAAAGACCCTGATGCTGGGAAAGATTGAGGGCAGGAGGAGAAGGGGACGACGTGGATGGTGTCACCGATTCAATGGACACGAACTTGGGCAAACTGGGAGATGGTGAGGGACGGGGAGGCCTGTCATGCTGCAGTCTGTGGGGTTGCAAACAGTCGGACACGATTTAGTGACTGAACAAGGGCCAAGGCTAAGGTGGAGGGGCTGTAGCATGACTCTGCTCTGTCCAGTGATATCCCTGGGCTCCAGTGCCCCATGGTCATTTTCCTCACCATTTAAAAAAATTTTTTTGGTGGCCACACTGTGGCATGTGGAATTTTAGCTCCCCAATCAAGGATTTAACCCTTGCCCCTTGTGAAAGTGAAAGTTGCTCCGTCATGTCTGACTCTTCGTGACCCCATGGACTAGCCCGCCAGGCTCCTCTGTCCATGTAATTCTCCAGGCAAGAATACTGGAGTGGATTGCCTTTCCCTTCTCCAGGGGATCTTCCTGACTCAGGGATCGAACCCCAGTCTCCCACTTCGCAGATAGGTTCAGCCACCAGGGAAGCAGTGGAAGTGCAGAGTTCTAACTACTGGGCTACCAGGGAATTCTGGCCTGTGGTTACTTTGAATCACCAAGGGCCACGACCTGCATGGAACAGCAGAGCCTAAGGAGGGGCCAGTTCTATCACTGGTACTGAGCCTGCGGTCATGGCCACAGGGACCATCCATTGTGTCCAATAGGAAACTGAACAGACAAGCAGTTTGTCTAGTCAGCTTCCAAGGGTGCCCCTGAGGACAGGAGAAAGGGCGGTGGGGGCGGCTGCAGGTGAAGTGGGGCAGAGAGGGGCCCTGGACACCTAGCTTTATCTGTGGGGACTTGGCCGGCGGGCCTGCTCTGGTCTCACTGAGGACAGACACATCCCTGTGTGTGAGGAGTGGCAGGAGCCTTCTGAACCCTCAGAGCTCCATTGGTAAAGAATCCGCCTGCAATGCAGGAGACCCTGGTTTGATCCCTGGGCTGGGAGATTCCCCTGGAGAAGGGAAAGGTTACCCACTCCAGTATTCTGGCCTGGCAAGGGTCCCAAAGAGTCGGACACGACTGAGCGACTTTCACTTTTACTTTTCTGAACCCAGCTGGGCTCTGATGTCCATACAGGGGACATCATACAGGTCAGTTTGCCAGCTTGGGGGCAGAAGTGCCAAGAGGCCAGCTTCTGGGTACAGAGCCACAGTTACTAGTTTGTGACCCTCTCAACTCCTTAATGCCCCTGAGCCCCAGCCCCTGTCAAAGAATGACCCCACCCCAAGAAGACACCAGGGATCCTCGGTGCTGTCGGCTCCAGGGAGAGATGGAGGGAGCCTCAGGCCTGAGGCGGGGTGCGCGGGGGCTGACACGCGCTTAGGGTTTGGGGAAGCTGCAAGGATGGCCAGAAGCGGCCACATGTGGGCAGTGAACTGGGGCAAAAGGCCTGCTTAGACAGACCTCTCAACCATGACAGAAGCCACTTGATAAATCCTTCTAAGATACAGACACTGCACTTGTCTCGATCTCGTGGAACTCACTGTGATGAGTCTGAGAGACGGGCCTTACTGCTCTCAGTTCAGCCTTCTGATCTCAACCCCATGGCACTAAGCCAGGATGGATGCTCTGTGTGGTCTCCTGCTCCAGGCAGCAGTTAGGCAAATGAGACAGAAAGGACAGCATGACAGCCAAGATGAGCAGACAGATATCTATTAAGTTTGTACTATGGTCACATTAGTATGTAGAACACCAGCCAAGAACCTAACTGCTCAACAGAACATAACATGGTGTGGGCACTGTCCACAGAGTTCCAGACAGAGGTCCTGCCTGCCCTCAAACCCAATACATTTAAGACAAGCTTCTTTGAGCTGTTACCCCTCTATCCTGGGGAGGGGGAGGACTGCATGATAGATTATGGGTTGTATGTTACAGGGGGAGCATGTTATGGGGGTGGAGTTGGGATTCAATCCCAGAAGTCCCCTCCTCAGCTTTTGCTTTCCATGACCCAGGCCTTCTGAAGACTGGGCAGGAAGGAACAGGCCCAGGCAGGGGCCAGGCCAGCGAGGGACCCCGGGGGAACGTGGGCACCACAGCCCAGTGAAATGCATGTGGCTCGGGAACGATTCAGCCAAGGCAGGAGGAGCCAGAGTGGGCACTGCTTCTGGGCTCCAGGCCCTGCCTCCCACAAACTGGGGCTCTGGTCCCTCTCTTCATGCTGTAGACTGTACTTCTCTCAGATGGGGTGGCAGCACTGGGCCTGGCGAGGGTTAGCAGTACACCTGGAGCAGGGGTGCCCCTGAAGAGTCTGTGTCGGTGCCCTGGAAGGATGAGTCGTGGCTGGCAGGGTATCCTGCGGGGGAAGGAAGGAGGAAACAGAGGCTCAGAGATGGGGAGGAGCTCATGCAAAGCACTCGGGCAGGGAACAACCTGCTGAAAAGAAACAGAGGGGGACTTGAGCCTGGGTCAGGTTCGTCCTGGCTGGGTGAGCCACTCAGCTTCTTCCCCTCTCTCAACCCCAGTCTTGCTCCCTGTAAAGGGGAATGAAAACCAAGAAGATAGCTGTAGAGACCACACAGGGTGCCTTTTCAGCAGCAGTGGGTGCCCATCTCCCCCGCCCTCCACTTTCCTCTCCAGTGACCGGGGTTTCGATTCAGGCTCTAGGCACCTGCCCACCTCCTGGCTCAGGGGCATCCCCCTGAATCTCTCCCAGCGGAATCTTCGAGCCAGCCTGCAGGACAGATATAGGGTAAGAGGCTGCTCGGGCCTCTCCTCCTTTTCTGACCCATCCTCACCCACCCCAGGAGGAAGCTGGGAGAGGGGCAGGTTGGGGGCCGCGAGGGCTGTCCCCTCTCCTCTCCGCACTCCTCATCACGTCAGGACCAAACCTGGGGCTCCATAGGGTCTCAGCTTCCTGGCAATGGCATCTGCAGTCGTCTCCTGGGAGATCTGCACCGTGAGTTCTAGGGAGGGAACACCAGGGGCAGTGGTGGTTATCACATCCTTTCAATCTCACTCCCCACTTCTCAGCCCTTTGCTGGGTTAGAGAAACATTGTATGTGTGTGTGTCTGTGTGTGTACACGCACTGGGTTAGAGAAACATGTGTGTGTGTAGAGAAACGAAGTTTACAAAACGACACGGAGTGTGTGTGTGTGTTTGTGTACACGCACTGAGTTAGAGAAACATCGTGTGTGTGTGTGTGTGTGTGTGTACACGCACTGGGTTAGAGAAACATCGTGTATGTGTGTGTGTACACGCATTGGGTTAGAGAAACATCGTGTGTGTGTGTGTGTGTGTGTGTGTATGGGCGCTGGGTTAGAGAAACATCATGTGTGTGCGTGTAGAGAAACGAAGTTTACAAAACGACACGGAGTGTGTCTGTGTGTTTGTGTACATGTACTGGATTAGAGAAACATCGTGTGTGTGTGTGTGTATGTGCGCTGGGTTAGAGAAACATCATATGTGTGTGTGTAGAGAAATGATGTTTAAAAAGTGACATGGAGGGTGTGTGTATATCGTGTGTGTGTGTGTGTGTAGGTAGAGAAATGATGTTTAAAAAGCAACATGGAGTGTGTGTGTGAGTGTGCACGCGTGCTGGATTAGAGAAACATTTTGTGTGTGTGTGTGTGCGCGCGCGCGCACGTGGTGGGTTAGGGAAACATCATGTGTGTGTCTGTGAGTGTATAGAAAAACAATGTTTAAAAAACGACATGGAATGTGTGTTTTGTGTGTGTATGTGCGCTGGGTTAGAGAAACATCGTGTGTGTGTGTGTAGAGAAATGATGTTTAAAAAGCGACACAGAGGGTGTGTGTGTGTGTGTGTCTGTCTGTCTGTACAATGGTGGATGGGGGGTTTAGTTAGGCCAGCACAGGTCAGAGGTCCAAATTCATATGGGTACCTGGGTCCTGTTAACCAGACTAGCTGGCTAGGCCTGGAAGCCCCTCTGGCAGGTAGCAGCCGGGGACAGAAGGAGCCTGTGAGGGAACGTAGAGGGCTGGAGAGCAAGGTGGAGAAAGAGCTGGGACCCGCTGAGGGGTGGATCCACAGCGGCCAAAGAGCCCAGTGTAACCCTCCCTGGCCAAAGCCTCTTTCGCTCCGCCCCTCGGGCCGTGGCACCCCACCTACCATCCTGGCTGAGCCCTGAGCCCACCATGGTTTCGTGGCCGCTGTCTGGGGCAGCTGCAGCTGGGGCGGCCGCCCGGCTTGAGCGCCCCTCTGCCGTCTGCGGGCGGGCGCGGCTCTTGCGGGTACTGATGCGAATGATGCCGCGCACCAGGCGGCCCTCAGCGTCCTGCTCATCCAGGTGGTAGTCCTGGGTGATGCTGCTGATAAGGTCCGAGATCTTACTGGTCTTCTCCAGGAACACAGTGTCTGAGGTGCACTTGGCCAGCTCGTCGATCTGGTGTACACTGAACAGCTCTGTCAGCTTCTTGAAGATGAGCACGTCGATCTCTCGGCTGGACATGGAGCCACTGCCTATCTCGGGCAGGTCCAGGTCCGACTCGTGGAAGGAGTAGTACTCCTCGGAGCCCCGGGGACTGCTGGCGAGGGTGCTGGGCAGGCTGTGCCGCATGGGTGGGGGGTCAGCCAGCGGCTCCTTGCAGCAGGAGTCCGCGTCGGGGGCGGGGGAGGTGGTGCTGCGGTAGGGGTACACCGGGATGCCTTTGAGCTTGACGTCGGGGTAGCTGAAGCTGCTCCCCATGGCCGACTTGAGCCGCTGGCCATCCCGCCGGCTGGGAGGCGCATGGTCAGGGCTGGGGGGCACGCCGTTGTGCTCCTTGACCCAGTTGGCTTCAGCGGCCCCTTCAGGGGAGTCCCCCGAGGACAAGCAGGGGCTGCAGCCCCGTGCACAGGCCCCACAGCGCTGCAGGCAGTCCCGGCAGCGGCGGAAGCAGAAGGCCGCCCGGCACCAGTCCCATACCCAGGGTCGCCAGAGCAGGCAGCAGGCGGGGGGCTCGGGAGTCTGCTCGGCAGAGCCGGAGATAAAGGTAAGGCTCTCGGGCCCGTGGTGCCCGGGGTCCTTGGGGTCTGGTCTGCGGGTGCGGCGGCTTGGTGGGGCCCGGGCTTGCTCATCGTAGGTCTCCAGGCATAGTTCTGCTGGCCGCTCCCAGGGTCCCAAGCGTGGGGGCCCGGATGATGGGCGGGGGTGTCCGGGGCGGGGCATGGCTCACTGCATGGTCTGCTGTAGCCAGATGCCTATGAGGGAGAGGCCAGGAGGGAGACAGGGTCAGAGGTTGGGGCACGTGCCTGCGCTGAGACCTAAGGAGCTTCCCACTTCTGGCTTCTGAGGTCTGTGATGTGGATGGGCCCTAGTATGCCCATGAACCCTGTCCCCTTGCTTCCCCAAAGAGGAAATTCTTTTTGGCCTCTAACCTATATATCAAAACCTCCTGGGATTTCATACGCATTGGGATGGCTACTATTAAAAACAGAAAATGACAAGCCTTGAAGACATGGAGAGGGTGGAACCTTTGTGCATTGCTGGTGGGGATGCAGAGTGGCACAGCTGCTCTGGAAAACAGCGTGGTACTTCCTTGGAAAGTTAAATGTAAAATTAGCATATAACCCAGCTGGTTTACACCCCAAAGGATGGAAAAACAGGCACTCAAACAGATATTTGTATACCAATGTTCTAGCAGCATTACTCACAATAGGCAGAGATGGAAACAACCCAGTGTCCATTGATGGATGAATGAATAAAAAAAAAAAGAAGCTGTATACACACAATGGAATATTATTCAGCCCTAAAAAGGAATGGAATTCTGATACATGCTATAACAAGGAACAACTGCTTCAAAATTGAGAAAAGAGTACCACAAGGCTGTGTATTGTTACCCTGCTTATTTAACTTATATGCAGAGTGTGTGTGCTCAATCACTCAGTCGTGTCTGACTCTTTACCACCCCTGTAGCCTGCCAGGCTCCTCTGTCCATGGAATTTTTCCAGCAAGAGTACTGGAGTGGGTTGCCATTGCCTCCTCCAGGGGATATTCTCGACCCAGGGATTGAATTGTCTCCTGCATCTCCTGCATTAGCAGATGGATTCTTTACCATTGCACCAGTAGAGTACATCATGCAAAATGCTGGGCTGGATGAATAACAAGCTGAAATCAAGACTGCTGGGAGAAATATCAACAAGCTCAGATATGCAGATGATACCATTCTAATGGTAGAAAGTGAAAAAGGACTGAAGAGCCTCTTGATGAAGGTGAAAGAGGAGAATGAAAAAGCTGGCTTAAAACTCAACACTCAAAACACTAAGATCATAGCATCCAGTCCCATCACTTCATGGCAAATAGAAGGGGAAAAAGTGGAAGCAGTGACAGCTTTCATTTTCTTGGACTCCAAAAGCACTGTGGACAGTGACTACAGCCATGAAATTAAAAGTTGCTTGCTCCTTGGAAAGAAAGCTATGACAAACCTAGATAGCATATTAAAAAGCAGAGACATCACTTTGCAGTCAAAGGTCTGTACAGTCAAAGTTACGGTTTTTGCAGTAGTCATGTATGGATGTGAGAGGTGGACCATAAAGAAAGCTGAGGGCCAAAGAACTGATGCCTTCGAATTGTGGTGCTGGAGAAGACTCTTGAGAGTCCCTTGGATGGCAAGGAGATCAAACCAGTCAATCCTAAAGAATATCAGTCCTGAATATTCACTGGAAGGACTGATGCTGAAGCTCCAATATTTTGGCCACCTGATGTGAAGAACCAACTCACTGAAAAAGACCCTAATGCTGAGAAAGACTGAAGGCAAAAGGAGGAAGGGGCTGCAGAAAGTTAGATGGTTAGATAGCATCACCAACTCAATGGACATGAATCTGAGCAAACTCTGGGAGACAGTGAAGGACAGGGGAGCCTGGAGTACTGCAGTCCATGGGGTCACAAAGAGTCAGACATGACTTAGCAACCAACCAACAAATAATGTAGATGAGCCTTGAGACATTATGCTAGGTGAAATAAGCGTGACACAAAAGGACAAACATTTTATGGTCCCACTTATATGAAATATCTAGAACAGTAAAAAAGTATACTGGTAGTTGCTGGAGGCAGGGGGAGAGTGGGAAGTTAGTATATAATGGGCAGAGTTTCAGTTTGGGAAAATGAAAACGTTCTGGAGATGGACGGTGGTGATGGTTATACAACAATACGAATGTATTTAATGTCACATACAGGCCTGTAACATCAACACCACTTAAAAATTAAAATGGTATATTTTATGTTAGATATATTTTACCACATAAAAAGAAAAAGCTCCTGGGATCTCACTTTTGGGGTAACGGTCTCCCTGAGTTTCTTCCTACTGTTGGTAAGCCCACCAGCACAGAGCCTGAGCCTGCTCAACAAATGTCTTTCCATCTGACTTGCTACAGAACCTGATCCTCACCACTTTCCCTTTCTTCCCCTCCTCCTTCAGAACTTGGGAATCAACAGGTCCCCTGTCCATGTTTCAGTATGACTCAGACTGGCTCTCCTATCAACATTTAACATCAAGCACTGTTTTGCTGCCTTTGATTAGACAAGAAAGCAAGCCTCAAAATGCATCTTCTTTCCCATTTTGATTTGGTTGCTAGCAAGCTCAAATTTCACTGAACCTGGCCCTGTGTTAGGCACAGTAGAACCAAAAATGAATGAACTATAGATGCTATTCCTGTAATTCACACATGTTTTGTAGGGAAAACAGATGCTTAAAAGCTGGAACATGTAGGATATACGCAGCATTATGGGAGAAAATAACTGTCTGTGGGAACATTATGTCATGATGTATTTGGGAAGGTCCCTGATCACATGTCTGGCTCTAGGTGAATAATCACACCAAGATTATCACAACCAAGATAATCACGATGGAGTGATCACTCACCTAGAGCCAGACATCCTGGAATGTGAAGCCAAGTGGGCCTTAGAAAGCATCATTACTAACAAAGCTAGTGGAGGTGATGGAATTCCAGTTGAGCTGTTTCAAATCCTGGAAGATGATACTGTGAAAGTGCTGCACTCAATATGCCAGCAAATTTGGAAAACTCAGCAGTGGCCACAGGACTGGAAAAGGTCAGTTTTCATTCCAGTCTCAAAGAAAGACAATGCCAAAGAATGCTCAAACTACGGCACAATTGCACTCATCTCACACACTAGTAAAGTAATGCTCAAAATTCTCCAAGCCAGGCTTCAGCAGTATGTGAACCGTGAACTTCAAGCTGGTTTTAGAAAAGGCAGAGGAACCAGAGATCAAATTGCCAACATCCTCTGGATCATCGAAAAAGCAAGAGAGTTCCAGAAAAACATCTATTTCTGCTTTATTGACTATGCCAAAGCCTTTGACTATGTGGATCACAATAAACTGTGTAAAATTCTGAAAGAGATGGGAATACCAGACCACCTGACCTGCCTCTTGAGAAACCTATATGCAGGTCAGGAAGCAACAGTTAGAAATGGACATGGAACAACAGACTGGTTCCAAATAGGAAAAGGAGTACATCAAGGCTGTATATTGTCACCCTGCTTATTTAACTTATATGCAGAGTACATCATGAGAAACGCTGGGCTGGAATCAAGATTGCCAGGAGAAATATCAATAACCTCAGATATGCAGATGACACCACCCTTATGGCAGAAAGTGAAGAGGAACTAAAGAGCCTCTTGATGAAAGTGAAAGAGGAGAGTGAAAAAGTTGGCTTAGAGCTCAACATTCAGAAAACTAAGATCATGGCATCTGGTCCCATCACTTTATGGGAATTAGATGGGGAAACAGTAGAAACAGTGTCAGACTTCTTTTTTGGGGCTCCAAAATCAGTGCAGATGGTGACTGCAGCCATGAAATGAAAAGATGCTTACTCCTTGGAAGGAAAGTTATGACCAACCTAGATAGCGTATTAAAAAGCAGAGACATTACTTTGCCAACAAAGGTCCGTCTAGTCAAGGCTATGGTTTTTCCAGTGGTCATGTATGGATGTGAGAGTTGGACTGTGAAGAAAGCTGAGCGCCAAAGAACTGTGGTATTGGAGAAGACTCTTGAGAGCCCCTTGGACTGCAAGGAGATCCAACCAGTCCATTCTAAAGGAGATCAGTCCTGGGTGTTCTTTGGAAGGACTGATGCTAAAGCTGAAACTCCAATACTTTGGCCACCTCATGCGAAGAGTTGACTCTTTGGAAAAGACTCTAATGCTGGGAGGAATTGGGGGCAGGAGGAGAAGGGGACGACAGAGGATAAGATGGCTGGATGGCATCACCAATTCGATGGACATGAGTTTGAGTGAACTCCGGGAGTTGGTGATGGACAGGGAGGCCTGGCATGCTGCGATTCATGGGGTCGCAAAGAGTTGGACACGACTGAGCGACTGAACTGAACTGAACTGATCACGTGGAGGACTTCCCTGGTGGCTCAGATGGTAAAGCATCCACCTACAATGCGGGAGACCCAGGTTCAATCCCTGGGTCAGGAAGATTTCCTGGAGAAAGAAATGGCAACCTACTCCAGTACTCTTGCCTGGAAAATCCATGGACGGAGAAGCCTGGTAGGCTACAGTCCATGGGATCGCAAAGAGTTGGACATGACTGAGTGACTTCACGTTCTTTCTCTCTGATCACATGGAAGGGTTTGCTGGGCAGTAACTATCCTTGGCCTAGATTTTCTGAGACATTAATCTTTTACTAGTGTCTTAGAACTGGTGATGTGAAGGGAACCTGGGACTGAATCTCAGGCTATCTGTATTCCAGTCCCAATTCTGGCTTTAACAGGTGATGTGCTTTGGGCAGATCAATGCTACCTCCCTACACACAGCCTCCATCATCTCTCACCCAGATACTATCAAGGCCCCCATTCTGGCCACCTCTGTTCCCTTCTACTTACTGCAGCCAGTGACAATTTAAAAAGCAGCAACAATGACAACAATCACGAATTTGGAGGAACTAGGCAGACACAACTTTAATCAAGTGATCAAAGTTAACATTATTAATAATGGGACAAACCAACAGGATGTGTATCCTGGTACTACATGCTAAAAAGGATACAGCATCGCTTATGGAGTATTCCTGCCAAAAATGTATAACCTGAACATAATCATGAAAAGACATCAGACAAGCCCAAATTAAGGGACATGATAAGTAAATGGAATGTGCAATCCTGGATTGAATCTTGGATTCAATCTGGAAAATCGGTAAAATTTAAAACTAGACTGCATATTATTTAATACCATTATGTCAATGTTAAATCACCAATGTTAAATTCACTGTGAAATAAGACAATGTTCTGATTCTTAGGCAGTGTACACTGAAGCATTTAGGGGTAAAGACGCATGGTATCTGCAACCTAATCTCAAAGGGTTCCTCCCAATAGGAAAGGTATGCGTAGACAGAGAAAGGGAGGGAATGTTAGGTGTGATGAATGCAGATGAGGAGGATACAGGAGTTCTTTATTCCTGCAACATTTCAACCCATTCCCCTAGTTTCACTCACCGCTCCTTCTCCAAGGACTCTCCAGAACCTCAAGTCAAATGGGAGCCCCTCCCCCCACAGCATTCTGCTTGGCTCTGAGTCAGCTGAATTGGCCTTGAACCCATTGTTTGAAGATAAGCCTATATGACCCAAGGGAACAGGGACTGTGCCTGACTCCTTTCTGCATCAGTGTCCAGAACAGGGTTGGTACAGTAAGTACTTCAGGAGACTGCTACATTCTGCATGACCTCTGGGTAGAACCAGGACCATTAGGTAGAAAGAGAAAGGGCTTGGGCTCCAGGCTGACTGGAGTGGGGGAAACAGCAGTCTGGTGAGAGTAAGGTGAACTCCCCCTCCAAAGGTTCCTAAACTGAAACTGTAATAGGTGGCTTGAAAGTCCCTCACAGTCCAGAGAGGCAAGTGGTTAAAAACCTTCTGCCTTGGTTTCAGCAATGCTGGGGTGGGTATGGATTTATTCATTCACTCAATTAATGAATATTTACTGAGAGCCTACTATATGGCGGACACTTCTAAATTCTGTGGATGAAGTGGTAAAACAGACAAAATTTCCAAACCTCAGGAGTTTGATTCTAGTGAAAGAGTTAATTATTGATAGCTTACATTGTTCTCAATGCTTAAATGTACTCAACCAATTAATTCTCAGAACGCTATTTGTAGGTATTATTGTTGTCGTTATACTGAGGCTAAAGAGAGGTTAAATTGTCAAAGCCACACATCTGTTTGAACGCAAGTGGCCCACTTCAATTTATATGCCACCCCATCTATTATTTGAGAGGAAGGGGGCAGTCAAAGTGGTCAGCTGCCAATTCCATGGATGAGCCTGTGCCCAAGGAGTGCTTGCATAGGGAGAGCCTTGAGTCTTGGGCTTAGCCCTTGGATCAAGAGGGTAGGCATTTCTACCCTGTTTGAACTACACTGAGCTCTGGGGTACCCAGGATTTGTAAGAACAAGAGGTTACTATTCATGGTTTCATTTACTGTCTTCTCCTCTACCTCCAAGGTTTTAGGAGTTGTCAAAGCTAGTGGAGGTGATGGAATTCCAGCTGAGCTATTTCAAATCCTAAAAGATGCTGCTGGGAAAGTGCTGCACTCGATACGGCAAGAAATTTGGAAAACTCAGCAGTGGCCATGGGACTGGAAAAGGTCAGTTTTCATTCCAATCCCAAAGAAGGGCAATGCCAAAGAATGTTCAAACTACCGCACAATTGCACTCATTTCACATGCTAGCAAGGTAAAGCTCAAAATCCTTAGGCTAGGCTTCAACAATATATGAACGGAGAACTTCCAGATGTACAAGCTGGGCTTGGAAAAGGCAGAGGAACAAGAGATCCAACATCCACTGGATCATAGAAAAAGCAAGGGAATTCCAGAAAAACATCTACTTCTCCTTCATTGACTATGGTGAAGCCTTTGACTGTGTGGATCACAACAAACTGTGGAAAATTCTTAGAGAGATGGGAATACCAGACCACCTTACCTGTCTCCTGAGAAATCTGGATGCAGGTCAAGAAACAACAGTTAGAACTGGACATGGAACAACAAACTGGTTCCAAATTGGGAAAGGAGATCATCAAGGATGTATATTGTCACCCTGCTTATTTAACTTAGATGCAGAGTACATCATGTGAAATACTAGGCTGGATAAAGTTCAAGCTGGAATCAAGACTACCAAGAGAAATGTCAATAATCTCAGATATGTAGATGACACCACTGTTATGGAAGAAAGCAGAGGAACTAAAGAGCCTTTTGATGAAGGTGAAAGAGGAGAGTAAAAAATTTGGCTTAAAAGTCAACATTCTCCAGACCCAGGAATTCCCTGGCAGTCTAGTAGTTAAGACTTCACCTTCCAATACAGGGGGTATGGGTCCGATCCCTGGTCAGGGAGCTAAGATCCCTCATGCCTCAAAAAACCAAACCATAAAACATAAACAATATTGGAACAAATTCAATAAAGACCAAAAAAAACAAAAAAAACCAAAAAACAAAAAAAACCCTCAACATTCACAAAACTAAGATCATGGCATTTGGTCCTATCACTTCATGGCAAATAGATGGGGGAAAAAATGGAAACAGTGACAGACTCTATTTTCTTAGCCTCCAAAATCTCTGTGGACAGTGACCGCAGCCATGAAATTAAAAGATGCTTGCTCCTTGGAAGGAAAGCTACAACAAACCTAGACTGCATATTAAAAAGCAGAGACATCACTTTGACAACAAAGGTCCATATAGTCAACGCTATGGTTTTTCCACTAGTCATGTATGGATGGATATGAGAGTTGGACCATAAAGAAGGCTGATCGCCGAACAATCGATGCTTTTGAGTTATGGTGTTGGAGAAGACTCTTGAGAACCCCTTGGACAGCAAGATCAAACCAATCAGTTCTAAGGGAAATCAACCTTGAATATTCACTGGAAGGACTAATGCTGAAACTGAAGCTCCAATACTTTGGCCATCTGATTCGAAGAGCCGACTCAATGGAAAACACTCTGATGCTGGGAAAGATTGAGGGCAGGAGAAGGGGATGACAGAGGGTGAGATGGTTGGATGGCATCGCCAACTCAATGGACGTGCGTTTGAGCAAGCTCCAGGAGATCATGAAGGACAGGGAAGTCTGGCGTGATGCAGTCAATGGGGTTGCAAAGAGTTGGCCATGACTGAGCGACTGAACAGCACCACCACCATTCATCAAATTCATCCAACAAATATTTACTGAGCACCTACCATGTGCCCAAGGCTGTGCTAAATGGGCCAGAAACAGGCTCCAGCTCAAGAGGATTTTTGCTTTCTTTAAGTGCTCATAATTGCCCTGTAAGTATTATATCTCCACTTTACAGATCACGACTCTGAAGCTCAGAGAGGTGAAGTGACTTGCCCAGAGACCAGGGAGGGAATGGAGCTGGATTTGTACTGTGGTCTGCCAGACTCTGGAGCCCCTGTAGTTTGTTCTACACCACAAATCTAGAAGGGAGGGTGGGATGGAGGAAAGGGGACAAGACCTGGGGCAAGGACAGTGCCTGGCTCCAGTTTCCCGCTTCTTTCTAGACCCTGAACCCTCCTGAAGTCAATCTCAGGCCATTTCGTCCTGGCTGTATCTCCCCCTTGCTGCTTTTGCCCCCACCTCCAAATTCCTAGGAACACCAGTCTCTTGCTTCAGCAGGAGGTCCTGCTGTGCCTGGGGTAAGGCTCCTGGCCTCAGTTTTCTCATCTTTAACGAGGGGAGAGAGGAATACCTTCAGGGGCCACCTTCAGGTTTAAATGAGATATTGCGTTCAGGGGCCTTAGAGCTTGTGCCTGGCACCTGGGAGGGGCTGGGTCTCTGGGCACCCCAAGGCACTGCAGGGATCGTCCTCAGGGTCAGAAGCCCCCAGACCCTGGCAGCCCTCCCCAAACTTCTAATTGGGGCTCTCCCACTCCCCCTTAGTCCCTGAGAACACACACATCGGAGGTCTCTCTCTGTTCCATCCCCTTCCTCCGAAGGTGACCAGGAGAGGCCCGGCCGCACCAGCCCAGCTGCGTCTGGCACACCCAACCGGCCGAGAGGGTCTCCCCAACCCTGCTCACCAAAACAGCCGTCGACTCGCGTGCCCGAGCATCCGTGCACCCTTGATCTCCGGCCCCAAAGTCTCAGTCCCCCGACTCCCGCCCCCTCGGGCACCTAGTCCTGGGGGCAAGGGAGAACCAGATCCCGGCTCTGCCGCTCGGGCTAGCACAGCGGTGCTAGCCCTCGGGGCAAGCACCACCCTCTCCGGCTGCAGGGGCCCTCCGCCCGCGGGAGGATCCAGCCTGTAGACACGGCCCCTTGGGGTGTGCATGGCCCCCGCTCCCCGCCCGCCCCCGCCTCCCCAGCAAGCACTGCTCCCACCTCAAGCCAGCGCCACCCTAAGGGCGAACCCGGCCCCCTCACCCCCCAGTCTGCCCGCCCAGCCTAGGCGCCCGCTCAGGCCGCTCCCTGGCCGGGCCCGGCCCGCGCACCCCGGAAGTGGGAGGGTGGCCCCGGAGGAACCGGCCCCTGGACCCTCGCCCGCCCGGCCGTAGCCTCGGGAGGGGGTCTTCCCACACTGGTGCCGCCCTGATTCGCGGCCCCTCGGGCCCGCGCGGGGCTTACCTGTCCCGCCAGGTGAGCCGCCTCCAGCTCGGCCCCTCCCCCCGCCCCCCCTCGCTGCTCACCTGGGGCGCAGGTGAGCGTCTCGCGGGAGCGCTGCACGGGCCGCCGCTGGGGACACACTTCCTGCCTCCGCGAAGCGCCTCCGCCGCGCACCTGGGCCGAGGCTCCGCCCCGGGAGCTGGGCGGGCAAGTTGGCCGGGCTCTGGCGCTCGACCTGCGGACTCAGAGAGCAGCGCTCGGCCTAGTCGGATTAAATGAGGCCTGGAGGGCACCGTGGACAGACGCTGGGCTCAGTCTTCTTTTCTGTTAAATGGGCAGATGGTCCTAGCAGTCTCTAGCGCCTGCCAGGCTTTAAAGGCTCAGCCCAAAGGGCATGTCTCCAGAGACGCCTTCCTTTTGGCCTGCCTGCTAACTCGCTTCAGTGTCCAACTCTGCAACCCAGTGTACTGTAGCCCCGCCAGGCTCATCTGAAAATGGGATTCTCCAGGCAAGAATACTGGAGTGGGTTGCCATGCCCTTTTCTAGGGGATCTTCCCAACCCAGGAATCGAACCCACATCTTTTATGTCTCCTGCATTGGCACGCGTGTTCTTTACCACTCTGGCCACCTGGGAAGCCTCCTCTTTTACAACTATGCCCGTCTGGTTTTCTGTTATATAGAGCAGTTCTCTGCAGTCCTTATCAAAATATTCAGCACACTATTCTCTTCTGTCTCCTCCTTTAGCCTCTGACTAGGGTATAGTCATGTTCCCCAGTGTCCTGGGTGCCCAGAGCAGGACCAGATACATAGTAGATGCTGAGCTTAGCTGGTAAAGAATCCGCCCTCAATGCAGGAGACCTGGGTTTGATCACTGGGTTGGAAAAATCCCCTGGAGAAAGGAAAGGCTACCTACTCCAGTATTCTGGCCTGGAGAATTCCATGGACAGTCCATGGGGTTGCAAAGAGTCGGACATGACCGAGTGACTTACACTTTCAGCAGATATTCTCTGCTGAGTGAACCACTGGGCTCTGATGAGTCCCTTTGTCCTGAGGGGGCCTGGTTCGCCTGTTCTGCTCAGTTCACTTTCTCTGTCCCAGGAAATCTGCAGAGGAAGACAAGGGCCTCTGCTCTGGGGCCTAGGAGCAGTGTGGAAGAGCAGACTGGGCTGTGCAGTCATGAAATACATCCCAGATGAGCAGAAGTGGCCAAAATAGGCCATGATCACTGCATCCCATGGGGTCTCTGTAAGAGACAATGTCATTGGCAGCAGATATCAGCAGTCGGATTATTCTAGGTTCCTACTCCTCTTAATACCAACTTCATAGCAACTATAGCAGCAGTGAACAATGCTCTAGGGAGCATCTCCAGGATCCATGCTTAACCCTTTACTTGCATGGTATTATTTAATCCTTCCACCTGAGAATAACACCTCAGGTGTTATCATTTTTATTTTACAGGTGAGGAAACTGAGGCTTAGGAAGGGGAAATTATTTGCTCAGGCATTTGGCCCAAATGGTGTAACTTTGGGCAAGACGACTTCTCCAAACCTCATCTGTGGAAATAATAGTATCTCTCTCCAACTGGGAGAATTTCAAAAGGGTACAGATGCAAAGTGAGATAAAGGATATTGGAAGAGATCACTGAGGTAGGATGGGTAAGTGGAATTCAGTACCACTGAGCCCCTTCTTCTCCAGGTATGCCAAAGATTCACTACCTCCTAATCCCAGATGGAGATACCGCCAATTAGGAGAGAACCCTTTGCCCGCTTTGGTTTGCCAAGTCCTCCCCTTCCCCAGCCAGGGTGGGACACTCCTTGGAAGCTAATTCCCACGGTGACTGGGGGGTTTCCTTCCCTATCTCACCTCTCAGGGCACCATGGCCTATTCTATAGGTGCCCTGCCGTGTGCACAGAGTAGGTGCTCAATTTCCACCACAGACCCTCCATGACAGTCCTTCTCAGTACATCTTGTCCACATTCTCACCTGGGGTGGCAAGTGGCCACTCTAACTTCATTTGGACCTCAGAAAGTGAGTCATATCGTGTACAGTTGAATATCTGTGTACTGTAAGACCCAGTAAGTGTTTTCTGGGATACAGCCACAAGAATTTCACATATATACCAAGAGACATGTACAAGAACGGTGGCAGAAACATGGTTCACAGTAACCTCAAACTGTGGTGAAAACATCCAAATGCCGTTGATAGGAGATAAAGAAATGTGAAATAATTATATAGCAGTAGAAAATGAATGAAAAATAACAGCATGGCTAGATCACAGTGATATAATACTGAGTGAAAAAACTGCGAGTCAGAGAAGAGTGCATGGGGAATGGTATCCTTTTCATAAAGTTCAAATACAACTGGAAGTACTATATTTAGGTATAATATTGGGTTGAACCATATTGCATAGCTATTTTTTGACCGGTTTTTAAAAATGAATTGATTAATTAATTTTTGGCTGTGCTGGAGCTTTATTACTGCCCGGGCTTTCTCTAGTTGCAGAGAGCAGGGGCTATTCTCTAGTTGCGGTGCTCAGGCTTCTCATTGTGGTGGCTTCTATTGTTGCAGAGCACAGGCTCTAGAACTCTGTTGTGGTGCATGGGTTTAGTTGCTCCCTGGCATATGGGATCTTCCTGGACCAAGGACTGAACTCATGTCGCCTGCATTGTAAGGCGAATTTTTAACCACTGGACCACCAGGGAAGCCCTTTTTGACCTAAAAAAAAAAAAAAAAAATATATATATATATATATATATATATATATATATAATTCATAAGGTTAAGCCCATGGACAGAGGAGCCTGGTAGGCTACAGTCCTTGGGGTGACAAAGAGTTGAACACGACTGAGTAACTTTCACTTTCAGCCTAATTTATGTGTGGAAGAAAATATTTTTTTAAAAAAGCAAGATGATGAGGAACACAAAATTCAGAATAATGATTATCTGGGGGTGGGGTAGTGGAGGGATCAGAAATGACAGGGACCCTGGAGAAGGAAATGGCAATCCACTCTATTATTCTTGCCTGGGAAATCCCATGGACAGAGAAGCCTGGCGGGCCACAGCCCCTGGGGTCGTGAAAGAGTTGGACACGATCTAGCGACTAAACAACAATACTGCATATTGCTCATATTTCTATACATGATGAAATAAATATTTACTTGACTAAATAAAGTCTTGGGGAAAAAAAAAGAAATGATGGGTAAACTCATAAGCAGACTTCACTTTTAGTGGTGTTCTGATTCTTGGGTTGGACTCTAGGACTTTCATTTTTATCATAAATGAATGAGTACATGAAAAAATAGCAATTTATGCTGTAACTAAATGATTAAGGACACTGTTACCTGTCAAGTTTTCTTTCTTTTTTTAAAAAACAATTTTTGGCCACACCCCAAGTAGCACATGGGACCTTACTTCCTCAGTCAGGGATCAAACCCATGCCTCTTGAATTGGAAGGCAGTCTTAACCACTGGACTACCAGGGAAGTCCCTTGCCAAGATTTCAAGGTACCAAAAAATCTAAGAGTCTAGAATCTTGTTCAGTTTTCCCCCATTTGTTTATTCATTCAAAGATTAAGGTATAATTTACATATAGTGAAATTTATCCATTTTAGTGTACAGCTCTGTGAATTTTGAAAAATACATACATCGGCATAACCACCACCACAATCAAAATTTAGATCAGTTTCATCACCCCCCCTGCAAATTTCCCTAAACTTTTCTGCAAGCTGTTCCTCCCCCCGTCTCAGCCCTTGGCAACCATTGATCTTTTTTCTGTCTCCATAGTTTTGCTTTTTCCAGAACATGTTTAGTAAATGCACACTACGAAATTCTGATTCTGTAGTACCTAAAACACGGTAGATTAATAAGTAGCAACGTGATGACTGAAGCAGCTCAGAACTATGTTCTTTGCTTAGAAAGGGAAAAAGCGGGGAGGGAAGGATGGAAAATATAATCTCTGAACTTCTGGCCGCATTCTCTGATGTGTGAGGGGACCTTTCTCTGGAGGCCCTGCCTCCCACCAGCTGTGTGGCCCTGGAGAAGCCACTTCCCTTCTCCTCATCTGTAAAATGGAGATGATAACATTTCCTCCTCTAGTGTGTTTTGTGGAGTACTTTGCAAAAGGCACAAGTTAGCTGGCATTCTAATCATGTGTGTGTGTGTGTTCAGTTGTGTCCAACTCTTTGCAACCCCGTGGACTAAAGCCTGCCAGGCCCCTCTGTCCACGGAATTTTCCATTCCAGGAAAATTCTTACCTGGAATTTTCCAGGCAAGCAAGAATACTAGAGTGGGTTACCATTTCCTCTTCCAGGGAATCTTCCTGACCCAGGGATCAAACCCGTGTCTCTTGCATCTCCCTGGCAGGCAGATTCTTTACCACTGCGCCACCTGGGAAGCATGGCCACAGTGAAACCTCTCTCGTCCTCTGCCCATCTCCCTCCCACACTCAAACACACTGGGCCCTGTTCCCAAGGGCCCATTCCCCTGCCGCAGTGCATATTGAAAAACTCTGTCAAAAACTGATGACTTTATAGGTATTAATATATCCCCCCCCAAATTGAACCCAGGGACTCAAATAGGTACTTATACAACAGTATTCATTGCAGAACTATTCACAAGAGCAGAAAAGTGGAAAGCTCAAATGTCTATTAACAGATGAGTGGATAAACAAAATATGGTATATATGCACAATGGAATGTTATTTAGCCATGAAAAGAATGAAATTTTTGTGATACATGCTACAACATAGATGAACCTTGAAGATATCATGCTAAGTAAAACAAGCCAGACACAGAAGAACAAATATTGTGATTCCACTTATATTCAGAACAAACAAATTCATAGAGACAGGGATTAGGGGTTTCCAGGAGCTAGAGAGAGGGAGGAGTTGGGAGTTACTGCTTAATGGGTACAGAGTTTCTATTTGGAATGATGAAAAATTTTGGAACTAGATAATGGTGATGGTTGCACAACAGTGTGAATGTAAATAATGCTGCTGAACTGTAACTTAAAAATAGATAAAATGGCAAATTTTCTCTCTCTGTGTGTGTGTGTATATATACATATATACCACAATTTAAAAATCATATATATTATATATAATATATATATATAAACCACAATTTAAAAACCCTCAAGTTGATGACATTCTTTGAAAACAAAACAAGTCACCCTACAGGTCCAGCATTCAATGTAACAAAGGAGATAGAAGTCTATTGGAATGAAATTTCCAGATAATAACCCACTTCTGCTGTGCAGTTTACAAAGCAAACACTTAAATTTGATCCTTACAGAAGTCCTAGACATAACCGTGGTCATATTCATTTTGCAGATGGGGGAACCGAGGCACAGCAAGGTCCCAAGGCCATATTGTTACTAAGTAGTGGAGCTAGGTAGGAATCCAGTCCTTTTGGATCAAATGGCAACCCACTCCAGTATGCTTGCCTGAAAAATTCCGCGGACAGAGGAGAACGGCGGGCTAGAGTCCATGGAGTCGCAGAGTCAGACACAGCGACTTCACTTTCTTTTCTTTTCTTGCAGTTTCTTACTGTGCCATTCTTCTGGCCCTTAAAGCTGTGTTCGGGCTTCTTTCTGTGCCTTTCTAACCACCTGAGCTCATTTTTTTCCTCTTGGCCACAATAGGAGACCGTTGTTCTGATCTTCCGCTTCCACATTTTGGCTCTGTTCTGATTGATGTTTATTTTTCGGGTCTGCTTCCTCGGCCGCCATTTTGTTCCTGGGATGGAGACAGAATGAAGAGGAGAGGGAGGTGTCAAGGACGGCTGGGGTTCTGGCTTGTGCTACTGGGATGGATGGAGATGACTGGGGAGGGCAGGTTTGGGGTATGAAACTGTAAACTTGGTATTCTCTCTCTCTTTAGTCGCTAAGTCCTGTCCGACTCTTGCGACCCCTTGGACAGTAGCCTGCCAGGCTCCTCTGTCCATGGGATTCTCCAGGCAAGAATATTCGATCAGTTGAGTTTAAGGATTTGTGAGATAACCAAGAAATGTCACGATTGTATATATGGATGACGTTCAGAATGATATTTGGAAGCTCTAAGACCTGCAGCTCTGGGGGTGGGGAGAAGCACTGGTTCAGAGGAGTGTGGGCAATGGACTGTGGGTCCATGGTATCTGCGGCTTGCCTCTGGTGTGCTTCTCCCATGGAGAGCACTAGAGGGCAGCACTAACAGCAGAAATTGCCAGAACTTCAGAGTCACTGCTGCCGCTGCTGCTAAGTCGCTTCAGTCGTGCCCGACTCTGTGCGACCCCATAGACGGCAGCCCGCCAGGCTCCGCCGTCCCTGGGATTCTCCAGGCAAGAACACTGGAGTGGGATGCCATTTTCTTCTCCAATGCATGAAAGTGAAAAGTGAAAGTGAAGTCGCTCAGTCGTGTCCGACTCTTAGCGACCCAATGGACTGCAGCCCACCAGGCTCCTCTGTCCATGGCATTTTCCAGGCAAGAGTACTGGGGTGGGTTACCATTGCCTTCTCTGAGTCACTGCTACTGCTAAGTCACTTCAGTCGTGTCCGACTCTGTGCAACCCCACAGACGGCGCTGGGCTCCCCCGTCCCTGGGATTCTCCAGGCAAGAACACTGGAGTGGGTTGCCATTTCCTTCTCCAATGCTTTGAAAGTGAGAAGTGAAAGTGAAGTCGCTCAGTCGTGTCCGACCCTCAGCGACCCCATGGACTGCAGCCTACCAGGCTCCTCCGTCCATGGGATTCTCCAGGCAAGAGTACTGGAGTGGGGTGCCATTGCCTTCTCCGCTCTGAGTCACAGGATCCATCTATTAATCAACTGGAGTCCTAAATGCACCCCTGTTGAGCAGCAGCGAGAACTTATTTCTCTGAACCTCAGCCTTTCTCATCCTAAAACGGGATTAACATGACGATCCCTTTCATGCATTGGAGAAGGAAATGGCAACCCACTCCAGTGTTCTTGCCCGGAGAATCCCAGGAACAGAGGAGCCTAGTGGGCTGCCGTCTATGGCGTCGCCAGAGTCGGACACGACTGAAGCGACTTAGCAGTAACAGCAGCAGGATAGAGCAATGGTTCAGAGTTTGAACTCTGGAGCCAGAGAGCCTGAATTTATGCCCCAACTCTGCCACTTACTAGCTCTGTGACTTTGGCCAAGTTACAGAACTTCTTTGTGCTTCAGACGCGCCTTGTTCATAAAGTTAGATTAGTAATAGTTTCACATGGTGATCACTACAGGGGCTGGCACATGGTTGTTAGATTGCAGCTATTTTATTTTAACCTCTTCTTCTTGCCCCTTCTCTACCTCCCCTGCCATTATGAGGCCAGGACTTTTATTTTTTTTTTTTTATTTTTTTGAAATAAGATTAGTTTAATAATCAAAAGAACTTTATAATTATTGACAGTGACTGAAATTTTCTTGTTTTAACATCAGAAGATTTGGCACTTAACAGAGCCCAGCTGGTAGCCATTAGTGTGGACAAGATCAAACTTACACCCCAGTGAGCAGAGATTATCAATCAATTCAATTTTACAACTGTTGGGCTCAATTCCTAGAGCTACAGAGAACAAGTCACCTCTTCAGGACATCACACCGTGATTTATAGGAAACAAGTAGAGCAAACGTAGCTGTTGCTCTTTTTATCTGATAGCACTTTAAATACATAAAGTCAAATACCACACCTCTCAAAACCTTCTTATCTAGATTGGCGCTGCCATACCCAAAGTCTGTAGGCCATATTATACCTGACTTCCTCTATGTGAAGTTCAGTTTCAGAATTGAACTAGAAATGCCACAGTTCTAGAACCATAATTCTATAATAAACTTGATTGGTGCGACTATACCCAAAGTTTATGGGCCATACTATGTCAAACTCCCTCTATGTGAAGTTTAATTACAGAACATGTCACAATTCTAGAGCCATAATTCTATAATAAACTTGCTAAAATATGAAATAGCCCAATAACTTATAACAAAACCAATTAGATTGCATGATAGCATGAGGCCATTACACACATTGTTTCAATGATCAGCAAAGTATGCTTCTATTTGCCTTTCTTTCTTTTTTTTTTTTTTATTTCAGATATACACATGCTCCCCATCCTGAACCCTCCTCCCTCCCAACCTCCCCATACCATCCCCCTGGGCCTTCCCAGCGCACCAGCCCCAAGCATCCAGCATCGTGCACTGAACCTGGACTGGCATCTCATTTCATACATGACATTTCACATGTTTCAATGCCATTCTCCCAAATCTTCCCACCCTCTCCCACAGAGTCCATAAGACTGTTCTATACATCAGTGTCTCTTTTGCTGTCTCGTATACAGGGTTATCGTTACCATCTTTCTAAATTCCATATATATGCGTTAGTATACTGTATTTATGTTTTTCCTTCTGGCTTACTTCACTCTGTATAATAGGCTCCAGTTTCATCCACCTCATTAGAACTGATTCAAATGTATTCTTTTTAATGGCTGAGTAATACTCCATTGTGTATATGTACCACAGCTTTCTTATCCATTCATCTGCTGATGGACATCTAGGTTGCTTCCATGTCCTGGCTATTATAAACAGTGCTATTATAAACAGGCCAGGACTTTTAGAGGCCAGACCACTGCCTCTGAGAATAAGCAGAACAAATGGCTATGACTACTATGATCACCTACTATGTCTTAGATATATTATGAGCCTTATTCCCATATAATCCTCACAGTAACTCAGTGAATAGATCCCAAATCCTTATTTTGTAGCTACGAAAACAGAGGTTCAGAGATTTAAGCCCCTTGCCCACAGTCACGCAACTAGTAAGGGGCAAAGCCTGGAACTGAGCCCAAGTTCTTCCTGTTCAGAGCCTGAGCTCTTTGCAGTGGCTCCTCTGGGTACCACTGAAACCCGGCCCCAGAGGATGCCCCAGGCTGCAGCAGAATGGGGGAATCCTCCAGCTGTAATCAGCTCTAATCCTACTCACCGTACTTCTCTTTCCCAGATATAATTTCCTGGAATTCTGAATGTAATAAGTGGGATGGAACCACCTGAAAGGGAACCCTGAGGGCACAGAATGGTGGAGGATGAGCAGAACTGGAACATGGAAGTTGAGGCTATCTCAGATCCAACCAGTCCATCCTAAAGGAAATCAGTCCTAATATTCATTGAAAGGACTGATGCTGAAGCTGAAACTCCAATACTTTGGCCACCTGATGAGAAGAACTGACTCACTTGAAAAGACCCTGATGTTGAGAAAGATTGAAGGCAGGAGGAGAAGGGGACGACAGAACATGAGGTGGTTGGATGGCATCACTGACTCAATGGACATGAGTTTGAGTAAACTCAGGGTGTTTGCAATGGACAGGGAGGCCTGGCGTGCTGCAGCCCATGGGGTCGCAAACAGTCTGACACAACTGAGCGACTGAACTGAACTGGTTCTTCTGATTGGCCAGGTCTGTCTGTATTGGTCAGACAATGGGCCAATGATCATTCATAGCTGCCTCTCCCCTTTCCTTCATTGGCTAAAGGATGGTGTTTCCTGGAAGCTGAAGAGAACCAGGGGAGTCCCAGAGTTATCCTGGAGAATGGTGGACAGATAAGCTGGGATCCAGGCTGGGCTAATGATGAAGTAAGGGTGTACTAGGAGCTCCGGAATTCTAAGGAGCTGGGCTGTAGGGATTCTGGAACTGTAGGTTGGACTGTTGAAAGAGAGACCCCAGGTCCACCTGACACCGGGGGAATTACTGGGGCTCCCTGACTTTAGCTTGTATGACACCCAGTTTAGGCCTGGAGGGAGCTGCAGGCTGAGAAACCATCCTGTACCGGTTGAGGCAGGTTCTGAATTTGATTCCAAGCTCTAGTAGTGATATTTTCTGCAGAATCCTTGTGCTGAAGAAAACTTGATCCAACTCCTTCAGCTTACTGATGAGGAAATAAGGCCCCTGAGGAGAATGGCTTTAGCTGAGGTCACATAGTGAAGAAGCAGTGGGCCCTGGAGGAGGTGGTGTCAGGATAGGCTTGGTTCATATTCTGCCTTTACGGTGAGCTGGGCAAGTGACTCAGCCTTTGTGGGCTTTAGCCACATCAGTAAATTCTATTCATTCAGCTTTCTCCTGCCTAAAGTCCACCTTACCCCTCGTACTTTCCCTTACTCTCTTACACACACACACACACACACACACACACACACACACACACACACACTCTCACAGCAGCTTGGACACACATGGCTGATGCTAAGTCTCCTGGTCACTTTCAGGGGACAATAGGCAGCTCTGACCCCTGAACAAACACCCCCACTTTCTGCCCCCCATGCCCCTGCCCCCAGCCACCCTCATACTCCATGTTATGCCTTCCCGAAAGGCTGTCTGAGCCCCTCTGATGGCCTTGACCTCCTCTGCTGCTTTCCCTGTCCCTAGACTGGAGCTCCCAGAGAGAAAAGTCTGGTTCAGTTCATCTCTCTGAGTCCCCAGCACTCAGCCCAGGGCAGGGTCCAAAGGGTACGGCTGAGAGTGTTTGTGGAAGAAGTCAGTGAAGGAAGCCCCTCCAACCCCTCTCCTTTTCAGGAGCCCATGACCTTCACCTTCCCAAACCACTGATGTGGCAGAAAGAGCCCTGGAGTGGGGACTCACACAAACCTAGGGTGAAAACTCAGCCCAGACTCTCCCTAATTGTGTGTACTTGGGAAATGACCTCACTTCTCCAAGCCTCAGTCCTCTCTTCTGTAAATAGCCTTTTAGGGGAGGGGACATGTAAGCTGAGAACTGGAAGACCTAGATGGAAAGACCTAGAGGAAGCGTTTTCTGGGCAGAGTAAAGAACTGATGTGAAGGCCCCAAGATGGAGATAAGCCTGCATGTTCAAGAAACAGAAAGGAAACCAGCGTGGCTGGAGCGCACTGAGCAAGGGGGGCTGGAGGTGGGGGTGGAGCTGTGCAGGCCCTGGGCTGCACAGGGCTTCAAGGAGCCTGTGGTTTATTTTATTAATTTATGGCCGCACCAGGTCTTTGTTGCTGTGTGTGGACTTTTCTAGTTGACGCAAGTGGTGGCTACTCTTCAGTTGTGGTGCGTGGGCTTCTCATTGTGGCGGCTTCTCTTATTGAAGAGCATGGGCTTTAGGGTGTGTGAACTCAGCAGTTGTGGCACATGGGCTTAGTTGCCCCCCGCCCTGCATGTGGAATCCTCCCAGACCAAGAATAGAACCCGGGTCCCCTGCAGGTGGACTTCTAACCACTAGACCACCAGAGAATTCCTGGGTCTTTCTTTTGATCTAAGTGATGTAGGAGGTAACTGGAAGGTCTTAAGCAGGTGGGTGACTTGATCTGACTAATACCCCCAAAGTTTCACTCTGGCCCCTGTATGATGACTGCAGGAGAATAAGAGTGGAGGCAGGGAGTCCAGTGAGGAGGCTTTGGGAATAATCCAGGTGAGGGGGACAGTGGCCTGGACTAAAGTGGTGCCTGGGAATGAGAGGAGAAGTGCTCAGATACATGATATATTCTGGAAGTGGACCCCACAAGACTGGATATGCAAGACGTGGGCAGAGAGGACTCAGGGTTGGCCCCTGATTTCAGTTATCGTTTGCTGAGAAGTGATCATTGTTTAGTTGCTAAGTCGTGTCTGACTCTTGAAACCCCATGGATTGTAGCCCACCAGGCTCCTCTGTCCGTGGGATTTCCCAGACAAGATTTCCTTCTCTAGGGGATCTTCTTGACCCAGGGATCAAACCTAAGTCTCCTGCATTGGCAGATTCTTTACCTCTGAGCCACCTGGGAAGCCCTTGCTGAGAAACAAACGGCCCCAAAACTTAGTGGCTTAAAACGATATATTATTTCTAGAAATTCTGTGGTTCAGCTGGGGTCAGTTGGCCAGTTCTGCTGGTTTTGCCTGGTGTCACTCATGGGGCTGCATTCAACTGGGAGCAGCGGGGGCTGGATTATCTAGATGGTGTCCCCTCTCCCTGGGCCTCTCTCCGCCTGGCCTCTCATCTTGTTCAGAAGTCTAGATGCAGAGCCTCGTGAGTACACGCCTCAGGATGGCCCATAGTATGGATCCACTGGCAAAGAACATCTTTAAAGAAGTTGTAGTAGGTGACCCTGTGGCCATTTTCTGGAGCATATTTTTTGTTTAAAAAGATGAACACAAGTCAAGATGTCAAGCGAAAAATGAGCAAGAAATCCCCCTTCATCTTGGAAGTTTATTACAAATCCATTGAACACTGTGGAATACGTGGAATCAAAAAGAAGATCAAAAAAGTGGCTAAACAGAGAAAATTCGGAATTTGACTGTCGATCAAGGTTTGCCCTATTTCATAGTATTAGGCGAGATTAAAATTCCAAAGTTGACACGGATGGATTTTAGAATATTTAAGGTTAAATGTAAATTCTGATTAAGTCAGAGGTTTTGTTCTTTGGACTAATTGAAGAAGTTGATGGAAATTTTGTTTACTATGTCATAAATAAAGTTTTGTTTACTACTCAGTATAAAGTGGTTCTCCTTAAGGAAAAAAAAAATCTCCCCTATAATTCTGAATCTAAAATCCTTTCAAAATACATAAAATAGTAAAATATCTATTCTTAATATTCTTTGCATTTTTTCTTTTCCATTATAATTTACTTCAAAATATTGAATATAGTACCCTGTGCTATATATATGGTAGGACCTTGTTTATCTGATTTTTTTCCCCTCTGGTAATCACCTGGCTTGTTTTTTATGTCCATGAGTCTGTTTCTGTTTCATAAATAAGTTCATTAATGTTTATTTTAACTGACACATTTAAAATCCTATCATCTAAAAATATATTAGCTAGAAATATTACTTTTATCCACTTTCACTTTACCTGAAACAATATTCAAACTCTACATCAATGTCTCCAGCACTACTAGAGCCACTTTGGAATAAAATTCTTTCATAAAATTAGAGAAAAAAAAAAAGACTAAAAAAAGAAGTCTAGCTGACCTTCACAGCGAAGCAGCGGACTTCCAAGAGGACGGGGCCCGCTGTGCAAGTGCTCATTGAACCTTTGCTTGCTTCACACTTCTTGACATCCCACTGGAGAGAGCAAGTCATATAGCCAAGGCCAGAATCAGCACGGAAGAGACGCACAGGGCAATGGATGTCTGGAGGCCTGCTTTACTGAAGGCTGCCCACGTAACAGTTTAGCACAAACTGCTGGGTCTGTGGTCTAAGGATGTGGGTGAAATTCAAGGGTAGAAGGCAGAGAGCAGGGTTTGCTGGAAGTGCTGGGGTGGTGATACAGTGTCCTGCCCCTGGATTTTCCAAGTGAGCCACTGAGGAGGGTGGTGGGCTCGGGAGAACTGGCAGCAGTGAACACTCAAAGTCCCCGGCAAGTATGGTGCGGGAGGGTAGGAGGCAGTAATCAAGGCAGAGGTCCTGGGAAGTCTCCAGGCCATTCCCTCATTTGGCAGCATCTCTGAGCCCTTCCTCTGTGCCTGTGCCTGGCCTGACTGCTGCAGAACACAGAGAGGAAGAAGACTCTATGTGTGACTTTGGGGGACCCAAAGGGCTTGAGGAAGACAGACCGTACCGACAGGTTCCAACCCAGTGTGCGAGATGGCAGCTTAGTACTGCAGTGGAAAGTTGTCCAGGGCCTTCCGGGGGCCCCAGGGGAGGAGTACTTGGGAGTAAATAGACAAGAGGGTGGAGCTGGAGCAGGTAGAGGTCAGACAGGGCCCCAGCCAGGGCCTTGTAGCTGCCTTCCAGCCCTGACAGTGCAGAGATGAAAGCGGCTCCACCAGCAGGTGCTGGGAAGACCAGCTGCAGAAATTATTCTTCCCATTTTATGGATGAGCAAACTGAAAGTCAGGGTGGGTAGATTGTTCAAGCCAGATCCAGCTCATCACATCCTGGGCTTCCTTCCACCCTCTTCAGTTCTTGCTGAAATCATAGGAACAGTGGGGCTGGCCTGAGAGCTGCTGTGGATGGAGCGCCCCTCCCTGGATCCTGGGTCTGTATCACCTCCCCTAAGGAAGGCAGAGCCTTGTGAAGAGACATTAAGGGAGGTGGTGACGCGGATGGGGGTCGGCCAGATCCAGACTTGGAGCCCCTAGTCTGAGCCATCTGGCCCTCAGGCCCTTCCTGTGGAGTCCTACTCTCAGGGGCCCCCAGTCTAAGGGATGAAAGATGGAGGGTAATTGTGGGGACAACAGAGGATGAGATGGTTGGATGGCATCACCGACTCAATGGACATGAGTTTGAGCAAGCTCCGGGAGTTGGTGATGGACGGGGAAGCCTGGAGTGCTGTAGTCCAGGGAGTCGCAAAGAGTTGGACACAACTGAGCTGAACTGACTGAATTGTGTGAATGTCAGAGGTCAGGGCCAGGGGAGAGAGCATGGGGTACTTCTGACTAGGGCTGGGTTGTTGTTGTTTAATCGCTAAGTCGTGTCTGACTCTTGGCGAGCCCATGGACTTGTGGCCCAGCCAGGCTCCATGATCCATGGGATTTCCCAGGCAAGTGGGTTTCTATTTCCTTCTCTAGGGCATCTTCCCGACCCAAGGATTGAACTCAGGTCTGCTGCATTGCAGGCAGTCTCTTTATGGTCTGAGCCACCAGGGCAATCCTAGGGCTGGGCTGGGTTCCCTATAAAGTGAGTAAGGGTGGGGAGAGTTGCCAGGTTTAGTCCTGGGGGCTCAGGTGAGGGGATAGGAAGGAGGCTGGGAGCTCAGAGCCTGGCCCAGCTCAGCCTGAATGACCTTGAGTTTGTCCTACTCTTCAAGACTGGTGGCGAGAGTCCCAGCGCTCTGCCAAGTAGAGCCGCCAGCACAGGAGCTCAATAATTCATGAGCCATCTGAGCTCTGGCCTCCCCTCCAAAGGGAAAGGCAGCCCTACATCCAAGCCGATCCAGTCCAGCTGGAGCCCTATTCTTCTTCCCGTCCGGCTTGTCTGGGGGTGGTGGTGGGGGTGGGGGTGGCTGCTGAGTTCAGGTCTCAGATACAGCAGGAAGGGGGCATGGAAATGATGGAGGGAGTGGGAAGGGGAGGTCCTGGCATCTGATGCATTCACAGCAAAAGCTTCTTTTCTTGGAACCAGAGCTCTCTGTAGTAGGTGGGAGGCTGGGGAAGGGGAAGGCAAAATCAGAGAAAGACCTGGAAAGGGAGATAGAGACAGACCCAGGGAGAGTCAGAAAGAGACAGAAGTGAGCAAAAAAGGCAGAAGCAGGTGTGGGTATGAATATGGGTGTACACAGACAGGCAGGGAAGACACAGGCTGTTTTTTAAAAACCCACTCAGAGCTCTCCCGCCATCTAGCTGGTGGGAAATCCAGTTTCCATTATTGCTGGACTCTCTCAACCCAGAACAGCACTTAGGGTTGGGCCAAGGCCCAGAGGCATTACAGAATCAGACGTGAACAAGGTCCTTCAGTCTGGTCACCAGGCCTCCCTGGTCACCTGACCAGCATGACCCTATCAGGTCAGGGACTGTGCCATTCAGTGCCAGCCATGCTGGGCACATAGAATCTTTGGTCCTCTAGGGCACATTCAGTGTGGGGTCCAGTCTGCTGAATGCACTCGTCCCCTTGAACCCAGGGCCTAGATCTATCCTTTCCCTGGGATCAGGAAGCCTGAACTGACAACCTCACCCCTTGTCTAAGAGGTTGGGAAAGAGCCTCTTACTGTGGTCCCTAGAAGATCTGGCTGGTTTTCTGTCCTAGAGCCAGACCCTTGTATCCCTCTGGATCTGGGAATCCATCCCTTAGCAGAGTCCTTGTTCCTTAGCATCCTACATCTGAGCAGCTGGGGCCAACCCTGCATCCTTCTGGAGCCTGGAGGAGGATCCCCAGAACCTCCACCACCCATGCCTGTGATGGTGGGGGGCGGTGGCAAACAGGCAGCCAGAGCCGGAGCTTCAGTGTGAGTGAGCAGGAGGGACCTGATCCAGAACCAGATGGTCGTTAAATGATTCAGAGCAAATTCCTGTGTGCTGTGGTGGGCCAGGCCCTGCCCTGATCTTTAAGACGGACTCCCCCTCCCTCCCCGCATGACCTGGTCCTTACATTGTTTTAAAATTATTTATTTGCTTATTTGGGTGTGCGGGGTCTCAGTTGTGACACTTGGGGTCTTTAGTCGTGGCATGTGGTATCTAGTTCACTGACCAAGGGTTGAACCCAGGCCCCCTGCATTGGGAGCATGGAGTCTTGGCCACTGGACCGCCAGGGAAGTCCTTGTCCTTACATTTTTTGTTGTAAAATTTTTACTGTGAAATATCTTATACGTATAGAAAAATATATTGTGTATATCCATGCACATATACATACATATAAAAATATATGTATTGTTAACAGAGTAAAAATGAAGATAGTCACTACTAGTTTAATGGGACATTTTAGTACTTTTGAAGCCCTCTGTATCCCTCTGTATGATCCTCCTCCATGGCCTCCCTTTTCCTCATCCTTCCAGAGAAAAATATTCTGAAAATAGTGTTAATCGTTCCTTTCAGTTCAGTCATTCAGTTATGTCTGACTCTTTGCGACCCCATGGACTGCAGCATGCCAGGCTTCCCTGTCCTTCACTGTCTCCTGGAGCTTGCTCAAACTCATGTCCATTGAGTCCGTTATGCCATCCAACCATTTCATCCTCTGTCGTCCCCTTCTCCTCCTGCCTTCAACCTTGCCCAGCATCAGAGTATTTTACAATGAGTCAGTTCTTTGCATCAGATGGCCAAAGTATTGGAGTTTCAGCTTCAGCATCAGTCCTTCCAATGAATATTCAGGACTGATTTCCTTTAGGACTGACTGGTTTGATCTCCTTGCAGTCCAAGGGACTCTCAAGAGTCTTCTCCAACACCACAGTTCAAAAGCATCAATTCTTCTGTGCTCAGCTTTCTTTATAGTCCAACTCTCATATGCATACATGACTACTGGAAAAACCATAGTTTTGACTAGTCAGCAAAGTAATGCTCTGTTTTTTAATATGCTGTCTAGGTTGGTCATAGCTTTTTTTCCAAGGAGTAAGCATCTTTTAATTTCATGGCTGCAATCACCATCTGCAGTGATTTTGGAGCCCCCAAAAAATAAACTCTCTCACTGTTTCCATTTTGTTTCTCCATCTATTTGCCATGAAGTGATGGGACCGGATGACTTGATTTTAGTATTCTGAATGTTGAGTTTTAAGCCAGCTTTTTCATACTCCTCTTTCACTTTCATCAAGAGGCTCTTCAGTTCCTCTTCACTTTCTGCCATAAGGGTGGTGTCATCTGCATATCTGAGGTTATTGATATTTCTCCCAGCAATCTTGATTCCAGCTTGTGCTTCCTCCAGCCCAGCATTTCTCATGATGTACTCTGCATATAAATTAAATAAGCAGGGTGATAATATACAGCCTTGATGATCTCCTTTCCCAATTTGGAACCAGTCTGTTGTTCCATGTTTGCTTCTAACTGTTGCTTCTTGACCTGCATACAGATTTCTCAGGAGGCAGGTCAGGTGGTCTGGTATTCCCATCTCTTGAAGAATTTTCCACAGTCATTCCTTTAATGGTAATCATTTGGGCTGATTTATCCACTGGCCACAAGAAGCACAGTACCTAGGGGGTCTCAATACTTTTAAGGGTCCACAAAAATGTTTTAATTTATTTTATATAGAGAGTTGATTTATTCTTTACTCTTTAAATTTACACATGTATGTTAGTTATATCTCAATGAAGCAAAAAAAAAAAAAAAAAATCAGAGATGACTGAATAAATAGGGAGAGCAGACATTTTCCTTGCTACGCTATGCTAAGTCACTTCAGTCGTGTCCAACTCTGTGCGACCCCATAGAGGGCAGCCCACCAGGCTCCCCCGTCCCTGGGATTCTCCAGGCAAGAACACTGGAGTGGGTTGCCATTTCCTTCTCCAATGCATGCAAGTGAAAAGTCAAAATGAAGTCGCTCAGTCGTGTCCGACTCTTAGCGACCCCATGGATTGCAGCCTAACAGGCTCCTCTGTCCATGGGAGGAGGGGATTTTCCAAGTAAGAGTACTGGAGTGGGGTGCCATTCAAAATTCCAAATATATGTAGATACTCTCTCCTCCAGGAGGGGGCACTTTATCAGGCTAATGGTGCTTTATACCTAGCTCCGGTGGCTCAGATGGTGAAGAATCTGCCTGCAATGTGGGAGACCCGGGTTCAATCCCTGGGTCTGGAAGACCCCGTGGAGAAGGAACTGGCAACCCACGCCATCATTCTTGCCTGAAGAATCCCCATGGACAGAGGAACCTGGCAGGCTACAGTCCATGGTGCCTCGAAGAGTCAGACATGACTGAGCAACTAAGCACAGCACAGCACAGCACTTCTAAGCCTGGCTCCTTTGCTCCTTTGCTTTCTTCATCAATCAGGATTTGTTCAATTATAAGTTCAAAATAGCCCAGAATAGCTTAAGAAACACAGGAGAATGTGTTTGCTCACTTAACAGAAAAGTCCAAGGGTACCTTTAGATGCGACTGGAATCAGCTGATTCACGTGACTTCCATACTCACTAGGTCCCTGTTTCTGGGCTCTCCTGCCAGGCAGTAGGCACGCACTTCCTTTGTAGTGGCAAGATGACTGCCTTCAGTTCCAGGTTTATAATCTGCTTAGTCAACAATTCCTGGGCAAAGAAAGTTTCTCTTTCTGCGTAGTTCCGGGAAACTTCCTAGTATCGAGTTTCCTTAGCCAGCCCAGGATCGTAAGCCCATTCGTGGAGATGGGCTGGGCTCAGCCCCACAAGAAACATGCACTGAGCTTGTAGCAGCAGTGGTTTCCCCCGAAATATAAAGGCATTGTTATTAAAAGTAGGAAATGAATGGTGGGAAGGCAAAACCCACAGCTACCTACCCGTCATCCTAGAGTTATCTATCTAAGGTACTCCCTATCACATCACGCTGTTTTCTTTCTTCAAAACATGTAACACAATCTGAAATGATCTTAATTGTTTTGATTCTTTATGGCTGTCCTCTTTTCCTTTGGACTGAAAGTGCTCAGAAGGCAGGGTTCTTGCTTGTCTTGATCACTGCTATATTTCTAGCACTTGGAAGTGTCTGCTACACAGTAAGTACTTAATAAAGGCTTGTGGTAGGAATGAACTTGATGGACAGCTCATTTTTTCTTGCTGTTTCAAGAATCTCCTACAAAAAGAAAAAAGAATTCCTACAAGGGAAACTCCCTGGTGGTCCAATGGTTAAGACTCCACACTTTCACTGCAGAGGACTTGGGTTTGATCCTGGTTGGGGAACAAAGATTCCACAAGCTGCACAGGGTGGCCAAAAAAAAAAAAAGGAATCTCCCACATGAAGTTGATAATGCCAGGCAGCCTTATTTTCCCTTCTACTAGATCAACCCCATCAGCATACAAAGGTGCTCCTAGCAGCTCCCATCTTACAGAATCCCTATTCCACCCCACCTGGAGGAGAAAATGGCAACCCACTTCAGTATTCTTGCCTGGAGAATCCCAAGGACAGGGGAGCCTGCCAGGCTGCAGTCCATGGGGTCACAAAGAATCAGACGTGACTTAGCAACTACACACATTCGACCCCACTTTCTTGCCAGCTACCACTCCACATTTCTCTGCTTTTCAAAACAAAGCTTACACAGAAGAACCGTCTGCGTTTGCCATACTTGCTTCCTTAATTTCAACTTACTGCTCAGCTCACTTTTCTGTTTCCCTCCTTTACTGACAGCTGTCCCTGCTCAGGCTCCTTGTCTGGTCCCTGTCCATCATCACCACTTCTAAGCATGGTGTCTCTGACTTATGTCCACTTCTCCATTAACACCTTCTCCCAAGGCCATTCATCCTGTCCCATGGCTTTAAGTACCATCTATGGATGACTCCCCAGATTTAAGTCTCCAGCTGTGACTCTCCAGTGCTGACTTCCAGAAGCCTCTGTACACTTGCCTACTTATCATGGATATCCAACATGGGTGTTGTGAAATAATGGGTTATATAGATGCCCCCAGTTCCTGACACAGAGTTCCTAAAACCCTTGGAAATTTCTGGGTCATAGGAGCATCTTTTGTTCTAACGAGGTGACTCTTGGTGGGCACCTGAATAGCTTCAGAGTGAGAGCTGGACACCAGAAAGACCAAGCCATGATTAGAAGTTTGGAACTTTCAGCCCCCGCCCCTACCCCATCCTTGGGGAAGGCGAGAAGAGTTGGAGATTGAGTTGATCATGTTCAAGTGATGAAGACTTCATAAAAATTCCCCAAAGTACAGAGTTTGGAGAGCTTCTAGGTTGGTGAACATACCCAACACTGGCGGGTGGTGCACCCCAACTCAGTGGGACAGAAACTCCTGTGCTCAGGACCTTCCCAGATCACACTCCTTGCATCTCTTCAGGTGGCTGTTCAACTGTATCATTTATTATATAATAAACTGGTAAGTGTGTTGCTCTGAATTTTCTAGCTGTTCTAGCAAATTATTGAATCCTAGGTCTCAGAGGTGAAAGCATTTGCCTGCAATGCGGGAGAGCTGGGTTTGATCCCTGAGTTGGGAAGATCCCCTGGAGAAGGAAATGGCAGCCCACTCCAGTATTCTTGCCTGAGAAATCACATGGACAGAGGAGCCTGGTGGGCTATACTCCATGGGGTAGCAAAGAGTCGGACATGACTGAGCGACTTCACTTTCTTTCTTTCTTTCTTTCAGGGGGGATTGTGGGAACCTCTGATTTCTAGGTGAGTTGAGAAACCTGTATGCAGGTCAGGAAGCAACAGTTAGAGCTGGACATGGAACAACAGACTGGTTCCAAATAGGAAAAGGAGTACGTCAAGGCTGTATATTGTCACCTTGCTTATTTAACTTATATGCAGAGTACATCATCAGAAACACTGGGCTGGACGAAGCACAAGCTGGAATCAAGATTGCTGGGAGAAATATCAATAACCTCAGATATGCAGATGACACCACCCTTATGGCAGAAAGCAAAGAAGAACTAAAGAGCCTCTTGATGAAAGTGAAAGAGGAGAGTGCAAAAGTTGGCTTAAAGCTCAATATTCAGAAAACTAAGATCATGGCATCCGGTCCCATCATTTCATGGCAAATAGATGGGGAAACAGTGGCTGACTTTATTTTTCTGGGCTCCAAAATCACTGCAGATGGTGACTGCAGCCATGAAATTAAAAGACACTTACTCCTTGGAAGGAAAGTTATGACCAACCTAGATAGCATATTAAAAAGCAGAGACATTGCTTTGCCAACAAAGGTCTATCTAGTCAAGGCTATGGTTTTTCCTGTGGTCATGTATGGATGTGAGAGTTGGACTATAAAGAAAGCTGAGTACAGAAGAATTGATGCTTTTGAACTGTGGTGTTGGAGAAGACTCTTGAGAGTCCCTTGGACTGCAAGGAGATCCAACCAGTCCATCCTAAAGCAATTCAGTCCTGAATATTCATTGGAAGGACTGAGGCTGAAGCTGAAACTCCAGTACTTTCACCATCTGATGCGAAGAGCTGACTCATTTGAAAAGACCCTGATGCTGGGAGGGATTGGGGGCAGGAGGAGAAGGGGACGACAGAGGATGAGATGGTTGGATGGCATCACTGACTAGATGGACATGGGTTTGGGTGGACTCCGGGAGTTGGTGATGGACAGGGAGGCCTGGCATGCTGTGGTTCATGGGGTCACAAAGAGTCAGACACGACTAAGCGACTGAACTGAACTGAACTGGACAGACAAAGTTGCCGTAACTTGGGGATCTGCTACTTGTGACTGGTGTCTGAAGCAAAGGGCAGTCTTGTGGGAATAGGTCCTTTACCTGTGGGATCTGCATTAGTGTCAGAATCAAATTACACTGAATCACAGGACACCCAGCTAGTGTAGAAGAATTGGTTGGCATGGGAAAATGCATGCACACATTTGGTGACCAGAAGTGTCAGAAGTATTCTGTGAGTATTGAGAGGAAAGAAGAAAAACAGAAGACAGTTTCCAAAATAGGTGTCCACAGCAAGCTTGTTTCCAAAGGTTTACTTATTCCTTATGTGTGTAGAGCTTTACTATCTAGTAAAATATGCTTTTTCCATTCTGTGTTACTTCTTTTTTAAACTGAGTTTTGCCTTTCTGTGTTAGATGGATGCAGAGAGCGTGATTTTACAAGTCAGACTTTCATTTTCTAGCGCACAGTAACTCAAAGCATAACATCTGAATGCTGCTGTGCTAATGTCAGTTATTTTAAAAAATGGTTTCACCTTTGAACTGAATGTATACCCCTTGCGAGGTATACTGTTTCTTGTGCACGGGTCCCCGGTCACTCAGTCCTGTCAGACCCTATGGACTCTAGCCTGTTGGGCTCCTCTGTCCATGGAATTTTCCAGGCAAGAATACTGGAGTGGGTTGCCATTTTCTTCTCTGGAAGATCTTCCCAACCCAGGGATCGAAGCTTCGTCTCTGTGTTTCCTGCATTGGCAGGGGGATTCTTTACCACTGAGCCCCGCTGGGAAACCTTAGTTAGACTAAAAAAATGGGAAGCTACATGGACCATTACTATAGACATTTCAATCCTTATTTTTGTAGTGAAGCAATTATCATGTGGGGGGTAAAAAAATCAAAATACCAAAAAACCTCTTAACCTTGATTTCTTTATTAAACCTGTTCCGCCCCTGGTCTTTCCCATCTCAGTCAAGGGCACCACAATTCATTCTGCAGCTCTATCCACAAAACCAGAGAGCATTCCCTCACCCCCACACTAATCCATCCACAAGTCCTCTCAGTTCATCTCCAAATAAAATCCAAATCCGTCCCTCCCCCCACCTCTTGCCATTACTCGGGGCCTGGCCTCCATCCTCTCTCAGCTGGATTACTGCAGTAATCACCCAATCTGCCTCCCCCATCCTCCTCTTGCTGCCTTTCAGTTTATCCCCTACACAGCTAACAGCAAAATCAGATCCCCACTTAAACCTTTCAAAAGCTTCCCCTACCCTTAAGGTAAAACCCCAAATCCTCACCCTGACCCCCAGACCCAGCTCCTCTGACCTTAGTTCTCCCCGTTTTCCTGCTGGCTTAGTACGCACTGAATACCCTGATCTTTCTGTCTCAGGACCTTTGCACATACTATTTTTTCTACTGGGAAGTCTCTCTCCCCAATTCCACATAACTGACTCCTGCTCTTCTTTCAGGTCTCAGCTTAAATGTCACCTCTTAAGCCATCCCTGCCTCCCCTTTCTATCATGTCACCAGATTAGTCCTTGTTCATGACTTCCAGGGAAGCACTGTGACCTCACGGTTGAAAATAGGCTCTGGAGGCAGATTGCCTGGGTGTTGAATCCTAGCTTTTCCAGTCCTGTACCATGTGACTTTGACCAAGTTACTTGACCAATCTGTCCTTTGGATTCCTTATCTGTAAAATGGGAGTGTGTTAATAGTAGTACCTCAAAAGATAGGCACAGCATTCAATAAATATTGACAGGTATTTTATTGTTCCTTCATGGTACATTTCTTGGGATTTAATTATTTTGGTTTCTGAAATGTAAGCTTTTGTGGGAACAGGAATTGTGTTTTTCTTATTCACTGCTGTACTCCCAGCAGTTTGCACAGTGGCTGGTACACGGCATATGCTTAATTACATTGCTGAATGAATGCAGGAAGGCAGATTCCAACTCATCCCTTTTGGAACTTACACTCTAGAAAGCATAGACTCTAACCTTGTCCTTCTTACCCTTCAACACTTGGCCATCTTTTTTCTTTTTTAAGATTTTTTGAAGTGGACCATTTTTAAAGTCTTTACTGAATTTGCTACAATATTGCTTCTGTTTTATGTTGTGGGTTTTTGGCTGCCAGGCATGTGGAATCTTAGCTCCCCTACAGGGACTAAAGCCACACCCTGCACTGAAAGCCAAAGTCTAAACCACTGGACCGCTAGGGAAGTCCCACCTGGCCACTTTAGAGCTGTGAAAACAGAGACCCATAAAGGTGGGGTGATTTGAGCAAAGCTTCCAGGGGGAAGGGGCATTGCTCTTTCCAACATCCCACAGGGAAGTAAAATCGCTACTTGTCAGAAACGTGTTGGAGCCCTAAAAGCACATGAAACCTGCTACATCCATTGTGAACACAAGTCACAGCTTTTTATTCTAGGAATAAGATCCAGGGCAAAATTTTCACCACAAGAGGGAAAAAAAAAAAAAAAAAAAAGAAAACCCATGAGGTCTCTGGATGGAGCGTGACTGAGATGGTTGACACTGCGCCTCTACCTTCCTGGGGAAGGTATCTAGTCCCCATCCAAGCCACTGCCCTCCCTCTACCCAAACATGTGGTTCATGCCACCTTTAGGAATCCAGGGGTCTCATTTAACAAATGTGGGAACAGAGGCTTAGTGAGGAGAAGGGACTTGCTCAACACAGGTCCACATAATGAATTAAACCCAAATCTTCTGACTTCTAGCACAAGATTCCTTTAAGCCCTAATTAATACAAAAGCTCTTACTATGAGGTGAGAAGGAGGAGGAAGTTAGAAAAAGGAAGAGATCGTTGAACAAGGAGCCCACTGGCAGACAGGGGCACTGATAGGTGTGCAGGGAGACCAGAGACCTTGTGGGGAGGGCAGGGGAGTCTGTTGAGGAAAGAGGAGATGGAGGCTGAGGCCTAGCTGGGTTATTTTCAGAGCTGCTATCTTTATCTGCATCTGCTAAATTATTAAACTGATATCACATCCTAGAGGGTGCCAGGCCAGGTTGCCAGGAAGAGACTGAAATGGAGGTGTTGGATCTCTTAGCCGAGGCCTTGAATCTTCTAGCCGGGATGGAAGTCGACTTTTCAAGCCTTGACTTCCTACCCCACCCCTGTCTCAGCTGACAGAGGGGATCCTGCTTTGGGCCACATCTGCACTCACCATTCCCTCTGGAAGGTTCTGTGTCCGCAGCTGCTGTCCTGAAAGGGGTGTGTATATAATGGATAAGACTCTGAAACCAGGTTCCACTCCCCTACCCCGCCGCCAGGCTGCCTCTTCTCTTTCAAGGTCTCTGACTCAGACCACAGACAGACATGACTAGCTGTGAAACCTTGGAGGAATCCTTGATCTTTGTATGTCTTTGTGCCATAGGTATTAATGGTTCCATTCCTCAGACCCTGAAGTTCACAGAAAAAGCACCTCTCTCAGGGTTATGCAGCTTGGAAAGAACTAAGCTTCAATTCAAATTCAGGTCTCCCCAATTCCAGATGCCTTTCCTCTCTATCCTTTTTAAAAAATATATTTTAGTATTTTCTCTATTTCCTGCAAAGAGAATGTACAACTTTGACAAGATCAAGAAAAAAAGAATAATCATTATAGTTTAAAAATGTATTTTCTAATTCCAAATGTTGTGTTAGCTGGGCTGGCTGTGCCCTAAGAGATGGTTGGCTGTGGCCCTTGCCCACTCCTGGGAGCATGGAGCTCAGGGCAGTTAAGGAAGCTGGCAGATGCCAAAGGTGTCTCACCTCTGGTCCTGTACATGTGGTGTCCCCATCCTGAATCCTTCTCCCTTCTTGTCCCCCCATCCCCCTCTGTGCATCTTGCACTTTGATTCATCCTTCAGATCTCTGTGTAAATATCATCTTCTATGGGGAACTCTCCCTGACTCCCTCTCCATCTAGCTGGACTCAGTGTTGGCTCTGTGTTCCCTCTGCCACTCTGTTTCTCCTATCCCAGGAGATAAGTCACTGAACTGCAGTCACCTGTGTCCCCCCTGGGCTGTGTGCTCTCTGAGGGCAGCGCCCCATCTGATCACTGCTTTACCACCAGCAGCCAGCTCAACAGAGAAGGTAATGATCAGATTTGTCAAGTGAGTGAAATAAAGGGTGAATGAACAAATGAATGAAGAAGAGGACCTCTCTGTTCTTGACTAGCTCTGAATACCTTTGTATTATTTTTCAATTCAAACCAACACTATGTGAGTGACCTTATGGAGACAGGCACCCTACTTTAAGGAATCTCATGAAAAGCAAAACCAGTCTGGGAAGAGATTATTAAGTAACTAAACAATAAACAAATACATATACACATATATATATAAATATATGTATATATACACATATATATATATAAAACTAGTGGGAAATGCCATAAAGGGTAGGAACAGGGGACATATCAGAGAACAGCAGGGAGCTGAGCTATGCCTTCTGGGTGGGTCAGATCTGTGTTTGAATCTTTGTCTTGTCACTGATCTGTGGTGTGACCTTGTGCAATTATCTTCAGTTCTCTGGGCTTCAGTTTCCCAAGAACAAAGGATGCTGATGCCCCTCCCTTAGGGATGCTGTGGAAAGATGAGAATGTTCATCTATTCGATAAATGTAGGCTGAATTCAGAGAAACAACTTGCCCAGAGTCACCCAGATGGGCAGTGTGTGTGGAATTCGAACTCAGATCTGACTGGTTCTCTGGATCTAGCTGATGGTGGAAGGTGGAAGTCCTAATCTTTCCCCCCTTGATTCATCCCCCAGAAGTGGGGAGCAGTGATCTGCTTGATGATCACCTGTAGATCTCCCCACAGTGATGGGGGAGGGGTCTTCTGCACAGAGAAGGACACAGGTTTGATGACACAAAGGAGACCATTCAAAGGGATGACACCAAGCAGCAAGGCATTCCGTCATCCCACTGAGCTCCTCTGACTCCCCAAGCCCCATCCTCCCCACTGAACTTCCCTTCTCCTTCTTCCTCTGTGAGCCTCTAGCACCAATGCGGCCCCTAAACCCCTCTCCCCTCACGGAGTCCATCACATTCAGTGAGTCCCTCCCATCGCCCTCCTCCGAGCCTCCACTACTCCTGGTCACTGAACACTCTTCCCCTCATGCCCTTCTGAGTCTTCCTCCCTTCCCGTTCACTGAGCTTGGCAGCCCCCTCATGGACCTCTCCTTCCTCTCCCAGCCCCTGCGGAGCTGCTTCTTGGGAGCCAAGCTGTCTCGCCCACGCCCACGAGTTCCCGTCACTCAGTCAAAGGCACTTAAAAGCACTTAGAGAACACGACGGTGCGGGGGTGGGGCGGGGTGCTGTGTGTGGAGGGGGTGCGCCCCCAACCCCCTCCTCCTTCTCCATATCAAGCCAGCGCAGCGTCCCCTTCAGCCTCCTCTTCAGGCTGAGGCGGTAGTCACACTGACCACCCTTTCGGCAAGTTCCCCCCATCCACCCCCCACCCCCCACCCCCTGCCCAACCGGTCCTATGAGCCCAGTGTCTGCTGCAGTTCTTCCCAATCGGTCTCAGCTGGTTTCCAGCCCTCCAGCCCCTGCCACCACTTAACACAGAGCCTTTTCATTTCTGACGGCACTTTCCAGTGGATGGCAGTGCCATGGTGTCTGGTCAATGCTTGGAGGGGGTATGGCAGGATCCACTGCGGCTGTGGAAAAAATAACTAGAGCTCAGTTCTATCATTTTGCCAGTATGACTAAAGTCCCAGTTAAGCAAAGTCCCCTCAGTGACAGTGAGCCCAGGTTATCTGAGCTTCCCAAGGGCATGAGCTGGTCCCATTCACTGGTCCAGAATGAACCATGGACCACGGGCAAGGCTCCACTACACCTTCTGGGCCTGTTTCCTCCTCTCTGTGAAAAGTGTGGGGACACCTACCGGGAGGAGCAGACAGGAACAGACGGGCTTGAAAAGAATTTTGCCCACTAAAGGTGGGCTCCTCTGGGGGGAAGGGGGCGGGCGGGCACTAAGGTTTGCGAAAGCTGCGCCAAGCGCAGCAGCAAGTGCTGAGGTTTGCTCTGCAAGTGCAGGGCCTGCCTGGTGAGTAGTCAGTCCTGCCAGATCCCCACCAGGAGGGGCCAGTTGCCCCTCTGCCTTAATTTCTCCATGGCCGCCGGGAGATTGGAGAAGGGTGTCCTGGTGAAGTTTCCGGCCCGGGAGGCCAGGTAGAGCCGATTCAGCGGCGCGGCAGCGTTCGGTACTGTGCCAGGAAACAAGCCTCCTGAGTTCTATTTGAAGCTTTCAACTGTCACATAGTGTGGCTTCAGGCAAAACCCTTCCGCAGGTGTGGCCCGGGGTCCGTGATTTCTAAGCCCCAGCTACCAAAGCTTATGACTCAGGGGTCAGACCGGAAACGATGCGGCCCCTTTTTCACCCCAAATGTGGAGGAGGTGGATGGGCACTGGATGCCGGTGGGTCGAAGGACCAGGGGACCAGAAGGGTTCGGGCAGTGTCCTGACAGGGCGGGGCATGGGAAGCGGGTTCAGGGCATGCACGTCTCTGATTGGCTGTGCTGCCCTTCGCTCCGCCCCCTGCTCTATAAGACGCGCGCGTGGCTTTCCCAGCGCCAGTGTGGGGGCTGCGGCTGCATCTCACCTTGATTTGCTGCGTCCATCCTCCCCCGCGTGGGGGGAACAGCCGGCCAGACCCACGGACCTACAGCTGAGGGCCGCCGGGGATTGGGGGCGGGGGATGCCGGGCTGCCGCATCAGCGCCTGCGGCCCGGGGGCCCAGGAAGGGTCGGCGGAACCGGGATCCCCGCCGCCGCCGCCGCCCCGGGAGCCCCTGTCGTGCCCTCAGCCCCCATCCCCAAGTCCGACCTTGACCCCGACCCGGGCTCAAGCCTCATCGCAGCCCGAAGCGGCCCAGGAGTCGGCGGGCTCCGCTGAGGGGCTAGAGCTGCAGCGCTGGCGCCAGGGCGCTAGCGGGGGCGCGGGGGGCCCCGGGCCGGCAGGGGGCGCGGGCGGCGGCTCGGGTGCGGCGGCGGCGGCTGCGGGCGTCCGCGCGCTGGAGCTGGCCGAAGCGCGGCGGCGACTGCTGGAGGTGGAGGGCCGCCGGCGCCTGGTGTCAGAGCTGGAGAGCCGCGTGCTGCAGCTGCACCGCGTCTTCCTGGCGGCCGAGCTGCGCCTGGCGCACCGCGCCGAGAGCCTGGGCCGCCTGGGCGGCGGCGTGGCGCAGGCCGAGCTCTACTTGGCGGCGCACGGGCCGCGCCTCAAGAAGGGCTCGCGCCGCGGCCGCCGCGCCCGCCCGCCCGCGCTGCTCGCCTCGGCGCTGGGTCTGGGCGGCTGCGTGCCCTGGGGCGCCGGGCGCCTGCGGCGGGGCCACGGCCCCGAGCCGGAGTCGCCCTTCCGCCGGAGCCCGCCCCGCGGCCCCGCCTCACCCCAGCGCTGACCTCCGGCGCCGGGACCCCTGGCCGCCCCGAGAGACCACCGCCTGGGTGGCGACCGATGGACTGCGGACGCCGGCTGGGTAGAACGACGTCACCGACGCGGATGGACAGATTGGCCGACCACAGGAAGAGACAGTCGGGGGGCCGGGGGCCCAGTAAAGAAGGAGAAACCGAGGTGCGGTCTTAGCGGCTGGCGCATCCGAGGGGCGGGGCGGGGAGGCCTCCCTTCCCTAGAGCTTCTGGAGTTCGCTGGGTCGTTAAATAAAGCTGTCCATTTTCTGCTGCCGCCTCTCCCAGAACTCCTGGGGAATGAGGTAGTGGCACTAAGTCCCCATTATAGAGTTGGACAGATTGAGGCCGCTCAGATGCCAGGACGGGTTTGCCAGCAAACTTTTACTGGTTGAAACAACCCCACTCTCACCTCCTCCAGCGTTGCCTTTCCTGGGTCCCTTGGGGCTGCGACTGTGGCACGCCTTTCTCAGGGCAGAATAATGACGCCCCAGGATGGGGTGGCAGCTGGCACAGCGATGTTGCTTTGAGTTGTCTCCTAAGGCCCTATTTCCCATTTGGGGAGATGGAATCGCAGAGAGGTTAAGGATTTGCTCCCATCATACTATGCTTAGGCCCTTCCACTTCTGGGGGACGGGTCTTTCCTCAGGCCCTCATGCAGCTTCGCTGAGAGCTGACTCAGACGACCAGGGGTGTTTGGTGACTGCCTGAAGGTTTGCAGGTTCTCCTAGGAGCTCCCAACCTGTCGCTAAGATGGCTCTGCCAGGGATGGAGCCAGGTGACATCCTGTAACGGGCCCCAGGGGAGCAGGTATGTCATCGGCTTCTAGATTCTAGAAAGTGGGGCCTTAAAGGGCCAGACCTGAAATGAGATCCACTTTCCTTCCACATGCCCTTCAGGCCCGCTCCCCTGCTCTACTCAGCCGTGAATGGCCTGGCTGATGCTTTGCTGCCCACCAGCTGAGCTGACTGCAGTCTCACTTGTTGGTCTGTGAACTAGGTATCTTCACCTCCTGGAAGGTTTGTTGGGAGGTTAACACAGGGCAGAGGTCTGTCTTCTCCCATAAATCATGGAAGAATGTCTTATTCTTTTATGTCACACCTAGAAACAGGCACTGCTTTTGCTGCTGGCGCCCAGGAGCTGATCTGAAGTCCTTATTTTACAGAGTGGCAAGGTCACCTGCCAGCTAGGGACAGATCTAGGTCCCAGGGTGTATGTGTGTCCTTCTTGCCGTATCTCTCCTGGCCAGGGGCAGGGGCTAGGTAGAACTGGTGTCAGCTTGTCTGCCGTGTGACCTGGAATAGCAGTCTCCAACATTTTTAGTTCTAGGGATCAGTTTCTGGGAAGACAATTTTTCTACTGACTGGGGCTGGATGGGTGGGTGGGGGGATGGTTTGGGGATGATTTAAGCGCATCACATGTATTGTACACTTTATTTCTACTATTATTATGGCAGCTCCACAGCAGATCATCAGTCATTAGATCCCAGAGATTGGGGACCCTTGACCTAGAACAACTCCATCCCCGATATGGGCTGGTTTCCTCAGTCCCTCTCTGAACATAGCTATCGCTCCTCATGTCAGAGCTTGCAGGGAAGAAGGGGATAGAACGAGGCAGCTAAGAGTCACGGGAATCTGGTTTCATCCTAGAGTCCTTGGGGTCAGGCGCACTGCTCTGAAAGCCAGAGCCCCGGGGGCCCTCACCTATCCCTTCTCCAGCTAGCTCTTCCTCTTCCCAGGTACCAAACTTTTTTTCCTGGTTTCTCAGCTCACAGCCAGGCCTTCCTGAACCCATTCTTAGCTGGGGAGGGGAAGTCCAGGAGGAGGTCTCAGAGACTCTGAGAGCTTGGGGACTGAGAGAGCAGTGAGGAGCCCTGGCATCCTCTGGTCTCCCGAGGGAAAGGACCTTCCAAAGCCACTTGGGTCACTTTGGGTCTAGAGAGAGAGGACAAGGACTCCCTGGAGGTGACAGTGAGGCGCTTCAGGCTGCAGTGCTGGGCTGTAGCCAGGACTGTTTGCATGGGAGGGACTCTTGGTTCAGAGAAGCTTTTAGCTAATGGTTTAAAGTGCTCTGTGACACCACAATTTTGCCTTTCTCTGGGATTTATTGGTAATCAGCTTTGCCTTGGTTTGGAAGAGGGGAGTAGGGCGAATAGGGAATTAGAGATAGCTCTTGCTGGAGTAAGTGGTATATGTAGGAATGGAGATTGGTCCCAGGCTCACAGGCAGCTCTGTCCCCTCCCTCCACTTCCAGATGTCCCAAGCTTCTCATTAAGGGCCTCAGCCAGGGCTCACAGTGCTCACTGACTTAAACCCCAGCTCTTGGTTCAGTGCTCTGTCCACTACTCCTCAGCCAACAAATACAATACAAGTCATCTTCCCACCCTTGCCTGGCCCACCCAGGATCCTTCTACAAGGTTCCATTTTCTCCGCAATCAGCAAACATTGATCTCTGCTCAGTCCAGGCGCTCAAGGGCGCTCAAGAAGCAGCACTGGATCAGAAGGTCTCTGCTTTCAAGCGCTTGTGTCTCCCAGCCCTCCTCTAGACAGCCTGCCCTGGCGTTGTTGGAGGAGGGCTGTCTTCAGGCCTTCACAACTGACTATGAAGTGAGTGAAAATCTCTCAGTTGTGTCCGACTCTTTGTGATCCCGTGACTACACAGTCCATGGAATTCTCTAGGCCAGAATACTAGAGTGGATAGCCATTCCGTTTTCCAGGGGATCTTCCCAACCCAGGGATAGAACCCAGGTTTCCCACATTGCAGGCAGATTCTTTACCAGCTGAGCCACCAGGGAAGCCCCACAACTAACTCTGGCCCCTGGTTATATATTGTAGCCCCCACCCCGCCCCATGACTTCCTAAACACTTTCTAGATGGCCCAGCCATCTAGCCCTGGGGACTGGACTAAGGACAGGCGATCCTGAGGGATCTGTGCACCGAGGACACTGATGGCCACTAGTGAAGCTGGGATGTCAGCAAGGCGAAGGGAGGGGCAGGAAGACCAGTTTAGGGATTTAGGGGAACCTGCCCCTCTCTGCTGCTGCAGTCCATGGGGTCGCTGAGGGTCGGACACGACTGAGCGACTTCAGTTTCACTTTTCACTTTCATGCATTGGAGAAGGAAATGGCATCCCACTCCAGTATTCTTGCCTGGAGAATCCCAGGGACAGGGGAGCCTGGTGGACTGCCGTCTATGGGGTCTCACAGAGTCGGACACGACTGAATCGACTTAGCAGCAGCAGCAGCAGCCCCTCTGGATGAGTCCTGTCGCTCTCTTGGCTGGCCCTGGGCAAGTGTGGCACCCCCGGGCGGCGCCACCAGAGGGCAGTGTGGGCTGCTTCCCTGAGCGTGGGGGTGTGGCCTGGAGCAGGTTCCCTCTGTCCATATCCCCGAACCCAGCCAGCCCCTACTCCTTTTGCCCCGGCATCTCAGGCGTTGAGCTTTAAGGGTCTGGCAAGAACGTGAGAGTCCTGGCGGTCACTTAGAGAAAGGGCGGGCCTCTGACCTCAGAGGGCAGGTCCATCAGGAGGGACTTTCCTGGAGAGAGAGGTTGCACCTGTTGGCGGTACCGTCTGAGTAAAAGCCCAGAGTACTTTACTCCTCCCAGATGTGTTAGACTGATAATTGATCAGAACACTCCATCTCTGCCGCTGCCACCTGGGGATCAAGGTGGCTTCCCAGAGATTAGGTTGAAGCGACAATTCGCAGCTAAGGTGCTCCAAGCCTGCAGTGGGTAGTCTCTAGAAGGCTCCCTTACCCTGACAGCCAGGTCCCTCCAGAAAAACTTGGGGTCCCAGTCTTCTCCGAACTGAAGGAGGAGAACCTTTATCTCCTCCCGCCTTTACATTCAGCTTGGGAGGAGGTATTTGGGAAAGCTGGGACATCCCCAGCCTATTTATTCCTGCATTAGATCTTGACCACACCCTGGCTAGGAGTGATAGGGGAAGGGAATCCTTTGTTGTGGAATAATATATTAACCACCACATCTATGCCAAGTACTGTGCTAAGCGCTTTACACCCATTAGCTGTTTCAATCCTCCCAGCTACTCTGCCAACAAAGTAGGAGTTATTCCCATTTCCACAGATGAGGAAACTGAGGGTCAGGGAGAGTGAGTGACTGGCCCAATCACATGGAACACCTAAGTGGGGGACACCTTCAACATTAGGCTATGTGGCTTTCTGTTTTTCAAGATATGGAGGGCTCCACATGGGTTTCTGAGCACTTGCTCTTTGAGTCTGGGTACAGGAAACCCTAGTCCTTGGTTCTGAGGAGGGATGTGATCAGACATTGGTGGCAAAAAAGGTGCCACCCCTCCAAGGTCTGGCCACACCCTCCAAAGGTTGGCTGCCTAGCTTGGTTGTGCTCTGGGGTATGAGTCAGGCTGAGTCAGCAAGGGCAGGTCAGGGATGCTTAGGGCCTGGGTTTGCCTTGGAGGGCTTCCTCCTCCCCTGTGCACCTGGGCTGGCATGATTGGAGAGTGAAGAGCCTGGGATGGTAGAGGAGGAGGCTGACTGGCTCCCTGGTGGGGCAGAAAGTGTCCTGATACTTAGAACAAGAAAGACGTGGGATTTAGTCCTAGCCTGGAGCTCAGCTTCTCAGCTGGGAGAACTTGGGCAAATGACTTCCCTTCTCTGAGCCCGTTTCTTGTGTGTGTGTGTTTTATGGGGAGTTAGGAAGGAGATGATTTCCAAGTATTAAGTGAGAGGTCACTAGCACACAGAGAAGGTCTGTAAATGCTCAGTGGAGCCAGCCTACCTGGCCTAGGAGAGGCTGCCAGGACAGAGCCCCTGGGTAGTGTGGGCCTTTGCTTGTCCAGAGCATCGCCATATCAGGCATCCCAGAACAGTCCCCCTTCTCCCCCCAGTGCCTTCCCCGAGGAACTCCATAAGGGGAGATGTGGAGGAGGGGCAGGCGTTTTATCCCAGGAACATTCCATTCCAGCTGCTCAGACCAGTGGGGATCCCAGCCAAGGACAGAGGCCCAAGGGAGCTCACCCCAGGAGCCCCCACCCCTTCCAGGGCGGGAGCCAGTGGAGCCCTTTTCCAAAATATTGCCCTTGCGCCTTCTCTCCACAATGGCCTCTCTTAAGGAGGTAAATGCTGAAGGGTTTGGGTGGGGCTGGGTGGCTGTGTGAGAGAGAGAGAGGTAATGAAAGCTCTTGAAATTATTCTTTCCAGCTCCTCCCAGCTCCTCCCGAGCCTCAACTCAGGATCTGACTTCTGGATTCTGCTCCTTTCACCTCCTTCAGGAAGACTTCTCTAATCAGCCCTGCACAAGCGGAGCACCCTCCTCACCTCAAAGGAGCCCCTCACTTGACAGTGGCAAGGGGCTGGGTTCTAGGGAAGTTGCCTCTACTAGGAATTTATATGTTCCCGCATTTGACTCTGGCTTACATGGTACAACTGGGGATGTTACAAGTCCTTTGAGATGCAATCAGATTAACAGAGCAGCAAACCTTTCCACTGAGAAAAGGATTTCTCTTTAAAAAACAAGTCTCAGCGCAGCTGGGGTCCCCATTTTGGTAGGTGCCGTTGCTGCTCAGTCAAACAGTGGCAGGAGGGCTGTTTGAGGGAAAATGTTGCTCTGAACAGTCCCTCAGTTTTCTTTGCCCACCATCCTTGTCCTGTGTGGGTGCCTGCCTGCGGCCCCTCAGAAAGATAATGGGCTGCTGGCTCCCAGGGGAGACACCTCTTTCTCGGGAAGAGGGGTTGACCACATAAAAATATTAAGTTTTAAATGAAAAAAGGGAGCACTTGATTCAAATATCTTGATGGTAGACGGAAGGGGGCCAGATGGACTCACACCTCACCCTGAACTTGTAGAATTCCACAAAAGGAATGCATATGGAGTCAGTTGCCTGTTGTGTGCATTCAGGAAGAATAAACCTCAGTGATGTGAGATCAGCCCGTGTGGTCTTGAGGTCTACTCTGTGAGTGCCTGCACCACCTTGCCTTTGCGTGTGTCTGGCAGGGCTCTTTAAGTTGGCAGTTCTTTGAGCAGTTTCCGTTTAGTTTCGTTTGGCAGTCTGGGCCTGTTGATGGATTTGCAGACTGACTGCTCCCTTGACTTGGCTCCAAGCTGAACCTCTCCAGGAAGCTTCCTGAATGAAGGATGTGATGCAGAAGCTCGGGGATGGGATGCCCTCATGGGACAAAGGGATGTGAGTGTGATGACATGGCAGCATGGTGATCCGTGGGGAACTGCGTGTGACCGTGCTGGTGGATGGGTGCACCTGTCAGGCGGGGTCCCAGCAGAGACAGGGCACACTCAAACTGGGGAGAGATTTAAAAAGGGACTATTTCTTGGACTTCCATGGTGGTCCTGTGGCTAAGACTCTGAGTACCCAATGCCGGGGACCCAGGTTCTATCCCTGGTGGGGGAACTAGATCCCACATGCTGCAACTAAGAGTTGGGAACTAAAGATCCTGCTGCAATGAAGATCGAAGGTCCTGGGAGCTGCAACTAAGACCCAGATCAGCCAAATAAATAAATTTTTAAAAAATTAAAAAAAATTTTTTTAAAAGAGACTATTTCCAAAGCTGTGGGCTGGGCTTAAGAAACTAACAAGGTACCACAGCTATCTGTGGGGCTAGCAACAGAGAGAAGCCTTCACGACTCCTGGGCCTGAAGGGGTAAAGAGGGGAGAGGGGAGGCAAGGGCTTTGGGAATTGGAGAGTGCAGCTGTGTGGAGAGGGACCCTGACAGGAGCAGTGGCCTCTGGTTGAGCGATGTAGGCAACCACCGCGAAGGGAAGTTGGGAAGGGAGCAGGGAAATAAACACCCCATTCTCCTCCTCCCTCTGGTACCTCCTGCTGGGGACTCTCATTGGCTGAACCCAACAGAGAGGCAGAGAACAAGGGAGCCATTGATGCACAGTTCATAGAGGTCAGCCTCCCAGGATCACAGAGCATGAAGGAGGGCAGAGAGTGGGACTGGAAGGGCCAACACGTCCAGCAGCTTCCTGGGGGCCTATCTTTCAATCCCCAAATTTCGCAACAAGGCAGTTCCCGCTCTGGGGCTCTCCTACCCACTGCAGGTCTTGGGGGGAAATGGACTGTTGCTTGAAGAGGAGAAGGGGTATGGGTCTTTTCCTCCCTCAGTCTTCCCCCTTTCTGGCTCCTAGTTCTTGATTCTTTCCTGTCCTGGCATCTTAGATGGCTACAGGGATTGTCCATCAGAGAACAATGCCAGCCACTGAGTCAGTGTTTTTCTCACACCCGGAAACACTACACCTCCTCCAAACACACCCAACAGGCACGCCCGCTGTCATACAGGCCTCTGACACTGCCACCACAAGCCGTATAAGGTGTCACAGTTCCATCAAGAAAATGTACAGGTGGGCACAACTGCTACACTCTGCCATCGTCGTAAAATGGCCAAGTCACAGTAATGCAAGCTTTTTTATCTGTCACATGCCAAATGTGCCATGTCACATGTATGTATAGGAGACATACTGTCATGCCCAACCAGGTGAAACCAGAGTGTAAGGGCAGGATAGTGCAGGGGTTAACAGCAATGGCCCACAAGCCTCTCTGGCGTCAGTTTTCTTGTCTGTAAAATGGAAATACTTGTCCTTCTCTCGTGGAGTTGTTGCCGGGGTGCACTGGGATGCTGTGATTGGGGAGACCTCAGCCTGGCGCCCAGTCTGGGGGAGAGCTCTCCAGAAGTGGTAGCTGTTAGCAGGAAACTTCCGTCTTCCACTTCTCTTGGGCAGCACACAGACCTGTGCAGGGTGAGCCGGGCAGCCTCAGGCACACGTGCCCTTCCCCAGACACACCTGCCAGGAGCATGTGATGAGTCCCCTCCACCCGGAAGGCTCTTTCCCCAGACATCCGCATGGTTTGCTCCCCATTGTCTTTGTTCAATCAGATTGTTGCCCTTTCAAGGAGGCACACCCTTTTTAAAGTTGCACACCTCAGCACTTCCAATCCCTTACCCAGCTATGTATATTCTTAGGCGTCGCTGACCTTCTAAGACTATATAATTTAGTTTATTTTCTCTTTCCCATTCGAGTGTGATTTTCACAAGGGTAGGGATGTTGGTCTTTGTTTACTGTTGTGTTTCCACCCCCTGGAGGGGTAGCCAGCGCACGTGGGCTGAATCCAGTACACACACGCGTGTGCCATGGATTTCTGGCTCCTCCCCTCTGAAACAAGCACAGGCAGGTGAATCCCACTCCCCACTCCAAGAAGCTAGGCCTCTGTGCTTACACTGTGAGCTTCCCCCTCACACCCCAAAGCAGGAGCTGGGACAAACTTAGTGCCCCCCATCCTAGGACCCTAGTTGAGTGGGCACAGCCAGGGTAGGGTGGGAGGCTGCTTTTAGTCACCAAGCAGACAGCCTTTCCACTCGTCCTTCTAGCCATTCTGAGCCCAGCAGGGACGCACCGAGCAGGTGAGACGGCTGGACTCAACCAGGTGGCCTGGGGCCTCCTCCGCAGCCTTGTTTTCTCCACTCTGACTGGAACCATAAAAGCCAGCACTTCAGAGGCCACTAATGAGCCTGAATATGTTAAGGACATTGCACTCCCTGGATCAAAGAGGCTGGGTAAACAGTAGGCAGCGTCCAGGCCTGTGACTGGCTGATGCCCTGAGGGAACACCTCCCTAAGAGCTTGTGGCTGGCGGCTGGCACTCCCAGGCAGCCAGGCATGGTCCCAGCTGGGTTTGGAAACGAGAGTCCTTGCCCCTCTAGGGGACTTGCTTAGAGCAAGGCATCCCCCCACCAGCACTCAGGGATGCGAGAGGGAGGAGACAGCAAGGAGATCAAACCAGTCAATCCTAAAGGAAATCAGCCCTGAATATTCATTGGAAGGACTGATGCTGAAGCTAGTCTTTTGGCTACTTGATGCCAAGAGCTGACCTATTGGGAAAGACCCTGATTATGGGAAAGATTGAGGGCAGAAGGAGAAGGGGACGACAGAGGATGAGATGGTGGGATGGCATCATTGACTCAGCAGACATGAGTTTGGCAAACTCTGGGAGATAGTGGAGGACTGGGAAGCCTGGCGTGCTGCAATGAGGTTGCAAAGAGTCGGACATGACTTAGCGACTGAACAACAACTCCCAGTGGGGAGGCCAAACCTGGGCTCTGGCTTTGGAGGTGCCAGAAGGCCCCCCCCAACCTAGTCCCAGCTGCCACATCTAGAGGGAGGGTCTCCAGTCCAGACTCCCCCTGCTTGTTCACCTGCTTCCTGGGGCCGGGGGGGGGGGGGGCGGAGTTGGGGAAGGTTGAGCAGAGATGGAGTCAAGCAGCCCTGAGCATTGGAGTATAAGCCAGTTCCAGGGTCATCAGGACTCTAGGTAGGAAACACTGAAACATCTCCTTTTTAGCAAGAGATTTGCTGAAATGATGTGCAGGGGCAAATCACATGTGTAGACAGAGGCTTGTAGCACAACTGCCAAGCTGGGGGAAGGAGGGGCATTCCCTAACCACCGGCCAGGACTCAGACCCCGTCCCCCAAAGTCCCCTCCCACAATACAAGCCAGACTCAGGCTGGGCGAGAGGCAGCCACAGACCCCACAGCCATGGAAGGTCCTTCTCCCAGGAGAAAGCATGGTGCTAAGCTCAGTGTGGACAATCTTTATTGGCAGGTGTTAAAAGTGCAAAATAGTTACAAATCCAGAGGGATGGGAAGGGAGGTGGGGCATACCTCTCCTTTCCCTCGTGAGGACCCTGTAACCAGGCCAGGAGGGTGGGATCACTTGACTGTGGCTACATTGGACCCAGCACCTTCTAGAGAACAAGCTCCCAGGCAGGAGGGCTCCTCACCACGTGGGGGAAGGGAGAAGCACCCCGACAGGGGCATGGCTTCTGTTCCACCCCAGGCTGCTTTGTTCCTGGCCACGGCGCACCTAGACAGCTCGGGGTAGGGGTGTTAGGGGGCTGAGCTAAACCTATCCCTCTCCAAACCTAGGCATCTGCCTCAGTTTCCCTCCTCCTAGTTAGTGGTTCAGCCCGACTCAAAGTGAGTGATTCCCATAACATAACAATATTTTAGCCATTGCATGGGCTGCAGGCCCTTGAAGGCTGCTGGTGTCACTGAGGGCTGGCCCAAGCCAGAAAGACCCTTTCTAGGCCACAGAAATCAGCCTGAGATGATGGGCCTTGAGGCTACCATCCCAAACATTCTTTGTCTCCTCCTAAAGGCAGTTGACCCTCAAGACGAATTACCCTGGCACCCCACAATTATGCTGCTCCAAAAGAGTGGCGCAAATAACCAAAAAGTCCATTTACCGAGAACCCCAGTTTGGCCTTCAGTCCTCTGGGGCCCTCCCTTCGGGGAGAAATCTGGTTTGTTCAGTCGGAGGCCTGACTCTGCAGCAGTGCTGGGCCCCCTAGCCCCGGCTGCCTGTCTCTGGCCCGGTCCTCCCCGCCCTCCTGGAAGACCCAGTCCATCCGGGGCGGCCGAGTCCTTACCGGCCAGGGGCCGAGTCAGTTACAGGGCAGCCAGGTGGGATAGGAGGCGTGGGCCCGGGCCAGCAGAGGCTGCACGGGGGTCACGTAGTAGCTGACGGTGGTGGCGGGCACCAACCCGTCGGGGATCGCGGGGCAGCGCCAGGCCAGGGCGGCGGCGGCCGCCGGGCCCTGCTCGGCCAGCGCCTGGAGCGCCAGCGCGGTGATGAGGTCCAGCGTCTGGCGGCGCTCGTGGTTCATGAGGCACACGGTGCTCTCATTGACCACCCGGTGCAGCGTCACCAGGCAGGCATAGCGGCGCGCCGCGTCGGCCCCGCTGAAGTGGGCCTCGAGGTAGCGCTCCAGCGTGCGCCGCTGCTCCACCAGGTCGGGGAAGTCGATGAAGAAGCGGGAACACATGTAGCGCTGCAGGGCGCCCACGTCGGTGCTGGGCCGCGGCCGGAAGCCGCGCACCAGCAGGTGGCAGTACTTGAGGAGGCCGCCCCCGCGGATCTCTTCGGGGCTGCGCGTGGCGATGACGCGGTGCCGCAGGTGGTCCAGGGCCTCGGCGAAGTCCCCGTACAGGCTCTCGCCGGTCACCGACGGGTGGAAGGCCTCCGACATGGGCGTGGGCGAGCACTGGCTGAAGAGCAGCAGGGAGTCCAGGAGGATCTGGAACGAGTCGACACTGAACTCGAACTGGCGCCTGACTGAGTCCACGAACTTGAGCTCCACGTTCTTGCCGCTCTTGTTGGACAGCGAGATGAGGCTCCAGCGGTCCGTGTCAGTGCACACTTTCACCAGCTTCTGCACGTAAGCCTCCTTGAGGGTCAGCGGCGTGATCTTGGCCCGGCTCACGCCGGCCGGCAGAAAGTCCAGCAGGCAGGCCAGCACCACCTCCTTGGTCAGCTGGAAGGACGCCTCGCTGCGCAGGTCCACGCGGAACACCAGATCCAGGTCCTTGTAGCCCAGGCCGCTCTCGGGGTGCAGCACGTGGCTGGCGGCCGAGCCGTGCAGCCGCACGCCGTGCACCCGCAGCCCCTGCTCCTCCAGGCTGCTGCGGACGACCTGCAGGGGGCCGGCGGGAGGAAGAATTGTCAGCGACCTGGCTTCCAGGGGGGGTCCGCTCTGGGTTTACACGCAATAATCACAGTGACATCAACCACTGTTGACCACTTACGAGCTGGTTTGCCTTTGGAAAGTCATTTCATTCTCTAAACCTGTATTTCCTCATCTGGAGAGTGGCCCCTTCAGAGGAATGACTCAGAACAGCAATAATGATAACATAGGTGCATGGAATTTACTAAATGCCAGGTCTTGATCTAGGCACTTTATAATTAGGATATAAACTCACACAGTTCTTACAGTAACTCTATGAGGAAGGTACTCTTACTCCCACTCTACAGACGGCGAACTGGAAGCACAGAGGGGCCAAGTAACTTGCCCAAAGTCACACAGCCGGTGAATGCAGAGCTGGGAATTAAACTCAAGAGTTCATGTCTCAACCACTATGCTATTCTACCTCTCTAAAACTGCAAGTAAAGCAGTTTTGTGCCAGGCCTGATGCAAACTGCTCAAATAGGAATGTAATTGGCAGTTCACATGCATTACTACCTTTACCCTCATAATAATCCCAATTTTTATGTATTATTTTCCCAATTTACAGGTGGGGGACCTGAGGCACAGGAAAGTCATGTCCAAAGTCATAGAGTAGTCAGGCTGAGACCAGAACCCAGGTCAGTTGAATTCTCAAGTCCATGCACGCTCTTTTGATTATGACACACTCGTTTATCTTTACAAGGACCCAGGGAAGCAAATATTAGACTCATTTTTACAGATGAAGAAACTGAGGCTTCTAGTAGTAAAACACTTAAGGTTCAGAGGAGAGGCCATTCAGAAATGGCAGGGCTGGAAGTTAAAACCCAGACTCTTTCTGCTCTTGGGCAGGTGGTGGGTTAAAATCTCAGGAAGCCTTCTGAGCCAAGTAGGAAAGGAAAGTGAAGTCGCTCAGTCATGTCCGACTCTTTGCAACCCCATGGACCTACCAGGAACCTACCAGGCTCCTTTGTCTGTGGGATTTTCCCAGGCAAGGGTACTGGAGTGGGTTGCCATTTCCTTCTCCAGGGGATCTTCCCAACCCAGGGATCGAACCCCGGTCTTCCACATTGCAGGCAGATGCTTTACCGTCTGAGCCACCAGAGAAGCGAGCCAAGTGGGAAGAATGTAGCAGACCCCATCCGCGGACACAGGAACATGACAGGGAAACTTGTGTCATCTCAAATCTGTTCCTCTAGCAGAAGCATCTCCCTGGGCCTAGCACCAGGGAGGGGAGAAGAGAGGAGCTGGGCTCCGACACTGTTTTCTCAGCAGCCCAGCTTCACACACCGAAAGTGACCAGGCAACATTCCTACCCTGAGGATTCTGCAACCCCGCCTTGCTGCCAAGTCAGCTCCAGGCCGGCTGCTCTGCTGGCCTCCCAGGGAATTACTGCAAAGAATGCACCTAAGTGCTGAGGAGGCAAGCTGCAGTGGGGCAATCTGAGGCGGGCGGCTCCCTCCAAGAAGCTTCCTGGAGGAGGACCCTGACTAGGGGAAGGTATTATTGTGGCCATCAGGAACCTGGGGGGCCAGACATTGGGCCTTCTCACCAGAACCTATGAGGGATTAGATCTTTAACATCTCCAACTTATAGATGGGGAAACTGAGGAGTAAATTACCTACACAGGATCACCCAGGGGTGGTTTAGTCACTAAGTCGTGTCTGACTCTTGTGACTTCATAGGCTGTAACCTGTCAGGCACCTCTGTCCTTGGGATTTTCAGGCAAGAATGCTGGAGTGGGTTGCCATCACCCAGAGGTGCCTTCAGATTCAGGTATGGCTCACTTCCAATCCTATGTGCTTTCTACTGCATTACCAATCCAGGGTTTGGAAGGAGCAGAGACCAGAAACTAGGGCTCTAATCTGCTCTCCATTTCAGAGTTTCAAAGTGAGAGCAACCCTCCAGTCACTGAAGCCCAGGGCCAGAGTAGCTTGGGAGCAGGAAGGTGGGGCTGGGGGAAGCCTTGGCCAGGCAGATAGGGGAGGCTAGAGGTAAGGGGCCAGCCTGTGGGACTACTTTCCCGCACTCTGGCAGCTGTGCCCAAGTAGGCCAAGGGGAGGACTGGACCAAAGACCTTTGTCCCAAGGACTCTGGCAGAGCTGCAGCATTGACCAGCCCCCTCCCCAAGTCCCATAAGAGCTGACTGAGCCTCACTCAGTGCCAGCTCCTGCTCCCAGGCTGATGCCCACCCCAGGGCATGGCACCTGGCCTGGTGAGTAGGTAGGAGTACCCTTGTTAAAACTCCTGCGTCAGGCCATGGGGTTGGCTGTGTCAGCCAGCCAGCGGCTGTTGTCTGGTTCCCAGGTGTGACTACAGCCAACTTGGCAGGCAGTCCCCAGATACCGCCACACCCAAGGACTGCAGGGCAGCTTGGAGCCTCCTGAATCAGACTTTCCAGCCGTGGACGGGGCAACGGCTGCACCCTCCTTGCTCTTGTGCCAAGGCCCTCCCCCAAACCATTCTGCTCCCAGATTGCTGCTGAGACCTGCAGGGAGACCATAGGTGCTGTCAGCCAGCAGGCTTACAAAACTTGAGTCTGGAGCCACCTAATGCAGGCCCTTTGGCTGTAGCTGGAGAGATCAGAGACTAATTCAATCCTCTGAACCCAGAGAGGGCAGAGGACTTGTTTAGGGTCACACAGTCTATAAGTGGCTGAACTTAAGTAGAGTCAGTTCTCCCAGAACTGTGTTCGGGGGTGGGGTAGGGGTGGGGGCCTCCTACAGGAGAGTAGGTTCCTCTAGCCCAGGTACAAGCAGGAATTGTATCTCTAAATGCCCAGATTACTGCTGTAGGCAAAGCTTGTGGAGGGCAGAGAGGGAGAAAGTTTCCAATTCTTGAACCATGGGACAACTCAGCACATGTGAGAAGCCCAAAGTCAACAAACCAGCATCTCCCACCACATACACACAAACAGTACCCCCTGTGCCCCCGCCCCCACATACACATACACACACAAATCCCAATAGCTTGTGAAGCTGCCAGCTACAAATTCCTGCCAGAAGATGGACTTTCTTCCCTGTGGAGGCATTTGTACAGGCCCCCTAAAGGACCCTTTGGATTCTGGAAGCAGAAGGGGCAATGGAGAGCAGTTCAACCCATCCCCATTGAACAAATAGGGACACTGGGCTTCCCAGGGGACATTACTGGTGAAGAACCCACCTGCCAATTCAAGAGATGTAAGAGACGCAGGTATGACCCCTGGGTTGGGAAGATTCCCCAGGAAGAGGGCATGGCAACCCACTCCAGTATTCTTGCTTGGAGAATCCCATGGACAGAGGAGCCTGGTGGGCTACAATCTATAGGGTTCCACAGAGTTGGACTTTACTGAAGCAACTTCGCATGCACAGGCCCAGCAAAGGGAACTGACAATGGTCCAGGCCCTGAAACTAGATGTCCAACCTTCCAATCCAACTCTCTAAGTCGCCACTGTCCTCTTCCCCCCCACAGCCGGCAGTTCCCTGTTCTGTGTATTTCTGACCCTAGTCTAGGAGACACTGTACTATTATCATATTGTAGAGTCAGCTCCTATTGACCTGCAGTCTTCCCCACCTGGATGGGAGTAGCTGGAATGCCAGGGGGCTGGGTCTCAGTCACATCTGTGCCCCTGGTGTCCTGAACGGGGCTTGGCACAGAGAACATACCAGTAAAGGCAGTTTGGACCATACTGACAGGGGCAGGGACCTCCCCTTAGGGCACCCCATGTCCCTGCAGAGGAGAACTCCTACACTGGGCTCATCCCTGGGATAATAGTCCTGGGGATACAGCATTTGGGGCCCCAAGTTTGACCTGACTGTCAAGGAGGAGAAAAACCTCAACTGGTTCCTAATTGCCCCATAACAGCGGGGCAGCCCAGGAATGCCTGGCCACTGATGACTCAACCCTAGGGAATCTGCCCCCACCCCCTCCCATTCCTTGAGAGGGAGGGAGAGGTAATCCCACAACAAGCAACCCTCCCCCTCTGTGGAAGTTAAGACAGAAGAGCCAGGGATGGGGGGTGGTCTGCTTTACCTGGCTTGTATGTCTACTTCCCCATCTGCTGCCAGGAATATGCAGGAATTGCAGCTAGATTTTTTGGTTTCTTGTAACTGCTAAGACCTACAAATTGAGTCTTGGGAACTTGGGAAGTCTTGGGGAAAAATGGGAAAGCCTTGAACTTGTAGTAACCAGCTCCTGGGAAGACCAAAGATTCTCTGGGTTTGCTTTTCACCTCTAGGAAATTTCAGGGAGCTCACGGCCCCTCTTGGGGCCTCAGCTTCCCCAGCTATAAAATGGGTACAGTAATTACCATATTATGGTATTTCAGAGCATGACAGTGCCTGGGCTATATAGGTGAAAGAGCAATTTTAGGGTTGTTGAGGGGCAAGAAGAGGAAGTCTGTGGAAGAGGAAAGGAGTTGCCAGAATTCTCTTCTCCTCAGGAGAGAGATGGGGCTTGGGGCCAGAGACTCAACCCTCATTTCAATCTTGGGAAAGGAAAGAAACAGCTAAACTGGACACCTGATGTTGCCGCCCCCCCCAGCACACAGGCATCAGGTGCCTCATGCTTAATCTCTTCCTGCCACACAACCCTAGTTGAGAGGGAGTCCTAGCTGGAATTTCTCAGCTTTCCGGAGGGGGCTCTTGAGCCATGGGCTGTGGGAGCAGAGGACAGACAGAATCTGCTCCTAGAATCTCCAGAGAGGGAAAGGGTTGAGCATGAGACCTGGGGATGACGATTTGGAGATGAAAAGAACTATCTCCGGCTCAAGCGTGCAAAGCTACCCACCCAGGGCTTCCGGGCATCTCCTGTCCTTGCAGGCGGGGTGTTCTTCCTCCCAGACCAGGTCCTTCCCCACTTCCCGCTCCCTCCAGCCAGGACCTAGATGAACGGTCCGAGGGCCATCGGAAGGGGCGGGGGACGGGAAAGTCAAGTGGGGAAAGAAGATTATGATATGCGGGGGTAGTAGGATGTGGACTCCTATCAAGGTTGCGCGATTTTGTTCCAGCCCTTGTTCTTCCCCGAGCCTTGTTTTCCTAGCTGTCCAGCAAATGGAACAGACTCCGGGAGCCTCCCAGCCACGACAGCCTCAGGATGAAGACCCCCTATCCACCGCCCAGTGCCTCTCACCTGCACGATCTGCCGGGGCTGCACGCTCAGCGTGGGGAAGTTGCCGCGCCCGTGAATGGGAATCGGCTCGCTCAGGAGCGCGTCCAGCCGCTTCACCTGCGGCCAGCTCAACCCGCTCAGGTGCTGTCGGAGGGAGGCCGATGAGGCCTCTGGATCGGGGCCGCCGCCTGCCGGGGCGGCCTTAGCCACCGCCGCGGCCGCAGCCGTCCCCACCTGTGCAGCCGCCCGGTCCCGGCTCTCCGTTTCGCTCTCCGACGGCATCATTAGCCCGGCCCCGGGGCCCCGACGGCAGAAACCGGGGGGCGATTAAGGGGAGGAGGGCAGGGAGAGCGGCTGGGCCCCGGCCAAGGCGGAGGACGCAGGGACCGGACAGCAGCGACGGCGAGGAAAACCCAGGGCACACCTCCGACGGCGACGACCAACCGACCCTAAAGCTTGTCGCCTGGGGCCCAGCGGACTCTTATAGGCCGCGGGCGACACGCCCATTGGTCCGAGCAGCTGTCACCCGGCGGGAACCGCCCCGCCTCTCGACGCGCCTGCCATTGGTCAGCAAAGCTTTGCACGTGAGTCGCTGGTCGCCAGGAGGATTCCGATTGGCTGGATGGCACACCCCTGCCCGCCCTCCTGCTCCTGCTTAATTCCCTCCTTTGGTCCTTAAAGAACTTCTGTTCTCGGCGATTGGCTCGGGCAGAAGGCAAGTCCTGGATTTAAAGGGACTGCGCCCTCCAGGGGCAGACGAGAAGGAAGTGACCTGTGAAGTTTGTAGCGGAATTGGACCACTAAGTTTTTTTTTTTTTTTGGACTGAAAGGAATTTAGAAATCACTGGGCCTGTTCCTAGTCATCCACTATTTTCAGAAGCCCAGAGAGATTGCGCCAGTTGTTCAACTTCACGCAGTGCTCCTCCTGCTCTCAGGCAATCTTCCAGAATTGAGAAAAGGCGACAAACTTGTATACTGAGGTAGACACTTTGTAATGCACTCTCCTGTGTACACCTCTACCTGGCTAGCGTTAATGTTTTGGTTTGTGCGCCTGCTCAGTCGCTTCAGTCGTGCCCGGCTCTTTGCGACTCTATGGACTGTAGTCCAGGCTCGTCTGTACATGTGACTCTCCAAGCAAGATATTCAATGGAGTGGGTTTCCATGCCCTCCGCCAGGGGATCTTCCCGACCCAGGGATCAAACCTATGTCTCCCGGGTCTCCTGATTTGTAGGCGGATTCTTAACCCTCTGAGCCACCTGGGAAGCCCCATGTTTTGGTTTAGGGATGAGGAAACCTGCTCAGAGAAGGGGCTTGACTGTCTCAAGGTCACACAGCAAGTGAGACAGGCCCTGGTGTTGAACCTGCACTAGAGAGTCTGCGAGCACTTGCTCTTTCTACTACACTTGAGCAGACTCAGGGCCTTCACAGGGCTGGAGGTTGGAGGGAAGCCTGAACTGGAGTGTTGGTCTTCTGGCAGCAGCTTCCTGGGCAGCAGGTGGAAGTCCTTCCTGCCAGCCTCTTAGCTTCTCAGGTCCTGTGTGCCCTTGGGCAAGTCCCTAAATCTCTCTAAGTCAGTTTCCTCATCTACTCCAGAGAAGGGGCTCAATAAATTTTTTTAAAATTTGGTTTGGTTTTTTATAGTTGGCAAACCATATTCATATGTTCTATTGAAATAATACATTTACATGTTTTTCTCTCCCACTTTACAGAGCCTAGTGAGATGAGGCTTATTGTTATTATGTTTAATCTTTTCTTATTTTAAATATAGGTGCTGGTGGCAAAATTCTAGAAATTGAGTCTGATTCATCTCTGCAATATTCTCTCTTTTTAAAAAATATTTCTTTATCTGGCTGTGGCATGTGGAATCTTTAGCTGCAGCATATAGGATCTAGTTGCCCAACCAGAGATTGAACCCAGGCCTTCTGCATTGGGAGTGCAGAATCTTAGCCACTGGTTCACCAGGGAAGTCCCTGCAGTGTTCTCTTTTAAATTAAACATCATTTTTCTAACAATTAATTAAATATAATTCTCCTAACACCCCTATTCTGTAAGGTAGGCTGGGCAAGAGCAATATGTCCAATGTACAGAGAAACCAAGACCTAGAAATAGTAAACGACATTCCAAGGTCACCAGATTACCTCAGACAGACCTAGGACTAGATCCCAGGAACCTGACTCAGACTAGAGCAGCTGTTTCCTCTATCTGGAGGCCTGCGCAAGTAAGATCCTGCCCTTGACCCTTCTCTCCATCTTGTCTGGGGTCAGGTCTGCTATTTGCTCCACTCATTGGCTTTGTGACTTGGGGCAAGTCTCATGCATGCACTGTCCTCAGCTCAGTTGCTTGCTATTTTGTTTTACCTTCTCTTGAAAGATAAGAAATATGTAAGAAACATCCTTCAGCTGAACCCAGAGTCTCCAAACCCTTGACCTATCCCTTCCATGTCCCAGCAGAGGGAGGAAAAGAAGGGAAAATAACATTTACTGGGTAACCTACTATGCACAGATATTTTATACACATGACCTCTAATTCCTAAAAATACATCTCAAGATGTGGCATCATTATCCTCAACTTAGAGATGAAGAACCTAAGATTTAGAGAGGTCAGGTGACATGCCTAAGGTCATACAACTACTAATGGGCATTGTAAGACTTGAATCCAGGTCTCCTGATTTCAAAGCCCTCTTGCCCAACTGCTCGTCTTAGAAGAGTTGGCACAGATCTCAGTCATGCTTGGCACAGCCCTGGTACCATCCTCAGGATCCATTCATCCACTTATTTATTCATTCATCAACCAACACTGACATATTAAGCACCTACTGTGTACCAGGTGTTGAGCTAGGCCCTGGGGTATGATAGGCAAGATCCCTGCCCTTCTCAAACTGTCATTCTAGTGTAGTAAGACCATAGTCAAGCAAGTAAATAAATAAGACATTTCCTATAGTGTTAGGGAGAAAATAGAACAGGGCAAGGGAGGGAGAGCAACCATATGTGTGAGTGTGAAAAAGATACAGTTTTCAAGAGAGGGAAGAGAACCAGAGAGATTCATATACATTGTTAGATGGTGCAGCCGTGGAAAGCCTCCCTAAGGAAGTGATATTTCCATTGTGTCTACTGGATCCACTTCGGCCCAGTCTCCCCAGGCTTGTCCCTGGACAGCTAGAGCAGCAGAGGTGGTGCCAAGCCACATATTCCTAGAACTCTGAAGACTTGAGCCGACAGGCTGTTTGACAATCTTCTTGTTTACTCTCTTCCCACTTTGTAGATGTGGAAAATGGGGTCCAGAACGCAGAAAGGATTTGCCCCAAGGAGACTGGTGAGGGCTGGAACTACTCATGATTGCGTCTTGTGAGAGTGGACTGTTGCTGCGCCCACTCTGTACCCTGGAATTAAGTTCTCTAAAGAAGGAAAGTCAAGAGGTCTCTTTTCCTCTCCCCTTCTTTCTAGGAGGGCTAGGAGGAGCAATTGGCCAATTCAGGGGCTGTGAGTCACCCTTTTGTTGACACTTCTATTTCCAAAGCTAATTGGTCCAATGTTTGACCAATCGCAGGACCTCGTCAGTGCTGGGGTCGGGGTGTGACTTAGGGATGAAGGAAGAGGAGAGAGGAGAGGAGAGAGAGCAGGGGTAATCTCATAGGGTTTCATTTTCACCAAGATCAACTTTTAATTGTCCCAGTGAATGGAGGGGAATGATGGCTAAAGTATATCCTGAAGAGTCCAACTGTCTTTCAAGTTTTATATATAAGCCTTTCCCCCCTCATACAAATTTCCTGTCTTAATCCGGACTTCAGCTGATTTTGAAAGGGAACTTACTCCGAATGATAACTGAGTCACAGCGACACACGTTAAGTCACTTTTCCTATCTGGGCCTCAGTTTCCTATTCTGTAAAATGGGAGAGAAATGGGAATCAGGCTCTTCCTGATTCACACCTTCTATGATCTGAGATGGTGGGAAAGGAGAAGGGGTCCCGGGAGAGTCTTGGTCCCTACATTGGCCCCTCCTCAGCTCTGAGACCCAAGACAGGAACATCCTGGGATCCGCCCACATTACAGAGCACCCTGTGCCTAAAACCACACCAGGAACTTTCTGCACAGCTCATTCAGTTTTCAGAACATAATCTTTGGACTTAGGAGTGATCTCTTGCTTTGCATGAGAGAAAACTGAGACTCAGAGAAGCTGATTAACTTGAGTACGACCCCCACGAGAGGGGGTGGGCAAGAGGGGCTTCATACTCAGGTTTGGCTGAATCCCAAGCCCATGTACTACCCAGGGCCCTGCCTCTGAGGATGACTTGGTTTGTTCAGTGACACACAGATGACCCTCCCCTATGGAGAACACCCATTCCCTCCTCCCATGGTTCTTGTCCTCCACCCTGCCTCAGCCCCTCATGGTCAAGATAATTTCCCAGACCTTGTTATTACTCATAATTGTGCCCCTACCCTGTGTAATTTCATTATCAAGTATCCCATCCTCCTGACACCGCCTCCTATCTTTTCTGCTCACTCCCTCTGGAACCCCGACTCCATTGCTTCCAGACCCACCAGGACCCTCAGTCCATTGATCTTCCCACCTTTTCCCCTACTGCTCCTCGCCTCCCTCATGTCCTGACTTTCCTCCTTCACCAGCTTACATTCCATGGGCCATCATTATAATGACTTCCTTGCATACGCCCTCAACCCCCTTGCTCCTTTCGTATTAAATTGCACTCACCTGGCAAAACCACACCCTGGTTAATCCAAAACCACAACCCTGCGCTTGCACCCACACAGTTGACAGAAGTTGGAGAAAGACACACAGCATGATGATTGGTTTCACTTTAATGTCACCCTCGCCCTCCTCCTTAGCACTGTCTTGATATCCTACCATATGATCCAGTCTGGTCACTCTGTCACAGTCCTATAGACAATTTCTTTCTTTTTTTTTAAAAGCAGAAATTTATTTGGTTGCACTGGGTCTTAGCTGTGGTGGGTGGGCTTCAGTAGTTGCAGTATGTGGGCTTAGTTCCCTGATCTTAGTTCCCTGACCAAGGCTTGAACCGGTCTCCCCTGCACTGCAAAGTGGATTCTTAACCACTGGACCATCAGGCAAGTCCCCCCATAAACAATGTCTTACTTCTCCTCAGTCCCTGATAGCTGTTCCCTCCAACCCTCCCTCAGCTCTTGACCTTGCTTCCTATGTCACTGAGAAAACAGAAGTGATCAAAGGACAGTTTCCACAAACTCTCAACACCCCTTCTACCCAGTCCCCGAGTCTGCTCCGCATTTTGTCCCTCCCTCCTGCTACTTTGGATGAACCCCAGTTGCCCCTCTCTGTGCCTCCCCTCCACTCACACACCGGATTCCTCGCCTCTCACCCACTCAAGGACTTCACTTGGGCCATTTCCCCCTCTCCTGGGTCATTCCAATCAGCACTGAAACATAACTTCTTGCATCTCAGAAAAAAAACCATAACAAAACCATGAAGTCTCATGTCTCATGTCTGCCTCCTCTCTACCCCATTTCTCTATACAGATCTTCCTTGACTTGTGAGGGAGTTACATTCCATAAACCCACGGTGTCTGAAAATATCCTAAGTTAAAAATGCATTTAATACATGTAACCTACTAAACATCATAGCTTAGCCTAGCCTGCCTTAAATGTGCTCAGAACACTAGCATTAGCTTGCAGTCAGGAAAAAGCAACTAATACAAAGCCTATTTAATAATTGAATATCTCATATAATTGTTTAAAAATTTTTTTTGGCTGCTCTGAGCACAGTATGTAGAATTTTAGTTTCCCAACCAAGGATAGAACCCATACCCCCTGCATTGGAGGTGCAGAGTCTTAACCACTGCACTGCCAGGGAAGTCCCCTATCTTGTATAATTTATTGAATCCTGTGCTTAAAGTGAAAGAATGGTTTAAGTGTATTGGTTGTTTCCCCTCAATGTGATGTGATAGTGTGATTCACTGGGGGCTGCAGCTTGTTGCCACTTGAGATGCATCACAAGAGAGTACTGTACTGAATATCACTAGCCTGGGAGATCAAAATTCACAGTACATTTCCTACTGAGTGAGTATTGCTTTTGTACCATCGAAAAGTTGAAAAGGTGGCTCACAGGGTAAAGCGTCTGCCTGCAATGCAGGAGACCTGGGTTCAATCCCTGGGTCGGAAAGATCCCCTGGAGAAGGAAAAGGCAAGGCACTTCAGTATTCTGGCCTGGAAAATCCCATGGACGAAGAAGCCTGGTAGTCTACAGTCCATGGGGTCGCAAAGAGTCAGACACAACTGATCGACTTCACTTTCACTTTCAAAGTTGAAAACTTGTAAGTTGAACTATTGTATGTCGAACCATTATAAATCGAACCACTGTAAGTACTGCTGCTGCTGCTGCTAAGTTGCTTCAGTTGTGTCCGACTCTGTGCGACCCCAGAGACGGCAGCCCACGAGGCTCCCCTGTCCCTGGGATTCTCCAGGCAAGAACACTGGAATGGGTTGCCATTTCCTTCTCCCATGCCTGAAAGGGAAAAGTGGAAGTGAAGTCGCTCAGTCGTGTCCGACTCTTAGCGACCCCTGGACTGCAGCCCACCAGGCTCCTCTGTCCATGGGATATTCCAGTCAAGAGTACTGGAGTGGGGTGCCATTGCCTTCTCCGACTGTAAGTACAGCACTATCTATATAGTAAAACTCCTTGAAAATGTTCATACTTGCTGGGGTCACTTGTTCTGTTCTCTTTTGAACACACTTCAGTCAGGCTTTTGTTCCCACTGCTAGACCAAAACTGCTTTTGTTGAGGTCACCTGTCACCTTCACATTGGTAAATCCAACCATCAATTTTTTCGAAAATAGCTTTATCTAGATATAATTCACCCAACACATTCTTCTCACATATGAAGACACTAGGCACTCGGGCTCAGTAGTTGTGCTGCCTGGGTTTTAGCTGCTCTGCAGCATGTGTGATCTTCCCGGACCAGGTGTTGAACCTGTGTCCCTTGCTTTGATAGGCAGATCTTAACCACTGGACAGCCCAGGAAATCCTGTCAATTCTTAATCCTCATATTTTCCTAGAGCTATAAATTGCATGTGACACACCTGGCCATTCCCTCCTCTTTGAAATACTTTCTTCACTTGGCTTTTAAGAGATCTTACTGTCCTGACTTTTCTGTTTCACTGACTACTGTTTTGTGGTTTCCTCCTCATCCCCTCAACCACTAGACAGCGAAGTGCCCAGGACTTGTTCCCTGGTCCTCTTAGCTTTTCTGTCTACACTCACTCCCTTGATGATCTCATTCAGTTTCATGCTTTGAATACCATCTCTGTGCTGGTAGGTCCCGGGTTTATACACTCCAGCCCAGAGCTCTCTTCTGACCTCTATGCTCATTTGTTTAATTTTACACAACATCTCTCCGTGTCTCTTTATGTTCCTCAAATTTTGCACGTCAAAAACTGAATTCTTGAACTGAATTGCTCCTCCCACAGCAAATGGCAACTTCCAGTTCTTGGGCTGAACATCTGAAACCATTTCGTATTCTTTTTTTTCGTCTCCCATCCCACATCAAATGTGTCAGCAAGTCCTGTGGGCTCTACCTTCAAAATACGGGTCAGACTGACTGCATCTCGCCCCTCACCCCGCTTGCTGCCAGCTCCGTGGCCATCGCCCCGCTCCTGGATTAGTGGAGCCTCCCTGCTGGCCCCTCCTTCTATTGCACTTGTTGCTGAGAGTGTGGTTTTAACGCAGCAGCCAGAGTGATCTTTTTCAAACATAAGTCGGATCATGTGTTTTAATGCCTCCATCTCAGTTGGAGTAAAAAGCCAGAGTCCTTCCACTCCGAACAAGGCTCCATGGGACACGCAACCCCCGTCTCCTCCCCCTCTGCCCTCCATCATCTGTTGCGGGTTCACTGATCTTCTTGAAGTCAGAGCTCTCCCACCTCAGAGCCTTTGTAATTGCTTTCATCTGCCCGACACATGGGTTTCCTCTTAGCCACATGGCTTCTTCCCAGTTCTTCCAGGTCTTCTTCTCGGTGAGGCCTCTCTAACCACCCAATTAGAATGGCAACCTTGAAAAAAAATATATATATATATATAGAATGGCAACCTTGAGACTTCCCTGGTGGTCCAGTGGTTAATAATCTGCCTGCCAATGCAGGGGACATGGAGTTCAATCCTTGGTTCAGAATATCCCACTGCGATGAGAAGTTCCTGCACTGCAATAGAGAGTAGCCCCCACATGCCACACTAGAGAAGGCCCAGGTGTAGTAATGAAGGCCCCATGCAGCCAAAAATAAATAACTTTTTTTAAACCTAAAAAATAATAAATGGCAACCTCCCCTCCCCACCCTCTCCTCTGCTTTATTGTTTCCATAGCACCCGGCACCATCTACACATCATGCTGTGTGTTTACCGGTCTATTTGTTGCCTCTCTGTTGGCACAGAATCGACAGGAGGGCAGAGAGTTTGTTTTCTGGATATCCCAACTCCTGGAGTCTATAAAGATTCATGAGACACGTGAGGGATGCCGGAGGGAAGAGCACTCTTCTAGAACCAGGGCGTGGTGCAGTGTGGCTTCAGGCAGATCTCTGAGGTGGGCCTGTGAATGGAGTCCTCCTCAAGGTCATGGAAAACCGGCTTCTGTTTTCCAGCCAAGGAAGCCAAAAGCTTGAGTTCCTGTTCGCGTGGTGTCTTATTGGCTGTGTACCCTGGGCACAAACCACTCCCTTTCGCTGAGCCTCAGTTTTCTCATCTGCTCAGTTCAGTTGCTCAGTCATGTCTGACTCTTTGCAACCCCATGGACTGCAGCATGCCAGGCCTCCATGTCTATCACCAGCTTGCTCAAACTCATGTTCATCGAGTCGGTGATGCCATCCAACCATCTCATCCTCTGTCGTCCCCTTCTTCTCCAGCCTTCAATATTTCCCAGCATCAGGGTCTTTTCAAATGAGTCAGTTCTTCGCATAAGGTGGCCAAAGGATTGGAGTTTCAGCTTCAGCATCAGTCCTTCCAATGAATATTCAGGACTGATTTCCTTCAGGATTGACTGGTTTGATCTCCTTGCAGTCCAAGGGACTCTCAAGAGTCTTCTCCAACACCATAGTTCAAAAGCATCAATTCTTCGGCGCTCAGCTTTCTTTATAGTCCAACTCTCACATCCATACATGACTACTGGAAAAACCATAGCTTTGACTAGACAGACATTTTTTTGTCAAAGTAATGTCTCTGCTTTTTAATATGCTGTCTAGGTTGGCCATAGCTTTTCTTCCAAGGAGTAAGCGTCTTTTAATGTCATGGCTGCAGTCACCATCTGCAATGATTTTGGAGCCGAGAAAATAAGTCTCTCACTGTCACTGTTTCCATTGTTTCCCCATCTATTTGCCATGAAGTGATGGGACCAGAAGTCCCATCAGAATACATGAAGTAAGTAATACCTCATCTGCTCATTGGGGTATTATTACCAGGTCTCTGGACTGGCATACAAGATCCAGTGCAGGAGGGATCCTGGCTTGTAGTCAGGGCGCTCTCAGGCCTCATATTCCTCAGGTACCAAGCATCTCACAAAGCCCCTCCTTGTCCCCAAGCTCATTTGAGCCTGTCCAGCCCCTTGGGGTGGACGGAGGAGCCTTGTGGGCTGCAGTCCAAGGGGTCGCAAAGAGTCAGACATGACTGAGCGACTTCACTTTCACTTTTCACTTTCATGCATTGGAGAAGGAAATGGCAACCCACTCCAGTGTTCTTGCCTGGAGAATCCCAGGGACGGGGGAGCCTGGTGGGCTGCCATCTATGGGGTCACACAGAGTCGGACATGACTGAAATGACTTAGTAGTAGTAGCCCCTTGGGGAGGCAGGCAGACATGACTGATGATTGTGCTTAGTCACTTCAGTTGCGTATGACTCTTGAGACCCATGGACTATAGCCTGCCAGGCTCCTCTGTCCATGGGATTCTCCAGGCAAGAATACTGGAGTGAGTTACCATTTCCTACTCCAGGGGATCTTCCCAACTGAGGGACCAAACCCATGTCTCTCATGTCTCCTGCATTGGCAGGTTCTTTACCACTAGTGCTACCTGGGAATCCCTGGCTGATGACTGTGTATGCCCATTTCATGGGTGAGGAAACTGAGGTTCGGGAGGCAGCAATGTACATCTGTCTCATCTCCCCCACTAGAAGTTAAGGTCCTCAGGTTCAAGGGCTGCCTACTCCCATTTCTGTCTCTTCAGGGCTGACACTGCAGACTAAAAATAGGAGTGGGTATTCATCCGTGGGTTTCCAGCCCCAGCAGACCCCACACCCTCTTTTATAATAAGTTTCTGGCAATATTGGGCTTCCCTGGTGGCTCAGACGGTAAAGAATCCTCCTGCAATGCGGGAGACCTGGATTCGATTTGTAGGTTGAGAAGATCCCCTGGACAAGGGACTGGCTATCCACTCCAGTACTCTGGCCTGGAGAAGTCCATGGACAGAGGAGCCTGGCAGGCTACAGTCTATGGGGTCGCAGAGTCAGACACGACTAAGTGACTTTCACTTCTGGCAATATTGCTTTCCTGTAATGAAATGAAATTTACAGATAAAATATCCTATTCACATACTCCTATTTTTGTTAAAAAAAAAAAAAAAATCAAGGTAATGCCCTAACTGAAACATAAAGAAGAAATGAAGTTCATGTTTTTTTTCCCCTCATGATTTAATTATTAGTTGCTATATAATTGACATAAAACATTTAAGTTTCAGATGTATAACTTAATTTGATATTAGTATACACTGAAATGATTCCCACAATGTCTAGTTACATTTTTTTCTTGTGTTGAGAACTTGTAAGATCCACTCTCAGCGACTTTTGAATTACCATACAGTATTATTTTTTTTAGTCACCAAGCAGTACACCCATAAGTTATTCATTGTATTAACTGGAAATGTGTAGACATTTATTTATTTGCCTTGTAAATACACAAGCCGGCCGACACTTGCAAAACAGGGCTTCTCAAAAGGAAATGTGCATAGGAGTTACCCGAAGATCTTGTTAAAGTGCAGATTCTGAACAGCAGGTCTGGGGAAGGACCTGAGAACCTGCAGCTCTATACTGCTCCCGGGTGCTGCGTAGCCGCTGCTCCGCGGGCGCGCTGGCGGGAGAAGAAATGCCTTATGTTCCCTGGGCCCGTGCATTCCGCCCCTCTCCCAGCGAGGTCTCCGCCCAGAGCCGCCCCCTCCCCAGTCCCGAGCAAGGTGCAGCCCCGTCGAGACCGCCCGGAACAAACGCTATCCAGGTAAGCGCCCGCCCTGCCGCCAAACCTCATTCCTGGCACCCACGTGGCTGGGTGCCTGCTGCCGAGACAGCAGTTCCCACGGGAGGAGCCCGTCGGGGGGTTCTGGCCGCTGGGGAGGGCGGGGCGGCCCGGGAATTGACGTCTGAAGGGGCGGGGTCTTTGACTCCCACGTCCAGTCGTCCCCACCCTGTATCCTGACGGAGCTCGCAGCTGGGGCCAGTAAATTCCAGTGCACTGTCTTCTTGCCCCGAGCGCCCTCCCATCCCTCTGTCTCCCACTCCTCCCTCCTTCCTTTGCCCTCGGTTTGGCTTAGGCCTCCGTCGTGGGGAGCCCAGATGAATCCAGAGATTCCCTCTCCTGAGAAACTCTCAGTCTGGAGGCCAGCAGACAGGCAAACCGACACCTTTCACCTTTAAGCGGGTGTTCTGTCAAAGGAGGTATGTGGGAGGGAACTCATTGCCAACCCTGTGGGTGCCAATCAGGGAAGGTTTCCTGGAGGAGGCAGGAGCCCAGCAGGGCGTGATGACTACGGAGGGATCCCTTAGACAGCCCTCTCTCCCAGAGTCCCCTCCTGGCCAGGGTGCTGACTTGGGGGACCAGCTGGGGCGTTGCTGCTGTAAGGATTCCAGAGGACCCCATTTTAGGGGCCAGGGTAGAGCAGAGAGGCCTGGGTTTGAGGCCCAGCTTTCCTGCTGACAGACTGTGTGCCTCCTGGGGCAAGCCCTTTTCCTGTCTGGGCCACTATAAAGGGACGGGACCTGAGGATCCCCCAAGGCCAGTCCGGCTCAGACCCCTGCAATCCCTTCGTGGCCAGCGAGGAAAATTTGTCGTCTCTAAGGTGGGGAGGCGGGGAGGCCAGGCAGCTGGCTTATGCAGGGCTGGAGCCGGCTTTGGGCGGTGGAGTGGGTTCCGCAGAGATTGAGGAGGTCTCCCACCTGAGAGTTTGGCCAGACCAACCCCCTTTCTGGGCTCTGCTGGAAGGCCAAGCATTAACCCATGACAACAGGAATGCCAAATAGCCCTCCATCTCAGGACAACTGCACCACACCTTAAAACACTTTTTTTAAAAAACATTTTTTTACGTGACACACTGCTTTATTTGTTGATTTTTGGCTGTGCTAGGTCTTGGTTGCTGCACGGGTGCTTTCTCTAGTTGCAGAGAGTGGGGGCTCCTCTCATGTCGCTATGTGCGGACGTCTACTGTGGAGCACAGGCTCTAGGCGCGTGGGCTTCCGTAGTTGCAGCATGTGGGCTTCCGTAGTTGCAGCATTTGGGCTCAGTAGTTGAGGCGCACGGGCTCAGTGGCTCCTCAGTGTGTGGAATCTTCCCGGGCCAGGGATCAAACCCATGTTCCTTGCATTGGCAGGCGGATTCTTATCCACTGAGTCACCAGGGAAGTCCCAAAGCAATTTTCTTCCTTCCATCTCGTTTGATCCTCAGAAACTTGGTGTTACTGCCATTTGACAGATGAGAAAACTGAGGTCCAGAGAAGCCAAGTCACTAGTGCAAGGAATTAGAACAACTAAGAAGATATCCCAGGACTTGAACCCAGTATCCCATGCGTGTTTTAGGAAAAGTTTCCTGGATCTCTTGGGTCTGAATTGTCCAGGAAGTACAACCCTTCCAACCCTTGAACATGGGGCCCTAAATTTCCATTAAGATCCTTGACTTTGTTTTTTCTGTTTTTTTTTTTTTTTTAATTTATGTTTATTTATTTGGCTGCAATGGGTCTTAGTTGCGGCAGGTGAAACCTTTTAGTTCTGGCATGTGTGATTTAGTTCTCTGGCCAGGGATCAAACCCGGGGTCCCTGCATTGGGAGCACAGAGTCTTAGCCATTGGACTTCCAGGGCAGTCCCAAGATCCTTGGCTATTAGAGCTGGAAAGCTGAAGCTGTCACTCTGCAGATGGGGAAACTGAGGCTGTAGAGAGGAATGATCTTGCCCATACACCAGATAAGGCCCTGGCCTCTACCTCTAGGGTCTCAGATGAAGTTCCTGGGGCTTTTACAGCTCCCTGTCCTGCTGGTGATTTGGAGACCTCTGTTTGTGGACAGTGGGGATGGAGAGTTTAGGGCAAGAAATCTCCAAGTCACAGGGAGAGCCTGACAGGAATGGGGAAGGGTTAGGTCTATGGCAGCCCACTCCAGTACTCTTGCCTGGAAAATTCCATGGACAGAGGAGCCTGGTAGGCTACAGTCCATGGGGTCGCAAAGAGTCAGACATGACTAAGCGACTTCACTTTCTTTCTTTAGGTCTTAGAAAATATGCTTTGCCTTTAGGCTTTGTTTCTGAAGATGAAGATGTGTCACTAAAACAAGGAGGAGATGGTGATGGGTTTTAATTTGGTTTTGTTTCACACTGTTTGCTTCCCAGGCAGGATCTTAAGCCTTGACTGCAGAGGTGGACGGTGCTGAGCCAACCCCTGGCCAGGCCTGCTCCCCTCTGGGCTCAAGGGCTGGGCTTTGACATGATTTAAGGGCTGAGCCTATGTCAGGCATAGATAGAGGTGGAAGTGTGTTTTCTGTGGCCCCATCATAGCCCAACCCAGAACCAGGGTGGGGTGCTGTCTGGGCCTGGGTGGAGATCTTTGTCACTGGGCTCAGGTCCAGTTTATGACCAAGGTCAGGGCTCATCTTGGGATCAGGGAGCAGGGAGAAGCAGCCCCTTGGTCCCTCCCAGGACAGACCCAGCCCAAGAGGTTGAGTCAGACAGTCCGGTTGGGAATCCACAGGTTTCCTTTAGACTCCTGGGCTGGAGCAGAGGCTCTGGTGATGCCCAGGCTCTCGGTCCACCATTAGGTGTGTCTTGAGGAGAGGGGACCTCCCACCTCCACCCAATATCCTCCCACCAGACGACCTGAGCACCAGAACTCTGGACCCTCCTTGCACTGGTTGTGCTCCAGCCTCTGGTTTACAGAGGCAAGTCGTGTAGGTCAAGGCCTCTGTCCTCAAGGTTTGCTGGGCAACTGACCACCCAGGAAAAATAACCAAAAGCCCTCCACTGTCTTGATTTCTATGACAATATTTCTATGTGTTGTCACTGCATGTGGCATCGGGAAGAGATTCGCAGCATCATATCTTGCAAGCAGGAGGAGCCGGCTCTAACACACCACTAGCTCTGTCCCGGGACAGACCCACCGCTGTGTCCACAGGCAGGTAGGGGCTGGGGTCCCGCTAGCTCCCAGGGCCAGGGTGCCCTCCAGGGTTTCCTGTCTGTCCTTGTGCCTGTTGGTGAGAAGGTGATGGTGATGATGACCCTGACTGATGTCGTACTTGTGATGGTTGAGGCTTCGGTTGCTACCACTGACCTCAGTCAAGGAGATACCTCACCTCTATCCCCCAAGGGGAACTGCCAGGAGGTGCCCAGGAGGATGAGGGCCTCCCCAGGGCTGTATCGTGGCTCTGTCGAGGACACTGGAAGCCTGACGTGGCCTTATGGACACGTGTCCTGCCATCTCCTACTTCTGCTATGCAGTGATGACCTAGTCTCATATCTCACGGAGGAAACAGGAGCCCAGCATGGTGGGAAGCCCTGCCCTCACCTCTACTGACCCTGTACCCCTTGCTGCACCCGGTCCATCTTCTTCCCCACTCATTCCTCTAATCAAAGGATGGCCCTTAGTTGCCTTCCACTGATAGGAAAAAAAATACTATTTCTTTCCGCGGCTCCCTATTTACTGATTTATTGGCTGTACCCCATGGCAGGTGGGATCTGACCAGGGATCAAACCTGTGCCCCTGTAGTGGAAGCTCTGTCTCAACCACTGGATCACCAGGGAGGTCCCTCCCTGACTGACTTTAACCTTACCTCCTCCAACCCCAGCTCCCTCTGCTCCAGCTACATGGGCCACCCGTCTGTCCCACAAGCACAGCAAGCGTGTTCCAGCCTCAGGGTCTTGGAGTTCACAGTCGCCCCCAGTCTCTGCACATCAGCTTCAGCTTGAGTTCAGGGTCCTTCCTATACCCCACCTCCCAAGAGGCTCCCACAGCTCTTCTCCATCTCATTCTCCTCGAGTTTCCTGCCTGCAGTGTCCTCGTCTACTTGCGTGTCACTGGCTCGACTGTCTTCCCACCGGATTGTAAGTTCCATGGGGTAGGGACTGTATTCTCTGCTGTACCTGGTACCTGGTTGGTGCCCGATAAAAGGACATGGAATAAGTGAATAGATGTCTGTGTTTCTTTCCTCTGTATTCTCCTGGGTCATTGCTACCATCTTGTTTGAGTGACCTGGCCGGCTTTCTGCTTTCGCTGGGCTGTAAAGGTAAGGGGCAGTGACTTGGCCAGAGTGTGAAGGATGGACTAGGGCGCCGCTGGGCACCTGTGGGGGTGGCAGCAGAAGTAGATAGGTGATTGCAAGGGGCTTTGGGTCTGGCCAGTGTTAAAGATCCAGAGGCCTCTGACTTGGGTTTCAATAAAGAAGGCAGCATCTCCTTCCAGCTTCATGTCATCGTTACCACCTGGCTTCCTTTCTTTTTTTTCTTTCTTACAATTCAAGAAATTTTTATTTTGTTTTTTTTTACCACCAGACTTTTGTTTTTTGGCTGCCCTACAGCCAAACGCCCTTTCTCTTTAGGGGGAAGCCCCACTACATGAGTCTTGATGGACAACCTACAGCTGAAGCTAAGGGGCCCACAGGCCCTTCCTCCTACTCCCTGGCATGGACACATGACTTGGGCTCAGCCAAGTGGATGCCTCAGCCCAGAGCTTTGAATCTTGAGTGAGTGATGCAAATATAGGAGGGTTTAGAATTCACTCAGGAAGGTGGCCTATGGTTGTGGTGGTTGGTGTGGTTTGTGATGATGACAGTTCTGTCTGGGTGTCTTGCAGAGGTTTTGTCCAATGCTGTAAATTCCTGGCTTCCTGCCCTTTATCTCAGCCTGGATCACTGGGCTTTGTGTCCATTCTGGGAGCTCCCCCATAGCTTTCGTTTCTTCAGAGGTCAGCCAGAGTCAGGTTCTATTGCTTGTACCCAACTCTTGTTGCCACCTCCCTCCACCACTTGACATTGTCATTATCACCATTTCCATCAACCTCAAGATCAAACACCCATCAATTGAGCCCCGTAATCTTCACCAGACACCATCACCATCCATGTCTTGTGACCTCAAGCATCAACAGCTTTAACCATCCTCAGACTCTCAAACTGTATTTATCAGTGTTCAGTGCAGAAAACAGAAACCCCGCCTAGGTGTTTTTAGCAGGAAGATATTTAATACAGGACAACCGTTGGAGAGGTTGATGAGCCACACTTCTAAGAATGCTTCCCAGAACAACATAGAACTGACCCACCAAGAGAGTCACTGTGAATTCAAGAACACTCTGCTAAAGCCTCAGTCCAGGAATCAGGAAGCTGCAGGTAAGAGGTTGCTACCAGCACATTCACAGTTGGCACTGTCTCTGGGAAAGCAGGAAGCTGGACCCGATACCAGAGCACTATTGCAGAAAAACCTCCTCTTACTATGACCTTATGGGTTGGCACAAACAGCCAAAAGGGAGCAAACAAAACAAAACAAAACCAGATTTCCCTGGTGGTCCAGTGGATAAAACTCCACGGTCCCAATTCAGGGGGCCTGGGTTCAATCCCTGGTCCGGGAACTTAAGATCCCACATGCCACAACTAACCTTGAGCAGTGTAACTAGAGAAGAGCCCATGTGCCACAACTCAGACCCAGTGCAGCCAAAATTAAAAGGATAAATAAATGAAATAACAAAACAAAACAAAGAACCACCACCACAACCAAATTATAAATAGTGCTTATGATGTGGCTGGCACTGTTGTGTTATTAATCCCTATTATATAGATGAGAAAACTGAAGCCCTGAAAGGACTGTGCCTCGTGTTAGCCTTCCAGATTGTACTGGGATGAATCTAATAGGGGGAGCCTGTTCCACAAGGCAATGCTGCAAGGGAGGGAAATGCAGTTGTTAACTTTCCACCCTCCCCATCTAGGAGGGTGGGATAGAAGTTGAGAGACTCCCACCACAGGACCTTCCCCATTAACCATCACTACCGCTGTCACCTCTCCATCGATGCTATGATCTATTTTTTTATTTCCCCCAAAATAAACTGCTTTATTCAGACAGCACAAGGTTGAGAATCACACATTATATTTTAAACCTCATTTACATGTCTTTGAAACCAGAGGGGACATCCCCAGCCCAAGCACCTGTCAGCCCTTGGCTGACAGATACCTGACTGAGGGAACCATCTCCTTAACCAGCATCAAGTCAATTACCTGCCCTGTCATCTCCTCCACCGGCATCGAGATCTGACAGCTGTCACCTTTTCCGTCACCTGACAACGTCATCGTCACTGTCACTACTACATTGCCATGATTATCCCCATTACCTCCATCCCCAGCGGCAGGGCGGTGTTGAGTGGCCAGTGAGGTCACTTCCTCGCCTTGGCGCTCCCAGAATAATTGCTTAATGAGATGGTTGTGCTCTGAGTTATTAGTTATCCTCAAAGTAGAAAATCTTCTCAGGCTTCCATGAGGCAGGAATGCTTTATATACTGGAGGGGTCTGTGCTGTGAGCATGGGTGTGAGGATCCATGACAGGCCTCTGGGAGGCCATCTCGTCCATCCCTCTGCCGTTGTAGTGGAGAAAAACAGCCTGGTAGTTAGGAGTGCTGATCAAGTCAGTCTAATTCAGCTTAAGCAAGTGACTTCACCTTTCTGGGTCTCAGTTTATTTATCTGTAAAAGAGGAATGATAAGGCCTAGCTTGTAGAGGAACGTGGGGATTACGGGTGATGTAAATGAAATACCTGGCACAACTTTGCTTAGCACTGAAGAGGCTCTCAAATGGAAGTCACTAGTATCTTTTCTTTCTTTCTTTAAACACGTATGTAGAGCTCACTTGGCGTCAGGCATTGTTTTGAGACCTGACAAATTTCAGTTTGTTAGTTGAAACTTCCAAGAGCCCCAGGAGAGAGGTACTACTATTGTTCCCTTTTTACAGGTGAGGAAACTGAGGCACAGAGAGGTCAGGTAGCTTATCCAAGGTTACCCAGCTACTTAGGATGGAGCTGAGATTTCAGCTGAGAGAGTCCAGCTCAGATCCGAGCTCTTGACCCTGACCTGACGTTTTCTGGCAGCAAGTGCTTCCCCCTTGTTCTGAAAAGCTCCCCTCCTGCCCCATCCAGGTTGGAGAAGGTGCTGCTCTTTTCATCCAGCAACTGGAAAGGGGCCCCTGAAGTCACCATGTGCAGTCTCTCATCAGGACAGACATGTGGCCATTCACCTTGTCCAGTCGCCTCCCAAACCTCCCAGCCAGGAAGTCTGTTGTCTGATTCGAATTTGGGCCAAGGCAGCAGTTTCCAGGGAGGAGCCTCCTGGACTGGGACACCTCGTAGCGGGGACCTCAGCAGATGTGGGGGAGGAAGAGGTCCTTAACCCTGGGCTCTCACCGGTGGGCTGGGTTAGGGTGGGGCCTCTGGGCACATGGATTGGGGGAGCTCTGGAGCAGGCCCTCCCATGGGCTGCTCTCCAGGGAGCCTTGCTCCTCCATGCCCCCCACGATTGCACCAGGGACCTCACAGGCCCTCACGAGCTCCCGGCCCCTCCCCAAGCTCCCTCCCAGGCTCCCGTGCGCCTCCGCCAGGCCCTGCCGCATCCTCTGCAGCCCCTCTTCTTGGTCCTCATCCCTTTTGCCCTCTGGATGTCTGACATCGTTGCCTGCCTCCTGGATTCCAAGATCCCATTCCGCCCAGGCTCCCCCACCTCTGCCCAGGCTCCTCCCCCACCGCCCCCGCCCCATAACACCCTTGGTCTCTTCTCCCTCTTACCCCTTCGTGGTGGGGCTCCCTAGGGAGCTGGCACCGCACCCCAGGGCCTGGGTATCTCAGTCACACCAGGACCTCCGAGTGTCTCAAACCCACTGCATCTTCCCTCCCCAGATTCGGCCTCCATCTTAGCCAGGCGCCCAGATCGGAAAGGAAGCTCAGTCTCCCTAGTCTCTGCCCTCTTCTCCTCCCTACAGTCTATCCCGGTCATCTAACAGTGAGTGAGAGCTTACTGCATGCATACAACATGAGGAGCTCCCAGAGTTGGGCCTGACCATGGTGGGTTCCTGGACACGCACAAACTCTTCTGAAGTTCCTGCAATTATAGGGATGGGAAGAGGTTTGTAGGAAGTCTGGATTTTCCACAGTTAAGCTGAGATGAGGAGGGTGACTCTGGATGGTCACGTGCAGGGGCTGCTCATGGGCACTGGGGTACATCACCCAGATCCCCCGACTCAGGACTCAGGTACTCGTTCCCCCAGAAGCCGCCTAGTACACAATTCTGTCCCCTCCGTGGGGCAGCCTGGGTTCAGTGCCTGGTCACCAGGGAGTCTCAGGGGTCTGACCCCCTTGCATCAGTCTGAGTTAACTCTGCCCCAGCTCCCTGGGGAAACTATTTCTGACTCCCAGCAACCAGTTAGATTAGGCCTCTTGTTCCCTCATCAGTAGACTTCCTGTATTTTTCATTCATAGCTGTCATCCCACTTTGTATCTGTCTTCATTCATTTGTTCAATACTTCCTGTATACCAGGCTGAGCGCCAAAGAATTGATGCTTTTGAAGTGACTCTTGAGAGTCCCTTGGACAGCAAGGAGATCAAACCAGTCAATCCTAAAGGAAATCATCCCTGATTATTCACTAGAAGGACTGATGCTGAAGCTGAAGCTCCAGTACTTTGGCCACCTGATGCAAAAAGCTGACTCCTTGGAAAAGACCCTGATGCTGGGGGAGATTCAATCTTCCTGCCTTCAATCAGGCAGGAAGAGAAGGGGGTGACAGAGGATGAGATGGTTGGATGGCATCACCGACTCAGTGGACATGAACTTGAGAAAACTCTGGGAGATAGTTATGGACAGGGAAGCCTGGTGTGCTCTGGTCCATGGGGTTGCAAAGAGTCAGACGCAACTGAGCGACTGAACAACAACGACAGTGTACCAGGCACTGGTTCATCAGTGAACAGGAGGCAAAGTCCCCCCTCTAGACGGAAGACGGATGATAGCACTTGAGGTGGTGACCAGTGTTCTTTTTTTTTTTTTTTTAGTGTGGACCATTTTTTAAAAAGTCTTTATTGAGTTTGTTGTAATATTGCTTCTGTTTCATGTTTTGGTTTTTTGGCCATTAGGCACGTGGGACTTTGTCTGCTTGACTAGGCACTGAACCCACACCCGCTGCATTGGAAGGCAAAGTCTCAACCACTGGACTGCCAGGGAAGTCCCTGTGACTTGTGTTCTGAAAGAAAGTGATGAGGGATAGAAGGAAGGAAGATGCTCTTTAAAAAATAGATATATTTTTATGTATATGTTTTAATTTACTTTATCTGACTGTGCCAGGTCTTAGCTGTGGCAAGTGGGATCTAGTTCTCTGACCAGGGATTGAAACCCGGCCCCCCTGCTTTGGGAGCCTGGAGTCTTGACCACTGGACCACCAGGGAAGTCCCAGAAGATGTTGTTTTGAGATGAAAGCATTTGAATGGAGGCTTGTGTGGAGTGCGAGAGGGAGCCACAGAAACCTGGGGGCATGGAACATTCCGGGAGAGGCAACTGCAAATGCAAGGGGCCCTGAGGGAGGAATGTGCCCATAAACTTGAGAAACAAGGAGGCTGGTATGTCCAGAATGGAAGAACGAGGGCCAGCTGGATACGCTGGCTTCCTGGTTCCTTCAGCCCACCTTACCAGTGCCCTTGGGCAAGAGCCTGCCTTATGCTGAGATTTAGGGTCTCCATCCCGGGGCAGCAGGAGTGAAACATCTTTGGCCACTGCTGGGCAGGTCTGTTGAGATCAAATTGGGGCCCCTTATCATTTTCTCCCCTGGCTCCTTGTAGCATTCTCTCCTAGCTGTTAGCCCAATTTCTAACTATATTTTTATGTGTGGTTTCTCGCTCTCTATCAGGGCTTTAGGTTCAGGGATAGTGTCTTCCTCATTCATCAGGAGATGTCCAGAGTCCCACACTGTGCTGGTTTATACAGGAGGCACTCGGTAAACATTGAATGAATGAATGAACCCACTTCGTAAATTATAAAGCAAGAATGATGAGAAAGGCTGGACTGATGGTCGTGAAATAACTGCTGTCTACACAGGCGGAGGGAGCAGGAGTCTAGCCAGTGTGTGACTGGGTGGGCAGAATCTGAGCAGCCTCCCCAAAATCCCAGCTCTAACCCCAGGCCTTGGTAAGACTGAAAACAACAGTAATAACAATAGTCATTTCATCCATGCTCAGTCAGTTCAGTTCAGTCGCTCAGTCATGTCCGACTCTTTGCGACCCCATGAACTGCAGTACACCTGGCCTCCCTGTCCATCACCAACTCCCGGAGTCCACCCAAACTCATGTCCATTGAATCGGTGATGCCATCCAACCATTTCATCCTCTGTCGTACCCTTCTCCTCCTGCCCTCAATCTTGCCCAGCATCAAGGTCTTTTCAAATGAGTCAGCTCTTCACATCAGGTGGCCGAAGTATTGGAGTTTCAGCTTCAACATCAGTCCTTCCAGTGAACACCCAGGACTGATCTCCTTTAGGATGGACTGGTTGGATCTCCTTGCAGTCCAGGGGACTCTCAAGAGTCTTCTCCAACACCACAGTTCAAAAGCATCAATTCTTCGGCGCTCAGCTTTCTTTATAGTCTAACTCTCACATCCATATGTGACCACTGGAAAAACCATAGTCTTGACTAGACGGACCTTTCTTGACAAAGTAATGTCTCTGCTTTTTAATATGCTGTCTAGGTTGGTCATAACTTTCCTTCCAAGGAGTAAATGTCTTTTAATTTCATGGCTGCAATCACCATCTGCAGTGATTTTGGAGCCCCAAAAAATAAAGTCAGCCACTGTTTCCACTGTTTCCCCATCTATTTGCCATGAAATGATGGGACCGGATGCCATGATCTTAGTTTTCGGAATTTTGAGCTTTAAGCCAGCTTTTTCACTCTTCATTTTCATTTTCATCAAGAGGCTCTTTAGTTCTTTGCTTTCTGCCATAAGGGTGGTGTCATCTGCATATCTGAGGTTATTGATATTTCTCCCGGCAATCTTGATTCCAGCTTGTGCTTCATCCAGCTCAGTGTTTCTGATGATGTACTCTGCATATAAGTCAAATAAGCAGGGTGACAATATATAGCCTTGATGTACTCTTTTCCCTATTTGGAACCAGTCTGTTGTTCCATGTCCAGTTCTAACTGTTGTTTCCTGACCTGCATACAGATTTCTCAAGAGGCAGGTCAGGTGGTCTGGTATTCCCATCTCTTTCAGAATTTTCCACAGTTTATCGTGATCCACACAGTCAAAGGCTTTGGCATAGTCAATAAAGCAGAAATAGATGTCTTTCTGGAACTCTCTTGCTTTTTCGATGATCCAACGGATGTTGGCAATTTGATCTCTGGTTCCTCTGCCTTTTCTAAATCCACTTTGAACATCTGGAAGTTTACGGTTCACGTATTGCTAAAGTCTGGCTTGGAGAATTTTGAGCATTACTTTGCTAGCGTGTGAGATGAGTGTAGTTGTGTGGTAGTTTGAGCATTCTTTGACATTGCCTTTCTTTGGGATTGGAATTTTTAATCTGCATAACAAAGTCATGAGGTGACTACTACCTTTATAACCATTATAAAGTTTTGGAAGCTGAGGCTCAGGGATTTTAAGGAATTTACCCAAGATAAATAAATGGTAGAACTGGGATTCAAACCCAAGTCTGTCTGAGATCATGGTCCACCAGAGGATTAGTAATGACACTCTCCCGCTCCTCTCCTCACCTTTACTTTCCCCTGACTTTTTAAAAACACTTTAAAAAAATTATTTTTGATGGGAGGATAACCGCTTTACAATGTTGTGTTGGTTTCTGCTGTACAACACAAATCAGCCATAAATATACATATATTCTCTGCCTCTGAAGCCTCCCTCCCGTCCCACCCCCATCCTGACCCTCTGATCACAGAGTACCAAGCTCCCTGTGCTCTATGGCTGCTTCCTGCTAGCTGTCTAACACATGGCAGTGTGTATATGTCAGTGCTTCTCTGGATTCATCCCACCCTCTCCTTCCCTTGGTGGGGCCACGAGTTTGTTATTTACATCTGTGTTTCTAGTCTTGTCCTGCAAATCGTTTCATCAGGACCATTTTTCCAGATTCCATATATATGAGTAAACGCACAGTGTTTGTTTTCCTCTTTCTGGCTTACTTCACTCTGTATAACAGGCTCTAGGTTCATCCACCTCACTTCCACTGACTCAAGTTCATTCATTTTTTATGGCTGAATAATATTCCACTGCATATATGTAGCACAACTTCTTTATCCATCGATCTGTCAATGGACATCTAGGTTGCTTCCATGTCTTGGCTATTTTAAATAGTGCTGCTATGAATATTGGGGTACATAACCTTCAGTTCAGTTCAGTTGCTCAGTCATGTCCAGCTCTTTGTGACCCCATGAACCACAGCACACCAGGCCTCCCTGTCCAACATCAACTCCCGGAGTCCACCCAAACCCATGTCCATCGAGTCAGTGATGCCATCCAGCCATCTCATCCTCTGTCGTCCCCTTCTCCTCCTGCCCTTAATCTTTCCCAGCATCAAGGTCTTTTCAAATGAGTCAGCTCTTCACATCAGGTGGCCAAAGTATTGGAGTTTCAGCTTTAGCATCAGTCCTTCCAATGAACACCCAGGACTGATCTCCTTTAGGATGGACTGGTTAGATCTCCTTGCCTTACACGTTTAGTCTTCGTCAGTCCCAACTTGCCTTATCCTTCTCCAGACTCTGTGCTCCACGCACCTTTCAGAGCTTCAGCGTATCTATCTGTAAAGTGGACATATTAATCCCTGCCCACGTCATAGTTGAAGGCCCATGAACAAGGACATGCTCTGTACATAGTCAAGGGCTGGGCGAGGTGGTGCTGAGGTAGTGGAAGACACAACAGTGACCTGCCCGAGGCCACCTCAAGGTGACAGGTGAGCATCCCTGGGTGCTGGCCGGGCACTGTGGGTGAGTGAGTGTGAGTATGTGAGAGTGTGCGTGTGAGTGTAGATCTGCTTCCGTGGGACTCTTGGAGGGCAAAAAAAGCCCCTTCTGCTTCTAACTGTAACACTTTCAGTTTATTAAATAAAAAAGTAAAAAGGGCTCCATAATACATGGTCTATTTTAAATGTTTACATTTAACAAATGAATGCTTTCAACATAGAGGATACAATGCAATATAATTGTGCTATTCACAAGATAATTATAGGATTTATAGAAAATATTAATTCATAGTGCACTGCAGGAGGTGTGGTTGGCTAATGAGACACAAGTTTAGATTTGCCTGATGAGCGGGCTGTGCTTCTTTCCCATCGTGTACCTTTGTCACTGCATATTATATCCTCATTTGGGCATCTCAGCAGCCTCTAAGGCCCAGCTCCATCTGGGCCCCTCCTCCTTGCACTCAGCCCCTTTCTGGCTTCTCCGGAGCTCCTGGAATCAAGGCAGGCGCAATCTTGCCCCCAGGGCATTTGTCCTTCCTGTTCCCCTCATTCCTCAGAAATTCCCATGGATTTTCCATCATATCTTCTGGTCTCTATGCAAAGGGCCCTTCTCAGGAGGCCTTCCTGCACCATCCTATTCAAAACTGCAAACCATCCCCACATTCCCTATTTCATCTTTATTCTTCTCCCTAAAAGAGTTGTTCAACATCTCATCACCTCCTGCCCCCACCCCCACTCTATATTGGTTGATTGTCTGCAGCATCCCTAGGGCTGGACCATAGTAGGGACTTAATAAACAAGAATGAATTCCTGGTTACATCAAAGGACTCTATTTGATGTCTTCTCTGTGAGGCAAAGAATCGGACACGACTGAGCGACTGAACTGAACTGAACTGCACTGTGAGGCCCACTCCAGTTCCTTGACCTAGTACCCATGAATTAGAGGACGAATCTCTTCTATCTCATGGGAGTTGGATATTTGGCCCCCAGGGGAACTCTTAGTGCTGACATCTGAGAGACACTGATTTAAACCAGATGGGGAATGTTATCCCCTGCAGCTCCAGTCTTAGGTCATTCCCCAGAGGCCTTTGGGAACCTACTTACTGCCCCCTGGTGGCCAAACCCCCAAAGTGCATCTGGTGTGGTAACCAATCAGAGAGTCCTAGAGATCAAATTGCCAACATCCGCTGGATCATCGAAAAACATCTATTTTTGCTTTATTGACTATACCAAAGCCTTTGACTGTGTGGATCACGATAAACTATGGAAAATTCTGAAAGAGATGGGAATACCAGGCCACCTGACCTGCCTCTTGAGACACCTATATGCAGGTCAGGAAGCAACAGTTAGAACTGGACATGGAACAACAGACTGGTTCCAAATAGGAAAAGGAGTATGTCAAGGCTGTATATTGTCACCCTGCTTATTTAACTTATATGCAGAGTACATCATGAGAAACGCTGGGCTGGATGAAGCACAAGCTGGAATCAAGATTGCCGGGAGAAATATCAATAACCTCAGATATGCAGATGACACCACCCTTATGGCAGAAAGTGAAGAAGAACTAAAGAGCCTCTTGATGAAAGTGAAAGAGGAAAGTGAAAAAGTTGGCTTAAAACTCAACATTCAGAAAATTAAGATCATGGCATCTGGCCCCATCACTTCATGGGAAATAGATGGGGAAACAGTGGAAACAATGTCAGACTTTATTTTTTGGGGCTCCAAAATCACTGCAGATGGTGACTGCAGCCATGAAATTAAAAGACGCTTACTCCTTGGAAGGAAAGTTATGACCAACCTAGATAGCATATTGAAAAGCAGAGACATTACTTTGCCAACAAAGGTCCGTCTAGTCAAGGCTATGGTTTTTCCAGTAGTCATGTATGGATGTGAGAGTTGGACTGTGAAGAAGGCTGAGTGCCGAAGAATTGATGCTTTTGAACTGTGATGTTGGAGAAGACTCTTGAGAGTCCCTTGGACTGCAAGGAGATCCAACCAGTCCATTCTGAAGGAGATCAGCCCTGGGTGTTCTTTGGAAGGAATGATGCTAAAGCTGAAACTCCAGTACTTTGGCCACCTCGTGCGAAGAGTTGACTCATTGGAAAAGACTCTGATGCTGGTAGGGACTGGGGGCAGGAGGAAAAGGGGACAACAGAAGATGAGATGGCTGGATGGCATCACCGACTCGATGGACGTGAGTTTGAGTGAACTCCAGGAGTTGGTGATGGACAAGGAGGCCTAGCGTGCTGCGATTCATGGGGTTGCAAAGAGTTGGACACGACTGAGCGACTGACTGAACTGAACTGAAAGGTCCTAAAGTTTCCTATGAACAAAGCTAAGGGAGGTGATGGAATTCCAGCTGAGCTATTTCAAATCCTAAAAGATAGTGCTGTTAAAGTGTTGCACTCATTATGTCAGCAAATATGGAAAATTCATCAGTGGCCACAGGACTGGAAAAGGTGTTTTCATTCCAATCCCAAAGAAGGGCAATGCCAAAGAATGTTCAAACTACCGCACAATTGCACTCACTTCACAAGCTAGCAAAACAGTGCTCAAAATTCTCCAAGCTAGGCTTCAACAGTACCTGAACCAAGAACCTCCAGATGTTCAAGCTGGATTTAGAAAAGGCAGAGGAACCAGAGATCAAATTGCCAACATCCGTTGGATCATAGAAAAAGCAAGTGAGTTCCAATAAAACATCTACTTCTGCTTTATTGACTACACTAAGGTCTTTGACTGTGTGGATCACACCAAACTGGAAAATTCTTAAAGAAATGGGAATACCAGATCACCTTAACCTGCCTCCTGAGAAACCTGTATGCAGGTCAAGCAGCAACAGTTAGAACCGGACATGGAACAACACACTGGTTCCAAATTGGGAAAGGAGTACATCAAGGCTGTATATTGTCACCCTGCTTATTTAACTTAGATACAGGGTACAGCATACAAAATGCTGGGCTGGATGAAACACAAGCTGGAATCAAGATTGCCGGGAGAAATCTCAATAACCTCAGATATGCAGATGACACCACCCTAATGGAAGAAGGGATTCCCTGGTGGCTCAGATGGTAAAGAATCTGCCTACAGTGTCAGAGACCCGGGTTCGATTCCTGGGTTGGGAAGATCCCCTGGAGAAGGAAACAGCTACCCACTCCAGTATTCTGACCTGGAGAATTCCATGGACTATATAGTCCATTGGGTTGCATCCAGTCAGACACCAAACAGAAAGTGAAGAGGAACTAAAGAGCCACTTGATAAAGGTGAAAAGAGAATAAAAAAGCTGGCTTAAAACTCAACATTGAAAAAACTAAGATCATGGCATCTGGTTCCATCACTTCATGGCAAATAGATGGGGAAACAATGGAAACAGTGACAGACTTTATTTCTTTGGGCTCCAAAATCACTGCAGATTGTGACTGCAGCCACAAAATTAAAAGACACTTGCTCCTTGGAAGAAAACCTATTACTAACTTAGTGTATTAAAAAACAGAGACGTTACTTTGCAGACAAAGGTCTGTCTAGTCAACGTCAGTTCAGTTGCTCAGTTGTGTCCGACTCTTTGTGACCCCATGGACTGCAGAACGCCAGGCCTCCCCGTCCATCACCAACTCCTGGAGTTTACTCAAACTCATGTTCATTGAGTCAGTGATGCCATCCAACCATCTCATCCTCTGTCGTCCCCTTCTCCTCCTGCCTTCAATCTTTCCCAGAATCAAGGTCTTTTCAAATGAATCAGTTATGCACATCAGGTGGCCAATGTATTGGAGTCTCAGCTTCAGCATCAGTCCTTCCAATGAATATTCAGGACTGATTTCCTTTAGGAGGGACTGGTTGGATCTCCTTGCAGTCCAAGGGACTCTCAAGAGTCTTCTCCAACACCACAGTTCAAAAGCATCAATTCTTTGGCGCTCAGCTTTCTTGATAGTCCAACTCTCACATCCATACATGACTACTGGAAAAACCATAGCCTTGACTAGACAGACCTTTGTTGGCAAAGTAATGTCTCTGCTTTTTTAATAAGCTGTCTAAGCTGGTCATAGCTTTTCTTCCAAGGAGCAAGCATCTTTTCATTTCATGGCTGCAGTCACCATCTGCAGTGATTTTGGAGCCCCAAAAAATAAAGTCTGTTGCTGTTTCCCCATCTATCTGCCATGAAGTGATGGGACCAGATGCATGATCTTAGTTTTCTGAATGTTGAGTTTTAAGCCAACTTTTTCACTTTCCTCTTTCACTTTCATCAAGAGGCTCTTTAGTTCTTCTTCACTTTCTGCCATAAGGGTGGTGTCATCTGCATATCTGAGGTTATTGATATTTCTCCCGGCAATCTTGATTCCAGCTTGTGCTTCATCCAGCCCAGCATTTCTCATGGTGTACTCTGCATATAAGTTAAATAAGCCGGGTGACAATATACAGCCTTGACGTACTCCTTTTCCTATTTGGAACCAGTCTGTTGTTCCATGTCCAGTTCTAACTGTTGCTTCCTGACCTGCATACAGATTTCTCAAGAGACAGGTAAAGTGGTCTGGTATTCCCGTCTCTTGAAGAATTTTCCACTTTGTTGTGATCCACACAATCAAAGGTTTTGGCATAATCAATAAAGCAGAAATAGATGTTTTTCTGGAACTCTCTTGCTTTTTTGATGATCCAGCGGATGTTAGCAATTTAATCTCTGGTTCTTTTGCCTTTTCTAAATCCAGGGTGAACATCTGGAAGTTCTCAGTTCATGTACTGTTGAAGCCTGGCTTGGAGAATTTTGAGCATTACTTTGCTATCGTGAGATGAGTGCAACTGTGTGGTAGTTTGAGCATTCTTTGGCATTGCCTTTCTTTGGGATTGGAATGAAAACTGACCTTTTCCAGTCCTGTGGCCACTGCTGAGTTTTCCAAATTTGCTGGCATATTGAGTGCAGCACTTTCACAGCATCATCTTTCAGGATTTGAAATAGCTCAACTGGAATTCCATCACCTCCACTAGCTTTGTTCATAATGATGCTTCCTAAGGCCCACTTGACTTCGCACTCCAGGATGTCTGGCTCTAGGCAAGTGATCACACCATCGTGATTATCTGGGTTGTGAAGATCTTTTTTGTACAGTTCTTCTTTGTATTCTTGCCACCTCTTCTTAATATCTTCTGCTTCTGTTAGATCCATACTATTTCTGTCCTTTATTGTGGCCATCTTTGCATGAAATGTTCCCTGTGTCTCTAATTTTTTTAAGAGATCTCTAGTCTTTCCTATTCTATTGTTTTCCTCTATTTCTTTGCATTGGTCACTGAGGAAGGCTTTCTTATCTCTCCTTGCTATTTTTGGAACTCTGCATTCAAATGGGTATATCTTTTCTTTTCTCCTTTTCCTTTCACTTCTCTTTTTTTCACAGCTATTTGTAAGGCCTCTTCAGACAGCCTTTTGCCTTTTTGCATTTCTTTTTCTTGGGGATGGTCTTGATCCCTGCCTCCTGTACAATGTCACGAACCTCCATCCACAGTTTCTTCACTCTATCAGATCTAATCCCTTGAATCTATTTGTCACTTCCACTGTATAATCATAAGGGATTTGATTTAGGTCATACCTTAATGGTCGAGTGGTTTTCCCTACTTTCTTCAGTTTAAGTCTGAATTTTGCAATAAGGAGTTCATGATCTGAGCCACAGTCACTTCTCAGTCTTGTTTTTGCTACCTGTATAGAGCTTCTCCATCATTGACTGCAAAGAATATAATCAGTCTGATTTTGGTATTGACCATCTGGTGATGTCCACGTGTAGAGTCTTCTGTTGTGTTGTTGGAAGAGGGTGTTTGCTATGACCAGTGCATTGTCTTAGCAAAACGCTATTAGCCTTTGCCCTGCTTCATTCTGTACTCCAAGGCCAAATTTGCCTGTTACTCCAGGTGTTTCTTGACTTCCTACTTTTGCATTCCAGTCCCCTATAATGAAAAGGACATCTTTTTAGGGTGTTAGTTCTAGAAGGTCTTATAGTCTTCATAGAACTGTTCAACTTCAGCTTCTTCAGCATTACTGGTCAGGGCATAGACTTGGATTACTGTGATATTGAATGGTTTGCCTTGGAAACGAACAGAGATCATTCTGTCATTCTTGAGATTGCACCCAAGTACTGCATTTTGGACTCTTTCATTGACTATGATGGCTACTCCATTTCTTCTAAGGTATTCTTGCCCACAGTAGTAGATATAATGGTCTTATGAGTTAAATTCACCCATTCCAGTCCATTTTAGTTTGCTGATTCCTAAAATGTCGATGTTTACTCTTGCCATCTCCTGTTTGACCACTTCCAATTTGTTTTGATTCATGGACCTAACATTTCAGGTTCCCATGCAATATTGTTCTTTACAGCTTCAGACCTTGCTTCTATCACCAGTCACATCCACAACTGAGCATTGTTTTTGCTTTGACTCCGTTTCTTCATTCTTTCTGGAGTTATTTTTCCACTGATCTCCAGTAGCATATTGGGCACCTACTGACCTGGGGAGTTCATCTTTCAGTGTCCTATCTTTTTGCCTTTTCATACTGTTCATGGGGTTCTCAAGGCAAGAATACTGAAGTGTTTGCCATTCCCTTCTCCAGGGGACCATGTTTTGTCAGATCTCTCCACCATGACCTGCCCGTCTTGGGTGGCTCTACACAGCATGACTCATAGTTTCATTGAGTTAGACAAGGCTGTGGTCCATGTGATCAGATTGGTTAGTTTTCTGTGACTGTGGTTTTCAGTCTGTCTGCCCTTTAATGGAGAAGGCTAAGAAGTTTATGGAAGCTTCCTTATGGGAGAGACTGACTAAAGGGGAAACTGGTCTTGTTCTGATGGGCGGGGCCACCTTCAGTAAATCTTTAATCCAATTTTCTGTTGGTGGTGGAGCTGTGTTCCCTCCCTGTTATTTACCTGGGACCAGACTATGGTGGAGGTAATGAAGATAATGGCGACCTCCTTCAAAAGGTCCCACACACGCACTGCTGCACTCAGTGCCCCAAACCTGCAGCAGGCCACCACCGACCCATGCCTCTGCCAGAGACCCCTGGACACTCACGGGCAAGTCTGGGTCAGTCTCTTGTGGGGTCACTGCTCCTTTCTCCTGGGGCCTGGTGCACACAAGGTTCTGTTTGTACTCTCCAAGAGTCTATCAAAGCTATGGTTTTTCCAGTAGTCATGTATGGATATGAGAGTTGGACCATTAAAGAAAGCTGAATGGCTGAGGAATTGATACTTTTGAACTGTGGCGTTGGAGAAGACTCTTGAGAGTCCTTTGGACAGTAAGGAGATCAAACCAGTCAATCCTAAAGGAAATCAAAGGAATGAATGCGTATTCATTGGAAGGACTGATGCTGAAGCTGAAGCTTCAAAACTTTGGCTACCTGATGTGAAGAGTGGACCCATTGGAAAACACCCTGACACTGGGAAAGATTGAGGGTGGGAAGAGAAGGGGACGACAGAGGATGAGATGGCTGGATGGCGTCACCGACTCGATGGACATGAGTTTGGGTGGACTCTGGGAGCTGGTGATGGACAGGCAGGCCTGGCGTGCTGCAGGCCATGGGGTCGTCAGACACAACTGAACAACAGCAAAGATTACAGTGCGCCAGGCTCTGCTTCTCCTCCCCCCTCATCTTATCCCCATTTTGTGGATGAGAAATCTGAGGCATAGTTAAGGGGGGGATTTGTTTTAACGGCAAATCTTGATGAATTCCCTGCAGACCTCTCTTTCTCCCTTTATTTCCTCCTCAAGGCTTAGAGTTTGAACGGCACACTGCGCAGGCCCTCTCGCAAGCTGTGGCCTCTACCGGGAGAGCCTCTGCCTCCCTCCTTTATGGGTCTCAGCTCTGCTGGTCATCCTTCTCAGCGCTTCAGGGTAGGATGACGTTAGGTGCCTCCTCTGGGTCCTGAAGCGTCTGTGTGTCCTTCTGGCAAAGCTCTGAGGGGTGAGGGGAGGTGGGGGGTGGGGGGTGGGTAGAGGCAGAAGGAACCACTTCTGCCCTTTACTGATCTGTTTTCCGCACCAGGCTACCAGCACCTTGAGGGCAGGGACAAATTTTCGGGTTTTCAAAAATCTTGTATTCATTCATTGATTTATGACTTCATTCATAAATGTTTATTGAGCACCTAGTCTGCGTTCTGAAATCAGTTTTGAGCTCTGGAGACTCAGTATCAGTGCTGTGTGTACGTGCTAAGTCACTTCAGTTGTGACTCTATGGACCGTAGCCCTCCAAGCTCCTCCAAACTCCTCCAAGCCCTCCAAGGGAGAGATTTTGACCACCCCAGTTCAGTTCAGTCGCTCAGTCATGTCTGACTCTTTGTGACCCCATGAATCACAGTACACCAGGCCTCCCGGTCCATCACCAACTCCCGGAGTTCACCCAAACTCACGTGCATCAAGTCGGTGATGCCATCCAGCCATCTCAACCTCTGTTGTCCTCTTCTCCTGCCCCCAATCCCTCCCAGCATCAGGATCTTTTCCAATGAGTCAATTCTTCGCATGAGGTGGCCAAAATATTGGAGTTTCAGCCTCAGCATCAGTCCTTCCAATGAATATTCAGAACTGATTTCCTTTAGGATAGACTGGTTGGATCTCCTTGCAGTCCAAGGGACTCTCAAGAGTCTTCTCCAACACCACAGTTCAAAAGCACTTCGGCGTTCAGCTTTCTTCACAGTCCAACTCTCACATCCATACATGACCACTGAAAAAACATAGCCTTGACTAGACGGACCTTTGTTGGCAAAGTAATGTCTCTGCTTTTTAATGTGCTATCTAGGTTGGACATCACTTTCCTTCCGAGGAATAAGCGTCTTTTCATTTCATGGCTGCAGTCACCATCTGCAGTGATTTTGGAGCCCCAAAAAATAAAGTCTGACACTGTTTCCACTGTTTCCCCATCCATTTCCCATGAAGTTAGTGCTCAATAAGTAGGAGGGAGAAGACGAAGAAGAGGGTGGAGGGCAGGAAAGTTAGAGGAATGCTGGTCGGCCTCCCTCTGCCTTTGGATCACCTGGGAAGGCAGTTTCACAAATGACCACGAGGTGGCGCCCGAATCCCAGTTATTTGGTTGTCAGTAAATCCCCCCCGCCCTTAGCAGATGTAGCTATTTAGGGAAGTAGCTGGCCAGAGAGGCAGGTGGGCTCTTGTGGCTTAGGATGAGTTGAGGCTGGGGTCTGGACATGGAGCCTCTTCCAGCCTCTCTCTCCCTTTGGATTTTCTCTTGGGGTTTCTCTGTTCAGGTAAGCAGTCCACCACCCCACCCCTCACTACCCGCCTCCCCTCCCCTCCCAGCCCAAGCCCAAGCTGCTTCTAAGTTGGCCCTGATCCTTGACTGCCAGATGATGGGCACCCTGGCCCCTCAAGCCATTTCCGCTTCCCTTTCTCATTCATTAACCAGGCTGGGCTGTCGGGGGTTCAGTTCAGTTGCTCAGTCGTGTCCGACTCTTTGCGACCCCATGAATCGCAGCTCGCCAGGCCTCCCTGTCCATCACCAACTCCCGGAGGTCACCCAGACTCATGTCCATCGAGTCAGTGATGCCATCCAGCCATCTCATCCTCTGTCGTCCCCTTCTCCTCCTGCCCCCAATCCCTCCCAGCATCAGAGTCTTTTCCAATGAGTCAACTCTTCGCATGAGGTGGCCAAAGTACTGGAGTTTCAGCTTTAGCTTCATTCCTTCCAAAGAAATCCCAGGGCTGATCTCCTTCAGAATGGGCTGTGGGGGGTGGGGCATACTTAACTGAACACTTCCCGTAGGCCTTGCAGGGTGGGAAGCCAGAGGAAATGACCCTGTTCCTTTTCTTAGTATTCTGGGGGTGGGGTGGGAGGTCCGAACAGAAACCAAGAGAGGCAAAAGGAAAACATGCGGGAGTTACTTAAAGACTTCCTTCCCATCTGTATTTTCAGCACGCGGTAAATTTTATCCTCATTGCATTGATATGGAAACTGAGGCTGAGAAGTGTTTGGCTAAGTACATAAATTGCCCTTCTGGCTTGCAGTATCCCGGGCTCCCTCATCAACAGGGGGTGTGGCCCACACTAAGTATATTCATAAACTCATTCAACAGCCTCTACGGAGCTCCGGATCCAGTGAGAATCACACCCAGCTCCTGCCCCTGGGCACCGGTAGTCTTGAGGGAGAGACTGGCAGGGAGGCACAGGGCAGCTTGTCCTTGAAGTCAGTGCCGGGTGCAGTGGGACCCAGAGGATGCTGTTGCTGGTGCCACCTGAATAGGTTGGGGGCATGATGGGAAGGAAGGTCTGAGAGGCTTTGTAGATTCCTCGAGAACCAAAGAGCTAATAAAGCATAACTTCCAAAAAGGTAAAATCATGACCTCATACAAAAAAAAAATTAATGTGTGTCAAAGATTTTCTTTAACTCTATAACTGACAAGGAACCAGCAAGGTGTTAAAAGTAGTTTAAATGAGAATGTTCTCTACTGGACTGAATTCCTTTGCGTGGTTATAAATAGGAATCATTTGCTTGCCATGGGCAGGAATCATTTGCATTATTATCTGTTTTCTACAAATTACTTCTGTCCCTACAGTGTTATAAAGTCAGTCAAAGGCAATGAAGAGCATACACCCCTAAGGATGAGCTTATCATTAGAGGACAGTCTTCCTTTGAAAGGACATCCAAGAATCTCTTTTGCCTTTTCCAAACTTTGTATGTTTTCTTGACTAATCCTTGGATGGGTCAGGCATAATCAGGTTCCTGAGGGAGCAGGTCATCTGGAGAGAGCCTGGTCCCCAGCCTTGCACCACCCCCCTGGGGATCCAGGTGTCTGATTTCTAGCTCTAACAGGAGTTGGCCAGTTCGTGCCCGCCAGCAGGTGGCGCTCAGGCAAATTATCAGCAACACCATAGTGAATTCTGCGACTGGGAGCTGGGGGCTGGCCTCCTGGTTTTCAACCTCTCCTGGCTTCGGGCGGTCAGGTTTCAGGTCTTGAGAATTCCACAGGGCCGGTTCTGAGTTAGCTTCCTGTGAAGTCATTCATTCACTGATTCAGTCATTGTTTTTCATTCAACAAACCTGAGGTCAGCCCCACAAATCATGTTCCTGAGATTCTCCAGAGAATCAGTCCTTGTCTTTGCTTGCCTGGCTTTGCTGCCAGGATTCAGAGCCATCTGACATTCTGAAAAAATCAGAATCTCTTTACTGTACCCCAGCCCTGCCTACCCCTGCGCCCACTTCCCTTGGAAAACTCACCTCGTCAGAGGCTGAATAAAAGCTTTATTTCTGTAATCTCCTTTTAAGACCTTACCACTCCCGTCGTTCAGGTGAGAAGGCAGACTTGTATTCTGGGGCCATCCTGACTGTGCGGAAAGGCTGTGCCCCCAACCACTGAGGCCCAAGAATGGCTGAGATTCCGCCCTAGACCTCACCATTTCCCTGGAAGCTCGCACTCACGGAGGCCTGCAGCATAAATGTCACCCCTCAGCCCTTCCATGAAAGGGCCATGAAAGTTCTTCAAAATGTAATGGGGATCGAATGGTCCATCCCGACTCAGCAGAAAGGAGCTCTGGAGTGACCTCACTCCTCTCCTCAGCTGAGACCCCTCCACTCTGGGGTAGAGGCAGCAAGCTCAGGGATGGAGGTGGGCAGGTGGGGTCCTGAAGGCCTTTGTGGTATTCAAGTCTGCTCTGGGCCACGAGTGGTGGTGGGAGCTATGGTGTGGGGCCACCAGAAGGCGCGTCTGTCCCACTGGGCACTGGGAAGTGGTTTCCTGGAGGGTCCTGCCCTGTACGCAGGGCCCAACGCTGTGGAAGAAAGTCTTCCTCCCATCATGGCAGGAGGGAGTGAGTTAGGGTGAGGGTCCCCGCTCCCACAGAGTGACTGTAACGTCCGCCTGACAGGTCACCCCATGCTGTTGTCAAGCCCCTCAGGAATTTCCTGAAAGAGGAATCTTTGAAGAAAAGAGTGGGACTACTTGGGAAGTGGATCCTGAGGGAAAAGGCCTGGTCTCTGAGCCCCTTGGGCCTACAGGCCGCCAGATATGGTGGGAACGAGGCAGAGGCGGCGGGTGTGAAGCATGTGGAGAAGTAGAAGGCGGGAAAGGGAAGAGGAATCATGAAGCCTCAGAGACTTACCTTTCCCTGGAAATGGCGAGCCCCGGCAGGCCAAGAACAGTCTCCTCACTATTAGTACAACCTTGAGTCTCCCTTCTTTCCCAAGAAGCGTGCAGCCTGACTCAGCTGGCTGGCACAGGACAACTTGTACAATGTTCTAGTCTTCTGCACTCTAACAAGTTGGGACATTCCTGAGTTGTTCCTCCAGGAAGGGTCCCTGGCATTTGGAAAAGTAATATTTCATTTTCTCAGATATGCTCTGAGAAACTGCTAGAACTTCTGGTTGGGTGAAGTCTGTGCAGCTGAGAAATGGGTCCCCTCAGTGGTCTTGACTAGATTTTATGGTTTCTTTCTTTACCAGGAGAAACCAATTGGGGTGGCCTCCTTTGGACTGGTAGATTCTCTAGGATCCTTGGACTTACCTCAAGAGAAGAAAAGCTATGTCTCTCACTATTGCTAGGATCAGTTCAGTTCAGTTCAGTCACTCAGTCATGTCCAACTTTTTGCAACCCCATGGACTGCAGCATGCCAGGCCTCCCTGTCCATCGCCAACTCCTGGAGTTTACTCAAACTCATGTCCATTGAGTCCGTGATGCCACCCAACCATCTCATCCTCTGTCGTCCCCTTCTCCTCCCGCCTTCAATCTTTCTCAGCATCAGGGTCTTTTCCAATGAGTCAGTTCTTCGCATCAGGTGGCCAAAATATTGGAGTTTAAGCTGCAGCATCAGTCCTTTCAATGAATATTCAGAACTGATTTCCTTTAGGATGGACTGATTGGATCTCCTTGCTGTCCAAGGGACTCTCAAGAGTCTTCTCCAACACCACAGTTCAAAAGCATCAATTCTTCCCTGCTCAGCTTTCTTTATAGTCCAACTCTCACATCCATACATGACTACTAGAAAAACCAAAACTTTGACTAGACGGACCTTTGTTGGCAAAGTAATGTCTCTGCTTTTTAATATCGCTAGGATGGGCACTCAGAAATCCTGGTATTTTGAATATCAGAAGAATTGTGAATTTGCTGTGTCTCTGGTGATAATGAAGCAGGATATACTTTAAAGATGAGGAAGTTAGCAGCTGCTTCCAGTGGTTTGGGTCCCTTCCCTCAATTGCCAGAGGTGCTTCCCTTCCACTTCTCCCTGACATAGGGGAAGCTGGGGGTCTGCATGGCTGCCTCTGGTGCCTGAGGCCCCACTGATGCAAGTCTGGGCCACACGCTCTTTTCCTGTCATCCCCTTTGCGACTGCTTTCCAAGTCTAGCACATGCTCATCCTTAGTCGTATTAATTCTTTATTTCCAGAACACAGACTTACCCCTAAGCTTAGCCATGATAAACATTTATTTTCTCAGGTAGCCTTTGTGGAGCAGGAGTTCAGGAGCAACATAGTGCTGGCTCTGACTCAGGGTCTCTCATGAGGCTGTGGGCAGGATGTCAGTCAGCATGCGGTCACTTGAAGGCTTGGCTGGGGCTGGAGGACCTGCTCCGTGGTAGCTCACCCATGTGGTTGGCAAGCTGGTGTTGATGGCTGGCAGGCAGCCTCGGTTCTTCCCCTCATGGGCTCCTCCACAGGGTTGCTCGTGTGTCCTCACAGCATGGCGCCCGGCTTCTTCCAGAGTAGGTGATCCATGCAGGAGAGTGAGGCTGAAGCCATGATGTTGTTCATGAAGTAGCCTAAATCACATGCCATCCTCCCTGCTGTATCCTATTGGTCAGCCTATTTAATGTGGGAGGGGACTATACACAAGGACCGGCCACCAGGAGGTGGGGTTTGCTGGGGGCCATCTTGGAGGCTGGCTACCACAGCCTTCAGGTGAATCTCCAGAAATATAAACCTAAAACACTAATAATTTCTTTCCTCAAAGAACTATTTAAGCATCTCTTCTGTGTGTAAATAATCCACCTGCAACAGAGGAAACACGGATTCCATCCCTGGGTTGGGAAAATCTCCTGGAGAAGGAAATGGCAACCCGCTCCGGTATTCTTGCCTGGGAAATCCCATGGACAGAGGAGCCTGGTGGGCTACAGTCCATGGGGTTGCAAAGAGTCAGAAACAACTTAGCGACTAAACAACAACAACAGACAAAGCATCTCTTCCATCCCCTGGAGGGCTTTGTCTGAAGATGGTGGCCGGGGCAGGCCCCATTAATTTCCCATGAGCTCACTTTCTCCTTTGCCCCTCATTGATCTCCTGCTTTCTGCATCTTGGCAGTGAGCTCCAGCTGCAGCACAAAATACCTTTCCCGGACTGCCCCAGTTCTTCCCAAAACAGTGTTGGTTGGCCCTTGGCATCTCATGGTTTCACCAGGAAGAAGACTAGATGGGCCCATTTCTTAGGGACAGCCCAGTTTGAGATCACAGGGAAAACCTCAGACCCACTAACTCTGGTCCTGTGTCACTGTGCCAGCATGCAGCAGTTAAAGTGCTTTTGGAGGCCAGGGATAAGAACTGACTCAGCCAAAGGAGAATTTAGTGGAAGCATGCCAGAATGTGTCACAAGTTGGAGGGACACTGAAGAGCCAGGATCCAGGAAGGGCAGGAACCAGGCAATCCTGCAGACCTGAACATCAGGGGTTCATGGGCTGTCCCTGGGGAGCACAGCCATCAGTGGACACAGTACCAAAGACCCCTGTTCCTGTTTCACCTTCCTGGCAGAGAGAACCTGTGTGGTGAAGCTTAAGCCAGATGCCCAACCTTGGTCCAATCAGCAACAGCTGGGGCAGGGGCGGAATCCAGCAATAGCGCTGTAGGATGGGGGCTGGCCCTAGAGCAGGTAATATTACTGAGGGCTGAGAATCTCATTGGGAGATATTTATTCAGGAAAGAGGTTTATTCTGGACAGAAATAAAGTATCTGAAATATTAGGGAGCTCCAAGACCACATTGCATCCCCTTCCCCTTTCCAGAATATTCCTGGGACTCTGGAGCCATTCACTTATTTAACAAGCTTGCTTTCTTTCTTTTGTCAAATTTGGCTGTGCCAGGACTTAGTTTCGGCATGCGAACTCTTAATTGTGGCACGTGGGATCTAGTTCCCTGACCAGGGATCAAACTGAGTTGGGAGCATGGAGTCTTAGTCATGGACCACCAGGGAAGTCCCAAGAAACTTTCTTCTTGGTTATTCCTCCACCCTGAATATCATACCTGGAACCTGGCATCCACTTATGAAATGGGCTTCAAAGTCACTTCACAATGTGGTTCAAAGACCATCTACGAGTCCAGGCTCTAGGGACTGGGCCTATGAATCTGTGTTAAACCTACTCCCCAAGTGATCCTAAAACCCAGTAAGGTTGGGAAGCACCATCTTGGAGTACTTTAGATGTTGCCTCATCCCAGCTCCCCTGAGTCCCACAGAGTGGCACAGCCCTGTGAGAAGCCACTTCCTCACCCCCCTCCCCTCCACTACCCATGACCATCTCCTGGGTCTTGTCCTAGCACTGTCCAGACACCCTCACGTCCTTCTCCTAGTAGGAGCATGAACCTCTGAGACATACTTCTTTTGTTCTGACCCTGCTTCTGCTATCACCTTTTGGTTTTTTCCTACCCGCATTTTCCTCCTGTTCTGATTCTTTCCAATAATAATTTTTAGTTTTATCATTTAAAATTTTTATATAAACAACCTGAAACACTATTTTTTTTTTTTTTTGACCTTTGGGCTTCCCCAATGGCTCAGTGGTAAAGGATCCACCTGCAATGCAGGAGATGCGGGTTTGATCCCTAGATGAGGAAGATTCCCTGGAGGAGGAAATGGCAACTCACTCCAGTATTCTTGCCTGGAGAATTCCATGGACAGAGGAGCCTGGATATGACTGAGTGACTGAACATGCTGCTGCTGCTTCTGCTGCTAAGTCGCTCAGTCGTGTCTGACTCTTAGCGACCCCATGGACTGCAGCCCACCAGGCTCCTCCGTCCATGGGATTTTCCAGGCAAGAGTACTGGAGTGGGGTGCCATTGCCTTCTCCAGACTGAACATGACGAATAGCCAAATGAGGGAATGAATTTTAATTGTCCCTAATCCTAGGGGGTTATTAGTCTCTGTGCAGGTGAGTCTAGTGTGCACAGCACTAGGATTTCTAATTATCCTTAATGAGCTTCCAAAATTCATGGGGCGTAATAGGGTAAGGTGAGTTGTTACCAAAATAACCCAGTGAATCAAGCCTCTGGTATCTATACCCTCCTGCATTGACTCTGAAGTTGGCCATGTGACTTGCTTTGCCAAGTGGAGTACCAGCAACCATGACACAAACATGAAAAATGTTGGTGCTTCGGGGCTTTCTCTTGGAACTCTTATAGAGTCACCATGTGAGGAAACCTAGCTTGGACTATCTTCCTTGAGGATGAAAGACCATGTGGAGAGGGGGGCTCAGCCATGCTCTCTGTCCCAGCAGAACCCAGCCCTCAGTCATTCCTCCAACTGCATGCAGTTGCACAAGCAAGCCCTGGAAAAACCAGCAGAAGAATGTAGCCAACCCACAGAATCATGAGGAATAGTAAAGCATTATTGTATTAAGTCCTAAATTTTGGATGTTTTGTTATGGAGCAGCAGTTGACTGATACACAGGGTCATAGTAATAATCACAGAAGAGTACTTCTGTACCACTATTTCTACCTGATATTCTGTTTCGCACGTAGATCTGCTGTAGTAAAGTGATAAAAAAAACTATACAGTGGCTTACACAAGGTACTTTCTTTTTCTTGTTTGTAAGAAGTCAGAAGTAGGTGGTTCAGGGCTGGTGGGGCAATTCTGTCTACCCTAAAAATGGCTCTTTGGTCTCTGGATCCAAGGTAACTGCTCCAGCTCTTATCATCTTCCCATCAGCAAGAAGACAGAAGAGTGAGGGGAGGGCAGGCCCAACCCTTTCAAGGGCAAACTCCAAGACTGGCCCTCGATTCACATGCCTTTGGCCAGAACTTGGGCATATGGCTTCTAGTTGCAGAGGAGACTGGGAAATGTAGTTTCTAGCTAGGCACATGTGTCCAGCAGTTATTTTTATTAAAGAAAGGAGAAACTACACAATGCTGTAAATCAACTATACTTCCATAAGATAAATTTGAAAAAAGGAGAAACCAAGCATTTGAGAATAACTGGCGATCACTGCCGTAGTCTGCCTCCAGGGTGAGTATTTTCATCAATAAATGTGAGTGTCCTATAGACTAAGTGGTTTTATTCTTATTGTAAATCAACAAGGGAATCAAGTTTTATGTACAAATGGTTAGAATGCTTTAGGCTGCAATAACAAATATTCAACCAAATGTTGCCTAAAGAGTTGGGAGTTTTATTGTCTTAAGAGGTCTTATTTTGGAATCAATACTTTCCTCTTTCTACCTTCCCATCTTCTATGTTAGGGTTTCCTCATTTGTGGCTAAAAGAAGTTTACAGTGGTTCCAAGCATCATATCCACAGATAAAAATAACAGGGACTTCCCCGGTGGTCTAGTGGTTAAGACTGCCTTGCAGTGCAGGGGAACCCAGGTTTGATCCCTAGCTGGGGAACTGAAATCCCACACACTCTGGGGAAAGTACTGAGCCTACATGTCACAAAGTGGCAGAGTCCCACAACCAAGACCCGGCACAGCCAAAAATAAACACATATTTTTAAGAATGGTAGCAACTGTCAGGTGTCGAGTGCTCACCATGTGCAGGAGCTGTCGAACCATTTTAGACACTCGTGCATTCGTTCATTTGATCTTGACGACAACCCCATGAGGAAGGTGCCATTATTATTTTCACGTTGCAGATGAGGCAGAAATGTCGAGTGACTCTCAAGACTGCCCAGCTAATCAGAGCCCAGCCGTGCTTTTAACCCTGACTCTGGAACCCCTGGTTTCAATGGCTCAGCGGCTCAGCCAGAGATAGCATCTCCAGAAAGAAAGCAGGGGCAGGGCTTGCCCTAAAATGGCTCTCTCTCCTTTCATTAGGCAGAGAAATCCTTCCTGAAGCCCCCAGCCCCACTTCCCCTTCTGTCTCACTGGCTAGAACAGGGTCACATGCCTACTGCACCCCAATCACAGCAGAGGGGAGTGGGAACATGTAGAATTATCTCTGACCAGTTGTCATCCTCCCCACCCCTGCCCCACCCCAGGTGGGTACACTGCCCTCTCCCTTGAACACAACAGGCTTTTTCAGTAAGGAAACAGGGGGCGGAGTCTTCCCGGATGGCAGAACCCAGGCTTGGCTGGGGGTTCCCAGCTCATTGGGATTAAAATAGGTTTGGCTCAAACCCTGTCCCCAAGACTTCTGCACTTTCTCAGGCTTACAATTGTGTGGCTCTGGTTTCCTGCTTCTGCTGAATTCTAGCAGCTGTTCCCTTTATTTCTGCCCTGGAATTGACTCAAACATAGGATGCAGCCCATTTCTTCTCCCAAGAAAGCATGAATACCAGGATGCTTTGTGAGCAGAAGATATTTAGGTCTCTGGAAGTCACAGCACTGCTCAGCACCCAACTGAAAGGGACACTGGGACATCCCTGTTCTTAAAAGCTGTGGCCCCCCGCATTCCCCAGCCCCCTGCCTCCTGAGCTGGGCGGCCTGCTCCCATCTCCACCTGCCCTCCTTCCTTCACAGCCCTCCCACCTCGCCGCCCCTGGGGGCTTCCCTGGCTCAGCTCACTCGAGATACCAAGCAGTTTGAAGGATTTGGCCCTCCCCAGCTTCTCCTCTCAAACTTGGCTACCTGGCTACCTTTGCTAAACCCAATAAGGGGCCTCAGAACAAACAAAAGAGTCTTTTATTTAAAGAAGCCCGATCTACTCTCCTGAGAAGGAAGCTGTGGTTATAAATAACAGCGGTCCCCAATCTGGATTCCTCTGGGTGAAATCAAAATTTTGCAATAAGCTGATAGCCAAGAGGGTCCTCCCCCCTGTCTGGGCCTAAGTATCCTCAAAGTTCACTATAAAGAACCCACTCGTTTTTCCAGAACCCGAGAAGGTAAAATCAGATGGCATTAGAAGGACTTCCCTGGTGGCCCAGTGGTTAAGAATCTGCCTGCCAATGCAGGGGACACAGGTTCGATCCCTGGTCTGGGAAGATTCCACATGCCTTGGGGTGACTGCTGAGCCCGCACTCTAGCGCCTATACACTGCAAGGAAGGGCAGCTGCCCCACCCCACCCCCCGCCTCCTGCTCACCACAACTACAGAAAGCTTGCAGTCAGCACTGAAGAGACACACAGCCCCCTAAAAGGCCCTTCCTTCAAATTAAAAAAAAAAAAAGAGTGATACTGTCCTCCTGGAGTTTTCTAAGCCCCTGTCCCCAAAATGGTGCCTCTAGATGCCTCTAGGGGCAACCTGCCCTGGTCAGTGGGTTCTCTCTTCAGAGGCTCAAAAGCCTGAGGGATTCTGTTACCTAGAGTGTGGGGTCGTGCTGCTCGCCACTCAAAAGCCAACAAACAGGCCAGGTTGGTGGAAAGTTTGCTTTATTTCAGATGCTGGAAACTTCGGGGGGGCAGGGGGAGGACACGGAGGACATCTGTCCAAAGCCTGACTCCCCCCACCACTCCCCGCTGAAGGAGGAAACAGATCAGACTCCATCTTGAAAGCAGGACTCCATCTTGGGCCGGACTATGGACTTTGAGCTATATGCCCAGTATCTATGGAAACAGCATACCAAATGGAAAACCAGACCCCAGGATGGAAGAGCCCTAGTGCTCGTACCTAGCCTCTCCCCGCCTAAAAGAATACCCTAATTATCTGTGTAACCGAATAGAATCATAAATTCTATTATGCTTATTGTGGTATGACCATAGGCCTATTGATAATTGTCCACTATTAACTACCTAGGCTTAGGGCTTACGAATCACAGGTTAACTTTGATTGTATCTTTCTTTTCTTTTGTTCAGACTAGTTTCAGGGAATTTGGGGAGGCGGGTTTGAGCGCGTACACTTAGGGTTTATAAGGTTTTCACAAAAACTGGTCGGGGTCCTTGGCTAAGAGGAGACTCTGCCTTGGGCCCGCCGGTGTAATACACTGCACTCCACTATCTGCATTGTCCTTCGGAGTGAGTTTGTTTCCCGCAACGCGTGGCTACAACACTGCCACTGGCAACCAGTGGGGCGAGAGCTTTTCTAGACAGAAGTAGGGGTGACTACAGGCAGAAACAGCACAGTCAGCCCCGACAGTCATCTTCAGATTGGTCATGAGTGGTCTGACCAGTGTCATCTTGATTTTTTTAGGTACAGTTAGTCTTCAGTTCCCGGAGAAGGCGATGGCACCCCACTCCAGTACTCTTGCCTGGAAAATCCCATGGACGGAGGAGCCTGGTGGGCTGCAGTCCACGGGGTCTCGAAGAGTCGGACACGACTGAGCGACTTCCCTTTCACTTTTCACTTTCATGCATTGGAGAAGGAAATGGCAACCCACTCCAGTGTTCTTGCCTGGAGAATCCCAGGGACGGGGGAGCCTGGTGGGCTGCCATCTATGGGGTCCCACAGAGTCGGACACGACTGAAGCGACTTAGCAGCAGCAGCAGCAGTCTTCAGTTCCAGGGTCTGTTTGTTCCCATTTCTTTGCGGCCAGTTCTCAGAATTGCAGCAGCTCATGTTGTGGGTAAAGTCTGGTCATCATAGAGTTAACTTCTCCACCTGGGGTTTCATCTATAAGACAGCTCACCGGATGTAGCTCAGAATATTATCTACAGCCCTTGAGGAAGAACTAAAGGTCCTTGACTGCTTAATGACTACATTATTATTATTTAGTCTCCTTTGACGGTTTTCCTTTGTTTCCGCATTTCTCACTTCTCCGATTAAACTTACTCTTTGACTAAAGTTTTCCACAGACAGAAGGGAGGCAAAGTACGCGTTGGGGGCTGGGGGGAGGGGGCAAGGACCGTAAGGTGCTGCTCCGTTTCAGTTCCAGGTTTGAGCCTGTCGTGATTCTGAGAGCTGAAGGAGCAGGAGGGATCAACTGCCCAGCATCTCTCACAGTATTCCTAGGATCCTCTCGGGCAGGATAGCTCAGAACCAAACCCCAGTCCTTGCTCAGCCCACAGGAGGCAGAGTCCCGCCCCCACCCCCCAGGCCTGAACTGTCTCCTGTCCGCCTTCAGGGCTTGCTCAGATCAGAAGCACCCCCTTCTCCCGGCTGGGGGCTCAGACTCATCGCCCTTAACCCGGGCTCTACGCAGGTGCGTTTTCTGACTCTCCTGCCCTTGGCCCTCAGTTGAAGGGCGTGGCCACTGGCAGGACTGCCCTGAGCTGGGGAGGAGAGAGTGGAGGGAACATTGTTCTACGGCCTGGGGGCAGCGAAGAGGGAGGTGCGCGTAGGCGTGAAGTCGAGGAGGAAGGGAGAGGAACTGGCTGGGTCCTGCCGCGACTGGTGCAGAGCTCTGAGAACCTCGGTGTCAGGGAGGCCCCAGGGCTTTTCAGAACAGGACCCGCTCCTGTGCTATTTCCCTCCGTGGGCCATGTCTTTAGTACAAGTCCTGCTCACACAATAGCTGGTACCCAGAGTTGCTCTGTGAGCTGGGGAAACTGCCCTCCACCCCCGCCGCCCCTCACTTGGGTCTATTCCAGGGCAGGAATAAAGGCCACGGACCAGAAATCAGCAGCAGCAAGATAGTGGCCATGAGATCTGGGGGAGGTCTTTGCACAGCCTGAGTTGAGACTGGGCTGCCCACAGCCATCTCTAGCTAGACCCAGAGGCCCCAGTCAGAGGCCAGGTTAATCTCAGGAGCAAACATTTGTTCCCCCTCCTTCTCCCCTCCTGGGATTCTCAAGGTGTGGTCTCGGGATCATCAACAGCAGCTGCAGAAGCATCTGGGAAAATGCAAATTCTTTTTAAAAATTCATTAATTTTGGGCTGCACTGCGTCTTCATTGCTGCATGTGAATTTTCACTAGTTGTGGCAAGTGGGGGCTACTCTTTCATTGTGGTGCACAGGCTATGCATTGCGGTGCTTTCTCTTGGGGAGCACAGGTTCCCGGGCATGTGGGCTCTACAGCACGGGCTCAGTAGTTGTAGCTCGTGGGCTTAGTTGTACCATGGCATGTGGAGTCTTCCTGGACCAGGGACTGATCTTGTGTCCCTTGCATTGGCAGGCAGATTCTTAACCACTGGACCACCAGGGGAAGTCCTGTTGGAAAGTCCTGGAAGGAAGTTCTCTGCTGCTGCTGCTGCTGCTAAGTCACTTCAGTTGTGTCCGACTCTGTGCGACCCCATGGACGACCTCCTACCAGGCTCCTCTGTCCCTGGGATTCTCCAGGCAAGAACACTGGAGTGGGTTGCCATTGTATTCTCCAATGCATGAAAGTGAAAAGTGAAAGTGAAGTTGCTCAGTCGTGTCCGACTCTTAGCGACCTCACGGACTGCAGCCCACCAGGCTCCTCCGTCCATGGGATTTTCCAGGCAAGAGTACTGGAGTGGGGTGCCATTGCATTCTCCAGGAAGTTCTCTAGGAAAATGCAAATTCTTGACCTCACCTGAGAGGTGAGCAAGCCTGGAGGGTGGGGCCCAGAAATCTGTGTTGTAAGAAACCCTCTAGGGGATTCCAACGCACCTGGAGTTTGAGAAGCACCATCAGAGCTAACAGAAGCCTGATTTTGTCCAGGTCTTGTACAACTAGGACATTTGCATTCCTCTCTGCCAGTTATTCATTAAGGGCAGGTGTGGGGCCCAGTTCTGGTTAATGAGACAGAGGGCGTTCTGGAAAGATCCCCCATCTTCACCCCCTGTGAAAACAGGGAAGTCATCTGAGGAGAAGGCCTGCCCTGTCTTAGCACCATTGAACGGATATGGTCAGAGGCTGTGTACAGAGGGGTTAAACGTGAGGGCTCTGCAGTCACATTGCTGGGGCGTGCATCCCAGGGTAGAGGGCAAAGGGAAGAATGGAGTAAAACAGTAATAGTTATACTGCTAACATTCATCAAGAGCTTTCCATGTGCCAGGTGCTAAGTGCTTCACCTAGCCATATTTCACCCTCACTGCAGTTCTAAGAGGTAGGTTCTGTTATTCCCATTTTATAGATGGGGAAACTGAGGCATGGAGAGGTTTAAATAACTTGCCCAAAGTCACACAACTGATAGATGGAGTCCACGATTCAGACTCAGGCCGGGGAGGGTGGACATCCAAGGCCACGAGAAAGACCTTGGCTTTCTCCAAAGAGCCATGGGAAGCTGTTGAAAGGTTGTGAGCTCAGGTGGCAGCTCTGATTCACCCTTTAAGTCTCTGAAGCTCTTTGCTCATAAAATTCTCCAGGTGGCTGGGGCCAAGCCACATACACTTGCAGGGCTTGTTCTTCAGCCTCTTTTGTTTGCCTCTGAGCCATCAACCCCCTTAGCAAACTCAGAGCCTTGGGTGACTCTGTGGGACTAGGGTGACTCATGCTGGTGGGGGTGGGAGACCACAAATCCCAGTCACTTTCTGGGGAAAAAATAAATAGCACCAAATCACTCTGGTATTAGTTCCGCAACGAGAAGAGAAAGATGATCTTTGGAGAGTGGGATTATAAGTGATTTTTTTAAATCCAAAATTTTACAGTTTCTATCAGTTGACCATGTATCACTTGTTATTTGAAAGCCAATTTATTATGTAGAAAAAGAAAGAAGAGAGGCCAGAACTCAGCCCTCTCCGGGTGGTTGGCTTCTGCTGGTTCCAGCTTTCCCTGAAACAGGCAGAATGATGACTAATTCTCGAAGACTGCTGGTAGACCGCGTGCCAGTCCCTTCCTCAGGGCTTTCTGTGCTGTGTGTTAGCTCATTTAATCCTCAGCGGGTCACAAAGCTGAGGAGTGGCAGGCTGGAGTTCCGCCTCTCAACCATGTACGCTGCTGCTTTTCTGAAAATGGTTTCCAAGTCCCTTGTGGATGAAAGGCCCGTCCTGCCGTCCCCCTACTGCAGTGAAAACGGCCTCCGTTCTGGGCGGCAGGCTCACTCAGGGTGGGGCTGGGAGCGGGGGAAATCGAGGAGAGTGGACAGGAGGTTCCCGCAGTTGTTTGAATCCTTGGAATCCCAGACAAAACTCATTCTTCTGCTCCTGTCAGCGCACAGACCCAGCAGCCTAGATCCCAGGCTCTTGGGACTCTCATGATACATGTGGGTAGAGAGGGGTGGCTATTGGAGCCACTCCAGTATTCTTGCCTGGAGAATCCCAGGGACAGAGGAGCCTAGTGGGCTGCTATCTATGGGGTCGCACAGAGTCAGACACGACTGAAGTGACTTAGCAGCAGCAGCAGCTGCAGACAACCCAAGCTTTGTGGTTAAAAAATGTGTGGCTTCAAATCCCAGCTCTACTATTTACCAGGCGTGAGACCTTTGGCAAACACCTTATCTTTGTGAGTCTCAGTTTCTTCATCAGCAAAATGAAAATCTTGCTGGGACTGCTCTGATGATCCAGTGTTTAATAAGACTCCATGCTTCCACTGCAAGGGGCACAGGTTCGATCCCTAGTCAGGGAACTAAGATCCTAAATGCCACTTGGCATGGCCAAGAAAAAATAAATAAATACCTTCTCCTGCAAAAAAAAAAAAAAAATTTATAAAATAAGTAAATCTTGAAAATATGAAGATCTTAGCAGCTGTCAGGGTCTAATGGCGTAACATATGCAAAGCTCTGAGCATAGTGCCTGACATGTGATGAGCACTCATTAAGTGATGGTTATTGTCATTGTTATTCAACAACCCTTTAGGGAGCAACTACTTTGTGCCTAGCACCATGCCAACAGCAGACCCTTATGGAGGTCCCAGAGCCCAGGAATTGCACCTCCAGGCTCCAAACATCCACAGATGTTAGGAATCTAGCAGAAGCAAGAAGCCAGAGGCAGCAACCCTCTGGATGGGGTTTGAGTGCAACCTACCTCAGTCTCATGGGGTGCCCTAGCTGACACCTGATTTATAAACATTAGGGAAGCAAATGCCCTTTCTTCCTGGCTGGCAGAAGTTTGACTTGGTCAAAGTTTGGGGAGCACAATGTATCCAGGTCTCAGGGGGAAATTGTGTCTGGTCTGAGCTGAGAATGGCTTACCTATTCTGTTTTGCCAGCAAAGAATTTGTTCAGAGTTACTCAGGGAGTAGCTGGCAAGACTAGTCTTTCAGTTGGTGCGGTTTGGAGTGAGTGTATGACTCCATTTTGACAAACAAGGATAGCAGGACATACATCAAAACATTTTGAATTGAATTCATGGTTACACATGAAGTGCTTACAACAGTCACTGGCATTCAGTTGTATTCACCATATATGATTGGTATTAGCTGACTGATTTTATCTTTCTCTCCCATCACCCTTTCCTTCTTTGTTTCAGCTACTTTACATACTCTTTCTGTGTCTTAAACCACTATTTACAAAGTCTTAAATAGCTATCTATGTTTTCTAATCTCTCTTGCAGCAGCTCTAGTCATATGACTAAGTTCTGGCCAATGGAATATAAGTAGAGTGGTTGTTTAGCTTCCAGGATTTGCCCTTAAACAAGATTGTGCCTTTCTTCTCCCCTTTTATTTTTCCTGCTAGATGAAATGAAGGCATGATGACGGGAGCTGGAGCAGCCATTTTGGACCATGAGGCAAAGCTGCATATGGAGGGTTTGGGGCTAACAAGATAGAAAAAGTCTAGGTTCCTAATGATTGTGGTACTACCACACCAGCCTGAATCTGGGACATTCCTGAACATTCATATGAGAGACAGAAACTTCTAACTTCCCTCTTGTTTAGGCTCCTGTTATTTTGGGTATCTGTCCCTCAGGGCTGCAATGAATCTAAACCAGTCTAGGTATAGAACTTGGATTTCGACCCAGGCTTGATTGCCCCTGAGGCACTCCACCATGTAGATCTGCAGACTTCCTGCATCAGAATCATAGATGGGAAGTTTGGTTAAAATGTGTATTCCTGAGTCCTGCATCAGCTCTATTTTAAGCAAGGTGCCCACCCAGAGGAGTTCTGATGTATGCTCTCAAGTCTGAGAACATGAAGTGTCATTCTGTCTCCTCCAGTAGATTCTAAGAAAATCAGGAGTCCATTCTGTTCCCTCGGTGGGACTAAAGGCAGGTGAAACTCAGGGACCTAAAGTAACAGGGGAGTCTGGGGTGGAGGGGAGCTCATGGACAGAGGTCAAGAGTCTGGAGCCTCAGATAATTTGCATCCATCCCTGAGGCTGGAGCCATGCCGCCCTCTCCTTGGGCACAACTCTGTCTGGGCCATGGTGAGGGGGTGCTGGATGGTGTGGAGGATCAGCCACCTCCACACCCCTGCTCTCTTATGTGGCAGTTGCTCCAAAGCTGGGTTCGTCTGAGGCCCCGAGTGTCTCTGGCATATTGAGATGCCCTTCTGGAGCCCAGGACAAACCCCAGGCGGCAAATCTCAGCTTCAGAGCCAGGGTTTGAGTGCAAAGCTGTTTCCCCTTCTGCCAGCCACTGTTCTCCTTTTCAGAAACAGCTCATGCCTTTCATAAGCTGGTGGGCCCCAGGGGGGACTCAAAGCCTGACACGAGGCACCTGGGGACCATGTGACGAGAGCCGCATGCTGTCTGACCTTGCCACAAGGTCAGGTGTGCCCAGCAGCATCTGTTGTCAAGGGGAGAGAGCACGCAGGGAGGCGGACTGGGCCCAGGCACGTACTGAAACCCAGGAGAGCTATTGAGCAGGCAGCTGACTCCCCGGAGGCCTTTCTCCAGCTTCCTGCCGCCCTTCCCTCCACCCACACCTCAGACACAGGTCCCTCCGGCCCAGCTGCCCAAGGATCGAAAACTCAAGCCCGCACCATGTGCAGAGCTTGGGGGACACTTGGCATAATACTGGTGAAGGTAGAACTCACGGGCAGGGCACCCACAGGCACCGGGTCCCTGATGAGGCCGGAGGTACATGGGGCACAGGGACCCTTGTTCTCCCTTTCATAGGGGAGTGTGAGAATGACCTTGGAGTGATGGGGTGATGAGTGACTGCCAAGCGGTCTGACCTGAAGCATCAGCTCTCCGGGGAAGTGCTGGCTTGGAGGCCTGTGCCCCACCTCGCCCTGATCCCACGCCAGGCTGGTTCAGGCACAGCCCCTCCTTCGGGGACTGGGAGCCACTGGTCCCAGCTTGCTAGTTGCCAGGCAACCCAGGATGAGACTTCGAGGTCATTTTGCAGACAATCCTGAGCTCTCTCCACAGCCTGCTAACAGATGGTTCCTCTAGCAGCCAGCCCCAGCCAGGAATCGATCGCTGTGGTGCTGCAGCCTGATTTCCGGCGGCGACAGTGACGAGAAATCTTTCCAGGGCTTCTAGCAGTACCTTTTGTGTCTGTTTGGCATGGAAGGAGAGGTGGCCTGGGGTCAGGCTCTATGTCAGCTCTGGGCAGTGGCTGGCGGTCTTGCCAGGTGGGCAGGGACTTGGAAGGAGGGAGATGGGAGGATCGATGACAAGGAGGTGCTGTGTGGCTGGACCCTCAGGATGGGCCCAGACTGCAAGAATGATTGTCCCAGGTGGCTGTCCACCTGAAAGGAGGCTCAATATTCAGGGGACACCTGTGGGTGTCCCTTCTCTGCTTTTGGTGGCAGTGGTTTAGTCGCAAAGTTGTGTCCGACTCTTGCGACCCCACGGACTATAGCTTGCCAGGCTCCTCTGTCCATGGAATTCTCCAGGCAAGAATACCGGAGTGGATAGCTATTTCCTTCTCCAGGGGAATCTTCTCAACCCAGGAATTGAACCCGGGTCTCCTGCACTGCAGAAAGATTCTTTACCAACTGATCTACAGGGAGCTACAGGTCTGTTTTTAGGACCTAGCCAAAATTTGAGAAAATATTGCAATATCCACTACGGCTTACCTTTGATATTTCTAATTGCAGTGAGAATTAAATTTCAGGACAAGAGATACAGACCATTTGTCTGTTTTTCCCTGTCTCGTTATCCTGACCTAAGATACTGCTAGCAACATTCAGCATCTATTCCCTGGGGACGGAACTGGTCAAAACTAGACTGTGACTCTGAACTCTGAATCACTTGAGGCAGCTTCAGAGGTGACATCTCAGCATGACTTTCTTGCCTTCTTTGAGGCACGGAGAGCTTCAGCTTTCTGATAGAAATGTTAAACTGCAAGCCAGCACTTTTTTTTTTTCCTCCCTAGGACAAGGACAAATTCCCTTAAGAATTTTGCAAACATTACATGTTCTCTTTCCCCTTGTTGCAATATGTATAATTTATCTTCTGGTGTAACTTGCTTAATAGTCATAGTTTGTTAATTCCATCTGCTTCCCAAGAGGAGGACAAATTGTTACATGTTATGTCCTGGGTTCTGAGAATCTGCCATAAGCCACAACTGGTCAAGAATCTCATCCATGGAGGGGTAGCAATTTGTTCTCTTGCAATAGAACCTTATTGTAGAATTGGATTGACTTCGCCCACCACTCACACTCCCTGCACTGCCATTCTTTCTTTTTTTTTTTTTTCTTCTTTTTTTTTTTAAAAACAACTGACAGCTTTTTTTGGTTGCTGAGTTTTCATGACTACACTCGGGCTTTCTCTGGTTGCATTGAGTGGGGGCTATTATTTGTTGTGGGCTTTCCTGGTAGCTCAGATGATAAAGAATCTGCTTGTAGTGCAGGAGACCTGGGTTCGATCCCTGGGTTAGGAAGATCCCCTGGGATGCAGGGATGGCAACCCACTCCAGTATTCTTGCCTGCAGAACCCCATGGACAGAGGAGCCTGGCGGGCTACAGTGAATGCACAGGTCGCAGAGTCGGACGCAACTGAGTGACTAACACACACAGTTGTGCTGCTTGGGCTTCTCTGGCTGCAGAGCTCTAGCCGTAGGGTCCGTGGGCTCAGCAGCTGCGGTTCATGGGCTGAGTTGCTCCTTGGCACGTGGAATCTTCCGGACCAGGGATCGAACCCATGTCCTCCTTGCATTAGCAGGCAGATTCTTTACCAGGGAGCCACCAGGGAAGTCCTGCACCTCCGTTCTTAAACTTACTGAACGGCAGTGATGGGCCTTGTCTCACGTAGCCTGCCCCCCTCACCCAGAAGCTCATGTTTCTGTGAAGACCAAAGATGTGCCCGTGGGGCACTGGTCTTTCCTTGTGCCCCTTACCCAGGCCTTAGACAATAGCTTGGCTGGGTCTCCTCTCTCTCCAACAGCACCTTTCAAAAGCGGTTCATGGTGGGGTGTCAGAGTTTGGGTCTGGCGTCTGACCTCTTGGGTTCCAGTTCCAACACAATGATTACTTACTAAAGGTGTGTCTATGTGTGTGTGTCTATGTGTGAGTTACTTAGTCTTTCTGTGGCCACAGTTTCCTCCTCTATAAAAGGGCAAAAAGTACCTAAATCTTATGACTTGTTGTTGAAATTAAATGTAGAACTGAAACCATAAAATTTCTAGAAGAAACCGTAGGAGAAAATTTTACAATCTGAAGGTCAGCCAAGGTTTATTAGACTGGACACAGCAAGCAATAACTATTAAAAAAACAGTAAATTAATCTTTACCACAATGTAAAACTTTTGCTCATTAAAAATCATCTTTAAGAAAATGAACAGACACGTCACAGAGAGGAAGAAAATATTCAAAAATCCCAAATCATGACAAATGACTTATTTCCAGACAATATGGAATTTCGAAAAGTCAATAATTAAAAGACAAATACCCAATTTAAAATGGGCAAGCAATTTGAACATATACTCACAAAGAAAGACAGGCACATGGCCACTAAGCAGAAGACAAGATGTTCAATATCGTTAGTCATCCAGGGATTGTAAATTAAAGCCACAACGAGACACCGCAGCACAATGGATTTGACTGTGTACTTGCAGTAGAAAGCTAACCAATAAAGTAGAAGGGACTATTGATAGATGGCAAAAACACGGACAAATCTTAGAAACAGGCTGAGAGAAAGAAGACAGACATGGAAGAGCACAGTAGTGTATGATTCCATTTATATGACGTTCTAGAACAGGTACAACCAGTCTATGGTTTAACAAAATTATTACAGTGTTTGCCTTGGGACTGGGGGCAAGAGTGGTTGAGAATTGACTAGGAAGGAGCATTAATGGGTTTCCCAGGTGGTAGTAGGGGTAAGAAACCCACCTGCCAACACAGGAAGGAGCATGAGGGGATTTCTAGGGGGATGGAGATGTTCTGTATATTGATGGGAATGATCTGGGTAACATAGATGTACACATTTGCCTAAATTCATTTAATGGCACACTTGTCATTTGTGCGTTTCAGTTCAGTCACTCAGTTGTGTCCAACTCTTTGTGACCCCGTGGACTGCAGCACGCTGGGCTTCCCTCTCCATCACCAACTCCCAGAGCTTGCTCAAAGCCATGTCCATCGAGTTGGTGATACCATCCAACCATCTCATCCTCTGTCGTCCACTTCTCCTTCTGCCCTCAGTCTTTCCCAGCATCAGGGTCTTTTCCACTGAGTCAGCTCTTCGCATCAGGTGGCCAGCGTGTTGTGAGTGCGTTTCAGTGAGTCTAAATTTTATCCCCAAAGTAGAAAAGAGGCAGAAGACCTGAATAGATGATTTTCCAAAAAGTACGTGCAGATGGCCAACAGGCACATGAAAAGATGCTCAACATCACTAATCATCAGGCAAACGCCAATCAAAACCACAATGAGATATCACCTCACACCAGTCAGAACAGCAATCATCAAAAAGAGCACAAATAACAAAGGTTGGCAACGTGTGAAGAAAAGGGAACCCCACACACCGTTGGTGGGAATGTAACTTGGTGTAGCCGCTATGGAAGACAATGTGGAAGTTTCTCAAAAAGCTAAAAACAGAACTACTATATGAACCAACAACTCTGCGCCTGGGTATATACCTGAAAGGAACAAAAACACTAATTTGAAAAGATCCATGCATCCCAATGTTCTTTATAGCAGCATTATTTACAACTGCTAGGATATAGAAGCAAACGAAGTGTCCATCAACAGATGAGTGGATAAAGAACATGTGATATATATATGTGTGTGTGTGTGTGTGTGTGTGTAATGGAATACTGCTGCTGCTGTTGCTAAGTCGCTTCAGTCGTGTCCGACTCTGTGCCACCCCATAGACGGCAGCCCACCAGGCCCCCCCGTCCCTGGGATTCTCCAGGCAAGAACACTGGAGTGGGTTGCCATTTCCTTCTCCAGTGCATGAAAGTGCAAAGTGAAAGTGAAGTCGCTCAGTCGTGTCCGACTCTTCTTGACTGCATGGACTACAGCCTACCAGGCTCCTCCGTCCATGGGAGTTTCCAGGCAAGAGTACTGGAGTGGGGTGCCATTGCCCTACTTAGCCATAAAAAAGTGACAATTTTGTCATTTGCAACATCATGGATGGACTTGGAGGGTATCATACTATGTGAAATAAATCAGAGAAAGACAAATACTATAGGATATCACTTATACATGTAATCTAAAAAATACAACCAACAATGAATATAACAAAAAAGAAACAGTCTCACAGATATACAGAACAAATTAAGTGGTTACCAGTGGGGAGAGAGATCAGGGTAGGGGCAATATAAGAATAGGGGGTTAAGAGGTACAAACTATTGTGTATAAAATAAAGTGCAAGGATATATTGTATAACACAGGGAATATAGCTAGTATTTATAATATAAATTTACTTTAACCCCTAAAATTGTGAATAACTATATTGTATACCTGTAACATATAATATTGTACCTCAATTATACTTTGATAAGAAAAAGGCAAAAAAGAACTGCAAACAAGTATTAAACTCGTCAATGCTATTCATGCTGAAGTGTTTAGGAATGAAGTGTACTGATACCTGCAAATTATTCAAATGTGTTAAACATAAGATGTATTGTTATTCACAATAGTCAAAAGGTGGAAGCAATCCAAGTGTCCATTAACAGATGAATGGATAAACTGTAATATAGACACACAATGGACTATTATTCAACCTTAAAAGGGAAGGAAATTATAACATGTGCTACAACATGAATGAACCTTGAAGAAATTTTGCCAGATGAAATAAGCCAGTCACAAAAGGACAAAAACCTCTATGATCCCATGCATGTGAGGCTCGTAGAGCAGTCACAATCACAGGGACAGAAATAACGGTAGTTTCCAGGGGCTGGGAGTGGAGAGGAATGGGAGTTATTACTTAATGGGTATAGAGTTTCAGTTTTGCAAGAGGAAAAAGTGTGGAGACAGTTACAGTGTGAATGTACTTAATGCCACAAAACTGTATACTTAAAAGTGGTTAAAATGGAAAACTTTATGTTATACATATTTTACCACAATTTAGATAAAGTAAGATGCATTGATGAATATATAATGGGATAGATATAAAAATATAGCAACATGTTAACAATCGTAGAATTCAGGTGGTGAGTATATATGCATTCATTGCACAGTTTCTTCAACTTTTCTATGTGTTTGAAATTTTTCATAATAAATATGGGGGAAAATTGTATGTAGAAAAATAGTAAGAATATAAATTAGTACAACATTCCTGGAAAAAAAGAAATCAGCAGCATTTATCAAAAGACTTGCCCCATTAATTTGCCTATTCTAAGGGAATAATTGGTATGTAAAATTGAAATTGTTACTTTAATTCTTAGCAGAATTTAGCAGGGAGGCCTGGAATTTTCTTTGGTCTTTTTTTTTTTTTAAAAAGTTTATTTATTTATTTGTCTTTGTCAGGTCTTCGTTGTGACATGAGGAATCGTTATAGTTGTGGCATGTGGCAACTAGGTCACTGGGAGTATGTGATCTTAGGCTCTGGATCACTAGGGAAGCTCCTGGAATTTTCTTTGCAGGAAGGTATTTAACTGTTGATTCAATTCCTTTACTCATGTGGTGAGCAGACTCTAAGATGACCCCCAAGGTTCTCTGCCTCTTGGTATCAAGCCTTTGTGTAATCTGCTGCCCTTGAGTGTGGGATTTGCTCTTAACTGACAGAATATGACAAAGAGGACGAACGTCACTTCCATGATTTGGTTATATAAGATTGTAACTTCTTTTTTCTAAAAAAAATATTTATTTGTTTATTATTTATTTTTGGCTGCACTGGGTCTTTGTGGGCTTTCTCTAGCGGCGATGAGTTGGGGCTCCTCTCTAGTTGTGGTGTGCAGGCTTCTCGCCGTGGTGGCTTCTCTGTTGCAGATCACGGGCTCTGGAGCTCAGACTCCGCATCTGTGGACATGGGCTTAGTTGCCCCAAGGCATATGGAATCTCCCTGGACCACAGAGCGAACCCCTGTCCCCTTCAGTGGGAGGCGGATTCTTTTTTTTTTTTTTTAATTAATTAATTTAGTTGGAGAATAATTACTTTACAATATTGTGGAGGTTTTCACCATACCGTGACATGAATCAGCCATGGGTGCACGTGTCTCTGCATCTGTTTAAAAACTCCGTTCTGTTTAAAAACTTGATTGTAGAATAAAACTCATGTACAGAAAGGTGTGTAAAACATAAATGCATAGTGTAAAGTACAATCGTAAAGCAAACCTCTGTATAATCACCACTCAAGTCAAGAAATAGAATATTGCCAGGGCCACAGGAATCCCCACGTGCCCCTCCTCAGTCACATGCCCCACTTTCCTCTTAAGGATACTCATTCTTGTATTTAAGGTTCTCTCTGCCTAGTGTTATGGCTTCCCAAGTGGTGCTAGTGGTAGAACCTGCCTGCCAGTGCAGGAGACATAAGAGACACTGGTTCATCCCCTGGGTCAGGAAGATCCCCTGGAGGAGGGACAGTAAGCCACCCCAGTATTCTTGCGTGGAGAGTGGGCTACAGTCCATGGTGTCACAAAGAATCGGACACGACTAAAGTGACTTAGTATGCGCTCACTGCCTAGTGTCATAGTTTCATCGTTCGATACAGCTTATCCATCCTTATATAATACAGTTTAGACTTTTCTGTTATGGAATTTTAAACAAATGGAACAATTCCTCGTATATCTTTTGAGTTTTGTTTGCTTCTTTTACTCAGCGTGGGATTTATATCATTAATCCATGTTATTGTGAAGTTCTAGTTTATTGTCATTGCTGGTTAATACTCCATGGTTTGATTATAAACAAAATTTACTTCGCTACTTTATTATTGATAGGCATTTTGACTGTTTCCAGTTTGAGGCTCCGTAAATAATTCTCCTTGGAGGTTTTGGTGCATGTCTCCTGATGAAGAATCCATGTACTTCTTAGAGCATTTTTTCCAGTGGGGATGTCGCAGGGTCACAGGATATGAGTATTTCTACCACTTTACTTCCCCCCCGGCATCCCTCCAGAGTACTTGGGCTAATAGTCACCAGCAGTGTGTGAGAGTTCCAGTTGCACCGTATCCTTGTTACCACTTAGTCACACTTTTGAGTTTTGCCCAACTGGTATGTGTGTATAGTAATATTTCTTATACTTTTTGTTCTGTCTTGATTATTGTGGAGTTAAGCACTTTTCCATGTATTTACTGGCTATTTGGATTTCCTTCTCTTGTAAAGTATGTTTTGAACTTATTTGTCCATTTTCTATTTGGTGGGTTTGTCTTTTCTTATTGAGTTCTTTTTTATATTCAAGATAGGACTCCTCCATCAGTTAAATGTGTTCAAATATTGTCCCATTTATGACTTGTCTTTCCATTCTCTTGATGGAGTTTCTGGATGGTGATAAAATCAATTGTATCTATTTTTTCCACTGTGGTCACTCATGATAATTTGTTCCCTTGTCTGCATGGTTAACAGTTCACATTTTTAAAAACACGATTTGTTGAAATTTTGAAGCTCAGGATGATGGTGCATTCCTTTGGAGGGCATTTGCTTCTATCAGAAGCTAGGGGTATTACCAGTCCACGATCATTTTAAAATAAATTTACAATCTGAATATTTGAGACCATGATAGATGATGTGAAATTCTGCAAAAGGAACAGTTCAGAAAGCAACTTCTCAGGCATATGGTTTCTTTCCTCCCGGTCTTTTTGGAACCAAGATGTATTTCCTTTTAGTCCCAGGGTGAGGGGCAGTGTGGGATTGGTTTCTGTTGGTTCACTCTTACACTGAGAGTATGGTCCCTTGGGGTCTCTTATCAGCTTCTCCTTCTTCGATGGGTTCTAAGTTTTGTAGACCATCAAACCCAAAGTTCATTAGATACCAAACCCACAGATGGCAAAAGACCTCAGAGAAAAACAGTTCCCGACCTTGATTAACCTCCCTCATTTCACTTAGATTTTGCCTAGTTTTTCATCATAAGCTTGTCAGAATTCAAGGATGCTTATTCATTATAAGCATCTTCCTAAAATATCTTCTTTTCAGGAAGATGCTTTTAGGAAGATGCTTACCAGAAACTTTACTCCCAAAGACTGATGTACTAAGATGTTAACTGGCAAATTAGTTCAAAGACATAAAAATTAGGTATGCTAGGTAGTGTTCAAAAAAGGGGAAAGTATTAAATTATGCTATCAAATATGACAACTACAATGCCCATTTTCTCAAGCATCCCCCATAGCGAAGACTGTCAGATGTCCATCAAAATCTGTTGTCTCCCTCTTTTGTATTAGCAGTAGAGTTACTTTGCTGCCCAGCTAGAAACTACGTTTCCTAGCCTCCCTCGCAGCTAGGAGCACCCACACAACATGCTGTTACCAGTGGATGTGAGCAGAAGTGATGGGGGTCACCTTCCAGCCTCTGCTTTCGAGTTTAGGTGCATTCCCCTTCATGCCCTTTTCTCTTCCATTGGGCTAAACATGGGCCATAATTTGACCATGAAGATGAAGACAACAGCTAAGGAGCTGTCAGAACCTCAGGATGGGAGGGGCCTTGTCCCTGAATGACTGCAGGGAGCGCAGTGGCCCCGACAGCCTGGACCACTTATCTCAGGATTGTTGCGTCCGTGCTAAGTTGCTTCAGTTGTGTTGTTTAAATTGCTCTTTGCGACCCTATGGACTGTAGCCCACCGGGCTTCTCTGTCCATGAGATTCTCCAGGCAAGAATACTGGAGCAAGATTGTTATATGCGGAAAAAAAAAACTAATGTTGAGTTGCTGTATTGTGGGATATCTTTGTTATATGGCTCCTTTGCCTTTCCCCCTAATACACACCTGCTTAATAATGCTTCCCTCTCATGAAGATATCCAGTCCATTGACCGCAGTTCTTCTTCCATATTTAGTTCTCTTGGAATCTCTACTCGATTCTATGGTTTCTTATGCTAATCACATCTTTCATTTCATTTCCTTTTATTTCATCTTTCTTACTTGGCAAAATTCATCCTTCCGGTGCCTGTGCTCAAGTATCTGAAGATCACTGATAACATCATACAATTAGGCTGACTGGTTTCCTGTTCTCAAACATCAAATGGACTCAACATGGAAAATTCTACTTTATTTTCTGAATAAGCACAATTTCCTTCTTCTCTACACTCTCAAGATTACTGTTTCATGATTTTGCCTCGTTCCTCAAATTTTCTACCTCCTTTTCGAAGCTTATTCTTGTTTGGTGAACTTCCCTCATTCTTTCCTAAGAGAACTAAAGCCTTCAATCACACTGTCATACTTTATCTTCCTGCCACTAAATCTGCAAACCCACCTGCTCCCGGCCCTGGGGAAAGCCCTGGAGAAGCTGTCCCCGCTGCTCTCAAAGGTGTCTGACTCTGAATCTCTACCCCTTTACTTTCTTAAAGTGTTTCCATCTCACCTGGGTCATTTCCCAATAGCTCACGAATGTCTCTCAATATCACTCATCTCGCTCAAAGAAACAAGACAAGCATCTGTATTGATTTTTTATTTCGTATAAGCACAACCACACATGGATGATCTTATTTGCAAAATGGAAAATAGAGACACAGATATAGAAAACAAACAAACGGACATCAAGGTGGGGAAGGAGGGATGGGAAGATTTGGGAGATTGGGATTGACGTATATACACTACTGACGTGTGTGTTAGTTGCTCAGTCGTGTCCGACTCTTTGCACCCATGGACTGCAGCCTGCCATGCTCCAGGCTCCAGGCTCCTCTGTCCATGGGATTCTCTAGGCAAGAATGCTGGAGTGGGTTGCCATTCCCTTCTCCAGGGGATCTTCTCAACCCAGGGATTGAACCTGGGTCTCCTGCATTACAGGCAGAGTCTTTACCATCTGAGTCACCAGGGATTCTGACAAACTTGAGGAGAATGGGACCCTATTCTAGCTGTGGGACCAGGCTGATATCTAACCAGCCAGGTTCCCAGAAGCCTCCCAAGTAGCAGCAGAACAGTGAGCACTGCAGGAGTCTGTTATCCAGGATGTAAGCTGAGGGCTGAGCATTAGATTTCTTAATATAATTTTTAAAGTGGATATTAAATTTACCCATAGTAACATGCACACATCCTAAGTGTACAATTCAATGAGTTTTGGTAACACCCTGATCAAGATGTAAAACACTTCTATAATCCCCCCAAATTCCTGCTTTCCCCTTTCCAATCAATCTCAAAACTCCACAGGTAATCACTATAGGTAACTGGATTTTTATTCCCTGTTCAGGAAAGAGCAGTGGTCTATTTCTATAATACTCCAGCCAATCCATGTATCTTGACATCACTATTTTTTTTTAACCAATGAGACCCATTTCTAAAGTTTTTTTTTTTTTTCATTTTTAGCAAGAAGGATATGTACATTGTTTTTGTAGACATAATGCCGTTGCACACAATAGACTACAGTACAGTGTAAATGTGACTTTGCTTTATGTTGCACGATAATTGATTCACAATATTTCGTTAGTTCCAGGTGTACAGCAATTCTCTTTGTCCTCTTTCCTCAATCCCTCTCTGGGACACCCTGGGCGCTAGGAAGGTGGGCTTCAATTCTCTACAAGTGTCCCCTTCCAATCCCCCGTCCTTTCCCTGAGTGCAGAAAATAGCACAAAATGGACCCTCAAAAAATACTTTCTTGGGACTTCCCTGGTGATCCCATGGTTAAGGCTCTGCGTTTCCAAAGCAGGGGGTGCAGGCTCCCCTGGTTGGGGAACTAAGATCCTGTACCCATGTGGTGCAGCCAAAAAAATTAAATTAAAAAAATTTTCTTGATGGATAATTGCTTTCCTGGCTCTCAGTGGCATGATCCTTTTACTGAATTTATGATGTGGGCAGTAATTAGGAATTCTTTATTACAGATGGGAAAATGAGGCTGAGTATGTCTGCCTCCCCAGACTGTCCGTCCTTCCAGGACAGGGCTCTGCACCTCCCTCTCTTCACACCAAACCCCCTCCCCACCACACACACACCCCCACCACACACACCCACACCCACACCCCATCACACATACACACACACCCCACCACACACACGCACACCCACACACACCACCACACACACACACACCCCCCACCATACCCCCCCAAACACATACACACACCGCACCACACACACACCCCCCACCACACACACACCCCACCCCCCCACACACACCCCCACCACACACAAAAACACACACACGGCACCATACACACACCCCACCACACACACACACACCCCACCCACCACACACACATCCCATCACACACACCCCACCACACCCCCCCCACACACACAGCCCGCACCACACACACACATCCCACCACACACACCCCACCACACACACACACACCCCACCACACACACACCTCCGTACACACACACACCTCTGTACACACACACCTCCGTACACACACACACCACCACACGCACACACTCCACCACATACACACACACCCCCCACAACACACACACACCCCACCACACACATACACACCCCACCACACCCCACACACACACCCCACCACACCCCCACACACACACCCCTCTATACCCCCCACACACACACAGCCCCCACCACACACACACACCCCACCACACACACACACCCCCCACCACATACACACCACTGTACACACACACCCCACCACACACACACACACCCCACAACACACACACACACCCCAACACACACACACACCCCACAACACAAACACCCCACCACACACACACACCCCACCACACACACACACCCCACCACACACACACACCCCACCATCACATACACCTCCACCCATCTCACACAGACACACACACACCCCACCATACACACACAAAGACACACCCCACCACACACACCGTACCCACACACACATCGCACCACACACACACACACCACACATACACCCCCACCACACACACACACACACCATCACACACACATACACATCCCACTAAACACACACCCCACTAAAAATACACATACACCCCACCACATATACACAACCCATCACACACACACACATCCCCACCACACACTTACACCACCACACACACACAGGCACTCAGGGCCTATTTGCTGAATGAATCCCTCAGGGGCAGCTAAGCCTTAGTCTCTTGATCTGTAAAATGAGGCCTCGTGTCTGACGTTCTCCAGGTACCAGCACTGGCTCACCCTTCACTTTACTCCGTTCTGCTCTGGTCCGTGGAGGCTGACCTTTCCCAGGGCTGCAGCCCTCATCAGGTTCAGGGACCGTCCCTTGCTCCCTGGGGGGTAAAGCTTCCTGCCTCTGCCGGCCCCTGAGTACCGCAACAGCCTTCTTAGCTCCTCCAAGTGTGCCCACTGCTCTGCTCTCGTCCCTTCATCAAGCTCTTTTCAGTTACCCCTTTAAATATGCCATCTGTTTCCATCCAGTGTCCTGACTGCTACAGTAATTGGTACCAGAATAGCCCTGGGAAATAGATTCTTGGCTGGGATTCTGGGATTCTGGGATGGGTGGCTCACACATCCTGATTAGTGTGCGAACATCCTCCTTGGCGAGCGTGAGGGCCGATGGTTATCTGCGACATCACAGTGACTGCCTTTATGACCAGTGGTGGTGTGAGATGCACTGGTATGATGTCGGGAGACCAAGTAGCTAGGACGTTTAGTCACTATGGTGACAGTAGTGATTACGAAGACTGGCACGGCCTTCTGACTCTACATCTGATTGCCCTCGGGAACACACACTAAGGAAACAAAACAGATTGAAAGCCTTGAACTGGGCTTGATGGGATATAATTCTCATTATGGCCTAGAAGTAGTGAGAGGTGATGGAGGTGTCCTGAGGAAAACCAGCATCAGGAAAAGGCCCCAGGTGACGTCACTGCAGGGTGTTCATGCCAGGAAGGTGTGAAGGTTTCAGACTGAAGCCGGGGTGCTGCCTTCACCAACAAGGAAGATTCAGGAGGTGTTGGGGTTCCAAGTTCTATCCAAATGTCCCCATCCCATGCCTGGATGTCCCATCCTTTCTTAGCCAGTGCCCGTCCGTTAGCATAAACATGTGGTGGGTTGCACATTTAATTGGCTCTGCCACCCTGGTGTGTGTGTGTGTGTGTTAGTCACTCAGTTGTGTCTGACTCTTTGAGACCCCATGGACTGTGCCGTGACCTTTAAGGCCTGGGCTTGGTCCTCGGCTACATCTGCCCTGTGGCCCCCAGAGATCAAAGATTCCTTCAGAGTCATTCTAGAGGCTTTCTGAATGTCCACCCTTGCACTGAGTCATGAGTTCAAGGATTTCAGTTTGTTCTTAGCCTGAATGAGCTCAATGGGACCACGGACCCATTCTGACAATTAACTGACAGACACACCACTGGGGACTTCCCTGGTGGTCCAGAGGTTAAGACTCGGGGCTTTCAATACAAACCCAGGTCTCCTGCACTGCAGGCAGACACTTTACCCTCTGAGCCAAGTAGGTTCCCATTCAATACAGGGAATGCATGTTCAATATTTGGTTAGGGGACTAAGATCGCACTTGCCCTGTGGTGAGGCCAAAAAAGCAGGGGGGCAAACCAAAGGCAATATTCACATCCCTAAGGGAATTCCAGAAATTAGTGCCACCATCAATGATCTGAAATACACAGAAGTGGTCGTTCCTACTGAGACCCAATTTAGCTTACCTATTTGGCTGGTGCAAAAGCCAGTTGGGTCTTGAGGAATGACTAGATTACTGTAACTACTAGGTGGGATGGAGCTGTAACTGTCGATCCAGACACGAAAATTTCACTGGAGCAAGTCAACACAACTTCTGCCCTGGGGCCCATCTTTGACCCCCCAATTCTTTTCTATCCTACTAAGCAAAGATCATCAAAATTAGTTTGTCTTTGTGTATTAGAGATAGCAGTATATCTTCAGTCTACATCCCCAAGGCTTTGTTCATTCTGATTTCTGCCATAATCTAGTCCAAAGAGATGCTCATCATCTTGATACAGTTCCAAACATGCTGGCCCATTATATTGATGACATTATGGTAATTGCGCCTAGTGAGCAGGAAACTGCAAGTACTTTAGATTCTTAGCAGAACATATGTATGCCAAAGGAAGGGTGATAAATCCCACAAAGTATTCAGAGGAATGCCTTGTCAGGGAAGTTTCTAGGGTACCTGGAGGTCTGGGGCATGTCAGTGCACCTCCTACAGAATGACAGTTGCTGAACCTGACACTGCCTACAACAAAGAAAGGGGCAAAATGTTTGACGGGACTCTGGATTTTTGAGGTAATATATACTTCATTTGGTCATGCTGTTCTACCGATTTACTGGAAAAACTCATAATATTGCAAGTTTTGAGAGAGGCCTGCGGCAAGATAAGACGCTGTAGCAGGTCCAGACTGCAGAGCAAGCTGCCCCGTCCCTCGAGCTTTACAACTTAGAAGTTTATGGCAGGAAAATATGCTGTATCGACAAGCTCCAGCAGGAGAGATGCAGCACAGTTATAGACCCTTAGGGTTCTGGATTAATTCGTGCCCTCTTCTGCCAGTAACTATTCTCCAATAACTATTCTCCACTGAAAAACAGCTCCTGGCTCATACCCGAGCATGGTGGAGACTGAATGCCTAACTTCAGGACACCAAGTGACCCATGCAACCAGAACTGGACATCATCGGATCCATCTCTTTATCAAACTGGACATGCATGGCAACATTCTATTATTCAGTATTGTATCTTAGATCAGGTCTGAGTAAGTCCAGGAGGCACAAGGAGATTGCAGGAACAGGTGGCTCAGATTCCCATGGTAGGCTCTCTTACTGCTTCACTGCTTCTCTCTCAGCCCCCAGTTGGGGAAGTTGCTATGACTGGTTATCAGGGAGGAAAAAGCACAGACATTATTTCCAAATGAGTCTGCATGGTATGTTAGCACCAGCCACAAAAGGATTAACTGCCACATTAAAGCCACACTCAGAGTGTCTCTAAAAGACAGTGATGAAGAGATATCCTCTTATGGTCACATTGATTGTCCATTTTGCATGGAAGGAGAGATGACTAGAGGTACAGATCTCCTCTGATTCATGAGCAGTGGGTTAACAAGTTGACTGGCTGCTCAGGGACTTGAAAACAAGATTGGAAGATTGGTGATGAAGAGGTAAGAGGTCTAAGGGAAAGATTTATGGATGAGCTGCTTGAAATGGGCAGAGGTGGTGAAGCTGTTTTAACTTACACAAGTGTCCTGAGAGGGCATCCATTGTGAGGGAGGGTCTCAGGGGTCAGGTGGACAAGATTACCTAATCTGTTGATGTCAGCTTCCTTTCCCAGCTACTCTGGTTCCGGTTCAATGGGCCCACACACAGAGTGGCCACGTGGCAGGGATAGAGACCATTCATAGCGTGGTAGACAAATAATGACCTGCCAGAGATGTCCATGTCCTGGGCTTCCCTGGTGGTCCAGTGGTTAAGAATCTGCCTGCCAGTGTAGGGGACATGGGTTTGACCCTTGGTTCTGGAAGGCTCCACACACCACAGGGCAACTAAGCCCATGTACCGCAACTACTGAGCGCCCGCTCTAGAGCCCGTGCTCCACAACGAGAAGCCACGGCAACGAGAAGCTCGAGCGCCTCAAGGAAGAGTAGCCCCGCTTGCTGCAACTCGAGAAAGTCCATGTGCAGCAATGAAGACCCAGCACAGTCAAAAATAAAGAGATGTCCACATCCTGATCCGAGGATTAGGATCCTAATCAGGATTAGGATCTGGGGATGTATTTTATAGGGCAAAGGGTAAATTAAGGTTCAGTTTGGTCGCTCAGTCGTATCCGACTCTGTGACACCATGGACTGCAGCATGCCAGGCCTCCCTGTCCATCACCAACTCCCGGAGTTCACTCAAACTCATGTCCATTGTGTCAGTGATGTCATCCAACCATCGCATCCTCTGTCGTCCCCTTCTCCTCCTTCCTTCAATCTTTCCCAGCATCACGGTCTTTTCCAATGACTCAGCTCTTCACATCAGGTGGCCAAAGTATTGGAGTTTAAGTATTGGAGTTTAAAGTAGGCAGAAAGAATTGAAGTCTCTAATCAGCCAACCTTAAAAATAGGGAGATTCTCGCTTTTCCAGCTCAGCCCCTGGACGCAGCAGCCGTTGTGATGTTGATGCCCAAGAAGAACCGGATTGCCATTTATGAACTCCTTTTTAAGGAGGGGGTGATGGTGGCCAAGAAGGATGCCCAAGCACCCAGAGCTGGGAGACAAGAACGTGCCTGATCTTCATGTCATGAAAGCCATGCTGTCTCTCAAATCGTGAGGCTATGTGAAGGAACAGTTTGCCTGGAGACACTTCTGCTGGTACCTCACCAACGAGGGCATCCACTATCTCCGCAATTACCTCCACCTGCCCCCTGAGATCGTGCCTGCCAACTCTGCGCCGCAGCCGTCCTGAGACTGGCTGGCCGAGGCCCAAAGGTCTGGAGGGAGAGCGACCTGCAAGACTCACGTGAGGAGAAGCCGACAGAGACACCTACAGACAAAGCGCCGTGCCCCCTGGTGCCGACCGAGGCTGGGTCAGCAACTGAATTCCAGGTCAGAGGAGGATTTGGTCGTGGACGCGGTCAGCCACCTCAATAAAGTTGAAAGAGATTGTTTGGGGTTGAATAAGCCTCTAACCAGAAAAATTAAAAAAAAAAATAGGGAGATTCTCCTGAATTATCTAGATGGACCCAGTGTCATCCCAAGAGTCCTTAAATGTGGAAGCAGAAGACAGAGTCAGAGGCAGGGTGGAGTGAGGTGAGAGTCTCCTGGCCATGGCTAGTTTTAAAGATGGAAGGAGGAAACAAGCCAGGGAATGCAGGCAGCCTCTAGATGCTGGAAAAAGCAAGAAAACAGATTCTCCTCTAGAGACTCCAGAAAGGACTGCAGCCTTGCAGACACCTTGATTTTAGCCCGTGCTCAGTCACTTCGGTCATGTCCAACTCTGTGAGACTCTATGGACCGTAGCCCACCAGGCTCCTCTGTCCATGGGATTCTCCAGGCAAGAGTACTGGAGTGGACTGCCATGTCTTCCTCCAGAGGATCCTTCCTACCCAGAGATCGGACTCAGGTCTCTTCTGTCTCCTGCTTTGGCAGGCAGGTTCTTTACCACTCGAGCCACTTGGGAAGCCCTTGATTTTAGCCCAGTTAGACTCATTTTAGGCCTATGACCTCCCAAACTGTAAGATAATAAACTTATGTTGTTTTAAGCCACTAGGGTTTTGGTAATTTATTCCAGCAGCCATATAAAATCAGTACACATAGACACAAGATTTCCCTCACCACATCTGATCAGGCAGCGGGCACTGCTGAGTGCTCAAGCTGCCATCAGCGAAGACCCAGCTGAGCTTCCTGTTTGGAATTATTCGCTGGGGCAATGGTTCTCAAAGTGTTGACCAGGAAGACTCTTCCATGGGTTCTATGAGGTCAGATCTACTTTATTAATACTAAGACAGTGTTTGCCTTTTTCCTTCATGAGTGTATAGTGGAATATTCCAGAGGCTACACAGTATGTATACAACAGACTGAATGCTGAAGCAGATCTGAGAATGTAGCTGTCTCTTATTAAGCCAGATTCTAAAGAGATCTGCAGGGACTTCCCTGGACGTCAAGTGGTTAGGACTCTGCACTTCCACCGCAGGGGGCACGGGTTCAATCCCTGGTCAAGAAACTAAGATCCCACGTGCCTCACATCATGGTCAAAAAAGAGAGAGATTTGCAAACATGTCAAGTCATGGCACTCTTCTCACAACTTTTGTTTTCAAAAAGTTATTTTCATTAAAACGTTATGTTACTATGTAATGGGTTTATTAGTTTTAAATAGTTTAGCGCTTTAACTTCTAATCCAGTAAAATAGATATAACCCACATCAACAAAAACCGTTTACAATTTTTAAGAGTATAACCTTTCAATAATTTTAAAGAGTGTAAAAAGATCCTGACATCAAAAAATTTGAGAACCACCACCCTTCAGGGACCAGCTAGCTATCTATTGGCAGGTTGAGTGCCCTGTCCCCTTGCTTCATAAAGGATCAGTTATCTATTGCCTCTTGGTAATAAATGTGCATTCCTGCTATGGACTTGCCTTCCCCGCCTGTAGTGCTTCTGCCAGCCTCGTCATTTTTGTACTTGCTTGTTCATCACTCTGCTATCCCCCACATAGCCTATTTTCCTTTTTTGGTGAAAGGCGCAGAGCAGTGGTCTCACCCATGGAAGCACTGGACACACAGTGAGTCCCATCACTCAGAAGCAGATGAGTCGATAGAGACCTCCAGTGCCAGCTGGGAGACCACGACTTGGGTTACTGACATGCGGGATGCAGTGTAAGTTTAAAATCAGTGGCTCCGCCTCTCTCACAGCCTGGATGCAGAGACCTGGGGACCCAGCAGTGGAAATGAGGGTGGCTCTTCTGTGATTCCAAATAACCTCCTGGAGGAATTTTTGCTTTCCCTCTCTCGACTTTGTGTTCAGTGGGCCTGGAGGGAACACAGATGTGGTTCCTTGAAGTCACAAGTAGTCTTCCTTCTGGTCATTTTGAGCTCTGTGTATTGCTTAACTCAAATGTAGAGAGGGGATCAAGTGTACCAGGTAGGGTGATGAATCTAGAAAAGGGAGGGTGGGCAAGAAGGCCATGCCTAGAATCCAGAGGACTGATTGAGCGCCTCTCAGATCTCCCACGTCTAATAGTGACAGTGAGAAATGGCAACCCAACAAACTGAAGACCAATACGAACCTGAATTCCATAGGAATAAAGACTTAGGACACACACACACTCTGTAAAGACCCAGATACACACACACACACTGTAAAAACCCAGATACACACACACACACACATTGTAAAGACCCAGGTACACACTCATACACACACACACACATTGTAAAGACCCAGGTACACACACACACACACACACACACTGTAAAGACCCAGATACACACACACACACATTGTAAAGACCCAGATACACACTCATACACACACACACACACACATTGTAAAAACCCAGATATAGACACACACACACACACTGTAAAAACCCAGATACACACACACACACACACACACATTGTAAAGACCCAGATATAGACACACACACACACACTGTAAAAACCCAGATACACACACACACACACACATTGTAAAGACCCAGGTACACACTCATACACACACACACACACACACACATTGTAAAGACCCAGGTACACACACACACACACACACACACACTGTAAAGACCCAGATACACACACACACACATTGTAAAGACCCAGATACACACTCACACACACACACACACATTGTAAAGACCCAGGTACACACACACACACACTGTAAAGACCCAGATATACACACACACACACACACACACACACACAGAGTAAAGGCCCAGAGCAGCCAAAGTGCTGGCAGCTGGTGAGAGGACCACGGGAGGGGCGGGAGGAGGAAGGCATGACTGCTAACACAGGTCTCGTGACCAGCTCCCAAAGGGGGTCTGGAGCGGGTTTCTGCTGTTAACCCTCCTCTGCTGTCTTGCTGAAAGAGCCTTGATGATGACTGAGTTAGGTTCCCAGTGAGTGTGACTGAAGGATAACAATGCTGTGGTAAGACAAGGATATGGTGAGCTGATGAGTCTGGTTTTTTTTTTCTCCTGTTAGGGATGAGCTTTCTTTAATAAACCCTTAATTTTAAGAATTGAGGTGAAATTCACATAACGTAAAACAAGCCATTTTAAAGTGGACAGTCAGTGGCATCTGTGCAACCATCACCATGATCTATTTTCAAAGCTCTCTCATTACTCTAAACAGAAGTTCTGTAGCCGTTACGCAATAGGGACACCCATTTTTCATCCGAAGGACGACAGTGAACGGTGAGGGGGAGGAAAGGGAACGGCTCTGCCTCCTCTAAATCCACTCTCCCCTTGTCCCCCTACTGAAGGCTCACCCGTGTGAACTGTGCTCAGTGAAGCCGCTGCCTCCCTTCCCTTCCCCATGGGTCTGACCAAGGGGAGGCGCCAGCAGGATCAAAGTCAGAGCATTTCTCCTCTGGCTCCCTGCCTGGCAGGGGCTGTGTTCTGATCCCTGCAGCTGCAGCTCCAGCAAGGCAGCCCACCCCCCACCCCCCACCGAAGTAACAACTTCTTCCTCTTGCCCTTCAGCTTCCTGTAGTGTGATCCCCTTGAGTCCCATCCCTGCTAAGTTCCCTTAACCCTGCCCACACCTCTGTAAAGAATTCCTTAGTTGAAGGTTCTTTAGTAACCCTTTGAGTGTTCCATCCATTTCTTGCTGGGACACTGTTACAGGAATGGATGCTGTGGTCCCTCCCTATGGTCTTTTTGATACCCATCACTTCAGATTTTATGGATCAAACCAGGTCCATTCACAGGTCCCAAGTCTGGGCAAAGGAGATGCTATCCTCCGTAAAGCAGGTCCCAGGGGTGCCTGGGGTGCGTGCCAAGGCCTCACTGCCCTCTGGTGGTCAGCTCCAGAAAGTGCACCTCATGGATCCAACTTCAGCTGAACTAAGCCCACCAGGCACTGTGCTGAGACCATTACACTCCTGAGCATGTTCCATCCAGGGGTTATTGTCCCCACTTTACAATGGAGAGCCTCTCCCTTGCCTGTAGCATAAACCAAAATCTTGACCGTGGGCTGCAAGGTCCCACCTTCACCTCCCTGCCTGTCACTCTCTGACCCAGCCACACCAGCCTTTCTTCAGCTCCTAGGGTGTTCCCACGTGCAGCTCCCAGTTAGAATACTTGGGAACTCGCTGAAGCTCTTCACCGGGCTAACCTCAGCTCATCCTATAGTTCTCTCCTAGGGTATCACGTAGGAAAAGTCCTGCTCAACACCCCTCCTTCCCTTGTCACACAGAGAGAGAGACAGACACACACACACACACACACACACAGACATAGATACACACACACACACACAGGCACATAGATACACACAGAGACACAGAGAGACACACAGACAGAGAGACACACAGACACACACACACACAGAAACACACAGACACACACACAGACAGACACACACAGACAGGCACATAGATACACACACAGACACAGACAGGCACACAGATACACACAGACACGCACACAGAGACAGACACACGGAGACACACAGAGACATATACACACACACACACAGAGACACAGACACATAGATACACACAGACACACACAGACACACGGAGACACACACAGAGACACATACAGAGAGAAACACACACACAGACGCACACACAGCACACAGATACATAGATGCAGAGACACACAGACACATAGATACACACAGACACACACAGAGACACACACACAGGTACATAAATACACACAGACACACACACACAGACACACACATGGAGATACACAGAGACACATAAACACACACCCACAGAGACACACAGACACGCACACATACACACAGAGAGAGACACACGAAGACACACACACAGAGACACACAGACACACACACAGACAGAGACACAGAGACACACAAAGAGACACACACACAGACGCACAGACAGACACACAGATACACAGATGCAGAGACACACAGACACGTAGATACACACAGACACACACACAGACACACACAGACAGGTACACAGACACACATACAGAGACAGACACACAGAGACATACAGACACACACACAGAGACACACAGAAAGAGACACACAGAGACACACACAGACACATAGATACACACAGACACACGCACAGAGACACACAGACACACACAGAGACACACCCAGAGACACATAAACAAACACACACAGACACACGCACAGAGAGACACACACATGGCTTTCCTGGCAGGACTGGTGAGCGCTGCTCTGCGTCAGAAGGAGCCGAGGGCTGGGAGCCTCCTGCTCTGCTCTGCTCGCGCCTGTGCCCCTGGTGCTGGGGCCACGGGAACCGGCACACCAGCGCCTGACACGGACTAAGTGTCTCTCTGTGCTGGCCACTGAGCCAAGTCCTTCGGGTGCTTGGGCCACCTTCCTCCCCCAAGTCCCTGGTTCCCAGGAAGCAGCCCTCAACTCTATCAAAAACTCACACGGATTTATTAGAATATGAAAAAGATTCGGTTTCTTCTGTACAGGCGGCAGAGCGGCAGCAGCTGTGGTGGCTTTGAACATGGTTGTCAACGTCACCCTTGCATGGTGACTCCTGCCCAAAACAGCACTTTCATGGAGAGGAGGGGGAGGTGAGCACGCTCTGCCCAGGCCACTGGGGAGGGGATGCTCTGACTATTGCACGATCCTGGGGAAAGGAGTACCCTAGAGAGAAGAACAGAGATCACTAGGCCTGGGCCGGGCCCATGGTGGCCATGGGAGTAGGCATGTATTTCTGAGAGCAAAGGCCTCTGGGGCCAGGGCTCCGCTCACCCACCAGCCCTGGCCAGTGGGAGATGCTCAGGGGACACCCCCGCCCCCCGAGGACAGGGCTCTACAGCAGTGCTTACAAGAGAGGTTCCAGGGGCCAATGGGGGCGGGGAGGGGGAGGAGAGAGAACAGGCCAGCAGGAGCTGAGGACCAAGCCTAGAAGAAGGTCCCAAGAGGCCCAGCATCTATGAGTTAGAGAAAGTCACGATGGGGTGTCCGTGTGTGTGTGTGTGTGTGTGTGTGTTGGGCATGGGGGGTGGTGAGGTCATTTCTGAAATCAGAGCCCTGTGTACAGAGGACTGATTTGGGGAAGTGTTGGGCAGACAGGCACGTATGCGGATGTGTGGTGCTCTGGAGTTAGGATGGCAGGAGTTCTGTTCAGGCAGAGGTTTCAAAATGTTTTAAAAACAGGAATGCCCTCTGTGCAAATAGAATCGTACATGGAAGTGTGAACAAACAAAACAGATAAAAAGGCAGCACTCTCTGGAACTCCGATCAGCAGCCCCTGAAGGGCCCAGTGGTCCCCGCTGGAGCCCAGTTTGGAGAAGCTGAGTCCCAGCTCCAGACAGAGCTCAGAGGTGCCCTCAGCCTGCAGCTCTGAGTAAGGACAGGTCAGGTGAGGTGGCCAGGGTGAGAGCCGGCAGGGGGACAGCATGGCCACGGTCCCCAACCTCTCCCCAAGTCCAACGCCTGGTCCCCTAGTCTCTTCCCTGTTAATGGAGGCCCCGGCTCCTTCCCTTCCCAGGAGGGACCAAGGCTGAGCCAGAGGCTCTTTGGTTAGAAACTAAGATTGACTTGAATGAGTAGGGTGACGGAATGGGAGGGGCCCCGCAGAGGTCTAGGGGACTCAGAGGCCCTGGTCCAGGTAGGGAGAGAGCTTGGCTTGGGAGGGGACAGGGTTTGCCTCACAGCCAGGCAGGTCCACCTCCAATGGATGGATCTGGAAGGCAGTTCTGGCGGGAGGGAGGGCGCTTCCCAGGAGGCAAGGGGAAGCCGTGCTGCGGTGGGGGCTGTGGGCCCAGCTGCCATGCGGTGGGGGAGGGCCGGGGCCAGTTCAGGTCGGGAAGGAGGAGGGGAACCCCGCCCTCGCCCCCCGCCAGCAGCCCTAGCTCTGGTGGGAGAGTCCATGGTGGGAGGGCACCGCCCGCTGGCCCCCCGTGCTACTGGCCCTTGGGGATGAAAGGCTCTCCCTCCCCAGGCTCGGGGTGGGGGCCTGGGTCACTGAGGCAGCGCTGTATCCTCTGAGAGCTGGGGCTGTCGCTCGGTGCCGGGGTGAAAACATCGTCGGTGCCCGGGGATGAGGGCTCCTTGGTCCGCATCGTAAGGCCCCCATCGGGGTCCTCGTCGTCCTCCTCCTCCTCAGCCAGCCTTCCAGGATCCCGGCTCAGCCCCAGGACCTTGCCCTTCAGCTCCTCGTTCACCAGGTCCACAGACTCAGGCGACTGCGGGGAGGCCGGGTCGATGGTGATCACAGGCAAGTCGGCCTTGGGCTCATAGGCCAGCGGGTCTGCAAACCAAGAGCAAGGAGCACGCTGGCTTCCGGCCCTGGGTCCTCCCAGTGTGTGGCTCACCTCTGCCCACGCCAGTGGCTCCCAAAGAGACTGCCTGTGAGTGCAGTCATCCTGGTATGCTTCAAATCACTCCAAATGGGCCTTTTATGAATCCTGTCACCTGGCCAATAGTTCCTCCTCCCCTCGGACTGCTCTCCAAGGTAGGACTGTGCGCCCCTGCTCAGCCCTGGGGCTCCCATAGGAGTCCCTGCTCCGACAAAGAGTTTAGGCTCCCTCCTGAGTCCCCCGTCCTGGAAGGCCTGCCTTGGTCCCCCACATGTCAGAGAGCCCAACAGTGCAGCCCCCTCTGGCCTCCCTATGGGCACCCAGCTCCTCAGCGTGAGCCCCCCCCGTGGAGCACTCTTTCCCTGGGGAGGACGGCAGGGCTACTCTTTTGGGGGGCCCCCCTCTGGTGAACCCCCAACTCCACCTGACATAGGAGGAGCTCACGGCTTGGCCCGTGAGAAGCCCGTCCTCCCTGCAGGCTCTCTGAGGCCCGTGCCCAGCCTCGAGGCCCCTCGCCGGGCCCCCACGGCCTGCCTCACCTGAGCCAATGCGGGCCCGAGACATGGTGGGCGAGTCCAGCTTGTGGGCCGGCACGGTCAGGTAGTTGCTGATCTGACAGAGGAAGAGCAGATGGGGGCAGGGGGGTGAGCAGAGGCGGCTCCTCTGGATGGCGCCCCTGGCCGGTGGCCGCACACCCTTCCTTTGGGTGCCCGGGGTGCCCACACCTATTCTGCCCATACCCGTGGAGCCTGGGCCAGTGCTGGGTCCTGAGGGCTTGGCCCAGCCTCTTGTCGAGCTCTGGGGTGACCTTGGACACCCCTACACTGTCCCACCTCTCCCGTGGGGACACCAGCCCAGCCTCTAGCTCCGGCCCTCATCTGCCCCTAAGGACAGACCCACCATCAACTCAGGAATGTCACCCGGGCCCTGGATGACCCCCGGGTTTCTCAGTGCAACACGCTATGACTGAACTCAGCTACTTCTTTTCTTTCAAAACCTGCTCCTTCCTCCGTGTCCCCTCAACCACCCCACCCGCCTACCCCAATCAAAGGCCAGACGTGACCCCTGCCTCCTTTTCCCCTTCCCTCGGTCCCACCTCAAACTGGTAACCAAGTCTTGCCACTCCAACCTCCTAAATGTCCCTTGAATTCTGCCTGCTCCTCCCCTCCCCCTGCCACCCCCCCTAATCCACCCGCACCCCTTCCCATGTGCTTCCCTTACTGAGAACCCTTCATGACTTCTCCATGCTTTGGAAGGAAGCCCAAACCCTTAACGCCATTAACGAGCTTCCTTGAAAGCTGAGCCCCCTGTGTGTGGTCAGGAACTTATGCAGTTTCTTCCCTTCTGCCTGGCCCTTCCCCTGACCACACTCCCTCCCCTGTGACTCTCATTCCTAAGCGCACTCTGACCACTTCCTTGTTTGAGGTGCTCAGAGCCCCTTGCACTTCCGGTTCTGCCCGGGGCCACTGTGTGCTCCATAAGGGAGGGACTGGGCTGATTCACCACCCGATTCACGGAGGCAGTTCTGCCGCGTGGCACTTAAGGAGAGCTCTGCAAATATTCTCCTGAACGAATGAATGGAGGCATGCGTGTCTTTGCCTTCTGATTCTGAGCCTTAGTTTTCTCACTAGAAAATGAGAGGTTAGAGCACATGGACAGACTCTTCTAGATCTGATACCCAAGGACACAGTGGGGAAGGGGGGCCTCTTTGCTGCTCTGAGTGGAGAAGAGGTGGAGAAAGCAGCTTTCTGGAACTTTCCCTGGGGCTCAGCCTTTGAAACACATGGGGGGTATGTGTGCGTGTTCGGTTGCCAAGTTGTGTCTGACTCTGCAACCCCATGGACTGGGGAGCCTGGAGGGCTGCAGTCCATGGAATTTTCCAGGCGAGAACACTGGGGGAGGCCAAAACACCAGATGGGAGTGGCTCTGTCTCCCAGAGGGCTGGCTGGGGGTGATGCAGGCAGAGGAAGAGACCAGGTTCCCAGAGAAAGGCAGGAGCCGGCTCCAGCTTTGGACACACCTTCTGCTCCAGTTGCCTGGCCTTCTGTCTCCGGAGCAGCATCTGGTTCCAGGCCTCCTCGTAGGGGTCGGCCACCAGCGTGTGTCTGTTGTAGGACCGCAGCTGTGGGAGGAACAGCTGTCAGGCAGGCCCAGCCAGGGCCCAGAAGCTGGGACTGGAGGGGCTGGGGTGGCTCTGGGCATGTGGAGCGGAGGCGGGTGGGGCGGGGTGGGGGCGGGGGCCTCCTCTGCAGTAAGTGAAGTGGGCCGGGCAGGGGCAGCCCCTCACCCGCTGCCTGGTCTTCTGCAAGTTGTTCCTCAGGATTTTGCGGATCTCCTCTTCCTTGTCCTTGGACAGTGCTGGCAGGATGCGCTCCGCCGGCAGGGACTTGGGGTGGATGTTCCTGGGATAACGGGGCACAGATGAGAAAATTCCTGGGACTCTGGGGGCTGGGCCGGGCCAGAAGGGTCCCCTGGGGATGATCCGGTTGGGTGCACCAAGCCTGGGTCCTCAGTATGATCCGCCCGCCCGGTGGAGTGACCTAGGGACCCGCTCCAGGTGGGTATTGAGGGGTAAGCGTGTGGCTTGCAGACGCGGCCGGGGTTGGCCATTAGCACTCACTGCATGGAGACGGTGGAGACGGCCGAGGGGATCTTGCCCATGCCTCCACTTTCCACCAGCTCGATAGCTTGCTTCATCTCCATCTTGTGGTAGAAAGCGATGAGCTGGGGCTCCTTGGAGCGCTCACCGGCTATCAGACACTTCTTCACGTACTTCTTATTAAACCGGTTGAGCCTGGTGGGAGGCAGGAGGAGATGGGTGAAGCTGGCTCCTGCAATGGGAAGATGCCCAGGGCCCCGGCGGGGGAGACCCTTACCAGCCCCTCCCCGCCCTCCTGCCCACCAGGCCTGCCACCTACTTGTCTTTCCAGTGGTGGTGGCCGTAATGACCACAGATGTCCTCGATGCCTGTCAGAAGGTGGTCCAGGAACTGAAACGTGCCCAGGGCCAGGTCAAGCCTCACTACTGGGCTCCTCCCGGACCAAGACTCCTGAGTGGGCCCCCACCTTCCACCCCAGCACTGCTCTGCTCAACCCAGCCCTGTAGTTCCAGAAGCAGCCAGGAGGTGGCGCCCACACCCCACTCATCCTGAATCCCTGTGGACCCCTCCAGCACTCTGCCTCTGGGGCCCAGCTGAACCCTCTTCTCTGAACCCACTCGTGCCCAGCACCTGGGCCAGGTTCCTGCAGAGGCAGAGGCGGCATGACGCCCCCTCCTCAGGTTCCTGGCTGCTCACACCACCCCTCCCTATGGGGTGACCCGGTGACCTCAGGAGGCATTGGATGAGGGAGGAGGGCTGACTGAGGATGTGGATGCAAGGCCTAGCCGACCCCTAGCTCCCTAAGCCTCCTCCTGCAGCACAGGGCCCAGGCCCAGCTGCCGGTACCTGCGTGTGGATCTCCTCGTTGATAGAACGCTTCGTTTCTTGCTTTTTCTTCACAGCCAGCAGGTCTACCAGGGGCCGAATGGTCATGCCCTGGGGGGCGGGTGGGTGTCAGGCACTCCAGTCCTGCCACCTTGGCAGGGAGGCCACAGAGGTCCCCCACCCTAAGGTCCCTGAGCCTGGGATGCCCTTTGCTCTGACGTCCCCAATCTCCCAACAGCCAAGCTGTGGTTATATTAAGCCCACTTATTCCTGAAGACATAGCCAGGGGGTTCATATCCAGCCAAGGGACTCACACACAGGTCAGCTAGCCCGGGCCAGAGTTCAAGTGTGAGTTCCACCACAAATGTGCTCTGTCACCTAACAGGGAGGACCACCTCTGCTCTGGCCCCCTTGCACGTTTTTGACCCAGAAGGACCCAGTAAGGACAGCAGTAGCTCATCTAACTGCACGCTTGTTGAATGCCAGGGCCAGTGGTGTTTTTACTGGAATTAGCATTTCAATACCTACGATGACCCCTTCCTTGTCCCCATTGTACAGATGAGGAAACTAAGACCGAGAGAGGTCAAGTAACTCCCTAAGGTCTCACAGAAGTAGTAAAGCTGGATTCAAACTCAGGCAGGGAGGTCCCTACCTCAATGCTGCATTCATTAAAAACTGGCTCAGTAAACCAACTGCAAAATCAAGGTGGTAAAGTATTTTTGAAGATGGAGGCAGGGCAAGATGATCAAAGAGGCAGCCTCTTCTCCTTTTAAAAGACAGAAGACAAGTCCAGCCCCAGAAGTTTGCTCTACGCTGTGTTCTCTGGAGAAGGCAATGATGTTTCCCATTGAGGGCTTGTCCAGGGTTATTATCCAGGACAGACGGAGCAGGTGGTAGAGAAACACATGGACAAGCACACAGATGAAGTGTTTCTCACTTGCCCAAAGTCACGGGTCAGACAACGAGAAATGATTTACATCATCTCAGGCTGGGCTCCCTCAGGGACTCAAGGGGTGGGTGAGGTTTCAGCGAAGCCTGGTTGTTCAAATGCACAGAAATCACAGCCAGCAGCTGCAAGGATTCTTCAGGATCATCTGGTCCAGTCCCCCCACCTCACAGATGGGGATCTGAGACCCAGAGATGGGAGGAGCATCTTTCCAGGGTCACACTGACAGCAGCAGAGCTCTGGCTAACGACTTCCTACGGCGCAGCTCGGGGGTCGTTTCACCTTTCCAGTCCTCATGTTGTGTGGCTGCTGCTGCTGCTGCTAAGTCGCGTCAGTCGTGTCCGACTCTGTGCGACCCCATAGACGGCAGCCCACCAGGCTCCCCCGTCCCTGGGATTCTCCAGGCAAGAACACTGGAGTGGGGTGCCACTGCCTTCTCCAATGCATGAAAGTGAAAAGTGAAAGTGAAGTCCCTCAGTCGTGTCCGACTCTTAGCGACCCCATGGACTGCAGCCCACCGGGCTCCTCCGTCCCTGGGATTCTCCAGGCAAGAGTACTGGAGTGGGGTGCCACTGCCTTCTCCAATGCATGAAAGTGAAAAGTGAAAGTGAAGTCACTCACTCTTAGCGACCCCATGGACTGCAGCCCACCGGGCTCCTCCGTCCATGGGATTTTCCAGGCAAGAGTCCTGGAATGCCATGTTGTGCTACTGTCCCCATTTGATTGATGTAGAAACTGAGACCCTAAGATATTAAACCACTTCCCTAAATCCCTACCATGAACTTCATGGTCCTGCTGACTGCACCTATCCCTCTCAATGCTACCTGGGCTCCTAACTGAGCTGGGCAGGATCACTCCACAATGACGCATGACCAAACTTTCCCTTTACAATTGAGCAAACTGAGGCCCAGAAAGGTGGACTGGCTTGTCCAGGGCTACACGAGGTATTGATGGAGCTGGAACTACAACCCATGTTCCCCGCCACCCCCACCCCCCGCCCCGCTCGGTCATGTGCTTCCTCTTTCCTGGCAGAGTCAGGGCCCCCGGGCAGGGCTGCTCCGCCCTGTCCAGCACCTGCACAAAGACGGTGAAAAAGATGACGGTGATGATGGCCGTGAGGAACAGGTCACACATAGGGAAGTGCTTCTTGTCCAGGAGGTAGCCCAGGGAGAAGGCGATGGCCCCTCGCAGGCCCCCGTAGGCAATGATGAACTGGTCCTTGGGGGTCAACTTCACGATGCGGAACTTGTTGATGAACCAGGTCAGGCCCAGCACGCCTGCCAGGGAGGGGAAGCGAGGGGTCAGGTTGTCCCAGCCCCTCATGGCTTCTGCAGCTGGGAGATTTTCTCTGTCTGGAGGAAGCCTCCACTGGTAAACCCACCCAGCTAACTCATATCTCAGGTCCCTCAGTCCAAGGTGCTCCTAATCCCTCAATCCAAGAGTTGGGTGGATCTTTAAGGGAGGTCCCTCAACCTGTGTACACTTTAGAGACATTATAGAGGCCTCCAGGAGCTGGAGGGCAGAAGGGCACCAGGAAAAGAGATGAGACAAGACTGGCTACAAGTTGATACCTATTAAATATGATAGGTACACAGGGCCTACTTTTCTATGTGTTTGATATTTTCTGTAATAAAAAGTTGTTTAAAAATGCTAGGGCTTCCCTGGCAGTCTGGTGGTTAAGACTTCATGCTTGCACTGCAGGGAGCACGGGTTCGATTCTTGGTTGAGGAACTAAGAGCGCATGTGCAGCATGGCCAGAAAAAAAAAAAAAACTGCAGAGGGAGGATGGAGTCCAATCTCAACCCCATAGCCCCAGAATCTCCAGAGGATGAGGCCCAGGATGAAAGGGTTTTTAAGACAGTACAGCAAGTTAAGTGCCATGCCCAGACCTAACCTCAGAGAGGAGGTGAGATCCACGGGCAGAAGCCACATGGTCACTGAGGTATCCAATGTATCCAGAAGGTGAAGCAGCTGCCCAAGGGCCTGAGGCCTGGCGCCCAGGGGTGCCCTGGGGCTGGCAGCAGCAGTTGGGAGGCTCTGCAGAAGACTCCGCAAGTGCCAAAGTCACGCATGGGAAGAGGAGGTGCAAAGACCACAGACCTGAACACAGATCTGGCCCTGGGGGCCTCAGTCCTCTCCTCAGATACTGACTGGCTCAGAGTCCCAGGGTTGCTGATGCCTCTTCCACCCGCACATCATGACTGTTACCCCAGGAGCGTGGCCCTCTGTCCCCTCCAGGGCCCATAAGGGCCTCAGTGCTGCAGGGAGCGGGAATGGGGAAGCCCCCCATCCCACGGGGGCACCAGGAGCAGCCTGGAGCCAAGCCCACCACCTCCACACATAGCATGCACCTGGCTGCCACGTGCACGCACCCCCTGTCACGTGCACACACACCCCTCCCCGGGCCCGGCCACTCACCCAGCACTCGGGCGATGAGGCAGAAGAGCAGGGTGCTGATGACAAACGTCCAGTTCCAGTGGTGGGAGCCGGCCACAGTGGAGACGCCCAGGAAGATGAAGATGAGGGTTTCACTGACGCTGCTCCACATTTTGAGGAAATACTTGATGGTCGTGTGGGACTTGTGGGAGATGTTGGCCTCCACGTAGGGGCGCATCACCACGCCCGAGGCAATGAGTCTGGGGGTCAGGGGAGGAAAGAGCGGGGAGCGGGGTTCAAAGTCGAGCCACACCCTCCCAGGGCGCCTCCAGCACCAGAGAGGCAGGCAGGGGCCGGGCACCTGAGCTCCTCTCATGGGTCAGACACCTCTGCCGGCTTCCAACCCCTGTTGTCAATACTCTCAGCCAACCCTGCAGACACTGGTATATTCTGGCATTTTCCAGACGAGAGATCTGAGACATGCAGAAATAAAGTCACCTGCCCACGGTCACACTGCCAGGGAGTGGCAGAGCTAAGACACGAACAAAAGAAGTTCTGCCCGGCTCCTAAGCCTGGGCCTTTTCCCCGAGGCCACACAGCCTCTCCACCTGACAGAGGTCACGTCTTTGGCCACAGGTTTATCCTCCAGAGTGTGGGGTCCCCTTAACACCCGGGGGTCCCCACAGAGAGCTGTCTTCCGGGCGGCAGCCCAAGCCCTTCCCAGCCTGGCACCTACACTTGGGGTTCACTCCCGCTGGCCCAGCCTCCTCATTGTCACCCTCCATCCCCATCCCCCAATCCAGCCTTGACACTTCCAGTGACTTCTCCTAGCGGGAGCACCTTAGCACAACTTCCCCGCCGCCCCCCCAACCCCAACTGCAAGATGCAGCTGGGGCCTCAGGACCCCCAAAGCAAGGGAAGCCTCGCGCCCCCTCACTAGAGCTGCTGAGAGGAGTAGTGGGCGCGAGTGCCTGCGTCCGGAGACTGCCAAGGGCCTCCCTTTGTAACAAAAGAAAAGAAGAAATGGCTGGGGTGAGGCTTTCCAGAAGCCTCACTCTGTGCTTCCGGGCAGCCCTGAGACCTGAAGCCTGGATCTGGGGGGCTGGGCCCTGGGGAGCTCCCTTTGACCTTCCAAGCCCGGGGGGTCTGAGTTGGCGCCCCGCCTCCACGCCACGCCCAGACTCACGCCATGATGCCTGACAGGTGGAAGAGCTCGGCCGACAGGTAGGCCATGTAGCTGTAGAGGAAGACGAAGAGCGGCTCGATGACGCGGATGCGGGAGGTGAAGCGGGAGGTGAAGGCTGCGATGACCCCGTAGACCACGCCCACGAACACCCCACCCAGGGACACCACGAAGAAGCTCAGGAAGCCGAGGATGATGTCCACGATGCCCACGCGGTCGTAGTTGGCAAACTCCTCAAAGAGGTGATACAGGACCTGGGAAGGGTGTGTAGGCTGGTCGGCAGGGGGGCGGGCACCCTGCCCCATGGCTCCTGGGGGTCACCCAGGGTGATTCTGTCCCCTCTGTTGACCACAGCCAAGAGGTGGCAGAGGGGTCTGGGGCCCAGAGGGTCTTTGGGCCTGCAGTGGGCTGTGCAGAGAAAGAACCGGCTCTGCAGCCAAACCACCTGGGTTGAAATTCTGACTGCTGCTCCCCAGCTGTACACATGGGGCAAATGACTCAATCTCCCTGCGCTTCAGTTTTCCTGTCCAGAAAATGGGGGCAATAGTACCAACCTCACAGGGCTACTGTGAGATTCAATTAGTTAATGAGGGCAAATTGCCTATCACAGCATTAGCTGCTATTCACCAAGCTCATCGTGCACGTCCCTGCCTGGATTTCGGTCTTTCCTTTAGCACAAAGCTGGGAAATTCAGATAATTAACTAGAATAGGACTTCTTAACTGCTGAAGCTTTCTAAAAATACACTCGGCCAGCTCATACTCTACTTGGATTGTCTGGAAGTGGGACCCAGAAATCTCTGTTCAACAAGGCCCCCAGGGGGTTGCAATGAACCACCGAGTTCAGGCACTATGGAACCAGAGGCTCTCCACGGCTTCCCCACCTCTGGGCTGGGGAAATAAATGGTCATTGTAACACCACCATCAGACTTTAAGTGGCACTTCATACACTGTAAAGCCCTTTGATTATGGTCATCCTGTTTGCCACACAACAGCCTCATGAGGTAGGCAGGCTAAAGATGCTTGTTCCCTTGCTAAACTAAAGCTCAGAATGGTGAAGTGATGTGCCAGAGGACCCCCCAACCCCCGCCTGGGAGCCAACAGAACTGGGCCCAGAGCTTGGTCCCTGCCAGCAGTGGATGGCCTCCCTGGGGATCCAGCTTTGAGTTTCTATCTACCTCCTCTTAGGTGCTGTCTGCCTGGCCTTCTCCCAGACAGCTCTGCCCGGAAACCAGCCAGGGAGTGTCCAGGCTGAAGGAATGGAGAGGGAGTGGGGAAGAAGACCTGGGGATCCCCGAAACAAACCCTCCAAAGCCCCCAGTACCTGGGCCACATGTGGAAGCAGGGCACCTTTGCTCCAGGGCCAAGGCCTGAGGCCACACAGCTTGGGGCAGCCTTCAGCCCTACCATCTGGGTAATGGGGCATTCACACCCACGCCCAGAGCTCTAGAAAGGGCCCGACTTGGGCCAGGCAGGGAAGGGAGATGCCAAGCACTGGCCAGTCCCCCGTGTGCCTGGACACAGCCGTCTGGGAGATGGGGCAGGGCTCTGGCAGTGCGTTCTCAGCCCTGGGCTACCTAAACCTACTCCTGGCCTGAGGAAATGCTCAGGTCCCTAAGGTGCACTGCCTGGGCCGATGGGGCAGGTGCAGAGGGCAAGGTCCTCACTTCTGGCCCGGCACCACTGTCATTGGGACTACAGAGACAGAGTAGCATAGTGCTAAGCATCTGGACTCTGGACTCAAGACTGTGTACATCTGAACCCCAGGTATATCATTTATCAGCTACTATGATCTTGGACGAGTTCCTTAATCTCCCAGTGCCCCAGTTCCCTCACCCAAAAAACTGGGAAAAATCACCGTGCTAACTTCATGGAGTCTGCGTAGATTAGCTGAGACAATACATGATCAGACAGAACACGAGCAAGGACTCCCACCACTGCCCCTGTCTCGGGGAGGCACGGCCATGGACCCACGGTGGCCAGATGGGGGCATCCACTCTTGCAGCCACGCCCCACTGTTCCCCAAGAGTGCCAGCCTGAACCCCAACATACACCCAGATCTTCTGGGGAGGGCTTCATCTCTGGCACCCACTGCTTTTGCAGGTATGAGTGAGTGTGACTCCCGTCAGAGCCCCGGGAGGACGGCAGGCTCAGGACAACGGTCCCTGCTCCAGAGGAGGAAACAGGCCTGCGTGGCAGCTGTGGGCAAGGGTGGGTGCCCGAGGAGACAGGACAGATGGGCCAGCCCGCGGCTCCCCTGGCTTCACGAGGAGCTGACGGGGCGCCAGGGGAAGAAGCGGGAGAGGAAGCCGAGGCTGTTGGCAGGCGACCACTACCGTCGGTGGCTTCTTTGAGGTGCGGCTTCCTGAGCGGCTGGGAGTGAGGCGGGAGTGCGTGTGCGAGCGTGCACAGGGCGTGCACATGGGTCCGTGAGTTTTCCTGTGCGGGCAGCTGCTCCCTGAGGGGTCCAGCCAGGAGGGGGATGTAGGTGTTTGCACAACACAACACGGGTGTGCACATACACGTACCTGCTTCCTGAGGAAGCCGGCTGGGAGGAAGGGTATGTGGAAACATACACAGCCTTGCCACATGCAGACCCTGCGGTGGGGGTGTCTGTCCTCGCTAGACCTGGCAGGAATGCACTGACTACTCTGCCACATCCCAGCTGTCAAAGGTGAAGCCCAGAGAGGTACAGTCACATGCCTAAGGTCACACAGTAAGCAAGTGGCCAACCCAGACTGACCCACTTTACTTGCCACCTTCTGGAGGTTTTAGAGACAAGGTTCCTTTCCATGAATGCTGCCCCCAAACTCTGCACAAATTAAATTCTAACTTAAGACACGTGTGTGTGTGTGTGTGTGTGTGTGTGTACGCATGCATGCTCAGTCATGTCCAACTCTGGCTGCAGCCTACCAGGCTTCTCTGTCCCTGGGATTTCCCAGGCAAGAATACTGGTGTGGGTTCCTCCTCTGGGGGATCTTCTCAACCCAGGGATTGAACCTGCATTTCCTGCATTGGCAGGTGGGTTCTTTACCACTGAGCCACCTGGGAAGCCCTAGCTTAAGATACAGCTACCAAGAAAGCTAAAATGCCCCTCAGAGACTAACTGGTCTATAAAGGGTAAACTGAGGTACAAAGAGGATAAGTCATTTAACCAAGATCATATCAGAGTGCATCAGGGACAGAGCATACGACCTGGTCAGGCCGAGCTCAGGCCCTGCAGTCAGATAGACCTGGCTTCTAATTTCAGTTCTATCTATTCTACTGAGTTATTTAACCTCATTAAGCTTGACTCCTTCTCTGCAAAGTGAGACTAAGAAGCACCTCTTAACGTAGTCAGGAGGATAACTGAGATAATCCTTGCCGGTGCCCAGCACGATGGCCACACATAGCAGGCAGGGCTGGACACTTGCTGTCTTACTATCGTGAGCCGGGGGATGTGGGATTCACTCTGGACCTGGGCTTGGGTCTGGGTCTTGCGTGCCCCGGGGCGTGGCCCCTGCCTCTCACCACAGTGACGGCGTCATTGAGCAGGGACTCCCCAAACACAAGGATGTGGAGCAGCTCGTTGATGTGAATCTCCTCGAAGACGGCCAGCACGGCCACGGGGTCCACGGCCGAGATGATGCTGCCGAACAGCAGGTTCTCCAGAAGGCCGATGTTGTTGATCTGCTCGCCACCCACCAGGCACACGGCGTACATGAGGCCACCCAGGAAGAAGGCGTTCCACAGCGTGCCCACCACGGCGAAGATCAGGATGGTGCCCAGGTTCTCCGTGAACTGCCGCAGCGGCAGGAAGTAGCCGGCATCCAGGATGATGGGCGGCAGCAGGAAGAGGAAGAAGACTTCCGACTGCAGGATGGGGGGCGTCTCGCCCACGCCCTTGATCAGACCCCCCACCAGCAGCCCCACCACAATCAGCAGGCAGCTCTCCGGGACAATGCTCGAGATGGTGGGGATCACGTGGAAACCTGCAGAGGGTGAGATAACGGAAGGCCGTGGGCTTGAGGGGAGCCAGGAGAACAGAATATGGCTGGGGCTGAAGGCTAGGGGTAGGACCAAGAGGGGCTCAGGCTTGGTCTCAGGGGGCCGCTCTGTTACTCTCTGAGCCTCAGCCTCCTCGCCTAGAGCTGATAACACCAGCCTCACAGGCTAATATAATGCAGTTATGGGTTATGTTTATACGTAACTGATGTGTAAACTACATGATGATGTTGTTGAAGTGCTTTTTTCAAAGGACATACAGAGGCTCCCTGTCACTGTCATAAAGTAGGAGAAAGAAGCAGGTCTGTATGCCTTCAGAAAGCAGAAATTATACACCGATTACCAAGGCTCCAAGTACCACCCAGTTCCCTGACTGCCCCGTCTGCCCAGGTTAGGGTAGGGGTCCTTCTCTGGTGCCTTCCCCTCTCACAACTTCCATCTGCAATCCTGAGGGCATTACTTAACACCTGAACCCAAGTCATCTGTCCAGGCACAAGTTCATGGAGACGGATGTAAGCTCAAGACCAGGCATAACAATCGAAGAATTCTGTTTAAGGGAAGACATCAAGTTCCCCATCACGGAGGCGTAGAAGCAAAAGGCAGACAATGGTCGGTGGAGAAGTGACACAGGAGACAGGAAGGAGCACAGAGGAATCAAAGACTATCAGCGCAGGAAGGAACCTGGGGATCACACTGCCCGGGGCCTGCAAACGTGCAGCACGCACGCAGCGACTTCCAATCCCAGCTTCGCGTGCTTTCCCGCTGAGCCCAGAGAGATGCTCAGGAAGCCTACAGCAATCAATGGGTTCTGCGCGTGAGACAAAACCTGTTTGCCGTCCTCTTTCTCACCCAATTCCACCCACTTTAAAGAAGGGGCAACTGAAGCTCAGGGAGGGGAAGACTCACCCAAGGTCACACAGCTCATCAATAGTAGAACCAGGACAGAACCCAGGTCTGACCCCACCAGCTTCTATCAAATGCCCCCTTCTTTAAGTCACTCCCTCCTTTCTCCCCATTAAGGTGAAAACGCCCCTCTGCCTGAGACCCACCAACTGTCTCCCCAAGCCAGGTCCTGGCCAGCAGCAGCAGTAGGCCACCCTCTGCAGCCGGCCCCCTTGGTTCCAAACACCAAGCAGGGAAGTGGCAAAAATCCCTTTCAGAGAGGGCCCCTCTCAATGCCAGCTCCGCCCCCAAGCTGCTCATGGGTCTCTGGTTTGTTTTGGGTGAGGAGGTGGGTGGAGAAGACCTGGGACATAACCCCCAAGGTCCGCCTGGTTAGGATGGTCCGCTTGCCACTTTGCTCGAGGTGGAAGCTCTCGCTCTCCTCCCCTCCTTAGCTTGTAAACTCTCTGCAGGCAGATTCCATCTCTGTTTATGATTATGTCCCCAGGGTCGGGGATACAGGAGGTGCTCAACAAGTATCTACTGATCGGAAAATGCAAAGGGCTTGGCCAGGACCCACGTGAATCTCTATAACCTGTCTGGCCAGGCCTCTTCTCTCTTTACCCCTGGAGAAGCCTGGGAAGGAAGAGGAACATCGCTCCCCAGGCCCAGAGCCCTCCTGCTCTCAGGTACTGATCGGGGTGGTGCCAGCAACAAGTCAGGACTCAGTATACCATCCAGGCCCAGAGCCAAGCACCCAGGGCCTGGATGTGACAGGGCCAAGCACCCAGAAGATACAATCGAATCATGTTGGAAAAAAAAAAAAAAACACATCCCCATTCTAGGCCAGGACACTTCAAAACAGACCTGACCCAAAGTCACAGCTTTTAGGCCTTCCCTGGTGGTCCAGTGGTTAAGACTCTGGCTTCCAGTGCCAGGGGGTGTGGGTTCAATCTCTGGTCAGTGAACTAAGATTTCACATGCCGGGTAGTAAGGCCAAAATAGAAAGTCACCACTTTTGTGGAAAAGTCCACTCCTCTTACCCTGCCATGCCCATCCGTCTTTGTCTGTCAGTAACCCTCAGGGTTCGTGTGGCTGGTACACTGCGAAGGGCTAAGTCAGGTTGAGTCCAAGTCTCCCTTGCTCTAAAGATTAAAGTCCAAACTTTCAGCACGCCCTTCATCATCAGGTCTTGCTCATGTCTCATGCTCCCTACTTTCTTTTTTTTTTTTTGACCTCGCCATGCATCTTGTAGGATCTTAGTTCCCTGACCGGGGATTGAACCCAGGCCCTCACAGTGAAAGCACTGAATCCTAACAACTGGTCCACCGGGGAATTCCCCCGACTGCGTATTCTTATGTTTCAACCTTGACAAACTCCTTTCAATTCGCTCAAGTGAGGTACACCCTCTTTGGCCTGCAGAACTTTGCCCAGTCCAGTCTGCCTGCCCAGAACACTGTTCCTCTACCCACACTGTATGTGGCTGACACCATATCCTTCTGGTTCCTCCTCTTCCAGGAAGCATTCCCTGACCACCCCTGCCTGCCTGGGCTAGAGCAGGAGTCCTCTGGTGTGTCCCCCATCATAACCTTTGACCCACAGTCATGACCTGGATTCCTCTTTCTCCCCAACACCCAGTGAGGTCAGACAACGCAGGCAGACGCAGTGAAACAGGACAATGGCACCACACCTGGGACCTGTATCTGCCTTGAGGGAAGACGGACAGCATGGGGGTTTGGGAAGCTTGGGAAGGAAGAGGAACATCCCTCCCTAGACAGGTTATAGAGATTCACGTGGGTCCTGGCCAAGCCCTTTGCATTTTCCGATCAGTAGAAACCCCCATGCTGATCAGTAGTCAGACAGCCAGCTGACTTCCTCAACGCCCCACCGCCACCCCAGAAGCTGAGCAACAAGAGCTGCCACAGGAGTAAACAGAGTCTAAAGAGGCAGCTCAGGGCAAGTGGAGGACAGTGTTCACCTCCACCCAGACTGCTAGGCTTTGAAATTGCCTCACCACCCTCTATGCCATCCATCCAATCCACAGAGCTTTCCTGGCTGCAGGAAGTGCCAGGCAATGCACCAGAGACCAGTAAGCCTCAGCCCACTGGGGGAGCAGAGGGATGATTGTGTGTGTGCGTAACACTCCAAGAGCAATAACATGAAGAACATTCATTACTCCTAAAGGTGCACCAGGAGCCAGGCATATGTCACGTCTTTAGTCCTCACAATACCTAGCCCTGTGGGATAGGTATTGTCCCCATTTTGAAGAAGAGACAGTTGAGGTTTGGCAAGGTTCAGTAGCCTTCCCAGAGTGCAGGGGAGGAGTTCAACTCTAGCTCAGAGCATCTCACTTCAAGTGAGTCGGTCCTCACAGTACCTGGGGCTGGTGCCCTGTCCCCAGAGCAGAAACCCCCAGGTCAGCCCTGCCTCTCGGGGAGCAGAATCCCGAGCCCTGATGGGCAAGGGAATGGGAGGGGAGGAAAGTCCGGGATCCACCCTGGCTCCTGGCCTGTGGGTAGGCTGCACATTACTGGAAAATAGCTTCTGGGGGAGGGGCGGATTCTGTCATCAGGCAAAGCGGAAGGGGGCCTGATGGCCTGTTCTGACTTGTCCCTCTCCAGAGGCCCTGCCTCCACCTGCTGTCCCCACCCTGTACCCCAGAAACTGAGTGAAGTGAAAGGGGGACAGTTGGGCCTCTGGGCCCTTGACCAAGACCCAGCATTGAGACAGGACCTCAAGATGCCACGAAATGAGGCAAAACTTCTGGGCCTGAACTTGTGACAGTGGTGATGTCACCAGGATGGAATCAGGGGTGGGGCAGAGGCCACAAGACTCAGACCCAAGCCGTGAGAGCCGACGCGGACCTCAGAAGCCACCTAGATCCTCCATCACATGGTTGGGGAAACTGAGATGCAGAGAGGGGTGGCGATCTGTCAGGTCACGGCCGGTCCCCCCATGAGGACCCGTGAAGCTAAAGTCCAGGGATCGCTCGAGCCACACGGCCTCCTGCTGGAGCCCCCAGACCTCCCAGAGCAAGGACGGGAGGAGGAGGTCTGGAATTCAACATCTCCCGGCCACGGGGCGAAACCGCCGACTTTGGGGCTGGCTTCCCTTTTTAGGTGAAGAGGTGGGGGCAGGGGAGTGGTGTTTCTCACTCTGCCCGGAGTGGGTGACAGCTGGGCAATGGGGGGCACACACACATGCACACTCACTCTAGCTCTGACACACACTCACTCTGCCCGTTGTCTGACATACACACTCTCTCACGCACATTCCCCCCGCTTTCACTCTCTGACATGCTCTCACACACAGACTCTGACCACACACTCGTTCTCTTACACACCCATGCACACAATTACCTACATTCTTGCTGTCTCTGACACGCACGCTCTGAGACATTCATGCTCACCTGCCCTCTCTGTCTTACAGACACACACACATACTCTTTCTCTGACACACACAGGGAAACTGAACCGGCACGCGACTCAGCTGCAGACTGATGAGGGGCTCTCGGTCCCCGGCAGCCTCTCTGTACTTCACTGTGAGGACGTTTTATTTACATCCCAGACCGTCCCCACCTGCTGAGACTGGGCGCCGTGCAGCAAGCAGGCAAGACTGTCCCACGTTACCCTTGGTTGCCAGGGTGAAGGGATAGCTCAACCCCACTGGCCGCATCTCTCCCCTGGCCTGGCAGTCAGAGGGGTGTGCCAGGAAGAGGGGCCTCCCTGGCCCCCCAGAGCTGGGTCAGCAGGGACCCAGGGGCACATGAGGGGCTCTACCGCCCTAGTTCCTGGCCTGAGGACTGCTCTGGGGCTGCAACTCGGCCAGGTCCCAAGGGATTCCTGGTTGCACAACGACTCCATGTCTTTAACTCCCTCTTCAACTGCCCCAGCAACCAGGCTCCGCTACAGTAATGAAAGCTGATCCCTCCCAAGGAGAGCCTGGCGCTCGACAGTTCACAGCAGCTTGCTCTGCTATGTCTAACTCACCTGCACCTCACCAGGCTCTGGCTGTCACAGCCATCAGCCCCCCAGTGAGGAAACTGAGGCACAGAAAGGCGAAGCAATTTGCTCGAAGTCCAGTGGCTGGCAACCAATTCAAATCCAGGCAGTCTGGCGCCACTCTGGGTTCTCAGCCACTTGCCACATTATCCCTGGTTTTATTCTTATTTTGTTTCTAAGGGGCGCATCAGAACTCGGGACTGAAGAGCCCCAAAGCAGTTCCCAGGGGACCGGAGGTGGTATTTCTTTCCATGAGCTCTTCTCCAGGGAAGTCTTGCTGCAGCTGTTCTTCCGCTCAAGGAAAGACCTTAGGGAACCCCTCCATCTTTTAAGGCTGCCCCCTCTCAGCCGGAAGGGGTCAGTCTTCTCCTAAACTCCTAGGGCAGGAGAATCAGAGGGGCTCTGACTCTTCTAGAGTCAGATTTCTTCTCAGTGTTGAGTCTTCCCACCATCAAGTCGGCTCTGAGGTCCAGATGCAGCTGCTGCCTCAGTAGGCTTGCAGCCAGACCGGCAGAGACAAAGACGTGTGGCACTCGCCACTCTGCCCTGGGTTACAAGCCAGATGTAGTCACTGACTAGTTTGGTGACTTTGGGCAAGTTACATCTCCTACCCTCAGTTTCCCCATCCGTGTAAAAGCCTGTTTCAGAAGGTTTCTGGAACCTAAGAGGACCTAATAAGGGTGAAGAATGGCAAACACTGCTATCTTCAATGTTGGCAAAAAGTGGTTCTATTATTGTTATAATCTTCAAAACCAGGCTTAAACCAGGTTTAAGGTGAATCACACTATGTTATTACGACCTGTTACACTTGTCCATCATTTAGGATGGACATCACTTTAAGCTCTGCAATGGTGCGAACTTTTTAAGTCATCTGGGTCTCCAGCTGTCAGCATAGAGTGAGCATTAACTATTTATGAACTGAGACAAAACTGACTTTCAGATGTGAAGCGTGGGAAAGAGGAAGGAGATGGAAGAGACTCTGAGATTTCAAGAGTAGGTGATGCTCCCAGAGCAGGGATCATCTGAATTAGGCTTTGAAGGGTCAAGAGAAGTTTGCCAGAGAGAGAAGGAAGAAAAAAGCCATTCTAGGGTCTGTATTGGAGAAGGCAATGGCACCCCACTCCAGTACTCTCACCTGGAAAATCCCATGGGTGGAGGAGCCTGGTAGGCTGCAGTCCATGGGGTCACTAAGAGTCGGACACGACTGAGCGACTTCACTTTTCATTTTCATGCATTGGAGAAGCAAGGGCAACCCACTCCAGTGTTCTTGCCTGGAGAATCCCAGGGACGGGGGAGCCTGGTGGGCTGCCGTCTACGGGGTCGCACAGAGTCGGACACGACTGAAGCAACTTAGCAGCAGCAGCAGGGTCTGTATTACAAGTACCCCGCAAATGGATGTATGGATAATGGGATGAATGAAAAATAAGGAAAGAAAAAGACAAATAGCAAGGCTGAATTCACCAAGCCTTTGCCAATACCCAAACAGGAGAGTTGCCAAGATTAAATGAGATGGTGTATATAAATCACTTGGCACAGTACCTGTTACACATGTCTTTGAGTCTTGGTCCCTCCTGTCACTGGGGTGATGATGAGTAACCTGAGAACCCAGTGAGCAGGGTAACTGTGAAGACAATTTTTTAAAAATATGCCCACCCAGTAAGATCATAATTCACTTTAAGATATAATCTCTAGCATAGAGAAGGAGAAAAACACTGGACACTTAAGAGGGTTGGATGCAAGACTTTCACATCTCCTCTCATTTTATCTCATATCTTGACCCCCATTTAATAGATGAAGAAACCGAGGCTCAGAGAGGTGAAGTGACTTCCCCAAGGCTGCAGAGCCGGGAAGTGGCAGAGTCAGAATCAGAACCCAGGTCTCCCCATCTCTAGTCTTTGTGGCAGGCTGCATCAATGAAAACTAAGCCTGTGAGCATCAGAGGAAAGAGAAGTCAAGTCTGCAATGTGCCTCCCCTGCAAAACAGCCAAAAATAAATGTGTTCCAAGTACCTGGAGAGGAATCGTCCCCCACACCGGGGGAGTCAGTCTCTGTCTGTGCCTTCCCCCATCATTCTTCCAAACGGCACCTCTATCTCTGGCCTGTTTCAGTCCCCGTCTCAGGGAGACAGGGTCCCACCCTCTGGGAACATCCAGTCTGGGTGGGAAATTAGCTAATAAATCAGCGGAGAATACAGCAGCATATGCTGGGCTCCCTGAGGCATAGGGAAAAGAGGACTTGGTCAGATCAAAAAGTGGGTTTCAGGCCCGGCTCTGCCCTTTAGTAACCAGGAGGCTTGGACAAATCATGAAATCACAGACGGGCCTCGGTTTCCTCGTGTGCAGACAAGTGAGAATCAAGGGACTGGACACAGAAGCACCTTGTACCTTGTGATGTGGCAAACAAACTTCGGAGATGATCAACACATGAGAAGTAAGGACAGAATTCCAGTCCCCTATAACGAAAGGGACATCTTTTTTGGGTGTTAGTTCTAAAAGGTCTTGTAGGTCTTCACAGAACTGAAAAAGATCTTCACGACCAAGATAATCACGATGGTATGATCACTCACCTAGAGCCAGACATCCTGGAATGTGAAGTCAAATGGGCCTTAGAAAGCATCACTAAGAACAAAGCTAGTGGAGATGATGGAATTCCAGTTGAGCTATTTCAAATAGCTCAAAGGCAATGCCAAAGAATGCTCAAACTACCACACAATTGCACTCATCTCACATGCTAGTAAAGTAATGCTCAAAATTCTCCAAGCCAGGCTTCAGCAATACGTGAACCGTGAACTTCCTGATGTTCAAGCTGGTTTTAGAAAAGGCACAGGAACCAGAGATCAAATTTGCCAACATTCACTGGATCATCAAAAAAGCAAGAGAGTTCCAGAAAAACATCTATTTCTGCTTTATTGACTATGCCAAAGCCTTTGACTGTGTGGATCACAATAAACTGTGGGAAATTCTGAAAGAGATGGGAATACCAGACCACCTGACCTGCCTCTTGAGAAACCTGTATACAGGTCAGGAAGCAACAGTTAGAACTGGACATGGAACAACAGACTGGTTCCACATAGGAAAAGGAGTACGTCAAGGCTGTATATTGTCACCCTGCTTATTTAACTTATATGCAGAGCACATCATGAGAAACGCTGGGCTGGAAGAAGCACAAGCTGGAATCAAGATTGCTGGGAGAAATATCAATAACCTCAGATATGCAGATGACACCACCCTTATGGCAGAAAGTGAAGAGGAACTAAGAAGCCTCTTGATGAAAGTGAAAGAGGAGAGTGAAAAAGTTGGCTTAAAGCTCAACATTCAGAAAACGAAGATCATGGCATCTGGTCCCCTCACTTCATGGGAAATAGATGTGGAAACAGTGTCAGACTTTAGTTTTTGGGGGCTCCAAAGTCACTGCAGATGGTGATTGCAGTCATGAAATTAAAAGACGCTTACTCCTTGGAAGAAAAGTTATGACCAACCTAGATAGCATACTGAAAAGCAAAGACATTACTTTGCCAACAAAGGTCCGTCTAGTCAAGGCTATGGTTTTTCCAGTGGTCATGTATGGATGCGAGAGTTGGACTGTGAAGAAAGCTGAGCACCGAAGAATTGATGCTTTTGAACTGTGATGTTGGAGAAGACTCTTGAGAGTCCCTTGGACTGCAAGGAGATCCAACCAGTCCATTCTAAAGGAGATCAGCCCTGGGTGTTCTTTGGAAGGAATGATGCTAAAGCTGAAACTCCAGTACTTTGGCCACCTCATGCGAAGAGTTGACTCATTGGAAAAGACTCTGATGCTGGGAGGGATTGGGGGCAGGAGGAGAAGGGGACGACAGCGGATGAGATGGCTGGATGGCATTACCGACTCAATGGCTGTCAGTCTGAGTGAACTCCGGGAGATGGTGATGGACAGGGAGGCCTGGCGTGCTGCTATTCATGGGGTCGCAAAGAGTCGGACACGACTGAGCGACTGAATTGAACTGAAGGACAGAAATGGGACAGAGGGGGCGGGGGGTCAAGGAGACTTGAAAGCAATAAGCAGAGAGATGCTGTGACTGCCGGGCCCACCTGGAGACCTGACAAGAGAGGCTGTGATCAGGATTCTGGGCCGGTTAATCCTTAGCCCTTAACCTCCCGTACCGATCAACCCCTGTACTCCAGTTGCTGGAAGTGCCCAAATCCCAGCTCTGCACACACAGAGGGCAATCCTTCACTCTGAACTCCTACCCACCTTTCCAAACCTAGTGCAGGTGTCACCTCCTCCGGGAAGCCTTCCCTGAAAGCCCAGGCTGAGTCAGGCGCTCCTGCAAGCTGAGGGGTGGGAGCTCTGCAGCTGGTGTTCTCGTCCCCCTGGCAGCCCAGCACAAGGCCCTGGGCCCCACAAAAGTGATGCTTGGGATAAGTGAATTAAGGGGATGATGGAAGCTTCCTAAAGGATGTGGGATTGAAGTTGGGTCTGGAGGGCAGCGGGCTGATGGGGGAACAGTGAACAAAGGAATAGAGAGGGCGGCATCTGCAAAGCCTTCCAAGGACTCTGAAGCCTCCAACCAGTCTGGAAATGAGACTGGAAGTGAGGGAGGCGCTGGCACAGCTGGAGGAGGCAGGAGTGCCAGGACCTGAGTCAAGGGACTGGAGCCGACACCGCAGGGCCCAGAGGGACCCCTAACCCTCAGCCCTGGACCTGGCCTTGACCCAGGTTCTACTCCTGCCCTGCCTTTCCCTCCACCAGACTTCTCTGCGGGTCTCAAGACCCATTTTGGGACCCACCTCCACCCCACCCCCCTCACCCTGCACTGGGGCAGCACCTCCAGGGACCTAGTCCGGTCTCCCCAGTCGCCGAAGCCCCCCATAAACATGTGCTGAACGAATTTCCCTCCGGCAGCTTTTCCCCACCCCCACAGGAAAGGTGCTGGATGGAGTGTCCCCACACAGGGAGGTGGATGATGACTCACACGGGGCAGGGGAGGTAGGAACACGGGCTGGGGACTGGCAGTAAACAGCCTGCGTGTGTTGACAAGACACAGAGCTCCAGCGGGCAGCCGGAGGGCCTGGCGAAGGAGAGGCCTCCAGGCAGCCGGTCGGAGGGGGTGGGGTAGGACCTCAGGCTCCAAAGACTCTAGAGGCTGGTTTGGGTCCCTGACGGGGGACCATGTGATACACACCAGCTACTTTTGATTTTTTTCAAAATAGAAATATATTACTTTGGTGATTTTAAATGAAACCCATGGTCCTTTAAAACTTTTTTTTTCCCCAAAAGTATATAAGTGCATTAAGTCAAAGGGGAATTATCTGCCATTGATCCTCCTCTTTCAATACCCAATCCACAATCCCCTAACCCCAGAAACAGACATAAACTTCAAAACTCTTCTGTATTTCTTAAGTTTTAAATTTTTGTGTAGAGACTTCCCTGGCGGTCCAGTGGTTAACAATCTGTTCTGCAATGCAGGGGACACAGGTTTGATCCCCGTCTGGGGAACTAAGATCCCACACGCCACAGGGCAACTAACCCCGCATGCCACAACTAGAGAGCCTGCACGAGGTAACGAAAGGTCTCACATGACTCAACGAAGATCCCGTGTGCGGCAGCTAGGGCCAAGGCAGCCTGACTAGATAAACATTTAGAAAAATGTTTGTGTAAATGGTATATTCTACACAGTGCTGTACTGGCTTCTATGGAGCAGAGACTGCACTAAACGCTGCAGCTTCCTGTTTAATTCTCTCAACAACCCTCCAGCAACAGGCATTATTACAGTCCCCATTTCAAGGTAAGTAAAGAGAAGGTCAGAGGGATGACCACTAATATGCCCCAAGGTCAGAGAGCCAGGGCTACAGAGCAGCGTTTCAGACCCAGGTTGACCCCACCCTCCAGGTCCCATCCCTTGGCCGCCCCGCCCCCCGGCCCGTGGATCAACCTCCCTGTGAGTATGGCCCTGCCTGTGCCATCATGTACTGGATGTACCGCACCAACGGCATCGGGCTGAAGCCTGCTTTCTTACACTCCGAGATCCTTCACCAAGAGCCCCAGGCAGGCCGTGCCTCTGTGCTGGCAAGGAGACCAGAGGGCCTCAGTTTCTGCTTTCTCCTGACCCCCTGGTACCACAGGCATCAGAAAAATCTGAGTCACACCCCTGGCAAAGGAGACCCTTCTGGGCTCCCCCGATTTCAACTAAGGAGTGTGGAGGAGAGGAAAGCACAGGATGCTCGAGCTCGAAAAGAACCAGGGGTTAGTCTAGTTTCAAGCTACCATCCCCTTCGTCTCCTGATGCCCCAGGTATGCAGCTCCCCAGCTGGGGCTCTGCCCTTCCCACCCATCCCCATGCCCGGGACCTGTCATGACTCCTGCCAGATGCTCTCAGGACTTCAAGACAGCAGCAGGAGCTCCAAGCACCAGTCTGCCCCACACCTGGGGTGGGGAAGAAAACAGGAGGCTTGGTGAGAGAAGTTCTATTTCCAGAAACCTTAGAGCCTTGAGAAAGCTGCATTTTTCTTTCCTGTTCCTTTTGGTGGAGGTAGGGCGTAGTTTGCCAAATGCAAGCTTAAGAGAAAACTGAAATTGAGGATACCAAATACCTGTTGTTCTTAAGAGTCCCAGTTGCAAGTCACTCCGCTTAGAAGCCTAATAATGAACTCAATCCTTTATATATAACTTGAACTTGCTCACGATGTCACCACACTCAGAGAGAGGGGGAGTACAGAGAGATGGTGGCAGGACAGCAACACAAAGAGAAATTCTACCATTTCCAGGACAATAGCCGTGCAAAAGCAAGTCCGGGCGCCCCATTTTCAGTGGCCGCAGGGGAGAGGGGGAGCTGCAAAGGGAGACCAGGACTCCGGTGGGGCAGGCTGGCGAGGGGGGGCATCTGGGCCCCTTCCACCCCTCCTAGCTCGATTGGCTAGAGTCCACTTGTGCTTCATGGCGTCTGGGGTAGTGATGAAGAAGGGAGACCAGGTACCCCTCAACTAGAGTGTTTTGGTGACCTCTCAGAGCTTGGAGCAGGCCTGAGAAGATGGGGAGGAGTCCAGAAGGCGGGTGGCGGGGGAATGGGGGAACCCTGAGACCAGTGTGTCTGGGTGTGCATGGGGTGGACCTGCAGGGTGACAAGGACACGGGAGCTGCACTGACCCCAAAACCTGTTCCTGCAGTGGTCCCCACCTCCCCAGCATCACTCAGTTGCTCAGGCCCAGACCCTGAATCAGAATCCGTCAGAATCATCCTGACTCCTTTCTTCCTCTCACAACCCACATCCAATCCAGTGGCAAACCCTCACTCCCTTCTGGCTCACCTGGCCTCCTTGCTTTTTCTTGAGTGCAAGCATGATTCCACCCCAGGGCCTTTGCACCTGTTAGCTCCTCTGCCTGAAACTGAATAGGTGAATGGCAGGTCCTCCTTTCTACCAGGTCCCATACCCTCCCTTCTCTCTGCTTAACCTGCTTTATGGTTCTCAGAGCACTTGGCATTTCCTGACCGTTTGTATGCACTCACTGACGTCCCCGTGACCCAGAACGTGAGCTCCGTCAGGGCAGACTGCCGCAATCTCTGTTGTGTCCCTGGCAGCTAGAGTTGTGCCTGGCAGGCTATAGGCTCGCCATCAGTATCTGCTCAACGGATGATGGTCTTCTGCCTCGTGACCTGACAAGGTTGATGCGAGGACTGCATGAGACCCAGACACAGGAGCCCGGAGCAGACCGAGAGAGTCTACTCACACCATGGGGCTGGTTGGCCGTCTCCTCCAGATTGCTCTTCAAGGGCAGGGACCCTGTCCTACTCACTGCTGACTCCCACACAGTACAGAGCCTGGCACCGGGCAAGCATCAAACTTCCTTGTTGAGTCTGCATGACTATCCAAGGGCACGATTCCTGTCCTAATTGAACCTAATCTTCAATTTTGGCTCTAAGCGCGTGAGCACTAAGCACTAGCTGAACTGGCCTGAGCCTGAAGGAAGGGCTGGGGTTAGGGAGGCACAGGGAAGGCCTTCCAGGCAAAGCCCCCAGTGTCCAGAAAGGCGGAACAGACGGAACGAGTGTGTGGGTAGAGGGCTTCTACTGGGCACAAATGAGAGTGAAGGCCGAGGAGGAAATAATCATCTGAAGAAGTGGTCATAAAGCAGCCTCTCCTCTGGTCCTCGCTAAAACCCAGGGCACACAGACAACAGATGAGGAAACAAGTTCAGAGAGGTCCAGACACTGACCCAAGATCACATGGGTAGCAGCCAAGCCAGGTCACAAAGCTGACACCGCTGACTCCCAGTTCAGTGCTCACACAGGGCCAGACTGTGAAAGGCCTTAAATACCTTGGAGAGGGAACTCTGGGTCAACCCGGTGGACCAGGCAGAGCTACCGGAGGGCTTTGACAGTCCTGCCTACAAGCCCCTCGGGGAGGGAGGCAGGAGATGGTACTGCCCCCAGGCTCAGCACCCTGGGGTGGAGCAGAGCTCTCCAACTGCCTAGCAAGCAAGTCTAGGCTCCGGGGGCAGCTGGCTCCACTTCTGGAAGATTCCGACAGATGGATGAGCCCTAGCCCCCATCTCATCTCCAAATGCCTGCAGAGACCAGAAAGCTACACTGAGAGGAGAAGCACCTGAGCCAAAGCCAGGCCGGGGATCAGCAGACCTGGGCTCCAGTTGAGACCCTGCCACCACCTCACTAGGTGCTTTGAACAAGCCCTGGCCTTTCTCTGGCCTCAGTTTCCCCCTTCCTCAGAGGCATAACAAGAGCCTTTCCAGTTCTGACGTCTGACCAGTGAGCCCTGCTGATGGACAAAGCCAGGGCTCTGCAACGCTCACCATCTCTGCCCATGCCAACAAGCATGATGTCTGGGCCAGAGCAGCCTTCATGCTGATCAAGACTGCACGAGGCGGCACGGGGCAGCATGAAGAGTCCTGGCTGCCAACCAGGGTGCTGGCTTCTGTCCCAGCTCTAAACCTGAACTCCTCTGTGATCTCTGGCAAACCATGGTACTGCCCTGAACCCCGCTTCCTGCCTCTCTAGCAACAGCACTGTGGCACAGGGTGGCCGTGAGAAAAGGAAGTAAAAGAGGCATTAATAAACTCCCAGGGAGCCGCGGTCATCACTGCCCAGTCTCATAGTCAGGCCCTGGTGGGAGCAGGACCCACCCTGGTCGGGCAGCGGGTCTGCGCCAGAGGCGGCTTCTCCCGGGGGCCCTAGCAGCCAGCTCCCTGGGAGACTGAAGCAGAGGGATTGGTCCTGGGCTCCAAGCAGGGCTGGGCCAGGGGAGGTGGTTCAGGTGTGGGCTGGGAGCTAGTGGGCTGGGAGGGAGACGCTGGAAAAACAAACAGGGGTGTCACACCCGGGTTCTGTCTCGAGTTTCAACACAAATCAGGGAGGCGGGGCGCCTGGTCCTGAGAACCCAGTAATCTGTTTCCTGGCTTTGCCACCTACTTGCAGGCACTCGCCCCTCTGAGTGTCTGTCTCCTCATCTGAAAAGCGAGGTTCACAATCATGTCTATGTCAAAGAGCTGTTCTGAGGGTCCGAGGCGATGATACATCTTGAACCAGGGACTGCCAAAGAAAGAGCTCAGCGGAGGGCCCGGTCCCCACGCTGCGCCCCAGTCCCAGGCTGGAGAGGGCCTGCTGGCACCAGAGCACAGCCGCCCAGGAGACGGGGCCACATCCTGGGGCAGCCCCTCCGAAGCACAGCAGGGTGCCCCGTCCCTGTCAGAATCAATTTCAGGCTGAGCCCGGCTGGCAGGAGTTTCTGGAGGTGCTGAGGGGAGGCTGAAGAGAGGCCCTCTAGAGCCCCCACTGGGTTTACTTCTCATTCCCTGTAAGATCCACAGAATGTCCTGCCAGGCTACCTGAACACAGATCTGGGGCGCTGGGGATGTGGCTGGGGCGTGCAGACCCGGGCTCCCTGGACCCTCAGCAGCCGTATCCCTGAGGTAGGCTGCTGGGGTGGGGAGGCCAGAGGTCCCCCCTAAGATGCCCGAGGACCGGTCTAGGGTCTGCCCTGAAAGTGTCCACACGCTTCTCCTGAAAACATCCCAGCTGGCTGACCGTCAGCAAGGAGGGGGACATAGAGGGCGTGCGGGTGGGCCTCTCCCAGCCTCCTCCCCATTCCACCGGGGACAGTGTGCCGCCCCAGGCCTCCAGGAGCCCGGAGACACACAGAGCCAAGCATGCTCAGAGGAGGCTGCCCTTTAGAGGACACTGCAGAGATGAGGACACGGCCAGCTGCAGGCCTCCGTCCTGGTGCCAGGAAGGCCCAGGGCTCCAGAAACAGCAAAGTGACTCGGGCCTCTCCTGGGGAAGAAGAGGGGCAGCAAAAAAGCCAGGGAGGTCACAGGAGGCAGGATCTCCCCAGACCATCTCAATCTGACCCCTCCACTTCACAGATGCCAAGAAGGAAGCCCAGAGACGGGCAGGGACTTGGCCAAGGTCATACTGCAACGTGATGCCAGTGCCAGACTCCATACCCAGGACTCAACATCCCAAATCCAGTCCTCACTGGAACATGGTACCACCCCTCACATGACTCCCACCTTTTTTCTTTTAACTACCCTTTCCTAGTGCTCCGTTGTGATGCTTTGTCCACATTAACTGCCTGATCCTCCTGAAAGTTCTCTACACAGGTACTGCCATCCTCCTTCTGCAAAGGAAATGGAGGCAGAGAGAGGTGAAGGGACCTAACCCAGGGCCCCAGAGCTAGTCTTTTCTGACTCCTGAGCCATGGCTCAACCAGGCTGCCTCCATCTCCGAGCCCTGGCTTTCTGTCCCCCTGTGCTGGGAGCAGAAGCCTCAGTTCACAGCCAGCTCTGTCACTCCTTATGGGGGGGAGCCACCCACCCACTCTAGACCTCTGGTTCCCTCCAGGACCCCTGGCGGCACTCACATGCCCTTGTTCTGCATCTGCTGTGCTTGTGGGAGAACCAGGAGCTGTCTGGTACCCTGGTGAAGAGGAATGGGACCCTTGCAGAGGCACCTTCAGTCCTGGGGTGGACCTGTGCGCACTGCCTCGGAGGGGCGTGCTGCAGCCCTCCAGCTGCCACCAGCACAGGAAGGGAGACTCACACCAAGCCCTGTGCGTTCTCATTTCACCTCAGCAATACCTGAGACAGCTACTGTTCCCATTTTTGAGGGGGAGAAACTGAGGCTCAGCGCCTAAAGAACTTGCCCAGGCGGCACACAGCCAGCCAGCAAGACAATTGGCGTTTGATTCCAGGATTGCCGGACCCTGGAAGCTGAGCTCTGCCCTCAAGCCAGGCTGCTGGATAGGAAAGGACGCGTAACGGCTTCCTGCTGTCATTCTGGTCCTCAGGGCACAGGTTATGCACATCCTCAGATGCGGTTGGCTGGAGGCCGGGAGTCCTTCGGTGAGGAGCCAGGCACGGAGGGGCAAGGGCCCAGGCAGACTGAGAGGCTGCCGAGCTGTCTAATTGCCGCCGGCTCGTCCCATAGAAGGCAGCCCACCGCACCCAGGAAGGCGCAGAGAAAGGCTCCATAGCACCTGCCTCCCCGTGGGCAGGGCCAATCGGATGACCCTTCACACGGGACGTAAGTGGGCATGCCTGGGCGACAAAAGGCCTGGAACTCCAGGTGGAGCCCTGGTTTTCTAACCAGCTCAGCGGCCCAGCTTCCCCAGGAGACGGGGATGCTCATGATGACAGCCTCACTGAGGGCTCCTTAGCCTTCACAGCTACCCTGTGAGGGAGGCCCTGTCATATCCATTCCCAGATGTGGAACCTCAGGCTCGGACAGGCTAGGTTACTTGCCCAAGGCCTCCTCGCTGGTGAGTGGCAAGACCAAACAGGACTCCAGCCCAGGAGGTTGACTCCGGAGCTGACGGCGGCTCATCCTCCAGGGTGGCTCTTAGCCAGGTGCCTCATCTGAGCCACAGAGAAAATGATCTGGATACTGTTTTCTCAATTCTCTGAAGAATGGACCTCACTGGAACCATCTCTGCTGCTGCTAAGTCGCCTCAGTCGTGTCCAATTCTGTGCGACCCCATAGACGGCAGCCCACCAGGCTCCTCTGTCCCTGGGATTCTCCAGGCAAGAATACTAGAGTGGGTTGCCATTTCCTTCTCCAGGAACAATCTCAGAATGTTCCAAGGAGCAGGCTGGGGGCCTTGGAATGGAATAACTATTGTTGTTACCAGTGGAAAAGACAGAAAACTGTCCCTGAATGCCAGGCCCCACACTGCCCGAACTAAGGGCCTTGGTTTGCTCCCCTGTGGAGGGAAAGGACCAGGGAACTTCAGGGGCTCTTTCACTCTGGTTTCCTACACTTCAAAGTCACTCAGTTCCTCTGCTTTCTGGTGCGTGTGACCCTGGGTAAGTAGTTAACCTCTCCAGACCGCAGGGTCCTCCTTTACAAATGGGGACACCTCCACCACCTCACAGGGTCAGGTGAGGCCCACTGAGTTGAGGAAGGCAGAGAGGGCCTTGGAGGGCAAGGCTCGGGCACCAGGTGGAGGTGCCCCCTACTCTTTGGGCCGGACTCCTGTGACGCCACCAGTCACTGCCACTAGAAGACGTGGCACTCCACGACCTTGCCCTGAAGGCAGATACCAGGGCTCAGAGGCTGTCCCCAGGCTCCACCCTGGACCAACAGGGCACTCCCAAGGAAGGGCCTGCCCGGCTCCCTGATATCACCGCCCGGGGTGCTTTCACAATGAGCCGTGCCTCCTAGACAGGCAGGAGCCAGAGCACAGGAGGCACTTGCGCCACTGTGTGCCTGGCACTGCAGGCGGTAACACCAAGCAAAGTGCAGCCCACCTGGGCCCGTATCTTATCACACTAAATGCTTCCTGGGAAGGAGCCGGGTGGTGAGGCAGAGGCCCAGCCCATGCTGGTCAGGCCTCTGCTTCCAGATTCTTGACCTCAGCCTAGGCTGTAATCTCCCCAGCCTGGGAGACCTCCTACAACTCTCCTGTAGAAGCTGTGAGGGTGAAGGTTCAGGAAACCTGGACAATGAGCTACAAGCTGACTACTCAGATCCAGGCCTTGTCTGTCTGAGAGGACAGGCTCAGGGGTGCTAGCTTGGCTTCTAAGGGGGAAGAAGCGAGCTCCATGGGGCAGAGCCCCATGGAGAGCCCTGGGAGCTACAGAGCCCCGGGTCTTCAGGTCCCAGACCAGGGCTGCGTCTCCTTCCCATCCAAGGCTCCTCTGTCCCCCACCCTCCTGCATCTCTGCACTCTTGAACCAGGGAAGGGTGGGGAACCAGACCACTGCCTGGAATTTCTAGCACCCAGTGGCCTCAGCCAGGAACCAGGGGAGAGACTGAGCCTGGGAAATTTTCTAGACCACCCTTCTTCCCTAGCAGGGAGTCCCCTCAGATAGGAAGTGGACCAAGCTCTGGTCCAGAGAGAGTGGAATGGAGGTTGGGGGAGGTCCCCTGGGACGCTGTAGCTCCAACACCTCCCTCGGTTCGGGTCTGGCTCCATCACTTGCTGGCTCCGTGACCTTCCCCAGGCCACTGTTTCCTCAGCGTGCCGGATGATGGGCTGAGTGAGCTTCTCAGAGGCCTCCTCTACCTCTGACAGCCCCTGATTTTACATGATAAACAGCACACATGTGTCACTTTCCATCTTGCTTTATCTTTTCCCCATACTCGGTCTCATATGAACATCACGGCGTCCTTCTGAGGCAAGTATGGATTCTCCCAAGTCAAAGATAGGAAAAAAAAGAAAAAAAAAACAAAGCTCAAGGCACTTATGCCCAAGAACATACTCAGATAGGGCACAACTGAGCCAGACCTTGCACCCTGGGCTCCACACAGAGGAAAGTCGAGGGCAGTCAGGCCAGGCTAGAGTGGAAGGCCCGAGAGACCAGTTCAAGAGTTCACCTAGCCTGTCTCTCTCGAAACTGCTCCATTGAGGCGGATAAGGGGACTCTTAAAAGAGCAGATTTAATGACGAAAGTGAAGTCACAAAATATCATGGACAGCATGATTATTATCGTGAAACTACTTTTATTAAAAAGAACATCACACAACTGTAGGGAAAGTCCAGGCAGACACACTGAACTGTGAAGAGTGATCGGTTCTAAGCGGGGGTTTTTGGGGGGCTGACTCTGGGGAGCAGGGCGGGTAAGGAGAGATGGAGTGAAAAGGATATGACCTGAATATTTTTCTTTAAATACTCATGTAGTGTTTGTTGGTTTGTTTTTGTTATTTTCCTTTTTACAAACAACAACAACAAAAATCTGGGCAGAATTTTCTGAGCACCAGATCTAAGTCAAAACTCAGTATTAGGGGGACTTTCCTGGTGGTCCAAAGTGGGGGTGTGGGTTTGATCCACGGTTGGGGAACTAGACCCTGGATGCTGCATGGTGTAGCCAAAAAAAAAAAAATTTTTTTTTAAATAAATAAATGATTTTTAAAAAAATCTCAGTATTAAACATGTTGCTGTAATTGTTTATCTCAATTTTCACAAAGACCCTATGGCGTATAAGAATATTCATAGCAGCTTTATTCATAATTGTCAAAAAAGGGAACCAACCCAAATGCCCATTAACAGCACAATGAATCAACTATGGCTTACTCACACAAGGCGATACCATACACAGCTACAGAGAGAACAAACCGCTGGGACAGGTGAGGATAAAGGGGAACCTCCAGGAAACACTGAGCAAGAGAAGCCAGATACAAAGAGTCCCTGTGTCTGGCTGTAGGTACATAGAGTCGAAGAACAGGTACAACCAAGTGACAATGACGGAAGTCAAAACGGTGGCTCTCTCGGCGGCACGTCGGGGTACAAACTGGGGAAGGCAGAGGGGACTTGGCGGGGTACACAGACGTCCTCTATCTCCGTCTGGGTGCAAATATTTGTAAATAATCAGCAAGCTGTATGTATACGTTAAGATCAGTGTAATCTACTGTATGTACGTATGTAGGTGCAGGCGTGCTCAGTCGCTTCAGTCGTGTCCGACTCTTTGCACCTCATGGGCTGTAGCCTGCCAGGCTCCTCTGTCCATGGGGATTCTCCAGGCAAGAATACTGGAGTGGGTTGCCATGCCTTCCTCCAGGGGATTTTCGCAACCCAGAGATCGAACCAGTGTCTCCTGCATCTCCTGCACCTCAGGCAGATTCTTTACCCCTGAGCCACCAGGGAAGCCCCATGGATGTATATTACTCTCCATTAAATAAACAGAGGGGGAAAGGTTTTTTAAAAAATGCAGGTGAGAATTATTTCCAGAAAAAAATAATGCTCACAGGTCACACAGGTCCTTAGCCCAAGGCTATACAGCTTGAAGGGAACAGAGCTGAGGTTCAAAACCAGGTCTGTTAGATTCTGAAGACCTTAAGCCGCCAGGCCACACTGAACCCTGACTGCCCAAAGGATGCCCTGAATCTCCCCAAAGAGTCCCTGTGTCTCTCTGCAGAAGCAGCCTTGCCCCTGGCTTCAAGATTGGCTTGCTCCTCAATATTAACCACCAGTCACTGTGGTTCAGTCACCTGCTCACATCAAGTGGGTGGAGCCTGGCTCCCCGGAAGGCTCAGCACACTGAGGGCTGCAGTTTAACCCGCCAGGCCAAAAGGGAGCAGAGGCCAGGCCCAAAACTAAAGTCTTGAGCCTACTGGGAGCTGGGATGGCTGGAGTGCTCCGTGCAGGGAGAGGAAGCCTTGCACACACCCACCCACCTGCCATAATAGGCCCTGGGCCACAACGATGGAATTTCAAATGTGGAAGGACAGCTAAGCAGCAGAGGTGGGCTTGGGATTAGCTCAAACCCCTGGCCCAGTGCTCCAGCCATCTGACTTTGCTGTCTCACATTCTCCCATTAGGACCCTGTTCTCAGTGCTAAGTCGCTTCAGTTATGTCCAACTCTGCAACTCTATGGAACGTAGCCCGCCAGGCTCCTCTGTCCATGGGATTTCCCAGGCAAGAACACTGGAGCGGGTTGCCATTTCCTTCTCCGGCGCATCTTCCCCACCCAGGGATTGAACCTGGCCTCCTATGTCTCCTGCACTGACAGGCGGGTCCTTTACCACTAGTGCCACCCAGGAAGCCCATTAGGACCCCAGCTCCTGTTGGCTCAGAAAAGCCAGACCCTGCCAGTTGATCTCACCTTCTGCCCCACCAGGGACCAGCGGCAGAGGAGCTTTGAGGAAGCTGGATTCCCCAGAACCACCGCCCTGTGCTTTAAATTTCCAGCCTGCCCAGGCTCCCCCACCCGCTCCAAAGACAGTCACCTCCTGCTGCTTGGCACTGATCCCCCTTCTGCGACATCCTTTCTGCTCTCCCCCCAACTCCTACACAGTCCTTGTCCCAAACCACTTCCTGCAGCTTCCCATCTGATCAGTTTCTTAGGAAGGATGATTATCCGTGGAGGGAGGAGGCGGAACATTCCCTGAGCCAAGAACATGGGAGAAAACGTCACCGAGTTCATTCTCCACCCGCCAGGAGGGCCTTCGCCCTAAACACAAGCCATTCAGCCACGGCCTGAAGGGAGTCACGCCTCGCTCCCAAACCTCCACAATTGCTGCCACTGTACTGTTATCCTCACTGCTCGGCCGCGGACCAGAGGCCTTTCCACGGGGGCCCGACTCCGGTCCGGGCCCCAGCACCACTCCGTTCTAAGAGACGGCGCCAGAACGGAGCCCGTCTGCCACCAGGGCCCACGCGGCATCGCGCCTCCTGCCGGTGTCCCTCCGGCCTGCCTTGTATTTAAGCTGTTTGCATGTCTATCTCCCACACAGAACTGTCAGCCGCCTCCCACACAGCCCTGCAGATGTGTACGTAGTAGGTGCTCAGAGGCGAGTCAGGGAGAAGGTGGGGCGCCGGGGGCAGCGGGCTCACCCCTTGGAACCCAGCAGGAGCGAAGGCCCACTCCCATCACCGCCGAAGAGCTCCAGACCAGGGCTTGAGACCTGAACTAACCCAGCTCTGCCACCGCCCGCTGTGGCCTGTGGGCAAGCCATTTCCTCCCTGGCCTTCTGCTTCCTCCTCTGTGACACAGGGGGCTGGGCCAGACACGGATGAGCCCTCGCTGCTGCGTGCTCCCCACAGCACCGTCACCGAACCTCCCAACGCCGCCCATCAGTCACCGCACAGCTGGGTGACCAGGAGCCAGGATTCGAGTCCAGGCCTCTTAAACCCCACCGCCCTTATCTTTTTCCATTACACCCCCTGAACTCCTGACTCTGTCTCTAGGATCCCTGTCAACAATCGAGGCTAATTCTCTGATTCCAGGCCGGCCCTTTCTGGGCCTGATAACTCCCCAGGCCACGTGGGCCCAGGGTTCAGCCGGGAACAGGCATGTCAGGGTCCTGGGGCTCAGCAGTGCCACGCCTCCCACACGACAGGTCTGGTGACATCCTGCCCGGGGCAGGGGGGTGCAGGGCTGGGCCAGGAGTCCAGCAGAGCCTGGCACCTCACTTGGCCCCTCCCCACCCCAAGAGCTCTCGCCCCCCTCCCACTCCCGGTCCACTCCTCTCTGAACAGGGCTCTCCTTCCTGCTTCTGGCTTGGCCAGAGGTAACTGTTCCCAAGCTCTGCTCCTGTTCTCGCAGACCTGGCAGAATAGCCCTGGGCCAGTGTCCTGCTTTGCTCGGCTCGCTGTGGCCAGCCCAGAGCCCCGGCCAGCTCTGGGAGCCATCTCTGACCCCTAGGATGCTAGCCCTATCCCTCCCCGGGTCAGACCAGTGATCTGCACACCGGCCCGGCTTAGCGGCAGCACATCCAGAACCCAGTCCGATGCCTAACGCAAGGCCCACGGGCCGAGCAGCCTCTGTCTGGCTCCCACCTTCCTCTCTGTCCTCACACCACCCCCTCTCTCTTACTCTACCCCAGGTTCCTCAAACATGCTCTCTTCAGGGGCCCTGATCTTTGAAAGACAGGCTCCTTCTTGTCATGTGGTCAGCTCAAAAGCCAGCTCCCTAGAGAGGGCTTTGCTGACCATCCAAAGCAGCACATCTTTCTCCTATCTATTTCCTTCAGGCCATTTATCACCACCTGCCATTGTGTCCACTGTCCAACGCCCCGCGCTGGCCTGTGAGCCCCCTGATGTCAGGAGCCTCCTCAGTTTGCTCCCAGCTGTGACCTCAGCACCCAGAAGCGTGTGGGCCAGGGTGGGGGGTGGTGAGGGGTGCTACATGCTAGACTAGGTGGCCAGGAAGGCCTATCTGAAGAGGTGACATCTGATTTAGAGCCTGAATGAGGCAGCCAGCCTGTGGCCGTCTCCAATCAGTCTTCCAGGAGGGGGAAAGCAAGAGCCGTGGCCCCATGGAGGAAGAGGTCTGGTAAGGAAGGCTTGGTTGGTTTGAGGAACCCAAGAAGCTTGGTGTGAGTGAAGCAGGGGAAAGAAAAGCAGGGAGTGAGGGAGAGAGGGGTAGATGGGCTATACCTCTCCTGGATTTTATCCCAAGTTCATCAGGAAGCAATTGAAAGATTTTAAACATAGGAACTGGAGAAGGAAATGGCAACCCACTCCAGTATTCTTGCCTGGCAAAATCCCATGGACAGAGGAGCCTGGCGGGCTACAGTCCATGGACTCGCAAAGAGTCGGACACGACTGAGCACTTGTCAGCAAACACAGGAACACCATGTTGCGGGTTACATTTCTAAATGAACCGCACTGGCTGTTCTGTGGAGGGGAGTGGGCCAGGAGACTGCTGGAGTCACCAGGTTAGAGATGCTTGTCGTGGCTTAGTCAGAGGTGGAAACACAAGGAAGGGGCTCCATTCGACCCATGGAGCCGTCTGTCCTACCAGCCAGAGAGGCCTGTGAGTCAGCAGCCCCCTGGCTGGAGTTCTAGATGCTCGCAATCCATCCCAGCCCACCTACCCAATCTTATTTCTCAGCGACCCCTAGCCCAGGCTTTCCCCCTAGCTGACTCGGCCTCCTCTCAGCTGCCCACCCATGCCCACCCATGCCCACAGCACATGCTGCGACCCTCACCTGACCTGCCACTCCCTACCACCACCATGTGAGGGTTAAGACACCGGCACAAAGACCCCTGCTCATTTCAGCCTCATTTCTCCCCTCCCTGAAGTCTTTCTGGGCTTCAGGCAGCGGCACAGCTCAGTTGGTAAAGAATCTGCCTGCAATGCAGGAGACCTGGGTTCGATCCCTGGGTCAGGAAGGTGCCCTGGAGAAGGAAACAGCAACCCACTCCAGTATTCTTGCCTTGGAAATCACATGGACAGAGGAGTCTGGCAGGATACAGTCCATGGGGTTGCAAGAGTGGGACACGACTTAGTGACTAAACCGCCACCACCACAGCAGCTATCAGGGAGCATGTCATTATTCCCTTTTTTCACTTTCCCAAGGCAGCTGTAAGCTGGATAAAGGCAGACACCAGACTCGAACCCTTCAGGGTTGTGGGGACACTCAGACCATGACAGGCTGCGTGAAGCCCTCAGCACAAGGCCAGGCACCCGGAGGTCTCACTCAAGGGCAGCTCCTCCCTGACCACCTGTGTCTGAGGACACCCATCCCGGGTGCTCACTACTCCGCAGGGAGGCTCGGCTTCTCTGCCCAGCCAGGCAGGGGGATGAAGCACGTTTGGGGGTGACATGGAGGGAATGAAGGATGCGCCGTGCATTTCAGAAGCACAAGTCGGTGACTCTGCATCATCTATGCTCCGCATCACCCACATCTTACCTTGCCCCAGCACCCCCTCCATGCGAGATGAGCAAACTCCTGCTTAACCGTCAAGCTCCGGGAAGCCTTCCTGATCCATCGCCCACGGCCCAACTCCCCCCATGCGCCCACAGTTCTGGGGGCCCTGCTGCGGCACTTCACAGCACAGGGCAAGTGCCTGTTTATACACCAGCCTCTCCCGTGAGGCTAGGATTATATTTATTCATCTTTCCATCTTTAGCACAGCATTTATCAGGCATGAATCAGTGTTAACTGAGTGTGTCTCTCCCCATTCCCAGTTCAGTTCAGTTCAGATGCTCAGTTGTGTCCGACTCTTTGTGACCCCATGGACTGCAGCACACCAGGCTTCCCTGTCCATCACTAACTCCCACAGTTTACGCAACTCACATCAATCGAGTTGGTGATGCCATCCAACCATCTCATCCTCTGTTGTCCCCTTCTCCTCCCGCCTTCAATCTTTCCCAGCATCAGGGTCTTTTCAAATGAGTCAGTTCTTTGCATCACATGGCCAAAGTACTGGAGTCTCAGCTTCAACATCAGTCCTTCCAATGAACATTCAGGACTGATTCCCTTTAGGGTGGACTGATTCCCAACTGACAATCAAACTCAGACATTTCAGCTCATGGTCTCATTCTATGCTCATCCCAGTCACAATGACAGTCAGCCCTACCCCAACATCCTCCAGCCCCCTTACCTAAAATCATCCTCCACTGCTAGACTTCACCCTCTCCTCTTCTTTTAAAACAATTTCTTTTCTTTTTTTTTTTTTCCGGTCACACTCTGTAGCTTGTGGGATCTTAGTTCCCTTCCAGGAATTGAAGCCACACCCTCAGCCGTAAGAGCACGGAGTCCTAGCCACTGGACTACCAGGGAATTCCCTCCTCTTCCTGTAATGATACAGGATGGTGGTAACTCCCATTTCTGAGCTCTTATGATGTGCTCGGGGCTTTACAGACATTATCCCACTTGCTTGTGGAGACTGAGGCTCAGACAAGGTGATGCAGTTATGAACTGGCAGAATCTTCTGCCCTTAACACTGGCACAGATCACCTGGCACCTCATCAGGGCTGAGTCTATTTTAAAAATCATCATCTGTTCTGCAAAATTCAGTGCTTTTATAGTTACATATCAAATTGTCATACAAAATCTCGCTTTGCTCATTCAATGCTTCAAGTGATAAGTCTTGCTACTCCAGCGAGGTGGGGAAAGGACTGTTATGTAGGAGATACAGCAGCACTTGGAATGGGAAGCCCTGGGTCTGGCTTCAGCTGTGCCACAGTCAGGCTATGTGATCCTAGGCAAGTCACCCAAGTGCTCTGGGCCTTCTTTTGCTCGTTTGTATAAAGGAGAATGACAGTATCTCTCCAAAAGGTTTTCTGATGCATGCTCAAAAGCACTCCACCCACTTCACTGAAATAATAAATTTTATTTATCCTCAGCCACCTCACCCCTGCGTTTAGCACAGCACTGGATGCCCAGCAGGGATCAGGAAGTCTTGCTGAGTGATTTTTCAGTTGCTGGAGATTCAGGAGTCACAGAAAATAAGCCACTATTTCTCCTCCTCCTGATCCTAGAAGGACTCCTAAGTGCCATCACTGATCATTATGTTCAGAATGTGTCAAACTCTATGCCACGCATCTTACAAGGGCACTCTCCCTGAATCCTCCCGACACCCCTGCCAGGCGTTACCCCATGCTTGCACACGTGCATGCTAAGTTGAGTCTGACTCTTGGTGACCCCATGGACAGTAGCCTGCCAGGCTCTTCTGTCCATGGGATTCTCCAGGCAAGAATACTGGAGTGGGTTACCATTTTCTTCTCCAGGGCATCTACCTGACCTAGGGATCAAACCTCCATCTCTTATATCTCCTGCACTGATAGGCAGGTTCTTTAATCACTCACGCCACCTGGGAAGATCCCCATGTCGGGAATCATCAGATTGAGACTCAAACAGGGAAAGTGACTTGCCTGAGTCACTACAGAATTGAGCTAAGATTTGAACTAAGATTTCAACCCAGGTCTGTCAAGCTGCAAAGCCTCTGTTCCTAACTACCATGTTTCCTGAGGAAACTGCTCTGGGCCACTCTCTGCAGTCCGAAAGTCCTGCCCCGAGTCAAAGCTTTGGGCTGTGCCCAGTAAGCCCTGTTTCACTCAAGCGTCTCATCTAAATCCTACCTGTTTTTCAAGGCCTAGCTCACCAGTCATCTCCACGAAGCCTCCTTGGTCCTCCGAGGTAGGAAGGTCTTCCTTTTTTTCTTTTTCTAATATTTACTTATTTAATTTTGGTTGTGCCGGGTCTGAGTTGCGGCTTGTGGGATCTAGAGTCCTGACCAGGGATCAAAACCAGGCCCCCTGCGTTGGGAGCATGGGGTCCTGGCCACTGGACCACTGGGCAAGTCCCAGGAAGGTCTTTCTGCCTCCTCTCTACCCTCAAAGAATTCTATCTGCACCTCGACTCACACCCAGTTTCTACTGCCTGACTCTTCTGCATCTACACTGAATTCCTCAGACGAGTCCTTAAGCTCCTTGAGAGAAGCAGCTCTTGTGCATCTTTATTAGCTCCACCAGTCAGGCAGGCCCAGAGGGTTGTGGTAGGGTGCCGACTCCCCTCCTGCCCTGAGCTGTACTCAGAGCCTTGGGCTGGGCTCAGTGGGGTGAGCTGGCCCTACCTCCATGCTGGCATCCTGCCTACATGGTATGACATCCTGATTCCTGTGGGCCCTGGCCCCAGGAGATAAGATCTCATCCCCTGGACTGATGGCAAAGATCCAATAAAAAGCAGAGCTCTCAGGCTCTTTGCTGGTTTGTAAAAGAGTCAAAGGCCTGAAGAATCTGATGGGTGAGAGCAGCAGCTTCTGGGTTGCAAGGCTTGCACTTGGTTCTCCTGCATGGACCTGTCTGGACAAAGCCAAATGGCTTCCTGGCCAGGAACAGCTCTTTTGACAGAACAGCAAGCCTCCCACCTCCATCAAGTGATGTTCCTCTTCTTCATCTGGCCCACTGCTCAAGATCACCTCCTCCAGGGAGCCTTCCCTCATCTCTTCTCCTCCTCTCTGAGCCCCTCAGCATCTCAGTCAGAGCCACACAAGTTCCCACCTGTATTTTGTTCCCAAGCAAGAGAGCTGGCTCTCTGTGGACCCACTTATTTAACCCCATAACCCTGAACCAGAGTCGGAGATGACCATGGTCATGAACATGAGAACTCTGTGCTTTGAAGCCAAGGTTCATGACAGCAGTGGCGCATTCCCCAGAACAGTGGGGCTGCGGAAATCTCCCTCCAAGAGCCTGTCTGCGCAGGCCTCACAAGAGCAGGAGCTCCCCTGGGATGACTGCCTTTCCTACTGGAATGTCCCAGAGAGCCTTTCAGCAACTGAAACCGGCAGACAGGGAAACTAAGGCCCAGGGGAGCAAAATGACGTGCCACAGATCAATATTCATAGAAAGAGGCGGAGCTAGGACTAGACCCAGTCCCTGAGTCCAAGCCTAGAGCTCTTTACCTTACACAGGTGGCTTGATAAAAACTAAATCTGGGGGCTTCCCTGGTGGCTCAGTGGTAAAGAATCCGCCTGCCAATGCAGGAGACATGGCTTTGATCCCTGGTCTGGGAAGATCCCACATGCCATGGAGCAACTAAGCCCATGAGCCTAGTCTCTAGAGCCCAGGAACCACAACTACTGAGCCCACATGATGCAACCACTGAAGTCCGCCTGCTCAAGAGCCTGTGCTCCGCACAAGAAAAGCCACAGCAATCAGAAGCCTGTGCACTGCAACCGGAGTGTAGCCCCACTGGCTGCAACGAAAAGCTTGCACAGCAATGAAGACCCAGCACAGCCAGAAATAAATAACAAAATTTTAAAAATACACTTAAAAAAAAGCTAAATTTGTCCTCCCACACTCGTACATGCATGAGAGTTTCTGAAAAGGTGCACAAGAAAGTTAACAGGGGTAACCTCTGGGGAGTGTGATAGTGGAGGTGGTCAGAGAAGTGAGGAGGCTAATATTTACCTTAATACCTTTCTCTACTGCTGGATTTTATTTTTGTTTGTTTTGTTTTACCATGAATGTGTTTTACGTATTCAAATTATAAAAATAAATCTGCCACCGAATGGAGATTCTGGCCCCAGCCCACCCCCAACACATAAATAGAAACAAAGAGAAGCCTTAAGTCCTCCTGTCCGGGTAAACTATAAATTAGCGAGACTGCCTTTTTGCATAGTTTATGGCCACTGGTCTCATTAATTCACAGTCATCGTGCGGGTGATGACTTGAGGAATCTTACTGGGAAAAGCTAAATTCAATTAGGGCTCTTGGCAGCTCCCTGAGGAAGCTCTGGTATCTTGCTTTTACTTACACAAATTGAGGGCAAACCAAATGGATCCAGACTCTCCCAGAGAGACCCCACCCAGCTCAGAGAGGATGCCCTTGCAGACCCTCCATTAGCGCGAAGCGGAGGGAGATGGGAGAGGCAGGGGCGGAAGGCACTTACACGTGGGCTGGCTGACGCCTGACATCCCTGTGTCAGGCGGGTGTCCTGGCTGCCTCAAACGCTTCCCACGGACACTGTCTCTGCATGGAAGTCAGTCATACGCTCACTGTCCCCTCAGATCTTTCAGAGCCCTTCTTCCATGCCAGGCACAGAGGAGAAAGCAAACGAAGGCTCTGCCCTCAATGGGCTGACATTCTCGTAGGAATCGCATACTAAGAATAGATCTCTGTCCTGCCTGCTTCCCGAATTCCTCTCCATCTTCAAGACTGGCTCAAGTTCCCCTCCTCTGAGACGCCTTCCCTAACCATCTGTGCCCTCGGGGGACTGCCTCTTCCCTCTGAACTTTCCCTCTGCCGGGAGTCCGCCCAGCCCTCAGCACACAGAGACCATTTTCTCCAAGCAGACTGGAAGCTCCCGGTGAGCCAGGCCTGGGTCTCTCACTCTTCCTGGTTCCGGACGGGCCGCCAAGCTCAGAGCCTGCTGGTGGGTTTCGGCTCATTTCCCTCTACGACCTCAGCTGGAACAGACGAATTAATTAGCTGCCCTCAGTCCTGGCTGGCCAGCTCAAAGCCAGAGCCTCTGTGAGTTTGTCTCTTTGCCTTCTGTGACCTGGTCTCAAATAGGCCCAGCGCTGTGGAAGGGCCAGTCTGGGCTTAGGGGCAAGTGTCCCCCACAAGGGACTGGGAAGGGGACTAGGGAAGGAATAGGACTTCTTCTGAATCTCGCTCAGAGCTGCTTAAGGACGCTATCTTTTCAGGAAAGCGCTTGACTGGGTAATTTGGGGAAACTCCAGGCTCTCATCAAGTCAGTGTCAGAACTCAGGGGTCACGTCTGACCTAACAGACCCCCAAACTGGCCTCATATGTTGATAGAACTTTAGGGGGTAAGGAAATGAAGTCAGCACGATCTCAGGGAAGGGGGTGGGGGCAGCCCACTGATCCGAGCCCAATTCAAAACCTAGTTCAGTTAAAATTAGATTAGCCTATAAGATTAAAAATACCCACATGTAATCACGGGCTGCCTTAAAGTACCAGTTGATGTTTGTCGGCATCTAAAGAGATGGTCGGGCCCAGCGCGGTGTGTGCAGACAACCTTGGGGAGACGTGTCTGACTCAGACGTTTGCAGGGGCAGTGAGCGCTGCAGAAGGAGGCCCACACAGGCGATGGATGACTCAGGGATAACCCAGGTCCTGGGTTTGCTGAGTGAGCCTTCTCTCCCCACCACGGAAGGAAAGGGGGGAGGTGGGGGAGGGCAGGGAGACAGGAGGAGGGAGGGAGAGAGGCAGGCCTGCCAGCCAGCTGCACACAGGCTGGCATTCCGAAGGGAGCCCAGGTCCCTCCCGTGTTTCCGAATGCCACCACTTCCGAGAAGGCCTCTTTGCTTCACAGCGAGGCTTTGCAGGGAACGGGGGCGCACAGTTTTACCACCCCCTCAACCCAAGAAATGATCCACAGAGAGCAGCCAAGACTTGCAATGCCTTCATTCCCTCCCTATTTTAAAATGATCATGGGAAAAAGAAAACTTTTGAACTGAAAGGGAATCAGGGCATGATGATGGAAAGAACACAAGCTCCAAAGTCACACAGATCTGAGCTTCAACCCCAGTGCTTTCCAGCTGGGCAATATCTGACACAGTGTCTCCAACAGGAGCTTGATATGTGAGGGCTCACATAATTAACAAGTATCTAACATAAATACTGCGAATGAGGCAATGAGGGCTCAGAGAAGAGCACCTTGCCTAAAAGGTCACACAAGCGGCAAAAAGCTGGAACCAGATCTCAGGTCTCTCGACTTTCCCTCTTCTGCCCCATCCCACGTGTTTTCTGCTATAATTCACTCCTCTGCCTCTCCTTTCTCCTCCCAGAGGGCCTACAACACATCAAGGGAAAGGGAAAGCTCTCCATTTCAAAAGCTTGCTGCTCCACAGACTAGGAGAAGGACAGACTCCAAAGCTGAGTCAGCCTTCACACGCTCACGCTCTTTCTTCATACAAATACTAGGCGTGTGTGAGGGGTCAAGGACTTGGAGTTGAGGTGGCCTGGGCTCCAGAGCAACCCAAACCACCATGCTCCTTTCGCCCTTCCTTCCTCCAAGAGGAAACTGTCCCTCCTGTCAACCGTTCAGGTTACCAACAGGGATGCGTCTGGTCATTTACTCTAGCTAAAGCCTCTTGGGACCTCCGGTCTCCCTTTGTCTTCACAATGACCTGACCAGGCAGGAAAGAGGACAGGGTTTTGGGTTATAAGTCTGGGGACTGAGTCCTTACTTGTTAAGTGACCTGCTTGAGGTTTCCTTAGATGTAAAATGACATCTGGTACATCAGATGTCATTAGTGGTACATCAATACCACTTGCGAGGGACTTCCCTGGTGATCCAGTGGCTAGGACTCCGTGCTCCCAATGCAAGGGGTCTGGGTTCGATCCCTGGTCAGGGTACGAGATCTCGCATGTCGCAAGTAAGAATTTTCATTCCACAACGAAAACTGAAGCTCCCTGTGTGCTGCAACTAAGACCCAGTGCAGCCAAATAAATAAATATTAACGAAAACAAAAGCACCACCTGCTATTCTAGCCCACAGGACCACTGAGAAGATCAGAATTAAACAGTGTATATGCAAGTGCTTTGGAAACAAGTTACAATACTAATGAGAATCAGTACTAAACTCCACATGCCTTAAAGGGCTAAAGACAATTGTGCCACCTGCTCTCAACACAGAGGCTGCCTCTCTGGGGACCCTGCTGGGCCCCAAGGGTAACCCAAAGCAGCCCAGCACCCTTCCCACCCAGAGGCAGGAGATGGTAATCACAAGGTTAGCCACCCCTGCTGGCAAAAGGAAATGACCCTCTAATTGGTCCTCCCCGGTCCAAGCAGGGAAGAAGCACTCTGGATCAGACCACTGAGAGAACAAATAGATGGCAGGCAGGGTCGCTAGCAGAGGACAAGGGATAGGCCCAGCCCTGCGGGATTCAGGTGCACACATGCAGGCTCATGGGGACAGAGGATGCCGGCACAGAACCCCGATGGCTCTCTTAGTGGAGGGAGAGAGCTCCTGCCATCAACAAGTGCCAGCCCCTAAGGGGTGAGTGCTCAGTCACTAAGTCATGTCCGACTCTTTGCAATCCCATGAACTGTAGCCCGCCAGGCTCCTCTGTCCTTGGGATTTCCCAGGCAAGAATACTGGAGTAGGTTGCCATTTCCTTCTCCAGGGGATCTTCCTGACCCAAGGATCGAACCCGCGTCTCCTGCACTGGCAGGCAGATTCTTTACCATTGAGCCACCTGGGAAGCCACCAGCTCCGACAGGGAGTACTAAAATCCCCGCTAGCAGGTGTGGTGAGCTGGGCAGCTACTCCCTGCAGAGGCCAGGCATCTGCTGAGGGGAACGTGAGGGTGGGAGATGCAGCTGTACCCTGAGAGGAAGCTGTACCATGACTCAAGTAGACAACGGCAGCTCCACATCACAGAGGATAAGCCCTCTGAGCTGTTTCCTCATCTGCGAAACAGAGATAGCCTTTATCTCATCCAATTTTAGTAAGAATTAAACGAGATTACTTCTGCCTGACACTACTCTGCATATACTCAATAAATGGTAATTCTTTTTAAAACACACAGCCCCCCCAGCAGAAGAGATGTCACAGGGCAGGCTAGGCTGGACGCCAAAGTTGTGGATAAACAATACGGGATACGGCTTTGGGGGAGAAATGAAAGCAATGGCTGTGGGCTGGAGTGGCCTGGGAAGACCGCCCAAAGGGGAGGAACCTGAACAGGCCCTGAAAAGCCGCCACAGCGCTGGACTCTGTGCTGGGCATCCCACATTTGGCCTCTGTCTCAATGCTGGAAGAAAGAGAAGGCATCCTCACCCTCCTGATGAGGCAAGTCAGGTTCAGAGACACCAGGTGCCTGGTCACGCAGGTACCAGGGAGAGAGCCTCGACTTTGTGACCTTGTCTGTCCTTCCCACCAGAACTAGAGGGGGAGCGGCCGCAAGGGGCAGGACAGAGAGGAGAGGGGCATCTCATGGGGGCTCAGCTGAGTGAAGCCCAGGCCACACGACCAGCAGAGGCCCTCCAAGTATCCTGGAGCCCCGGGACCCAGGGCTCCTACCTGAACTCCCTCCTAGGCCCCAGCTGACCTCCCCACACTGTCCCGCGGGTATTCTGCTGTTTCTTCCCAAAGAGAAAAAGGTCACCTTTTCCTTTTTGGAGAGTTCCACCTGGGCTTCTAGGGACAGTTTCAAGGTGACCTTTAAGTTGTTCCTCTCTCCTTCTGAGAAGTGAGAGAAGCGAGTTCTAGTCTTACACAGGAAACCAGCCGTTGGGTCTGATATCCACATGTGTGAACTGGGCAATAACGACTCCCATCTCCCCTCCTCACAGACCTGTTCTGAGGACGACACGTCAGGACGCACCTTGCAAAGACCAAAACCAAGAAAAGCTATAAGCTGTGAAGGGACAAAGGAAGGCTTTTTTTTTTTTTGTCTGTGGTCAGGAGACGAGTTGAATCCCTGCTTCACAGGCTGCCAGGAGCTGGACGTGGGTGAACAACTGTATGGGGTGCCAGTGGAGAGCTGGGTTACAGCGAGGCGCTCCCTTGAAACACACACAGGACTGGGAGCCAGGTAAACAGAGAGACAAAGCGGGATTCATGCAGGGTCCAAACCCCAGTGTGGGGTGGGGTGGGATGCGGAGTGGTCCTACCCAGGGCTTGGAGTCGTTCTCACAGTTCTCCCAGTGGGCTCACCCCCCACTCACATCACTAGGCGCTCCCCACGAGGAAAAAGGCAAGAATCTCTGACTGTCGGGCTTCCCTTGTGGCTCAGCTGGTAAAGAATCCGCCTGCAATGCGGGAGACCTGGGCTCAATCCCTGGGTTGGGAAGATCCCCTGGAGAAGGAGACTGTCAGAGAGACAGGAAAGGCCCGAGAAGGGAAGAGACTTGCCCCATGTCACCCACTGAGTCACTCAGAAAGAACCGAGAAGCATCTCCTCTAGAACTTCAGCTCTAGGGCCTTCCCCAGGAGGTCCAGGGGTTGACTCTGTGCTCCCACCGCAGGGGGCACCGGTTCAATTCCTGGCTAGGAACTAAGATTCCACATGCCACACCTGTGCGGCCAAAATAACTTTTTTTAATAGCATCACTTTATTATTATTTTTAAATTTATTTATTTATTTTAATTGGAGGCTAATTACTTTACAATATTGTAGTGGTTTTTGCCATACATTGACACGAATCAGCCATGGGTGTACAGGTGAAGAATTGTTTTTTAATCTTCGGCTCTAACGCCATCCGCCCTCGGCCAGTGTCTACCTGAGGCTCAGCTCCACGACCAGGACAAGCGTAGAACTGCACACAGAACCTTCTGTTCTTAAAGGAGAGGTGACGTGCAAGGGAAGCAGCTGTCACAGATGACAGAATGAGGCCTCCAACAGGGCGCCTACCTACGCTGGAGCGCTGAGAGAAGGGGCAAGACCCCAAGATGAACTCCAAGGCTCCAGAGCGTAGTAGAGAGGGAGCATGGCCTCGGCCGCCCAGCCCACCCCCGGAGTCAGCTGGCACCATGTTCCTTCCCCACAGGACCTGCTAAAGCGAAAGGAAGAATAAAGTCAGTGGGACTAACTTTCAGTCCTTCCTGAAACCTGAAGGAGGGGCTCCTGGCGGCAGCCTAGGCTGAGAGATCCGTAATCCTCCAGCCTCCGAGGAAGGCTCTAGGAGGCTGAGGTGGGGAGGCGTTTACCTGAGGTGGTTGAACTACAAACAGGGGTGGCTGCGCCTCTCTGAGTGCTTCCTGTGAGCACAAAGGCAGCTTCAGGCGTGTTAATTTCTGTCCTCACCACGTCAGCAGCACCATAACTAGATACTAGTATTTCCCCCTTTTTATACTTGAGAAAACTGAGGGTCAGAGAGGGTAAGGGGCAGAGGGGTGCCAACCTCAGTTCAACACTGCAAAGGGGCGGGGGAGTTCCCTGGTGGCCGAGGGGTTAGGACTCCAGGCTGACTGCTGCAGCCTCGGTTCAGTCCCTGGGTGGGGAACTGAGATCCCTCAAGCTGTGTGGCCAAAAAACAAACAGCCAAACAAAGAGGGGGAAATGGGCTTTCGCTTTTGGCCACCTGAACAGGGACCCTTAAGATCACCTTTCTCTCTACGCTCTTCCCCAGGATGGCCAGGTGTGAGGGCACCTCTGTTTCCAGAAGCAGAAAAACGTCCTGTCAAAGCAGACACACAGTCTCTCGCAACTGCAAAGGCCCTCAGAGATCATATCCAGCATCCTCACTTTTACAATGGGAAAACTATGGCCCAAGGCTGAATGACTTGCCAGGGTTACCCAAGTCAGTGGAATGGCAGAAATGTCAGACCTGGAAGAAGCCACAAAGATCAACTGACAAGTGGAGAGGCGTCACTGGCCCAAGGTCACAAGGGAGACGGGACATAAGGCCAAGTTTCCTAACTTCTAGGCTGATACCCGTGTCATGGCACCGCCTCTGCCAACTGCCCGGGGCCCCGGCACAGTTTTGGCGGGGACAAATCAGGCCAAACCTGGTCCCATTGGGACTGGAGTTAGGCCTGCACAGACAAACTCCTGACTGTCCAGAGTAGGAGCTTAGTGGTCATGCTGTCGACCTACCAGAAGTCACTGAGACCCACCGCGCATGCACTAGTCCCCCAGCCCCCCGCCCCATGCCCTAACACAATGCCAGGTGCGGCTGGGAGGTGACGGGGTTGGAGAGAGGAGGAGGGCAATTTATAAATAGTGCCTGTGAGGCCTCTTCCCGGTCTCACACAGGCAAATGACACATCAGTCACTTCAGGTTCTTACAGCAAAATAGGACACAGGGGCTTCAGGATTCAATGGATATGGTCAAATTTAGAGATTCTTGCCAGTTTCACAGGTGGGCGAGACTTGCAGAAAAAAGCCCAGTTTGTTCAAGGTCATGTGTTTGTCAGAATCAGTACACACGACTCCCCTCGCCCCGGCCTTGATTTTTTTTTTCCCGGCTGCCATCAGGGGATAGGTGCTGGTGGCCCAGCCCCATGTACAGGCCTGCCACAGTCACAGCACCAAAGCCCTGAATCAGGAAGCCAGCTCCTAGATCTGTAACGACAGAAGCACCCGAGCCCTCCTGCAGCATGTTCCGGAGCCTGCCTCATACCAGCCTGGCATCGCCCTCAGCTCCCGCGTGTCCTTGGGAGAGCTGCAAGGATCCTGCCAAGAATCACAAACTCTCCAAACCCAAACCAGCAGAGTCCCAGGCCCTCTTGCCTTCCACAGCTGGCTGGGGGCTAAAAAGGTAAAGGCGGATGTCAAAGCCCCCCAGGACACCACTTCCAGGGACTTCTGGGTTGGGCAGGCTCTGGTGAGCTCCAGCAGCATCTGGAGCATCTATTAGCTGGAGCATCTCCAGCATCTATCACCCAGCAGAACAGAGTGCCCAGACCTAGCGGGGAGACAGCCTCTGGAGGGGAACCACTTTTCTGTTTCCTTCTTCCAAAAAGAACATTTCAAAGTCTCCATATCAGAACATCCTGAGCTTCTCCACCCGTCCCTCTCCCACTTGGCTGAGTAGCAGGCAGGCCACCATGACTGGCCCGGCTGGACAGCACTTTGAGACACTGCAGGGTGCAACCTGGAGGTGAGCCTGACCGTGCTCCACTCCCCCTCCCCCGCCTCAAACCAGACTTCAGGAATTCCCAAGGCCCCCTGTCCCATAAACTGTATAAAGAATGGCATTCCCGGGCAGGAAACTGACTCAGGGGCTCCTGACCAGCCTGGGCAGGCAGAGCTGACGGATAACACTCCCGGGATGAAGGAAGGAAGGTGAGAATACAGTGATGCCTCATCTTCCACCACACCTGTAAGTCTCCAGCACACACGTTGCCCACTCTACTCAAACTCCTTAGGCAAACCAAGTAGAAAGATCCTCCGTCCTGAAACAGCCTTCCATGAAGCATGTAATTACAATGGTGGCTGGTGACAGAGCAGACTGTGTCACTTGCTGAAGACACGCCTGTCTCACACACACACACAGCTGGGCACCTGGCTCCAGAGGAGACCTGCCAGGCCTGGAAGCCTCGCTGAAAGTACCTAGGACCAGAAGCATCCTCCAGTCCTGCTCTCTCCCGTGAACAATACCCCGCTCCCATGTGAGGAGGCCGCAGAGCTCAAGTTTGAGAAGCATCAGGATGGCCGGATGGAGGCTGCCTACTATACAGGAGCAGTCCAGACCCTCATTCCTGGGCAGCTTCAAGTGGTAAGGATGGGCAACAGGCTCATCAGTTAGGTGACAGCGGAAGCATCGGGGGCGAGGTGGACTTACCTATCTTCATGAGGCAGGCCAGTAGGATCCAGAGGGCGATTTCGAAGGGTGTGCGCACGTGTTGGTAGTCGATGCCCAGGACTGGAAAGGCCTTTCGAGCCTTTGGGCTATGTTCAGCGAAGGAATGGTTAACAGGGCGGCTCTCGGGGGCGAGCTCCGGTGGGGCGGTGGTGACATCCCCAATTGAGCGTTCCCGAGGCGGCTCTGAGCCTCTGATGGTGCTGGCGGTAGGGCTGAGCTGGAGGCCATAGCTTCTGAGAACGGGTAGCAGCCCCACCAAGGCTACCACCACAAGCAACGAAGGGAAGATTCGAGGCGGAGGGAGGCCACTGGCGCCAGGCCACAGAAGCATCCCGCTGCTTACCCACCCCCCCGACCCTTAGCAAAATGAGAGTAAGACCTGGGACATAGGTAGCAAGGGTCAGCAGGAGGGGGCAGGAGAGACTCTAGACAAAGTTCATGTTTGAGAGATGTGTTTTTGTGGAAGCAGTCCTCTGGAGGTGGAAAGAAGGCTGGGTTCCTGATCTAGAACGCCAAACTGGGGAAGAGGGACCAGGACCTATTTAGGACCATAAGAAGAGACCAAAAGGTTTGGAACTCCAGGCCTGGGAAAGAGGGTGGGGGAGGGGAGAGGCGGCACCCTAGGGACAGAGGAAGGAATAGAATGGGGGGTACCCCAGGCAAGGAAAAGGGAAGGCGGGGACCCTCTGCTGAGAAAAGTGGCTGAGCTGCTGGGACTCTTGCTAAGGGAAGGAGCAGAGAGCCTGAGCTAAAAGAAGGGGATCGAAGGGGGTGGGACCCAGTCCAGGAAAAGAAGAAAGGGAGCTGAGAGCCCAGGCTGCGAGGAAGGAGTGAAACCAGAGAGCGGCCGGGAGCTTCCCCACCCAAAGAAGAACCCGGGTGCAGGCGCGCCGGGCTGAGATTCCGGGGAAATGGAGGGAGGCGGAAGGCGGAGGCAGGCGGCCTGGAGAAAGGGCGCCTTGGCGCGGGCTGGGGGCGGCTCGCGGTGGGCCAGCAGCGAAACGCCCCTCCTTGCGGCCCCGGCGCGGTGCTGCGCTGCGCCCCGGCCCAGCTTCAGTTTCTCCGCATCCAGCTCCACTTCCAGTTGCAGCCCCGGCCCTGGCACCGGCGGCGGCTGACTGCTGTCTACTGAGCGCTGTACTGCCACTTATAGGCACCAGCGAGCAGCCGGCGCTGCGGGCTAGAAGGACCTGTCAGTGCCCGCGCGATGCAGCGACCCCTGTCGCCGAGGAAAGAAAGTATCGCGTCGAAAGAGAAGGGAAGAGTCAGAGATAGCCAAAGTCCAGCATCTACAGAGATTCTAACTTTAAAAAGGGTAAAATGCTCTGCTAATTACAAAGCGCTGTTCACATCCACCCTCGCAGTCTCATGGAGACTTCCCAGGAAACGTGAATGATGTTTTATTGTCTTAGACATTTAGTTACCATGTGACCTTGAGCAAATTACTTAACCTCTGTTCCACAGCTCTCATCTGAAAAAGTGGAGATAACAGGAGTACCTATACCTGTTGTAGTAAAGTATGTTGTGTTAGTGGTTTAGTCGTGCCCGACTCTTTACAACTCCATGGACTGCAGCCCACCAGGCTCCTCTGTCCATGGGATTTTCCAGGCAAGGATACTGTAGTCGGTTGCCATTTCCTTCTCCAGAGGATCTTCCCAACCCAGGGATCGAGCCCTGGTCTCCCACACTACAGACAGAGTCTTTACCAACTGAGCTACCAGGGAAGTCAGTAGTAAAGTATATGTGATGACTAAATGAGATAATCTATGCAAAGTGTTTAGAATGGAGCCCAGGATGTGAAACCATGATTATGCCTCCAGCTTTGCAGATGAAGAAACAGGTCAAGAGAGTTCCTTGGCTAGTATGAAAATAGTTATGTTGATTTTCTAGGACTGCTGTAACAAAGTTCCACAAACTGAGTGGCTTAAAGAATAGAAACTTATTGTCTCATATACTGGAGGTTAGAGTCTGAAGTCAAGGGGTCAGCAGAGGACTTCTGAGGGTTCTGAGGAAGAATCTCTTCCAGGTCTCTCTCCTAGCTTCTGGTGGTTTGCAGCAATCTTTGATGCTCCATGGTAACGCCAATCTTCACTTGGTGATCTCCCTGGGCCTCTGTCTCTGGGTCCAGGATTTCCTCTTTTTACAAGGGTTCCTGTCACACTGGATTAGGGTCCCACCCTAAAGACCTATTGGGCTTCCCTGGTGGCTCAGATGGTAAAGAATCTGCCTGCAATGTAGAAGCCCCCAGGTCGATCCCTGGGTTGGGAAAACCCCCTGGAGAAGGGCATGGCTACCCACTCTAATATTCTTGCCTGGAGAATACCATGGACAGAGGAGCCTGGCGGGCTACAAAAGAGTCAAACACAACTGAGTGACTAACACACACACACACTAACGACTTCATCTTAGTTTGCTCATCTTCAATAACCCTGTTTTCAAATAAGTCCATATTTGCAGGTGCTCGGGGTTAGAAACAACATCTTTGCAGAGGACACAATTCAACCCACGGCAGGGGTGGAACTGAGATTTGAATGTATATGTGATTGTGTATTGATTGGAATTGGTAAGATTCAAGTGATCATGGTTGTACACTGGAATCCTTGGAAAGCTATGAAAAACTACCACTGCCTGGGACCTTCAGAGGTTCGTAGCCAGAGCCCAAGAGCGGTGGACAGTTTTTCAAAAGATTCCCCAGGTGATTCTAGTGTACAGCTAGGATTGAAAACTATTGAAAATACTGAAATGCCATCCCTGTTTTTCAGAAGAGTAAATCAAGGCCAAGGAAGTTGAAGTGATTACCTTGAGATCACAAAATGATTTCAAAGGGGCTCGGTTCAGTTTAGCAACTGCTTATGGGCTTCTTGACAAGGATTCATGTTAGGCTTTGGCAACACAGACATAATGGGGAGGAAGGAGGCGGCAGTGATTGGGAGGGGGCACAAAGTAGGTACAACAAGGGCTTCTAGGGGCTGACACTGTTCCCTTTCTTTCTTGGGTGGTGGATACAAAGGTTATACTGTGATAACCCACCGAGTGCTCATGATCTGTGCACTTTTCATAAGATATGCTCTCCTTTCACAAGAAGGTATATTCCAATGATACGAGAGTGATGTGATTGTGACTGAAGGTGCCAACGTTAAACCGATTCTCTGTACTTCACATTCTCCTGGCACAGATCCAGCTACTTGCGAGATGACAGAAGAGCCCAGAAGAGCCTTCAGAGAAAGCCAAGGGCCTTGTGTCACCTGACAGCAGATGAAAGGATAACATCAGCTATAATGGAAATAACCGAAGAGAAGAAAAGCGTGTGGGGCAAGAATGAGAATGATGGCATTATGCCTCACAACGGTTCAGTCCTAAACAGTTTACACCCAAGTTCTCCAGGTTTATCAGTGTACCGAGTCCTGTTGCTCAACGGTAGCCATTACTCTCATTTCCATTTTACAGATGGAGAAAAAGTGAAGATTTAAACATAAAGCCATTTGGCCAAGATAACACAGCTGTTAGATAATAGATCCAGGATTTAAGTTAGTTTTCTTACATCTTAATCCAGAGCTCTTGCAAAACACCACAGGTTCAATACAGCAAAAAGAAGGGCAAATGTGGGGTTAGTGGAGGGACTTTATGCAGGTGACATGGAGAGGGAACCCTGAGACCTTTCCAGCTTTTTTTTCCCCATGCCACACAGCTTGCAGGATCTCAGTTCCCTGACAGGGCTTGAACCTGGGCTGTGACAGTGAAAGTGCCGAATCCTAACCACTAGACCATCAGGGAGCTCCCAGTTCTTTCCAGTCTTGAGGGCAACATTCCCTCCTCACTCTCTGACTCATCACTCCAGTCTTCAGTCAGTCCTTGGGTACCAGCCTGGGAAGTAGCAGATCCCGTGAGGACCAGGAAATACCAGCCCTGAGATCCTCTGCAGCCTGGAGAAGGTTGCACCAACATGGCAGTGCCAAGAAAGAGCCCTTGGGAAAAACCACCTGGGGCAACCAAGGCCCAGCCTGGACCACGCAGTAGAACAGAAAAGTTAAGGTTACGAATCTAGCCAGACTGTGGGCTTCCCTGGTGCTCTGGTGGTTAAAATCTGCCTGCCAGTGCAGGGGACACCGGTTCCAAGCCTGGTCTGGAAAGATCCTACATGCTGAGGGGCAACTAAGCCCTTGTGCCACAGCTACTGAAGCTCGTAGGCCTAGACTCTATGCTCTGCAACAAGAGAAGCCACCACAGTGAGGAGCCCATGCACAGCAATGACGAGTAGCCCCTGCTCGCCACAACTAGAGAAAGCCGGAGAACAGCAACCAAGACCCAGCAAGGGCAAAAATAAAATACGTAAATCATAAAAAAAAAAAAGAGTCTAGCCAGAGTCTAGGTTCAGCTCCCCACATCACCACTCAGTAGTTAGAAGACCTTGGGTAAGTCAGTCGACCTCCCTGTTTCACAGTTTCTTCCTCCATCACGTGCGGGCAACAACAATGCCAGTCTCATGGGGCTGTTATAAGATCTTAGCCAATGTACATGTGGAACTCAGGGCAGCACACAGCAGTACCACTTATATTTACCGTCTGTATCTTCATTTACATGCACTGAGGGCCTCAAATGTAGACTTTTGGTGTTAGGGCCACATTCAGACACAGAAATGCTGGCTAGAAAAAAATCCCTCACATCTGAGAAACTGATCATCAGACCACAACCCCTGTGGCATGCTATGAGTTTAATAATTTCTTAAAATTATGTTTTGAATTTAATAATTTTAGATAAATTATATTGTGTATTCTGCATGTTAAAAGCATGATCTTGTTAAAAGAAAGAAAGAAAGTGAAGCTGCTCAGTTGTGTCTGACCCTTTGTGACCCCACGAACTGTAGCCTGCCAGGCTTCTCTGTCCATGAGATTTTCCAGGCAAGAACACTGGAGTGCGTTGCCATTTCTTTCTCCAGGGGATCTTCCCAACCCAGGGATCAAACTCAGGTCTCCCGCATTGCAGACAGACTCCTTACTGTCTGAGCACCAAGGAAGTCTATCTTGTTAAAGGTCATCAGTTAATATATGCTGCAATACTTGTAACCCCATTTTGGCAAGTCCTATTGTGTTACTGTTACACGTTCTCTTGACTCACAGGGGCTGTGTCTCTGCAGACTCCTCTCCTGCAGATCCAGAACCATCTCTAGATGCCTGGCCCTGGGCAGCATCTCCCCTTGTTTAGGCCATGTCTGTCCCTCTGTGCTCCTCCTTCAATCATTTTGGTAAAAGTAATGGGAACTTGGGCCTACTCCATCACATCCCTCAAGCCTTTATGCAAATCCCCCTTCTGGTTGTCCAGTCTACCTTGACCCTAGGGGACATAGGGTCAATCCCTGATCCAGGAACTAAGATCCCACGTGCCCAAATTAAGATCCAGCAAAGCCAAATAAATTTTGAGTAGTGGGGATTTTATGGAATTGCTATAGCTATGACAGATAAGTAGCAAACAACGTGTCATACTTGGAAAAGATCCTCTGAGCCACTTACTAGCTGTGCATCATGAGGAAGTAAGGTTTTGTCTCTGTCACTCAGTTTATTCATGTATATAAAAGGGGGGTGAGGACTGAATATATGCCTTGAAGGTTAGTGCAAATATTAAGTAGCTGATATATTAATACACAAAGCTCAGTTTCTTGCATATTGTTGGTACTCAGTAACTGACTTCACCTCCTTCTTTGCTTTGTTATTTGACATCACAGCCCTGCAAGGCCCTCTTCTTCCATCACGGACTCCACTCCAACCACGCGGCCTCCTTGCTATTTCTCACACAGTGCCAAGCACACTTCTGTCAGTGCCTTAGTGCTTGCTGTCCCTTCTGCCTGGAATACTCTTCTCTAGCTATCCATTTGGTCCACTCCATCACATCCCTCCACAAAACCCTCCACATCCCATCACTTCTGCAAATCCTCCTCAGTGTGGCCTGCAAGTGTGTTAGTCACTCAGTCATGTCTGATTCCTTCCCAGCCCATGGACTTAGCCTGCCAGGCTCCTCTGTCCTTGGAATTCTCCAGGCAAAAATACTGGAGTGAGTTGCCATCCTCTTCTCCAGGAAATCTTCCCAACCCAGGGATCGAACCTGGGTCTCCATGGCAGGTGGATTTTTTACTGTCTGAGTCAACGTGACCTACTACATGATAATGCTAACTAATAATGACGTTTCCCCAGCCTGATTACTGCTGCCACTCCCACTCAGGCCCAGCCCTCACTCTGCTGCTTTTTTTTTTTTTTCCATAGCAATTTTCACTCACATATGGTATAATAAACCTACTTACTATATTTGTTGTTTACTACCATTACCTCCTTAGGTTGCAAACTCCAGGAGGGCAAAAGAGGCTGAATGAATGAATGAGCAAATAACATTATTTGCACCTGAGAAAACCAAGTTCCAAGGGGAGACTCACTTGTGGCCACAGAGCTGGGAATAAGGGGAACCAGGTGTGAATTCAAGTCTGTCTGACTCTGAAGTCCAAGTTTTTCCAACTTCTTTGGGCTGTTGGCCACCATGAAGATACGTTGCATGCTAGGCAACCAGGAGAGAGTTACTGGTAAGAAGGTAGAATTTGTGACTGAGTGATTGGCTTTGAAGCTAAATTCTTTTCTTCAGATATTTATTTATTTATTTGACCACTCCAGGTCTTAGTTGCGGGACATAAGATCTTTAATTGTAGCATGTGGGATCTAGTTCCTGGACCAGGGATTAAACCCAGGCTCCCTGCATTGGGAGCTCGAAGTCTTAGCTACTGGACCACCAGGGCAGTCCCTTAAGCTAAATTCTTAATTCACTCAATAAACTTTTAGCACCTACTATGTGCAAGTCCTTGTGCTTCCTGCTGTGGGAGACACCCACGGATCTGGTTAACACCCATCCGTGAACCTGAGACTCTCATATCCACTCACAGACCAGAAGTCCTATGGGCACTTCCATCTCCACAGGTACTAATCACAGCCCCAACCTTTCCCTGAACTTGCTACCACTCCACCTTCTCAGGTACAGATTGCTTAGCCTTGCTGGAGACGTTAGGATTTAGTAAGCCAGAGGAGAAAGGCCCAGGGTTTGAATTTTATGAGCCCTTGGAAGATTTTGATGCAGGTGGTCCTGTCCACACTTCAGAAAACTCTAGCCTGAATGGTTAAAGGACATTTTTTATTGTTCCCACACCCTCCACAGTTTTCAGGGAGAACGTTCTGAGCCATGCCCCTCCCCCCACCGCATTCTTGACATGGCACTCAAAGGCCTTCACACCTTCAGGCCCACAAACATTTTTCCCTGCTCTAATTATTTATATATTGTAGTTAATTAATTTATACGTTGGACTGCAGAGGGTTTTTGTGGCTGCACGTAGGCTTTGTCTAGTTGTGGTGAGCCGGGGGCTATTCTCTGTTTGCAGTGCGCGGGCTTCTATTGCGGTGGCTTCTCTTGTTGCCAAAGCATGGGCTCCAGGCACGCGGGCTTCAGTAGCTGTGGCACACGGGCTTAGTTGCTCTGCAGCATGTGGAATCTTCCCAGACCAGGGATCAAAGCCATGTGCCCTCATTGGCAGGTGGATTCTTAACCACTGGACCACCGAGGAGTGTGTGTGTTAGTTGCTCAGTCGTGTCCGATTCTTTGCAACTCCAGTGACTGTAGCCCGCCAGGCTCCTCTGTCCATGCAATTCTCCAGGCAAGAATGCTGGAGTGGGTTGCCATGCAATTCTCCAGGCAAGAATGCTGGAGTGGGTTGCCATGCCCTCCTCCAGGGGATCGTCTTGACTCAGGAATCAAACCTGGGTCTCCTGCATTGGCAGGCAGATTCTTTACCATCTGAGCCACCAGGGAAGTCCCTTCTAATTATCTTTAAGGGGGACTTTCCTGGCAGTCCTGTGGTTAAGATTCCTTGGAAATTTGAAAGTGTAAAGATAATATAGCAAACATCAAAATGTTCACCTTTCTGAATTATTGGGTGTTACAGTTTGTTCCGTTTGCCTTCATTTTTTAAAAGATATATCTGTATTATTTCATCAGATTTTAAAGTCTCTTTGAACCTTCACTGACAAGGTTATAGACAAGGTTATATTATAAGAATGTAATATGGGGGACTTTCCTGGTGGTCCAGTGGCTAAAACTATGCTCCCAGTGCACAGGGCCCAGGTTCCATCCTTGCTCAGGAAACTAGATCCCACATGCCACAATTAAAAGACCCCACATGCCACAATTAAAAGACCCCACATGCCACAATTAAAAGACCCCACATGCCACAACGGGCATAACCAAATAAATGAATAAGTAAAAAAAAAAAAGAATGTAATGTAGGATTTCCTGGTGATTAAATCTCAGTGCTTCCAATGCAAAGGGTATGGGTTTGATCCCTGGTAGGGGAACTAAGACCCCACAGGACACTTGGAAAAATAAAACACAATTAATGTACATCAACCTCTACCAATGACAGGAAACTTTATCATGAATGTGATGCACTATTTTGACACTTTAACACACTGCCGTTCACCCACACTTCCTTCCAGCTGTGGTCAAACACTTGAGAGAATTATCTGTACTGCCTGTATCATTTCTCTTCTCTCTGACTCTCAAATCTGATCCAATTAGATTTTAACCTCTACGTACTCTACCTAAAGCCACTCTTGTCAGTGTCACTAATGACCACTGTGGGACAAGAAAAATCTCTTCTTCTGCCCCCAGATCTCTTCCTATACCCATGCAGCTGGGGCTGCATAAATTAGACTGTCCAAAGACAGACTAACAAGAGAAAAGCAAATAGAAGTTCATAAACATGTGCAGCATATATCCAGAGATGAATAACTCAAAGATTTAGTTAGAGCTTGGGCTGATATAACATCTTAGCAAAAGAATGAAATTTTTAGAGATATGACAAGAGAAAGAAAAAGATCTGACTCTAGGGGCAGGTAAAGAATCTGCCTGCAATGCAGGAAACTGGGGTTCGATCTCTGGGTTAGGAAGATCCCCTGGAGAAGGGAAAGGCTACCCACTGCAGTATTCTGGCCTGGAGAATTCCATGGACTGTATAGTCCATGGGGTCGCAAAGAGTCAGACACAACTGAGCGACTTTCACTTTCACTAGGGGCAGCAAATTGTGGAAAGGCAAATCAAAGAAAATGATGGTAGATAAAGGATAGTCAGTAAAACTTGTTTCTGATGATTTTCTGTCCCTCCTGGTAGAGACAGGAGTTGGGACAACTTTATGAATGTGTGTCCTGCTTTTATGCAAATGAGGGTATAGGGCAGAGAGCCTTTCTTCTATCTGCTTCTTCTCAATTGCCTTTAGCTCAAAACAATCCTTGTGCCAAAGTGGCATATTTGAGGATGGCACATTCTGCCACCCAGCACCTCCATGATGCTTGATCAAATGGTCATTTCTCAATCCTCATCTTTCTTTCCCTATCGGCAGCCTTCAACACATTTGATCACTTGATCCTTCTTGGAACACTTTCTTCAACTAGCTGGCTCTCTCTCCTCAACTGGCTGGCTCCCTTTCCTGGCTTTTCTCCTGGTTTTCCTCCCGCCTCTCTGGCTGTTCCTTCTCAGTTTCCTGTTGCTGAATTCTCCCCTTTCTCCCTTTCCTCCTCCTCAGCTGCAAACTCTGAATGCTGGGGTGCCAGGGTTCAGTTCTCACATTTTCACTGCTCTATATCTATTTTCATTTCTTGGATGATCTCATCCTTTCTTGTGGTTTCAAATAAAATCTATATGCAGATGAGGCATAGATTTTTATCTCCTCTGCTCAAAACTCCAGACTATTATGTCCAACTGAACGCTCAACGTGTCCAGGTGGTTGTCCAGTAGAAATCTCAAACTCAGCATGTCCAAAACGAAACTCCAGGCCTTCCCACCCCCTCCTCAAACCTGCTTCTCCTATTGTCTTCTCCATTCAGGAAACAATCGCTCTGTCTTCCCATTTACGTAGGCCAAAAACCTGAGTCATCCTTGACTCCTTTCCCTCTGTCATGTCAATCCTCATCAAATACCGTCAACTTGATCTTCAAAATATATCCAAAATCCAATCACTTCTTACCACCACCCACTGCTACCACTCCAATGCAAGCTACCACCCGAACCTCTGAGCAATCTCACGTCAACAAAGAGGGATCCCTCTTAAGCCCAAGTCAGATATTGTCACCCCCTGCTCAGACCCCTCCAAGGTCCTCATGACGGATAAGGCCCCACCCAATCTAGCCTCCATCTCTCTCTGGGCTCATTTCTTTTATTCTCATTTCTTTATTCCCTCTGCTTTAGTGACCCTGGCTTCCTTGCTATTTATTTTTCAAACACTCCAGGTTTACCACTCCCCAGAGCCTGTGATCTTGTTGTCAAGGCTGAAATGCGGGTACCCCCAGATACAGGCATGGTTTCCTCTTTCACTTCCTTAGAGTCTTTGCTCAGATGTTATCTCTCAGTGAGGCCATCCATGACCCCCACACTCCCTCTTTGAAGGGTAATACTCCCTTTTCCCTTCCCTTCTTTGTTTTTCTCCACAGCTCGTTCACTGTCTAACTTACTTACCTTCCCTAGAATGGAGCTGCATGAGGAGGGGGAATTCGAGGCAGAGAGTATAATGGTTGGTAGGACAGACTTGAAGCCAGGCTTCCAGGATGTGGTTGCTGTCTCTACCACTGTCCAAGTGTGGTACCCAAGACAAGTTACTGAACTCCATTGCCGCTTGGTGTTGTCATCAGTATGTTGGGGTTAATAACAGAGCCTGTGTCACAACATTTATAGGATAGTAAATGCTGGGCTTCCCACGCGGTGCTAATGGTAAAGAACACGTCTGCCAATGCAGGTAGATGTAAGAGACACAGGTCCTATCCCTGGATCAGGAAGATTCCCTGGAGGAGAAAATGGCAACCCAGTATTTTTGCCTGGAAAATTCCATGGACAGAGGAGCTCGCTACAATCCATGGGGTCGCAAAGAGCCGGACACAACTGAGCACACACACACACACACACACACACACCACATACACCCCTCTTCACCTTTACTTTTTCATTCAGTATTGCATTTTTAACATCTAGCCATATTGATATATAGAAATTTCATTCTTTCCTTTTAGCTGCTATGTAGTAAATATTCCACCATATTTGTAACCTGTATATAATTTGTATGTCTGTCCCCCTGTTGATAGACATTCAAGTTGTTTCAGTTTTATGTTATTGTGGACAATTTGTATCAAAGCCTTTATAAATATCTCTTGGTGTCCAAATGGAATTCTGGATTCCAGGGTTTGTATATTTTCTGCTTTCCTAGACTACATTGCTTCCTACAATACCTTTGACCCTTCCACCTGCAAATATGAGAGAATTATTTTTCCCATATCCTCCTCAATACTTCTTTGAGTCAGACTTTTTATTCTTTGTTAATTTCATGAGTAGGAATAATATCTCATCATTCAAAAAAAATGTTTATTTATCTGACTGTGCCAGGTCTTAGGTGTGGCACACAGCATCCTCAGTCTTCCCTGCCACATACACAGTCTTTAGTTACAGCCTGCATGGGCTTTAGTTGTGGCATACAAACTCTCTGGGTTTCCCTGGTGGCTCAGTGGTAAAGAATCCCCTTTCCAATGCAGGAGACATAAGTTCGGCCCCTGGGTCAGAAAGATCCCCTGGAGAAAAAAAATGACAACCCACTCAAATATTCCTGCCTGGAAAATCCCATGGACAGAGAAGCCTGCAGGGCTACAGTCCATGGGGTTGCAAAAGAGTTGAACACGACTTAGCAACTAAACAACAACTTAGCAACTAAACAACAGCAACAACAATACGAACTCTTAGTTGTGACATGTGGGATCTAGTTCCCTGACCAGGGAGCAAATGTGGGCTCCCTGCATTGGTAGCAGAGTCTTAGCCACTGGACCACCAAGGAAGTCCCAGTATCTCATCATTTTTTTAAATAAACGTTTTACTTTGGAATACCTTTGTTGTTGTCGTTTAGTCGCTAAGTCCTGTCTGCTGGTACGGAGAAGGCAATGGCACCCCACTCCAGTACTCTTGCCTGGAAAATCCCATGGACTTTTTTGCAACTCTATGGACTTAGCCTGCCAGGCTCCTCTAACCATGAGATTTCCCACACAAGAATACTGGAGTGAGTTGCCATTTCTTTCTACAGGTAATCTTCCCAACCCGGGGGTCGAAACAACATCTCCTGCGTTGCAGGTGGATTCTTTACCACTGAGCCACCAGTATCTTTAGATCTATAGAAAAGTTACAAAGATAGTCAAGAGAGTTCCCAAATACCCTTCAGTCAATCTCCCCTAATATTAGCATTTTACATTACCATGGCAGATTTGTCAAATCTAAGAAGTCAACACTGGCTTATTACTGTTAACTAAAATCCAGACTTTATTCAGATTTCAGTAATGTCCTTTTTCTGTTCCAGGATCCCACCCAGAATACTACATTGTCCTGTTTCTTTAGTTTCTTCTGGTCTGTGACCATTTCTCAGTCTTTCCTTATTCCTATAACCTTGATAGTCCTGAGGAATACTGGTCAGGTATTTTGCAGAAGAAAGTGCAAGTGTTACTTGCTCAGCCAGGTCCAACTCTCAGGGATCCCATGGACTATAGCTTGCCCACCTCCTCTGTCCGTGGAATTCTCCAGGCAAGAATCCTGAAGTGGGTTGCCTTTCCCTTCTCCAGGGGACCTTCCCAACCCAGGGATTGAACACGTGTCTCCTGCATTGCAGGCAGATTCTTTACCTGCACAAACCACAAACCTAATCCATTTTGCAGAATGTCCTTCAATTGGAGCTTATCCGATGTTTTATTCATGGCTTTCCAGAGGTCATAGATTTGGGGGAAGAGATGAACTACCTTTCTCATCACACCCTACTGGAGGTCACATGCTACCCACATGCCTGATTACTGGTGATGTTATTACCTTTCTTGACTTGGTTAAGGTGGTGTTCCCATGTTTCTTTCACTGTAAAGTTACTATTTCCCTCTTTCCATACTCTATGGTATCTACTCACTTTAATTTGCACTTCCCTCTGCAATCAGGAGTTCTTGTGGGAATTGCCACTTTGTCCTTTGCTTATGTTTCAACTTGTTTGCTTGTTTCTGGTTCTTACTGACTTTAAGGTGTTATTTATATATAAATTGCAATTATCTTCTCCCAGGGAGTCCTTTAGTATTTTAACTTTGTTCATAATGTCTTTTGCCATTTACGTTTTTAATCTTAATTTAATCATATATACAAATGCTTTCCTTTATTCTTCGTATGTTCTGAACTACCTTTGAACACCCATCCATGACTCACCAATCCCCTAGCAATCTTTGGTTTTCTTGATTTGATTGATGTTGCCCCTTTGCCTCAAATGTCCTTTCTCCTTCCTACTGCCAAGCAAGCTCTTACTTATCTTCAATGCCATAAACCAAATAAAACCTCTATGGGAAGCCCCTCCCAATTCCCCCAGGTAGAATTAGTTGCTCTCTCCACAGTCCTCTCACAATGTGTCCATATCTTTACTAAAGTACATATCTCGGGGGTCCCCCCGTGGTCCAATGGCTAAGACTCCAGGCTCTTGGTGCAGAGGGCTGGGGTTTGATCCCTAGTCAGAAAACTAGATGTCACGTGCTGTAACTAAAGATCCCTCACGCTGCAACTAAGAGTTGGTGCAGCCAAATAAAAAATGAATAAGTAAATAAATAAAATACAAATTATATTGTTTTATTGCTCTTTGCTTAATTGTATGTCTTCTCTCACACTAAATTATTACATGAGGAGTGGAACCCCATGTAGTTCACCTTTCTTTTTTTTATTGTGTTGAAATATATGCAACATTTACCACCTTAGCCATCTTTAAGTGGACAGTTCATGGTATTAAAAACACATTGTTGGGACTTCGCTGGTGGTCCAGTGGTTAAGAAAATGCCTGACAACGCAGGGAACACTGGCTCAATCTCTGGTTGTGAAACCATTTACCTCAGATTGGGACTTGAACCCATGACCTGGGATTAGAACCCAGCCAAACCCAGCTTGGGACTTGAACCCAGTCAAAACCCTGCTTGGGACTTAAACCCAGGTGACTGGAACTCAAACCCAGCCAAAACTCTACCTGGGACTTGAACCCACATGGTTGGGACTCGAACCCAGCCCAAACCCACGGTACCTGGTTTCTGGGCTCAGGTTCTTGATGTCTCATCACAGAAAGAATTCAGTGAGAGACAGAGTGATAGGTAAGAAGTGGATTTATTCAGATTCAGAGAGAAGCACACTTCACAGACAATATGTGGGCCATCACAGAGGGTGAGTGCCGCCTAGAAATGTAGAGTGGTTAGTTTTTATAGGCTGGGCAATTTCATATGCAAATGAGTGGGAGGACTATCTCTGGTATTCTTGTCTGAAGAATCCCATGGACAGAGGAGCCTGGCGTGCATAGGGTTGCACAGAGTTGGACATCACTAAAGTGACTTTAGTCATGTCCAAGGAGCCGTGGCTGCGCGGGCGCAGGAGGGCCTAAAGGACTATCCCACACTGAAGGTCAGGAGGGTGGCGGTGAGGAGATACCCCTCGTCCAAGGTAAGGAGCAGTGGCTGCGCTTTGCTGGAGCAGCCATGAAGAGATACCCCACGCCCAAGGTAAGAGAAACCCAAGTAAGACGGTAGGTGTTACAAGAGGGCATCAGAGGGCAGACACACTGAAACCATACTCACAGAAAACTAGTCAATCTAATCACACTAGGACCACAGCCTTGTCTAACTCAATGAAACTAAGCCATGCCCGTGGGGCAACCCAAGATGGGCGGGTCATGGTGGAGAGATCTGACAGAATGTGGTCCACTGGAGAAGGCAATGGCAAACCACTTCAGTATTCTTGCCTTGAGAACCCCATGAATAGTATGAAAAGGCAAAATGATAGGATACTGAAAGAGAAACTCCCCAGGTCAGTAGGTGCCCAATATGCTACTGGAGATCAGTGGAGAAATAACTCCAGAAAGAATGAGGGGATGGAGCCAAAGCAAAAAGAATACCCAGCTGTGGATGTGACTGGTGATAGAAGCAAGGTCCGATGCTGTAAAGAGCAATATTGCATAGGAACCTGGAATGTCAGGTCCGTGAATCAAGGCAAATTGGAAATGGTCAAACAAGAGATGGCAAGAGTGAATGTCGACATTCTAGGAATCAGCAAACTAAAATGGACTGGAATGGGTGAATTTAACTCATAAGACCATTATATCTACTACTGTGGGCAAGAATACCTTAGAAGAAATGGAGTAGCCATCATAGTCAATGAAAGAGTCCAAAATGCAGTACTTGGGTGCAATCTCAAGAATGACAGAATGATCTCTGTTCATTTCCAAGGCAAACCATTCAATATCACAGTAATCCAAGTCTATGCCCCAACCAGAAATGCTGAAGAAGCTGAAGTTGAACGGTTCTATGAAGACCTACAAGACATTTTAGAACTAACACCCAAAAAAGATGTCCTTTTCATTATAGGGGACTGGAATGCAAAAGTAGAAAGTCAAGAAACACCTGGAGTAACAGGCAAATTTGGCCTTGGAATACGGAATGAAGCAGGGCAAAGACTAATAGAGTTTTGCCAAGAAAATGCACTGGTCATAACAAACACCCTCTTCCAACAACACAAGAGAAGACTCTACACATGGACATCACCAGATGGTCAACACCGAAATCAGATTGATTATATTCTTTGCAGCCAAAGATGGAGAAGCTCTATACAGTCAACAAAAACAAGACCAGGAGCTGACTGTGGCTCAGATCATGAACTCCTTATTGCCAAATTCAGACTTAAATTGAAGAAAGTAGGGAAAACCACCAGACCATTCAGGTATGACCTAAATCAAATCCCTTATGATTATACAGTGGAAGTGAGAAATAGATTTAAGGGCCTAGATCTGATAGATAGAGTGCCTGATGAGCTATGGAATGAGGTTCGTGACATTGTACAGCAGACAGGGATCAAGACCATCCCCATGGAAAACAAATGCAAAAAAGCAAAATGGCTGTCTGGGGAGGTCTTACAAATAGCTGTGAAAAGAAAAGAAGTGAAAAGCAAAGGAGAAAAGGAAAGATATAAGCATCTGAATGCAGAGTTCCAAAGAATAGCAAGAAGAGATAAGAAAGCCTTCTTCAGCGATCAATGCAAAGAAATAGAGGAAAACAACAGAATGGGAAAGACTAGAGATCGCTTCAAGAAAATTAGAGATACCAAAGGAACATTTCATGCAAAGATGGAATCAATAAAGCACAGAAATGGTATGGACCTAACAGAAGCAGAAGATATTAAGAAGAGGTGGCAAGAATACACAGAAGAACTGTACAAAAAAGATCTTCACGACCCAGATAATCACGATGGTGTGATCACTCACCTAGAGCCAGACATCCTGGAATGTGAAGTCAAGTGGGCCTTAGAAAGCATCACTACGAACAAAGCTAGTGGAGGTGATGGAATTCCAGTGGAGCGATTTCAAATCCTGAAAGATGATGCTGTGAAAGTGCTGCACTCAGTATGCCAGCAAATTTGGAAAACTCAGCAGTGGCCACAGGACTGGAAAAGGTCAGTTTTCATTCCAATCCCAAAGAAAGGCAATGCCAAAGAATGCTCAAACTACCGCACAATTGCACTCATCTCACACGCTAGTAAAGTAATGCTCAAAATTCTCCAAGCCAGGCTTCAGCAATATGTGAACCGTGAACTTCCTGATGTTCAAGCTGGTTTTAGAAAAGGCACAGGAACCAGAGATCAAATTGCCAACATCCTCTGGATCATGGAAAAAGCAAAAGAGTTCCAGAAAAACATCTATTTCTGCTTTATTGACTATGCCAAAGCCTTTGACTGTGTAGATCACAATAAACTGTGTAAAATTCTGAAAGAGATGGGAATACCAGACCACCTGACCTGCCTCTTGAGAAATCTGTGAGCAGGTCAGGAAGCAACAGTTAGAGCTGGACATGGAACAACAGACTGGTTCCAAATAGGAAAAGGAGTACGTCAAGGCTGTATACTGTCACCCTGCTTATTTAACTTATAAGCAGAGTACATCATGAGAAACGCTGGACTGGAAGAAACACAAGCTGGAATCAAGATTGCCGGGAGAAATATCAATAACCTCAGATATGCAGATGACACCACCCTTATGGCAGAAAGTGAAGAGGAACTAAGAAGCCTCTTGATGAAAGTGAAAGTGGAAAGTGAAAAAGTTGGCTTAAAGCTCAACATTCAGAAAACGAAGATCATGGCATCTGGTCCCCTCACTTCATGGGAAATAGTTGGGAAACAGTTGAAACAGTGTCAGACTTTATTTTTGGGGGCTCCAAAATCACTGCAGATGATGACTGCAACCATGAAATTAAAAGATGCTTACTCCTTGGAAGGAAAGTTATGACCAACCTAGATAGCATATTCAAAAGCAGAGACATTACTTTGCCAACAAAGGTTCGTCTAGTCAAGGCTGTGTTTTTTCCTGTGGTCACGTATGGATGTGAGAGTTGGACTGTGAAGAAGGCTGAGCGCCGAAGAATTGATGCTTTTGAACTGTGGGGTTGGGGAAGACTCTTGAGAGTCCCTTGGACTGCAAGGAGATCCAACCGGTCCATTCTGAAGGAGATCAGCCCTGGGATTTCTTTGGAAGGAATGATGGTAAAGCTGAAAGTCCAGTAGTTTGGCCACCTCATGTGAAGAGTTGACTCATTGGAAAAGACTCTGATGCTGGGAGGGATTGGGGGCAGGAGGAGAAGGGGACGACAGAGGATGAGATGGCTGGATGGCATCACTGACTCGATGGACGTGAGTCTGGGTGAACTCCAGGAGTTGGTGATGGACAGGGAGGCCTGGCGTGCTGCTATTCATGGGGTGGCAAAGAGTCGGACACGACTGAGCAACTGAACTGAACCGAAAGTGACTTAACAGGCAGGCATGGGAGGACTATTCCAACTATTTTTGGGAAGGGGTGGAGATTCCCAGGATTTGGGCCACTACCCACTCCTTGGTCTTTTATCAGTGCCTTGGAAATGTCAAGGCACCTCTGGGTGTGTCATTTCACTTGCTGACTGAGGATCAAGGTCTAGTCTTGTCTGCCATCTTGGTCCCACTTGATTCTAATCAGTTTATGTTGTGTCCTTGGGCTATGTCATTCTTTCAAAAGTTATGCCCTGCCCCTTTCCCTCCTGTTACAGTTGGGGAACTAAGATCCCACTTGCTGCAGAGCAACAAGGCATAACTACTGAGCCCGCACTCCACAACTAGAGAATCCATGCTCCGCCACAAAGGATCCTACATGATGCAACAAAGATATGGCCTACTGACCACAACTAACCACCGACACAGCCAAATAAATACACAAAACACGTTGCTGTGCAGCCATCACCACCGTCCACCCCCGTAACTCTTTTCTTCCTGTAAATCTGAAACTCTATATCTATTAAACAATAATTCCTCCTTCTGCCCTCCCCTCAGTTCAGTTCAGTTCAGTTCAGTCGCTCAGTCATGTCCGACTCTTTGTGACCCCATGAATCGCAGCACGCCAGGTCTCCCTGTCCATCACCAACTGCTGGAGTTTACCCAAACTCACATCCACTGAATTGATGATGCCATCCAGCCATCTCATCCTCTGTCATCCCCTTCTCCTCCTGCCCCCAGTCCCTCCCAGCATCAGGGTCTTCTCCAACGCCCCCCAGCAACTCCCCATTCTACTTTCTGCCTTTAAAGTACCTCATACATATCATGGATATGTATGTAATCATACATATCATGTATTTTTTGTCCTTTTGTGACTAGCTTGTTTCGCTTAGTATTACATCTTCAAAGTTCATTCATGTTGCAGCATGGGTCAGAATTTTTTTAAGGCCAAATATGATTCCATTGTATGAATATACTGCATTTTGATAATGCATTTAAGTGCCGGACAGTTGGGTTGCTCCTATGCTTTTGCTATTGTGAATCATGCTGTTGTGAACATGGGTGTGCACAGGAGGGTGTCTTCGAGATCCTATGCCAAGAAGTGGAATTGCTGGGCCGTCGGGTAATTCTATGTCTTTTTGAGGAAGCTCCATACTGTTTTTCACAGCTTCAGCATCATTTTACATTCCCACCAACAGTACACAAGGGTCCCGATTTCTCCACATCCTTGCCAACACTTGTTTTCTGTGTTTTTTAACTTTTTAATAGAATTAATTATATCTTTGCTGTACAGCAAAGTTGTTTTCTGTGTTTTTGATAATAAGCATCCTAATGGGCGTGAGGTGGCTGACTAATTCATCTTTGTAAATGAACACTGGGCATGATGCAATCAGTGTTTATTGAGTGAACAAATGAGGCTACAGTCTTTTTAGAGGAAACACTGAAACCACTTGGCCTGGGCAGGCAAAATATAGCTACTTGTATGAATTACCTTAGAACAAGAGGTCCTGTTTAAAAATGTGGGACTAACAAGCTACCACCAACCAGAAGAACTCAGGAAAGGTCGAAAGGAGACAGTACATGCCTGTCCACGTGTGCCACTAAGAAGGACCCTGAGTTAAATGAACTAATCCCATCACCATAAAATCAGAGGCCGAGAGCCACGTGGCAGAGCAGCTCTTTCGGGTTCCTTTACCCTGCTGCTCTCCACCTGGGCACCTTTCCCTAGTAGCTCAGCTGATAAAGAATCTGCCTGTGATGCAGGAGACCCCAGTTTGATTTCTGGGTCAGGAAGATCCCCTGGAGAAAGGACAGGCTATCCCCTCCCGTATTCTTGGGCTTCTCTGATGGCTCAGGTGGTAAAGAATCTGCCTGCAATGCTAGAGACCATCCCCAGAGAAGGGAACAGCTACTCACTCCAGTAGAATTGCCTGGAGAATTCCTTGGACAGAGGAGCCTGGAAGGCTATAGTCCATGGGGTTGCAAAGAATCGGACACAACTGAGTGACTTTCACTTCACTACCCTGCTGCTCTCCACCTGGGCACCTTTCCCAGTACAAGCCTCTGGATTTGTCAGCATGTGTATTTCCTTGAACAAGTCATTTCCAAGTGTTAGACAAGAGCCCACTCTCGGGCCCTGGAAGCAGTCCCCGGAAGTGGTCCCCCTTCCTGCAGCAGTCTGAATCAGTGGTCTTCAGACTTTTTGCTCTAGTGCCAACTTAAAGTATTTTTTTAAAACTGCATTTGTGAGGATTCCAACAGGAAACAAATAACACACTCAAATTAAGATAATTCAAGCAGGTCATATGTACAAAGGAGCTAATTTAGAAGGTGCGGTCAAGGGGTAGGGAAATCACCAGGGATTATGCAGGAAGCTGGGAAGAGCAGCAGCTAGGGTGTTACCACCTAAGGTCTAAAGGGCAATTTTTCTGCCTTAAGAGGAGCAGTGACTTTCCATCCAGGGTCAGGGCCAGAATGACTAGATGTCCAGAGGCGAGAACAAAGGGGATAAAAATCCTAATCTCGCTCCTCCCTCCATTCTGTCTCCTGCCAGGGCTTCCCAGTGACCAAATCCAAGTTGAGGCTAGAGGCACAAAGCCCTTGATGTCCTCCAACCAAGTCAGCCATCCAGGGGAGAGAAGACGGGAGAGATAGGTTGGAGAATGGATCTGCTGGTCCACATGCAGGCTAGGTGGCACATTTTAATATTGTTCACTGAAACATCTTAAATATAAGCCACTGCAAAAGGTATACTTGTTTGGACTTCCCTGGTGGCACAGTGGATAAGAATCCACTTGCCAGTGCAGGGGACATGGGTTTGATCCCTGGTCCAGGAAGATTCCGCAAGCCATGGAGCAACTAAGCCTGTGTGCTACAACTACTGAAGCTCAAGAGCCTAAAGCCTGTGCTCCACAAGAGAAACCACTGCCATGAGAAGCCCAAGTAGCACAACAAGGAGTAGCCCCTGCTTGCTGCAACTAGAAAAGTCCGCCAAAAGCAACAAAGACCCAGGGTAGCCCAAACTTTAAAAAAAAAAAAAAAAAAAGGATACACTTGCTAAATAAAACTGTTCCATCATCAGCTGAATGTAAGCATCATCAGGGTTTGATACTATCTTTCACTTCAAGAAAATACCAGAACAAGCTCACTTTAACAGGCAGAAATGCTACATCATTATTTTTTTTTCTTCTTGAACTTATAGTTGCATTTTGCTTACTTTTCCAGAATGTTATCCTAAGGTAATATATTTTATGCTGAAAAGTCTGTTATTGATTACTTTATTCATACTCCGATAGAAATTTATATATATGATTGCAATTTAAGAAATTTTGAAATTTAAATAATTTAAATTTTCCTTTGACTCTAAGTCTCTATGTTTTAAAATTTCTTCTGGATTGAAATATCACTTATTATTGTACTAATACACAACTGATCAAAGCAACATAACATATATCTTTTGAAAAATAATTATTAAACAAAGAGTGAAACAATATTGGAAATATGTCTCTTACTGAAATCGATTTTTTTTCAGTTAGTTTGTGAATTTATGGATGTTACTACTGGAATGAAGCTGGGTTCAGCATCAATTTTATATCTATTTTTAACTTTTATAAATAGAAGCTCTGAGAAACCGTGTTCAAATAAATAAGTAGATGAAAATGAAGGGAGTTTTGTTATAATAATGTCACGTAACTTTTTTAATTCTTAGAGTTTCAAGCCAAAAAATTACATAGTGATTATTTCGAAAAATGATCAAAAGTTATTTTGGGGGGATTTCCCCGGCAGTCTGGTGGTTAAGACTTTGTCTTCCAATTGCAAAGGGCAGGAGTTTGACCCCTGGTCAGGGAATTAAAGGTCCCACATGCTGTGGGGTGCAACCAGAAATTTCTTTTAAAGTTGTTTTTAATGACAGCAAAATCAGAACCTCTTTCAACTCTATTTTGAAAGCAAAGAACTGGCAATTGCTCCACTTGCAAAATGCTTTATCCAGTCTTCAGAGTTCTTCACCTGTGGTTGGTACCCTGAAGGTATTTACCCCTAGGGTAAGATTGTGGGTAAAAACCAGGGCTTAGAGCCTGTTGTAAAGTTAGAGAGGATGCGTGTGAAAAAGACAGACCTGGACCAAAGAGCATCTTCTCCAGAAGATGTGTCTTAGCAAAGAGCGTGAATAGAGTTTGAGGATCTGGACACCAATTCTTAGAAGTTTCTGTGCCATGCACCTTTGCCCTCCAGGCATTTCCAATTTAGTCAGGGGGAGAAGTTTGCCGACAAAGGTCTGCATAGTCAAAGCTATGGTTTTTCCAGTAGTCATGTATGGACATGAAAGCTGAAACATAAAGAAGGTTGAGGACCAGTGAATTAATGCTTTTAACTTGTGTTGCTGGAGAAGACCCTTGAGAGTCCCTTGGACCACAAAGAGATCAAACCCAGTCAATCCTAAAGGAGATCAACCTTGAACATTCATTGGAAGGACTGATGCTGAAGCTGAAGCTCCAATACTTGGGCCACGTGATGCAAAGAGTGGACTCATTGGAAAAGACTCTGATGCTGGTAAAGATTGAGGGCAAAAGGAAAAGAAGGTGGCAGAGGATGAGATGGTTAGATAGCATCACCGACTCAATGGACCTGAATTTGGGCAAACTCTAGGAGATAGTGAAGGACAGGGAAGCTTGGCATGCTGCAGTCCATGGGTCCAAATTGTGTCCGCAAAGAGTCGGACATGATTTGGTGACTGAACAACAAAAACAGCAAGGGGAGAGGAGTTAGAGAAATGTGCCGAAGGGTCGGTGAGTAGTGATGGAGATGTTCAGGGATTTACTTTTCACTGTGGGGGCCAAAAAAGGCTTTGTGGGTGAAGTGGCATGTCAGCTGCTTTTCAGGTTGGGTAGGATTTTGACAGAAAATATAGGAGAGAGGACATTCAAGGTGGAGTGCACTGAATAAACAAAACCTCAGAGATACGAAGCCATAAGGCAAAAGAATAAAAGTGGAAGACATAGCCCATGTGAGCGTGTTTGGGAAATAAGCAGAGTGTAGACAGAGGCGAAGAGTGGGAGAAAAGGCAGAGACATAAACTCTCAAGGCTAAAATCTTAAGAACCATCTTCTCTAGTCTCCACTGTTATCTCCAGCACTCCACCAAAATCCACTCAGTGCTGTAAAACATCTAGTCCTCAGGAGTTCATTATTCAGAGCTGCGGCTCCCCCCTTCTTAGTACTGGGGACCAATTTTGTGGAAGACAATTTCTCCACAGACAGGAATGCAGAGGTGAGAGGGATGGTTTAGGCAGTAATTCAATCATTTTTCTGTGACCCAAGGGCTGGGGACCCCTGCTTTACATAATACCCCATCCATTGGAAATATAAAGCAAGCCACATGTATAATTTACATTCTTCTGGTAACTACCAAAAGGGGGGAAAAAAAAGAAACAGGTGAAATTAAGCATTTTTGTTTTCTTGGAATATTTAAATCCAGATTATTAATTTTTAAACAATTTTGTGTATGTATTTTTATTATTCATTATTTTGGCTGTGCTGGGTCTTTGTTGCTTTGCGCGGGGGTTTCTCTAGTTGCAGCGGACGTTCTCTTGTTGCGGCGAGCAGGGGCCACCCTTCCTTTGGTACTCGGGATTCTCACTGTGGTGCCTTCTCTTGTTACTGACCACCGGGCTCTAGGGGGCTCAGGCTTCAGTAGCTGCAGCACACGGGCTTCAGTAGCTGTGGGTGTGGTCTTAGTTGCTCCTCAGCATGCGTATTTTCCCCAGACCACAATCAAACCTATGTCCCCTGCCCTGGCAAGACGGGATCTTACCCAGGGCACCACCGGGGAAGTTCCCCATTATTAATCTGCATATCATAAAATTAATTAATTTTAAATGTATACGTTTTGTCATATGTACAGGTGAAATTAATTTTAATAGTTTTTTTATTTAGCTCAACACATCCAAAATATTATCATTTTAGTTAGAAATCAAAAGAAAAACAGTTACTGAGATATTATACATTCTTTTTCTGTACTAAACCATCCCAGTTCAGATCAGCCACATTTCACTTGCTCAGTGGCCCCATGTGGCTAGTGAGTACAGCACAAATCTAGGGGGGAACCTATTATATTCTTGGACCACTTTTGGTAGTTAGACATCTTCCCTTGGATGATAGAATAATGCTGACTTGATTTCTTCTTTAAACACTTGCGTCTTCGACTTGTTTGCTATCGACATGTATTAATATAGAATTAGGATAGGAATAACCACCAGGTGCTATGGTTTCTCATGTTAGGGGTGCCTCATCCTGGCCTTGCAGGTCAGAGAAGTTTTCAGGAGGAAGATACACAGGAATGGGTATAATTAATGCTTAAAAGAGATTTTATTATATTCAGCTTGTAATTATTCTCTAAACCATACTTATATGTTTGGTGTACTCCTCTGTATATGATATATTTCACAATTTAAAAATGTAAGTTTTCTTCCCAGTAGCAATGAGCAATGATCCAGTGTCCAGATTTTGGCTTCTAAAAATCATCTTCAAAAGAAGAAACCAGGGATCTTTGGAGAAGTAGATGATTTTATGGTGGGTAGAGAAAAGAAAAGGCTTCTCTGGTGGCTCAGATGGTAAAGAACCTGCCCGCAGTGCAGGAAAACCAGAGTTCAATCTCTGTGTCGAGAAGATGATCCCCTGGAGAAGGACATGGCAATCCACTCCAGTATTCTTGCCTGGAAAATTCCATGGATAGAGGAGCCTGGCAGGCTAAAGTCCATGGGGTCTCAGGACTGAGTGACTAAAAATTTCCAATTTCCAGAGAATAGACAAGATGAGCTCAGAACGTCTTGCAGTGCCAGAAAGTAAGACAGGATTAAAAAACCAAAACCCGATAACCTGAAAGAGCAAGCGATGGGCAAAGCTGGGACAATTTGAGCTACAGAAGAAATAACGTAGTGTTGGATTATAACCCAAAGTGTCAAATAAATATTACATGAGTCCCTGTTAATAAAAATAAATAACTGAATAAATAAGTAAATAAATGGGGGAGAAGAGACAAATCTTCTTTAAAGAAGAATCCCAAATAGTTTATGTAGATGCTTCCCCCTCCAGGAGGCAGAATTTAATCCCATTCCCTAACCCTTGAGTGTCAGCTGATCTAGTGACTTGCTAAAGAACAGACTGTGGAAAGGTGTGGGGGCAGGGGTGGTGGTTATGGAGTGGGAGTGGTAGAATCAGCAAGTGGTGGAAGGTAACATAACCAGTAATAAGCCCTGTGGGTAGCATGTGGCCCATGATAGGGTGTGATGAGAAGGGCTCTTCATCTCTGTGGCTATTTGTTCTCCAGAACCCATAACCTCAGTCTAGTTATGAGGCAAATAGCAAGTAAGTCCAAATTAAGGGACATTCTGCAAAATACCTAACCAGTGTTCCTCAAGGTTTTCAAGGTCATAGGAATAAGGAAAGACTAGTAAGTTGTCGCCGGCCAGAGCAGACTAAGGAGACAGGGGAACTAAATGCAGGGTGGTGTCCTGGCTGGGATTCTGGAACAGAAAAAGAAAATTGGTGAAATCTGATTAAAGTCTGGAGTTTGGGATTTTCCGGGCAAGAATACTGAAGCAGGTTGCCATTTCCTCCTCCATGGGATCTTCCTGACCCAGGGATCGAACCCGAGTCTCCGGTGGCTTCTGCATTGGCGGCGGATTCTTTTTACCGAGCAACCTGGGAACCCCTCAAAGCTAGGGGAGAAAGACATCAAAAAAGAAAGGAAGGAAGAAAGAAAGGTCTTGCCTACTAGAAGCAGAAACCTTGGAGGAGGCTGCATTTCTGGGAGCATGGGGAAGGGGTGAAGTGGAATAGCAGACCCAGTGGAGACTCTTGGTCAGGTCAGGGTTAAGCCTTTGGGACTTTATCTCATGGTAGTGGGGGAACCATTGAAGGTTACTGAGTGTAGCCTGACTTCAAGGGTATGGCTGATTTCAGAATGACTCAGCCAAAGTCATCCTGTTCAGCTTACCCAGGCCCCTTTCTACCCTCCCCTACCCAAGGTCCCTTCTTTCCATGAGCTCTTTATTCTTTGCCTATAGAGGCCAAACTCTGGCTGGAATCTGAGTCATTAGCACAGAGAGATCTCCTCCACTGCTCACCCTCCCACCCCCACCCTATCCTGGTTCAGTGGTCTTTAGAGGCTCAGCATTGCCACACCTGCTAAGGGCCAGAGCCACCTTTCAACCCACCCAGCAGAGACCCCTGGGCAGGGAGGTGCAGGATGGGGACTCATGTAGAAATCCTGTAAGCTCTTAGTGGAGTCATTTCCACCACACTCTGTCCCCTCTCTCTCCTCTCTTCCTCTGGTGAAAGGAAAGCAGTCCATTGGAGAGGGAAGCAGAAGGCAGCTTCAAGATGGAAACTTCTAGACTGCCACCAGGAAGATTGTTATCAGCCTTTCTTCGATGACCTGCTTGGAAACACAAATATGTCCAGGTCAGAAGCTGGGGGCAGGGATGAGGGAGAAAATGGGAGAGAAAAGGTAACTCTATAGTTTGCTCTCCATATCCGTGGATTCAACTAACTGCAGATAGAAAATATTCAGAAAAAGACATTTCCAGAAAATTTCAAAAAGCAAAACTTGAATTTGTTGATCACTGGCAATGATTATGGCACCCCAGTCTAGTACTCTTGCCTGGAAAATCCCATGGACGGAGGAGCCTGGTAGGCTGCAGTCCATGGGGTCGCCAAGAGTTGGACATGACTGAGCGACTTCACTTTCACTTTTCACTTTCATGCATTGGAGAAGGAAATGGCAACCCACTCCAGTGTTCTTGCCTGGAGAATCCCAGGGACAGCGGAGCCTGGTGGGCTGCCGTCTATGGGGTCGCACAGAGTCAGACACGACTGAAGTGACTTAGCAGCAGCAGCAGCAGGCAATGATTTACATTGTATTTACAATGTTATTGACAACTATTTATGCAACATTTACATTGAATCAGGTATTATAAGTAACCTAGAGATTGATTGATATTTTGGGCTATGCTGGGTCTTTGTTCCAGCATGTGGGCTTTTCTCTAGTTGCAGCTCGCAGGCTTCTCTTTGTAAGAATCCGCCTGCAATGCCGGAGACCCCAGTTTGATTCCTGGGTCGGGAAGATCCGCTGGAAAAGGGATAGGCAACTCACTCCAGTATTCTTGGGCTTTCCTGGTGGCTCAGAAGGTAAAGAATCTGCCTGCAATGCATGAGACCTGGGTTTGATCCCTGGGTTGGGAAGATCCCCTGGAGGAGGGTATGACAGCCCACTCCATATTCTTGCCTGGAGAATCCCTGTGGACAGAGGAGCCTGGTGGGCTGCAGTCCATGGAGTCGCAGAGAGTCGGACACGACTGAGCAGTTAAGCACACAGCATGCTATTTTACAGGTATGAAGGACTTCAGCATCCACACATTTTGGTATTGGCAGGAGGTCCTGGAACCAATCCCCCAAGGACACTGAAGGAGGACTTCTCCTGCCAGCAGTGGTAGCTATGTGTTAGAATTTATCAATTTCCACACCTCAGTCATGCCAGTTTTCTCATCCTGTATCTTTAATCCTGTATCTTTTCCCTCTGTGGAAGAGAATACAAAACTTTAACTTTACTGAGCAATCTGTTCTGTGCTAGGCACTATGCATAACTTCGTTCGGTCCTCATAACAACTCTGTCAGTATACACATTTTACAGATAGAAAGCTGAGGCTCAGAGAAGGTAAGTGACATGCCCAAGGTTATGCAGCTGAGAGGTAGCAGAGCAGGAAGACAGCAAAGCCAGTTCAAGTCTTTAGAAGCATGGGCTTGAAAAGGATCTTAGGGAATTTTACCTTTCAGGGTAGAGGAAGGGAATGGTTTTATGGTAAAATCCAAATTTCTTACAGGGTATCTAGCCTCCACTTCTGACCTCACCCCTATAATGTCTGAAGTAGCCACAGCATTTAGAGAAATTCTTAAAGCCTTGTCCTTCTTTCTAAAGGTGTCCCTCCAAATTGTTCATTCAGGTCTGGGGCTAAAAATCAGAGCCACCATCCTTGTTCACCCCATGCAGAGCCCACATCCCCTTCAGTCACTCTTTGCGACCCTATGGACTGCAGCACGCCAGGCTTCCTTGTCCTTCGCCGTCTCCTGGAGCTTGCTCAAACTCATGCCCATTGAGTCGATGATGCCATCCAATCATCTCATTCTCTGTCACCCCCTTCTCCTGCCCTTAATCTTTCCCAGCATCAGGGTCTTTTCCAATGAGTTGGATCTTCACATCAGGTGGCCAGAGTATTGGAGCTTCAGCTCCCAATGAATATTTAGGACTGATTTCCTTTAAGATTGACTGGTTTGATCTCCTTGCAGTCCAAGGGACTCTCAAGAGTCTTCTCCAACACCACAGTTCAAAAGCATCAGTTTTTCAGTGCTCAGCCTTCTTTGTGGTGCAGCTCTCACATCCATATATGACTACTGGAAAAACCATAGCTTTGACTAAACGGACATTTGTCAGCAAAGTAATGTCTCTCCTTTTTAATACACTGTCTGGGTTTGTCATAGTTTTTCTTCCAAGGAGCAAGAGTCTTTTAATTTCATGACTTCAGTCACCATCCACATCCCCTTACACATGCTCAGGTGTCATCATAGTACCTACTGCCTCCTGACATATTTCTGTACTTATTTCTTTGCTTGTCTGTATCCATCCAAGAGAATATAAACTCCACAAGATCAGGACCTGGTCTGTTTGATTCACTGCTGTACTCCTAGTGTCTGATATAGTAGACCCATAATGTGTTGGATGAAGAAATTCTGCTTTCTTCCACTGAGTACTTGGCTCCTATTCCCCATCAGCTGCTGAATTCTCTCCCCACTTCAAAGCCTTACTCCTTCACTTTCCCATTAGGGACTGCTTCTCTCTCACCTTTTCTAGCCTAGGGACTGATACAGCCACCCAGTTAGTTGTTCCAACCAGAAACCAGAAGTCTCTTCAACTCCTCCTTTCTTTCTATCTGCCCTGTACCACTACCCCCAGTTTCCAATCAATCACCAACTCCAGCCCATTTTATCTCTTTACCTGTCCCCCAGATATGCCAAGTCTCCCAGTCCCTGCTATGCTCCCTCCTCCAGGCAGCTCTCCTACTTTGCCTAGGTTGCTGCATCAGCCTCCTCTGCCTCCGGTTAGGCCCTTGCCATTCAGTCTGCATGTTGTAATCACAATGATTAGCCTAAAACTCAAATCGCCTGGGTAAGCATCCCATTGAGTCCTCAGAGACTTGAAATAAAGTCCAAGATCTTAATGAGGAATATAAGTCTCTGCCCTGTGTGCATAGCCTTACTTTCAACCACACTCTGCTCCTGTCTGATTGAAACACTTTTCGTTTCCCCAAACGTGTCCATGACATTTCTTTCGCCTGGGAACTCTGGCCAACTCCTGACTGTCATTCAGATCTTAGCCTGAACGTCACTGTCTCCAGGAAGCCCTCCCCAGCCTTTTCCTCCCCACCAGGCTGGGTTAGGAATCCTAAGTGTGTAGAATCAAGGCATTTTGCCTACCCTGAATGATCTCCGTGATCACCTGGTCCAATTTCCCACCCTCTTCCATTGCGTCCCTCTGGGTGTCACTGCTTGAACAGCCTCCATTACTTCTCCAACGCTTTCACCTTTCAAGACCCATCTCAAGTTTAGATTCATCTAGAAAAATTTCCAGAGAGGGAAAAGAAGGCTGCCTATGAGTTAGGATGTCTCTAGTCTCCCCATTGCCACTTCCTAGTGTGACTGTGGGCATGCCATTTTGCCCCTGAGAGCCTCAGTTCCCTCTAAAAAACACAGATGATAACATTACTATCTACCTCATGGTTGTTACAAGTCAAATTATAGATGTTAAAAAGCAGTGTAAACACTGAAGTGTTGTGTAGACATGAGGATGATTATCGTCTTTCTGGGCACTGTGCTCCTGCAGGACTCACAGGTCATGCCCTACCATTCTGCACTTAATTATACCCTGCCTCCAACCATCTGCTCTTGTTCCTGTGTGGTAGCCTACTGTTTACCCCAGCGCGGAAGCCAACTGGGATTGCATCTCTTACAGCCCTTCTGCATCCCCTAGAATTCAGAGATCAGCGCTGAGCTAACAGAAGGTGTGTTTTATTACTGTGATTGTAACACAGTACCGTTTATTGATTGCTTATTAAGCACTCAGCATATACTGTTTCTCAGAACTACCTGAGAGATAGGTATTTTTATTTCCACTATGCAAACTAAGGGTCAGATAAATTAAATAACTTGTCCAAGGTCACAGAGCTGTTAGGGCCATAGGGACAGAGGCCCTGAGAGTCTTTGTGGCACTATCCCCAGATGTATGTTAAGGGGCTGGTGGCTTTCCACCTATTCAGTCTTCTTCTGCCACAGCTGAGCTGTGTTGGAGAAAAAGGAAAAAAAAAAAAATCAAACCATAGGCTGATCAGAGGAGGTGGCTGCCATGTCATGGACCAGACACAGGGGCAGGAGACTTTTGGCAAGTAAGTTAGGTATGGCTCCACCAAAGGGAGTCACAAAGCCTTGGTCTTGGGGATGCAGTGGGTGAGAAGTGGTCAGCAAAAGCCCTGGGGCATCTGAAAGTGTCAGCACTGAATAGCTGCCCACACCTACATGAGGAGCGTAGAGAGAAGTGTGCTCTGATGGCAAAGTCACTCACAGCAAGAGGGTGATCAGCTCACAGTGAACGTGAAGTCGCTCAGTCGTGTCCCACTCTTTGCGACCCCATGGACTGTAGCCTCTGTCCAAACAGAGAGCTGTAAACTCCTCTGTCCATGGGATTTTCCAGGCAAGAGTACTGGAGTAGGTTGCCATTTCCTTCTCCAGGGGATCTTCCCTAATCGAAACCGGGTCTCCCTCGTTGTAGTCAGACGCTTTACTGTCTGAGCCACCGCTTCCATTTTCCTTGTCCAGGAACTTGATCCAGGAGGAGGAAACGTGGAGTTCACAGTCTACCACTAGGTGGCGCTGTGCACAGAGAGGGCGCACAAATTATGCGATCAGAACCTTTCACAAGAATCAGAAGAGATTTTAGATTAAGTAAGCCATAAAGTAAATGTCTCCTTTTATAGAAGACATGTGAGACCCAGAGAAGTTAACCAAGTTTCCTAGTTTTGTGGCTGAACCAGTTCAGTTCAGTCGCTCAGTCAAGTCCGACTCTTTGCGATCCCATGGACTGCAGCACTCCAGGCTTCTCTATCACCGACTCCCAGAGTTTACTCTAATTCACGTCCATTGCGTCGGTGATGCCATCCAACCATCTCATCTTCTGTCGTCCCCTTCTCCTCCTGCCCTCAATCTTTCCCAGCATGATTTTTTCAAATGAGTCAGTTCTTCGCATCAGGTGGCCAAAGTATTGGAGTTTCAGCTTCAGCATCAATCCTTCCAATGAATATTCAGGACTGATTTCCTTTAAGATGGACTGGTTGGGTCTCCTTGCAGTCCAAGGGACTCTCAAGAGTGTTCTCCAACACCACAGTTCAAAAGCATCAATTCTTCAGTGCTCAGCTTTCTTTATATTCCAACTCTCACATCCATACATGACCACTGGAAAAACCATAGCCTTGACTAGACGGACCTTTGTTGGTAAAGTAATGACTCTGCTTTTTAATATGCTGTCTAGGTACTAGAGGCCAAATTCGGCCTGCTTCTAAGTTCACTACACTTCATCTTTAATGCTCATCAAATCCCATCAAAATGTCCATCTATTCATGGTGTGATCTTACTCAAGTCATTCATGTCCTCTGTGCAGAGAATAGTGAATTAGTCTAGATCCATGATGTCAATATGGTAGCCACTAGCCACATGGCTATCTAAGTTAATCGTAGTAGTAGTGTTAGTTGCTCAGTCATGTCTGACTCTTTGTGACCCTGTGGACTGTAGGCCACCAGGTTCCTCTGTCCATGGGATTCTCCAGGGAAGAATACTGGATTGGGTTGCCATGCCTTTCTCCAGGGGATCTTCCTGACCCAGGAATTGAACTTGGGTCTCCTGCACTGCAGGCAGATTCTTTACCATCTGAGCCACCAGGAAAGCATAATTAAAACTAAAAGTTAAAATTCAGTTCTTAATCACAATAACCACATTTCAAGTGCTCAATAGACAATTGTGAATAGTGGTTATCATATTGGACAGCATAAATATAGATTATTTCCATTATTGCAGATAGTTCTAATACCATTGCTGCTGCTGCTAAGTTGCTTCAATCGTGTCCGACTCTGTGCGACCCCTGAGACGGCAGCCCACCAGGCTTCCCGTCCCTGGGATTCTCCAGGCAAGAACACTGGAGTGGGTTGCCATTTCCTTCTCCAATGCATGAAAGTGAAAAGTGAAAGTGAAGTTGCTCAGCCGTGTCCGACTCTAGCGACCCCATGGACTGCAGCCTACCAGGCTCCTCCATCCATAGGATTTTCTAGGCAAAAGTACTGGAGTGGGGTGCCATTGCCTTCTCCTCTAATAGCATTGGTTGGTATTTAAGGTCCTTCCAGCTTTTAGCATCCTAGAGATCCTCTGTGAGAGTGATGGAGGGTATAGGATTAAATGCATAAGGTTTTCCAGCTCTCAGCCTGAGTTTTTAACCACATACAAGGAATACAGAGAGAATAAGATGAATAAAAATCCTCCCTTAATGGAGTTGACATTCTAATGAGCCTAAGATACTGAATCTAAAAACCACAGCTTTGTGCCCCAGGACCTGTGGAGGGGTAGTTTGAGGTTACTATGTAAATAGTCCCTTGGAGACTGTTAGTGGCTACTGACAAATACTTCTTCTTAATTGCCTTTATTATCTCGATTCTTTCTTTCTCTACCCAACTCTCCCTGTGTTAGAACCCCAATAATGCTACCCTGCATAATTTTTGCAAAATAAATATCATTAGGAAATCCAGATGTAGGATATTAGACCATTATATACTATTTCAATCCATAGTCTCTGGAGCATAATTTTTAATCCATATGAAAATAATTTCACATTAATGCAATAAGAAAAATAACAATTTAGTGCATGCTCAGTCACTTCAGTCATGTCCAACTCTTAGCGATCCCATGGACTGCCTGTAGCCTGCCGGGCTTCTCTGTCCAGGGAATTCTCCAGGCAAGAACACTGGAATGGGTTGCCATTCCCTTCTTCAAGTGATCTTCCAAACCCAGGGATCAAACCCAGGTTTCCTGCATTGCAGGCATATTCTTTTACCATCTGAGCCACCAGGGAAGCTCAAGTACAAAGTAGAGGGACTTCTCTGCTGGTGGTTTAGCCATGGACTCTAGCCAATCAGGTTCCTCTTTCCATGGGATTTCCCAGGTAAGAATACTGGAGTGGGTAGCCATTCCCTTTTCCAGGGGACCTTCCCCACCCAGGGATCGAACCTGGGTCTCCTGCATTGCAGGCGGATTCTTTACCAGCTGAACCACCAGGGAAGCTCTTGTCACAGTTTACCTTCAGATAATATTCTACCATTTCTCTGATACAGTGTTTGCAACAATAAACGTATGCAGTAAGTTTACAGCAGTAAACTTCCAGTTCCTTCTGAGCACATTTTATACTATTATCATCATGCATTTTACTTTTAAATATGTTATAAATGCCATGCAATACATTATTGCCTATTTTGGTTTAGTTGGACAATTCCTTTTTTTAAATAAGCTATTTTTAAATTTTTTATTTCTTTTTATTTTTGTGGTGGGTCTTTGTTGCTGTGTTTGGGCTTTCTCTGGTTGTGGTGTGCGGGCTTCTTATTGCAGTAGTTTCTCTTGTTGAAGGGCACAGGCTCTAGGGCACGCAGGCTTCAGCAGTTGCAGCACTCAGGCTCTAGAATGCAGGCTCCAGCAGTTGTGGTGCACGGGTTTAGCTGCCCCGCAGTATGCGGGATCTTCCTGGACCAGGGATTGAACCTGTGTCCCCTGCATTGGCAGGCAGGCTCTTAACCATTGGACCACCAGGGATGTCCTAGTCAGCCAATTATTTTTTAAATAGATTGAAAGTGTCTTTTCTATTTATTTTATTATTATTATTTTTTTACCATTTTCAATACTTCTCAGTTCTTTATACATATCCAAGTTCCCTCAGGTATCATATTCCTTCTTCCCGGAAGAACTTCCATTACATTTTCTTATTGTTAGGTCTACTGACAGTGGATGTCCCCAGCTTTTGTCCGTTGTCCCCTCAGCTTTCAGCCACCCCTGCACCCCTGCAACCCAGCAGGGGTTCTTCTCCATGCTCTCCCTGCTCTCCTTGGGGCAGCCTGCAGTTGCCTCTTACATGATGATATGCAGGTCACGATGGTAAGACCTAAGGTGGGTTTCTCCATTGTCCTGACCCAGCCTCAGTCTTAGGCAGGATCTATGCGTCTGGGCCTCAGGCAGGAGCCTTCTCAGCATCCCTGCCCCTCCTCCTTGTGGCACCAAATTCCACCTGGAGTTTTTGGTTGGTCTATAATGTTCCCAGACCTATACCAGATCTCAGATTGGTATTGCTGTAGGGTTTTGAGCCTGAACAAGTTTCCAGCCCCTTTGCGAAAGGTGGAGGGTTTCTGCTTCTACTCACCCCCTGCCTGCAGTGGAGCCTTGCTTGTGTCTTGGAGTGAAAGTGTTCTCTACACACCCACCAGTCCAAGCAAAAGGGTGTTGCTGCTATTCCTCCTGCACAAACAATAGATCTTTGCTGGGAGGAACCCAGGTGTGAGGGTCTGCTTCCCCTCCCCCAAAGGCTTAAAATTTTGCTTTGTTGAAAAGAAGGAAGCATCTGGAAAACTGTAAGGGACTTTGTAGTAGCTCCGTTGGTAAAGAATCTGCCTGCAATGCAGGAGACCCAGGTTCAATCCCTGGGTTGGGAAGGTCCCCTGGAGAAGGATAGGGCAACACATTCCAGTACTCTTGTCTGGGGAGTTCCATGAACAGAGGACCTGGTGGGCTACAGCCCACGGGATCACAAAGAGTCAGACGCGACTGTGCGACTTTCACTTGCATCCTTCAGCAGGAGCCAGTAACCTGCTGCACACCTATCCCATGTGGGTGTTCTCTGGTCTCCTGCTCTGCTTTCAGTCTTTCTAGTGAGCTGCCACTGGAGGCCTGTGGAAGAGAACTTGGAGTGAAAACTCCTCTTGTGTCAGAGCCCCAGTCCATACCACACTGATATGCTAGCCCATGCATGGTTTTTAGAAATTTGTCAAAATTTTAGCTAATTTCTTCTCACCAGCTTCTCTGGCAGCCGCCACTTTCTCTTGTGTTTAATGAAGGTGACATGTGTGTGTATCCCATCTCACCTTTGAGAAGATTCTCACTCTTTGGAATTCAGTTGACTTCATTCTTCTCCGATGGGTTGAAGAAAAATCATGACATTGTAGACTACTTGCCTTTTTCTCCTTATTGAGTTGGGAGTGGTATTTTTACCACTTTCTTCATCTGAAGTGGAAGTAAAAGCCTAGGAAATTTCTTGAAACGTACATTTTGTTACTGAACAGCACTGGCAACAGTAAAGGATTGGCGTAGTAAGTCAAGACTACTCTGGTGACAAGGCAGTGCCCCAAACAGGAATGTTGCCAAAAGTAATTCCCCATCCCTCTAGGTTGGGCCCACCTTTGCTGCTCCAGAGTGTGTGTCAGGCACTGTGGGGCAAATTATCCATTCATTCACTCAGTAAGTACTTACTGAGAGCATCCCGTGGAAGGGTATCCCCCAGGCTACCTGCTGGAGACTGTGCCGACAGGCATGGTCCTGGCCTTCATAGGGTTCACAATATAGTGAAAGTAGATACTGAAAAAAATCATGGCAAGTGTGGTTAGTGCCCCAAAAGAGGAAATAGAGGATGCTATGGGACATCACGACGAGTGATCTAACCTAGTCCTGTCCAGGGAAGCATTTCAGATGAGAGCTGGAGGTTCAGAAGAAGCTAGCCAAGTGGAGAGAGGAGGTATTCTACTTAAGTGTGGGTATGTATCAAATTCCCCCCAGTCTTATTGGCATTTATTTTATGATCACAAGTTCCCTGTGTCAGGAATTCAGACAAGGCATTATGGGATGGCTTGTTTCTACACCAGTGTCTGGGGCCTCAATTGGAAGACTTAAAGGCTTGAGGCCTGGAATCATCTAAAAGTTTAATTACTCACTTATCTGGCGGTTTATGCAAGCTAGTGGCCTCAGCTCCCCTCTACATGGGCTTCTCTGAATGTTCTCTCCGCATGGATCAGTCTGGGCTTCCTCAGGTTCCAAGGGCAAACATCCCAAGAAAGAGAGCTAGGTGGAAGCAACACCAATTTTTCTTTTGGCTATGTTGGGTCTTCACTGGTGGTTCAAGGGGACTTCTCTAATTGCGGGAACTTCTATTATTATGACATGCAGGCTTTGGTGCCCTGTGGCATGTAGGATCTTAGTTCCCTGACCAGGGATTGAACCCATGTCCCTTGCATTGCAGGACAGATTCTTAACCACTGGACCACCAAGGAAGTCCCAAAACCATCTTTTCTGACTCAACTTCAGAAGTCACTCAACATCACTTCTACTATTTTTCCACTTGCTGAGGCAGTCGAAAAAATTCCACTCCACGTCAAGGGAAGAAGAAATAGACTCCCATCTCTTTACGGGGGACAGCAAAGTTCTAGAAGAGCATGTGGGACAAGAAATACTGCTGTGGCCAGTTTTGAAAAAAAAATCCCACAGATTGCCCCAGTGGGAAGAATATTTCAGTTGAGACAATCCTTAAACAAAAATCTTCCAATGGGAGAAGGCAGAGTCCACCTGAGGACAAAAAAAGAGGCTGGCAGGCAGCCAAGAAAAGGAGACTAGCATGAGATCTAAGAAGTCAAAAACCAGAGTCCTCATCCTTACCCTTGATGAGTTTGTCATCTTAATGGCCGTGGTGCCTCCCTTCTGCTCAGTGCTTTACCATCAACAAAGCAGCACCTCAGCGATTTCATTTGTTTCAAACAACCACCTTGTGAGGGATGTATTATTAGTCCTATTGTACAGATGAAGAAGCTAAGCATCAATGAGGTGAAGTGGAAGGTGATACAGGAGGGGCAGACTCAGTGATTTTAGTTGACACACGGATAAACATTTTACATGTTAGTGTTAATAGTTAACATCTTTTTTTCATAGAGAAATATGTCTAAGACATCAAACGCATCATCTCATTGATATTATAGCTTGGACAAATCAAAGAAGCAAATTGATTTAAAGTTGACTTAAGGGAAAGTTTTATTTTTTTAATTTTTAAAAATTTATTTATTTTTGACTATGCTGGGTCTTTTTTGCTGTGTGAAGCCTTTCCCTAGTTGCAGCAAATGGGGGATACTCTCTAGTTGCTGTGTTCAGGCTTCTCATTGCAGGGGTTTCTCTTGTTGCAGAGCACGGGCTCTAAACACAGGCTCGGTAGTTGTGGCTCATGGGCTTAGTTGCCCCAAGGAACATGGAATCTTCCCAGACCAGGAATCAAACCAATGTCCCCTGCATTAGCAGGGAGATTCTTAACCACTGGACCACCAGGGAAACTTTTAATATAAAAGGTGTGTAAATATTGTAATAATGATAAAGATGAGAGGTAAATGAGGAGAGCGTGAGAAATACCGGCAGAGGAGTAAATGTGTTGGATATGTCTGGAGTCGGATCAAATCCTGATCAGTTCCAGGGGCAAAAAAAAAAAAAAGGTGTGAAGAGAGAGCCTGGCAAGTTATTTAACTCCCTTCTGCCTCAGTTTTCTCATTTTAAAAATGAAAATAATCATATTACTTCCCTATGAAAAGTAAATCAGTGAATATTGGTAAAGTGTGCAGAAGAATTCCTGGCACTTAGTAAGTACTATATAAGTATTTATTAAACAACTAAATTAAATCAACTTACTTAAGCATAAAAGGGAATGTATTGGTTTGTGTAACTGAAAAGTTCATTGATGTTTGTCTGTCTTCAGTCTGGATCCAGAGGCTCAAAGTGTACCATTACTTCTGTCTCTCTCTCTTTCTCCTTCCCTCCCTGACTCCTCCCTCTCGCTCCACATCTCAGCTCTACCCTGCGTTGACTCATCCCCAGGTGACCTCTCAACCACTGTTGGCAAGGTGACCACAGCAGCTCCTGGGTTAGAGGAACCTGACAGAGTTCACAGCTCCCACGCCAAAAGGAAGAGACACCTCCTTTGCACGGCTGTAGGAAAAGCCGCTTTATTCGTTCTTATTGGGCCTGCTTAGGTCACATGACCACACCTCAACCAATCATTGTGGCCCATAGGGAGGACTACTTGGGTCAGTTTAGTTACAAATGTAACCCTGACTCCAAGAGGTGGAGTGAGTTTCCGCAAAACCTTGGACCAAATATGCAGGAGGGGCGGTTCTCAGAGGAATATCCAGTGTTCTTCGAAGAAGAAAAAGCATTAGATACGGGAAGGGCTTCCCTGGTGGCTCAGATGGTAAAGATTCCACCTGCAATGCGGGAGACCTGGATTCAATCCCTGGGTTGGGAAAAATCCCCTGAAGGAGGGCATGGCAATCCACTCCAGTGTTCTTGTCTGGAGCATCCCCATGGACAGAGGAGCCTGGTGGGCTACAGTCCATGGGGTCGCACAGAGTGGGACACGACTGAACAACGAAGCACACAGCACTGGAAGGGCAAACAGAAAAAGTCTTCTATATTAAGTAAGTTTGTAAATTATCTAGAGTCGCCAGGCCTCAGTGTCCATGTGTTTATGTCAAATGAGTACAATATGAGACAGTGCCCACTGGGAATTCCCTGGCAGTCCAGTGGTTAGGACTGCTTTCAGTCACCAGCCTGAGTTCAATCCCTGGTCAGGGAACTAAGATCCTGCAAACCTCAAGGTGGTGCAGCCAAAAAAAAGCTCCCATAGAGTAAAGTCATGGTAAGTTTTAAATGATATAAACATTTAATAAAGCTTAGCACTATACCAGTCATAAAGTAAGCACTCAATAAATATTAGTTACTATTAGTAATACCCATGTCACAGAGTTGATAATGATGGAGCTGGGAGTTACATCTATGTTTTCTGATTTTAAAAACTACTGGTACACTTCAATCAACTGGTCTTTGTACCCTTCAATCAGTTTTTATAACAACAAACCCTCCTATCTCTGTAGTATTTTGCAATATACAAAGAGAATTCACCTACAATTTTCTTATTTGAGCCTCGCAATAAGAAATAAGGAATCCTCCTTATCTGATACACTTTGCCCTATACAAATGATACAAAATAGGAGAACCGGAAGCTTGAAGAATAATACATTTGCTCTATTCATTTCCTCAACAAATATTAAGTGTACACTACTTTGTGTTGAGAGGGACTCCTCCTAATGCTCCAGCTTTCTTCTCTACTCACAATGACGAGACATGCTTTTCAAGTTGCAGATCATTACCTGTTAGTGGGTCATGAGATCAATTTCGTGAACTGTTACCAGCATTTTAATTTTTAAAATGAGACAGAAAACACTGAGTGCATCCCAAATAGTGAGCCAGAATTTGTGAAACTCTCATTTAATTACACAGCTGCATATATATATGTTGATACAGATCATGATGAAAAATGGAGTTTCCTCTGAAAGACTGTTGAAAAAGTTTCAAAGCCATTGACCAACAGAGGATCTCAAAGTTTTTGATCCTAGGACTCCTTCGTTGTTCAGTCACTAAGTTGTGTCTGACTCCTTGCGACCCCGTGGACTGCAGCATGCCAGGCTTCCCTATCCTTCACTATATCCTGGAGTTCGCTCAAACTCATGTTCGTTGAGTCGGTGATGCTTAAAAATTATTGAGAACCTTAGAAAAATTCTTGTTTTATAGGTTTTATCTATTGATATTTACCATGTTAGAAAATAAAATACTGAGAAAAATTTAGATCACAGGAATATACGGTGGAAAAGGCAGGTAACATTTTTTTTACTGAGCTGGGTCTTCCTTGGTGTACATGGCCTTTCCCTCGGGGCAAGCGGGGGCTACTCTTTGATGCTGTGCGCAGGCTTCTCACTGCGATGGCTTCTCTTGTTGCAGAAGACGGGCTGTAGACACACCGGCTTCAGCAGTTGTGACAAGATGGCTCCGTGGTTTCGGGTCACGGGCCCTAAAACTTGGGGTCTGTAGTTGTGGCGCACAGGTTCAGTTGCTCTGTGGCATGTGGAATCTTTCTGGACCAGGGATCGAACCCGTGTTCCCTGCACTGGCAGGTAAATTCTTATCCACTGTACCACCAGGGTAGTCCAGCAGGTAGCTTTTTTGCACTCTTATGGATATTGTTTTGAATGTACAGACCCTCTGAAAGGTTCGTGGGAAATGGTCTACAGGATATCTGTTTAAATGTTTCTGCCAAATTTCTAACTCACTCTTTCCAAAACACACTCATTATTTAATCAATAGACTTTCCCAGAATGCCTGTTTAGTCATTGGCACTACTCTCCTTCAGTGATCCAGGTTTCAAACTAAGAATTCTGGTTTTGTGTTTATTTGTTTTTTTTTTGTTTGTTTGCCATGCTTCAAACTCAGTCCCTTGGCAGTGAAAGCGCAGAGTTCTAACCACTGGACTGCCAAGGAATTCTCTAAGGATTCTGTCTGAGTCCTGTTTTCTTCATCCGTCAGACATCTACCTCTCTTCTGTCTTCCAAGTGGACCTGGAATTATTATTTGGGAGGTGCTGTAATGATTAAGAGCATTAAGTTGCAGTTACATGACCTTGCTATAGAGCTCTGGACAAGTTACTCACGTATATGCAAAATTCAGAAGTACTACCAGATATAAAATGAAAAGTAAATCTTCCCTTCTCTGTCCCAGAGCATCCTGTCCCTCACCTTAGAGGTAGCCATGTCTCAAATATCAGCCCTCAAAAGTTTTTCATGTCATTTCTTAATTTTTCTGTCTGTCAAACTCCAGGCTCACCTTGAACCCCTCCTTGGCTCTCCCCCAACAAAACAGAATTGGTTGCTCCTTCCTATTGGCAAACTCTGCATAAGCCTCTACAAGTTTACCAAATGTATCGCTTTGAACATAGACACATTTATCGTTTCTCACTGTATTTTGAGTGAATAGGGCAATGCCTTTTGCTTTTGTAAGCCTAGTGTCTATCCAGTTCAATGCTTAATGCAGTATGAGTGTTCCGAGAGTCTCTGAAGACAGAGTGTATTTCCCTTGATCAAGAATTTTCAAAGACTCTCCAGTGTCTGTGAGGGTTCAGTCTACACTCATATGGAATTTCCAATTTTCCCCATTTTACCTCAACTTCCCTATCTAAACTGATGCCCTGGGAAATTTTGCTGTAGCCAAGATAGTCTCCTAATTAAAGCCAGTCTGCCAAACTCTGTCCAAATGCCAGGCCTTTTTCTGTGCTGTTGACCATCAGCTGAAATTCTGAAATCAAATGTATGTTTCTTAGAAACAAGAAATGTATCTGTTTACTTATCAATATGTAAGTGTTTAATATTTCTCACAAGAAATTATCTAGTTTGGAAAGTTGCATGATATCAATCCACTGCAGCATTGTTTTAAAATAGCAAAAGAATCCCACTCCTGGGGGCAGGGGGACATGTTTTGAAAGGATATATGTAGCCCAAAATTCAATGTAGCACTGTTTACAATAGCCAAGGCATGGAAGCAATTTAAACAAATGGATAGAAAGATGTGATACGTATATACAATGGAATACTTAGCCCCTAAATAGAATGAATTAATGCCATTTGCAGCCACATGGATGGACTTGGAGATTATCATGCTAAGTAAAGTAAGTCAGGCAAAGACAATTATATGATATTGCTTATATGTGGAATCAAAAAATGATACAAATGAACTTATTTACAAAACAGAAAGACTCACAAACATAGAAAACAAACTTATGGTTAACAAGGGGGAAAAGTGAGGGGAGGGATAAATCGGGACTTTGGGATTGACATAAACATTACTACGTTAAAAACTGATAACCAACAAGAACCTACTGTATAGCACAGAGAACTCTGCTCAATATTCTGTAATAAACGTGAGAAAAGAATTTGAAAAAGAATAGATATATGTGTATGTATAATTGAATCACTTTGCTGTACACCTGAAAATAATACAACGCTGATAATCAACCATAGGCCCATATAAAGTAAAACATTTTTAAAAAGCAATAAAAATACTGAAAGTATCCTAAATTTCTACCAATATAGGAATGGTTAAACAATAATATAGTTTCTTTAGTGGCAAACTATATAGCTATTAAATGAGCTAGATCTAGATATATTAACCTGAATGAATTTTAAATGGAATTTTACTGCATGCTGGGCTTCTTTCTACAGTGTTATGTTCATGAGATTCATCTAGGTTGTTGCTTGTGACAGTGGCTTGCTCCTTCTCCTTGCTATATATCAATAGTATTCTACTGTATGAATACATCCATTTTACTATTGATGACCATTTGAGTTGTTTCCATTTTTCGGTTATGATTCTGTCTTCTGCTATAAATATTCTTGTGCATAAATTATGCTTATATGTTCATGATCCACGTAGAGTGGAGGATATGAGTATACATTCAGCTTTAATTGATATTTTCAAAGTCAATTTCCAAAATGGTTGTACCATTTTACATTTGTACCAATAATGAATAAGCTTTCCAGTTGATTCACACTGTCACCAAAACTTGGTAACATCAAGAATTCCCTGAGAACCTTACACTTGCACTGCAGGCAGCAAGGGTTTGATCCCTGTTTTGGGATCTCCAGTCAGGAACTAAGATCCTGTGAGCCTTGGCTTGGCCAAAAAAAAAAAAAACCAACAAAAACTTGCTAACATCAGTAATTTAAATTAACCATTTTAAGGGTGAATAGTGAGATCTGATGAAGTTTTTTTGGTTTTGGGGATTTGGGGGGTCATTTATTTTATAGGATCTTTGCTGGTAGACCACTTTCTTACACCCAGGAGACTTACATGTCTCTCAGACATGTGCCTAGAAGGCTTTTGAGGGACAAGTGAAAGTATAAGTCTCTCAGTCGTGTCTGACTCTTCGAGATCCCATGGACTATAGTCCATGGAATTCTCCAGGCTAGAATACTGGAGTGGGTAGCCCTTCCCTTCTCCAGGGGATCTTCCCAACCCAGGAATCGAACCCAGGTCTCCCGCATTGCAGACAGATTCTTTACCAGCTGGGCCACAGGGAGGGCCAAGACTGGACCACAAATTCAACCTTGTATCAATGCCCTTCTCACCAATGCATAAGCCAAAACTTCCCCTCACCTCTTAACTGCCCAGGGGAGAGCAAAATCTTCTTCCTGATAAAGCAAAGTCTAAAGACATCTAAAGCCAAACATTCGGTAGGGACAAGCCTAAGAGAGGTGGACAAAAACCAGCCCAGTGGGTCCAGCACGATGACCAGGGGTGGCCAGGTTGGGAGCGGTCAAGGGCTGGCTCTGCACCAGCCACAGGATCTCGATGTCTCGGGCCAGCTTTGGGGGTCCCAGCTCTCAGTGCTCCAGTTCCATGTAACAGCCACTGCCTCAACTCAAACGACTTGATGACAAGGGTGTGTGTGAGGCCTGTGGTGGCGACGCCCCTCTCCAGCTGGATGGGGTGGTCCGCCTGTGCAATGCGGTGCAGGTTGGCTTCCAGGCAGACGAACATGAGCTCCTCCTGGGCCTCTTCTATGTAAAATTGCAAGGGGAAGTTGAACTTTTCAGGCATGGTCCAACCACAGCTCTGTCTCCATGTCCTCCTGCCCCTGGCTGATTCTGAATAGGGGCTAGTTCAGGAATTTATCCCAACAGGATTTAAGAGGAATCAAGCTCATGAAGTTTTAATTTGCATTTCCCTGATACTTGAGGTTTAGCAACTTCTCATTTAATAGTCATGTGAGTTTTTTTCTCAGTATGTGTCTTTTCAGGCATTTTGTCTATGTTTATCTTACCTTTTATTGTAAAGGTGGTCTGTCCTTTTCTAATTGGTTTATAGTAATTCTTTATATATTCAGAACACAAACCTTTCTCATTTGTATATATTGTAAATATCTTCTCCTGCTTTGTAGACTGCTGCTTAATTTGGGTGATATGTGAGTTTGCCCATCCTTCCCCATCTTTGTTAGCATCAAAATGGAATTTGGAAAAAAAAACAGAAAATTTTGCCCAAAGGTATTTCATTGCTATCATAGTTTTAAAATATTTTATTATTTATTTAGCTGCGCTGGATCTTAGTTGCATCTTACAGGATCTTTCACTGTAGCCTAAGGACTCTCTAGCTGTGGCACGGGCTCCTGAGCATGTCCTCTGCATTGCAAGGCAGATTCTTGACCACTGGACCACCAGGGAACTTCCTCATTGTTATTACTTTTTAATAAGTATTATTTATTTTTTAGAGCAGTTTTAGGTTTATAGAAAATTGAGCAGATAGTAGAAAGGCCCACAGACCCCCTTTCCATCGCCTCCAGTTCCTTAATATTAATACCCTTCTTTAGTGTAGCATATTTGTTATAATTGAGGCAATATTGATACATTAAATATAGTGCAGAGTTGTTTTTTTTACAGCCCATAGTTTTTACATAAGCTTCATTTTTTTGTGTTGTATAGCAATAAGCACTTTGATAAATACGTAATGTCATTTATCCACTTTTACAGTTTCACTGCTCTTAATGTCCTATTTCCTCCCTCCCTTCTTCCTTCCACTTTAAATCCCCTGCTAACCACTGCTCTTTTTACTGTTGCTGTAGTTTTGCCTCTTCTAGCATATCATATAGTTGGAATCATACAAGTAGCCTGGCTTCTCGCACTCAGTAGTATGCATTTAAGTTTCCTTCATGTCTTTTTGTGACTTAATAGTTCATTTCCTTTATCACTGATTATTATTCCATTGTATGGATTTACCACAGCTTTTTATACACTCACCTTTAGAAGGACATCTTGGTTACTTCCAGCTCTTGGCAATTATGAATTAAATTTCTGTAAATATCTGTGTGCAGGTTTTTGTGTGGACATCAGTTTTCAACTCATTTTGGGTGAATGTATGTGTGTGTGTTAGTTGCTCAGTCATGTCCGACTTTTGGTGACCCCATAGACTAGCTCTCCAGGTTCCTCTGTCCATGGAATTCTCCATGCAAGAACACTGGAGTGGTTAATCATTCCCTTCTCCAGGGGATCTTCCCAAACCAGGGATTAAACTCGGGTCTCTTGCATTGAAGGCAGATTCTTTACCATCTGAGCCACCAGGGAAGCCCATTTGGGTGAATAACTAGGTGCTAAGACTAAGTCTGGGGCTTCCCAGGTGGCACTACTGGTAAAGAACCCACCTGCCAGTGCCGGGGACTTAAGAGACACTGGTTTGATCCCTGGGTCAGAAAGATCCCCTGGAGGAGGGCTTGGCCACCCACTCTAATGTTCTTGCCTAGAGAATCCCACGAACAGAGGTGTCTGGCAGACTATACAGGGTCGCAAAGGGCAGGACACGACTGAATTGACTTAGCACACATGCATGCAAGACTCAGTCTGGCTTTGTAGGAAACCACCAGACTGTCTTCCGAAGTGGCTGTGCCATTTTATATTCCCATCAACAATGAATGAAATTTACTGTTGCTCCATCCACATCCTTACCAGCATTTGGTATTGTTAGTTTTTTTAAATTTTAGCCATTCTATCATTGGAAAAGACTCTGATGCTGGGAGGGATTGGGGGCAGGAGGAGAAGGGGACGACAGAGGATGGGATGACTGGATGGCATCACTGACTCGATGGACGTGAGTCTGAGTGAACTCCAAGAGTTGGTGACGGACAGGGAGGCCTGGCGTGCTGCGATTCATGGGGTCGAAATGAGTCGGACATGACTGAGCGACTGACCTGATCTGATCTGATCTGATTAGGTAAGTTGCATTTATCAAATGGCATCTGATGTTGAGCATGTTTTATATGCTTATTTGATACCTATGTATCTTCTTTGGTGAGATATCCAGAACTTTGTCCATTTTTAAATTGGGTTGTTTTCTTATTGTTGATTTTTAAGAGATCTTTGTATGCTTTGAATACAAGTCCATTACATGACAGGTGTTTTTGCAAATATTTCCCCCCATTCTGTGGTTTATCTTTTTTAACCTCTTAAGTGTCTTTTGTAGAGAAGATTGTTTTAATTTGAATGAAGTCTGGGTTACCAGTTTTTTCTTTCATTAACCTGAAAAACATCACCCAACTCAGGGCCATTTAACTTTTCTCTTTTTTTATTTTCTAGAAGTTTTATAGTTTCACACTTAAGTTAATATTTCCATTATAAGTTAATATTTATGAAAGATGTAACAGCAGTATCTAGATTCTCTATTTTTTTTTGTATGTGGATGTCCAATAATTCAAGAAGTATTTATTGAAAAGATTACTTTTACTCCATTGAATAATCTTTACCCCTTTGTCAATCAATGGCCAGTTAACTATATTTGTGAAGATCTATTTCTGGGTTCTATGTCTGCAAGGTTAACAACTACTTCTCATTACATATGAAAACACTGGAATTCCTTTTTTTTTTTTTTTTAATATTTATTTAGTTCCACCAGGTCTTATTTGTGACATGCGAGATCTAGTTCCCCAACCAGGGATCGAACCCAGGCCCCCTGCATTGGGCACACAGAGTCTTAGCCACTAGACCACCAGGGAAGTCCCCCACTCTTTTTAAAAAAGTTTAGTTTTGGCTGCGCTGGGTCTTCATTGCTGTTCAAGGGCTTTCTCTAGTTGTGGTTCGAGGGCTTCTCATTGAGGTGGCCTCTCTTGCTGCAGAGCAATGGACTCTGGGTGTGCAGGCTTCAGTAGTTGAGGCTTGCAGGCTCTAGAGCACAGACTCAGTAGTTGTGGAGCCTGGGCTTAGTTGTCTCGAGGCATAAGGATCAAACCTGTGTCCCCTGCATTGGCAAGCAGGTCTTTTATTTATTTATTTTGGGTTGTACTGGGTCTTCACTGCTGCTCCGGCTTTTCTCTAGTTGCGGAGATTAGGGGCTACTCTCTAGTGGTGAGGTACAGGCTTCTAATTGTGGTGGTTTCTCTTGTCGCAGAGCACAGGCTCTGGGGCTCTCAGGCTTCAGTACTTGCAGCACTTGGGCTCAGTAGTTGTGGCTCCCATGCTCTAGAGCACAGACTTAGTAGTTGGGGCACATGGGCTTAGTTGCTCTGTGGCATGTGGGATCTTCCAGGATGCAGGATCAAACCCAGGTCTCCTGCATTGGCAGGTGGATTCTTAACTACTGGACCACCAGGGAAGCCCTGAAAACACTGGAATTCTCTTTGATCTATCTTTTGTGAGTTTGATTAGCAAAAGTCATTGCCCTAATCTTGATTGATACCAGGAATCCTGATACCACCGAGAGTCTAACTGTAGAGAACTGGGCTTGTCTCTGAGTTCTGGACTCTTGAGTTCTGCCCAAATCTATCACCTTGAAAGATTCTACAGTTGATACTCCTGGCTGGGTAGCTCCCAAATCCATTTATTAATCTCTGTTCCTTTGCCTCCTCTTGGGATGCCAAGTAATTGCTTACTGGACTTTTCCAAACCTACCTTGTATGTAGTTCTAAGACATAGTTCCAACAAGTGAGATATAAGCAGAAATCTGTTGAGGGCTTCTAAAAAACTTTTGCTTTCTAATAAAAGACAGCTAGCTGTTTTCTTTTCCCCTGTTCTTCTTGCTTTGAACATAGATATGATGTTTGGTGCTGCAGCAGACATTTTATTATACTGAACAATTAAAACTGAGTGTTGGAGCAGAAAAAATAGAAACAAATTATGTTGAACAGTTGGACTAATTACAACCATCACCTACCTCAGGACTTCTTGTTAAGCGTGAAAACAATCTCAAGTGTTAAAGCCACTGCTGGTCAGGTTATTTATTACTTGCCACTGAAAACCATCTCAATTAATCTTCTAACAGTCTTAGTTAATCTGCCAACTATTCTAGTGGGGCCATCTTGGGTAGACATTTCTGGAATGCTTCTTTTGGAAATGATCTAGGATTCTTTTTTTTCATTGTGCCACTCAGCTTGCACAGGCCCTCAGCAGTAAAATCATGAAGTCCTAACCACCGGGCCATTAGGGAATTCCTACCATAGAATTCTTTGAGACATTTTCTTGAATGTTCCCATCAGTGGCGATCTCTGCCCCTTCTTTGGCTGGATTAAAAAAAAAATGAAGATAATTCATTTAGGAAAGAGAAGACTCAGTGGGGACACGAGAGTCATATTCATTATCTAAAGCTTTTTTTAAAAAGATATTTAATTGCCTGGACCAGTTCTTATTTGCTGCTCATGGGATCTTTGATCTTCACTGGGGCATATGGGACCTTTAGAGTTGTGGCGTGTGGGACCTAATTCCCAAATCAGGGATCAAACCCAGGCTCCCTGCATTGGAATCAGGCGTCTTAGTCATTGGACCATCAGGGAAGTCCCTAAAGGTTTTTTAAGAGAAAAAGGGATCATTTTGACTATCACTCCTAATCAAATTGACACAAGACTTTACAGTTTATGTAAATATCACTTCACTTAATACACAAAATCTATGTTGCCACAGAGAACAGAGTTGAGACAAATAAGTGGAAGTAAGAACTTCATTACAAAGAAGAACTTTCTAGTGATCAGAATAACGCAAACAAGGAAATGTGCTGCCCCATGACAGGAAGAATTGCTCACCTGGAAAGGGCTGAGCAGAAAGCTGAGGATGCCAAGCAGGAAAGCAGATTAGGGCTCAGTTGATGCTAAAATTCAGACCCAAGTCTGGGGCGTGAGATTGGCTAATTCTTTCTTAGTTTCGCTAAGCAGGATTTTAGAGAAGGAACAGAAGATCAGTAAGATAAATGGGAGCAGGAGGAAGCTTCCAAGTGGAGTGAATAACTTGAACAAAGGTGCAGTGTCCTCAAGATGAGTTGGGATACTCTTGATGGACCAGTTGGACTGGAGTGGACAGTTTGGGCCCTTGAGGGTCTGTGACTTTAAGCAAATCACCAGACTGTTTTAGATCAATTTTCTCTTCCGTAAAATGAAAGGACTAACCGAAATCAGTGAGTCTGAAGTTTTCTCACAGCGACCTAGAGGGCACTCCCAAAGGCTTTGCAAACACAAGTCCTAAAGAAAATACTAGGAGGGAATGTGTTAGTCGCTCAGTCATGTTCAACTCTTTGTGACCCCATGAACTGTAGCCCCCAGGCTCCCCTGTCTATGAAATTCTCCAGGCAAGAATACTGGAGTGGGTTGCCATTTCCTTATCCAGGGGATCTTCCCGACCCAGGGATCGAACCCGAGTCTCCTGCATTGCAGGCAGATTTTTTTACCGTCTGAGCCGCCAGGGAAGCCCCTGATGAGTACATTTTTTTAAAAAAAATATTCAATTATAAACTATTTCAAACATACAGAAAAATATAGATAATAATATAACCACTAAGATAAAAGTGATGTTTAATATTTTGCTATGTTTACTATTGACCTCTTTTTTAAGAAATAAGTTAGCACTATAGCAAAACCCAGTTTCCCAGGTCACAAAAGTGGTAAACAACCCACCTGCCAATACAGGAGGCATAGAATACCAGACCACCTGATCTGCCTCTTGAGAAATTTGTATGCAGGTCAGGAAGCAACAGTTAGAACTGGACATGGAACAACAGACTGGTTCCAAATAGGAAAAGGAGTTCATCAAGGCTGTATATTGTCACCTTGTTTATTTAACTTCTATGCAGAGTACATCATGAGAAACGCTGGGCTGGAAGAAACACAAGCTGGAATCAAGATTGCCAGGAGAAATATCAATAACCTCAGATATGCAGATGACACCACCCTTATGGCAGAAAGTGAAGAGGAACTCAAAAGCCTCTTGATGAAAGTGAAAGTGGAGAGTGAAAAAGTTGGCTTAAAGCTCAACATTCAGAAAACAAAGATCATGGCATCCGGCCCCATCACTTCATGGCAAATAGATGGGGAAACAGTGGAAACAGTGTCAGACTTTATTTTTCTGGGCTCCAAAATCACTGCAGATGGTGACTGCAACCATGAAATTAAAAGATGCTTACTCCTTGGAAGGAAAGTTATGACCAACCTAGATAGCATATTCAAAAGCAGAGACATTACTTTGCCAACAAAGGTTCGTCTAGTCAAGGCTATGGTTTTTCCTGTGGTCATGTATGGATGTGAGAGTTGGACTGTGAAGAAAGCTGAGCACCGAAGAATTGATGCTTTTGAACTGTGATGTTGGAGAAGACTCTTGAGAGTCCCTTGGACTGCAAGGAGATCCAACCAGTCCATTCTGAAGGAGATCAGCCCTGGGATTTCTTTGGAGGGAATGATGCTGAAGCTGAAACTCCAATACTTTGGCCACCTCATGTGAAGAGTTGACTCATTGGAAAAGACTCTGATCCTGGGAGGGATTGGGGGCAAGAGGAGAAGGGGACGACAGAGGATGAGATGGCTGGATGGCATCACTGACTCAATGGACGTGAGTCTCAGTGAACTCCGGGAGCTGGTGATGGACAGGGAGGCCTGGCGTGCTGCGATTCATGGGGTCGCAAAGAGTTGGACACAACTGAGCGACTGATCTGATCTGAAGAGACTCAGGTTTGATCCCCTGTGCTCCTGAAGGAGGGAGGGAATGGCAACCCACTGGAATACTCTTGCCTAGAGAATCCCATGGACAGAGGAGCCTGGCAGGCTATAATCCATAGGGTCGCAGAGTCAGACACAACTGAAATGACGTGGCATGCATAACCAAACCCCATTGTTCATCTTGGTTTTCTTCCTTTTCCTCAGAGGTACCCACTTTCCCCAAATTTCTATGTGTTTTTCCCATTTAACTTTTTGTACTTTTATTTCATATGTAAGCATCTATAATATGTGGTATTTTTGTGTTACGTTTTACATCAATATCATACTGAATGGATCTTTTTCAACTTTCTTTTTTCCACTCATTATTATGCTTTTAAGATTTCTCTATCTTGACAGCATGTGAATCATTGAATTGGTTGTGTAGTACTTCATGATCAGGGATTGAACTTGCTTATCCTGCATTGGCAGGCAGATTCTTTACCACTGACACACCTGGGAAGCCCCTGATGGCTCAGCATTAAAGAATCCACCTGCAATGTTGGAGACAGAGGTTTGACCCCTGGGTCTGGAAGATCCCCTGGAAGAGGAAATGGCAACCCACTCAAGTATTCTTGTCTGGAAAATCCTACAGACAGAGGAGCCTGGTGGGCTACAGTCTATAGGGTTGCAAAGAGCCAGTGCAAGTAAACGCACAGTCACCAGTGGTTAAGACCCCGTGTTTCCAATGCAGGGGATGCAGTTTCAATCCCTGGTCAGATCCAACATGTCTTGAGTTGCAGGGGGAAAGGTTGTGTTCTTTTTAAATTTGTAAAAAAAAATATCAGAAGTTGCATTGCTGGGTTGTAAAATATGAGCATCTTAAATGCTTTAATGAGCATCTTTAATTTCAGGTTGACTATATCCCCTTTTGTCCCAGAGTCCAATCAGGACATGAAAATAGTGGTGTCAGTGACTACCTCTATAGAGCTGATCAGCTGGGGCATCATCGCTGCATTCACTACTACAAGCCATATTTGAGTAATCTTTGTCTACTTCCAAAAGTCAAATCAGAAAATATTAGAATTGGTCATATAATTAAATATCTATACAATAAAGTCAGAGAAGGCAATGGCAACCCACTCCAGTCAGTACTCTTCCCTGGAAAATCCCATGGACAGAGAGCCTGGTAGGCTGCAGTCCATGGGGTTGCTAAGAGTTGGACATGACTGAGCGACTTCACTTTCACTTTTCACTTTCATCATTGGAGAAGGAAATGGCAACCCACTCCAGTGTTCTTGCCTGGAGAATCCCAGGGACAGCGGAGCCTGGTGGGCTGCCGTCTATGGGGTCGCACAGAGTGGGAAACGACTGAAGCGACTTAGCAGCAGCAGCAGCAGCATACAATAAAGTAATTCTTTCTAGAGTATCCTGGACAGATGACTATATAATATATCCTATACATGAATCCCACCAAAGACAGAGAGCTCCAAACCTCCCAAAGTAGCCCAACTCTAGTGGTTAGAAAGTTCTCTCTTAAATTGATCTGAAAACACCTATGGCTGGGAGGGGTCTTATTCTGAACTGAACTCCCCTGTGAGTCTCTGTTTCTTCTATGTAAAATGAGAGTAAGAATAATACCTACCTCATAATGTTGTTGTGAAGATCAAATGAGTTAGGGTGTGTGTGAATGTATAATGTGTGTAAACAAAGATACATGTATATATGTATGTATACATGTGTATATATATATATGTATACATATGTATATGTGTATATATTTATCTATAAATGTGTACACATGTATATGTGGACATGGATACATGTATGTATATATGTATATATATGCAATATATAAACCTGTCATATATACATATATATTCATAGATGTAGAAAAGAAAAAGAGTGCATGAGAGAACAAGTGAGCTCCTGATAGAAAATAATAAATAATAGATGTAGCTATTATTAACATTCTTCTTGCTATCATCCACTCCCTATCAACAACTTGACAACAAATATTTACTGAATGTCTGCTCTCTGCAAAATATTGTGCTAAGAGTCACAGAAACATCAACCATACTTCTCTATCAATATTTCTAAGATCCTCTGATATTGCCAGCATAGAACAGGGTTTAAAATGGGGGTTCTGGACTCAAATAAGCTGGGTCTTAATTCCAACTAGCTATATGATTCATGACAGTATTGCTTAATTCACTGATAAGTACTTATCTCCCATGGTAAATGTTCAATAAATGTTAGCTATTATTCATTTGAATTGACCCAGTGGTTTAGCCTGCAGCTTGGGAGCTATACATAGGTGATCTCAAAGCTTTCTCCCAGTCTCGAAGTTTATAATTTTTTATTTAAATTATTTATTTATTTTTATATTATCTTGGTCACACCATCCAGCATGCAGGATCTTAGCTCCCCAACCAGGGACTGAACCCATGCCCCTTGCATTGGAAGCACAGAGTCATAACCACTGGAAGTCCCCTATACTTTTTCTTTAATTTTATTTTATTTAACTTTACAATATTGTATTGGTTTTGCCATATATCAAAGTGAATCTGCCACAGGTATACATGTGTTCCCCATCTTGATACTTTTTTAAATTTGGTGAAACATCTATCTGTAAGAGAGAGATCAGGAGGAATGATCCACAACATTTTTAGGATAAAGGCATTGCACAAAGCTGAATTGACAAGGGTAGGCTTTAACGCCTCCAAATGGGGAGAAATCGCACTTAGGGAGCTCACAGACTAATTCAGCTCTTGATATGAGCAGAAGCAGGACAAAACAAGCAACTCATGGAGTAATAAACACGGGGCAAACACTCTAAATGCTAAATACCTATATATAGTTCTTCCTGAGGACAAATGCTGCCTGGTTCTCACTGGAGGGACAGGTACTATTCAAAAGTTCAGACTCTCAGATTGGTTCCTTATCATCCATGTGACCCTGGGCAAATTGCTTTTAACTTTTTTATGCCTCAGTTTCCTCTACTGCAAAACAGATACAGTAATAGTACCATCTAAGGAATAGCATCTTCCTTAGTAGCTCAGTTGGTAAAGAATATCCTGCAATGTAGGAGACTGAGGTTCTATCCCTGGGTGAGGAAGATCCCCTGGAGAAGGAAATGGCAACCCACTCCAGTACTCTTGTCTGAGGAATTCCATGGACAGGGGACCTGGCGGGCCACAGTCCATGGGATCCCAAAGAGTTGGACACAACTGTGAGACTAACTTTCACTTTTCAAGGAACTGTACTCAGTACAGTGCTGACATAGTAAGCAAATGCTCAGCAAAAGCACATTATTGTTATTGTCTGATAGAGGGCACCCTATGGGTGAGCGATAAGTTTCCATTCTTGGAAGATGACCTTGTCTTCTTTTTCTGACTGGAGGCTCCTCGTGGGTGGGGCCCAGTCTCTACCTTCAGAAGTTAGGCAAAATGACTCCCTTGTGACCTTGGGAACTTCTTTAGAGAGGAAGTGACTCCTCCATCAGACTTGGGACTCCACAAGGCTGGAACCGCCTCTCAGAGGTGGGAACAGCAGTACTTGCACCGATCTCAGATGCATCTTGTCTCTTCCAACAGACTGAGGGTTTCCAAGAGTGTGTGTATGGCTGGCTCCCCTCCAGGCCACCCAGTGTAGGCTGATTACCTTTTATCCTCCTCCTTCAGGCGGGGAGACAACGGTGAGGAATGTGCCGCTGCAGCAGCCCCCAAGAATAGGATGGAGTGAGCTGAGACTTGGCTCTAGGGGAGGACCTGGGGCCCCAGCCTTGAGGGGTCCCGCAATTAAGGGGCTCTGAGGAAGTCTTGAGAAGGCTCTTGAGAGACTGTGTCGGCCTCTGGGGGCAGTGGGTGAGGGGAGTGTCCCAAAAGTGACAGCAGGGAGCATTTTACGTGGATATAGGATAGAAGGCGCGTCCGGGTAACTAATGGCAACTGGGCGGGGTAAGCCCGCGCTGCGGGAGCTCTTCGACGGAGAAAAACTACGACTCCCAGGATGCCTCAGGGCCTAGCCCAGCTTTTCCGCCCGCCCACTGGCTGCCGGTCTGGCGAGCGGCGAAGCGGATTGGCCGCGGCTGTGCGGGGCTCCCCCACTAGCAGGTTAGTGGGCGCCGCCGGCAGCAGACGTTGACCGGGCGCGGGGAGTGGAGGGTGTTGGAGGGGGCCCTGATCGCCATTCTGGAAACTGCCGGGCGCTGTCTCCGTAGCGTAGCCCCTGGCTGTGAGGCGCGGGGCTGGGGCGGAGACTGCGTGGCGCAGGCGCGGTGCTGGGCTTCTCCTGGGTCCCCAGACAGCTGGAGGAGATAAACAGAGCAGGAGGAGGGAGGGGAGTGCGTGTGTGAGAGCGCGCGAGGGAGTGTGAGTGTGTGTGGGAGCGCGGGTGTGAGGCGGTGCGCAGGGGCGGGCGGAGGCGCTGTCCGGCCCCGGCCAGGCGCCGGGCGGGGAGCATGGGAAGGGGCTAGAGCAGCCCGGGCCCCCCAGCCCCCTCCCCGGGATCCGCGCCCCCCCTCCGGGGAGAGGGGCCGGGCCCCCCGGACGGACATGGGCTCCTGAAGTTGCGCCGCCACCGGTCCTAGGAAGAGGCCTGACAGGTACGGGTAGCCGCCGCCCCCTGCTCTTCGCGGGCGCCCAGGCGAGGACCGGCTCCGGCAGCCTTGGGCGCACGGGCCGCCTCTGCTCTGGGCCGGCCCCAGCCCTGCCGGCCCGGGGGCCTGAGCCCGTCCGCCTCGGGGAGGGGGGCCCGGGGTGTCCCAAGAAGGGGCAGGCCTCGCCGGGGCGGAGGGCAGAGTGGGCCGGGGTCGAGGTGGGGACGGAGGGCTGGCTGGGAAGTGGTGGGGAAGGCTCTGGGAGTTCGGGGAGCCTCAGCAGAGGGAGAGGTGGAAGTCGTCCCATCACGGGACTTTCTTGCGGAGTTTTTGTTTGACATCTGATATGGCCCGGGTCTCAGGAAGAAGGGGGCAGGTGGAAGTGCCGAGAGGGCTACGTTGACCTGACCTCCTGCTCTCTCTTAGTTTCTCTCTCTCTCTCTCTCTCTGTCCGTCCCCGTGTCCAGTCCAGGCTTCTGGCAGCCGCAGATGCCTTCAGTGGCCCATCCTGGCACCAAACTGAACTCTGCCGAGGTGTTTCCACCAGGCGACTGTAGCGCCCGTACAAAAGGGCCTTTACTTGGGAACTGGCTATTCAGTACCCACTTCAAAGGGCAAATAGGAAGTGTGGAGTAAGAGAGAGACTGCGACCCAGCAGGTTCCAATTCTCGTTGCTGAAAGCTGCAGAGACGCCCCCTTGCCAGTCAGGTTGAATTTGCCCAGTGCCCTCTGTCTCTCCTCTGCAGGTGTGCTACCGGGGTCTCTAGAAAAGAGATATCGGGGACTTACGACTCATGTCTAACAACCTAATTTGACTATTTCGCCCAAAGGCCTTTTTTTCTACGACTTTCTTTAACTGGTAGAGCAACTTAAAGTTTTCTTCTCAAGTTAGTGAGTTTAAAAGCCTGGTAGGGTGGCTGTAGCTTCCCCATTCTTTCTAAAGATGGGTAGGTGATCAGGGCCAAGTGGCAGTTAAGTCACCACTTTTAATAAAGCCTGAAACAGTTTTGAGAAGACTATTCTGAGGTCACCTCCTGACTCAAAGGCATTATGAAATCCCCACCTAGGGCACAGGTATGCCCAGTGGCCTCACTAAACTTTTCTGTATCTTGCAGTCCTTCTTGACTGGCTAGTCTTTGTTCCTAAGTTGAAGGAACTACTTAAGGCTATTTTGGTTTGAATTCTGGTTTCTTCTTTGTAATTCTTCTGTTTTTAAAGAGGTTGTTGGCTGTTGAGTATAGTACTAACTAGATTCCTCTCTCACATGCCAAGGAGTAACTAGAAGGGCTTCCTTGGGCCGAGTCTAAAGACTGACAATGAATTTCTTCCTTGCAAGCTGTTGTGTTTCATTAGTAGGTGGGAAAACAACCTTTTCTGCCGTAGTTTGTCATCACACTGCTTCAGTTCTGGAGTCCAGCGATCCTTCCCTCTTTTAATCTGCTTGGGGGCACTTGTGTTCAAGTCACATCCCTGTTTGTAGAAGCAGTGCTTTGGGTCAACTTTGAGGAATAACTGAACAACAATTCATATTTGTGCCTGGGACTCCTTCCCTTGGGGTCACTGAAGGAAAGAGAATATGTGTAATGCTTGTGGTGATGATCTCATTGACGATTTGCCAGTTTTGAGTTTTAAAGTAGTCAAACAGCTTTCCTAGCTGGCAAGAACTCATGAGACATCCTGTGAAGGATATTTTCACACACCTGGGCTTAGAATCTGGCAGATTACAACTGAAGAAGCCCCCTGCTAAACATCTGTAGCTCTGGAGAGGCTACAGATCCCTCTCCAGATCATCCCAGCATGGAATGATCCAGGACTGTGACTTTAATTATTCTTTAATTATTTTTCTTCTCTCTTTTTTGAATTAAGGAATATAGCCTGTATGTGCAGTCCTGGGTCTCAGAGAGGGAGTCATAGACAACACGTAGTGTGGTGATACTTACCTTTTCTTTTGGGCGACTGGTTTAATGATCCATTCTGTTTCCTTTCTTCTTTCATTGTCACCTTTCCAGATTCTCCACCACATCTTTGGGCTGCCAAACCCATATAACTCTTGGGCTGTGCTTTCTTCTCAGCTGTATAATAAGAAAGCTCTTCAAAAACCCAAGCCTCGATAGTTCCCATCAGAAACCAGTCCCTTGTGTTACATTTAATTCTGGCTCATTTACTGTGAGGGATATTTGCTAATTGGAATACATCCTAAAAAGTGACTGACATTTATTGAAGGCCTGGTATATGTCAGACTCTATGCTCAGTAGTGTTTTTACTTTATCTAATTTAACCTTCATGACTACCCAGTGAGGCGAAAATCATTTTTCCTAATATACATATGAAGATACTGGTTCAGAGAGGTAAAATAACTTGCTTAAGGCCACACAACTAGTAAGTGAAAGGATCAGAACTCAGACCCAGGTCTGTCTCCTCGGGAATCGTGACACTTGATCAGGAGCTGAAGGGACCAGAGCTAAGAGCCTGGGGGACATATACTTGAAGAACTGTCCTTGGAAAGGGACCTGGACTTTTCTCTGTGTGATTCTGGAATGCAGCATTAGGATCAGAGGATGAAAATCCCAAGAGGGTAGATGTTGGCGTGACAGGAGAGAATTTGGCTTTCTAAAAACAAAATGGGCTGCCCTGTGAAGGAGTGAGTTAGCCATCATTGGAAGTATTCAAGCAGAGGCTTTGCCACTTTTTATCAAAGATATGGTAGAGGAGTTCATACTTATGTAGTTAATTGGACAAGTTTTTTTTTTTTTTTTAGTAAACTGTTAATATGTGAAAATTATATAAAATTCCTATTGTTTTGATCCGTAAATAACTAATATGTATTGAATATTTTGTGTCTGGTACTTGCTGGACACTTTTCTTCCAAGATTTCATTTAGTCCTAGTGATAAGTATTATCACTATTCCCACTCTACAGATGAGGAAGCTGAGGATCCAGAAAGTTGACAGATACGCTGGAGGTTACACAGGGAGTAATAGTAGGGCTGATACTTGATCCTGCGTGTGCACCTTCTTAGATGCGTGTCCTGGAGTAAATCAAATGTTCTCTCTGAGCTATGCTTTTCTGATCTGTGAAATGACCACCTACTCTACAGTGGGTTTGTGAGGACTCACTGATGTAATATTTGCTTTTCATTAGATCTCGTCTATGGCCCATCAAGGGCCTGGGTTTGGGGGTGAAGGGACTTTGGTTTCTTCAGGGTGAATTCAGGCCTGCCAGAAACCCTGAGAGTAGTTCTGGGGTTCATTCTTGGTGCTATTAGTAATAGCTGCTGACTCCACAAAGGGCTTTGTGGCATTAGTGACTAATACCCTAAAAACTTGAGGCCTGAATAAGAGGAGGATTCAGCCAACAGGTTGGGGTATAGGAGGCAGTGTTGGAGGCTGTGTGGAATGGAAATTCTCACCCTGTTGTAGAGTCTGCTTCAGGGATCAGTGCTGCATCTTTATATTTAATGTCTTCTTTTAGAATGAACAAGGTCATAACTGCTAGAGCTGTGACAGAGCTGGATGCAAAGAATAATAACCCTTAATCCTCCCTGTAGCCATCTGGGGAGGTATTAACCCCATTTTCTTGGGGAAGGGGGCAGAGGAGGATCTGTCCTTGCCCAGGTAGCTATCTACAGGTTCTTTGGAGGCAGTGTTAGGATCAGGACCTTGGTAAAATTATGTCCTTGTTCATAACCTCCAGATTTTATTTTCGGAAAGCATAAAACTGTGCTTATTCGTGAACCTTTTAGAGAGCCTTTCTCAGAATGGGAGTCAGGCGTTTCTGGTCAGGGAGCTTCATCAGTTGAGGCCTAAGTGTTTGGGTGCCAGTGGCTCTTCCGGTTCCCTCTTGAGCTAGACATCTGGATGTAACACAACTGCAGTTGAATCAAAAAGGAAACATTTCCAAATTGATTGACTTAGTTTTCCTTGACCTTTCTACTAGGAGTGAAATTAGAGGGTGAAACTTAAGGGCTTCCCTATGAGAGGTACGTTGAGTTGTGGCAGGATTTGGGGTGATCCAAGTTAAAGGTGAAATGCAAGACCAGATGCTCTTGAATTCAATGAGAAAGGATAATGTTATCAGAATATTCTCCCATTTCTGTTTCTGTTCCCTTCCACTACCTTAAGATAATTGTGGCCCTATGACACTGCAGATAAATTAGTATGGTCACTGAAAAGCAAAGTTCTGAGAACAGGAAAATCTTTTACAAAACTTCAGATGGCAATAGAGAACTCTACAGACAGAGAAGACATCAAGGTGAGTTTTCATCCAGAGCTCCCAGAGTGGAGCATTTCTTAAATGGCCTTTCACAGAGAATGCTTCAGTCAGCCCCATACGGAATCATTTAAGCCAGGAGCCTCAAAGATGGCAAAGAACTTTTCCAGTGGTGCTTGGCTGATGGGCTTGTCCTGCCATCCACACCTTTCTCAGATGTTCTTGTGCCAACTTAGTCCATGACCCTGAAATGCAAGCTTTAAGTTTGTGTTTGAGACCAGCAAAGTCAAGGTGATTTTGATGCCTTAGCCTAACCCTAAGAAATAAGAGACATAGTTTCTTTTGGCAAAGAGTGCTTGGATGTGGTCTAAATAAAGATAGTAGGAATTCTTTTTTAGTGGTCAACAGCCTGGGTTCTGGAGATAAACTATCGAGTTTGACTCTTCATTTAATTACTGTAACTTTGGGAAGTTAACTTCTCCATGCCTCAGTCCTTCATCAATAAAATGAGAATAATAGTAGTACCTGTCTCAGGGCTGTTATGAGGAGGGGTCTGTCAGACAGTACTTGTAAACTGCTTAGAATGTCCAATAAATACTATTTGCTAGGCTCAGTATCAGGCATTTCCTCCCATTCCTCATCACTCTGTGAAGGTGGGCTTTATAATCCCTGTTTTATAGATTAGGAAACTGAGGTTTAGAAATAACTTTCACAGAGAAAGTAGGTGGCAGAACTGGAATTTGAACCTGAGGTCTGTTGGACTCTGCAGCCAACTTTATTTTATTATTTTAGTTCAAATTACCTTTATGCATTGGAAGTGCATTTTTTTCCCCCATAGGATTGCTCCGGTAGGAAAACCATTGCAAACAGAGAGGAAACTTGCATATATCTTTTGCGTAATTCAGGATGTTGACAGGGAGGTCAGTCAGTTGTCACTCAGCCGGGGGCACTTCCCTGTAGTGGGAGGCAGCAAGTCCAGAGGAAAGAGAATACAGATGATGTGGATTCAATCTCCACTCTACTGCTTCCTAGCAGTGTGTCCTGGGATAATGGTATTGGAACGAATTTTGCAGTGCATCTCAGTCTACCTCTCGTTTTACAGATGGGTAAGTAGGCTGAGGGAATGAAATGCCATACTCAGAGTCACGCCGCCAGTTAGAGGCAGGTCTTGGCTTGGAGCACAAGACCCTAATCCCAGTTCCGTGCCTCTCCCTCAGTACCGCGTAGCAGTGGGCTTCAGTTCCCCCTTGTTAAAAGGGGATCGTAGGAACTTTCCAGCTTCTTCTCAAGGTTATTGTGAAGTTCAAATAAAAGCATGAACAGAAGCATTGTGATAGGTATGAAACACTGTTTGTATGCAAGGCAGTCATGCTGTTGTTCATTCAGCAAGTTTTAATATATTGGTTCCTGCTAAGCCCACATCACTCCTTGGGAGACCCAGGAGGGGTCAGCAGATGAATCAGATAGATAGAGTTGGCCCTCAGGATGTTTTCAGTCTGTTAAGAAAAAGAAGCCACATAAATAACTGCTATTCAAGTTAGGAGACAAATGAAGGAAAGGGTGAGAACTAAATTTTCTTAAATTGTGATTTTGAGGTAGAGAACCGAAGAAAGGGTTTGGGGACTTTTCCTCCTTTATAGCTGAGATATAATTTACTTACCATAAAACCCATGCTTTTAATGTGTGCAGTTCTTCACTTTTTGATATAGTCACAGTTCTATAACCATCTAATTCTGGAACATTTTCGTCACCCCCCCCCCAAAGAAAACCATACCATTTAGCTATCACTGCCCACCCCCAATCACCCCATCTTCTCTCTCAACCCTAGACAACCACTAATCTACTTTCTGTCTCTCTAGCTTTTTCTATTCTTGAGATTTCACATAAATGAATTCACACAATATGTGGCATTTTGGGACTGGCTTCTTTCCCTTAGCATAATGTCTTCAAGTTTTCATCCATGTTACAGTGTGAATCAATACTTCATTCCTTTTTATGACCAAATAACATTCCGTTGTATGAATAAGCCACATTTTGTTTATCCATTCATCAGTTGATGGACATTTTGGTTGTTTCTGTCTTTAGCTATTGTGAATAATGTTACTATATGCATTCTTATACGAGTTTTGTATAGAATTTCTTTGTTTTCAACAAAGTCACTTTTTTCCTCCTGATCTTGTATTTCAAAGCTAGCAGAGGTGATAAAGACATCCTGTTCTCTATGCCCCACCATACCACGCACAATGGAATCCTCAATGTCAGCTTTGTCTCTCTGGTAGGGAAGGAAATGTGGAAGAAATGTTGTAACCATGCCACTGAGCATAGATAACAGGAGTTATCCGGTCTTAGAATTTAGGTTTGGCTACCATATATTCCCTCATAGCTCAGTTGGTAAAGAATCTGCCTGCAATGCAGGAGAGCCCGGTTCGATTCCTGGGTGGGGAAGATCCTCTGGAGAAGGGGTAGGCTACACACTCCAGTATTCTTGGGCTTCCCTTGTGGCTCAGCTGGTAAAGAATCTTCCTGCAATGTGGGAGACCTGGGTTTGATCCCTGGCTTGGGAAGATCCCCTGGAAAAGGGAACAGCTACCCACTCCAGTATTCTAGCCTGAAGAATGTCCATGGGGTCACAGAGTCGGACACAGCTGAGCGACTTTCACTTCACTACTACTGCTGTTGCTAAGTCACTTGAGTCGTGTCCAACTAAGCCTTCAATTAACAATCTATTAAGCCCCTACTATGATCCAGGTATGTATTTTGCACTTTTATACATACTTTACCATTTATTCCTCACAATGCTCCATTGAAGGAGGTTAGCATCCTTCTTTTACACGTGAGCAAATTGAAACTCAGAAAGATTAAGTAACTTGCCCAACCAGAGGCTGAAATTCAGGCCCAGGTGCCTACGTATTTTAAGTCTGCTCCTCTTTCTGCTACATTAACCAGAGCCCAAACAAGGACTGTGGCACACCTAAAATGGGCGGTTCCTCATGTTTGCATATTGCCATTTAATCCTTGGTTCCAGATGAGTAATCTTCTCCAGGTGTACTTTGTTCTAGGTTTGTTAACCTTAAGCTGTTATATTACTGGTACCCTTTGCATTATGACCCTGGAGAAGGAAATGGTAGCCCACTCCAGCATTCTTGCCTGGAGAATCCCATGGACAGAGGAGCCTGGTGGGCTACAGTCAGTCGGGTTGCACAGAGTCCAACATGACTGAGTGACTAACACTTGCATTGTGAAGTATGAGTTGAAGTCCTCCAAACTGAATTTTATTAGCTTCCTTTAACTGTAACAGATATAGGCCCATTGAAGAAAGTTTCCCAGTAGCCTAAGTTAGAAGTCTGTGGAAGTGATGGTGTTAAGTTCTAGGTGTTTTAGAGCTCCAGGAACAGAATACCCTTTGGAAGATACAACATCTACATAGCAGCTCATGTTTTCTTTATAACATTAAGTCATATGTTTTCCTCTGTGCCTTAGGTGTTTCTGTATTTCTCATATTCCTGATTCACAAAAACTGGCTTCTTTCTTCCTCTTTTCCATTGAATATCAGCTGGAGTTTGCCTGTAGTATCTTAAATTACAAGTAAATACCATTCCTAAACCTTTGTATTCTAGCTGGAGAACGTTTTCTTGAACTTTCATATTCTGCTAGCAAATTAGCCCTCAATGTTATGAGAGCTTTAAGTGTGAAAATCAGAGTTTATTTATTAACTGTGCTATCCTTAGGATGAAGAAGATACATTAAAAGTTTCTTGTTGTCTGGGAGTTCCCTGGTGGTTAGGACTCAGCCCTTTCACTGTGATGGCCTCAGTTCAGTCCCTGGTTGGGAAGCTAAGTTCCCACAAGCCGTGTGGTGCAGCCCCCAAAAAAGTTGCTTGTCAATTGTTAAACTCTTCATTCTTCATTAGTGATTTCCCAGGAGTCTGCCTAGCTCTACTGTTACATGTTTAGATGTGTGAATAAATGAGTATAAATAAGATTTAATTTATTATTCCATGTTGTTCCTTCTGAATTTACTGTCCTAGCTATTCATTTTGATCATCTAAGTTAAAGTCAGCCTTCTTCAGTCTCTCCTTGGAGCTCCGATTATGGCCTGGGTGCCTTTGATGCTCCAGTAACTATGCCTACATTGTGTGCTCTTAGTCTGTCACAGTCCCTGGCAAAGTAGACACTGAATTTGTTACTTTATGGGTTCTTGAAGTCACTTAGTTTGGTCTTTTTACCCCTCAACAGAACTGAATATTATGTAATTCGCATACTGCACCAGAGATAGAAATTCTCTTGAATTAAACACTTTTCTAGTGTTTAATCACACACACACACACACACACGCATATGTAACCTCCTTTTGCCAATTTCAATATTTCATTCATATCATTTCATGTCTATGAGTTCTTTACTCTGTAGAATTGACTATTTCTGAACCTTCCTTAAAATAATGCTTTTAAAATTTGACCATGATTGAATCTCACATTCATATAACTTTTATTTACTGCTCTGATTATTTATGTATTTGAGAAGTATGAAACTAGTTATGCCCTCTGTACATTTGAGTATATTTCTCTCCTGAGCTGAGCCTTTTAAATGATCTCTACTTAGAAGTGTTTCCAGTTATGCTTGTCTGCCTCTTAAAGTTTGTGAAGAGGCACTGTTTCCTTAAGAGAGGAGAGGGTGGGCTGTGTTACAAAATGAGCTATTTGCCAGTGTGCTATCATTTCTTCTTAGGATGGGAATGGAACTGTTTACCAAAATACCACCTGAGCAGTAGTTGTGTTAAATTTGACATTTTGGGTCTTAAACCTCTGCCTACCAGTCTGATACTGTTTTAAATCCCAGTTTCCATTTTACCATTTACCTGAATAGCAGTGATTTTTGCTTGCCTGGTTTCTCTGCTTTTACTCTTCTTATTCCTTTTAGTATTTCCAAGCCACACACCAATATTAGCTAGAGTTCCTTGTGGCTTGTGGGATTTTAGTTCCCCCACCAGGGACTGAATGCATGCCCTTGGCAGTGAAAAACACAGAGTCCTAACTGCTGGACCACCAGGAAGTTCCCTAAATCCCTTGCCTTTGATTCTTTGCATCTTAGCATAGGTACTGTATCTTTTCACCTTCACTATTCCCTCATGACTAGCACAGTGCTGGGTGCTTGGTAAAAATTCAGTTTATGTTTTAAGAAAATTAGTGAATGAATAATGACAATTTATTTGGCTCTTTTGGGGATTCCCTGATAGTTCAGTTGGTAAAGAATCTGCCTGCAATGCAGGAGACCCCGGTTCTATTCCTGGACCGGGAAGATCCGCTGGCTGCTGCTAAGTCGCTTCAGTCGTGTCCGACTCTGTGCGACTCCATAGACGGCAGCCCACCAGGCTCGGCTGTCCCTGGGATTCTCCAGGCAAGAACACTGGAGTGGGTTGCCATTGCCTTCTTCATTGTGTGAAAGTGAAAAGTGAAAGTGAAGTCGCCCAGTCGTGTCTGACTCTTAGCGAACTCATGGACTGCAGCCTACCAGGCTCCTCCATCCATGGGATTTTCTAGGCAAGAGTACTGGAGTGGCTTGCCATTGCCTTCTCCGAAGATCTGCTGGAGAAGGGATAAACTACCCACTTCAGTATTCTTGGGCTTCCTTTGTGGCTCAGCTGGTAGAGAATCTGCCTGCAATGCAGGAGACCTGGGTTTGATCCCTGGGTTGGGAAGATCCCCTGGAGAAGGGAAAGACTTCCTACTCCAGTATTCTGGTCTGGAGAATTCCATGGACTGCATAGTCCACGGGGTCGCAAAGAGTCGGGCACGACTGAGCGACTTTCACTTGGGGATTCTTGTGGTGATCATTACTCTAGGAAATTGCATACTGGAGCAGTTTATTTATGTATACATAGTGGTTAAGAGCGTACGTACAGTTTTGGGTTTGGGTCCCTGCTGTGTCTCCAGTTTATCAGCTATGTGACGTTGTGGGAATTGTTTCATACCTATGACTGTCTCCTCGTGTGTACAGTGAAGATAAAACCAGCACTACCATACAAGCTTTTGAGCTGATCTTAGCACTGGTTGTCTCCCTTCTCAGAATTGTATCCCCCTAGATCTTTGTGACTTCTTGCCATTCACATTTCAGCTTAAATGTCATTTTCTCAGAGAACTCCTCTGTATCAGACTGGATTTGTAGTTGTCAGCAACAGAAACCAATTCTAGATGATTCCTAAAAGGATATTAAGGAAACTCAACAAAATATCAAGGAAGGCCACAAAGCCAGACTTGAAGAATGGGCTGGAACAAGGGAAATTAGTTAGCAGCCAGGACCCACAGCCAAAATTATTCACAGAACCAGTCCGTGAGGTCACTGCTGCCACTTACGTAGCTTACCCCACCAGCTGACTGGACCCTAATGGCAACTGTAGCACCCCTTCCTGCCAGCATGGACTCTCCATGGTCCTCTGATTCTTTGACAGCATATCTCAATTAAGGTCTGGGGCTCATGTGTCTGTTGACATAGCCTGGGCCATATGCACGCACACTAGGTATAGGAGAGCCTCAGAAAGAGAATCTTGTCTCCACCATTCTCACTTCATAGTGAGAGGGCTCTCTACTTCCCACCAGACTCATGAGATGGGAAATTCCCAAAATGCAGGAAGGAAGTTCACATGCTGAGCAGCCAGACAAACTCCAAAATGCACTATATCTTTTTTAACCTCAAGTCTAAAAGTAGCTCATCAGTCACTCTCTGATCAGCTTGTTTTATTTTCATCATAGCACTTTTCACTACTGGATATAGTCTTATTTTATTTGTATTATTATTTGTTATCTATCCCCTCTTGCTAGAATATAGGTACCCTGAGAATAAGGAATTTATCTGTCTGTTCACTGCTATGTCTCCTAGGTCTGGAATAGTACCTGGCATATAGTAGAAGCTTCTTGTGCTTACTTGTTGAGTGAATAAATGAATGGGTGAATAAATATAAAGCACTTAGCATAATTCTTGGCACATAGTAAGTACATAATATTTGGCAACTTACTATTTCTTAGCAGATACAAGTATTTATGTTCCTTTCAAAATAAAATTAGGGAAAGGGCTTTATACTTACATTATTTTTTTTGACCTTCCCAGTAACCTTCTAAGGAAAAGGGTGTTGGGAGGAAAAAGTGAGCCTTCTTCTGGTGAAGCGTGCATGGCCCCGTCACTGTTTGCTGCAATGCTTCCTGTGCCTGTGAGTCACAGGAATGAGTGCCTACTTAGATTAAGAGACTTGACCAAGGCCACATGGCTGGTCTTACTTTATATCAGATATACTCACTGACTTTGGTGTTTTCCATTGTGATAAGCCCCATCTCATATTCATGGTGATTGTGGGGGCAATTACTGTTAATGTTTTGGCTTTGACTGTTATAACACAAATCAGAGTCATAAACACAATTGCAGGCCAGTGCTTAATGTCAGTTTGTTCAAATTTATAATTTTAATTTGATAGCCAGGGGCCCCTGGAAAAGCCATCACAGAATTGTAGTTCTTACGATGGCATCCCTGGATGTTCTTGGTGCTTGTAGGTCTTGTGATCCTAGGTAGTGCCCATGACTTCCATATATCCCTAGTAATGCTCACTGAGATGCAGTGCTGGTTGGCTTCCACATTCTAAGGGAAGGTTTTTGCCCTTTTAAGAGCTTGTAATCCCAAAATAGATCATGGAGACATAAGCCCCAAAGCATTCAAGCCGAATGGGAGCATCTAATCAGGCAGCAAGTTTTGTTTTGTTTTTTTGTCCTACTATGTGCCTAGCACTAAAGGGAAAAAAGCAATCTCCAATAACATAGTGTTTGTAAATGGAGTCTCCTTTTGTGGTTAAATGTCAAAAGGAAGGGAAGGAGTCTGCTCACAGCTCAGGTGGGGAATGTTTGGTTTTAGGAGGGTATACAAGGGATCTGCAGGAGGCCAGCAGGAGGAAAGCCTGGGCCAGGAGATCCAGAAGTGGCTTCAGGGGGTCCTGCTGACTCAGGAGGGTTAGCAGAGAGGCCTGATGGGTCCCCAAGGCATTGTCATAGGGCCATCATGGAGAAGAAAGACCGGACCTCCTGTGTGACTCCAGAGGTAGAAACAGGACCAAAAAGTGGGCATAACAACAGACAGAACTTTATTTTAAAATTTTGTGGGTTTATTTTCTCTAGCTGTTTTTTTTTTTCTGATTGTAAAATTAATGTGGTTATATAGAAAAAAATTGAAAACATCAAAAAGTAGAAGGAAAAATTCAGTCATACTATTTATTATCTAAAGATGGCAATTGTTATTTTTTATATTTCCTTTTTTAAACATAGCTGTGATGATAGTGTTTATTGCAAAAGAAAATACAGGCAATCTGATATAAGCATTTTTCTTTCACAAGTAGCCTTTCTAATGCTGCATTATATCATATGGCTATCCATTATTTAGCTGTTCCTCTATCATTGGAAACTTGGGTGGCTTTATTTATTTATTTTGCTCTTCCAAAGTCTGTGATGAGTGTGCTTCAGTTTGGAACTTTTTTATTTCTCATATTTTGTGCTTTCTTAATGATAAATTATCAGAAACGGTTTCTCTGTCAGAGTTGTATAACAAAGAAATAGTTTGCTTCAAGAGGTTCTGAGTATGAAAATCTACCTATCAGGATACTGAAGAAGGTTTTCTTAAAGTTGGACATGGTCACCATTACATTTCCTTTCCACTCTTTGACTCTGTGAATCTGTCAGACAGTTGAATGTTCTGTCTGTGTTACTGATTTTGTTTGGGGGAGAGCCAAGCTGAAGGTCAAGGATTTTGAAGCATAATTAAAAGTTACAGACTGGTGGCCACAGATGCATACTGAGCAAGTAAAACTTGACATCTTTCTCGCTGTATGCCTTGTTCTTCCTTTCAGGATGTGTTTCCATCTTCCTTCATACTCAGTCACACACACACATGCACACACACACACACACCCATTTTCTGGAGAAGCATACATGGCTCCTTCAGTGTTTGTTCCAGTGTTTCCTGTGGCTGTGAATCACTGTTTCTCCCCTGCCCCCTTGACCCTCCAGAGGTTCTTCAACACTATGGAGCAGGGCCAGCACACCATGTCGTAAATCACAGGAGATAGCCAGTTTACTGGGTGGGCTGGTGGGGTATTTTAGGGGTGGAATCAGGGCTCCAAAGCCACCTTTCCCCATCCCTCAAGGTTTGATGATTTTTCTTCCCCCAGGTAATTAAATGTGTGTCTTGTGGACCTGGGCTTGGCTGGAATGCTCAAGGGTCCTGAAGATCCTTCTATAGCGTCCTTCTGTTGAACCCATTAAGAGAAGATGGCAAAAGTCAACATAACTAGAGACCTCATCCGTAGGCAGATAAAGGTAAGCAACCCAGGCCCATGATCCAGAACATGAGGTCCTTTTTTCCCCACAGGTTTCTTTTATAGCTGAATAAACTGAGGACTAGAGTCTCTGACTTGCCCGAAGTCGTACAACTAATTTAATCAGTGACAGACCCAGGACTGGAGCCGAGGTCTCTTGACTCTGATCTTCTTTTACCCAAGAACGTGGGATGCATGGGGATTCCTCTGTCCAAGCACGTGTACCTGGGCTCCTGAGATTGGTGGAGTCTGGGGAGGGAGGGGAGCACGAGTGTGGACATCTCTGAGGGTGGGGGTACAGCAGATGTAAGGAGAGCTTCTTCATGTTGCTCTGGCTGCTCAGCTGAACCTGGGAGAGTCCTAATCCCACTTTAGCTTAAGCTTGCTCTTCTCTTCTTCGAGAGTCTCCTGTACCAAAGCCTGCACCTCTTCTCTGCGGTTTGTACATGGAAGACTCTCTAGTACTGTGAGATGAATAGATGACTGGGCATTCACACTCATTTAGCTATGTAGCCCGAACTTTGTCAGGGAGGCCCTCAGCAAAGGAACACGGGTGTAATGGAGGAGATTCAACCAAGACAAGTTGTGCTTCTGAAATAAGAACCCCAGGCTGGGGTCAGGAGCTTATAATCTCACTGCCCTAATTAACTACCTGTATGACTTTAGTCATTTCACCTCCTTGTGCTGCGGTTTTCAACTGTTAAACGATAATAATGTCTGTCTGCCTGCAGGCTAATCTTGAGGATGAAATCTAAAAGACCCTGAGAAAGTTCTTTGTAAAGGTTTGGTGACAAAAATCTTTAAAAACTTAAGTGGCCTGCAGCATCAGGTGTGGTTGCCATCTAGAAGGACCAAGCACAGCCTCCCCATGAGCCATGCACTTGGTGCGCGTCAGTCTGTGTGTCATGTGTTCTGCTCTGCATCCTTTTGCAGCTTTGTTCACTTGTCAGGGCATTTTCTTGGTTTGATTTCATTAGACTGGGTGGCCCTCAAGGGCCAGGACTAATTCCTAGAGGCACAGAGTCACATAATTGGAGGACTGTGCAAGTTATTTTTCTCCTTTGTATATATCCCGGAATATGTGTCCTGAAGATGATGCCCACCTTCTTTAACCTAAATATGGAAACATTCTATTTGTTGTTTCAGGTTTGTTTGTTTTTTTGAACCTAACAATTAGGACTTAGTGCTTAATTACATACTCTCTTCTATTCTCTAATCCCTGCTGAAGTATAGTGTAAGCTCCTGCAGGCCAGTTTCTTGTTCTCTTTTTCTAGCTCTAGCCCAGCACATTGCTGTATATGTAATAGGAACGTAGTAAATCATGTTACATTTCAATCAGTTGAACCCATGAGTTTGTTTCTGTCTGCAGGAGCGGGGAGCCCTGAGCTTTGAGCGGCGCTACCATGTCACTGATCCCTTTATCAGACGGCTGGGCCTGGAAGCAGAGCTGCAGGTAAGAGCTCCAGTTTGCACCCTAGATGCAGATGACTGGTTCTCCACTCTCTGCCTGCCGAGAATCTTCTTGGCACTGTTCAAGGCATAAACAGTTTTTCTCTGTAGGTCATACCTGAAGGTTACCTCTCGTTTATAGCAGCTTTATTAGGCACAGAAATCTGAATCAAGGTTAGTGATTGACACGGTCACACAGGAGTTGTTTTTTGTCATACTATTTCCTTGGTGCTTGGAAAAAGACTATTGAATTTCTTTCATACTGCTGTTTTTACTATTGGCTTAGACAGTTAAGATTCTTACCTTTGTATATGAATTTAGAATTTACAAAGTGTTTTCTCTCGCTCACACACGCACACACACATGTTTTCTCATTTTATCTTCAGAGAAATGCTGTGGGAGGTAGATAGGAAATAGATACATATTTTTTTGAAAAAGCGATTTAGAAAAACTCAGCACCTTGTCCAGTGTTGTGTTGTCCTGTCCAGTCCATGGAGAGTCAGGTCTAGAGTCCAGAAGTTGAGTTTTTTCGTTGTGTCAGACATAAAAACAGTCCATAATATTAGTTTCATTCCCTTTTCTTCCACAAGATCATGTTCTGAATCCAGCTTTTAGCTGTCCTGTCCAACTTAGTGTCATTCTTGGTTCCTTCACATTAGTGTTTATAAGTGATTGTGTTGATCTTAGAAAAAGATTAGAAAGGAAATTATTGAATACTAACAGTGTTATCTGGAGGTAATGAAATTATAGATGATTGTTATTGTTTTCTTTTCATTATAAACTTTTATCCCTTATAAAATATGACTACATTAATAGTAATATGGAAAAGAGAACTAGAAATTACATCTTATTCCCACCTCCCTAATGTAGTTACTATTAGCATTTTATATACTTTATCTCTTGCATATTTTCACATAATCGTAATCACACTTTGATTTGATATTTTTTTCTATAATAATCCTTCTCTCTGTATTACCAAGTAGTCCTCACAGCTTTCACTGAAAATTTTTTTCTGATTATAGAAGTGGTAAATATCATAGTAGAAAATATGGAATTGACAGAAATATATAGAGAAGAAAACAAAAATCACTTTTAATTCTTCCATCCAGAGATAAACATTGTTGCTGTTTGGAATATTACTTTTGTGTATTATGAAGCAGAATGCTCATTAAGAGATGGGCATTAGAGTTGGATAAATTTAGTTTCAAGATCTATCTTCTCTCCAGCTGTATGTACAAGCTACCCCTCATTTCCTGATCTATGAAAAGGAACAATAGCTGAGAACTGTGGTGATGATTAAATGAGGTGATTTTGTAAAGTGATTAATACAATACCTGGATCATAGTAAGGTAGTTCAGTAAATAACAATTATTATTATTAAGTCTTCCAGTTTTTTTAATGCTTATATAAATTTTTTTCTACTTAATTGGTCTTATACTATTTACACAGTTTGTTACACTCTTTTATACTTTTATTTCCCCATATCCCATGGACGGAAGACCCTGGTGGGCTAAAGTCCACAGGGTTGCAGAGTCAGACACGACTGGAGCGACTTAGCACACAACGCACATATCTCTAAAAAGCCTCTGAACACATGAGTTTGTAAATGCATTGTACTATTTGTCCTTTGTTTGTTTCTTTCCGTGTTTCCTTTAGAATATAAAGTGCATCTGTTTAGTGCAGTTGGGCGTGGTGCATGGAAAGTTTTACCTCCGAGGAGACATTGGTAATGTCCAGAAACAATTTTGGCTGTGAAAACTAGAAGAGCTCTCCGGGCATATAGTGAATAGAGTGTAGGGATGCCGCTAAACATCCTACAGTCAGAGTACAGCAGAGGATTATGCAGCGCCCAGTGCCAATAATGCCAAGGCTGAGAAACCCCGCTCAGGAGGCGGGGGATGCTGAGTAGACAGTTCCCACTAGCTGGCTGGGCTTCTCCTTTTAACTGTGCCTCCACCCAACCTGTATTGTCTCTACTATCTCTTCCTAGTTTGATAACTTTGTCCACAATAGACTTGGAAACTTCAAGAACACAAAACAGAATTCTATGATTCCCAAAGATTTGGCACTCAAATACAAAAATATGTTAAGGTGGATGAATTGTTTGAATTTACACCTGGCTGAAGGCAGCCTTGTTGGGGACCTGTAGCAGCAGTGCACAATATGAAGGAATGCACACAGGTTTAGATGGTAAAGCAAACATCCCAGCTTTGCACTTGTGAGGCTTAGAGAAGTCAGAGCAGATGGAGAGAACACTGGGAGAAAAAATAGACTTATGAGAGAATCAGGGGGTTGGACCTGTAAAGTTGGGAAGCCTTTTGGATAGCTTTGTGGAGATGTCAGGTAGGCAGTTGATGGTGCTAACTGGGGGAGAGCTATGGACCATAGGGAGAAATTCAGAGACTTCAGCATCCATTTAGGCTTAAAGAATAAGCCTAAATCTCTCTAACTCTTAAGAGATACTCCAGCTGTCAGAATTGATTACAACCTAAGGAGATTGAAAAGTTAACCACCAAAGAGAGTCCATGAAGTAGAACAGAAACAAAACCAGAAGAGTGTAAGGAGAGCATTTCAAGAAAGGAGTGGTCAGTTTTACTCAGTGCTTCGGAAAGTTTGAGTAAGTGGGGGCAAAACAATGACTGTGGCCTAAACTAAAGCAGTTATATTGGAGTGGTGAGAATAGACACTAGACGGAAGGAGTAAGTTGGACATGAAGGAGTGCAGAAGCAAGTAATGGTAGTGGTTTTGCCACTTAAGTCCTGTCCAGCTCTTACGACCCCATGGACTGTAGTTTGCCAAGCTCCTCTGTCCATGGGATTCTCCAGGCAAGAATTCTGGAGTGGATTACCATTTCCTTCTCCAGGGAATCTTCCCAACCCAGGAATCAAACCCAGGTCTCCTACATTGCAGGCAGATTCTTTACCGACTGAGCTACAAGGGAAGCCCGTAGCAAGTAGACAACTCTGTATTTTAAAAAAAATTTTTTAGGAAATTCTCTCATAGTCCCATGGTTAAGACTCGGTGCTTTCACTGCAGTGGGCCTGGGTTCATCCTCTCGTTGAGGAGCTAAGATCCCACAACTGCACAAAATTTTAAAGAGGGTGATTAAATTTTACTTATCTGTTTATTTAGTTATTACAAACTTTTCCCCTAGATGAAAGGAAAGATAGGATGTAAGCAGTAAAAAGGGTAAACAGTGGCAGGAAGGGGGACCCCTTCCAGGGCCGGAAAGTGGGCTCTTGTCTAACACTCAGAAACGAATTGTCCGAGGAGACACACACGCTGACAAAGCAAGAGACTTCATTGGGAAGGGGCACCCGGGCAGAGAACAGCAGGGTCAAGGAACCCAAGAGAGCTGCTCTGCCCCGTGGCTTACAGTCTCAGGTTTTATGGTGATAGGATTAGTTCCTGGGTTGTCCCTGGCCAGTCATTCTGACCCAGGGTCCTTCCCGCTGGCACACTCATCACTCAGCCAGGATGAATTCCATGAGAAGGGTTTTTAGAACTTGATGGGACATACGGCCTGGTGCCCCCTCTCTCCTGACTTTTCCCAAACCCTTCCAGCTGGTGGTACCTTGTTAGTTCCATTTTGTTCACCAGGACCTCCTGTTGTAAGAAAACTCTTAGTGTTGTGCCTGGCCGTGGTGGGAGGTTTTGATAAGTGGTGCCCCTAACAAAATTGTAAAAGATAACCTTCTCTTGTCTCTACACCTCCTCTTCACCGTTTTTTCTTAGCTCACTGCCTGGATAGCTGACTTTCACAGATGTGAATCTCTCTTGTCCTGCTCTCTTCTATTTGACTTTAACCAGTGGGGAGTCTTTCAGGAGATTGGAGGAAGAAGACATCTGTTTTGTTTTCCCTTCATTTCCACCCTTCAAAGTCACTTTTGTTTTTGTATTTGTTTTCCAGCTCTATTGAGCTGTGTAGACAATTCTTGAAGGACTTTGTTTACCAAATGGGACGGTAGATGGAGGGGCATATGGGATCAAAGGAGGGATTTGTAAGAATGGGAAGAAATACTAGAGCTTGTTTGTATGTTGATAAGAGAGAAAGGGATTGAGGATACAGGATTAGGACAGAATGACTGAAGGAGCAAAGTCCTAAGGAAGATTGGAGGGTTTAGGATTCAGAGTTGAAGCAGAGGGCTCAGCCTTTGATAAGTGCAAAGACATTTCTATCATTGTTACAAGGTCTGGTGGGTCTGGGGCCAAAAGAAGCATGAAAAGTGAAAGTGTTAGTCGCTCAGTCTTTTCCTACTCTTGGCGACCCCATGGAGAGTAGCCCCCCAGGGTCCTCTGTCCATTGAATTCTCCAGGCAAAAATCCTGGAGTGGGTCTCCAGGGGATCTTCCCGACCCAACGATCAAACCCAAATCTGCTGTGGCCCCTTGCCCGTGGATTGTTTACCCGCTGAGCCACCAGGGAAGCGTAGACTGGGATAAAAACCAGAACATCATTGTAATAGTCTGTACAGTAGCAGTTCTCAAAGTGTGGCGTGCAGACCCCTGGGATCCCCATGACCTCTTCAAGGGAATCCATGAGGTCAAAACTACTTTCATAGTAATACTAAGACATTGTTTGCAAAACTAAACTAATTCATTTAAAAGTTTGTGAAAAAGTGGTAATATTGTCATTTTAGTGTGAATCAAGGCAAGTAACATCAAATTCATTGAATCATTCACCCTATGCATTTGCAGTGACAAGCCAGTCTTACTTAAAATGCCCTTGATGTAAGTGCAATAAAACTTACTAATTTTAAATTTCAACTCATAAGTACAGATCTCTTTAGTATATGGGGTAGGAAGTACTGCTGCTGCATACTGAATTATGATGGTTGTCTTGAGGAAAAGCACTTGTTCAGTTGTTTTGAGTTGTAAGCTCAACTGGACATTTTTTTCATGGAACACCATCTGAAAGAATGGCTAGCAGACGAAAACTGTGGTTATTCAAATATGGATATTTGGCAGACATTTTCTTTAAAATGAATGAAGTAAACTGTCACTTCAAGAAGAACAACTGACAGTATTTGTTGCCAAGGATAAAATTTTAGCTTTAAAGAGAAAAAAAAAAAAGAATGTAGGAAAACTTGTGTTTGCCACCAAGAGCTTGATAGCTTCTCAATACTTAAAAAAAAAAAATTATTCAGCTCTGCCAGCTCTTAGCTGAGGTATGCGGCATCTTAGTTGTGGTGTGTTGCATCTAGCTTCCTGACCAGAGATAAAACCTGGGCCCCCGGCATTGGGAGTGCAGAGTCATAACCACTGGACCACCGGGAAAGTCCCTTCTTAATACTTCTTAAAAGACTTTTTGATGAGATCTGTGGTGATTTTAACAAATGTCAGCAATATTTTATTGTATAATAAATGTTAGCATTTGAAGATCTTCAAATTCAATAAGTCGCTATTTTCCAAACAGTCATACATGTACAGAAGTCATACGTGTGTAAAAGACCCAGGCATAATGTAAAATCAACCAGCACTTTTTAATGTAGCAGGTTACCAACAGCTCATTTATGTGGATTCAGATTCCACATTGTAACATTAAGAAACCATTATTTGTCCAGTTGTTGTGTAGTATCAAAGAAGGATACCTACAGTGATCTGAAAAGGCCATTAAAATACTGCTCCTTATTCCAACTACTTATCTTTATGAGGCTGGATTTTCTTCATATACTTCAACTGAAATAGCATCTTGCACCAAAGTAAATACAAAAGTAGATATGAGCACCCAGACATGAGAATCCATTAAGCTGGACATTAAAGAGTTTTGCAAAATGTAAAGCACTACTGCCGTTCTTCCCATTACATTCTTTTGCCTTGGAAAATATAGTTACTTTTTATTTAAAATGTGTTAACTTATCATTTATTACTATTTTAAGTGAAATTAATAACTTTATTTTCATTAAAGTTATAATTAATAATGTTAAGTTTAAATGGAGTTAATATTTCAGTTTTAATTTCTAATATGGTAAATATTGATAACCTATATCAATAGGTCTTGAGACTAAAAAGTTTGTAAACCAGTTGTCTATAAAGACACGAAGCCGAGTGACTGGATTGTGTCACTGGTGAGAAAAAAGAAAGAAGACAGATAAAGGCCCAGGACCAAGAACAAGGCATTTTCGGCATCTAGAGACTATCTTTCTTCTCTTTCTCTACCCACAGGAGACAGAAAGAATAGCATAGTGGTGGAAGAGCATGATATCTTGGAAGTCAAGGAGGAAAAATATTCAGCTGTACTGATTCTTACAATCCTGATCTCAGAAGTCTATCCTATTTCCCTCTTTCCTAGTTTGAGGTTGAAAAGGATAACGTTTTTTGATACTCTCACCCCCCACTATAGTAATAAAAATGCTATTATAAGCCATATGACCTTGGATAAGCCCTTTAACTTCTAGGGCTCATTTCCTCATCTGTATAATCTGTATAATCTGGCAAACATCCTGTTTGTCTCCTGGGTTTAAGAGAAGGAATAGTTAATTTGTGTATGTAAAGTATTTAGCCGGAGAAGGCAATGGCACCGCACTCCTTGCCTGGAAAATCCCATGGATGGAGGAGCCTGGTAGGCTGCAGTCCATGGGGTCGCCAAGAGTTGGACATGACTGAGCAACTTCACTTTCACTTTTCACTTTCATGCATTGGAGAAGGAAATGGCAACTGGAGTGTTCTTGCCTGGAGAATCCCAGGGACGGCAGAGCCTGGTGGGCTGCTGTCTATGGGGTCGCACAGAGTCAGACACGACCAAAGTGACTTAGCAGTGACTTAGCAGAAAGTATTTAGCATGGCACTTAGTATATTGTAAAATTCATCGTATATAGTACTCAAATATTAGGTGCTATTATTATTGTTATTTATAGAAAGTTCTTAAAGTTTCCTAAGATGCTGATTTGATGGCATCTAACTTTTAAAAACGCTTTCTGGTCATTTTCTTCCCTTGTTTTGTTTCCCATCCATTATCACATTTGTGTGTTGGTCGCTCAATTGTGTCCAACTCTTTGCCAACCCCATGGACTGTAGCCCACCAGGCTCCTCTGTCCATGGAATTCTCCAGGCCATAATACTGGAGTGGGTAGCCTTTCCCTTCTCCAGGGGCTCTTCCCAACCCAGGAATTGAACCCGGGTCTCCTGCATTGCAGGCAAATTCTTTACCATCTAAGCCACCACAGAATCCCTTATCACATATGGACCCCATTTCATTTAGCCAGAGTTGGTTTGGGGCATTAAGAAGAGGTGATATTATAAGGGTTGGGGGTGGAATAAAAGAGGTAAAATCAACAGTAAAAGCTCCTGCCTTTTGTGGTTATTGATTATAATGCTTTCCATACTGTCTGGGGGAATTTTTTCTCCTGGATTTGCTAATTTACTATTTTGTATACTTTTTGAAAAAGCAAAAGGAAATTCCAAGAGAACTTTTAGGATATAGTGCTGAACATTTAGTAGAGGTTCACTAAAAGCCTATTGGTTTGATTGGCTTTTAAATTTTTCTATTTTAGAGCTAGCTTAAAAGTTTAAAAAGGTCATCTCCTTTCCACTGTTTTTCTCAGCCACCAAATGCACTCTCCTGGAATCAACTAGCATACTCAATTTCAATATCCTTCCAGATAAATTTTATTCATTTTTATGTAGATTCTCACCTTTTCTCACAAATGTTAGCCTAACGTATTTACTACTTTGTATCTTACTTTTGAATTTAAAAATATACTTTCTTGATTTTACCATATCAGTACATAAAGATGTCTCTAATATCTAAATTTTTCATGGCTTCAGAGTATTGTGTTGTATGAGTGTAGTATAAATTATTTAAATTGTCCCTGTTGTTGAAGATGTAGATTACTTACAATCTTTTGTATGGACAGTGTTATTCCTTGCAACATCATTTGGCATATGTGGGTGTTTATCTTTAGAATAAATACCTACAAATAGAATTAGCAGGCCAGAGAGTGTATCTACCTGTAATTTTGATAAATACTAACAAAATTGCCTTTCATGGAATATGCACAGTTTATCAATTTATACTCAAAGCATCAATTTACACTCTTATCACACTTCTTCACTCTTAAACATAGTATTCAATAAACAATTGTTCTCTCAATCTCAACCTCTTCTCCCCCACGTAGCCATCATTCTGAGAAATTTCACATACAAGTGAAATACAATGGGCCAGAGAGTTGGCTTCCTAAGAGAAATGTAGTCTAGGCTGATACCTGAAATATGGATGGAAGGAGCTAACTAGATTTGGGGGAGATAGGAAGAGACTGAGCAACTTCACTTTCATGCATTGGAGAAGGAAATGGCAACCCACTCCAGTGTTCTTGGCTAGAGAATCCCAGGGACGGGGTAGCCTAGTGGGCTGCCGTCTATGGGGTCGCAAAGAGTCAGACACGACTGAAGCAACTTAGCATCAGCAGCAGCAGCAGGAAGAGAAAAGTTCTAGACTGACAGAACAGCATTCGAGTGATACAAAAGAGAGTAGAGGGTACTTGGTTCACGAGAACAGATAGTTACAGATACAAATTGAAAAAGGATATAGATAAGGTTGGTGAGATGAGTGTGAGTGGATGATGTTTCATAATGAAGGGTGTTGTAAGCTGTATTGAAGATTGTTGATTTTATCCTCAGAGCAGTGGAGAGCTATAGAGTGGTCCGTATCATGTAAGCAACATGATCAGAGTTAAGGTTGTTTTTGTTTTTTAATTAAAATTGCCTTCAAAATGAAGATTGCTGACATTTAAACTGTGAACAAATAGACCACTTAAGAGACAGTGGTAGTGATTCAGGAAGAAGTAATTGGTTACTTGAACCTAGATAATGGTAGTTTGGGTGGAGAGAAGTCAGTGAATTTGAAAGACATGTAAGAGGTAGAATTAACAGAATTCTTGATGATTAAATGTGAAAAGTTAGGAAAAGAGAGGAGTCAAGGATGAAGTTAAATTTCTTTTTAGCAGAGTAAATGATAGTATCATTCACAGAGTTAAAGAGCACTGGAGAAGAAATAATTTTGAAGGAAAAGATGATAACTTGGTTATTGCTGTTCTGGAGCTATAGGCCATGTGTCATCTAGTGCTTTCTAGATTGTTGCTGTTCAGCCACTAAGTTGTGTCTGACCCTTTGCAACCCCATGGACTGCAGCACTCCAGCCTTCCCTGTCCTTTACTATCTCCCAGAGTTTGCTCAAACTCATGTCCGTTGAGTCAATGATGCCATCAAACCATCTCATCCTCTCTTGCCCCCTTCTCCCCCTGCCCTCAATCTTTCCCAGCATCAGGGTCTTTTCCAGTGAGTCGGCTCTTTGCATCAGGTGGCCACAGTATTGGCACTTCCACTTCAGCATCAGTCCTTCCAATGACTATTCAGGACTGATTTCCTTTAGGATTTACTGGTTTGATCTCCTTGCAGTCCAGGGGATTCTCAAGAGTCATCTCCAACACCACAATTTGAAAGCATCAGTTCTTCAGCGCTCAGCCTTCTTTATGGTCCAGCTCTCACATCTGTACATGACTACTGGAAAAACCATCGCTTTGACTGTACAGACCTTTTTTGGCAAAGTGATGCCTCTGCTTCTTAATATGCTGTCTAGGTCAAAGAGGAATGTTTCATTGAGAAGGAAGTGTAGTCAGCATCATCAAATACAGCCAGGGACCAGTAAGATAAGGACTGAGAACTGTCCCTATGATTTAGGGCGAGGAAGCCTCGTGGTCACCTTGGCAAGGGCCACTTTTGTGGTATCGATAGAAGTGGGTTGAGAAATTATTGGAAAATGAGGAAGTAAAAATGTCCAGTATAGACTGCTCTTTCAGTATGGTTATGAAGGGGAAGAAAAATGGATGGCCACAGCTAAATGTGAATTTGGCATCAAGGGAGGACTTTTTAGATTAGAGAACCTTTAGGACCCTTAATCCCAAGGGGAAAGAATCAGTAGAGAAAGGGAAAGTTGAAGATACAGAAAAGTTAAAAGATCATCTAGGGTTGGGATTTTGTCAGATGAAGGTTGGAAGAGAATGATTGTGGTAACGAATCATACATTTTTAGGGAAGTGGGAAGATACGAGTAGCTTGTGAGGGAAGAATAGAGTGATTGGACTTAGAGGACTTGTTAAGGATAAGAATCATTGAGGAATGATATATATTCTCTTTTTTTCACTTACTAATGTATCTTGAAAATCACCCAGGTTGGTTCAGAGAGTTCTTTTTTTTGTTTTTTGGCTCCGCCTTGCAATCTGTGCAACCTTACTTCCCTGACCAGAGATCAAAGCCAGGCCCATGACAGTGAAAGTGCTGAATCCTAGCCACTAGACCTCTGGGGAATCCCTCATGGAGCTCTTTTTCACAGCTGCATGGTAGTCTATTAATAGTATGTAGATAAAGCAAGGCTAAGTCAGTGAATTTCCCATGTATGGGCTCTTACAGTTGTTTGTAATAGTTTGTAATTACAACGCCATAATGAATAAACTTTTTGTGTATATGGATTTTAGCATTGCTGGAGATACATCTTCAGGGTAAAAACCTAGAAGTGGGAGTGCTGACCAAAGGGTAAATGTATATGTGGTTTTGTTAGCTATTGCCATGACAGCACCTGTTTCTCCACAACTTACCAACAGACTGGGGGGTTGAGCTTTAGAATATTTTACCATTCTAGCAGATGAAACACGGAGAAGGCAATGGCAACCCACTCTAGTACTCTTGCCTGGAAAATCATATGGACAGAGGAGCCTGGTAGGCTGCAGTCCATGGGGTTGCTAAGAGTCAGACACAACTGAGCGACTTCACTTTCATGCATTGGAGAAGGTAATGGCCACCCACTCCAGTGTTCTTGCCTGGAGAATCCTAGGGACGGGGGAGCCTGGAGGGCTGCCGTCTATGGGGTCGCACAGAGTCAGATACGACTGAAGTGACTTAGCAGCAGCAGCAGATGAAACATGATATCTCAATAGAGTTTCAGACTATATTTCTCTTATGAGTGGGCTTCCATGGTGGATCAAACGGTAAAGAATCTGCCAGCAATACAGGAGACCCAGGTTGGATCCGTGGGTCAGGAAGATCCCCTGGAAAAGGGACTAGCAACCCACTCCAATATTCTTTACTGGAGAATTCCATGGACACAGGAGCCTGGAGAGCTATAGTCCATGGGGTCTTAGAGAGTCAGACAGGACTAAGTGACTAACACACAAGAGTGAAATGGAATATCTTTTTTTTTAATGTATGTAAGGGCTTCCCTTGTGGCTCAGCTGATAAAGAATCCGCCTGCAGTGCAGGAGACCTGGGTTCAATCCCTGGGTTGGGAAGATCCCCTGGAGAAGGGAATGGCTACCCACTCCAGTATTCTGGCCTGGAGAATTTCATGGACTGTTTAGTCCGTGGAGTCACAAAGAGTCGGACATGACTGAGCGACTTGCACTTTCATACAAGGGTTGCTTTAATATAATTTTGCGAAGTTTGGTTTAATGAAGGAGAGTAAGAATTTATATATGTAACTGCATAGTTTTACAAACATAAGTATAGACTGGATAAGCAGAGACTAATGCAATTGGTCATCTCTAGGGGATAGAAGGGAGAAGGCAACGGCACCCCACTCCAGTACTCTTGCCTGGAAAATCCCATGGACGGAGGAGCCTGGTGGGCTGCAGTCCATGGGATTGCTAAGAGTCAGAGCGACTCCACTTTCACTTTTCACTTTCATGCATTGGAGAGGGAAATGGCAACCCACTCCAGTGTTCTTGCCTGGAGAATCCCAGGGACGGGGGAGCCTGGTGGGCTGCCGTCTATGGGGTCGCACAGAGTCGGACACGACTGAAGCGACTTAGCAGCAGCAGCAGCAGGGGATAGAAGGCATAGAGTGGAGGGGTAGAAAAAAGGGAATAATGCTTCTGGACCTTTTTGTAGAATTTTTACTTTTATAACCACATTGAGGTTTTACACATTCAAAAAGTAAAATAAAGTTGGCAGAGATGGGGAAAGTGATGTCAACTAACTCAAGTAATTTTTGACATAGTACTTTGACTATAAATATTAGTTGACTGTATATATTTTGAAGACAAACTAAAGAAATCTTGATTGAACTCTAGTTAGTAAATTTGTCATTTGTAGTGCAATTGCTGCAGCAGTTCTGTAACTATTTTGCGTATGTTGCAGAACTGAGCAAATTAGTAAATATGTCGGTGTTGGGGTAAATTTATCAATGTATAATAAATATAATATTTATAATATTGATATAATGTTATCAGTGTTATTCCCTTCCAAATATGGAATAGGCAAAAGAACTCTGAGGTATTGAATTGGAATTATTAGTATCAGTAGGAATTCATAGGTGTTTTGGGGTTTTTTTCGGCCACACAGCTTGTGGGATCTTAGTTCCCCAACCAGGGATTGACTGTGGGCCCTAGCAGTGAAAGCGCCAGATCCTAACCACTGGACTGCCAGGGAATTCCTGAATTCATAGTTTAAAAATACATATATTTTAGCATACGTTTATATATTATTTCTAGCTCTATCTTCTGAGAGGGTCCAAGAAGCAATCATACCTCAATAGCCATGAGTTACTGGTTTCTAAAAAGAACTATGGGTTCTTGGAGGAGTGACTGATTCAAGTCTGGGACAGCCGTGAGCCTACAGCATCTTGTGGCAGAGCATTAACAGAAAGTGAAGAAGTAAAAATGATAGGGGCTTATCATAAGGACACGGAAGCCAGCTTGAAAGGCATGCTGCTGGCCAAACCCGCTGTAGTTTGAGCATCAGGATGAATAATGACTATACTGAATTAAAAACCCACTGAATAAAAAATACCTGAGTTTGTGCTGGTGAGAGAGAGAGAAAGAGAAGGGGAGGAGAGAAAGCGGGTGAAAAAAACCACTTAATTCTAGTAGATTGTGGTGGTGGTTTAATCTCTAAGTCGTTTCTGACTCTTGTGACCCCACAGACTGTAATCTGCCAGGTTCCTCTGTCCATGGGATTCTCCAGGCAAGCATACTGGAGTGGGTGGCCATTTCCTTCTCCAGGCGATCCTCCCAATCCAAAAATCAAACCCAGGTCTCTTGCATTGTAGGCAGATTGTTTACCAGCTGAGCTACAAGGGAAGCCCAAAGTGAAAGTCATTCAGTCATGTCCGACTCTTTGCAACCCCATGGACTATACAGTCCGTGGAACTCTCCAGGCCAGAATACTGGAGTTGGTAGCCTTTCCCTTTTCCAGGGGATCTTCCCAACCCAGAGATCGAAGCCAGGTCTCCCGCATTGTAGGTGAATTCTTTACCAGCGGAGCCTCAAGGGAAGCCTAAATGAAGAAATGAAACGTTGGAAAAATCACAGATTTATAAGCATCATACCAAATCAGTAATTGATTCAGACAAAAATAATCAGTGAGTTATCGAACCTTTGGGTGGAAATTGATGTTTGCACAATGTAGAAGTATTTTCTCGCAGACAACAAAAGGGAAAATAATATTGGAGTGGAAACCCTGGTCTGTCTGTACTCAGTCTCGTCCAACTCTTTGCAACCCTGTGGCATGTAGGCTGCCAGGCTCCTCTGTCCATGGGATTTTCTAGGCAAGAACACTGGAATGGGTTGCCATTTCCTGCTCCAGGGGATCTTCGTGACCCAGGGCATCTTCCGCATTGGCAGGTGGATTCTTTATCACTGCACCAGCTGGGAAGCCAGAGCAACCTGTAGATGCCACCTTAACATCAGGTGCCACCTGATAGTGTGCACTGAGGACACAAGATCACCCGGGTGGTGGTTCTGTCAAAATGCGTGATCTGAAACTAATCCTCAGGAGGTAATCAGACAAATCCAAACCCAGAGACGTTCTCCAGCACAACTGACATATTATTCAGAGATGTCAGGGTCAGAAAAAATAAAGGACTGAGGAACTGTTCCACACTGAAGGAGACTAAAAGGAAAATGGCAACTAAATGCAGCATGTGATTCTGGATTGGATCCTGGATCAGCGGAATCAAAGGGGTGATATTGGGACAGTTGATGAAATGTGAATGTAGACTCTGTATTGAATAATAGTATCATGTCAAATTTCCTGACACTGAAATTTAAGTATGTAAAGGGTCCTGAAGTCTGTAACTTATTCTCAGATGGTTCAAGGGGGAAAAAAACGTGTGTGTGTGTAGAGAGAGAGGCGAGGGGGACACAAACGTTAGCAGTTATGAATTAGGGGAAAGATGTATGTGGGTGTTTTTGTTCTATTCTTGTTCCTTTTTTATATGTTTGAAATTGTTTCAAACAGAGTTTAAAATGCTCATTAAGAAAATATGAAGAAGTGTTGTAGTGGCAGCAACTTAGGAAGAGAGACCAAAGGGAGGTCAAAATTAGAAGATTTAAGTTTAACGTTGATTAGGATAAGTTGTAAGTTGTTCTTACATATAGACTAAAACAATTCTCTGTATTCCTTGAACACCTTTGCTGAGCGTTCCTCATCCCCCTTTAGTTTTATGTGCTAGCTCATCTTGTCTCAGTGAGTTTTGTCCTAACCAGACAGGAGCCAGATACCCTGGGATTTCAGTTTGTGACCTGCAGTCCTTACTGTGGAGGCAGGGAGCTGTTTGCTTTCAACATCACTAGGATTTTCCAGGTCTTCCTTAAACTTCTGATCATACTTTGATCCATTCTATTCCTTCCACTCATGGGATTTCTTGCCACAGTGTTTGGCATCAACACTGAAAGGCAGAGGGAGAGAGAAGAAAGTACCCTCTCTTTACAAATAATGAGAGTAAAAAATCACTTCCAAGTTCACATGAGTGGTAGAAATAAGATTAGTAAGATTTGTATCAGGCCTGTCTGGCCTTAAAGTTCATAGTCTTTCCTACCTCACCCATGTGTCTACTTTTTTAAAGGCCTTATTAACAAATAGTTCTTAGCTTGGTGGATTTATTTTTCTGCCTTTTTAGTTTTATTAATAATGTCCTTATAAGTTGCATACATTATATATGTCCCAACTTCACAATTGGTTTGATGTTTTTTTGTTTCTGTTTTGTTTCTTCTGTAAATTTGAGCATAAATTCACTGGAAACAAGTCATACCAAACTAGTGAGGTTTTCTTTTTGAATATAGTTGGTATGGTAGACCAGGATAGTTTGATAGAGTAACCTGATTCTAATGAAGATTTGTCAGAGTTTTTTTACAATATCAGTTTAGAGAAGGAAACTTGACAACTTTTATCAAGTAGTCACCCTGAAAGAAAGAGATGGAGCAGAGATCTGACTTTGTGAGAGATTTCAAGGACTGTCCTTTATATCAGGAGCCAGCAGATTATTACTTGCAGGCCAAATCCAGCCTGCCACCTTTTTGTTGACTTGAGTTTTTGGGGTTTTTTTAAGTTTATGTGTTTTATGTAAGTGTACAATTCAGTGGGGTTTTTGTTTTGTTTTTAGTATATTCACAAAGTTGTGCAGCTGTCACCATTACCTAATTCCATACATTTTATCACCCCAAAATAGAAGCTCTTTACCCATAGTACTCCCCATCCCCTACCCCTGGCTCCAGCCCCTGGCAACCACTCATCTATTTTCTATCTCTATGGATTTTCAGAGAAAGCAATGGCACCCCAATCCAGTACTCTTGCCTGGAAAATCCCATGGACAGAGGAGCCTGGTGGGCTGCAGTCCATGGGGTCGCGAAAAGTCGAACACGACTGAGCGACTTCACTTTCACTTTTCATTTTCATGCATTGGAGAAGGAAATGGCAGCCCACTCCAGTGTTCTTGCCTGGAGAATCCCAGGGACCGGGGAGCCTGGTGGGCTGCTGTCTATGGGGTTGCACAGAGTGGACATGACTGAAGTGACTTAGCAGCAGCAGCAGCATGGATTTTCCTATTCTGGATGCTTCATATGAATGGAATCATATACTATGTAGCTTTTTGTTTCTGACTTCCTCATTATGGGGGCTTCCCTTGTGGCTCAGACAGGTAATGTGGGAATGTAATGTGGGAAACATCAGTTTGATCCCTAGGTCAGGAAGATCCCCTGGAGAAGGGAATGGCTACCCACTCCAGTATTCTTTCCTGGAGAATTCCATGGACCGAGGAGCCTGGCAGGCTATAGTCCATGGGGCCGCAAAGAGTCAGACACGACTGAGTGACTAACATCTTTTTCGTTTCCTTAATATGATAATTTCAAGATTTATCTATGTTGAAGCATGAATCATACTTCATTCCTTTTTATTCCCAAACAACACTCCATTATATGGATATGCCACATTTTATTTATCCAGTCATCAGTTAGTGGATGTTTTGTTTCCACTTTTTGACTATTGTGAATAATGCTGCTGTGAATAATTGGTGTAGATGATTTTGTGCAGACATTTATTTTCAGTTCTTTTAGTTATATACCTAAGAGTAGAATTGCTGTGTCATATGGCAACTCTATGTTTAATTTTTTGAGGAACTGCCAAACTTTTTTTCCAAGTGGCACCACCATTTTACATGTCCACCAGAAATGTACAAGGGTTCCATTTTCTCCATATTCTTCCCAATACTTACTGTCTTTTTTTTTATTATAGTCATTCCTAGTGGGGGTGATGTGCTATTTCATTGTGGTCTTGATTTGCACTTCCCTAATGACTAATGATGTTGCACTTCTTTACATGTGCTTATTGGCCATTTGTATGTCTTCTTCTTTGGAGGAATGTCTATTCAGATCCTTTGACCATTTTTATTTTTTTTTAATTAATTTATTTTAATTGGAGGTTATTTATAATATTGTAGTGGTTTTTTTGATACATTGATATGAATCAGCCATAGGTGCACATGTGTCCCCCATCCTGAACCCCCCCTCCCACCTCCCTCCCCATTCCATCCCTCAGGGTCATCCCAGTGCACCAGCCCTGAGCACCCTGTCTCATGCATCAAACCGGGACTGGTGATCTATATCACATATGGTAATAAACATGTTTAAGTGCTATTCTCTCAAATCATCCTACCCTTGCCTTCTTCCACAGAGTCCAAAAGTCTATTCTTTACATCTGTGTGTCTCTTACTGTCTCGCATATAAGGTCATCATTGCCATCTTTCTAAATTCCATATATATGTGTTAATATACTGTATTGGTGTTTTTCTTTCTGACTTACTTCACTCTGTATTATAGGCTCCAGTTTCATCCACCTCATTAGAAGTGATTCAAATGCATTCTTTGTAATAGCTGAGTAATATTCCATTGTGTTTATATAGCACAGCTTTCTTATCCATTTGTCTGCCAGTGGACATCTAGGTTGCTTCCATGTCCAAGCTATTGTAAACAGTGCTGTGATGAACATTGGGGTACGTGTGTCTCTTTCAGTTCTGGTTTCCTCGGTGTGTAGGCCCAGCAGTGGGATTGCTGGGTGGTATGGCAGTTCTATTTCCAGTTTTTTAATGAATCTCCACACTGTTCCATAGTGGCTGTACTAGTTTGCATTCCCACCAGCAGTGTAAGAGGGTTCCCTTTTCTCCACACCCTCACCAGCATTTATTGTTTGTAGACTTTTTTGATAGCAGCCATTCTGACTGGCATTAGATGGTACCTCATTGTGATTTTGTTGTACATTTCTCTGATAATGAGTGATGTTGAACATCTTTTCATGTGTTTATTAGCCATCTGTATGCCTTCTTTGGAGAATTGTCTGTTTAGTTCTTTGGCTCATTTTTTATTAAATCGTTTATTTTTCTGGAATTGAGCTTCATGAGCTGCTTGTATATTTTGGAGATTAATTCTTTGTCAGTTGCTTCGTTTGCTATTATTTTCTCCCATTCTAAAGGCTGTCTTTTCACCTTGCTTATAGTTTCCTTCGTTGTGTAAAAGCTTTTAAGTTTAATTAGGTCCCATTTGTTTATTTTTGCTTTTGTTTCCATTACTCTGGGAGGTGGGTCATAGAGGATCCTGCTGTGATTTATGTCAGAGAGTGTCTTGCCTATGTTTTATAGTTTCTGGTCTTACATTTAGATCTTTAATCCATTTTGAGTTTATTTTTGTGAATGGTGTTAGAAAGTGTTCTAGTTTCATTCTTTTACAAGTGGTTGACCAGTTTTCCCAGCATCACTTGTTAAAGAGATTGTCTTTTCTCCATTGTATATTCTTGCCTCCTTTGTCAAAAATAAGGTCTCCGTAGGTGCGTGAATTTATCTCTGGGCTTTCTGTTTTGTTCCATTGATCTATATTTCTGTCTTTGTGCCAGTACCATACTGTCTTGATGACTGTAGCTTTGTAGTATAATCTGAAGTCAGGCAGGTTGATTCCTCCAGTTCCATTCTTCTTTCTCAAGATTGCTTTGGCTATTCAAGGTTTTTTGTATTTCCATACAAATTGTAAAATTATTTGTTTTAGTTCTCTGAAAAATACCGTTGGAAGTTTGATAGGGATTGCATTGAATCTATAGATGGCTTTGGGTAGTATACTTATTTTTGTTATATTCTTCCGATCCATGAACACGGTATATTTCTCCATCTATTTGTACTTTGACCATTTTTAAACTGTTATTTATTGTTGAGGCATAAGAATTCTTTGTATGTCCTGGATAATAAACTTTCATCAGATTATGTGATTTGAAAATATTCCTCTCATTCTGTGGATTTTTTCACTTTCTTGAGAGCACTTTTGACTCACAAAACTTTTAATTTTCTTGAAGTCCAAGTTATTTTCTTTATTTTTTCATAATAAATGTGACACTTTTGATGTCACATTTAAGAAGCCATTTCCTAATACAAGATCACAAAGACATATACACTTGTGTTTTCTTCCAAAAGTTTTATAGTTTTAAGTCTTCTGTGTATGTCTTTTATCCATTTTGGGTTAATTTTTATATATGGTGTCATGTTGAGGCCCAGTTTCATTCTTTTGCATATACATATTCAGTTATGTATATGGGCTTCCCTCATAGATCAGTTGGTAAAGAATCTGCCAACAACGCAGGAGACCTGGGTTCGATTCCTGGGTCAGGAAGATCTCCTGGAGAAGGAAATGGCAACCCACTCCAGTATTCTTGCCTGGGGGATCCCATGGACAGAGGAGCCTGGCGGGCTACAGTCCACAGGATTGCAGGAGTCGGACACAACTTAGCGACTAAACCACTACCACCATTCAGTTATTGGGCTTCTCAGGTGGCGCTATTGGTAAAGAACCCACCTGCCACAGCAGGTAGACGTAAGAGACTTGGATTCGATCCCTGGGTTGGGAAGATCCCCTGGAGGAGGGCACGGCAAATCACTTTGGTACTCTTGCCAAGAGAATCCCATGGAGAGAGGAGCCTGGTGGGCTGCTGTCCATAGGGTCACACAGAGTTGGACACAGCTGAAGTGACTAAGCAGCAGTGGCATTCAGTTATTACAGCAGCATCTGTTGAAAAGACTGCTCTTTCTCTCATTTGAATTGTCTTGGCACTCTTGTTGGAAATCAGCTGCTGCTGCTGCTAAGTCACGTCAGTCGTGTCCGACTCTGTGCGACCCCGTAGACGGCAGCCCAACAGGCTCCTCTGTCCCTGGGATTCTCCAGGCAAGAGTACGATCTTGCCTCTGCTCACCTCCGAAACTTAGCTTGCCTTACTCTGTCCCTTTTATCCCTGTATTCTAGCCACTGGCCTTAATTCTATATCTATAGCATGCCAAGCCTCTTCTTACCTTTGTACTTGTTCTTTTCTATGCCTGGCATGCTTTTCCTTCTCAGCATTCAAATTTCTTCTCAAACTTATCTATAAGGTTTCCCTGGCCAGTGTATCTAAAGTATAACCCATCACCATGTTTTCTTGTCTTTAATTAATTTTCTGTTTGTGCCGGAGCCAGCCGGCAAAGTCAATCAGGTCCCGAGAACGTGCACGACGCGGCTGAGAAAGAATACTACAGCAAAAGAATACTACAGCAAAGATGGGGTTGAGAGGATCAGACACGTCTCCACAAAGGGAAGCGGTCTGACCACGACTTTATTCAGCATCTTATATTTATACAGGAGAGCAAGAGAAAAACAAGACAGTTAACATTTTTCCTGGCTGACCTATACATCTTACGAAAAGTCACAAAAAATCTTGAGAGCATGGGAATGGCACCCTGTTATTATTTCTTACACAAGATAACATTTCCCTGTGTGTGAGAAGTTTGTCCAGAACTCCAGGTGTCTGCAGTAAATAATCGCCTAATCTCTGGGGTGGGGGGACAGAGAGCTATGTTTGCAAGCAAACCCTCAAGGACTGAGGCAGCTCCCAGAGCTGTGTCCTTTAGATAAAGGACCCCGTTCTCACGGGCAGCTCCCTGCATCTCCTCCTTTCTTTTTATATAGGTGCACGCTTATGTTCCTTTAACCGCAATTTCCATAGATAGAAGCCTTTATCATCCATAGATCATCAATCAGTTTTTTAATTAAACAAGGTGCAAGAAATAAAACAGTTAAAATTATTAAGAATAGTCCTCCTATGGCTGCTCCCAAGTACCAAATACTATTGATGGTAGGTACATGTCAAAAAAGTTCTTTAACAAAAGACTCAGCTCTTTTTGCAACATCCAAATCAAGTCTGGGCGCATTTTCAATGTTCATTGTTTCCTGATGTAGATACAGTAAATCTAAGGAAATATTTTCATTATGCCAAATACCTTCTAAATGAGCTTTCACCTTATCCCAAGCAGTTATACTACCATTATATTTTTTGGGGGTAACACAGATCCATCGAAAATCGGCATGACATTATACCTGTAATCTCAACTTTATACCTTGAACCTCTTTGCCTAAAAATTTTACAACATCATAAAGGGCATTCAATCGATCCTCTAGCTTTTTGTCAATATCTTCTTGAGTCCCCAGGGTAACGGATACATTTTGTGCCAGATTATTAACAGAAGTTGCAGTTTGCACTGATTGTGCCAGGGACAGGGCTGCAGTAATCAAGGAGGCAATAAGGGTTACCAAAGCTACAAATCCCAGAATTATTAACCCTATTCCCCTGCGATAACGCATTAAAGCACCCTCTACTTCTCTCCAAAGCTCAAGTCCTTTTTCATCATACCAAGACCCATTAATCTTTACAGGAATCATAACAAAAGCAGGCTGTCTTAAGACTAGAACCCTAGTTTGATTAGTAATTCCCCTGACGCAGTTAGTTAAGGTACAGTTGTTACAAGTTACATTATAATTTCGTAACCCAGGTTGTATATTTACAGATCCTACTAGCAAAGCATAAGGGTGAGGCACACATGCACGAGGGTATCTCATGGTGAGATTCCATAAATAACCGTGTCTCACTTTCGATCCCACCTGAAGGTAGGAACCCTCACATCCAAGGGTGGCAGCTAGTTTCCAGATTTCTGTTTGGAACACTTTAGAGCCGCCCAAGTTCCAAATACGGGATGCAAACTTTCTATTATCTTGTGCTCCGGAGTTTCTGGCCGAGTCTGGAGACCAGTCCCACAATGACTCATTTGTCCCAAATATGTTATAAACTATAGCAGTTCCATCTCGACACAGTTTCCATGGTGCAGCAGTGGCTCTTCTCCTTGCTTCAGGGTCACAGAAAGGGATATCTAAAGGACCAGTTCCATTACGACATTGAGGAATTCCAGATTCTTTCGTTACTCCAGGAATATATAGGCTCCAACCATTGTCATAATCAGCCTATCCTGACTCCCCAACAAAAAGACATCCTGTTGAATTAAAATATCTAGACAGACAAATAGGTAAACGATCAAACACTCCATGATAAGAGAAATTAACTTGATTAGGAATAATATGTTTATCTGAAAACCTCCCAGGGCATATCCTCTCTATGGTACTGAGCCGCTTGTTCATTTAACTCTTCCTGTTCATCAGAGCTTAACACATCATCATTCCTTCCAGCCTTACAAGATGTTCCCTCAGGCACGGCATAAAGCGGCTCAGGCGGAGGGGCGGAAGGCTCTGCAACTTCGGGTTCTGTGGAATCCCGGAGGGCCTTTTGAATCTTACGTCCCTCATGTTCAGGATCCAGACAGTCTCTTATGAGAGTCCACAAAGAAAAAGCATCCACAGGGACACGATTGGGACCATGTAAGGAATAATATGTCTGCAATTGTTTTCCTACTTTCTTCCAAGTTTCCAGACTAACTGTTCCTTCCTCTGGGAACCAAGGACAAACTTCTTCTACAAAAAGTAAAAACTTCTCTAACTGTAACTTATTTACATGAATTCCCCTGCCTTTTAACATAGTTTTCAACATATGTACAAATAACTGGCTGCTATTGCCTTGTCCCATGATTTATTACTCTCGACAATAACACTCCCTGCCCCTTCAATAATTAGGCATTCCTCGTTACTTAACCTCAATCCTGACGGGCAGCAGCCGTCGTCGCACTCCAATTCTCCAGTCCCTGTTCGGGCGCCACCTGCCGGAGCCAGCTGGCAAAGTCAATCACGTCCCAAGAACGTGCACGACGCAGCTGAGAAAGAATACTACAGCAAAGATGGGGTCGAGAGGATCAGACACATCTCCACAAAGGGAAGTGGTCTGACCACGACTTTATTCAGCATCTTATATTTATACAGGAGAGCAAGAGAAAAACAAGACAGTTAACATTTTTCCTGGCTGACCTATACATCTTACGAAAAGTCACAAAAAATCTTGAGAGCATGGGAATGGCACCCTGTTATTATTTCTTACACCAGATAACATTTCCCTGTGTGTGAGAAGTTTGTCCAGAACTCCAGGTGTCTGCAGTAAATAATCGTCTAATCTCTGGGGTGGCGGGACAGAGAGCTATGTTTGCAAGCAAACCCTCAAGGACTGAGGCAGCTCCCAGAGCTGTGTCCTTTAGATAAAGGACCCTGTTCTCACGGGCAGCTCCCCGAATGTTTGCACTAGATCTTCATTGCTGTGCAGGAGCTTTCTCTAGTTGCAGCAAACGGGAGCTAACTCTTTGTGGTGCCTGGGCTTCTTATTGCTGTGGCTTCTCATGTTGCAGAGCACAGACTGTAGGCCCACAGGCTTCAGTAGTCGCAGTACGTGGGCTCAGTAGGTGTGGCATATAGTTCTAGGGCACGTGGGCTTCAGTAATTGCAGCACATAGGCTCAGTAGTTGTGGCTCTCAGACCCGAGAGTTTGCAGCCTCAGTAGCTGTGACCCACAGGCTCAATAGCTGTGGCACATGGGCTTAGTTGCTCTGTGGCATGCGGAATCTTCCTGGACCTGGGATTGAACTCGTGTCCCCTTTGTTGGCAGGTGGATTCCTATCCATTGCACCCCCAGCTAAGTCCCACCATGTTTTATTTTCTACATAGCACTTATCACTGTCTGAGCTCATTTTCGGAGAAGGCAATGGCAAGCCACTCCAGTACTCTTGCCTAGAAAATCCCATGGATGGAGGAGCCTGGTAGGCTGCATTCCATGGGGTCGCTACGAGTGAGTTGCGACTGAGCGTCTTCACTTTCACTTTTCACTTTCACGAAATGGAGAAGGAAATGGCAACCCACTCCAGTGTTCTTGCCTGGAGAATCCCAGGGACGGCAGAGCCTGGTGGGCTGCTGTCTATGGGGTTGCACAGAGTCGGACATGACTGAAGCAGCTTAGCAGCAGCAGAGCTCATTTTACTGATTCCTGTGCTTTTTTTTTTTTGGTCTCCCTCATCACTGGAGTTCTTTATCTTATTTACCACCATAGCTTTTGCACATGTAAGAGTGCCTATTTTATAAGAAATAAAAATAAAATCAGTCCATCAATCAAATAAAGTGAATTTGCTGGGATAGACAGCAGATATAGGTCAGCATAAGGAAAAAGTTTCTCATATGGTTGTTGACTCACCCCACTATATTCATACTTAGATTTTTGCTTAAACATATAGCAGTTGAAATATATATTACCTTATTTTTTTAGAAATATGTTTTAAATTGTTCCTTTTAATAAATTCTAGGAGGATTTTTCCTTCCCCAGTAATCATAGTTCACATTAGGCTGTACTGTAAGTCTTAAATTATCCTGGTGCAGGGGAGAGAACATATTTGGACTTGATTTCCAATTTTGCTACTCAGCTATCACAGTGTTTTACAAATACTGATTTGTGCCCCACAACAATTCTATGAGGTTATGTATATTATCACCGTTTTTTTTAGAGATATAAAACCTGAAACACAGAGAAGTTATAGGACTTCCTCAAGGAAACACAGCTTGTGAACCCAGAAACACATTTACTGTCCTTTATGAACAGTTTAATGAACTTTGAAGAGTAATTATGTGAAGCAGTTAGGGCAGGGCCTGACACGTGGTATGATGGGTTTTGGTCACTCTTGTTTCTCTTACTACTCTAGTAGGCAATTTTCAGTCACACTAAAATTTGAGAAAGCATTGAACTCAGTTAAAGAAGCAACAGAGGATTTTACAAAGATGTTTGTTTACTCACATCATTCTGCCTTTAGGATAACTGAGTTTTTTTTTTTTTTTTAACTTTACAATATTGTATTGGTTCTGCCATATATCGAAATGAATCCGCCACAGGCATACACGTGTTTCCCATCCTGAACCCTCCTCCCTCCTCCCTCCCCATACCATCCCTCTGGGTTATCCCAGTGCACCAGCCCCAAGCATCCAGTATTGTGCATCGAACCTGGACTGGCGACTCGTTTCATATATGATATTATACATATTTCAATGCCATTCTCCCAAATCATCTCACCCTCTCCCTCTCCCACAGAGTCCAAAAGACTGTTCTATACATCAGTGTCTCTTTTGCTGTCTCGTATATAGGGTTATTGTTACCATCTTTCTAAATTCTATATATATGCATTAGTATACTGTATTGGTGTTTTTCTTTCTGGCTTACTTCACTCTGTATTATAGGCTCCAGTTTCATCCACCTCATTAGAACTGATTCAAATGTATTCTTTTTAATGGCTGAGTAATACTCCATTGTGTATATGTACCACAGCTTTCTTATCCATTCATCTGCTGATGGACATCTAGGTTGCTTCCATGTCCTGGCTGCAATAAACAGTGCTGCGATGAACATTGGGGTACATGTGTCTCTTTGAATTCTGGTTTCCTCAGTGTGTATGCCCAGCAGTGGGATTGCTGGATCATAAGGCAGTGCTATTTCCAGTTTTTTAAGGAATCTCCACACTGTTCTCCATAGTGGCTGTACTAGTTTGCATTCCCACCAACAGTGTAAGAGGGTTCCCTTTTCTCCACATCCTCTCCAGCATTTATTACTTGTAGACTTTTGGATCGCAGCCATTCTGACTGGCGTGAAATGGTACCTCATAGTGGTTTTGATTTGCATTTCTCTGATAATGAGTGATGTTGAGCATCTTTTCATGTGTTTGGATAACTGCGTTTTATTTGCCTTCAGGACTCATTACATTCTGTTATATTGTGACTGTGTAATCTTAATACATTAAGGCTAATAAACAACATGTATTGTGAAGTTTAAATGAATTCGTATACATGAAAGCTTAGCACTTACAGGCACATAGCAGACATTTCAGTTTTGAGGGAGATACCCCAGAATTTAAAAAGGCAGTATGACACCATGGTTAAGAGCCAAGCAGTGGAGTCTGTCAGACAAGGATTCACATTCTTACTATACTGTTTATGCAATATGGATATTAACCTTTTTCTCATTAAAAAAAATGAGAATAGTAGTGGTATTTCCATCATGAGGCAGTTGTAGAGTTTAACTCAGCATTAAGTGAAGGGCATAATGTTGTCCCTAGAGGATGGTGAGATAGCACTTACTATATATTAGCTACTACTATCACTATTATTGTGATTACCTTTTTTCTTCCCTCTCTTTATTGAAGTATGATTTGCATAAAAATAAAGTACATGGGTCTCAGGTTGGATGAGTTTTGACAAGTAACTACTACTCATGACAAGACAGAAAATACTTCCATCACCTTAGAAGTTCCCATGGTGCCCTTTCCAGTCAACACTCCTCTCTCAGAGCAACCACTTTTTGGCTTCTGTCTCCGTAGATTAGTTTGTTTGTTTTCTATTTCTCCCCATAGGTTAGTTTTGCCTGTTCATACACTTTCTGAAACTGGAATTATACAGTATGCGTGTTTTTCTGTTTGGCTTCTTTTGCTTAGCATCATGTGTTTTGAGTTTCATCCACGTGGTTTCATGTATCTATGGTAGTTTCTTTTTATTTCTGAGTAGGATTACACTGTTTGAATACACTACATTTTGTGTATCTCTTCTGTTGATGATCATTTGGGTTATTTCTCGTGTGGGACTTTGAAAATTAAAGCATCTAGGGGGCAGGTGGAGAAGGGGATGACAGAGGATGAGATAGCTGGATGGCATCACTGACTCGATGGGCGTGAGTTTGAGTGAACTCCGGGAGATGGTGATGGACAGGGAGGCCTGGTGTGCTGCGATTCATGGGGTCGCAAAGAGTCGGACACGACTGAGCGACTGAACTGAACTGAACTGAATGCTATGAAACTATAAAGAAAGCTGAGGGCCTAAGAACGATGCTTTTGAAGTGTGGTGTTGGAGAAGACTCTTGAGAGTCCCTTGGACTGCAAGGGGATCCAACCATTCCATCCTAAAGGAGATCAGTCCTGAGTGTTCACTGGAAGGACTAATGTTGAAGCAAACTCCAAAACTTTGGCCACCTGATGCAAAGAACTGACCCATTGGAAAAGACCCTGATGCTGGGAAAGATTGAAGGCAGGAGGAGAAGGGGATGACAGAGTATGAGATGGTTGGATGGCATCACCAATTCAATGGACATGAGTTTGAGTAAACTCCGGGAGTTGGTGATGGACAGGGAGGCCTGGTGTGCTGCAGTCCATGGGGTTGCAAAGAGTTGGACACGACTGGGCGACTGGACTGAACTGAACTGAACTGAAGGATATTCTTATACCAGTCTTTAGGTGGACAAATGTCTTCATTTCCCTTGAGTAAATACCTAAGGAATGGAATTGCTGGGTCATACAGTAGAGGTGAATTTGACTTTATATCAAACTGACAGTTTTCTAAGGTGATAGTAGCAGTGAGATCTCTTTTTAATACGGGTGGGAATAAGGGTGGCATTTGAGGTAATCCAGCACAGAGAAATATTTGGAGTCATATGGGCCTGGGTTCCTATCTGGGCTCTGGTGTTTACAGTCTGAGTGACTTATTTAATATCTCTGAGACTTAGTCTTACCTGTTAAAAGGGAATGACAATAAGGTCATGTATATTACTATCTAGTATTCTACCCAGCAGCAGCATACCAAGCTGGGGGCAGTAGTGCAGGCTTGTAAGGGGGTGTGTGGTCTGCAAAGAATTTAAAAGCAGTAAGAAAACCACCAAAAAAAAAAAAAAAAGAAAGCCACCTAAGTGTCGGTCTGCTTTTTACCATCATTATGCACCTGCAGGTCGAAGCAGCGTCAGTGATAAAATGCTTCTCCTTGCCTCCTTTTCCTCCTGTATACTATGCTGCCTAGCAATTATAGGAATTTATAATAAATAGTCATTATAAGCAATCTTTAATCAAGTTAAGCAGGAAGTAAGAGGTTGGAATTTGGAACCTGAGTGAGATCTAGGACTTCTGTTGCAGGTTCGTTCTCTGGGCAGTTTGTTTCTTCCTTATTCCTGGTATGCAAGGCTCACCATAAGCAGGTATGTGTCCAGGGTTCCAGGGAGCCAGCCACACAGAGGTCTGTTCCTCTCTCGGAGCCATCTGTAAACAACCACTCCTCTCTTTCTTTAAAGTTTGAGGTTTTCTCCCTTCTTTTTTACCCACTGTTTAATTCTGATATGCCATAGGCATATTTTCTTCCGTTGTATTCTTCAACTTAATTCTAGATCACGTACCTCATCTAAGCCAGGCTTATTTATCAAGGCCAAAACAAATCCTCTTAAACACCCCATGCCTTATATAAATTAGCTTCCCAAACACATAGTCTAACTTATAGAGCCCTTTATTAATGCCTTTTGTCAATAGTTACTTTGTATTTTTGTAGAATCTGATTTGGACTTTCTCTCTACACTTTCTCCAACTTACCTGTCTCTGAGCTGTTTTTTACTGTGTAAAAATGAGTCATAAGTAACATGTTTGTCTTCTGTGGCCTGTCTTCTGTACTTTGGATGCACTACTGATTTGAGGACAAATATAATAATTCTGGAAGCATTCATGCACTTTTCAGACAGTGCTTAAGAGCCCGAGCCCTTGAGTTAAAATGCTTCCTGATTAAAAAAAAAAAAAAGTGCTTCCTGATACCACTTCGAGCTGTGCTACATTAGCCATGTCCAACGTGTGGGTATGTGTTGGTTTGGTTTATACCACCAAGCAACTCTCCAATACCAGCTGGTTCCCTACAATTTAACTCAATTCTGATACTGTCTACCTGGAGATAGTGTCAAATCCCTCGGGTTAAGAGCTCAGTCCTTAACCACTAGACCACCAAGGAAGTCAAAAGCTTAGTCCTGTAAACAACCCTGCTGCCCTTCAGCCCCAGCAGCTACTTCAGACACCAGTTGCAAATCCAGGCTGTCACCTGTGCTTTCGACTAATTGTAGATTAGAAGTTCCAAGGGGCTTCCCTGGTGGCTCAGACAATAACGAGTCTGACTGCAGTGCAGGAGGCCTGGGTTCGATCCCTAAGTCAGGAAGATCCCTTGGAGAAGGAAATGGCAATCCACTCCAGTATTCTTGCCTAGAGAATTCCGTGGACAGAGGAACCTGGCAGTCCACAGGGTCACAAAGAGTCAGACACGACTGAGCGACTAACATTTCAGAAGTTCCAAACCCCTTTTCCTTGGTTTCAATTAATTTGCTAAAGTGACTCACAGAACTCAGAGAAACATTTTACTTACTAGATTACTGGTTTATTATAAAACAATATAATTTAGAAAACAACCAGATAAAAGAGGGCAAGGTACATGGGATGGGCTGCATAGCTTCCATGTCCTCTCCTAGCATGCCACTCTCCCCAAATCTCCATGTGTACCAACACAGAAGCTCTCTGAACCCTGTCCTTTTGTGTATCCCATTACCTTGGCTGGTTGATTAAATCATCGTCCATTGGTGATCAGTTCAGCCGCCAGGCCCTCTCCCCTCCCTGGTGGTCAGGTTGGAATGAAAGTTCCAACCCTCCAATCATATGTTTGGTTCTCTTGGTAACCAGCCTGCACCCTTAGGTGCTTCCCAAAAATCTCATCATTAACATAAACTCAGGTGTTAGTTGAAAGAGGTTTGTTATGGATATCACGACATCTTTATTACTTTTATTACTTAGAAAATTCCAAGGGTTTTTAGGACTTCTGTGCCAGACAGACTATATCAAGACTATATCTTCCTGACATACAATAAATACATATAAATTACAGAATTGCAGCAGTTTACCTAAGCTCTCTGAGTATTGGGTTTTCTTGGGGTTTTTTTTTTGGAGGGGGGGAGTTGTTTCTTTTTGTTTTGATTTTTTTCGGTCACACTGCTCAGCGTGCAGATTCTTAGTTCCCTGAACAGGGATCAAACCCATACCCCCTGTGTTGGAAGTACAGAATCTTAACCACTGGACCTCCAGGGAAGTTTTTCTTACCCATGAAATAAGTAATGATACCTGTTTCTTAAAACAAGATAATGGATGTGGAATGCTGTAAAATTCCTGTGGCTGCCGTAACAAATCACCATAAACTTAGTGGCTTAAAACAGCACAAATGGATCATCTTCTAGTTCTGTAGGTCGGAAGTCTGACCTGGCTCTCACAGGCCTAATGTCTTGACAGGGCTTTGTTCCTTCTGGAGGCTGGAGAACAGAATCCGTTTTCTTGCACTTTCCAGTTTCTAGCATTTCTTGGCTAGAAGAAACCTTCCATCTTCAGAACTAGCAGTCGTCGGTCAAGTCCATTTCACACTTACATCTCTCTACTGTCTGCAGCCAGGAAAGGTTCTCTGATTTTAAGGACTCCTGTGATTGTATTGGGCTCCCCTGGATAAAGATAATCTCCCTACCTCAAGGATTTTAGCCTTAAGTCACATCTGCAGAGTCCCTTTGCCATCTACCATAATGTGTTCATGGGTTCCAGAAGACCAGGACATGGACATTTGTAAGGGGGCTGTTATTCTGCCCACCACGGGTGCACGGTACTACACCTAGCTCTTTGTAAGCCCTTGGTAAGTGATGAACATTAAAAGCCCTCAGCACTCCGGGAAATTGCACGCTAAAGATGTGACCCCTGGGCGCAAGTAATTTAAAGCTTGGAGGGAAAATGAGAGGGGTGAGGAAAGAAATGAATCTGATTCAGGAAGAGTGACCAGAATCGTGTATGGATTTCAACCCAGTGCCATGGGAAAGTGAGAGGCCGCAGGTGAGCCAGTGGTCTGGCAAGTTAAACAGAGTGAATGTGTCAATAATGTATTGAAGTGCAGAACCTATGAAGACATGAGGTTCAACCCACATGAGCATTTTTATAGGACAATGGGTGAGAGGGAAGGAAAAAGCAGAGGAAAAGCCTCTGCTGACGAGAGAGTCAGGGGTTTGTTCATTCTCTCAAGTCTTCCCACGAGGCCCACCGGACCCACTTGTTCACTGTGCAGCAGATACGTGCCAGGCACTGTTCCTGGCCTCGGGGATACAGTGAGCGTGGTCACAGGGGCTGCCTTCCCCACTCAGTGTGGTGGAACAGACAGCCGTGTCAACGCAGAGCCGTGATACAGCGTGACAATAGGAGCCCACAGGAAGGGTGTGCCTCCTTCCCAGGTTTACGGGATGGGAACAGCTGCTTGAGGAAAGTGCCCACGAACTGAGACCTGAAGAGTGAGTTGATCAGGATGCTCTGAGCCACAAGTAACAGCCCAGCTCAAGTGACCTTAAAGCAACGAGCAGACTGGCTCCTGACTGGAGCCCAGGAGTCGGGTAGGCATCAGGGTGGGTTACTCTGGTCATTCTGGCTCCATCTTTCTGTGATTCCTTTGGCTGGGCTTTTCTCTCCATGTTTATTTCACTGTCAGGCTGGCTACCCTCGTGGTCACAGTTCTAGGAGTCACATCAGGACACCCAGCATCCACAGGAAGAAAGGTGTCCCTTTTGTAGGTTCTTTTCTGAAAATGAGAAAACTTCTTTTCTACACGCTCTCACCTCCTGGCCCCCTTGCATCCAGTTGGGGTTACAGGCTCATTTCTGAGCCGGTCCCTATGTCTGGGTGAATGCCATGTCCATTGTGGAAAGGACAATGAACTTACACTTCCTGAAATACATGGTCTTATTTTGGGCTGGACAGATAATGAAATGAAAATCAAGATTCCATTAGGAATGAGGGAAAGAAAGAACAGAATGTAGGAATGGAAGTGGCTTGTTCTCCTCTTCTCCAGTGTAAGACTTGTTTCTGCCACTGCATACCTTCTGCTTTTCATGGTTTCTGTTTCCTCGTAATTCTGGCTTTGCCATGACTTCTCTCTGTGCATGCTTTCAACTTCAGCATTCGTCAGTAAGTGCCTCACTTCTCCATGTCTCTCAGTTCACATCCCTGTGCTTGATTTACCTCACTTTACACGTACCCGAAGCTCCAGGAGACCAGGGACTTTGTTATGCCCCCAGCATCTGAACAGTACCTGGCGTGCAGTGCGTGCTGGGTAAACACGTGCCCTATGAGTGAAAGATCAGGCTTCTGGCAACTAGCTGCGTTTCGGTCAGTTGGGCTCCTCTGTCCAGATTTTCTGTGGCTGAGGGGCTGTCCCTTGAAGCGACTGTTAATAGATACCCCTCTGGTGGTAGGAGCAGAAATTTGTTTGGATACATTTCCACTATTACCTGAATTTCGGTTTACTTTTCTGCAAAATAAAGTCAATAAAATCTTCCCTTTGTGGCTCAGAGGGGTTCAGTATCAAGTGGAATTATGCATATGAAAGTGTATTATATATTGTGAACTGCATGGTGGTTTGATTCAGTCCTGGTCACTCACTCACACCTAGAAAACCCTGATGATGGAAAGGCTATTTTATCTGTTCACTTCTACTTCTTGACATTGAGTTCTCCAGGAGAACTTCTAACTGGCTCTCTTCTTGTCCCCCAGGGTCACTCAGGATGTGTCAACTGCCTGGAGTGGAACGAGAAAGGAGAGTAAGTATGAAATCGGCACCTATGGGTGCTGGAGGAGGGTGTGGGGAGGTTGGGAGGAGGGGATTTTCCTTCCTCTTTGTAGATCGAAGGAAAAGAGTGGACCCAGAAGAGGAGTTGGGTCCTCTGCTCTCTGCTGTGTCCTTAAGTTTCATTCATCAGCAGCACACAGTTAAATAATGAATCCCAGATAGATGGAAGGTTGGATGACCTTCCAAACTCTGTTTTTTTGATAAGCTAATGCATTTAAGGAACAATGAGAAATCCTCAGAACAAAATATGAGACTCAGTCACTGTTTACAAGATAACCTTATATTCTGTGACACGTACTGTTGTTCTTAAAGTTGTGTGTGGCCTAAGTCCTTTCACCTGGAAAACATGGGCTAGAGGAACTTGAGGAGAGGAGAGGTCACAACTGTTCCTCTCTCCGCTTACAGCTTGCTGGCCTCTGGTTCTGACGACCAGCACACGATTGTGTGGGACCCGCTGCACCACAAGAAGCTGCTTTCCATGCACACAGGACACACTGCAAACATCTTTTCTGTCAAGGTGAGCAGGACGAGCCGCGGAGCAGACGGACGGTGTGACTGGGCTCCGGGTGTGGTCGTGTTTGCGTGTGTGTCTCCCACCTACCCTGGGGGTCACAGACCTCTTTGTGATCTGAGCATCTGCTGGTGATTTCTAAAACTCTCTGTCTCTTTTCCATGCGCTAATTCCTCTCTCAGAGCCAAGAGGTCAGCTCCAAATGAATGTATACGCATGTGAGTGGTGATGATATAAGGTATGGTTCTGAGTACGAACTTTGATAGCATAGCAGGCAGACCCATATTTGACTCCCTCATCTGCCTCTTGGAAGCTGTGTGAGCTGGGCAAATCACCTGACCTCTCTGAGCCTGTTTACCCATCTATAAAAAGGAAGTAGCTAAGGACAATCCCTCAGATTCATGAATAAATAAACTAAAAAGGGAAGTAGCAATCCACAGGGTTGATGTTACAGTTTAAGGAGATTGTTGATTAAAAAAAGCACCTGGCCCAGGTGATTGTAGGAAATGAGTCTGCAGTCTGTTGGTGGAGGGGGGTTGAGGAGAGGGGAGGGAGGGGACTTACAAATGCCTTCAGACCTCTGAAAGTGAAAGTGTCCAACTCTTTGCAACCCCGTGAACAGTATAGTCCACCAGCCCCTTCTGTCCATGGGATTCTCCAAACAAGGATACTGGAATGGGTAGCCATTCCTATCTCCAGGGGATCTTCCCGACCTAGGGATCAAACCCAGGTCTTCCACCTTGCGGGCAGATTCGTTACTGTCTGAGCCACTGGTGAGGCCCCTTCAGACCTCGGGAGGCCTGTTATGTGGAAGTAACGTGAGGCTTGTCCCTTTTGGTCCCAGAGAACAGACCTCGAATTAGTGACTATGAGTTTTCAGAAGCAGATGGAGGCCTGATGAAGGAAAGAACTGTCTGATGCTTAGAGGTATTTGAAAAAGGCAAAATGGGCCTTCTGAGGATGTAATCAGTGTCCCAGCACTGAGGTATTCCTCACGGGGAACTTAAAGGAAATGACCTTTAAGGATGTTTCCAGCCCTGAAATTCTATAATGGTGTATGTGAGAGTGAGGCTGTCCTTTGGAAAGCCTCACTCATCCAAGAAATCTTTTCCTGATTAATATCAAGACCAATTACAAGAAGCCTGAAGAGGAAGACAGATTCAAGAGCTCAAAACCAACTCATTTCCTTAATCAGAACTTCTTTCCCAGCTCTGACTCTCATCTACTGTTCCAAGGACCAAGCCTAGATTAATTCTGTGATTTTTAATGGCAGGAAAATGCTGATTCACCTCCTGCACGATGACCAGAAACTGCTTTCGTCCCCTGAAAAGTGTTAGGCCTAGTTTAAATCTGTGGGGTCAGATCAGGAGAAGGGACCTAAGCCATCATTTTGGCATCATAGAACACAAAATGCCAAGTTCAGAGACCGGAATTGGGCAGTGGCCTTGATATTCCCTAATACTAAGACCTTGGGCAAGACCCTCAGCCTCCTCTTCTATTATAAAAGGGGTTCTCTCCCTTCTGGTGATAAACCACAGATGTATTTAACCCACGAGCTCCCCCTAGTGGCATCTATAATGTAGGACGAGTAGGGCAGCAGCCGCAAGCTCTTCCCAAGGGCTCTTGTTTCTGTTGGGAGTGGGGTATATGTTGTTTCCAGACAGGATTAAAGATCCCTAGTTGTCCCTAAAAATGATCAAATTCCATCTTTCATCTAGCCCTTATGCTAGTGAGCTATTAGAGAAGTGGATGTGGAAAGAGCGAATTTTTAGCTCAAGCCAGGTGGGACTTTAGTATGTTTAGACAAAATTTTAGTATTAATCAAAATTATGTTTGTGGCTGTTTTGTCCTTGCCATATGTGATCTGGACCGTTCTGTTCTCAGCTTCATTGGAATGATGGTTGTCCTTCTGAATGATGGCCACATAGAGCTGAGCCTTCTGATGCTCAGCCCTTCCCCAAGGTCTGACTTCTGAGCCATTTCCAGCACTGCCCTTATAAGGAGTGCTACTTGGAGCATCTTTGCACGGGTCCCGTTTTTCTTTTAGAATTACTTCCCAGAAGTGGTAGCTTTGGGTCAAAAGATAGAAATAGTTTTTATATGTTACCTGTTGCCAGATTGTTCTCCAGAAATATTTGAACCAATGTAAAACACTCACTCTCTTAAAACACTGAGGGACTTGTGTTTTAAGACTAATTTATTACTTAACCCCCAGGTTATTAAATAGTCATCATGAAGCATCTAGGAGTCAGACAGACTTGAATTTGAACCCAGTCCTGCTGAATGCTAGTGCCAAACCTCAATTTTAATGAGATTTTTATATTATATTAATAAGATAAATCACGTACTCAATGTCTAGCACATGGTAAATGCTTAATAAATGGTAACAACTGTGATTATCATCCATTCAGCTCTTGGCCTGGGAAAGAATCAGAAGAAGAGAGTTCCTTAGATAGTCCAGCTTGGCGTGGGTCAGGACCACTCTGGAAAATAAAGGTGTACACCCTGATTTTGACTGATAGGCCTACAGGCTGATGCTCAAGATCCAAAGTTCTCTTGGTTGATTGGCCTGGATGGGCTCCTTTTCTAATCTGCTGTGGAGAGGGGGGAAAGATGCTAAGATGCAGGCTAGTCTCCTTCCGGGGCCCACCCCTACCACCTGCCAACCTCTTCTTCAATCTCTCCCAAGCAGTTCCTGCCTCACGCTGGGGACCGCATCTTGATCACAGGGGCAGCTGACTCCAAGGTGCACGTCCACGACCTGACAGTGAAGGAGACGATCCACATGTTTGGAGACCACACAAACCGGGTGAAACGCATCGCCACGGCACCCATGTGGCCCAACACGTTCTGGAGCGCTGCTGAGGATGGGCTTATCCGGTGAGGCCCTAAGGCGGGGCGCGGGGCCTGGGCCTCCCCTGCTCCCGCTGCATGTGGGTTCCCCCCTCCCATCTGCCCTCCTGCTTCCTTCCACAGACCTGGCTCCTTCCCTCCAACGGAGGTCCAGCCTCATTGGCCTGCCCAGCACAGTTATCAGGGAACAGATACAGTGGGAACACTTGCTGATTCTATTCTTCACCTTCCTCACTTCTTGCCCTCTCCTGAGCTACACAAGCCCACTGGCTTTCTCGCCGCCTTGCACGCACAGTCTGCTTCCTCAGGCTTTTGCCCCTGCTGCCCCCTCTGCCTAGTTTTCTCAGCCCCAGCTCTCTCTCAGCTCTTCTCACCCTAAGGAGACTGCCAAAGAGTCACCTCCTGGGAAGCATCTTCCCTGGCCACCCTCTGCCACAGGCCTTCCACCACTGTGTTTTGTCTCTGTGCTCTCACTGTATCCTCTATAGCTCTGATCACCACCTGGAGTTATTATTTGCTGGCTCACCCTTTTGTCTGTGCCCCTCACTGAGTAGTAAACTGTCAACACTTTCGCCTGTCCTGCCCTTGGTTGTGTCCCTAGAGCCCAGCACAGTGCCCCCACATAGAGGCACATGATCCGTTTGCCTTGAACAGTCGGCCAGTGGGCATATTCTTGGGAGGGGGATCGCAGCCAGAAATGGTTAAGTGGCCTCTCCCCCTTTCCGCTGACCTGCATCATCACACCTCTGCCTCTGCTTCCCTTTTTCTTAACATGGCCTCATTGCCTTTCTCTAACTCCTTTCTTCAAATATACCCTGAGAACTTTCCCCCTATCCCCACAATCTGCTTTAACTGCCTCCCTGAGGTCCCACGGGACTTGGTGCCCTCTCCCTTTTCACAGAGGACGAGGGGTATCTGAGTCATGGAGGAACAAGGACTCGGACCAAGTCAAGTCCTACCTCTGTCACTCGTGTCCGGGCAAGTCACTTCACCCTCAGACCTCAGTTTCCTCATCTGTAACAAAACCAGCATTTCAGGAAGAGCAGTCTGGTGAGGATGGCTGAGAAAGATAAGCGAACGACAAAGAGATTATGGCAGATGTTTAGGTGGAGGTGGGTAAGCGCAGGGGTGATGCCCCTGCCGTTTTCTGGATGTGCCTGCGTCCTAGAAGCAAAACAGGTCCCGGTAGAAGTGTGCTTGTGCTGGGTGGGCGTTTTGGCCTCACCTTTACCATTGGTTCAGATGGTGAAGAATCTGTCTGCAATGCAGGAGACCCGGGTTCGATCCCTGCTTTAGGAAGATCCCCTGGAGAAGGGAACGGCTCCCCACCCCAGTATTCTGGCCTGGAGAATTCCATGGACAGAGGAGCCTGGTAGGCTACAGTCCTTGGAGTCACACAGAGTTGGACACAACTGAGCGGCTTTCACTTTCCCTTTACCATCTGGATGGGACTTGGGCTTGTTCTGGGAGTAGACGTTTCTGGGAAGCTCGTAGATGATCTCCAGATTCTCCTTCTGTCACCTCTGTACTTCTTTTGTTTCCTACAATAAACTAGGTAAAGAATAGAATTAAGAATTAGAATCAAGGAGCAGAGCAGAGTGGTTAAAACAGTCTTCCCAGCACTGCACTTAACTGCGGTGTCATCCAGGCAAGTTATTGAACTTCTTTGAACTTCTAGTGGTACCTAGGGATAGTGTGAGAATTTAATTAGATAATACCTGTGTAACACTTGGGAACAATACTGGACACCAAGCAATGTCTCATGAACTGTTAATACTCAGTAATAATGGTACTTAGTGGCAATAATATTGATATCTGTTAAAAGAATAAAAGGGTTCAGTAGTATCTGCCTTAGGGAGTTCTGTTAGAATAAAAAGAATGTATGAGAAGCCTGCTACAGGTGCTTGGCACACAGGGCACTCAAGATATGGGAGTGGTTTTTGACGTTCTTACTTACACACAGATCCAGAACCCCTCCCAGTTCGCTTGCGCTCCAGGCCTCGGCTTCTCCCCTGCCCTGTGCCCACGGACGCAACCCCCAACCCGCCGTGTCCTCTCCCACAGCCAGTATGACCTTCGGGAGAACAGCAAACACTCGGAGGTGCTGATCGACCTGACAGAGTACTGTGGCCAGCTGGTGGAGGCCAAGTGCCTGACCGTCAACCCCCAGGACAACAACTGCCTGGCCGTGGGGGCCAGCGGGCCCTTTGTGAGGCTCTACGACATCCGCATGATCCACAACCACAGGTAGGAGCACACGACAAGTCCCTGGGAGCCTGATACCCTGACCCTCGTTGCCAGGCCCTCTTCTCTTTGAGGTGGTTTTTTTTTCATTCTGTGATTTTTTTTTTAAATAATTCAATCCGTGTTTGTTTTTATGAGAAGTGTATTAAAGAAATTACTTTTACTCCATTACCTGAAAGAAATCCCTGTGTGTAATGTCTTCTGTACACACGTAGTGTACGTAGTTACCATCTTACACGTGTAAACGCCTTTATTTGTACATACAATTTTACTTTATTCTTTTAAAAAAAAAAAAGTATACTCAGAACCTCCACAGAAGTCCCAGACCTGCGCGGCCCGCCAGTCTGGTTTTCAGTGGACTCCTGGGACAGGTGTGTGGACTTCTGGCCTGCGTTGCTTTCGTTTGTGGATTTGGGCGACTCTTGTTGCTCTTCACACACTACATGACTTAGAGTAGGCCACGACCTTTAGCTTCCTCATCTATAAAATGGGAGTAACAGGGAGGCCATGAACCAAAGACGGGTAGGCAGGGCCACTGTGATGGATGTGCCCACAGCTCTCTAGTTGGTTGACTTTTGGGGGTGCTCAGGTAAGGAAGAAAGGTACCTCTTCCTGACACAAATGGCTTTTTCCCGAGGAAGTGTGGTCCAGCCAGGAGTCCTGATCGGTATTATAACCTATTTCGTTTGCCTTGCCACCAGAAAAAGCATGAAGCAGAGCCCTTCAGCAGGCGTGCACACCTTCTGTGACCGGCAGAAGCCCCTCCCGGATGGCGCAGCCCAGTATTACGTAGCAGGTAGGGCTCACCCCAACTCTGGCCCTAAACTCTTGGCGGGGTGCTGATTGTCTCCAGAGCAGTGCAGGGAAGCAGTGCTGAGAGTCAGACAGACCCGGGTTTAATCCTGGTTACCACCCACCAGCTCTTACGTGACCTTTGGCAAATTTCTTACTCTGGAGGAATCTTAGTTTCTCTTCTGTAAAATGGGATTATGATGACTCAGTGAGACAGTGTTTAACGTTGGCCCAGTTCATACAGTAAGGGCTCAACTCTTAGAGCTGCTTTTCTGAGGAAGATGATTGGTCACTGATAAGGCTGACTTCTCACAACTCCTTGCCCCTTTTTGGAGGGACTGGAAGCCTCCCACCTGGGTAACTCTGCTCGCTGCAGGTCACCTGCCAGTGAAGCTGCCTGACTACAACAACCGTCTGAGGGTGCTGGTCGCCACCTATGTCGCCTTCAGCCCCAACGGCACAGAGCTGCTGGTCAACATGGGGGGAGAGCAGGTATGGCTGGCCCCCCGAGGTGGCCCCTCCCCCTGCCCCCCGCCCCCACATCCGGCAGCCAGGGCTGGGTCCGCCACATCCCCTACCATGAGGCAGACAAGAAGCCTCACTGGAAATGACGTTACCGTGAAATACGGAAATGCCCCGGCACGGTTGGAATTCCCAGAGAAGTACCCTGGTCTTGAGTGTAAGCTTCAGAACTGACAGACCTGTCTTTAGTCACTGGCCTTTTATTTATGAGCTGTGTGCTGTAACTTTGAACACCTCTCTTCATTTTCCTGAGCCTTGGTTTCCTCATCTGCTGCTTTCCTAGGAGGAAATCCTGCGGCTCAGAGCCTGCAGCCAGGGTGCAGTTCAGGGCCAGTTTTGGGAAGTGTTCTTTGATAATGGTCGGTTGCTAAACCTTCTGTTGTTCTCAGTCAGGTTGTTTAATAAGCCTTGCATAAATTACTCTGCAAACACTCACTGAGTACTTACTCTGGGAGTAGCATTATCATAAACATGAGGGAGACAGGTGCAAAATATGATCCATGCTAGGCTGACGGGAGAGACATGGCAAGTGAAACAAACCATTGATGACATTTAAAGGCAAGGTGTGATACAGGAGAAATGGGATGTGGAGACTGGGTGAGCCCCCGAGTTCAGAAGAGGCCTCTGGATTCAGATTGCTGAGCCGTCCCCTGGCTTAAAGGTAGTGTAAGGATAAGTGGGAGAGACAGTCTCGCAGAGTGGTTCGGAGCCAAATAGACTTGGTTTTAGGTGCTGGCTGTGCCACTTGCTACTTTTATGGCCCTGGATAAATTAATTAAACTCTGAGCCGACATTTCTTCTTCTGGAAAGGTGGCTGATAATAGTACCTTTTTGTGGTACTAAAGATGGTACTCATTTTGTGGTACTCATTTCTAAAATGAAATGAGAAAAGTCATATAAAACACTTAACAGAGGAGCAAAGTAAGGATTCAATACATGTTAAGTAATAGTAGGTAATATTTACTGAGGGAGGTAACTAGCAATGTTACTTTGGGCAAATTGCTTCTCTTCTCTGAGGTTTCAGCTTTCCCATTTATAACACAAGATCACTGAGGCCCTTGTTGACCTAATACGCATGTGATTCTAAGGAATGACAGTATTTCAAGCCGTCCACCCCTAGGGCCAGGCCCTGGGAGGATTTTCCTGCCTGAGGTTTGCTCCATGATGCACCCCATCCTGGGTCACTCGGTGGTTCCCTGCTCAACACTCAGCTGCATTCCTGACAGCCGCCCAGGCCTCGCTCCTGGCCCGGCCACGTTCTTGCCTCACAGTGTCCATCTTCTCTTGACCCCTGCGCTCTAGGTCTATTTGTTTGACCTGACTTACAAGCAGCGGCCGTACACCTTCCTCTTGCCTAGAAAATGCCACTCCTCAGGGGGTAAGTTCTCCCTGCCCAGCTCCTTCGGGGCATCTCTGCTGGGATCGTGAGTGTGTGCTGCCTCTGCCGGGCAGCCTGCCCCTTACTTTGCACTGTGGCTGTGATCCTCCGGAAGGAGAAGATTCTCTGAAATAGCACTGTACAGTAAGAAGGAAGGGAACCCCAGGTCAGAGAGCTCTGTAAAAATGGGTTTGCCTCACAGCCCTTTTCACTTCTTTCGGAAAAAGCAGGTTCTTCCCATGGCTTGGCTCTTGAGGACCTGAAGTAGTTGTGCCCTCCCCTGCTGTCCTAGACCAGTCTCCTCAGTGATTCTTCCTGGGCCTGCAGTTGATTTAGGCACCTCCTCACCCCCCGACTTTTAGGCATCCCCACAGCCAGATAATGCCAAGTTGAAGTTATGTCCCTCTCCAGCCAGCAGAGGGCGCATAGGCTTTCTTTATGTGCTTGTGGATCTGCCTGTCAGAACTTGCTTTCTGGGAGTGGATCTACCCTGGGAGGGATAGCCCTGCCGTGGAGCCGTCAGATCCCCGGATGGAAGCTGGAGGGCTGCTGAGGAGAAGTGAGGACTGCCTCCTAAGTTGTTGCTGTTCCTTTCTAACCACGCCCCGCCAGAAGTTCAGAATGGCAAGATGTCCACCAACGGTGTGTCCAACGGCGTGTCCAATGGCCTGCACCTTCACAGCAATGGCTTCCGGCTGCCAGAGACTAGGGGGCATGTCAGGTAAGGCCAGCCTGACTTGGGGCACAGAGGCTTCTGGAATGTGGCAGTGGTCCCCATGCCACCTCCGCCTGGTGGGACTCCAGTCGTGCTCCAGCTGAAGCTCTGGTCTCTTGGTGCCAGTAGCTGGGGTCAGGACCCAGGGGCTAGCTGCTTTTAGCCCTGGGCTCCCTCCTAAAGGGTCCCGCACAGACAGGCCTCCCCCATTGTGTTTTCTGCATTCATCTTCACGCCTCTTTCACTGCCAGGCCCTGAGCTCAGCTTTCGATATAGAGGTGCCCAGGTCCTCTAGCCCTTGAGAGAAACCTCTCTATAGAGAGATCCATGGGCGGGACTTGGACGGTGACAAAGTTCAGCTCAGCATAGAGGCCGGAGGTGTCAGCTACTTTCCTACCTAGTTTGATGAAGAATTCCTTTAAACCTGTCTAGGACAACTTCATTTCTGCCTCTCTGTTTTTTTCACTGGCACAACGCATCTGGAATTGTGGCCATTGACCTGCCACAGTTACCCAGGCCAAGGGTGGGAGTGGTGTCCTCTTTCAGAAGACAATGCAGATCTCAGGGACCAAGAAAACCAGAGAGGCCTCCAGGCAGGGCCACAGATGTCCTGAGGGGCTGCTCTGACCTTCCTTGGTTGGCCTGACACTCTGCTTCCCCCGTAGCCCCCAGGTAGAGCTGCCCCCATATCTGGAGCGGGTGAAACAGCAAGCCAATGAGGCTTTTGCTTGCCAGCAGTGGACCCAGGCCATTCAGCTTTACAGCAAGGCCGTGCAGAGGGCCCCTCACAACGCCATGCTCTACGGGAACCGAGCTGCTGCCTACATGAAGCGCAAGTGGTGAGTGGGCCTGATGGAACCAAGTTGCTGAGGCATCCAGGGGCAGTAGCAGTGGCATCCTGCCGGCCCTCAGGGCGTGTTAGGCCCAGGCCTCTCACCAGTTCCTGGTTGGTGGTGGGCAGGTGCCTGACCTGTTGGTCAGGAAGCCTCAAACACCAGGAAAGCTCACAGTTAAGTGGAACATGTTCACAAGTAGCTTCAGCATGTTAGTGCTGTGGTTGCTGGAAGTAGGAATTGGGAGAGTGGTTAATCCCAGTCCTTGGAGAATTGGGCCTTGAATCGGACTCTTAAAGGGGCAGTAGAATCTTGCTAGATGGAAATGAGGCCCTGGTGAATTCAGTTGCTATCTGTTTGAAGTGATTGTGCAGTGCCTTGACCTTGGGGTTTGCTGTCCTATCCTCTTGGACCCTTTGGACCAAGCACAAGTAGGATCCTAGACATCTGAAGCTGGCTGTGGGTCTTGTTGTGTGGTAGTGGCCAGTGGTAAGGGAGCAGGTCCATATCCTGAAGAACCCTTTACTTTTGAAGACCACCAGGGCCCCCAGCCCTTCCGCCTGCAGCACCAGCAGGCAAGCAGGCAGGCAGACCCCATCCCCCAGCCAGGGCCAGGATGGGAGATGGATAAAGCTGGGCCCACAGCCATTTCTGCTCCGTCTGGCATCCGTCGGCTCTGCCCAGACAGACAGGCCAGCTGGTGTGCCATCGTCTGGCTGCAACTCGGCAGGCCAGAGAGGGAAGCTTAAGAAACCCACCCAAGTCAGCAGGCTGGTGGATGGGGGTTTGGGAAGATGCTGCCCCTACAGGCCTTAGCTCAGACATCAGGAGTTGAACAAGGGCTCAGATGGCAGCCAACCCCAGGAGATGACAGTTGGGGGGCCCTCCTGAGGTGTTTTGCCCCTCTTCCAGCAGGTAGGTAGAATGCAGTGGTCTTCATGCAGGCTCTAGGCTGAGAGCGCTGTCCTGCATTTTTGCTGAGAGGGGCTGATGATTTCCCAGTCCACAGTACCCTTAACGTCTTCTTTGAGTCCCTACTGTGCACTGGGACCTAGAGACACAAAGTTCTGTCCCTCCGAGTGCCTGTGCTCCGGCGCGCACAGCCTCTGGACAGAGGGTAAAGAGGTGGGCATGGTCCATCACCGAAGAGGCAGGAAGCAGTGAGTCTTTGCAGGGTCAGGTGAAGTGCCATGGGCAGAGGAAAAGTCGGGTCACTGTAGCTGGGGATCAGGGAGCACCGGGAAGACGTAGTGTCTGCTTTCAGTGTGGGCAGGCTTAGACAGGAGAGGGAAGGGGGAGGGGACTGTGGGGGAAGGACATTCCCAGAGAGATGAAACGTGTGAACAAAGGCGTGGGGGTGGGGGACTGACTGAAGAGCTTGTTTGCAGAACAACAAATCCATTTGGCTGGAGCAGAGGGTTCGGGAAGGGACTGGCAGGAGATGAGTCTGTGAGGTAGCCTGGGGCCAGCCTGGGAAGGACTTGGAATGCAGAGCGGTGGCGTTTTGGCCTCGATTCAGTGGATGATGGGCAGCTACTGAAGAGTTTCGAGCAGGAGAGGGAGGTGTTGAGGGCTGTCTTTTCAGGGAGATTGAGCTGGCAGCAAGTCCGGATGGGTGCGCCCTGGGGCCAGCCTGCTCTCTCCCCATCCCCACGTGCCTGCCAGTGACCCCTAGAATGTCACGTTCTGTCCCAGGCCAGTCTCCCCAGGGCGGCCATCTGCTCCTGGATGCGGTGGGAGCTGTCGCCCTCTGGCTCCTGGCTGCTTTCTGGTCTGGCTCTCCTCGGGAGTTCTGAGGGGCACCTTGCAGGCGGTAATTGGGTTTCCGAAGCGCGCCTGCTCCTCCGTCACAGCCGCTCGTTCTGACGCAGCCACGCCGTCGGGACACTCTGTCTCCTGCCCGCCTCCGCACTGCCAAGCCGCTTGTCCCTGGTCTGAGCAGGCTGCTCTGAGCACCGGTGCTCCCTCTGGGTGCTGTAGGAGGGAGGGTCAGGAGCACAGCTCCAGTGTCGGACCTGCCCTGGCCCCCTCGCACAGGGGCTGTGAGCTGCGCCTTGGTGGGGAGGCCATCAGCTCGGGGCCAGGGAGGTGGCGGGGGGTGGGGGGCCTGCTTCTTAACACAAGTGGGTCCTAGGCCCGCCTCACCCCAGCAGAGGGGAAAAACGGAGAAGTGGATCCCGTGAGGGCACCTGGCTCTCCAGTTGAGAGGTGGGGCTGTCTGTGGACCTGGGCAGATGTGTATTCTATACTCCTGCACAGGGTGGGAGGAGGAGGGGCTTCTTCTCTGACCCTCCCCACCCCCCAAAATCGTTCCCACTTCCCCACATCCGTGCTTCGGGAGTTTGGAGAAGTTAGCATGGACGATTTGCAGCTCCTGTGGCCTATGCCCACCCCCACCCCCGCCATCCGCTTCCAGAGAAGTGGCTCTGCCAGACTGTCGGGCCCCATCCTCCAGCCCCTGGAGGTAGAGGCCACAGCTGCTGTGGATCAGTCAGCCAGGACAGAGGGGGGCCTGGCTGAGGACTTGCTGCCTGCCGGTCAGACCCTGAGTCCCCAGCCTGACACTTCTGGCTTCACCGGACCACGAAACTGTCCTTGAGGGCCCCCTGCCTCAGACCTGGCTTTGAAGGCCAGCCGGGGGGATCTGAGGAGGTGGGTGGAGGAAGGGAGAAGGAGGGCCTGGGGAGCCTGAGGCGGGCAAGATGCCAGGCCTTCTGCTGCAGAGCTGCGGGTGCCTGGGGTGAGCGGGCGCACAGTTGCACTCTGTGTCCAGCAGAGGGCAGCCCGACACTGGTTTTTGCCTCATGCCCAGCCTCTACCTGCCAAGACGCCGGGGTTCCTGGCTTGCCTCCTAAACATACTCTGCCTCCTAGAGAGCAAGTCCTGGGCTGAACCAGGATTCTCTCCATCCCCAAATACCCTTGCCCTGAGATTGCTCAAAGGTGGGCTGGGGTGGCCACAGGAAGCGATGAGACTGAATGGGGACTCCCTGCCTGCCACGGGGCCCCACCTCCAAACCACACTCCCCTGCCTTCCCAGGGATGGTGACCACTACGACGCCCTGAGGGACTGCCTCAAGGCCATCTCCTTAAATCCATGCCACCTGAAGGCACACTTCCGCCTGGCCCGATGCCTCTTTGAGCTCAAGTACGTGGCTGAGGCCCTAGAGTGCCTGGATGATTTCAAAGGGAAGTTCCCGGAGCAGGCCCATAGCAGTGCCTGTGACGCATTGGGACGTGACATCACGGCCGCCCTCTTCTCCAAAAATGATGGTGGTGAGTAGAGTGCGCACTGAGGAGGGGTTGCTGTCACTCTGTCTGTTGGAGATGCTACGTGACATTCTGGAGAGGACATAAGTTCTGAGACTGGAGAGGCCTGGGCTCACGCTGATTGAGAACCACGTGACCTTGAGACAGTCACTTGGTCTCTCTGAGACAAGGATTAGCAATAGCGTGTTTAAGGCACCTGGTGTAGTTCCCCCGGCCTCAGGAGAGGAGTCGGCTGAGCTAGGCCATCCTCTCCTGTCATGGACAGGGCCTTGGCCGTTCTGCTGGGATCTGAGCTCCAGCTAGTTGGCTAGAGTGCACTTGCTCCAGATGGCGTGGGTGCAGAAGAGACAGCACACAGAGCAGTGGTGAGGCCCCGGGCACAGGTATGGAGCCTCGGTTCCAGTCTCAGCTCTGCCATGTGGAACCGTGAGACTTTGGGCAGAGCACAGCCTCTCTGAACCTGCTGGCTTATTTGTACAGCGTGTTGAAGGGCCTGCCCTGCTCCTCTGGGTAGCGCTGGAGAGTGAGCCAAGTAACTGCAGTCTGTAAACGTGAGAGGGGAGCTCACTGAGGGCAGACATGCAGCTTCCTCTTCTGCTGTGCAGCGTATTGGACCACGGATTGATCCATCTGTCTGGGTAGTGCCAGGCACTGTGCTATGTCCTGGGAATACATCTGGGAACAAGTCAGATGGAATTTCTGTCTTCATGAATCTATAGCCTGGGAAGGGACTGAGCGATGAAGGAGAAGCAAAGAAGACCCCGGGGGCCTGATAGGGTGCAAGTGCAGGGGGAGGGCTTGAAGGCAGCCTTGGGTTCTTGAGGGAGACGTTCAGGCGGAGATCTTGAAGCTGGGGAAGGGGTGACTAGGCACGGAGTGTCGCCAGAGGTGAAGCGTCTGGCAGAGGGGCCAGCACGTGCCAAGGCCCTGAGGCAGGCAGAGACAAGGCACTGAGAGAGCTGGTGTGACTGTACCGAGGCATGTAAGCAGCCCACCAGGACCCAGGCTGACTTGTCTTCCAGGGCAGGAGGGCTAGAAAAATCACCCGCTCAAGGCTCTCTTGGCAGCACTTTGCCCTCCCCTCCCTGCCGCTCACCTCCACAGCAACAGACCTTAGGGGGCCGTGCATCCTCGGGGCTTCCAGACATTATTCAGGGAGCTAAGCCAAGGCCCTCCTGGCATCAGCGGTCTCCTCTTGAACACCCTCAAGGGCAGGATGCACAGATGCCTCTTTTTCACAGTTGTTCCTAGCTTTTCAGGGTAGTGGGAGAGAGATAACCCTTCATGGCTTACTACTTGGACGGAGAACAGGATGAAGGGGAGGAAACGGGGACCAAGGGAGAGATGGGCAGGACTCTCACGGTCCCTGTTCTCTGCCCCAGAGGAGAAGAAGGGAGCAGGCGGTGGCGGCGGCCCCGTCCGCCTCCGCAGCATGAGCCGCAAGGACTCCATCTCTGAGGACGAGATGGTGCTGCGGGAGCGAAGCTACGACTACCAGTTCCGCTACTGTGGCCACTGCAACACCACCACGGATATCAAGGAGGCGAATTTCTTTGGCAGGTCTGAGGCCCTGAAGAGGAGGGGGAGGGCCTAGCCTGGTTCGCGGCAGGAGGTTGCGGGTGGCATGGGGACCTAGGCTTTCAGAAGTCTCAAATCCCAGCTCTGTGCCCTTGGGCAGATGGCTTCACCTCTGTGAGCCACCATCACCCCCAGCCCTCCTCTATAGATGACATACTTTCTTGGGTAGGTGAGATCCATAAATATGAATCAAGCATCTCCAGCAAGATCCCTTCTAAATATCAGCAGTGTGTTGGGGGCAGGTGTGCTGTGGGATCTGGGGGTCTGGATCCAGAGAGGCTAGGACTACTGAGGAAAGGCTGAGGCAGGAGAGTTCCCAGAGACCCCCGAGAGGCAGGATCTGATCCTGGCACCCAGCAGGCTTATGACGCACTTTGAGGGAGAGTAAGTTAGAGGGACCTCGGCCGTCTTTGACCCCAAGGTTTAGAACCGTTGGACAGTGACACAACTCTCCAGTGTGGAGAGGATTCTCGTGTGCGTGGGAGTTCCGAGTCGGGTGAAGACTCCAGAGTTCAGGGGGCTGAGTGGCTCCAGGCTTCCCTGCCTGCCCTTTCCCTCAGCCATGCAGCCTGCGGGCCATCCCCCCACCTGACCTCCCTGCCCTTTGCCCCTCCGCCAGCAACGCTCAGTATATCGTCAGTGGCTCTGACGATGGCTCCTTCTTCGTCTGGGAAAAGGAGACCACCAACCTGGTCCGAGTGCTGCAGGGCGACGAATCCATCGTCAACTGCCTGCAGCCACACCCCAGCTACTGCTTCCTGGCCACCAGCGGCATCGACCCTGTTGTGCGGCTCTGGAACCCCCGGCCAGAGGTGAGGGGGCGGGCAGGGTGGCAGCAGCTAAGCCGGGAGGAAAGAAGCGGGGGATGCTCTGCGAGGCCTCCAGCTGAGCTCGTCTGGGGCGGGAAGGGAAAGGAGTCACAGCCTCAGGGAAGCAAGGGGCTTCCGGGGAGGAGCTCTCTCCCCAGGGGTCCAAGCTGCATCAGGGCGGGAGCCAGCGAGTTCTGAAAGCTCCAGATGAAGCAGGCAAGTCCAGGGGCATATCCGTGAGCCAGGTGTGAAGGTGAGCCTCACACCCAGGAGGCAGTGGCCCAGTAACTGGGCCCGGGTATGGGAGGGCAGGGAGGGCACCTGCCCCGCCCCAACACCAGCTCCCAGATCGGCACCTCCCTCAGTGCCCTGTCCCTCGTGTCCCTCTGCGTCATGTCCCCCAGAAACCCTGCAGAGGCCAGTGCCTCAGGCACACGGGCAGCGCATAGGCTTTGGAGTCTGATGGCCCTCAGTTTGAATCCTGGTCCCTTCACTTAGGCCTGAGGGACTCAACCCAGGTTTTTATCATCTGTATATCAGAATGGGCATGACAGCAGCACCTCAGAAGGCTACTTTGAGGATTAAAGAAGTGATGCCTGTGATGTGTCTGGTCCACGGGGACACAGGGACGGTGCGGGTAGTCAGGTGGGCTGGCCTGAGGCCTCCCCAGCTCTCTGCCCACCTCCTCCCCCTTCCCAGCTGGTAAAACAGAAGTCAAGAGGTGGATCTAATTCCAGAGGCAATTTCCTATAAATTTTAAGACCTTTCCTTGAGGGACGAGTGGCAGCAAAAGAACGGGGTGGGGGAGCTGTGTCTGCACCCCCCCCCCAGGGTATGGTATCTGTGCCCCCGCCTCAGGGTATGGTATCTGTGCCCCCCCCCAGGATATGGTATCTGTGCCCGCCCCCAGGGCATGGTATCTGTGCCCCCCCAGGGCATGGTATGCGTGCCCCCCCAGGGCATGGTATCTGTGCCCCCCAGGGCATGGTATGCGTGCCCCCCCCAGGGCATGGTATCTGTGCCCCCCCAGGGCATGGTATCTGTGCCCCCCCCAGGGCGTGGTATCTGTGCCCCCCCCAGGGCGTAGTATCTGTGCCCCCCCCAGGGCGTGGTATCTGTGCCCCCCCCAGGGTGTGGTATCTGTGCCCCCCCAGGGTGTGGTATCTGTGCCCCCCCAGGGCGTGGTATGCGTGCCCCGCACATGCTGGGGCAAGTCCACCCTTGTCCGTGTCCATGCACCCTGCCCCCCGCTATATTCTGTGTCCTCTTCACTTTCCAGTGTGGGGCCCACCAGAAGACGCTCTGGTGTGTGTACCCCCTGGTATAGATCCCACTGTGTGACCGTGTGCCCCCCACCCCCAGTGTAGTGCGTCATCCCCTCACATGTATCCTGGCATCTGTCTGTCCTTCCATCCATCCACATACATCCCAGGACGAATTTCCCCTGCACCTGGGCACCCATGGGTACACCCACACACACACCCTGGTATGTACATGCCCCTCCACACGCACAGCTCAGTCTGTGTGTACTTGCCCTGCTTACAGATCCCCGCAGTAAGCGTGCCTTCCCTGGCTCCCTTCCCGCAGAGTGAAGACCTCACAGGCCGAGTTGTGGAGGACATGGAGGGCGCCTCCCAGGCCAACCAGCGGCGCATGAACGCAGACCCGTTGGAGGTGATGCTGCTCAACATGGGCTACCGGATCACAGGCCTGAGCAGTGGGGGCGCCGGGGCCTCTGACGACGAGGACAGCTCGGAGGGCCAGGTGCAGTGCCGGCCCAGCTAGGCCCTCCCAGCCCCCGGCCCAGCCCCCGCCATCGGCTGCATCCTCCGCCCTGGGCAGGAGGTCAGGGGGTTCTGTTTTGGTTTGTCTTCCCTGTCCCTCCATTTTTTTTTTTTTCATTTTTCCCGTTACATTTGTTAGTTTGGCATTGTGGGTGGGGATTGCTACAACTTGCTGGCTTTTGGACTTTTGGGCAGTTGCCCCTTGACTGGCCCCTTGACTGGCCCCAGCCCTGAGCAGAAGAGCAGGGGGGAAGCTCCTCCATCTCCCCCAACACCACCTCCCCCCTCCACGTTCCTGAGGGCTCTGGCCTGCCTCAGGTGGGGAGGCCAGGGCTGCCGCTGTCTCCCGGGACTGCCCCACCCTTCAGCTGGCAGCAGGAGTGGGGTGGAATTGGACAGGCTGGCCTTGGCCTGTTAGCATTCTTGCTCCTGACGGCGAGGCTGGCTCCCTCCTGGTCTTCAGGGAATGTTCTAGAAAAGGACAGGGTGCCCCCAATCCCTGCAGAGCCGCTGTGTCAGGGTGGAAACAGAAGTGAGGAGGGAGCCCTGGAGTGGGCACGGTCAGGCCACTTCCTCCTGGCAACCCGATGTCCTTTCCCTCTCCCCCCTCCGCCCCCGCGGGACCCCCCAAGCACAGGCGCTGGGTCCTTGCTGCGCCCGCACGCCCTCACCGGCCCTCTAGGGGCTCAGCCTCTCCCACGGGCCCTGGCAGTGGGCAGGGGCACCACACCATTCCCCGCCCACCCGTGCCAGCCCTTCTGCACTCTCGGGGGGGCCCCTCTCCTCCCTTGGGCGCTCTTCGGCCTCACTGTGACCTTTCTGCCAGAGCTCCCAGCCAGGCCTCCTCTCGCTGAGATGGCACTCCCTCCCACCCCCCACACGCTGAGCCGCCACAAAGACCAAAGAAGTGATGGCTTTTCTCTGTCCCCTGCTGCTCTGGGGGGAGGGGGTGGGTCTCCTGAGCCCTGGGATGGAAAGTCCCTAACTCGGCCCCCTCCTCAGCAGCCAGAGCTCTACACTGGATGCAGCGGTTCCCCCAGCACCCCACCACTCCCCCGAGGCCTCGCTCTTGGCCCCCTTGGCTCTCAGCTCCCCTCGGCGCTCCCTGGGCTCCAGCTTCCAGCTGCAGCCTCCCTCCACCCTGCTCCCTCCCTCCGCCCTGTCTCTGCCAGGTGCCTCCTCTCAGTCAGGCTTCAGAGAAGCCCTGGAGACAGCAGGGCCATGTTAAAAGCTTTTTCACAGTTTTAAGAAGATGGGGGTGGGGGTGGGGTGGTAAGGATAGTGGTGGGGGGTCTGGCACCATCTCGTCATTGCTTTAATCCCAGCGACACAGGTGGCAGCCTCTCCCCCTTCCTCTCCCCCCCCCCCATCACCCTCCCCACCCCTCTCTCCTAGCTTGGTAATGAAGTATATTTATTGGTGAAGGAAACAGCTGCTGCTGCTTCTCCTGCTGCTGGGACTTGCTCCCCTGTCTCTTCTCCACGACCTTTCTCCAGCCGGGAGGGGAGAGCCGGAGCGCTGAGGCTGGGCCTGGGGCCCAAGGACTAGCAGGGGCCCCTTTGCTTTCCTGTGTTCCAGCCACCCGCCATTTCCTCCCTCCCTGCCTCCTGCCTGCCCAGCCTGGGCCCTGCCGTGTGGAGAGACACAGAAGCCTTACTGTCCTCTGGGGGCAGGAGCCGAGCCTTTTTGTTGCTCCGCTCCCAGGAGAGTGAGGGTGACGCAACTGATTAAAACCATTTTGTTCTAGGTGTGGCTGGTGGCATTTGTGGGTTGCCCATGGGTCTGGGGGAAAGGGAGAGGATTTCATCTCCGTAGCTCCGTGACTCTTGAGTAACCACACCTCTGAGGGGTGGAATGAGGCCCGCCTTGGAGAATCCCTGTGGACCGTGGCCACCAGCAGGGCAGGACCAAGTGCAGAGCCTGGCCCTGATGGCCGTGATTTGCAATAATCAGCTTTCATTATGTGGGCTGTCTTCTCATCTGTAAAGTAAGGAGGGTGAAGTCTTAGTGGTTTTTCAGACTTTTAAAATCATAACCCAAACAAATACACATCTTGCATTGTGACCCAAGATACCCATGCTAATTTGTATGCATATAATGAACATAAGTTTTACATAATAACACTAAGCCTTGCTACATGCAGTGTGTTCTAGTTACCATTCTATTTTATGAAGGAGGGGAAAAAAATGCTGTCTATAACCCACTAAATTGATTTCAAAATCTGTTGTTTCTTGATGGGCCCTAGATTAGAGGGTTTTCTTACACCAGAGGTTCCCAAACTTTCTCAGCTCCCTGAACCAATAGTGCCTCGGTAGTTTGTACCTGGACCCCCTAAGCCGAAAGAAATACCTGACATTTCAACATGTTAGTTAAGCCAAGATCACTTAAGAATTTATGTCCTGGGCTTCCTTGGTGGTCCGGTGGTTAGGAATCCGCCTGCCAAAGCAGGGGACATGGGTTCAATCCCTTTTCTGGGAAGATCCCACATGCCACAGAGCAGCTAAGCCCGTGTACCACTACTGAGCGCAGCCAGCCACAGCTGCTGAAGCCTGTGTGCCTAAAGCCTGTGCTCCACAGCAAGAGAAGCCACCAAAATGAGGAACGCGTGCACTGCGGCTAAGCAGTAGCCCCAGGCATTGCAACTGGAAAAAGCCCATGCAGCAACGATGACCCAGTGCAACCAAAAATAAATAATATTCTTAAAAAAAAAATTTTGTCCTACCAAGTTAGTCATTAAAGAATACACAAAAGAAAAAAAAAATTGAAAAAAAAAACCATATCAGAAGAACCTCTCTCTATTTCATTCTCAATAACTACAGTAACTACTGGAATCTGTGTGCTTGTTGGGTGCTGTAAAACTTGTCAGACTTTCTAATCAGATTGGACGCCACCACCCTCATTTCGTGTTCCACAGTGACTTTCATTTACTTTGTATCTCAGCAACCTCTAAAAACTCAGCTTCTCAAAGATGGCATAATCAAAGGAATGTAGTGGAGTCTAAGGATAAAACTGAACCACCCTGAGCTTGAAGCTCTCTCAGTAGCCAACAGATGCTAAGTAACTCTAAATTTAAAATATCCTTCTGTGCTCCTGTGACTTGACTGTGGCACCCTAAGGTAACTTTATGCACAGTTTGGGAACTGTGGGTCAGTACTGTAGGAACAATAGTTTCACTAGTGAGATTTTGTGGTTATTCTGTTTGTACATTTGGAAAGAACCAGGCTGAGGCCAGCAGGGTATACTCAGTTTAGTACAGGAGACAGGGAAGAGATTCTGTCAGAAGCACAATAGGTGATGTCATGAAGCAGGTGCTTATCATTCCTCTGTATTCCCAAACTGATGCTGCTTTAGCACGTTTCCAGACTATGCAAGGAAGGGGTGATGTACCAGATCGAGGGACTAGGGCAGAGTCCCAGGTGCCCTCATGGAGCCTGAGTGACTCAGTTCAGCTGCATGGTAGAGGATGGAGTCACCCATGGACTTCAGGGGCAGCCAAACTGGGGAGGACTCCCTGTGCTTGACTGCAGGGATTGCAGGCTTGGTCCTGCGAGCAGGGATTAGCCATTGGAAGACTTCACCAGGAGCTCCATCTCATTTGGAATTGGTACATTTAAAAAAAAAAAAAAGACTTTTTTTTTTAGAGCAGTTTAAAGCTTACAGAAAATTAAAAAGATAATACAAAAGTCCCATATACCCCCCTCTCTCCCTGCCTCCATTTCCCCTCTTATTAACATCTTGCATCAATGTACATTTGTTACAATTAATGAACCAATGTTGATACACCATTAATAACTAAGGTCCATAGCTTATATTGAGGTTCACTCTTTGTATTGTACAGTCTGATGGGTTTTGACACATACATAATGTCCTGTATTCATACTGTGAAAAACAGTTGCACTGCCATAAAAATCCCCTGCCCTCCACCTATTCAGTCCTTACCAGCACACACACAAAAAAAAGAAAAAAAGTAAGTACTATAAGTACTAAGTACATACATGCTTCAGTTCAGTCGCTCAGTCGTGTCCGACTCTTCTCGACCCCATGAATCGCAGCATGCCAGGCCTCCCTGTCCATCACCAACTCCCGGAGTTCACTCAGACTCATGTCCATCGAGTCTGTGATGCCATCCAGCCGTCTCATCCTCTGTCGTCCCCTTCTCCTCCTGCCCCCAATCCCTCCCAGCTTAGTACCTACTAAGTATGTGCCAGCAAAATATACACAAGATATTTATGAGGAAAACTACAAAATCATGATGAGTGAAAACAAGGGAAATCAGAATATGTGAAGAGATATTCCATGCTCATACATAGGAAGCCTCTATTATTAATAAAGATGTCATTTCTTCCCAACTTGGGCAGTGAAATCTCAACCAAAATCCCAGCAGATTAGTTGATGACTATCCACAGGCTTATTCTAATGTTTGTATGGAGAGACAAAAGACCCAGAATAGCCAACACAGGTAACAGAAAGAACAAAGTCAGAGGACTGACACTATCCAACCTCAAGACTTATCATAAAGCTACAATAACCAAGACAGTGTGGCATTTGCGAAGGAAAAGACAAATGAGTGGAATGATCTGGGGATCCCAAAAGTAGATCCACACAAATATAGTCAACTGATCTCTGACCAAAGAGCAGAATCAACTCAATGGAGAAAGGAAAGAAACCTTCTCAACAAATGGTGCTGGAACAACTGGGTATCTCCTTGTGTGGGTGCATGCTAAGTCGCTTCAGTCATGTCTGACTCTGCAGCCCCATGGACTGTAGCCCGCCAGGCCCTCTGTCCATGGGATTCTCCAGGCAAGAACACTGGAGTGAGTTGCCATGCCCTCCTCAGGGGATCTTCCCCCACCTAGGGATCAAACTCACGTCTCTTGTGTAGCCTGCATTTTGGTGGGTGGTTCTTTACCACTAGAGCCACCTGGGAAGCCCAGACATCTACATGCCCCACCCAACCCCCCAAAAAAAGGATCTAAGCACTGAGTACACTGTCCACAAAAATTAACTCAAGATTGATCATAGAACTAAACGTAAAACATATCAATAAAACTCAGAAGAACACATAGGAGAAAATCTAAGTTTGGCAACACGTATTTAGACACAACCTCGAAAGCACAACCCATGAAAGAAAAAATTGATAAACTGGACCTCATCAAAACTCCTGTTCTATGAAATCACTGTTAAGAGAATGAAAAAGACAAGCCAACAATTAAGAGAAAATAAACGAATTTTTACAACTCAACAATATGAAACAAGCACCCCAATTTAAAAATGGGCAAAATATCTGAATAGACACCTCACCAAGGAGGATATACAGGTGACTAGTAAGCACACAAAAGCTGTCCAGCGTTATGTCACTTCAGTTTAGTTGCTCAGTCGTGTCCAACTCTTTGCGACCCCATGAACCGCAGCACGCCAGGCCTCCCTGTCCATCACCAATTCCCAGAGTCTACCCAAACTCATGTCCATTGAGTCAGTGATGCCATCCAACTGTCTCATCCTCTGTCGTCCCCTTCTCCTCCCACCCTCAACCTTTCCCAGGATCTGGGTCTTTTCAAATGAGTCAGCTCTTTGCATCAGATGGCCAAAGTATTGGAGTTTCAGCTTCAACATCAGTCCTTCCAGTGAACACCCAGGACTGATCCTTTAGGATGGACTGGTTGGATCTCCTTGCAGTCCAAGGGACTCTCAAGAGTCTTCTCCAACACCACAGTTCAAAAGCATCAATTCTTCTGGGCTCAGCGTTCTTTATAGTCCAACTCTCTCATCCATACATGACTACTGGAAAAACCATAGCCTTGACTAGATGGACCTTTGTTGACAAAATAATGTCTCTACTTTTTAATATGCTATCTAGGTTGGTCATAACTTTCCTTCCAAGGAGTAAGCGTCTTTTAATGTCATGGCTGCAGTCACCATCTGCAGTAATTTTGGAGCCCTAAAAAATAAAGTCAGACTCTTTCCATTGTTTCCCCACCTATTTGCCATGAAGTGACAGGACCAGATGCCATGATCTTCGTTTTCTGAATGTTGAGCTTTAAGCCAACTTTTTCACTTTCCACTTTCACTTTCATCAAGAGGCTCTTTAGTTCTTCTTGACTTTCTGCCATAAAGGTGGTATCATCTGCATATCTGAGGTTATTGATATTTCTTCCAGCAATCTTGATTCCAGCTTGTGCTTCTTCCAGCCCAGCATTTCTCATGATGTGCTCCGCATATAAGTTAAATAAGCAGGGTGACAATATACAGCCTTGACGTACCTCATTTGCTGTTTGGGACCAGTCTATTGTTCCATGTCCAATTCTAACTGTTGCTTCCTGACCTGCATACAGATTTCTCAAGAGGCAGGTCAGGTCGTCTGGTATGCCCTTCTCTTTCAGAATTTTCCAGTTTGTTGTGATCCACACAGTCAAAGGCTTTGGCATAGTCAATAAAGCAAAAATAGATGTTTTTCTGGAACTCTCTTGCTTTTTCAATGATCCAGCGGATGTTGGCAATTTGATCTCTGGTTCCTCTGCCTTTTCTAAAACCAGCTTGGACATCTGGAAGTTCACAATTCACATATTGCTGAAGCCTGGCTTGGATAATTTTGAGCATTACTTTACTAGCGTGTGAGATGAGTGCAATTGTGCGGTAGTTTGAGCATTCTTTGGCATTGCCTTTCTTTGGGATTGGAATGAAAACTGACCTTTTCCAGTCCTGAGGCCACTGCTGAGTTTTCCAACTTTGCTGGCATATTGAGTGCAGCACTTTCACCACATCATCTTTTAGGATATGAAATAGCTCAACTGGAATTCCATCACCTCCACCAGCTCTGTTCGTAGTGATGCTTCCTAAGGCCCACTTGACTTCACATTCCAGGATGTCTGGCTCTAGGTGAGTGATCACACCATCATGATTATCTGGGTCGTGAAGATCTTTTTTGTACAGTTCTTCTATGTCACGAGGGAATTACGCATTAAACCAACAATGCGATACCCCACCACACCGATTAGGATGACAACATCAAATGCTGACAAGGATGTGAAGCAACAGGAACTCATTCACTGCTGGTGAGAATGCAAAATGGTAAGAGTTTGGCAGTTTCTTACAAAGTTTCAATAGTCTTTTTGTAAGATCCAGTAACTGCTCTCCTGAGTTGCAAGTGTTATGTCCATGCACAAACGTGGATGTAAATGTTCACAGCGGCTTCATTAATAATTGCCAAAAACCGGAAGCAACCAAGTCCTTCAAAATGTGAATAGATAAAATAGGTACAGCTGTGCAATGTATGGAAATGAGCAATCAAGCCCCAAAGCCAGGGAGGAAATTTAAGTGCATTATTGCTTTTGAAAGAAGCCAGTCTGAAAGCCATACCATATGATTCCAACTATATGACATTCTGGAAAAGGCAAAACTAGAGACAGTAAAAAGATCCGTGGTGATCCATTTTTAACGTCCGTCCGCATGTGTTACTCAACCCTGCTGATGGGGAGCCTGGGGCTCGGTCAGATAAGCGTGCACAGTGAATGTGTAGCAAAAGAGGCTTCAGGACTGGAACTCCTGTGTTTGTGGTGGGCAGATGTGGTCCCAGGGTCCTGCGGTGGGTCTCTGTGCTAAGGAGCATGCTAAAATGTAGTTGCAGAACTGAAAAGGAGATGAGAGATCATCTAGCTCAGAGGTTCCCAGCCCTGGTTATACATCAGAACCACCTGGGATACTGTTTTAACCAGAGATTCTGTTTTAATTGGTCTGTGGGGAAGGTGGGGAGGCAAGCATCCATCCATTATTTGAAAACATCCCAGATTCATTCTAATGTAGGGCCAGAGCAGAGAACCACCAATCTAGTCCTATTTCCAGACCATCTATGGAGTCCTATTTACGGATATAGACAAGTTCCAAAGAGGGGCAGGAAGATGGAATGGGCTGCCTAAAACCCAAGTTAGAGGCAAAACCACTAATCTCTGCTTCCTGGTCCACTTCTTTAAGAATCATTTTTCTTATTTAATGTCACGAAACTTTTTGAGCCCCTATTTGCCCAGCACTGGCTTAATGAAAATGCACCCAACAGGTTAGCCCCTGCGTTCCTGGAGCCCCCACAAGATCTGGAAGACGTGGGTAGCAAATACGGGGGTCATGCACTGTCCCTGAATGTTGGACTTCGCCATGGAGCTCCCCACTGAGTGGTAGGCCGTGTGTCTGATGGACGTGATGGCAGGCGTGAGGCATTCATGGGGACAGGTTGGCTTCCTGCATCTGACCCATTTCTGTACATATAACAGGTCCTAGGGTTTCCCTGGTGGATCAGAGAGTAAAGGATCTGCCTGCAATGCAGAAGACTGGGGTTCGATCCCGGGGCAGGAAAGATACCCTGGAGAAGGGAATGGCAGCCAACCCACTCCAGTATTCTTGCCTGGAGAATTCCATGGACAGAGGAGCCTGGTGGGCTACAGTCAATGGGGTTGCAAAGAGTCGGACACAACTAAGTGACACTGGTCCAGTGAGGCTGCAGTTTGCACCATTTTATGATGATTTACAGAATCTCAGGTCTCCTCCTCCTCTCTCTTTAATGGCCCTAAAAGGGGTCACCAGCAGAGAAAAAGCAGGGTTGAGGTTCAGAACCCCAACTCTATCTAGTTTATGCATGCTAAGTCGCTTCAGTTGTGTCCGACTGTGCGATCCTATGGACTGCAACTTGCCAGGCTCCTCTGACCATGGGATTCTCCAGGCAAGAATACTGGAGTGGGTTGCCATGCCTTCCTCCAGGGGATCTTCCCCACCCTCGGGTTGTAACACCCCTGTCTGTTACATCTAACCTGCATTGGCAGGCGAGTTCTTTACTGCTAGCACCACCTGGGAAGCCTGGCTTATGTTTAGACCTTGGAAAAGTTCCTGAACCTTTCTGGGCTTATTTTTCTCTTTGGGAAAATGGATGCCATGATACCTGCTCTCTGGTTACTTCACTGCATTGTAAGGAGGCACCAAATCATAGGGGAGTATGCACATCAAAGTGCATTTTAAGTGGTTAAGTGGTGATGAGTGATTTTAATTGCTATAATAGTTAACACCAAATGTTCATATTAGGCCAATAGCTGATCAGCTATAGCTTATCCAATAAGCTTTGCAAGAACTTTGCAACTTTTTTCCCCCCATTTTGCTACTGCTGCTGCTGCTGCTGCTAAGTCACTTCAGTCATGTCCGACTCTGGCGACCCCATAGATGGAAGCCCACCAGGCTCCACCGTCCCTGGGATTCTCCAGGCAAGAACACTGGAGTGGGTTGCCATTTCCTCCTCCAATGCATGAAAGTGAAAAGTGAAAGTGAAGTCGCCCAGTCGTGTCTGACTCTTAGCGACCCCATGGACTGCAGCCTACCAGGCTCCTCCATCCATGGGATTTTCCAGGCAAGAGTACTGGAGGGGGGTGCCATTGCCTTCTCCTCCCCCATTTTAGGGATGAGGAAATTGATGCCCTGACAGGTTCAGTTACTTTCCTAAGGTCTGACAACCTCTGACAGAGCTAAGGGTCAGTACTGGACTTGCTGGCTGACACCTGCGTTCACATGTTCAACCATCATGCTTTATCGCCCACCTGGCAGCAGAACCCAGCAGATGCTGGGCCTGGCTGTGCTTTCTATATTCTTAGGGAAGTTTACCCGTCTATAAAATGGAATGGAGAAGGAAGTCATTTTGTAATCTCTAATGTCTTAACGGTCAGAGGGTGTATTCTCAAATGGTTTGTTGCATTGTATCTGCCCCGGTGGTCCCTTCCCCACCACGGAAAGGTCTGGAGCCATCCAGGAAGACCATTTAGGGCTTAATGGAGGGAATCCAAAGGAGCATAGGCAGAAAGGCTGCAGAAGAGAGGGGACACACACACACAGCGTCACCCCTAGCAGCTCCGCCAACCTGCGCTGAGATTGCCCCAGGCTCAGCTCTGCTTCCCTGGCTTATTGATTGAGGTGATTCTTCTGTCAGAGCCCTGAAGCAGACCAATCTATGGTCAACAAACAGCTCCAGGGACAATCCCTAAGCGCTTCCTATCTGCCGTTCTGACTCCAAGGTCCAATGGATCTAGTCAGTCCCCTTCTCAAGGAGTTCACAGTCTCCTGAGGTAGACAGACATGTAAACAGCTAATGCTAATGCAAGTATACATGAATATTCAATAGGCAGAAACAGCCTCCGTGCTCTGGGAGCAAAGAGGGAGGATTTGCTGGAAACCTTGAAAGTGGTGTAGGAGAGCAGGGGAAGGGCACCCTGCTGAAGGAACAGTTCGAGCAAAGACACGAGGTATGAAGTGCAGGGCTCATTCTCTGAAGGGCAAACAGCGCAGTGAGGTTAACTCCAAGCAAGTCCCAAGGGAGACAGAGAGCGATGAGGGTGGAAAAAGAAGGTTAAGGGTTGGGCCAGACCATGAGGGCCTTGAATGCCAGAATGAGGAGTGAGATGGCCTGGGGAAGGAAGGAAGGATGTGAGCTCTGGGGACTTCTACCTGGGGCCAATTGAGGGGGTGTCCTGACCCACACCAAGAGAGGACGTGCCCTGAGTTCACCCTTCAAACAAGCAGTGTCTTACCCTCAAAGCTTTCCCGGCTTGACGCTTCCAGCTCTGCCATCCTTCCCTCCCCCAGCCAGTCCTATAAGTGGGTCCAGATGGTCATTCCTATTTTAGGTCGGGGTGTGTGTTGGGGGAGGGGTAGCTATGAGCTCTATCAATCCTCTCCTGAGCTGTCTGTTAGAGGAGCTTCTTCCAGGACACTGCTGTGATCCTCTGAGCCTGGAAGGGAGTGTTAGGCCTTGGTGGAGATACCCCATCTGTCTGTGCGTGATAGGGGTGGCAGCAGCAGAGGAGGCAAGGACACGGGCCACGGAGGCTTTCACATTGGGTAAGAGAACCAAGGTGACGTGTACAAGTGGAAGGCGGCCCTGTGAACAGGCTGTGATGGGGAACAAGCCTAGGACAGAGGCTCCAGAGGAGTCAGAGAAGGAGCTGGCTTCTCCCTCCAGGTACCTGGAATTCTCCAGGCAAGAATAGTGACTCTTTGAGACCCTATGGACTATAGCCTGCCAGGGTCCTCTGTCCGTGCAATTCTCCAGGCAAGAATACTGAAGTGGGTTGCCATGCCTTCCCCCAGGGGATTTTCCTGACCCGGGGCATGGCAACCCACTCCAGTATTCTTGCCTGGAGAATCGCGTGGACAGAGGAGCCTGGCAGGCTATGGTCCATAGGGTCACAAAGAGTCAGACATGACAGAAGCAACTTAGCACAGCACATGGACCCCTTCAGGTACCTGCCTCTTCTCATGTCCCTGCTTCTGCAGCTGCTTAGACCAAGGGTAGGAGGATGCAGGCCATGGGGAAAGGGGCTGGGGCTCTCTAGTCAGACCCTGCTCAGCACTGTGCCTACCAACATCCATGGGGCCCTTAAAACTCTTGGGGCACTGTCAGGTAGCAGCTAACAAGCTAGGTTCCTGCCCTCAGACTGGCTGTAGCTGTCATACTAAGCTTATAAGTATTTGTCATTCATTCAGTTTAGCAAATACTGATTAAGGAAATGCTCTGTGCTATGGACGGAGGAGCCTGGTGGGCTGCAGTCCATGGGGTCGCTGAGGGTCGGACACGACTGAGTGACTTCACTTTCACTTTTCACTTTCATGCATTGGAGAAGGAAATGGCAACCCACTCCAGTGTTCTTGCCTGGAGAATCCCAGGGATGTGGGAGTCTGGTGGGCTGCTGTCTGTGGGGTCGCACAGAGTCGGACACGACTGAAGTGACTTAGCAGCAGCAGCAGCAGCAGACACTAATAGGCATTGGTTTTACAAAAGCGAATAAGACAAATACAGTGTCTTCCTTCAAGGAGTTTCCAGCCTAGTCGGGGAGTCCAACAAGACATAGCCACAAACGTGCTGCAAAGGAAAAGAACAAGGCATTCCAGGAGCTTTCTCATTCAGATTGGGAGGCCAGGGAAGAGCTCTCTGAGAAAGCGACTTTAATCTGTGACTTGCAGGATGAATGGAAGTTAGCCAGTTTTGGAGGCAGTAGGGGCATTTCAGGTGAAAGAGAACAATATGTGCCAAGTCCGTGGGGTATGAAACAGCATGGCCCATGAGCGGAACTGAAACAGGCTGTAGGATGGTGAACAAGTAAGCGGAAGGGCATGATGCAGGGCCTTGTGAGCCACGGCGTATTTGCGTTTTATCTAAAGTGCCATGGGAAGCCACTGAAGGCCGTAGAGTAAATGTGGTGCTTGTGTTAGTCCTTGCAGATTTGTGGCAGACTCTGAGAAAGGCTGACTTTGGTTGTTTATTCATCCATATACACAATAAATGTTTAAAGAGCACCCACTGGCCCTTTGCTAGAATTACGGGTTGACAGTGATAGAAGAGGCATGTCTAAGGTATAGATTTTCCTTGGAGACCTTCCTCCAGAAGAGATGAGACAGGTATAGTCAATGAATCAAGACGCAGTTCCCTCATTCCACAAACATATACTGTACACCTCTTCTATATCTGTGCCAGGTGCTGGCTGTTGCCCTTCACAGATCACACACATGGGCCACAGGAGAGGCACAAACATACTCAAAAGGATTTTGAGTGGGTGAGAATCATTTTCAGCTGTGATATCTGTGAGGCCTTTATAAAAACATCCATTTAGTCACTCTGTAAATCAGGAACTATCTAGTGGGCATCTGCTCTGCACCAGAACAGTGCGAGCTACTGAAATTAAGGACCTTAGAGTTCCAGAACAGAGGTAGACGTACACCCCAAAAATGCATTAAAATATTAGGCGCCAAAAATAGACCAGCATCGAAAGAGGGTAATTCAATGGAAAAAAATCTTCCCCAAAATGCACAGCTCCCACCTTTCTGAGTGGCTGTAGCCATACCTCTCACCAGCTTAATTGTGAGCTGCTGCCTTCCTTCTTTGTCCTCCCATTTCCCCTTCCCACTCCAGCAGATTCCATTTCCTTTGTCTATCTTGGCATCTGTTTAAAAAGCCCAAAGAATTCAGGATTTGAGCCTGGCTTCTTCATATGATACTGTGTGATCTCAGACAATTACTTAACTTCCCTGAGTCTCATTTTTGCCAATTGTACAATGAAGGGATGGGATCACATCTAAGGCTTGTGATTTACTCCAGCCAAGGTGATATTCACACTCCTGCGCATTGCTCTGCAAGGCCTTCCTTTCTTTGCACCACTGCACGCACCCATCCTGGAGCCACCTGGCAAACATCAGGACTCGGTTCAAATATCTCCAGGCAAGTTTTCCCTACTTCTACACATATGCCACACATTATTTTAGCTTATCCTTCCTTTATGCTACCACTACCTCATGAAAGACCACAGAATGAAAAAGAGAGGGAAACAGACTTGGAGTTGAGTCCTGGCCACTTACCTCACCTCTTAAGCCTCAGTTTCTCACTGGTAACGTGCGGGAAATGGAAACAGTGACAGACTTTATTTGGGGAGGCTCCAAAATCACCACAGATGGTGACTTCAGCCATGAAATTAAAAGACTTGCTCCTTAGAAGGAAAGTTATGACCAACCTAGACAGCATATTAAAAAGCAGAGACATTACTTTGCCAACAAAGGTCCGTCTAGTCAAGGCTATGGGTTTTCCAGTGGTCATGTATGGATGTGAGAGTTGGACTATAAAGAAAGCTGAGCACCAAAGAATTGATGCTTTTGAACTGCGGTGTTGGAGAAGACTCTTGAAAGTCCCTTGGACAGCAAGGAGATCCAACCAGTCCATCCTAAAGGAAATCAGTCCTGAATATTCATTGGCAGGACTGATGCTGAAGCTGGAACTCCAATACTTTGGCCACCTGATGCGAAGAGCTGACTCACTGGCAAAGACCCTGATGCTGGGAAAGATTGAAGGCCGTAGAAGGGGACAACAGAGGATGAGATGGTTGGATGGCATCACCAACTCGATGGACATGAGTTTGAATAAACTCCAGGAGTTCATGATGACCAGGGAGGCCTGGCTTGCTGCAGACCATAGGGTCGCAAAGAATCGGACAGGACTGAGGGACTAAACTGACTGAACTTTTGTTCGCCTGTCTAGGGGCTTCCCAGGTGGCGCTAGAGGTAAAGAACCCGCCTGCCAATGCAGGAGACATGAGACGTGGGTTCGATCCCCTGGTCGGGAAGAGCCTCTGGAGGAGGGCATGGCAACAATTCTCGCATGTCTAACCAGTTTGTGGGGATTAAAAACAATGTATGTCAGGCGCGTCGCACCTAAGGAGCGCCCAATAAGTAGAGACTGCACCACACCTCTCAGAAACCCTCAGCGTACTGAATTACTGAGTGCTTAATGAAGCTCTAGCACTAGACTGCGGGAATGCCCTCAGGCAGCGCCTCGCCGCCCGCGCAACGGCGCGGCGCTGGTGGGCGTCGGGCCCAGAGGGACGCGGCTCCTATTCCCGGGGGGAAACCCAAGCCGGGCGGACCCCATCTTCGGGAAGTGACGCCGCCACCCAGCGAGCGGCACTGGAGCAGGGGCTGGGCGGGTAGGGCGCACGCAGCATGGCGGAAGCGGAAGGGAGTTCGCCGCTCCTGTTGCCGCCGCCGCTGCCTCCCCCGCTCGGGATGGCGGAAGTGGAGGCGCCGACGGCGGCCGAGACGGACAAGAAGCAACTTAGCGGTGCTGGCAGCGGCGCCATGGACGTGGAGCGGAGCCGCTTCCCCTACTGCGTGGTGTGGACGCCCATCCCGGTGCTCACGTGAGTCTTCTCTGGCATTCGGCCGGGACAGGGAGAGATGGGCCGGCGCGTTGTCCTCCGGCGGCCCCGGGCCAGCCTCCGGGCCCAGCGCGCAGCAAAGCCTTCCCGAGGGGCCGGGGTTCATCGGTACCCCGCCACCCGCGTGTTGCCAGTGGTGCTGACGGATGGGACCGGCTCCTCGCTCTCGTTACACCTGGTCTGATCTGAGAGACAGTTGTTGACCGTGGAGAGGTTCAGAGGCTGGGAAGCTCAGGACCTGTGGGCGTACAGAAAAGGGGCCCCTTGACTTAGTGTGAGAGAGACATCTTCATTCATTCACTGGCTTATTCATTCATTAAACAGCCGATTACTGGTCACTTCCTGTACGCAAGACATCCTGCTGGGTCCGGAGGCCCAGAATGGAAGTTTGGTTGGAACCACACTGACTCCTGGGATGTCGTCATTGGAAGGGCCCCCAGAAATATCACCACACCATCTCTGTTGCAAAGCGCGTCAGGCAGTCTGCCCATCAGACCAAAGTTATTTCTATAGCATCAGATCAGCCTTTGTCAGAAAAGAAAGCAAGTGCTCCAGAAAGTGCTGGCGCCTTGTAGCAAGGAGCCGCGGGGTTAGGGAGGTAGGGAGCTGGTTTGCCCTGGTGCTTCAGCCCTGACAATTGATGATAACCATTACCCCCCCGTGCTGGACACTTGGCTAAGCTCTTTTACACTCATTTTCTCTGAATTTCACAGCCACTTTCTGAGGTAGGAATTATAGTCTCAGATGATGGATCTCTACCATTAAATGTCTTGATCAGGTTCACACGAAAGTAAGCAAAGCCATGCCCAACACCGTTTTCTGACTTGCTCTCTTTTGACCACAACCTGTTCCCTCTCACCTGATGGAATAGACTTATTTGTTCCCTGTATCAAAAACAGCCAGGTGGTATGGAGATCATTTTTGTCCTTATATGTTTCTGATTCTAAAATGAGCTCTTTTTCTTAAGTCTTGCATCATGTTAAAATACTTCTGTTGTTTCTGTTTCAAATGCTTTTGCATTTGTTTAAGAATGTCCAAGTCTGAGTCCTTTAAAAATAAAAATATTTAAGAAAGTATTTTCATTGATTAACTCAATATTCCTTTTAACACACCTGCTCAGTGACTCCTGTGTGCCTAGAATAGTTCTAGGTGATAAGAATATACAGTGGTGAGTAAAGCAGGTATGACCCTGGCTCTCAGTTAAATCATGGTGGAAGAAGATAGACAGTAAACAGGCGAACTATAAAAGAACTGATAGTGATTAGTGCTATGAAGAAAGTAAAATGTTAATGTGAGAATAAGTGGGAGGGAATGTATTGATTTTGCTAAAAATTGTGTTGTTATCCCAAGATCTCTCTGGTTTTCCCCTGTTCTCAAAAACACTTTTGCTGAGTCCTCTGCCCTTCAGACCTCTGGTAGCAATGTTGAGTGGAAGCACCACAGTCCCCAGTCATCGGGGCCAGAAGCAGCGCACACTCCGTTTCTATGTAGATCTGTGTACAGGTGTTCATAAGATGAATCTAGTGCCCCTGTCAGAGGGCTCATGTTCCCATCACAGGACTCGCCCTCCAGCAGGAGAGAGAGGTGGACCAGTGTGTGCCTTATGGTGATTGCTGACGTCAGGTGCAGAGCTAGGGACGGATGGGGCACAAGGGACTGTCATTGATTTTGGAGAGGCAGTATCAGAGAGGAGGCAACTGAACCCAGAGATCTGTCTGTCCCCTCAGAACTGTTGATGATTCTGCGTGAAAAGCCTGATAACAGCTACGGCTGCTACAGAAAACAGCAAAGAGTAGATACTTACTCTGTTCTGGGCTCTGTTCTAAACATTTATATTCACTGTCTCATTCAGTCCTCACATCAACCTAAGGAAACAAATACTATCACCCCCATTTTCTAGATGAGGAAACAAAGGCTTTGAAGCCAGCATAGGGCTTTTTCCACTGAAATACTCTACCTTACTAGGTAGAGGTCCAGGGGCAGTAACTCATTCATTCAACAAGCAGATCTTGAGGCCCTTTTGCACGCTAGGTCTGAATATACGGTAGTCCACAAAGCAGCTTTGGAGCTTGCCTTCACAGAGCTTCCAGACTGACACACACTTTGAGAGTTTCTTCTCTGGGCTTCCCCAGGCGCAGGCGCTGTCACTGTCTCTAGTCTTTATTCTGACCTCCAGCGCAGCCATGGTATGTGGAGTACTGGTCAAAGCCATACCTTTGCCCCAACCAGATGAAAGAAATTGAGGGGAAGAGGGGGAGAGGGATCTTGAGATTAGGGTCTGAGAGGTCCGAGGCCTTTCCCATAATCCTGAATGTCTGTGCTGTGGCCACTATGAATCTTCAGCAACTTATATACCAGTCCAACCAGTCATATAGCAAGTATTTATTATACACCTCATGATAACTACATTGAGCAACTACCAAGTACAAGGAAGTGTCAGGCATTTTGCAAGCATATCCTATTTGATCCTCACGATTAGGCCACACTGAGGCACTGTCATTAGCGTTTGCCTCTCACTGAGAGATGGGAGTGAGCGCCTGCCCAAAACACAGTCCAGACTCCACCCAGGTCTGACTTCAGAGCCTGACTCCACTCTTAAATGCAGGACATTCACTCATTCAGCATTTAGTCAATGACTGCTTGGCTCCAGTCATGTGCCAGGCACTGCCTGTGGGCTACTCTAATACTGAAGAGAAAATCCCTGCTCTCTTGGAGTTTACGTGCTAGTGGGGAAAGACGGGGGCTTTCCAGGTGGCACTAGTGGTAAAGACCCTGCTTCCCATTGCAGAAGACAGAGATGTGGGTTCGATCCCTGGGTCTGGAAGATCTCCTGGAGTAGGAGATAACCCACTCCATATTCTTGCCTGGAGAATCCCATGGACAGAGGAGCCTGGCAGGCTACAGTCCATAGCATCGCAGACACGACTGTTAGACATAACTGAGGCAACTTAGCACGCAGGCACGGGGAAAGACAGTGACCATATCAGTGAACAAGGTAATCTGAGATTGTAGTAGATGCTATGAAGAAATTAAAGCAGAGTAATGGGATCTGGGGTACCTGGGGTTGTGTGTGGCCACTTTAGATGGCATCATCAAGGAAAACCTCCAAAGTTGATGCTTGAGCTGAGGCATCAATGATAAGAAGCAACCAGCTATTCGAAGCTCTAGAAGACAGTTTGGGATGAAAGCCAAAGCAAAAAACAAAAAAAGCATTGAGGTGGGAGGACTTGCTGTGTTTGATGAACCAGAAGTGGGCAGTGTAGCTAGAGAAAAGAGTGAGGTGGCATCAGAGGATAAGCAAGACGAGACTATTCTGGAAGGAGTTTGGAGTATAAGTGTAACAGGAAGCCTTCAATGAATGTCAAAGCAAGGGAATGACGGGATCTGGATTACGTTCTTAAAAGACCACTTGAGAATTCCCTGGTGGTCCAGTGGCTAGGATTTAGGCTTTTCACTGTGGGGGCCTGGGTTCAATCTCTGGTGTGGGAACTAAGATCCCTCAAGCCATGTGACAGCAAAAAAATTTAAAACAGACCACTCGGTCCCCACCGTCCTTTCAGGTCCTCAAGCTGCAGCCCAGAAGTGCTCCATTCTGTCGTCATAAAACCACCCAGTTTCCTTTGAGAGATCTTGTGAAGCCATCTGCTTCTCACCACCCCACCACCAGTACTCTGCTTGGGATCACTGTCACCTCTTGCCAGTGTTCCAGAAGAGCCTCTGAACTCCTGTCCTCCCATTCTCCAGGCACAGGCAGCGCTTTGCTTCCTTTGGAGTTCTGCTTTCTTCTTCTTGACATCCTGTCCTTTCACAGGTCTGGGTTAAAGGTCACCTCCTGTGTAACGTCCTAGCCCCACATAATTGTTTTCCTGGGGCTGCATCTCTAGGCTTTTCTCCACCTCTCCAGCAGGCAGCCTTAAAATCACACTTGCCTGCTGGCCCTGTGAGGCCGTTTTTTTGCCCCCTGTGAGTCCTTCTTAAACTGATCAGTCTCTCTACCACCTAGTTCCTGTGGAGCCATGGTTCTCAGACTGCAGACAGATCTGGAGTTCCTATGTGTTTTGCATATAGGAGTCCTACTGAGATTTGGGTTTTTGTAAATGCCTGTGACTTGGAAAAGTTTGAACTCTCAATTCCTGTGATACACTGTGCTTTTGTCTGGATCTCTACCACATTCTTCATCAGTTCCTCAGAGGAAGCTTCTGAACTACCCCCACCCAACACACATACACACACACATATATATTGGTTGAAATGCTCCCCCCTACTTTTCTAAAAATAACTTTTTATTGAGATATAAGATATAGCATAAAGGGTACAAATCTTAAGTGTATGGGTCAGTGAAGTCCCCATATGTGTGTGCTCACGTCACCCAGGTCAAGAAAGGACATTTTTAGTATCCAGGGGAGCTCCCTTGTGCCTGTCAGTTCTGCAGAAATAACCCATCTTCTCCCTCCAGCACAATAGATTAGTTTTGCCTTTTCTTGAACTTTACATAAACAGAATACTATGCATGCATTTTTGTGTGAGATTTCGTTTACTCTGCTTATGCCTGTGAAGATCTGTGTTGTATGTAACAGTTGATTCTTTCTCGTTGTTACCTGCTATTCCACTGTGTGACTATACCCCAGTCTACGTGCCCGTTTTATTATTGTTGGACATTTAGCTTATTTCTGGTTTTTAATCAACTTTACTGTGGTATAATCACATACGGTAACGTGCATGGACTTGTAAGTGTGCAGTTCAGTGAGGATTGACAGATGTTTTTTCTAGCTATGTGTTTTTCTTCTTTTAAAAATTTTCTTTTTCTTTTTTCCTGCTATTTTTTAATAAAGGTGCCGTGAATGTTCTTGTCCACAGCTTTGGTGGACACTGGCACCAAAGGTTTGCTTTTGTGGGGTGTATACTCTGGAGTGGAGTTGCTGAGGTAGAGGGTATAGTGCCCGTATGCGAAAGCTGTAGAAACGGCTTATACTCCCAGCAGCAGTGAAGGAGCATTCCTGTTGCTCCACGTCCGCACCTCACTCAGTGTTACTGTCCTTGAGTTTAGCTGTGTTGTGGGCACGCGGATTCCCCGCTCTGTTAGTTGTCTGCACTAGCCTCTCTTCCCTACTCCCCCGCCCCTCACACCACCCTCATGGGCACTCGTCACATGTATTATACTCATCTGCTCTCAGCCGGATGGAGTGTCCCAGCTCTGTCTGACCAGCCGAAAGACTCCCCTGAGCTCTGCCCTTCCATGTCCTTTTTTCTCACAGGTGGTTTTTCCCCATCATCGGCCACATGGGCATCTGCACATCCACAGGAGTCATTCGGGACTTTGCTGGCCCCTACTTTGTGTCGGTGAGTTCCCCGTTCTGCCCGCTCTGGAGGGCTCTGAGGCTCCCGTGGAATGCTGGCCTATCTTGCCAGCAGGCAGCCTTCCTGTGTCCCCAATATCCAGAGAGTGCAGCTGCCCCGCAGTCCTGGCCCTGGCCCTCTGCTCCCCACCAGTATTTTGACCCCGTTTCCCCTTCTCTTGCCTCCAGGACAGGCCGGGAGGGCAGTGTGGCCAGAAGGAGTCTTAAGTAACTGACCCAGCCCTTGGCCCACCCGGGGGTACCAAGACATGGGTAGGGGTTAGAGGCAAGAGTGGAGAGTCAGACCATCCTGGAACTACATCTCTGGACCTTCAGAAGGTGGGAGTCACAAGGTGGGGGCACATGGGAGGCTGACCTGGTCCCCTGGGTGTGGCCATGGAGAAGAAGGGGCAGGCCTTCTAGAGGAACCAGCTGTGTTCTCAGGTCTGCTCCCCGGGGCTGGGCCCATGTTAGGGGCAGTGGGCTTGCTCCAGATAAGCAGGCAGCATCCTGCCTATTTCAAGGTTGCAGCTTCCTCTCCATCAGAAACTAAACGAACGAGTGTGACAGTACCAACCTGTCTGATTCATACTTACCATGATCTCTAACACCACAGAGGTCTTTCCTAACCCTTACTTTCAGTGTCATACACGTTGATGAGAATTCATCTCTGACCAGCTCTGTGAGCAGATGCTAAACCCAGACTCTGTCCCTGTGCAACTCCTGCACTCCGCATCTTGTGCGGCAGGTCTAGGACTCGGCTATAACATCTCCCTCAAAGGAGGCCTCTTGAGACCCAACCTCTGTCCCCCCACAACCCACCCCGCGTCCTGCTCCGACTGCAGTCACACTGCCAGACTCCGTGTGGGCCACCACTGTCGGGTCAGGAGGTCAGAGGGTGTCTTCATTCATACTATCAAGGAAACCACCTCCCTGTGGGCAAAGACCAGAGACTGCCCAGAGAACCTGGAGAAAACCAGGCCCAGAGAGGGTGAGAGAATTACCTGGGAGCCACAGGGAGGGGCAGTCATGCCTGTACCCCGAGTGTCTGGCCTCTGGGCACAGGGCTCTGTGCACTCCTGCCGCATCGCCTTCTTCACGCAGGAAAGCTGCTGCAAGCACTTGAGATACCCCACCAGCCCCAGAGCAGGGCCCACGCCCCACCTCGTGCCCACCCCACATACTTCCTTCTAAGTCGCAACACTTCCACCACCAACCCAGGTCTGTCTTTCTGGCTGGATGCAGGCTCCCCACTGACCTCAGCTCTTGTCCCCCAACAGGAAGACAACATGGCCTTTGGGAAGCCTGCCAAGTAAGTGACGAACATGCGTGTGACTGGCCCTGGAGCCAGGTTCCTCTGCCTGGAGCAGCAGGCCAGGCCTTCTGGGGCACAGCAGGAGCCAGGAGCCTGAGGAGGGGTTGAGGGGGGCGCAGCCAGGGTCCACCAGAGGGTCTGGCCTTGTACCACACATCTCCTGCTCCGGTCCCTGGCCGGGTCCTTTACCCACAGGCCTTCTAGGCCTTGCCTCAGCCCTGCAAGGTCGTGTTCTCAGCTGCGTCGGAAAGGTGAGGGAAAGAAGGAAAAGGTGAGAAATGGAAAGGAGGTGGCAGAACTGGAACTTGCACGCAGGTCTGTCTCCCTCCAAACCTAGACCCTTTCTCCTGCCCCTCAGGGAACAAACACACCATTTAAGGTGTAAGGGAGGCGTTGTTTAGAACTCTGCTGGAAAGTTTTGGTTGGAGAGAATGAAAGCAAATTCAGGCCCTCCTGGAGTATTGCTAGTTTGCATGGGGTTTGGGGACCTCAGTTCTTCTGTCTGGGGGCCTGTCTCTTGTGGCCTGGAGACAGCGCTTCAGTCATCGGTCTGCTCAGGAGAGCGTCAGGTGCCCTGTTGCCCGAGGCAGCGTCCAGGAGGGTGGAGCCCTGGAGGAGTGGGTGTCCTGCACAGCACTGGCAGCCAGGAGCGGGGCTCCCAAGCCCTGCTGGCGTCCTCAGGGGCCTCTGGCCTGGGTGTCTGCTGCTAGCCCACTCTTCAGCAGGAGTCGGAAGGGCACCGGGCACCCGTTTCCAAGCAGGAAGCACCGAGCAGCCCAAGTCCCCAGACCACGTCCCCAGACGGTGGCGGTTTCTCTCTGGTCCAGTCTGTAGGCTCTGTCAAGCCACTCCCCACACAGCAGCCAGAGGGCGCTTGAGCTCCCAGTGCCCCCGCCTGAGAGACCCTGTGGGCCGACCCCCAGCTTGAGGGTCCTGAGCTTTAAGCTCCACCAGCTGTTCTCCTACTCACCCTAGCCTCCCCAGTGAGGCGATGAGGGGAAAGACGGATAAACGCCTCAGGAGGACATTCAGGTCCCCAGACATGGCCCCCTGCCTCCCCACCCTCGGCGTCCAGCCTCCCTCACCCTGTTCCTCCCTCCGAACCCTCCAGCAGTGCCCAGTGTCTTCATTCCTGTATGTGCTGCGAGTGTCATGCCCCTTCCTCCCTTCAGACTGTTCCCTCTGCCTGGAACGTCCACTCCCCACTCCGTGCCTGGCTGCTGCCTCCTGTTTCACACCGGACTCAAGTGTTCCCACCCCACTCCCCACAAGGAAGCCTCTCACACCCCCACTGAGTGAGCCCGTGTCCTCCGCAGGATCTGCGAGGCTGCGGCATGTCACACTGTTCAGCTGCCAGCTGCGTGGCTCTCTCCCTGGACCTGGCTCACCCCTGTAGCCTCCGCGCCCGCTCAGGGCCCCACACGGAGCAGGCGTCAGGGGATACTCGTGGAGCTGAGCCAGTGCCCAGAACGCCCTCTTCCCCCCTCTCAGGTACTGGAAGCTGGACCCCGCTCAGGTCTACGCCAGCGGGCCCAACGCGTGGGACACCGCTGTGCACGACGCCTCTGAGGAGTACAAGCACCGCATGGTAGGTGGGCCACCCCTGGGGGTGGGAAGCAGGGTGGGAGGGCACCCCCTGCCCCTCACGCCCACAGCCCGGCCTGACCCAGCCCTCCCCGCATCTCCAGCACAATCTCTGCTGTGACAACTGCCACTCGCACGTGGCCTTGGCCCTGAACCTGATGCGCTACAACAACAGCACCAACTGGAACATGGTGACGCTCTGCTTCTTCTGCCTGCTCTATGGGAAGTACGTCAGGTAAGCCCCCGGGGCTGCGCGTCCACAGATCCCACCAGGGCCACGCATCCCAGCAGGGCAGCTTCTGGGGCCCAGCAGGGCCAAGCAGGCGCTGATGGGAGCCGCGGAGGTTCTGAAACAACTAGCTGAGCTGGCCGAGAGGGCGTGCCATCTGAGGCCGGCTCTGTCCCCTGCCCACGGTGAGATCTCGGCCCTGGCCTCTCTTAAGCGGCAGCTGCCTTTTGATATAACGGAGATAAAGATGCTGACTCCTTGGGGATGCTGCGCGTGTGCAGAGCCCTGTGCTCAGGTCAAGGGAACCAGGTAGACCTTCGTCCCCTCCCAGCTTCTCTTGCCAGAGGCAGGGTTCTGGGCGATTGGGCCCCCCGTGGTGGCCTGGGAAGCCCTTTGAAGCCACGACCCCATGACTTGTGAGGTAGCACAGGCCATAGTCACGATTCACAGGTAGAGGGAGCTTGGAGAGGTAGAGTGACCCACCCACAGGGCCCCAGCACACACCTGGGCTAGCCTGACCGCCCCTCCAGGCTTCCCTCCAGCTGTGCTCATGGTACAGAGCTTCTGAAAAGGAGGTTCTTTTCAGAAGAATCTTTTGGTCCAAAGGGTTTTAGAGGTCCCCTGGGAAGCCCTTAACTGTGGTCACACAGAGGCTGAGACAGAGCCAGAGTTGAACCCGGGACCCTGACTTCAGCCACAGCCCTGTGCTGACTCTCGCTAGCCCCTCCCCACCTCTTAGGCTGTCTGCACCACACAGACTAAAGACTCCCTGGTTCTCTTGCCAGAGACCCCTCCCCAGACACAGGAGCCATTGTGGATGGAGTCAGGAAGGCCCAGAGGGTGGGCCTGTCTTCCCGTACCCACCCAGTAAGGTGTCCCATCTCCAGGCGCCTGGAACGGCGGCAGCCTGGGACGGGAGCTGGTGGGCCTCCGTAGTGGACCAGTCCCTCAGTTGACCGAGTTCGGGGCTGAGAGGGTGGGTCTGGGAGCTTCCTGGGGGGAGCAGCCCCATCTGGGTGTGCAGGTGGACGGTGTTCTGAGCCGCACACCCACTCCCCAGGCCCCTGCGGCCCACGCGCTCCTCTCTCTCCACCAGCGTCGGCGCCTTCGTGAAGACCTGGCTGCCTTTTGTCCTTCTTCTGGGCATCATCCTGACCATCAGCTTGGTCTTCAACCTGCGGTGATGGCCGCTCCGTGGCCCTGGGCCCACCCAGCTCCTGAGGAGGCAGCCGCCACCCCCCTTTTCACCCCAGATTGTTTGTCCTCGCCCCGAAAGGCAGGGATGGGCCTGGTGGGTTTGACCCGGGGTCTGGGCTAGGTGGGATGGAGTAAAAGGCTGAGGGTGCGCTTGGGGCAGAGGCATTTGCATTTTGTGCCTAACCGGTCGCTCCGAAGCTCCCGGACCCCTCCATCCCAGGCTCGTGACCCCCATCCTCGAGGCACCCTTTGTTCATCTGTCGGAAAAGCCTTAGTTTCCCTCTGGAGCTGGGCTCCCTCTCAGCCCAGTGCCTGGCTGGGGGGAGAAGGGCATTTGGACTCACCAGCCAGGGCAGCCCTGGGGCCAGAGCTGCGCTTGAAGCCCATTCTCCTGCCAGGGCTCTGGTCTCGGGACGAGGGCACCCTGAGAAGTCTCCGTGAGCTCGGTGCCCCAGGGCCTGCCTTCTCCACTGGCCACTGGAATGGCCCAGCAGGACTGACGCCCCCCCCCTGGTGTTTGTCAGAAGCTGCGCTCGGGGTGCTTTGGGCCCCACTGCGGACAGCCTCCAGCCCATGCAGCACTCTCTTCCCACTCTCCCAGGGCCTGCAAGCCCTTGGGCCTATCTTCCCCTGCAGTTTGGGGCCTGGGCTCCCCCAACCAGGCTGGAGAAAGGAGTGATATATCCAGGGTGACCCCTGCAGATCAGAGCAGTGTCACAAAACTTGGCCTCAGCCCCAGGTGTGGACTTGACACTGGTGACTGGACGACCTCCAAGACATTGCGGGGGTGGCTGGTGCAGCCAGCGCCATCAGAGGGCTGAAGGGGAGCTGCTTCTGCCCGCCTCCCACGGCTCCCCCTTCTCTCCAAGATGTGGACGGGCCCGTGCCGCCCCCCCTCACCTCTGCTCCACAGATTCCTTTGTGCGAGCCTCCCTGGACAGGACAATAAAGAATTTTAACTCCAGACCAGGCCTCGTCCTTGTTTTCTCCCTTTGGTGGTCCCTGGGTTCACTGGAGATGTGAGGTCCCTTCAGCTCGTCTTCTGGGTGAACTTGGGTTCCTCTGCCCCCAGCAAGGGGTCTGGTTACAGAAGACATGGCTGTGTCTGGAGCTTAGAGTCAGCGTCCCTCGGGTGTATCCCGCTCGGAGCCTGAGCTATGGAGGTTCCTCATCACGCCTCATCCACCGCCCCGAAGCTGTCTCCCTGAGGCAGGCGGATAGTGAAACCCCTCCCACATTCCCTTTTGGAAGGAACTTGGCAGTGGGATTGGAGGTCAGCGCAGGGATGACCCCAGGGGCCAGGCCGCTGCCCTGCTCCGTGGCGCCTCTGCTTGTCATGGCCTTCGGGGCCCTGCAGTCTAACTCTGCATCCTGGCCTCCACTGAGAAAGGGTAGCGCCCACTCTTGACACCTGCCTGCTTCTGGTCCTCTGCTTTCCACCTGTTGAAGTCATGCCCTTCCCAGCTTGAAAGCCACTCCTTGGCAAAGTCTTTCCTAATCTTGTGCTATGCCAGGTGTCACTTTAGTTGAGCTAGCAAAAGATTGGTCTCTGAATCCTGAAATCCCAAGGATGGCCCTCCAGGCCCTGGATCGGGTGTCCGTCAGCTCACCCCAGACCCTACAGTGTTGCGGTTTGCAAGCCTGGGGGTTCCCCGGGTTAAGGTAGTACCACCTCCCCTCTTAGGAGCTATTCCATTTTCAAAAATCTGTTTTGCACGCTGGGGTCCACCTAAGGTTTGGGGTTAGGTTCTGATGCAGAGGACACAACAGCAGAATGGACAGGAACGTTTTCGGGCCTGCTCACACAGGCCATGTGGTGATGGACCTAAACAGGTGTCATAAAAATCACTGACAGTTACTAAGTGCTGGTAAAGTATGTCATCTACCCTCACCTCAGCCCCATGAGGGTACATGCTGTCATCCCCATCTGAAGATTAAAAAGAGAAGGGATTCCCTGGTGGTCCAGTGGTTAAGACTCTGCCTTGTAATGCAGGGGACGTGGGTTTGATCCCTGGTCAGGGAACTAAGATCCCATGTGCCGCAGGGCAACTAAGCCCGTGTGCTCTGGAGCCCGTGCACCCCAAGGAACGATCCCGTGTGCCCCAACTAAGACCCGAGGCAGCCAAAATAAAATTTAAAATATATATTTTTTAAAAAGCACAGAGAAGTGATGTGATTTGCTCAAGGTCACAAAGGTAGGAAGCATGGAACCACGTTCAAAGGCAGCAACTGGGCTCCAGAGCCCCCCATTTGGAACCACCCCGCGAGGTGGCCCCACTGGAGCACAGGAGGGCAGGTGAGGAGGGGCTGTCCCTGACAAAAAGGGAGAATGGACTCTGGAGGCAAGAGAAAGGGACCTCCTTAAGACAGTCCAATGAGACGGCTGCCATTGTCCGTTTCATAAAGGGATAGAGAGACGCTTACAGAGATTGTCATTGATCCAAGGCCACGGGAGCCATGCGGCAGAGCCAGAATTTTAACCGAGGTCCGGGGCCTCTTAGCCAGGAGTTGCCTGGAGACCAGCCGCAGTGCAGAGGCGCTGAGTGGCGGAGGGTGGGGCAAGAATTCTGCAGTTGAGCTGGGAGCACGCGTGGACCAGGTGGGGGGCGGGCGGGGGGTGTTGAAGGACAGGAAACAGCGCCTGTAGGTAGGCTCTAAGGGTGTAGGACCACTCAAAGCCAGGCAGGGGTCCTGAGGGTCAGGCCGAGGGGCCGGGCAGCCCAAAGGAGGATGGACCGTCTTGGGAGATGATAAGACTCGGCTGGGCAGGCTTGGAGCAGATTTGTTACAAGGGTCAGAGGGTTCCCCTGGCTGTCTGCTGGCACCTTCCAAAGCTGAGGAATGACACAAAAAAGGGCCCTCTGACAGCTGGGCGTTAAAGGGCTGGGGGTAGTGCTGAGGGTGGAGGCCAGGAGGCAAGGGGGAGGAGGCTTCCGAAAGAGACCGGACAGAAACGGAAACCTGGCCAGTGGGACAGCAGTGGAGGTGGGGGACAGATGGCAGAGGGGGCAGCCGGGGAATGGCAGCAAGCGTCAGGAGGCCTGGGGGCCAGGACAGGAGAGCCGGCCACAGAAGTGGAAACTTGGAAACGGGAGGTTAGAGATGGGGAGGGTACAGAGGAGTTGGGGCTGGGAAGAAAGGAGAGTCACAGATACTAGGATAGGAGATCAGAAAGAGGAAGAGAGTATAGAAGCCAGAATAGACAGCAAAGTTTGATGCCTTCCAGGGTGATAGCCGACAGGTGGGGTGTTAGAGAAGCATCCTTGGGTGGAGCCAGGACAGAATAATGGGCAAGGTTGAGGGTGCTGCTGGCCACTCGCCTTCCATTTGGGGAGACTTGGCAGAGGAGGCTGGCATCAAAGTGACGGCTCCCATAGTGGACATTCAATGGCTGTCGCATCTACCCTTGCATATACATGCTTATTAAGGGCCTGTAGGGATCTCATTGCACTCTAGTGAGACCCATCTGAGGAGGGATTATTATCCCCATTTAATAGATACGGGTAACAGCACTTCCTGGGAAGCATGTGTGGACACTGAGGGACAGCGGTTGGGGCTTATGTTGGCCAGAGGACACCTGGTAACCGTGCCAACTGGTTCCAAGCACTTCCATCTCCCTTAGAGGCTCTTCAGGCTCTGCAGCCTGTACTTTGCATAGGAGGAAATTGCAGCTCAGAATGGTTGAGACCTGCTAAAGGTCACACAGCAGCAGAGCAGGAACTCTTCGGGGTTATCTGGCTGCCGTGTGCAATCCTTCCACTGCCCTTGTTCTCAGAAAGGTTTCTAACTTTGCTTTCAAAGCAAGTTTCTATCAGCTCCTTAGTGGGCGGGATGGGGCTGCAACCCATTCTGTGGAAGGCGCAGCAGAGGCTTTGAGGGGTGAGAGCCAGCTCGGGTTACAGGAGCCACAGAGGAAGTCTGCCTAGGAGCTGGAGCCAAGCCCTGGGCCTATCCCACTGACCAGATCAGCTCTGGGTTTGCTGAAAGCCACAGCTGCACCCCTGGGGAGCCAGGAGTCCAGGCCCGGTTTTGCATCGGGCCCTGTGAGAAGGTGTTTCCTCCTCCTCAGTGGGGCAGCCGCCTTGCTGGGCTGCGGTTGAGTCAGCCTTAGGCCCTCACTGCTCTCCTGGTCCCTGAACTTGACTGCCAGGGAGCCGGGGTTACCCCACAAAGGCGTCCCCTCCATTCTGGACCCCTACAGGTAATACACCTTGGGCCGGGGGTCCCCTGCCTGTGCCCAGAGGGGCGGGCACTTCCACCTGGCATCCTGAGTCCCCTCTAGGATCTCGGGGTGTAGGAGGGAGGTGGAACGCGTCTGGGACTGGAGCAACCAGACAAATGGACAGACGCTTAAGCTGACCAATGGATCTGTCCCATGAGGGTCAGAACCATGGGGAGGGCTGGACGCTGGATTCTGCCTCTGGGACCAGAAGGGACTGCAGGGAGGGGGCACTGCTTGGGACCCTGAACTCAGAAGCCCACAGCCCAGCCCTCAACCTCAGGACCAGGGTAGAGTCAATTCCGCAGACCGTCCCTCCGCCTCCACGCTCATACACACACTGGGTAGCCCCAGGGCACCAGGGTACACACCGCCACACACAGCCCCGTCATACACACACAGGCGCACATCCCACCACGCTGTCACCAGAAAGTCACAGAACACACAGTCTCCTGTGCAGCAGCACACAGTGACATGATGCCCAGAGACACACACAGCTACAACACTCACACCCACAAAACATACAGGCTCCCAGATCCACGGTATGCAGACACCTGCCAAGAGCAGAGACTCACAGCAACACCAGGCAACACAGGGGCTCCCACACCAGGCCCCAGAAGCACCCCGAACCCTGCATCTGCAATACCCCGGACCTGCACACAGTAGACGTTCAGGAAATGCTGTTAGCGTGGGCACAGGCATTTCCACAGCGTCATACAGGACACCTGACTGAGACACCCGTCCACCCCCCCGGGAGGGTGGGGCAGGGGCTTGCTCGACGGGCTCGCTGACTCAGCTGGGAGGGCACAGATTGCGGCAAAGCCAGGGCCTGCCTACTGAGCGCCCTCTCCCCACCCTGGCCCTGCCTGGTGCCCCGGGAGGGAAGGGACTGGCAGGGCAGGGGCAGCAGAGACCACCCCGGCCCGTGGGCTCAGGCCCGGCCGCGGGCCCCTTGCCACGTCCACACACCCCCTGGGGCTGCCCAGGTGTTTTCCTTCCGGAGTCACCATGGTACCCGAGCTGCTTTGCAGCACTCAGCCTCCACGGCCAGGACCCCAGCCAGATCCAGGCTGGGGCGTGGGGATCCCATGCGGTCAGAGTAGAGGGGCCTAGGGCCTCTGGGTCAGGGTGCAGGGCTGGCAGCAGGGGCATCCCTGGGCTGGAGACCGCAGGGGGAGTGGGTGCCGCGGTTACCTCCGGGGAGGAAGTTGGGCTGTGGGCTGGGGAGGAGGTTGCCTCAGACAGGAAGGCCCACTGGGCCAGGGCAGGGTGGGGGTGAAGGGTGGAGGGGAGGGACCCAGGTAGGGGGATTCCCAGGGCAGGGGGCCAAGCAGATATGTGTGTGAGCCTGTGTTTCCCAAGCCAGATATGTGTCTGGCTGTGTGTGTGTGTGTGTGTGTGTGTGTGTGTATATTCCCCATGTGTGTGCAGCTGCATTTCTGCATTTAACTAGTCAAACACTTACTGACTATCTGTTGTGTGCACAATTCTGGCTTTAGGGGTGAGGCCCTGGTCTCTCTAGCTTCAAGGCCACAATCCAGTTTCAGGGGTGCAGTATGTGTGTGCAAAAGTCTGTGTGATTTGTAAGTATCTAGGGACACGCCTTTGTCCCCAGACTTACCCTTGTGCAAGTGAAGCCATCTGTGGTCCTTGTCGCCCTTGTGTGCTCTTGCCTGTGTGCAGGTGTAAGAATGTGTGAGGTACAGCTCTTGGTCTGCACATAGATCTGGGTCTATGACTGCCTAGGGCCCTTAATGTGGGACCAGGTATCGTGTGCCTGTTTTTATACAAGGGTCAGTGTGCATGTGTGACCAGGTGTACTTCTCAGTGGGGGTAAGTGTATCTACATGTATCAGTGAGTACACATATGTCTCTGTACATGTCTTGGAGTGTGTCCCTGAGTATGTTCATGGGCCTCTGTAAGTGTGTGTCCATGAGTGCCTGTCATGCCACCTTGATCTCAGCCTTCCTGGGCTTGTACCCTGCCCACCACAGGGGTGTATATTTGGGCAGAAAAGGGCATCTGGCTCCAGGATGTGCCCTGTACAGGGGCAAGGCCTGACCTGACCCTTGGTCTGCCCCCAGGGAGTCACGTGTGCCCAGCCTGGGCGCTGGCCCGGCTGATGCCCCAGAGGGGCCATCCAGCTCCAGAGGGGCCCTGGTCCCTGCCTGGCCTCCTCATGGCACGTGAGCCAGAGCCTGAGGCCGACGGGCTCCTGGATCTCAGCTTCCTGACAGAGGAGGAGCAGGAGGCCATTGCTGAGGTCCTGAAGCGAGATGCCCGCCTGCGCCAGCTGGAGGAGGGACGGATCAGGTAAGGCAGAACAAGGGGAGCCCGGGAAGGGGCTCCGGCCTTGGGAGGCTCAGGTGGCCCCCACCCTGTCCCTTCAAGGTGCAGCTTGTCAGATATCTCAGTAGGCTTTGCTTTTGCCCCCTGGTCTACTTGGCCCTTGGCCCGCTCAGCTCATCACCTCTCCCAACGTGGCTGCACCCGCTCCCTTGCCAGCCTCCCTGCCTGCAGGCTCGCCCTTTCGGGCCCACCGCCATGCTGCAGCCAGAACTCTCCAGATCTACTCTTGGTATCCACTCCTGAAACCTCACACGGTTCCTCAGCGTCCCATCAGCTCCGCACTGCGGTCCACAAGGCCCCCCTGGTTGGTCTCTGTCAGCCTCTCGCATCTCACCTTCCACCAGGAAACCCCACCCCCCGATGCACAGACTCAAAGTGTAGCGCTGCAGCCACTCAGTTGCTCCACAGTCCCTGGACACACCGTTCACTTCTGGGCTGTTCCTCGTGCCTGGAAGAAGCAGTGAAGAGGAGCACCATCAGTAGTGTCTGGGGATGCACAGACACCTACTAGCTTGTAACTTGGACCTCCCCAGCACCGCTCTCCTCATCTGTAAAATGGGGTTAAGGAGCCTACTTCATAGAGTTAGGAAGGGTTATACACAGTCATTTAATGAAGAATAAATATTTTCCTTCTCTACCTGGAGAACTGAATTTGTCCTGGGTAAGAAATTCAAATGTCACTTCCTCTGGGAAGCTCTCCAGGATTCTCAAAGGCAAAGCTGATCTTCTTACATATATATGACTCCTACCTCACTGTAGTGTCCTGGTTTATTCCAGACTCAGTTCCCCACCAACCTGAGCACCTCCAAAGCAGGGATCAAGTCTGATTTACTGTTATATCCCTGGCCCCAGGTACAGGGCCTGCCACACAGAGTGGGTGGCGAGAATGTTTGGTTGCATAAGCGGTGACCGCCATGTCCTCCCCCATCCTCCAGCAAGCTCCGGGCATCACTGGCAGACCCTGGGCAGCTGAAGATCCTAACTGGGGACTGGTTCCAGGAAGCACGCTCCCAGCGGCACCACCACGCCCACTTCGGCTCTGACCTGGTCCGAGCTTCTATCCGCAGAAAGAAGGGCTGCAGGAGTGAGAGGAGCTCCCCAGAGGGGGCAGGTCTTGTGCAGCCCAGCTCACTGGGTATGTGCGGACAAGGAGATGGGGCCCCTGGTACTATGTGACTCTGTGTGGGCACCACCCCTCCATGGGCTGTGGGGAGTGGGTGGGTATCTCCAAGGACCAGACATCCCAGGAGCAGGGGTTCACAGAACGTCTCACCTGGGTGCAGGAGACCAGGCTGGAGGCAGCGATGTGGAGGCCGAGGCTGCAGGGAAAGAGACTGAAGAGGCCCTGGAGCCCAGGTGAGGAGGCGTGGCGGGCAGTGGCGGGTACTTCCCAGTCGGTCCATCCCTGACTACACCTCTCCCTCCTCCCAGGCTCTCCGTAGACGAGGGCCCCCAAGAGAGGTTCATTGAGGCCGAGGTGAGCAATGAGTGACTCAGCGGGCTAACGAGTGCATGTACAGAGTCTCTGGAGGGGAGGTGGAGTGTACTAGGGAAAGAACCCAGCCTGCAAATTAATTGGGAGACCCTGGGCTAGGCCTCTGTCCTCCTCTGTCACATGGGGCTGTGGACCCAGCCTCCAAGGGATGGGGTGGGGGACAGAGCTGGGCAAGGTCCAAGACTCAGATGCCACCAGTGGGGACCCTGGGAGTCAAGCAGAGCAGGCCCTGAAGTGTGAAGGGGCGTGAAGTAAAAGGGCCAGACTAGTCCTGCAGCTGGTTACTGGCTCGGCCCTGAGGGCGGTGTAAAATCTGGAGCTGAAGCCTCTGACCTCTGACCCCATCATAACCTCTGACCCCTTCACCACCAGTCCCCACTGTGACTTCTACCCCTTGCTTCTTTCAGGGACCGGATGTCCCCTCACCACGTGTCTCCACAAAGCCTTCAGAGCAGGAGGAGGAGCCCCAAGCCGAAGAAGATGAGCGGGAAGGTGTGTGTTCAAAGCACCAGGAGGCTGGGGGATCAGAAACAGCTCTGTGTGTGCTGTGTGCTTAGTCGCCCAGTCGTGTCTGACCCTTGCGACCCCATGGACTGTAGCCCACCAGGCTCTTCTGTCCATGGGAGTTCTCCAGGCAAGAATCCTGGAGTGGGTTGCCATGCCCTCCTCCAGGGGATCTTCCCAACCCAAGGATCAAACCCTGGTCTCCTGCATTGCAGGCGGGTTCTTTACCATGTGAGCTTCCCTGGTGGCTCAGATGGTAAAGAGTTTGCCTGCAATGCAGGAGACATGGGTTCGATCCCTGGGTCAGGAAGATCCCCTGGAGAAGAATGGTAACCCACTCCAATATTCTTGCCTGGAAAACCCATGGACAGGGAGTCTGGCAGGCTACAGTCCAGGGAAGCCCAGAGACAGCTATAAGTGACCCCCAAACACCTGTTTTCACCTTTCTCCTCTTGTTTTGGGGGCGGGGAGGCGTGGTCTCCACAGGTGACCGCAGGGCAGCCCTGGGCCTGAACCTGGCTGGTAAACCAGTCCCTCCAAATTTGCTCAGGGGCGGGCTGGCGGGCGGGCAGGGGAGGGGCTCGCTGAGCAGCTTGTGCCCCTCCCAGCCCCTGACCTGGAGCACCCTCTGGTCATCGCCGGAGAGGAGGCGGACCCGGAGATGCAGCCGCCGTCGATGGGAGAGGCTGCCCAGGTAGGCGGGAGCCGCCCGCGGCTGCTCTCAAGACCCGGAGCGGATTCCGGGCGGGGAGCGCCTCTGCCCGAGGCTGCGAGTGTGCGGGACCAGGAAAAGCCGCGGGAGGAGCAAGGGGTACGGGGGCGCCCCGGTCACTTAGTCACTTACTCCCCTCCTGAGACTCAGGCGGCGTCTGAGATGCTGGAGAATGGGGAGGAGAACCCGGGGCCCGACTCCTCGTTCGACCGCATGCTCAGCAGCAGCTCCTCCATGTCCAGCCTCAACTCCTCCACGGTGAGGGGGTGAGGGAAAGGGTCTGGGGGTGGGGGTGGGGACACCTTTCCCCGCATCCCAACACACAACCCCTGCATAACCCCTCCCTCGACCTCACTTCCCCCCATCCCCCACCATTCCCGCGATCTGAACCCTCGGCGCTCCCTCCGCTTCCCCAGCCCCGACGTGAGCCCTGGTCCCCCGCTCTGACCTCCCACCCTCGGTCCGCAGCTGAGCGGCAGCCAGATGAGCCTGTCCGGGGAACCGGAGGCGGGCGCGGTGCAGGTGCGCGGCTCCGTGCACTTCGCCCTGCGCTACGAGCCGGGAGCCGCCGAGTTGCGCGTGCACGTGATCCAGTGCCAAGGCCTGGCCGCTGCACGCCGCCGCCGCTCCGACCCGTGAGTGCCCGACCCCGCGAGGCTGGGGGACTAAGGGGGCCGCGCTCTCCGCCCAACCACGCCGCTTTTCTTGGCCTCAGTTTCCTCATCTGCAAAATGGGAATAACCTTCTTGGGAGACGCAGGCGTTGGGTGATTTAACTCCTATAAAGTGCGGCACGAGGCCTGCCACGCGTTCCAGGCTGTGGCTGGAGCAGGTGCTGCAAGGAGCTGGAAGGGCAAAGTGCCCCCTCCCTTTACCTTCGTTCCTCACCTCCTCCGCTCCAGCTACGTCAAAAGCTACCTCCTCCCGGATAAGCAGAGCAAGCGCAAGACAACAGTGAAGAAAAGGAATCTGAACCCGGTCTTCAACGAGATTCTCCGGGTGAGGTTTCGGCGACGGGGCGGGCCCCATTAATGAACCGAACCCCCGCCCCTTTCTGCAGGGGTAGGGGGCAGGGGCAGACATGGTACTGTCACTCCTGGTCGCTCCAATCCTCTATTCTGCGGGAGGAACGGCTAGGAGGCCCTCGCATTAACTCACCCTCCGGCATTTCGGTCTAGAGGTGGGCACGGCGCTAGTCCAGACCCACATTTACCCGGTCTGGGGCTCCCCGGGATTCCTTCCAGCAAGGAGCGTGGTAGGATAAGGCCCAGCGAACACTCCTACAGCACTGAGGCCGCGGTCTCGACGCTGCTCCATTTCAGTGCACCGCTTTCCCTCATAGCTCAGTTGGTAAATCATCTGCCTGCAGTGCAGGAGACCAGGGTTCGATTCCTGGGTCGGGAAGATCCCCTGGGAGAAGGAAATGGCAATCCACTCCAGTATTCTTTCCTGGAGAATCCCATGGGCAGATGAGCCTGGAGGGCACAGTTCATGGGATCGCAAGAGTCGGACACGATTGAGCGACTTCGCTTTCTTTCTTTCCTGTCCCCAGTACTCTGTCCCGCAGACGGAGCTCCGGGGCCGCGTGTTGAGCCTGTCCGTGTGGCACCGCGAAAGCCTGGGTCGCAACATCTTTCTGGGAGAAGTCGAAGTGCCCCTGGACACGTGGGACTGGGACTCCGAGCCCACCTGGCTCCCCCTGCAGCCCCGAGTGAGCAGCTGGCCCGCGTGGGGAGACCCCGGCCCAGATCTCGCGCCTTTACCCCACCGGGCTTTCCCCCAGTCCCCTTCGCCCTCGAAACCTTAAGGCCCCAGGCAGAGGTCTGGTCTCCGACCGCTGGTGCCTGGGTGGCTCTCGAATTCCCTAGGCGGTTCTCTCGGAGCCCCGCCCCGAGACCCCGCTCCATAGACACGCCCCACCAATGTCTGGGGACCCGTCTTTCCCTAGGTCCTGGTCCCCAGCCCCTGACAAGCCCACCTCTCGCAGGTCCCGCCCTCTCCCGACGACCTTCCCAGCCGCGGGCTGCTCTCTCTGTCCCTCAAGTACCTCCCCGCTGGTTCCGAGGGTGAGTGACCGCCCCCGAGGGTCAAGCCAGAAGGGCCTTGAGAAGCGGGGAACCCGGGTCCCGCAAGGGTGAGGGGACGCTGTTCCCGGGGCAGGGTCTGAGCAGAGTCTCTCCGCAGGCCCGGGACTGCCCCCGAGCGGGGAGCTGCACTTCTGGGTGAAGGAGGTTCAGGATCTCATCCCTTTGCGCTCAGGGTCCCCGGATACTTTCGTACAATGGTGAGGGGCATCGCCACTTCCCGGCTTCCCTTCCTTTCTCCAGCGGTGGAGGGGACTGCTTGCGCAAACGCCTGGAGTCAGGAGAGTGAGGACTCTTTCCAGCAGCTGCATTCCAGTGACTGGCGCTTATAGGACTTGTTGGAGAGCTGAGACTGAGACCTAGCAGGTCTCAAGGGCCAACCTATGGAAGACCTGGAAAACCAGGTTGTGAGGCTTGGTCCTTGCAGTTCAGTGGTTTTCAAAGTAAGCACTGGAGGAATTCTAGGGGTGCCTGCATCTGCTGTCCCACCCTCAGAGAGTAAAACAGAGGCAGGCCCCAGTGAGGTTCTGAGCTCCCAGCCCTGATTTAACCAGAAGCTTTGGTTTCCCTTTAGGTTTTGTACTTCTGAGTAATATTTTGTCTTACAGAAAGAGCTCCAAGCGCCTGCTTTAGAAAAGTGTGGAAATCACTTCTGGGTGGTCTTGAAGGTGACTGAGCTGAGGAGCAGCAGACGGGCATTTCAGGGACTTTACTCTGGGGTCCTATGGATAGGAGTTGTAATTTTTAAAGGCAGGAGATGGAAGTAAAGGTCCCAGCAAGGGTTTGAGGCTGGTTCTCAGGCAGGAACCAGAGGACATGGACATCGCAAGGGAGTGTGGGTAGGACTCGGTGACTGGTGGGTACTGGGGAGTGTGAGGGGGTGGCCACTTGACGTCAGCCCACCTCCCTCACAGCTCAGTGCTGCCTGATGACAGCCGGGCCAGCCGCCAGCGGACAAGGGTGGTGCGACGCAGCCTCAACCCCATGTTCAATCACACCATGGTCTATGATGGCTTCGGGCCTGCTGACCTGCGCCAGGCCTGTGCGGAGCTCTCCCTCTGGGACCATGGGGTCCTGGGCAGCCGCCAGCTGGGGGGCACACGCCTCAGCCTGGGCACCGGTGAGTGGGGCAGAGCCCCGAGGGGACCTGATGCTAAGAGGCCGGGGCTCAGCATGTGGCCTCGGGCAGGTCTCTGTCCTTTCCTGAGCTTGGTGTCCACTGAGAACTGGGGGGGTGACGGTGCATGACCAGGGACCAGTGTTCCTTGGGATCTGGGGTGTCCAACATGACCATGCCTTCCACCCCTTTCCCCCGCCCACTGCATCCAGGCAGCAGCTACGGGCTCCAGGTGCCCTGGATGGACTCCACACGTGAGGAGAGGCAGCTGTGGCAAACCCTCCTGGAGCGGCCATGTGAGTGGGTGGATGGCCTTCTGCCCCTCAGAACCAACCTGGCCCCCAGGACATAGCTGCCTTACATGCTCTACAAAACCCTTCTTTTGGGATCCCCATTTCAGGGCCTGCCCTTGGCTAAAAAATAAAGTTTATTCTGAGGGTAACAAGGGGCTGATGTCTGCCTGGGATGGGGGAGGGGGTTGGTGGTGAAAGTGAAGGGGACCAGAGGAAAGAATTTTAAACTCAAGACATAAAGACCTCAGGGAGCTGGTCCTAGGACCCCTCTCCATACTTCAGACATTGCCAAGGCCCAGGGGTACAAAAGTATTGTTTAATAGTCTTTGCCTGTGGCCCTCATGAGCTTGAGGCACATCTGTGATTGGTTCTCCCCACTGGGGCTAGAGGCCTGGCCCCTACCCTGACGCCCTCCCACCTGGCCTCCTCCAGTTGCTGCTGGGTCCTGGGGCAGGTATGTCAGAAGCCTCTTGTGTTTCCTCCATTCATCCATCCTTGGGTCTGGCCTCCTGCCTCGGATGTCCTCATTCAGCCTCCTGGGGGCCAGGGGTAACTGGCGTGGATCTTGTTCGCTGTGCCAAGATGGCTCTCCAGATGCGGCATATCATCCCCCCCCTGGGGGTACCAGGCTCAGTGAGGCTCAGCCAGAAGAAGGCCCTGGGTACTCTCTGGTACCCACTGTCTGCCTGATGCCCCCTCTGTCCCCAAAGGACACTGGTGTCCCTGTATTTTTCAGGGAGGAACCCAGGCAGTTTTGTAACGGCAGGGTGAGGTGATATCAGGATCTGGCCAGCATGAGGCCATGTGTGTGGGTTATCCTTCGAGGGCCAGGACATACCTGATGCCTGTGTAGATGAGGTCATCTCTAGTGGCACAGGTCAGTAGGGCATGGAGGGTGAAGCTGTGGTTCAGTAGCTGGTTGTGGACAGAGACCCCCACACAGAAACAGGGAGAGGTAAAAATCAGACAAAGCTAGATCCAAAGATCCAAGAACTAGCTCTGGGTTACTGGGTTGGCCAAAAGTTCATTCGAGTAAGAAAAACCTGAATGAATTTTTGGCCAACCCAGTACTACCAACATGCTAGGGCTGTCCTTTCTGCACCTCAGTTTTCTCATCTGTACGATGGGGGGAAAAGTAAAGTGAAAGTGTTAGGCGCTCAGTCATGTCTGACTCTTTGCAACCCCACGGACTGTAGTCCGCCAGGCTGCTCTGTCCATGAAATTCTCCAGGCAAGAATACTGGAGTGGGTAGCCATTCCCTTCTCCAGGGGATCTTCCCAACTCAGGGATCGAATCTGGGTCTCCTGCGTTGCAGGCAGATTCTTTACTATCTGAGCCACCAGGGGTATACAAAGTGCTCATTCAGTATTGAGATTCTCTGCATTAGACGGAGAAAGAGAGAAGAGCTGAAAGATGGGCATAAGAGGAGTCTTTGGTTGGTGGGTGTCAGGGGCAACCAGCGCATTTCCTCTCACCGTCTGGATGGTGCCTGAATCCACATTCAGTTCCTGTAACCACTGCACCAGGCCCTGGTCCACCGCGAGAGCCGCTGTCAGGGAGGTCATGTGTTGAACCCAAGGGTGCCTTGGCCAAGAAGCTGCCCCCACCCACCATTCATGTTCACCAGCCTGGTCCTGCTCACCTGGGGGCTCTGAAGCCAGGGCACAGGTCCTGGCCTCCCCACTGACCCGCTGGAGGGCTAGTTGCACCAAGGCCTGGCATTCCCTTTCCTTCTCAGCCAGAACATCTCGAAGCCTGTTGGAAGGCAGAAGCCCACAGAATGGAGGGGGAGTAGCAGTAAAGCTTGTGCAGAGATTATGGGCAAGTCCCCGGAGCTGTACCTATCGGTCTCTGCTCGCAAGAGGCCCAGCTGCACCATCAGAGAAGGGGTACCCTGCTCCGGTTCCCCCAGGAGAGGGCTCGGCTCGGCTGGGGTCTCCTGCTGCTTGGGCTCGGACTCCTCTGCGTTACTGGCCTCTTCCGACTTCGGTAGGACCGCCTCCTCCTCCACCTCTGCCAATCCGAGGGGGATTGAACTCAGGCAGGGCGAGAATGCCCATTTAGGACCCCAACATTGGCAGAAGACGCGGGACTCGGCACCGGCCAGGCAGCGTTAGCCTGGGAGGTATCCTTTGGCCACATCCCCCTCCTTGGCGCCGAGTCTAGGCTGGGCCTCACTGACCACGCCCCCACCTGCCCTATTGGTGTTCGCCACGCCCCAAGGATCACACCCTCTCCCCACGCGCAGGCGGGCAGGTAGGCTCCGCCCTTCCGCCCACCTGGGGCCAGCACGGCCAGGGCTGCCCGCACAGCGCGGCTGAGCAGCGAGTCCAGCACGAACATCCAGTGTGGGCGGATCTGGCGCCTGCGGAGGACCTGCTTCACCTGGAGAGGGAGGGAGGGCGCGGCTAAGACGGCTGAGCCTCAAGGAGGAGTGGAGCTTAAGTTGGAAAGGCCAAGGCAAGTAGGGTGGGCGGGCTTGGGATCAAAGGAGGGTCAGAGCAGCTAGGACTGGGCAGGCGTCCCATTCCCAGAGGCTCTATCTTCACGGGGAAGACGCGGAATCTTGCGATATCACCTTGCACATGCCTAAGTATTGGGAGCGCCCTACCTCTTACTGCGTGCATGTGTGCTAAGTCGTTTCATTCCGTGTCCGACTCTTTGTGACCCCATAGACTGTAGCGTACCAGGCTCCTCTGTCCGTGGGGTTCTCCAGGCAAGAATACTGGAGTGGGTTGCCATGCCCTCCTCCGGGGGATCTTCCCAACCCAGGGATCGAACCCCCGTTTCTTATGCCTTCTGTATTGGCAGGCGGGTTCTTTACCACCAAGCACCACCTGGGAAGTTGGGTACCCCTTACTGTGAGAGGGCTCCCTCACCTCATCCGGGAAGGCGAAGAGCGGTCCTTGCAGAAGCTCGGGCTCAAGGCCCTGGGCCCGAAGCTGCCCTTGGAGTCCCCGCAGCTCCTGGGCCAGCTGCCGACGGTTGGGAGTATGGATGTGCGCCCTGAGGCAGAGCAGTAGCTGTTCCACGTGACTCCTCTCCAGACGGGGACCCTGGGAAGGAAAAGAAGGGTCCTCAGCGAGTATACGGATGAGCCAGGAGAGATGCCCGTGGGAGGATGTGCTGGGTGGGCGGTAGGCCGTCAGCTGGAAAAGCAGGCGTCCTGTCGGGGCTCGACCAGCAGGGGGCGCCGGGGCGAGCCTCCCACCTGTTCCTGCTCCAGGCGCAGGCTCTCCGCCAGCGCCGGCAGCTCCTGCTCCAGAACCGTGGCCAGCGTGGCCCGGCGCCTACTCTCTTGATGCAAGAGGCTCAGCCCCGAACTCTCCTCAGGGGACGCGGGCTCGTCAGCCCCAGGCTCCTCGGGCACCCTGGGTGCAGTGAAGAGTGGCCGATGGAGGATGGGTAGCAATACCATTCAAGCCACCTCCACCCCAGAGACTGAATCCTGGCCTTTACTTTTATCCCCCACCTCACAGGGATAAAAGAGATGAACTCAGCATTGAGAGGGCACAATAAACTTAATGCCATCCTTGCACGTGGTCCAAGTGTCTGGGTCCCCAAGAAGGGCTTTTGCTGAAGGGAGTCCCCCAGGGACAAAACCAGATGAAGCGAACCCACCCTGGGACCCTGGGTGCTCACCGGAGCTGGCTGGTGTCCCCATAACTGAGGCAGCGCTTGGGGGGACTGGGAGGGTGCTGAGAGGGTGCCTGAGGGCGCGGGAATGTCTGGGACTGGGAGGTGGAGTCTGCTGAAGGAGCAGGGCTTGCGGATGGCGCCTCTAAGGGAGGGACAAAGCCGTCGGCCTGGGCCCCTGAGCCCTCTCCCTCCAAACCTCCGCTGCCCTCACCCCAGGGTGCTCACTCCCTCCACCCACTTAGTACCTGAGGACCTTAGAGCCTGTCTGGGGGAGCCCGGGCTGCGGCTCCTCTTCCCGGGCTGCAGGAAGGGGTCTGCCAGCAGCGCTTGAGCACTGGCTCGGAGACGGGGGTCGGGCTCAAAAGTTCGGAGGAGGAAGGCTTGAGCCTCAGCTGACAGAGAACCGGGCATTGGCGGATGCACCTTGTACATGCCCACCTGGGAAGGGAGCAGGGACGGGGAACAAGGGACACATTTAAAAGTGTTCAGGACTCAGTCTGCCCCCACCCCACCTCATAAGCCAGGCCCTGAGGATCTCACCTGAAACATGGCAGCCTGCGGGCTCCCTAGCTCGTGGAAGGGTGGGTGACCTGTGGCCATCTCGATGACTGTGCAGCCCAGTGACCAGATGTCTGCTGCCTTCCCATACCCTCGTGGGCCCTGGTCAATGATTTCTGGGGCCATATATTGTAGGGTCCCTAGGACAGGAGCAGTAGCAGTAATGCTCACCTAGGCTGTATCACCATGGAGGGTGGCAGGGGGCTCTATCATTTTCTGGCCACCTGCTTTCACCCTGAACTCTATCATCCAAAACATCCCATCACCTACCCTGGTCATCAAACCTCTATCCTGAGTCTCCTCACTCATCTCAGGCTCCATCACATTCATGGCCTCCATCACCCACAGGAGGTGCCATCATTTATCCTAGACTGCACTGTCCGCTCTGAACTTTGGTCCCCATCCACACTTTTGGGCTCCATTTCAGGGACTGAACTCAATCAGCTCAGTTATCAGCTTTCCAAGCTCCAGTTCTAGATTGTATCATTGCCCCCTGGCTCAGCGACCTGCCCTGGGTTCCATCTCCCATTAAGACTCTAACTCTGTGCCCAGGAGAAACGTCACTCCCTGGAATGTCCCATGAGTTCTCTGCCCCACATCAGCAAGCTTCCTTCGCCACCCCACACCCTGTTCCCTGTGAAGGTCTCAGTGCAGGGTATGTTGGCTGTTACCTGTGAAGGTCTCAGTGCAGGGTGTGATGCCTGCTAGTCGCTTGGAGGTGCCAAAGTCAGAAATCTTGAGCAACCCGCTGAAGGTGTTGATCAGCACGTTGTCCCCCTGAGCAGAGTGGACATTGTGCTCAGCAGACATTGGACTGGGCTCCTGATGCCAGAACTTGACTCTATCCCAGACCCCATCTCCCAAGACTCCCAGCCTGACCCTGCCTCTCTCAACCCCCACCCCCTGCCATCCCATTTATGTCCCCCTGGAAGTTGGCTGCATTTTACTGATTTATTTTTGGCTGTGCTGATCTTTGTGGCTGTGTGCTGGTTTTCTCTAGTTGCGTCGAGTGGGGCTACTCTCTAGTTACGGTGCATGGGCTTCTCACTGCAGTGCCTTCTCCTTTGCAGAGCATGGGCTCTAGGGAGCACGGACTCAGTAGTTGTGGCGCACAGGCTTAGTTGCCCCACAGCATCTGGGATCTTCCCGACCCAGGGATGGAACCCATGTCCCCTGTGTTGGCAGGTGGATTCTTAACCACTGGAAGAATCAGGGAAATCCTGGAAGTTGGCTTCAGATCTGAACTTCTTTCCCTCCCTAGGGAAACTTCTTGATGAATTTCCCAAGCTTTTGCAAAGGGTCTGTCCACTTCAACCGCCAGCCTATGTCTGGAGCCCTCTCTGCTCCTCCCTCTCGCCAGCCCCACCCCCCACCAAGGTGAGCCAGCAACAGGCTGACCTTGATATCTCGATGCACAATGTGGTTGTCGTGCAGGTAGCTGAGTCCCTGCAGGATCTGGCGGGTGTAGAAACTGATGGTGCTCTCGTTGTCCTGCAGGGGTCCCCACACCGATCGCAGCAAGGAAGACAGGCTGCCTGGAAGGTGCAGTACAGGGTCATAATTGGCACCCACTTAGTCCAGCCCACAGCTGTCTGCTTGAAGGCCAGGCCATGGCCCAGCTTCCATCACCTAATCGCAGTGCCTCAGCTAATTCTGGGCTACACCACCCACACAGGCTAGGGGTCATTTTCCCCGGAGGGTTCTCCACCCCTTGCTTGGCTCCATCCCCAGGCCCCACAACTCCAGTTCCATTTGCCTCCCACGCAGGGCAGATACCTCCAGGCACTTCCTCCATGAAAATCTTGAGGTAGCCGCCCTGGCTGACGGAGCCCAGATAGCGCACAATGTTCTTGTGGCGTAGGCGTTTGTGCAGAGCGATCTCTTCATGCAGCGGCTGAGAGAACCTGGGGGCCGGTAGGGAGTGACTAACAGGCCTGCTTGAGGCAGGGGTGCTTACCCCACTCCGGTGCCAGCAGGACAGGCCTATAGATTCTCCTCCCTCATCCCAGACCCCCGCCTCGTCCTTCCTCACTTTATCACCCAGCCCACACGCCCCTCCGGACCCTAGCCCTGCCGCTGGGTCCCTGCGGTTCTGCGCACAGGCCTGGCTGGGCCCCGGGGGCTCGAACTCTCGCTGCTCAGGCACTCAGTCCCGCCCATGTGGGCCTCTGAGTCGCCCCGGCCTACAGTCGGGCCCACAGGAGCCTCTCAACTTGGGGTCCCACCCATGTGACCCGCCCTCTTGTTCCCTGGAGCCCTGGCCACCCCCGCCCCCCGCGCCAGCCCCCAAACCTGCTGTCCCGCTCCGGGATCTCCTTGATGGCGATGCGCACGCGAGTGTGTCGATCGCGGCCAGCGTACACCACCCCGTACGTGCCCTTGCCCAGCACCAGCCGCTCACCCGACTCCGTGTACTCGTAATCAAACTGCGAGGGCGGGTGAGATGAGGGGTTCAGTGGGGCCCTCGGCCCAACCTCCTCCTCCATCTCCCAGCACCCGCCCCCTTACCTCCAACACCTCCCCAGCGCCCTCCGTCTCCTCTGCGGGCGCCCCGGAGTCTGGACTCTTCACCAAGGCCTGGATCAGGCCGCAGAACCTGAGGGCGGAGGTCAAGACTGACGGGAGGGGCAACCTGGGGCAGAAACTGTTCCCCTCTCTGCCCAGAGCACCCAGGGAACATGGTCCCTTCCTCTCCCGCGATGCCCTGGTCCTCCTGGCCCTCGGAGCACCCCGACCCCGCGGGGCTGCGCGCACCACTGGCAGTGCCCGGCGCTGGGGAAGCACAGCTGGACGTCCTGAGCCGGAGGAGGCGCGTAGAGGAAGCAGCAGCGCTCGTCCCGCTTGGAGACGCTGGAAGGGATGAAGAACCCGGGTGAGCCGGCCTCCCAGCCGCGCTGCCTCCCCCGCTCACCTCCCCCAGGGCCCCCTCTTACCTGACGCCGCTGATGGAGGCCACCTGGAAGGTCCAGCTGGAGGGAACGTCCTGTGAGAAGAAAGGGGTCCCAGAGGGGTGCTGGAGACAGCGAGAGGGGTCTGGGGATGGGGAAAGGCCGGACAGAAGAGGTGCATAGATGTCAATGGGGTGGCTCACCGGCGACTTCACCTGCTTCTCCGGCTCCAGCAGGCTCAGGGTCACCGCGCTCACCGGGTTTGTACCCTGAACCTCCAGCCTGGCGGGCAGCAGCACCTTATTCATCTCCAGGACCAGCACCTTCAGATGACAGGGGAGAGGGGTTGGTCAGAAGGGGCTGGCACCTCTCCCGGGTCCCACACCCCACCGGCCTCACCAAGCACTGGTCCCCTTGGGGACAAGCTGTCTTGAGTGGCTGGCAGGACTGTAGCAAGAAGTGGAGCCAGAAGTGGGCGCCGTGGGGGGCTTCTCCAGGAAGCTCTAGTGTGGGTCTGAAGTGCTGATACAGCAGGAAGGTTTCCATCACGGACACCAGGTACCTGCAGACAATAGGCATGTCTTCAGTCCAGGCACCAGCTGGCACTGCCAGGGGGATTAGACTGGCTTGGTTGCAGCCAGAATCAGGCCATTGGGTGCGATGGGTACTGGTCTGGAAGAGGTTCAGACTAGATGCCAGGGGATACAGGTGCAGAAGCTGATAGCCCAGGCCGGCCCAGGACCCCAGAGGGGGCTGCTTACCATATGGGGGCGTTGAGCTTGTACAGCTGCTCTGCGGCCAGTGCCACCTGAGTGAGGTCATTGGCAAGGATCTGAGCTCCCAGGTAGAAGCCCACATCCCAGTAATACTGCATCTTCTCCACGCAGCCTTTTCGGGCCAGCAGGCAGCCCAGCTTCATGCCTGGGAGAGAGGGGCCTGGGTTGTAATGAATGTGGTTGCGAATTTCGGCAAAGCCCAGGTGTAGGCCACCAAAGTCACATGGGCAGGAAGATAGAAATGGGTGAAAACTTAGGTGTGGCCATATCTCAGGTGGGAGTAGAAGCTCAGGCACAGGTGAGGGTGTGGGAACAAGTGTACGTGGCATTCGGTGTGTAAAGAGCACAGGTGTGAGCTTAGGAACAGTTGTGGCCTCAGGGGCTCATGAGGGTCCAGGTTAGGCATGAGGACCCAGGTGTGAGTTCAGGCAGAACAGGTCCCAGACGTGATGGGTCAGCCCCAGCTCTAGCCCAGTGTCCTCTCTCCCTGCCCTGCCCCCAGGCCCTTCAGGGCGCCTGTAAGTAAGGGATAGGGATGCAGGATTGCGGCTCACCTATGAGCCGGAGCTCCTCGGAGTCCTCAAAGCGCTGCCCGTCAGCAATGAGGAGCACAGCGGCATTGATGCCCGAGTGAAGGCTGGGCTCTATGTCAAAAGCCTTGCGATACCTGGGGTGAGGGTGGGGGGTGATGCAGGGAGGGACTAATGCCCATAGCCCCATCCCTCAGCCCACTAGCTCAGCCCACTGTCCACTTGTTTGGGCCACTTACCAGTGATATGCCTGCTCCCGGTGCCCAGCATCCTGGAAGCCAGAGCTGAAGAACATGTCCTTGTAGATACGGCCACACATGCAGTACAGATCAGGTGCCACGGGGCCCTCTACCTGTACCAGTGGCAGCAGCACAGCCAGTGCCTTCTCCCGGTCCCCAGGCCTGTTCCTCCTAGGGGGAAGGGGAAGATAGGCTGGGGACCACTCTCTGTCCAGGAACCCCAAGACCCTGAACAGCAGGGACCTTTCCAAGGGCCTGACCATCATGAACCCACAAGAGCAGTGCCTCTGGTCAGCGCTGACCTTCCGAGAGGTGGGAATCCCAGATGGAAGTGACTGCAGTGGCTGCGGAGCCGTGGCCTTAGACGGCTGTGACCACTCCAAGGTCAGCACCACCACCCCACCCCACCCTGGGCAGCAGACACAGAATCATAGGGACGATTTTACACCAGGGTGATCCTGGTCGGCAAATTCCCTGAACAGCCGTGATTGTGGACCGCAGAGACTTTGCACAGCAGAGACCCATGTCCCCATGTGGCTGTGACCTGAGCCTTGTTCTGCCAACCCACCGGTTGAGGGCAAAGGTGTAGTGGAAGCAGACATTATGCTGCTCAGCCACGTCACAGGTGGGCAAGGCCTGCAGGGTCTCCACCAGGTCAATGATGGCTGAATAGTCCTGCAGGAGGGAACAGCATGCACTGGCCTCATGGCCTCCGGTGGGTCTCATCGGCTCACGGACCCTGAGGCAAACCTTGAGCGGGAGTCCCCTCCCACCTGACCCCCCACCTTCCCACCCACCATCCTCTGCACACTTCCAGGAAGTGCAGACACTGCACCGTACGCGGAGACCCCACTGGGTGCCCAGCCTTTCCTGGTTTTCTCCCAGGAAACCAAGGCTTGAAGATGTCAGATAATTCATTCAGAGCCTCTGGTGGGTCTGGCCTGGGGCTTGTTGGACGGGCCTGCCTGCCTCTCCGAGCCCCGCACACCTGCACGTCCCGGTAGGAGAGCAGCAGGTTCATGATGATGTCGGGGCTCAGCAGCTCCACACTGTCCAGTCTCCGCTGCAGGCGAGCCAGCTCCTGCCGCAGCTGTAGCCCACTGAACCGCTCCCGAGCCCTCCGGATGTCCTGCCGAATGGTCTCCCGGAAGTAGCCACTAACGCCCAGGGAAGGGGAGAGAGAGAGAATGGCAGGGTCTGCCCCTCAGCTCCAGGCCCCCCTTGTCCTCACCAGCTCCTCCTGGCACTCCCGCTCTGGGGGGCCCCCATTACCAAGAGTCCGTGGGCGTGGCCTCCAGCAGGTGGGCCAGCCGGCCCACCAGGGGTGTGAGCAGGGCCTCTGTGCCCACCCCAGCCTGGAGCAGCCCGTCAGCCAGGCCCCTCAGGAGGCCCGCATCACCACATAGCACCCGACCGGTGGCTGTCACCACGTAGGGGATCAGCGTGTAGCTGCCAATGCAATCCTAGGGTGGGAGAGAGGCCAGGAATCAGAGGAGGTCAGAGGTCAGGAATAGATTAGAGAGGGGCAGTGAAGGGGTCAGAGGTCCACCCCCATGGGGATTAGAATAGCCGGGAAGGGGCCCACTTCACAAAGGGAGGCAATAGGGGGCCAAAGGTCACATGGATGTCAGGGGGGCACTAGGGAGGTCAGAGGTGAATGAGGAGGCCTGGAAACATGGTGGAGAGCAGAGGTTATAATGGAGGTCAAAGGGAAACCACGGAGGAGGGGTGGATTCGGCTCACCGAGTTCTTCTGGAAAATGTCCTCCTGCAAGAGAGAGACATTCAGATACTGGCATTCTGGGTAGGCCACTCCCGCCCTGGGCTGGTCCCCACCAGCCCCCGGGCCACCTACCCGCAGGGCCTGCAGGTCAGGGAGGTCGGCCTGGGAGCAGAGGAGCACGTTGTTGGTCATGCTGAAGCTCTCCCTCACACCCAGGTGGTAGAACAGGGAGGGCTGTGCCAGGGAGCTGCTCACCTCAAGCACCACCACATCTGTGGACACACAAGTGGAGGCCCTGAGCTCTGAGCCTGAACCCCAAGCTTGGTACCCAGAGCCTGGAGCCCCGAGCCCTGAGCCCTGAGCCCCAAACCTCAAGTCCCGAACCCAGCTTGTGGGGAAGAAGCCTGGGGATCCATCCTGGCTGGGTCTGCCTTCCCATGTAACTCCTCAGAATCCAGTTTTGCTCTGGGCCTCAGTTTCCCCCTTTTAGGGTCCCTCTGGATCATACACAAATTATGCCTATGGTATTGAAAGGAGAGGGGTGGAGCTCCCCAGGCCCCACTGCTTGTATCCCACTGTTCAGCGCCTACGGGCATTGGGCACAGAGAAGGGGAGGCTGTGCACTAAACCCGGAGCCTGTTCTGGGCCTTTTGAGAGGCAAGAGTTGTGCAAAGAGAGACGTGCCCTTCCCTGGGTCCTCAACACAGTCTCTTGAAAGGGGCTGGCACCAGCAGTGTGCTGGGTATATACACATGTATATACATACTTGCCTAGTGTGTGTACAACACTGTGCCTCTGTGAGTGTGTCGCTTGCTGTCTGTATCTCTGTGTGGGACAGTGTCTGCGACAGCCTTTGTGAAGCAAGATATGCACGATTTGTGAGTCCGTCTATGATTGTGTGTGTGTGTGTCTTTGTGACCTCAAGGTCGAGTCAGCCTTCATTTTTATCTCTCTATTTATTTTTGGCTGTGACGGGTCTTTGTTGCTGCTTGCAGGCTGACACGGGCTCAGTAGTTGTGGCACACAGGCTTAGTTTTCCCGCCACAGGTGGTAGAATCTTCCCCGGACCAAGGACCAAACCCATGTCCCGTTTCCCAGGTGGCAGCAGTGTGGTAAAGAATCCACCTGCCAATGCAGGAGACGCCAGAGACGTGGGTTCTGTCCCTGGGTCAGGAAGATTCCCTGGAGTAGGAAATGGCAACCTGCTCCAGTATTCTTGCCTGGGAAATCCCGTGGACAGAGGAGCCTGGCAGGCTACAGTCCACGAGGTCCCAAAGAGTCGGACCGACTGAACGAGTAAGCACGCCCCGCAGGTGGATTCTTAACCACTGGACCACCAGGGACCTCCAGCCTTCATTGTTAGACTGACGTTTTATGGACATCCTGCAAGCAGGGTTCCTGAACTCTTGGATAAACAAATTAGTAGCGGGGCGGGGCATCCGGGTTGGCGAGAGGGCGGGGTGATCCCCCTCTGGAATACCCGCTTTCTGGCCCCGCCTCCGGACGACCCTTCTCCGCCTCCAGTTTCCGCCCCAGCTCTGCCGATTCTCCTAGAGCTACTTGTTCAGTCGCTCCGTTGCGTCCGGCTCTTTGCGACCCCGTGGACTGCAGAACGGCCAGGCTCCTGTCCTTTTCTATTTCCCGGAGTTTGCTCAAATTCATATGCATTGAGTCAGTGTTGCTATCCAGCCATCTCATCCTCTGCCTGCCTTCTCCTTTTGTCTTTAATCTTCCCCAGCATCAGGGTGTTTTCCAAATGAGTCGGGTCTTCGCATCAGGTGGCCAAAGTACTGGAGCTTCAGCTTCAGCATTAGCATCAGCGACCCCTCCCCCCATGAAAATTCAAGGTTGATTTCTTTTAGGATTGATTTGTTTGATCTCCTTGCCGTCCAGGGGACGGTTTTCCCCAGCACCACAGTTTTCACTTTTCTCAGAACTATTGGGGCCTCATAAACCAAGCTTCCTCCTCTAGAATCCAGTGCCGTTGGTGCCCTTCGCTTCCCTTTGCAGCCGGATCCCCGGAAGTAGTATGCTAGGACCCCTGAACTCTAGCCTCACGTGTTAGGGGCCCCTTTCCCAGTCCAAGTTCCACCTCCAGGATCCTCCGTCATGAGCTCCGTGAGAGATCATCCTGAGGCTGAGTTCTCCGATCCCATTCCTGAGATACCACACCCTGCCCCGCTCCCAGCCTCTCCCTAATTCTAGCCCCACTCCCTAGGCACGGTGCCAACTCCAGAGTGCCTAAGCTCCCACTCTGAACCCCGAGCCAGACCTGGATCCGCGAGGTCTCTGCCCAAATCTGGCCACGCTCCAGATCCCCTAAACTCCGCTTTTATCACTGGTCCCTCCGCGAGCCCCTCTGCTTTAGTTCACTTTATGCCCCCACGACTCCGGACCTCGGGGGGTCTCCCGGGAGTCGCTGAGCCCCGCCCCTCGGCCCCGCCCCCAGACTCTAAGCCCCACCCAGCGCTCCGCCCCGCGGGCGCGCTCACCCGCGTTGTAGAACGAATCGAGAGCTGCGGTGTCTCCCAGCGCCAGGGTTCCAAAAGGCAGGCTGTGCAACTGAGGTCGCGGCCGCGGTCCGGGGAGCTGCGCGCAGGCCTCACGCAGGCAGCGCAGAGGCAGCGGCTCCGCCTCGGCTCCCGTCTCGGGTTCTACCTCTGGCAGCGGCTCCCGGGTCAGCACGTAGACCACGCTGAGCGGCCGGCTTCGCGCACAGCCCCGACCCGGGGACGCCGCGAGCGGCCGGCCCCGGCTCAGCGCCTCGGCCAGCGGGTCCTGCCAGCAGCTGCCGGCGCGCTCCAGAGCTCCGGACCGCGGGCTCGGCCCTGCCATGCGGGGGCGCTCGGGTGTCGGGCGCCCGGCTTTGGGCACCCGGGGCGGGACGGGAGCCGGGAACAGATCCTGGGATCGAGAATTTCCTGCAGGATCTGGAGGTCAGGAGTCTGGCCAGAGATCCCGTTTGGGAATCTGGTGTGCAGGGCGAAAATCCGGCCTCTGACTTGCAAGGTCCTGAAGATCAGACTTCGGGGATTGGGTCCTGGGAATCTTGGGCATCCAGTGATCCGCGGTTCAGAGTCACGTGGAAGGTCCCAGGCATCGGGCCAGCAGTGCCCACCACCCAGGATCCGCCGCAGAACGCCGGCCGTCGCTCTCTCCTGCCCCCACATGTAGGCCGGGCCCAGCCCTTTCCCGGCCGATCGGGAAAGCTCCACCCTCGGCCTTGGGGCAGCACCGCTCCCTAGCGGCCCGGGACACGGCCTCTTCCCTCCCTCCTCTCCCGCCAGAACCTCTGAGACAGGCCGCTTCCGGAACACCCTGTGCCCCTGGGCAGGCAACCACTGTGGACTGCACAGAGCAGGCACTCGTGAGATGGGTGCCCAGGCCAGAGCAAAGACCCAAGTGCATTGCAGGCTCTGCCCTGCAGGGATCTGTTGGAAGAAAGGATCTTCAGAGATGTCAGGGTGTGTAGAACAAACACGGCGGAGAGAGCCCGTCCCTCGACGTCCTTGCTGGGCAGGCTGGGAGGGACTGGACTGGGGAAGCCTGCTCCCCAGCCTGTCAGGAGCATGGGTCTTGGCATCAGAGCTGGGTCCTTTGCCTTTTCTCTGCTTTCCCCAGAATTCAATCTGCTTTGGAGTCCTTCTGACCCCTGACCTCCAACCAGGACATGACCATGAAACATCTGAGAAGAATCTTAGTGCAAACGTTTCTCCATCTCCCTGGAGAACCCCAGGAACCTCAGCCCTTGGGTTACAATGGCTTCCCAGCTCCAGTTCCCAAGAATCCCTAACCTTCTAGTGGGAATTAGTGAGGCCACAGCCTGGCATAAACTTCAGTGGACTCTGAAATCAGGAACTGGGAACTCTGAGGTTGAGTAACTTGTCCAAAATCACTCAGCTTCATAACAAAGCAGGATGCAAGGCCAGGAGTCCCTGTCAGACTCAGAGATCAGACTCTTAACTATTGTTCTAACACTTTCTTGAATGTGACTCTGGCAAATTATCTAACTGCTTAATAAATGCCAGTTCAGGAACTGCTGTTTCACTGCCCTGTTGCCCCATGGGAGAAAAATGTACCTGCCTTGTTTTGACTGAGTTCGAACTAACCCCTAATGGAACAGGCAGGAAGTAGCAGAGGATGAAAACGTGACTTACAACAGAGCCTGGAAAACAGACAACTTTGAAGGGACAGGCAGGGGATAACAGGGTGAGATGGCGGTGCAATTTCCACCACAAAACCATCCACTCGTAGGACCCAGGGGACCCAAGAATGTGGTCAGTTGATGCTTGAATCCTTCCAAGTCTGCCATTCCATGTGCCTCTGGCCTCGACTTGCACACCTCTAGGGACGGAAGCCTCACTACCTTTTGAGGTCAACTTGTCAATCTTCCTGACTGGAAAGAAGATCTTCCTTGAATGGAACTGAAACTTGTGTCCCTGCTCTGCCCTCTTGCATTTTTCCCAATAGCTGGAAGACGTCTGCCAGTTGGGGAAGAGTTAAAATGATTTTATTTTTTAATAAAAAGTAAGAGGAGCAGGGATGAGATGGTTGGATGGCATCATCGACTCACTGGGCATGAGTTTGAGCCAACTCTGGGAGACAGTGAAAGTCAGGGAAGCCTGACATGCTGCAGTCCATGGGGTCATGAAGTGTCGAATACGACCGAGCAACTGAACAATCGCTGAGAGTCCGGAAGCTGTGTGATAGAGATAAGGGTGCTGGCTACCAGGGTGCCCTAGCGAGGCACCATTTAATCCCTGTGGTAAGGGTGGCCCACGCCTTGGTGTGAGGCCCAGTTGATGCCATAATTATGGGCAGGGGCTTTGAACATCGAGTAGTGCCCATTGAGATTGGTCTGATAGCAGGATCCATACCACCAGGCGCCGGGAAGAGTCACTGTGCAGTTTCTCCCACTTGTATCGTGGTCGGTGGGAAAGGGTTTCCCGCCGTGGAAACTCTGGGAGGCCCCTGGCAGGAAGAGGGTGGGAGGCGCCTCGGTCCTGGCACCATGCCTGGCACCCTTGAAGAGATCATCTCACAGGAGCCTCAGAGCAACTGTGAGGTGGGTTTTGTCTGGCCCCGTGGGAAAAACAGCAGTGTCATGGAGCCAGGGCGTTGGCCCAGGCAGCTAATCACAGAGGCATTGGGACTTGAGCTCAGGACTGTGGCTCCAAAGCCACTGACGCCTCCCTTTGCCTTGTCCCCTCCCAGAATCTCCGGCTTCCCTCTTGCTCGTCTGTCTCCTCATAGCTCCCAGCTGCAGCCTGAGCTACTGTGCCAGGGGGGAGCTAGGAGGGACTTCTTAGACGCTTAGGCAGGAAAGGGGGCTCTGCTGAGGCACTCCTTGTAACCACTTCCCTCTTTCAAATTTCTTCTCAACTGTTGGTATTTCTTTTAAAAAAACAAAGCCTTTCTTGGTTCCTCTTCCAAAGCAGATAATGATAACACTCAACAGAGCCTCAGCTGGCTCTCACATCCCCCCTCCCTGCCTCCTTACCCATTTTACAGGAGAGGAAATTGAGGCTCTAACCCAGAAGGGACTTGCCCAAGGTCACACAGTTAGTAAACGACAGAGCTGGATTTTACACTCAGGATCGATTGCCTCCAGAGCCTAATTTGTTCACTCCTGCACCACCCTGTCTCATCACTGCCATTTTTCCAATGAGGAAACTGAGACCCACAGCAGGGGAAAGAGTTGTCCTGGGTCATTCATGGAGGCCATCGCAGCTCTGGGGAAAAATCCAGCCTCCCTAGATTTCTTGGCCTGCTCCAGGGCCCCACCGTAGGCTCCCTCACCTGCCCTGCCCTCTGAGAACCTGCCCAGCACCAGCTGGTGATGGTCTGCCTCCACTAGGAGGAGGAAGGACCTGCGGGGAACAAAGGTGTGGTTGCCTAAAGTCCTCCAGCTCCATCCACAGCTCCTGGGTGCCTGGGGGAGGGGACGGGGAGGCAGAGATGGAGGAATCCTCAGATCCCAGGTGGGAAGTCAGAATGCCCAGGAAAGGCCCCTCAGACTCCCTGGACCCTACTGAGAAACCTACATTGGAGAGTAAGCTGGTGCAAATTCTCATTCCCTGGCCAGAATTCAGACTCCTGGCTCCCCACACCTGCTGTGTAGGGTGACCGAGAGCAGAAGGAATCCACGGGACCATCCCGTCACCCCTGGAGCACCTAGGGAGGCAGAGAAGGTGACGATGGGAGTCATCACTCCAGGCTGAGCCTGGGATGAGGAGATGCAAGGGGCAGAGGTGCTGCGAGGGGTGGGCGGGCAGACGCCCCCCTCTTTGGTTTGGGGGCTTGTTGATAAAGTGTGAGTCCAAGTGAGACTTGCCTGTGAATATACCAGTCAACTCTACACACCTTTTACTGACTCTCAACTTCACACCACAGTCCCTGGATGGACTGAAATAGTAGAAACGTTGTCCCTGCCTTCAGGAGATGGTCAGTCCAGTTGGGAGTCGGATTCAAAATAACCCTGCTTTCATTTACGCTAAGAACCAAGGTTTTAGAGCAGAGGTCCATTCAGTCTTACCCTGATACTCCCTCTCAACCCCAGTTTCCTCTTCATGCCAAGCAGTCCCAGGTCCTGTAGAGTTTCTCTCCTAAATATCTTTCAGTCTAAGAGCCTCTACCTCCGTTCCTGCCCCTGCCCACCCTCTTCTCCTGCCCAGACCCCTGCAGTCATCCTAAACTGTGTCCCTACCTGCACTCTGGTCCCCATTCAATGCATTCTCCACAGTGTAGCCTGAATCTTCTTTCGAAAACATGTCTGACCTGGTCCCTCCTCTGCTTGAAACTCTTCCAAGGCTCCCCACTCTCAGAGTCAGTCACTCAGCGCCCTTTGTGAATGGGTCTCTGCAGTCTGGGCCCTCCTCCATGCTTGACCCACACCAGTAGACCTCAATCGAGCACTCCACCTGCTCTCAGCTCACTTGCACGGTCTCCCCCACCCCCTCATGCTCTCCGGCCTCCCTGCATTTGTCTTTCCCTCTACCTGGAATGCCCTTCTGCACCTCACCTATTTCGAGAACTTCTACACAGCCTTCAGGGCCCTTTCGAATGGCATCTCCTCTGTGAAGCCTTCTCAGACTTCTTCAGGCCCTCTGGGAGCTCAGTAAGCATTTGTTAGTGAATCAGCGAAGGGATGTCTTGGCTCCAGTGGGCTCTGGCTCCCCCTAGGGGCCAAGGGGTAGAAGTGCCCATTGGGTCTGACTTGTTCCAGTCCTTTCTCTCCCTGACACTCCTTCACCAGCCAGCCACCATTTGCGGTGTCCTTGTCACAAAAGACAAAATTAAAAGACGCTTGCTCCTTGGAAGAAAAGCTATGACCAACCTAGATATCATATTAAAAAGCAGAGACATTGCTTTGCCAACAAAGGTCCGTCTAATCAAAGCTATGGTTTTTCCAGTAGTCAGGTATGGATGTGAGAGTTGGACTATAAAGAAAGCTGAGCGCCAAAGAATTGATGCTTTTGAACTGTGGTGTTGGAGAAGACTCTTGAGAGTCCCTTGGACTGCAAGGAGTTCCAACCAGTCCATCCTAAAGGAAATCAGTCCTGAATAGTCATTGGAAGAACTGATGCTGAAGCTGAAACTCCAATACTTTGGCCACCTGATGCAAAGAACTGATTCATTTGAAAAGACCCTGATGCTGGGAAAGATTGAAGGCAGGAGAGGAAGGGGGCAACAGAGGATGAGATGGTTGGATGACAACACTGATTCAATGGACATGAGTTTGAGTAAACTCGGGCAGTTGGTGATGGACAGGGAGGCCTGGCATGCTGCAGTCCATGGGGTCGCAAAGAGTCAGCCACGACTGAGCAACTGAACTGAACTGTCACAAAAGACTGGGAGGGCTCAGCCCTCAGGTAGGCACAGATGCTGCCAGTCACTCAAAGTGGTATTCCGGCTCAGCAGCTCCTGGCAGCTCCCAGGGCCTGGGGAAGGGGAGATGAGCTGATGGGGGCCCCCAAGTTATTTCTCAAGCCCCAGCAATGGAAAAGGCCATGTGTTGGACTCCAGGAGCCCTCTCAATTCCTTTGGACCCCTGAAGAGGAGCTCCGGGGTGGGCTGGGCCACACCTGCTGACCCACCAACACTCCAGCACCATCTGATTCTAGGTGCCAGGGCTCCAGTGAAGGTGGCCTCAACCTTCCTGTCCCCACAGCAAGTTCACTGAATCTCCAGCCCCAAGAAAAGATGAATGTTGGCTCTGAAGTCCGAGTACTCCCAAGAGAAGGCTTAGGAACCACCAGAGGGGAGGGTGCCCAGGCCCTTCTCCTGATTTTCCCCACTCCTCCCAGCTTTCCACCCCCACTGCACGTGTGCTAAGTCACTTCAGTCATGTCCGACTCTTTGCGACCCTGTGGACTGTAGCCTGCCAGGCTCCTCTGTCCATGGGATTCTCCAGTCAAGAATACTGGGGTGGGTTGCCATGTCCTCCTCCAGGGCAATCTTCCCAATCCAGGGATCAAACGTGCATCTCTTATGTCTCCTGCAATGGAAGATAGGTTCTTTACCACTAGCGCCACCAGCTTTCCACCCCCTCTACAAGAGATCAATCACAGCCAATTCCTGAGCAGCAGCCAAGCAGCCCCCTCTCTGGTTCAGGGACAGAGCAAAGAAAGAAGAGACCTCTAGCTCCACACACTCCCCAGGCTCACCCATCTTGCCCGGTGGTCCAGGTTGCCCTGACATCCCAGAATCAGAGAGATGCCTTACATCCTGCCCCATGTCAGGGGCCAGAAAGCAATGAAGTCAGATCCCAGCTGCAGCCTTTCCTGGCTCCTGGCTCTGTGTACTTGGGCGAATGACTGATCCTCTCTGAGCCTCCCTTCCCCCCAAGCCCAGCGAGATGGGGATGATACTACCTACCCCACAGGGTTAATCTTAGGATGCTGGGCATCCAGCCTGGAGCCTGGCACACAGTAGGTTCCTTGCCCCTTTGCCATGATCTCTTAGCACAGACTGTAATTGCCACCTCCGCAGGCCCCTGCCTGATCCCTAGCATCTCTTACCTTGAGGACCTGGTGCTCCCTTCTCCCCAGGACTTCCTGGGGCTCCAGGACAACTGGGCAAGAGGACAACTTTACTGGCTTCCAGTTTCCTGGGTTCTGCAGGGAGACACAGGGCCAGGTGGGCACAGGATGGGCATGGGGATAGTGGGTATGTCTCTTCCAGACCCCTCTGCACTTTTCTTTCCATCCCCCAGATTCTAGCTGTCAGGTTTTTCATCATTTGCATCTATTTGCATACATTGTGTGTGTGTGTGTGTGTGTGTGTGTGTGTGTAGAGCCCAGATTATCAAACTCCCACCCTGCCCCTTGAGGCTAGTGAGCTGGGTGGGAGAAGGATACCTAGGGAGAGGATGAGGATGGGAGGGTGAGCGGGTGAGTGGGGAGGGGACCCGGGGCCCCTACCTGGGCAGCTGGGGTAGTCCTGGGTCCTCAGAGGGGCAGGCTCCCCAAACAAGAGGAGGAAAAGGGGAGGTGGGGTCCGCAGCAGGCCCATATTGCTGGGGCCCTGAGAAAAGATTCCAGGCTGGTGGGAGGACATGAAGCAAGACTTCCTCCATTGTCTTTCCCCAGGGATACCCCACCCAGGCTGGAACCAGCAGAAGGTGGGGGCTTTTCCTCCTTCACCTTTGAGAGAATGGGCATTATTCCTGCCCGGTCCAACCAGGATGGAGTCCAACTTCTGATCCTGGCCACCAAGACTCTGCAGCCATCTCTTCAGACTTCTGCGTTCACATAGGATCTTTCTACTTTTGTACCTTAGCTCATCTGGAATCCCCTCCTCGTCTCTCCCTGTGAAGCTCCCCCTGGGCATGAAGGTCCAGCTCTCATGTCATCTCCACTAGGAATTCTTCCCTGATCCTTGTCACCATATCAGGAATGACCACGGACACCATCTGGTGGGCAGCAGGCCCCCCAAGTCATGCTGGGTGCTATTTGTATATCGCCTCCCATCCTTACACAGTCCCACTGATGGTTGTTATTAATATTATTGAAACTGGGTTATAGGCTGGTACATAGCAGGTGCTCCATTAATGTTTGTTAAATAAGTGAATAAACAAGGAGAAACAGGCTCAGAGACAGGACATGATTTGTGTTCTCTCTGCCAGAGATTTTGCCCAAGCCCCTAACCATGTCCCCAACCAGAGAGAAGCATTGTTAGCAAGGTGACTTCATGCCCACCCTAAGGTCCACTGAGGAATCCCTGGCAGAGGCTAGAAAACAGCTGGTAATACAGGCTGTCACATGGGCAGACCATGCAGGGCAAGCGTGGAGGCCAGTGAGGAAGAGGCAGCAGCCTTGGTCCAGATGTGAGGGGTGAGGTCTGAGCTGGAGAGGGACCTCTGGTGACAGAGGAAAGGAAAACATTGGTCATTCATTCATCAAACCGTCTCTGAGGGCCTTCTCTATACCAGGCCCAGTTCTTGTGGGGGCAGAGAAGACCAGGTTCATGAAAGTGTCAAGGAAGGTGGAGGCCAAGCTTGCCAGACAGGATGGATCCATGAGATGAACGCTGAGAAGCTCCAATTCCAGTTCTAGGAATATGTCCCACCACACACGCTCTGCTGCAGGTGTGCCAAGATCTGAAGACAAGCCCGTTTATCATGATGCTGTTTACGATAAAATGGAAATAACCCTGTTGGACTTTGATAGGATGCAGGCAAATCAACCATCACCGTCTGAATAAGTCATGGGGCAAATCTGATCTCTAACGAAAGGGGCAAAGTTGCAGAACAAAATGTAAAGTATGCTCCCATTTCGTATTTTTTTTTTGTAATGAAAAACTTTAAAAAATAGTTTTATTTTTGGCTGACTGGGTCTTCATTGCTTTGTGCGGTCTTTACTTGCAGCGAGCATGGGCTACTACTCTTCATTGCCATGCATGGGTCTCCCATTGCAGTGGCTTCTCTTATTGCAGAGCACAGCCCTTAGGCATGTGGGTTTCAGTAGTTGTGGCACACGGGCTTAGTTGCTGGTAGAATCTTCATGGACCAGGGATCGAACCCACATGCCCTGCACTGGCAGACGGATTCTTAACCCCTGCGCCACCAGAGAAGTTGTCATTTTGTATTTAAAAAAAACTAAGGGTGTGTAAAAGGTCAGTTTTCATTCCAATCCCAAAGAAAGGCAATGCCAAAGAATGCTCAAACTACCGCACAATTGCACTCATCTCACACGCTAGTAAAGTAATGCCCAAAATTCTCCAAACCAGGCTTCAGCAATATGTGAACCGTGAACTTCCTGATGTTCAAGCTGGTTTTAGAAAAGGCAGAGGAACCAGAGATCAAATTGCCAACATCCGCTGGATCATGGAAAAAGCAAGAGAGTTCCAGAAAAATATCTATTTCTGCTTTATTGACTATGCCAAAGCCTTTGACTGTGTGGATCACAATAAACTGTGGAGAATTCTGAAAGAGATGGGAATACCAGACCACCTGATCTGCCTCTTGAGAAAATTGTATGCAGATCAGGAAACAACAGTTAGAACTGGACATGGAACAACAGACTGGTTCCAAATAGGAAAAGGAGTATGTCAAGGATGTATATCGTCACCCTGTTTATTTAACTTATATGCAGAGTACATCATAAGAAACGCTGGACTGGAAGAAACACAAGCTGGAATCAAGATTGCCAGGAGAAATATCAATAACCTCAGATATGCAGATGACACCACTCTTATGACAGAAAGTGAAGAGGAACTCAAAAGCCTCTTGATGAAAGTGAAAGTGGAGAGTGAAAAAGCTGGCTTAAAGCTCAACATTCAGAAAACAAAGATCATGGCATCCGGTCCCACCACTTCATGGGAAATAGATGGGGAAACAGTGGAAACAGTGTCAGACTTTATTTTTCTGGGCTCCAAAATCACTGCAGATGGTAACTGCAGCCATGACATTAAAAGACGCTTACTCCTTGGAAGGAAAGTGATGACCAACCTAGATAGCATATTCAAAAGCAGAGACATTAATTTGCCAACAAAGGTTCGTCTAGTCAAGGCTATGGTTTTTCCTGTGGTCATGTATGGATGTGAGAGTTGGACTGTGAAGAAGGCTGAGCGCCGAAGAATTGATGCTTTTGAACTGTGGTGTTGGAGAAGACTCTTGAGAGTCCCTTGGACTGCAAGGAGATCCAACCAGTCCATTCTGAAGGAGATCAGCCCTGGGATTTCTTTGGAGGGAATGATGCTGAAGCTGAAACTCCAGTACTTTGGCCACCTCATGCGAAGAGTTGACTCATTGGAAAAGACTCTGATCCTGGGAGGGATTGGGGGCAGGAGGAGAAGGGGACGACAGAGGATGAGATGGCTGGATGGCATCACTGACTCGATGGATGTGAGTCTCAGTGAACTCCGGGAGTTGGTGATGGACAGGGAGTGTTGCATGCTGCGATTCATGGGGTCGCGAAGAGTCGGACACGACTGAGCGACTGATCTGATCTGATCTGAAGGGTGTGTAGGTATGTATTTTGTAAATTCATAGAAAAAGGTCTGACCCATCCTGTTAAGCATAGTTATTTCTGGGGAGTGGGACGCTGGGGAGAGTGATTCTCGTTCTTTACATACATAAATGTCCGTGTGGTCCTTTTGTTCCTTGCAGGCATTTACTACATTTGAAAAAGAAAACATCCACTAGAGAAATGTCCTTAACTGGGCGAAAAGCCAGGGGTGAGGGGGGGCATTCTTTCCTTGGCCTGGGAGAGAACGGGCATCGTCCCAGCCAGGGGAGGGCGACCCAGGCAGGAGAAACCGTGTGTGCAGAGGCTTGGAGAAGAGAGAACAAGGCAGGCTGGGTCACATGACCCAGATGCAGGGACCTGGAGGGGAGGCTGATGTCTGAGAGGAGGGTGGGTGTTGATAGAAGTGAGTCTGTGTTGGGGGTAGGAGGGGGTGGACTGCGTTTGGCATTGATGGGTAGGCAGGTGAGCCCTCTGTGAGGCCAAGGAGTAGCTGAAACTCCCTGTGCAGCCCAGGGGCCCTAAAGCCTTTCCAGCTGCAGCCAGAGATCCTGCAAGGAGAGGAGGCCTTGAGGGGAGGAAGAGATGCAGGCATTTGGGCAGCTGGAAGGGTGAATGGGTGCCCTGGAGTGAAGCAGACGGGGCACATGTTCCTGCTCTGAACCTGCCCTACATCCCACTGAGATGCAACAGCTGTTACTGGACTTTACAGATGAGGAAACCGAGGCCCAGAGCTGCTCCATTAACTTCCAGTCGCACAAAGCAGTCGGGTTCCACAGGCTAAACTCTTGCCTGTGACTCTCTACTGCCTCTCAGCTTTCTAGGACAATCATGAGACTAAATCAGACACTGATGCCAGACTCTCAGCCACATGCCGGGTTTCCAGCAAGTGCCCCATGGGTGGGAGATGTTATTAGAGAAGACTTCTGGGCCCAGGTTTGAGGGGGTGAAGAGAGGGAGGTGGGCATGGGTGGTGCTTTCTAGGAGGGCCCATTCAAGGAAGGCCAGAAGTACCCTGGGGAGGGTCCCGGGGGTACCTCCACCTTGGAACAAGGGCAGAGATCCAATTTAGGAGCAAAAAAAAACCTGGAGATGCCTCTGCAGAGGAGTTCTGAAGTTCTGTTCATTCTGGAGTCAGAAAAACCTGGATTAAATTCCCAGCCCTGCCCCATTCCACTCTGTGTGATCTTAAGCCGGCGTGTTTCCCTTTCTGAGTCTCTGCACCCTTCTCTATAATGCAGTGGAGGAGGGGGTTAAACACATAACAACAACAACTATTTTTTTGGCCAGGCCGTGAGGCTAGTGGGATCTTAAATTTCCCGGCCTGGGATTGAACCCAGGCTCCGGCAGTGAAAGCACCAAGTCTTAACCACTGGACTTCCAGGGAATTCCTGCAAATAAAAATACTTTAAAAGGTGACAGTGTTAATTTAAGGCTGAATTTCCATGAAAGAGAGGGCAGTGGACCATACCTCCCACCCCATCCAATCCACACACAGCCCAAGACATGGGACATAAAGCACAGTGCTGGAAAGAGCTCCTTTATTGGGGGCAGTGTCCAAGCCGGGTCCATGGGAAGAGGCCAGGCCCAGACCGAGTACCAGGCGGGGGGCCACAGGGATGACGATGAGGCAGAAGGTGGTTGAAGGATGCTCTCATCTGCACGAACCAGGCCCAGGACAAGAAGGGATGTCAACTATGGGGCTCTGAGTCTGCTCAGTGTCCACAGGGGCCACAATTTGGTGACCAAAGTTTTTCCCACCCTGAGTGCCCTTAAGGAAGCCAAGAGCGGGCAGCCTCTTCATTCTCTTTCCCCTGATTGTGGAATCTGGGCCTGAAGGGGGTCAGATTCTGCAGAGGCCAGACAAAGAAGGCACTCAGGGTGGTGGTCCCACCTCAGTTGGGCTGAGGACCCCCCCTGCACCCCGCAGAGAGCAGGCAGCGGGCAGAAGAGCAAACACTTTAATGGAGGTTGCAGCGATCCACCCCACAGCACACTTGGGGGCCAGAGCACACGGGAGCCTCAGAGCAGCTCCCCTTCTCAGAGGAAAACCAAACCGCACACGTGGCCTGGGCTCCTGCCCGCAGCCACAGAGCTGCAGGCGGAAGGCGGCCTGGGCTGTCACCTACTGGTTCTCCTCCCTGCTGACAGCATGAGGGGACAAAGACAGAGGGGCTCAGCTGGGCTCTCAGACGCCGCGCCCGGGCCGAGTCCCACATGGGCCAACACCCAGCCGAGAGAACCCCACAACTGGAGCGGGGAGACGTGGTGCGACCTACATGGAGGAGGCCAAGAGGGCCTCAGGGCCCCTGAGGCTGCCCCATGCAGGAGACGGCACACGGGCAGTGAGGGCCACCTGAGGGGCCACAGGGAAGCAGGTGCAGGGGGTCGGTGGGCCAGGTACTCACAGTGTCTGGTAGGTGCTGTCCTTGGCCTTGAGGAAGCGCAAGACGAAGAAGGCCACCGCCTGCAGACTCAGCACCATCACCACGCCTCCGATGAAGCTGGCCCCGTCAAAGCCGGGGCTGTGGGCCTCAGGGACCAAGGGGCTCTCTGCAGGGTGGAGGCCACAGCAGGCCACTGTAGGCCAGGGGCCCAGCCCCACCCCAAAACCCGGCACAGGTCATCTGGGAGGCCCCCAGTCCTCATTAGGGGAGCCTTGGACAGAGGGCTCAGAAGTTCCACCCAGATTCTACGGGTGGCTGGAAAGTGCCTGGAAGGACGGATAGCATCCGGCCCTGGCTCCGCTCCTGAGTTGCTCTGTGGCTTGATGCCTCTCACACCCTTTCTGGGCTTCCTGACTACAGGTCCCAGATGGTGAGTGAGCTCCCTGCCTGCCTCCCTCTTCCACCAGGACCCCACAGGGTGACGATGGACCCAGAACTTGGGCGTCCACACCACTTTCAGCTCACAGTCCCTCTCCGCCTTGGGTCTTGAGCTTCGAAGCCCAGGTGTAGATGCCGTGGTCTCCTTTCAGGACTCCCAAGTCCCGAGACCCTGGAGTCACCCAGGGTCCAGAGAGAGGGAAGGAGGAGAGGAAGACGTGGCGGCCCACCCTCGACCAAGGGGATAAATGAAGACTCGATGACATGTGTCGGAGGGACTAACCAGGCTCTGAATGCCAGGCCTGACAGTCACCTCTCCGTTAGGGCAGAGCCAGACTTACATGGCATCCCCAACCCTTTCCCCCACCCCCGCCTCAGGGCCCACAGTTGCCAGGACATCTAGGTGGCTCCCAGCTGTGCCACGTTAGCCATCCACTCCCACCAGGGATTTGATTTCAGGCCCTGGGCCAGGTGCCCAGAGCAGGGCAGGACTGGTGGTAGAAGAGCATTCTAGGGCAGTGAGAGGGGCCCAGTTGGGTGCTGGATCCACTTCCCAGAGGCTGGATCCCACTTCCCCAGAAGGGGAATCTGAGAATGTGAAGGGTGGTCCCAGCAGCAGCTCAGGGAGCCCCAGAGAAGGGGACTAGGGAAAGAGGAGCAGAAGAAGGAAGAAATAAGCTGCACAAGACCCAGCTGGGGCTCAAGCTGGAGGAGGAGCCATCAATAATTCAGCCCCTGAGATCATGTTTCTGGCTTTAATTAACCAAGAGCCTCTTCAGCCATCCTTGCCAAGCCTGCTGACCTCCAGACCCTGAGGGGCAGTGGGAACCAAAGGGTGGGGTTCTTGCCTCTGTTCGGCTGGGACCCTGCTTTGTGACCCTCTCTGGGCCTGGAGGTTGCAGTAGGTAGTCACTGAGGACATCTCCTTGGCAACCTGACATACACCCTCAGCACCAAGCAGGTCCTGAGGGGGGCCATCCTGAGTTCTCAGAACCGGGGTTGGGGAAAAGGGATGGGAACCATCATTTCTTGATCACCTTCTATACATTGGAAACTGAATGAGGTGCTATACACCCTCTCATAAAATCCTCACTTTGTGAGATATTCTTCAACCCATTTTACAGATGTTGGACACAGGCTCAGAGGGAGAAATCACAGGGTTGAGGTCACAGAGCACGTCAGTGCCTGACCCCAGCTGTTTTTCCATGCACCTCTTATCCTTCCATTACCCCAGATAGTACCTACCTGTTGTGACTGTCTTCGGTTCATGAGTTGGGTGGTGGTGCACAGCTGAAGAGACAGGAAATCCATAATTAAACCAGACCCCTGCCACTTCCCATCAAGACCCCATCTCAGGCCCACCTGGCACACTCTTAAGCCTTAGTTTATACAGTTCCTTCCACCAGCGGAGCCCTCTCTCTCCATCTCTACGTTAATCATCATCTGTGACGCTGCCTCCTTCAGGAAGCCCTCCCCCCATTCCCTTCTGAGCTTCCAAAGTCCTCACTGTGGTTTAAAATAGAAGAGCTAGTTCCTCCAGTTCCTCTGCATGCTTGTCCTAGATCCTCTAGCTGCACCAATTTTCAGAGGAGGAAACGGGCCAGAGAGGGGAAGCCACATCTCAGTGAGCTAAAGGCAGAACTGACGCTGGACCCAGTGCTTGTGGGCACAGTCTTCTCTCGGGGAGAGGCCGATTCCCTACTGGAGGCGGGCTCTGGCTGAGGACCCCTCGGCCCCCTCCCCGCAGCTTGACTTAGGCCAGAGGGAGCCCCCTTACCTGGACATGACTCTGAGCGGTTGTAGATGGAGCAACCTTCCTTGACCACCTCTGATTGAGCCACGCAGTGTCCTGATGGGAGAAGGAGCAGGGAAGCGGTTTAGGGAGTGGGGCCAAGGCTCTGATGTTCAGAAATGGGGGCACTAACCTTGGGGAGGGCCTAACTCCATACCTGGCTCCTCTGGCCGACACTGCTCCCACACACAGCTGGAGAGGTTGTGTGCTCGGTTCCCCTCCACACAATGTTCACAGGGCTTCAGCTGTTTGCAGGCCACTCGGACAGCTGGCCAGATGTTCACACGGAGCAGGGCTCCCCGCCCAAAGCCTCGAGCACCTTTACCTGGGCGTGAGGTGGGTGCAACACTTGGAACCCAAGTTACCGTTCCCCTTCCCCACTACTACGGATCTCACCCCCCTGCACACATACACTCACCTGGATCCCCTAAGCCCCACCGCACGCCTGGAGTTTCCACAAACACATGGGCACACACGCCTAGAAGCTCCCTGACATTCACCAGAGCACCCTCCCTTTGCATATATCAGGAGCCACCCCCATCCCATTCACCTGGGGCCGCTTCACTTCCCTACACCTGAAGTTGCCTCACACCCGGAACCTTATATACGGCTCCACAGACAGTCGGAGCCTCCTTCTACCCACCCCAGGAGCCCCGCACACAAGTGAGAAGTCCCCTCCCGCGCCCCCTCCCCAAGCCCAGACTGCTCCTGGCAAGCAGTTGGGTGAAGGGCACGCGTTACCAGCCACAGCAAGCTGGGCACACAGGAGGAGGCAGCAGCAGCCGCCACAGAGCGCAGCCCGTAAGGCGCGGGGTCCCGGCGCGGCCATGGGCTCGGAGGCGGGGCCTGGAGGGGTGTCGGGGTCGGCGGAGAGCGGGTGTGGCGTGGCCCCTCTGGATTCGGCTCCGCCGGGGTGTAGGTAACGAGACCAGGGCAACCTGCGCTAGGGTAGGTGGGCGTGGCCCAGACAGGGCGGGGCTAGTGACGCGGTGAGAGGGCGTGGCTTTGTTGTCTGGGGCGGGGTCCGATGGGGCGTGGTTTGTGGGGGTCTGGGGCGGGGCTCTGGCAAAAAAGACGGAGTCCAGAACTATTCCGAGTACCCGACCAGGTCCCTGGATGTCCCCTTCCCTCGCTGGATCATGAACACTCTGTTGCGTTATTATCCCTACTTCACAGGTGAGGAAACTGAGGCTCAGAAAAGGTGTGTGACTAGTCGGAGGTCAAAATTCTCCAAGCCAGGCTTGAACAGTACGTGAACTGTGAACTTACAGATGTTCAAGCTGGATTTAGAAAAGGCAGAGGAACCAGAGATCAAATTGCCAACATCCGTTGGATCATCGAAAAAGCAAGAGAGTTCCAGAAAAGCATCTACTTCTGCTTTATTGACTATGCCAAAGCCTTTGTGTGGATCACAACAAACTGTGGAAAATTTTTCAAGAGATGGGGATACCAGACCACCTGACCTGTCTCCCAAGAAATCTGTATGCAGGTCAAGAAGCAATCGTTAGAACTGGACATGGAACAATAGACTGGTTCCAAATTGGGAAGGAGTATGTCAAGGCTGTATATTGTCACCCTGCTTATTTAACTTATATGCAGAGCACATCATGAGAAATGCTGGGCTGGATGAAGCACAAGCTGGAATCAATATTGATGGGAGAAATATCAATAACCTCAGATACGCAGATGACACCACCCTTATAGCAGAAAGTGAAGAACTAAAAAGGTCTTGATGAAAGTGAAAGAGGAGAGTGAAAAAGTTGGCTTAAAGCTCCATACTCAGAAAACTAAGATCATGGCATCCAGTCCCATCACTTCATGGCAAATAGATGGAGAAACAGTGGAAACAGTGGCAAACTATTTTTCTGGGCTCCAACATCACTGCAGATGGTGACTGCAGCCATGAGATTAAAAGACACTTGCTCCTTGGAAGAAAAGTTATGACCAACCTAGACAGCATATTAAAAAGCAGAGACATTACTTTACTGACAAAGGTCTGTCTAGTCAAAGCTATGGTTTTTCCAGTAGTCATGAGAGTTGGACTATAAAGAAAGCTGAGTGCTGAAGAACTGATGCTTTTGAACTGTGGTGTTGGAGAGGACTCTTGAGAGTCCCTTGGACTGCAAGGAGATCCAACCAGTCCATCCTAAAGGAAATCAATCCTGAATAGTCATTGGAAGGACTGTTGCTGAAGCTCAAACTCCAACACTTTGGCCACCTGATGGGAAGAACTGACTCCTTGGAAAAGACCTTGATACTGGGAAAGATTGAAGGCCGGAGGAGAAGGGGCTGACAGAGCATTGGATGGTTGGATGGCATCTCCGACTCTATGGACATGAGTTTGAGTAAGCTCCAGGGGTTGGTGATGGACAGGAAGCCTGGTGTGCTGTAGTCCATGGGGTCACAAAGAGTCAGACACAACTGAGCAACTGAACTAAACTGAGTCAGAGGTCACAGAGTTAGTGGCAAAATCTAGATTTGAAGAGAGGTAAATTTCCTGATTTCTGAGGTTCTGTAGAGTTCATCCTTTAACCAGGAGGGAAGAACAGGCCCCCAGACTCTGGCAGCCTGTATCGCTTCACCTGTTGCATCTTCTTCTCTTCTGCCCCTCAATACACTGCATCTATCTCTGACCCACCACACACTTTGGCCAAGCCAGCCATCTCACTGGTACTGGGATAAGTGGTCTTTCTGCAACCTTCCCCTCTCCGTCTTCTGGCTTTTCTCCCTCTGCAGCCACTTCTCAGGTCCCTTAGAAGACAGCTCCTCTTCCACTCTGCCCCATCCTCCATTCTTCCCTTTCCCCTCCCCACCTCTCCCCTCTCCTCCCCTCTCCCTTCTCTACTTCTCCTTTTCTTCTTTCTCCCTCTTCATCACTGCTGGCCCAGTTCAGTCCTGAGCCCTATTCCTCTCCTCTTCTGGGTCATCTCAGTCAACAAGTACCATATCTCTATCTCCAGCCCAATGCTCGCTCCCCAGCTGCCACACCTGTAATAATATATCGTTAGGTGGTTCAGTGGTAAAGAATCTGCCTGCAATGTAGGAGATCCAGGTTCGATCCCTGGGTCAGAAAGATCCCCTGGAGAAGGAAATGGCAACCCACTCCAGTATTCCTGCCAGGATAAATCCCATGGACAGAGGAGCCTGGCAGGCTACAGTCTGTGGGGTCTCAAAGAGTCAGACATGACTTAGGGACTGAACAGCAACAAAGCAACTATTAATGACTTACTACTAGCGGAATTTACATTCTACTAAGCGGAAAAGACTCTGATGCTGGGAGGGATTGGGGGCAGGAGGAGAAGGGGACAACAGAGGATGAGATGTCTGGATGGCATCACTGACTCGATGGACGTGAGTCTGAGTGAACTCCACGAGTTGGTAATGGACAGGGAGGCCTGGCATGCTGCGATTCATGGGGTAGCAAAGAGTCGGACACAACTGAGCGACTGAACTGAACTGAACTGAACTGAAGCAGCTTAACTTATCAGGTCTTTTCTGATGTCCACAACTACCCTCTAAACATGGGTTTTGTAATCTCCCATGTGCAGGCCTCTGGTAAAATCACTTTCCCAGGGGCACACAGTTATAATGGAGGGGGTCAGGATGTGGACCAGGGTCTAGTGAGGCCAGAGGCTACTCTGCCCTCCACTGTGCCTCCTGAGGGTTCATCTGCTTCTAGGGCATCTCCACTTGAGTTTGTGCCTCAGGCCCTGGAAATTGCCCAGTCCCTCTTTTCCCCTCAGGGAGGCTCCTTTCATCTTACCAGGCAGCTGATTGGAAACCCTGGTCTCATCCTCACCCCCTCCCTCTGTCTTGCCCCCAGACTAAAGTCCTGCAAATCCTGCTCCTGGGTCCTGCTCCCTCAGCTTTCCTTTGCTGATCTCACACTTCCTCTCAGTCTCCAGGCCTCTCCCCAGCTCACCCCTCACAGTGCAGAGCTGTCCTGAAAACATGGATTTGACCATGAAACAAATTTCAACTCAACTTGGCTTTCACAGCCCTTTGATTCCTAGCTCTGGAAGCCTCAGAAGTCTTGTGCTCACCCCAACATCTTACCCTCTGAGAAAATAGAATAGCTTTCCCCCTAGCATGCATCGTTTGTACCTCCTTGCCTTCATCTGGTAGTGGTTTTCTCTCTTGGAGGGTCCTCCTCCTCTCCAGACTACATGTGTCTGGCAAACTAATCCTTCATGACAACACTAAATGGCCACTGCCTGCAGGAAGCCCTCGGTGACTGTCACGGAGCAAGGCTGAACTGCTGTGGCACTTGTCCCAGCTGGAAGATCCGAACCCATCTGTCCTCCTGCACCCAAGGCCTCACCAATCTCTTGCCTTGGTGACTGCAGTGGCCTCCTGGTAGGGCTTCTGCTTCTGCCATAGTCTGTTCTCCACTCAGCAGCCAGAGCAATCCTTTGAAAATGTGAATCAAATCATATTATTCCATGTTTAAGCTCACCGATGGCTTCCATCTAACCACTTTCCAAGACTTACATGATCTTTCCCCGGCCTGCCTCTCTGAGCTCAACTCCTACCTCTCCCCTTGGCTCCTTTGGTCCAGACACACTAGCTTCTTCTCTGTCCCTCAAACAATCAACCCTTTCCTCATAAGACTTTCAGTTCAGTTCAGTCACTCAATCATGTCTGACGCTTTGTGACCCAATGGACTGAAGCAAGCCAGGCTTCCCTGTCCATCACCAACTCCCAGAGCTTGCTCAAACTCATGTCCATCAAGTCAGTGATGCCATCCAACCATCTCATCCTCTGTCGTCCCCTTTTCCTCCCACCTTCAATCTTTCCCAGCATCAAGGTCTTTTCCAAGGTGTCAGTTCTTTGCATCAGGTGGCCAAAGTACTGGAGTTTCAGCTTCAGCATCAGTGCTTCCAATGAACATCCAGGACTGATCTCCTTTAGGATGGACTGGTTGGATCTCTTTGCAGTCCAAGGACTCTCACGCGTCTTCTCCAACACTACAGTTCAAAAGCATCAATTCTTCTCCGCTCAGCTTTCTTTATAGTCCAACTCTCACATCCATACACGACTACTGGAAAAACCATAGCCTTGACTAGATGGACCTTTGTTGACAAAGTAATGTCTCTGCTTTTTAATATGATGTCTAGGTTGGTCATAACTTTTCTTCCAAGGAGCAAGTATCTTTTAATTTCATGGCTGCAGTCACCATCTGCAGTGATTTTGGAGTCCAGGAAAATAAAGTCTGTTACTATTTCCATTGTTTCCCCATCTATTTGCCATGAGTGATGGGATTGGATACCATGATTTTAGTTTTTTGAATGTTGAGTTTCAAGCCAAGTTTTTCACTCTCTTTCACTTTCATCAAGAGGCTGTTTAGTTCTTCTTCACTTTCTGCCATAAGGGTGGTGTCATCTGCGTATCTGAGGTTATTGATATTTCTCCCAGCAATGTTGATTCCAGCTTGTGCTTCATCCAACCTGGTATTTCGCATGATGTACTCTGTATATAAGTTAAATGAGCAGGGTGATAATATACAGCCTTGACATACTTCTTCCCCAATTTGGAACCAGTCTGTTGTTCCATGTCCGGTTCTAACGATTGCTTCTTGATCTGCATACAGATTTCTCAGGAGGCAGGTCAGGTGGTCTGGTATCCTCATCTCTTGAAGAATTTTCCACAGTTTGTTGTGATCTACACAGTCAAAGGCTTTGGTGTAGTCAATAAAGCAGAAGTAGATGTGTTTCTGGAATTCTCTTGCTTTTTTGATGATCCAACAGATGGCAGTTTGATCTCTGGTTCATCTGCCTTTTCTAAATCCAGCTTAAACATCTGGAAGTTCACAGTTCATGTACTGTTGAAGCCTGGCTTGGAGAAGTTTGAGCATTACTTTGTTAGCGTGTGAGATGAGTGCAATTGTCCAGTAGTTTGAACATTCTTTGGCATTGCTCTTCTTTGGGATTGGAATGAAAATTGACCTTCTCCACTCCTGTGGCCACTGCTGAGTTTTCCAAATTTGCTGGCACATTAAGTGCAGCACTTTCACAGCAGCATCTCTTAAGATTTGAAAGACTTTGCACCTGCTCTACTCTCTTTGAAACTCTTCTATTCTCTTTTCAATTGACTTGCCCCTGACCTCCCTACTAAAAACAGGTCTCCTGGTTATTCTACATCACGATGTCTCCTTTTCCCTTCAGAACATGTATCAGCTATGTACTTAATTACTCAGTTGTTTCCTAGTCTATAATTAAGTTCCAGGAAGGCAGAAACCATGTTTGCCTTCATCTACAGTTAACTCCCTGCACCCGTAAAAGCTAAGCAGGTGCTTATTAAATAACCACACTGTACCATGTTGTGACTGTGTACATGTTTGCCTGTCTCACTGGCCTGTGAGACCCTCAAGGGTTCCCTACTTAATATCATATTAAGTGTTTATTTGTAGATTGTCCATTTCCCCATTAGAATGGAAACACCATGAAGAGGAGATATCTGTTCATTGCTATATTCTGTGCCTAGAACTATGCCTGGCAAATAGTAAATAAACTCGATAAATATTTACTGAATGTTGAAAATGCAGGGATATGGCCACATCGTCTCTGTCTGTAGCACCCTCTCAAACCCAAGCCCAGGGGAAGTGTCAGTGAATATTGGCTGAATGAATGGGTCTGTGCTAAGAATGTGTACACTGATGATGGCCAGATTCTTGGAGCTTGGACAGGGGGCTTCTGTCTGTGTCTCTCTCACACACTTCCCTCCAGAGTCTAGGCCCACAGGGTTGGTAGAGGGAAAGAAAGAAAGAAGTGTAACCTGGAGGTGAGTGCTCACAGCCATCTGGTGGTCACCTGGGGAACTACAAGTATTGTCCACCTTAGTCAAATTTCACCCCCAGCCCCTTCTGGGGAGAGAGCTAGGCTAGAATGAAGGCACACTGGATTTGGTTCCAAATAGAGTGGCTTCAGATCCCAGCTCTGCCATTGACACTGTGATTTGGGCAAGTCGTCTGGCTTCTCTGGGCTTCACCTATGAGATAGGGGTGTAGGATTATGGTACGTACTGGGCTCTGGTCTGGCACCTGGTAGGTGGGAAGGGCTGGAGGGGAAAGTCAGTGACGAGCAGAATTAAGGAGACAGGGAAGTGGGCCTGAGGATGAGAGAAGAGAAAGGGTTGCCTTTTCCTCTAGATAGCAGATCTTTGGGGAACAGACCTGGTTGGCAGTGATGGCCTCAATTGTCCTGTTGACATGGGGCAGTTTTGGAGCACGAGAGAGTGTACTCACATGAAAATCCATAGCTTAAGACTTCCCTGGCAGTCCAGTGGTTAAGACTCTGTGTTTCCACTACAGGGGACGCAGGTTCAGTCCCTGGTCGGGGAACTGAGATCCTACGTGCTGCATGGCACAGCCAAAAACCCAAAACAAGCAAAAAAGAAACTCCACAGCCTCACTTGAGTCTCTTAGGTCTCCAGGGTTCCTCATGGTTAGAAATATCACTCCACTCTTTTCCTCTTTGGCTCGCTGAGGATCGCCTCCATCATGAACCAACACCATGATTCTCTGGATCAGGAAATTCTGACCAACCAGCTACTTCAGGGGAAAGGTGGTCACTGATGTTCTTCACCCTGGAAGGGCAACCGTATCCAAGACAGAAATTTGGGGAAAACTAGCCAAAGTATGGAGAAGGCAATGGCACCCCACTCCAGTACTCTTGCCTGGAAAATCCCATGGACGGAGGAGCCTGATGGGCTGCAGTCCATGGGGTTGCTAAGAGTCAGACACGACTGAGCAACTTCACTTTCACTTTTCACTTTCATGCATTGGAGAAGGAAATGGCAACCCACTCCAGTGTTCTTGCCTGGAGAATCCCAGGGACAGGGGAGCCTGGTGGGCTGCCATCTATGGGGTTGCACAGAGTCGGACACGACTGAAGCGACTTAGCAGCAGCAGCAGCAGCAGCCAAAGTATACAAGACCACACCAGATGTCATCTTTATATTTGGAGTCAGAACCCATTTTGGTGGTGACAACTGGCTTGGATGTGATTTATGATTCCTTGGGTTATGCAAAGAAAAATAAACCAACACCACCTTGCAAGACATGGGCTGCCCGAGAAGAAAAAGAACTGAAGGACAGAATGAAGGAGCTTGGGGGATCACAAAGACCAATGTAGGTGCTGGCAGAAGGAAGGATTAAAGATCCTGCAGTGACTTGATTTGTGGTGATTGTACAGATGTTTCATGAGAGGATTAATAAACTATGCAAAATAAAAAAAGACCACTGCCACTCAAAAGAGAAGATGGTCTCTCATACATCTCCCCTCTCTATTTGTGTGTGTGTGTGTGTGTGTGTGTGTGTGTGAGCCACATGGCTTGCAGGATCTTAGTTCCCTGACCAGGAATCGAACTTATGCCCCCTGCAGTGGAAATGTGGAGTCCTAACCACCGGACCACAAAGGGATTCCCTCTCATACACCGTCTCATGCCAACCTCCCAGCAGCCTCTCTGAGACCAATTGGACAGTTGTTGGGACCTGGCTCTGACAGGGGAGAAAGTGAACATCTGGGTTCCTGGGGGCAGATGTCCTTATATTCTCTTTGATGCCCCACTTTCCTCGACACTGTGCATATTACTACTCCCTCCGTGTTTTCCTTCCCTTTCTTGGATGTTGCTTTTTGTCCAGTCATCCAGTCAGCAAGTATTTATTGAACACTTCCTGCATGCCAGGCTTTGTTCTCCAGCACAGACCAGAACAAAGTCTGTACCCTCGTGGAGCTTTTATATCCTGGTGGGGCTGACATGTCTTTTCTCTTAAAACAATAAATTTATAATTTCAGGAGTGCTAAGTGCTCTAAAAAATGATAAATAAAGGAAAGCACAGAGAGAATGATGGAAGCGGGAGTGGTCGTCTAGGGTAGATGTTGGGAAAGCCTGCTCTGGAAGATATTGACTTGGCCACAGAGGCTCTCGAATGGAGTAAAGGGGTTCTGGGCAGAGGGAAGAGCCAGGCAAAGCCCAGGAGCAGGAAGCTTCTTTCCCGCAGTCTGTACTCTCACTGGTGGGTTTCCCTGAAGCTCCTCCTCTCTGCTCCCTCGCCGCACACCCAAGCCTCCCGGGTGTCCTCCTGCAGCCAGCACAGCCAGTGCTGACAATGTGCCAGGCCCCTCCCAACAATCCCATGCAGAAGATACTAACGTGGTCTTTTTCTTAACTTTTATTTATTTGACTGTGCTGGGTCTTGTTAGTTGCGGCATGCAAACTCTTTAGTTGCAGCACGTGGGATCTAGTTCACCTGACCAGGGATCAAACCCCAACCCTCTGCATTGGCTATGCAGCATCTTAGCCACTGGACCAATTGGGAAGTCCCTGTCTCTAGAGAAAACAGGCCCAAAGAGCCTAAGATATTCACCCAATCTAACTGCTGACCACACCACCTGCTAACCACCCCAAACTCACCATGTCCAACCTGAAGTACAGTATCTTCCCCAGCCCTGACCTCCCCATGTACCCTGCCACTGGCCTGCCCCCTCCTTCTCCCTGTGACACTTCAGTGGTTCTGTGCTGGGAGGATAAGTGGTGGGGCCTGGGATCTGGGCCTTCACCTGGTCCCTGCCCCCTAGCCCCATCCCACAGGCCTGGTTGATTCCAATGAGGATAAGAGCTCGAGTTGGAGGGTGGAGGAGGCAGCTATTTTCCCTTCCCCAGAACTGGCCATATCTGTGGCATCTGGAGAAGTCAGCTGGGAGAGGTTCCCTGGGAACAGGAAGAGGTGGGGAAGGGGGAGTTCCTTCTCTGTGCCCTGACCTGCCAGGGTGCCTAAGATGGGAGGCTGAGAGGGGCCCGCCCTGGGGACTGAGCTGATGGCTTTCTGCTTCCAAGTTCTTCCCGGCTCCCCCACTCCTGCTGCTTCGGGGAAGTGACCCCCACCCCCACCACCACCCCGCTGGCTTTCCAGATCCTTGAATAAATAATTCAAGTTTTGAAATCTTGCCAGGCCCACCCCTCCCTGTGCAGTGAGGGCGCTATTGGGCTGACATGATTGACGTCGCCCGGTTCCTTCTGCCAGCCCCAGCATCACGAGGGCTGGCCCGGTCACTGTCAGTCCAGACCCTTTACCCTGTCCCACTCACCTGGGGGCCCACAGTCACCTGGTGTCTTCATTCCAGGACCCTGTGACCCTCATCACAGCCTGGTCACTTCAGCACTTGTCACAGGGTCACGGTGACCTGAAGAACTATCACCCAGCCCCTCCACCTTCCCTTTCTTTCGCCACCACCTCATCCCTGAACCCCATCATGGCCCAGAGTCACCCTGACACTGCTATGGTTGCCCTAGGGGCTTCTTCTCTACCTCAGCGTCGTACTGCCACCATCCCCCCAAGATCCTGTCACCACGCTCATACCGTCACTTCCACCCACCTCCCTGCTCCCTCGTGCTCCTGTCACCATCACCTCAGGGCCCCATCGTCTTGGCAACCCCTGTCATCCTCACTGGGGACTGGGACGCTCATTCAGCCCCCATCACTCGGTCTCCGTCACCTGAATTCCGTCAGCCTCTCTCTGCCACCCGAGGGTCCCATCACCTCCATAAACTCTCCGGGGCCCCTTTCCTCCTCTCCCTCTAACACATGCCCCCCGCCACCTTCCTGAGACTTCAAGGGCTCTCGCACCAGCGACCCCGAAACCCCCGGCCCGTAGAGGGCGCAGCGTCAAGGACAGCGCGGGCCGACTCAGAAGGGGGCGGAGCCGCAGCCACGGTCGCTTTTTATGAATGGGGGAGCGGGCGGCACGAGGCCTCATTACTATGCCGAGCGGCGCGCGCTGCGCCCCAGCGCGACGCATCCATTGGCCAGCCGGGCCACTGACGTCACCAAAGCGGTGGTCGGGGGCGGGGCGGGGCGGGGTGACTCACGCCGCTTCTCCCGCGGCCGCGGGGGCTTCTCGGGGTCCTCACACACCCTGCGCAGCCCGGACCCGAGTTCAGCCTTCCCGCGGCCCGGCCGCGCCCGGTTCCGAGAGGTGAGTAGCGGGCCCCGGCCTGGGTACCAGGCATCCGAGAGGGCACGCAGGATGCTGGGGCGCTGGGCAAGCGGTCAAGCTCCCAGCGGTTGATTGGGGTCGGAGGTTGAGACCAGGAACCCTGAGTCTGGGCTCACAGGAAGGGACCCAGGGTCTGGGTGATAAGAGCTGTCAGCTGGGTAGCCCGGCGTGGGGTGAGCACTCCTGCAAGGACCCGAGGCCCTGAAGGGACTGATGGTCATCTGAGTTTGGGCCGGCAGGAGGCGTCTGGGCCAGGACCCAGGCGTCCGAGCAGGAGGAGGTGTCCGACTTAGAAATCCAGACGTCCGGACAGGAGGCGGAGTCAGGCCCAAGATCCAGGTGTCCAAGCAGAGGGAGGGATCTGACTACAGGATCCTGGCTTCCAGCAGGGGGTGTCTGTCCCAAAGACCCAGAGGTTCAGGCAGAAAGAGGGGTCCAGCTGGGGGGCAGAAGTCTGGCCGAGTGTGTGTTGGGGGGCTGAGGTCCCAGATGTTGTTACCCCAGGAGTGCAGGGTGGGGGCTGGCGGGAGCTTCACGAGCATTCTCTGGGGGCGGAGTCTGGGGCTGGCCATACTGAGAATCGTGAGGGGTCTGGTGAGCCTCAGAAACTGAGCGTCATCCTCCCTGGTGGGGAGGGAGCAGAGCTGCTGTCAGTCTTGAGATGTCCCCTCCCCCGGTCCTGGGCCTTTCCCAGCTTCTCCGGGATCCTATGGGCCTCTATCCACTTATGGTAGTCCTTGATCTTGTCCTCCTCAGTCACACAAGTGGGAGAAAGAGACCTGCAGGACTCAGTGAGTTAGAAGGGAGAGGGGAGCGACCCACCACAGGGATCACCAGACCCCTGCTGGCCTAGGGGCATAGGCGAAGACAAGGGTATCCTGGAAGGAGCTTCAGGGCATGGGAGGGGGTGGGCAACCTGGGACCCAGCCAGGTATCCTGAGGAGAGACCCCCACTGCTTCCAGACCCCTCCACCCAGCACCCAGCCCTGCCAGCTTCTCACAGGGCCTTTCTCCTACAGGTACCATGATGTGGGGTGCAGGCAGCCCCCTGGCCTGGCTCTCTGCTGGCCCCGGAAACGTGAACATGAGCAGCATGGGGTCCACAGAGGGGCCCACAGGCCCTGCCACACCACTGCCCTCCCCCACGGCCTGGGACGTAGTACTGTGCATCTCAGGCACACTGGTGTCCTGTGAGAACGCGCTGGTGGTGGCCATCATCGTGGGCACTCCCGCCTTCCGTGCCCCCATGTTCCTGCTAGTGGGCAGCCTGGCTGTGGCAGACCTGCTGGCAGGCCTGGGCCTGGTCATGCACTTTGCTGCTGTCTTCTGCATTGGCTCAGCAGTGATGAGCCTGGTGCTGGTTGGCGTGCTGGCCATGGCCTTTACTGCCAGCATCGGCAGCCTACTGGCCATCACCGTTGATCGCTACCTTTCTCTGTACAATGCGCTCACCTACTACTCAGAGACAACAGTGACGCGGACCTATGTGATGCTGGCCCTAGTGTGGGGGGGCGCGCTGGGCCTGGGGCTGCTGCCTGTGCTGGCCTGGAACTGCCTGGATGCCTGGGCCACATGCGGCGTGGTCTATCCGCTCTCCAAGAACCATCTGGTGGTCCTGGCCGTTGCCTTCTTCATGGTGTTTGGCATCATGCTGCAGCTGTATGCCCAGATCTGTCGCATTGTCTGCCGCCACGCCCAGCAGATTGCCCTCCAGCGGCACCTGCTGCCTGCCTCCCACTACGTGGCCACCCGAAAGGGCATAGCCACCCTGGCCGTGGTGCTTGGCGCCTTTGCCGCCTGCTGGCTGCCCTTCACCGTCTACTGCCTGTTGGGCGATGCCCACTCCCCACCCCTCTACACCTATCTCACCCTGCTCCCTGCCACCTACAACTCCATGATCAACCCCATCATCTACGCCTTCCGCAACCAGGACGTGCAGAAGGTGCTGTGGGCTGTCTGCTGCTGCTGTTCCTCTTCCAAGACGCTCTTCCGATCCCGCTCCCCCAGTGATGTCTAGTCTCATCCTGGTGACCCTCCAGCCCTGATCACTACAGAATTCCAGAGTGTTAGGTCCTCCAGGGCTTTGTTCCAACCCCCAGCTCCACACCCCAAGACCCAGCTGGTTCTGGAGTTCTAGGACTTTGGGTGTTTCACAGGATTCTGTTCAGATCCCTGCAGGGCCCAGCTGGCTCCATGGTTCTAGAATGTTCCTGTGGTCAGGGTTCCAACTCAGAAATGTCCCACAGCCCAGATGGGCTTGGAGTTCCAGTAGGCTGCTGGGTATTTCACAGTGCCATTCCAAGTCCCTGACCTTCCCCCTGCCTTGACCTTGACCATGTCACTTTACTTTTGGGTTTCTGAGCTAAAGAGTCAGAGAGGTTAGTTACTCCGTTGCCTAGATAAGAGAAAGATTTATCTGTATATATGTGCACATACAAAGAGAATATCTATTTATTATTTATTTATGAATTTATTTATGGGTGTTAAGGGGAAAAAAAGAGACCCACACCTTGAAATCCAGGCCATACCAGGGTACTCCCAGTCCCCAACACCCTCATTTCTGACCTCAGTTCCTAGAGGGGGAAAAGGGAGAGAGAGAAACCACGTATTTTGTTATTATTTTTGCTTACTTTTTATCGAAGAGATCATAGAAACCAGAGCCTTCTCCCCAGGCCCGCCCCCCTCGGGTTTGCAGGGGGAACACACCAGCCTCTGGTTTTTTATTTTTTTAAGAAGCCATCACCTGAGAAACCGAGAATTCCTCTGCTCTGGGGGCCGACTGCCCTCTGGTGGCCGTTTTTTGGGAACTGCAGCCGGGTCGGCCGTCGGAACCAGGCCAAGTAACCCCAGCTCCACTCCAGCCTGGTGTCCAGCACCATAGCCAGAGCCTGGGGTCAGGTCTCACCCTGCAGTGCCCTACAGGAGGCAGGGTGCGAGCCAACACCTGAGCCCTCTGCCATCTGGGGTAGGGTCCCCAGTCCCCTATTCCTGTTCCTAACCCAACCCTCAATAAAAAAATGATTTTGTGATAAATAAGATTTGTCTGTGCGTGGAAGGAGTGGTATGGGGTGTAATGGGTGACAGCCTGGAATGGGAGGATTAGGCCAGGCCTGGGGACCTATGGGAGGATCCAAGAAACTGGAGACCCAGGTGGAGTATGGCTGGCAGGTGACACCTCCCACCCCAGGATGCCAATCTGATGGGTTCCTCTGTTCAGACTCAGGCATCCCCAAACAAGAACCCCACCTCCACCGAGACTAGAACTCCTGGTGCTAGAGCCCCTTGGGTTTCAGTTGCTCACATCTTGCCTACATTAGCTTTAGTTTGGGGTTTGGGCATGAAGAATGTGCTCAAGGCATGTAGGTGTTCCAAACAACAGCAGCCTCTTCCACTCACAGGTGTCTTCTGTGTGCTGGGCACTGCACTAAGCGTTTTGCATCCGTCAGCTCACGTTTGCCTAACAAGCACCCCCTGGCACGGGTAAGAACTTCTCATGTTACAGACCAGGAAGCAGGCCAAGGGAGAGTCAGTGGTCAGCTCAAGGTCATACAGCTAGGAAATGGCAGAGCCAGGATTCCAAAGAGGAACATTTGTTTCCAGGCCCTGTGCACTGTCCCCTGGCCGATGCCCCCTCATCTCCTGCCTTCCCAAGCCAAAGGCTTAGGACATTCTGGATCCTGCCTTGTGTTGGGGTTAATTTTCAGAGCCAGTGGCCCCATTTTGGGAGGTGGTTGGATGGGGTCTGTTCACTCAGGAGCTGGAAGGGCTTTTTTTCTGTGCAAAGGTGAGTGATAGTAAGAGTGTGTGTGTACCCTTGCGTGCATTTGAGGACAAAATTGGGCAGGACTCTGAATTTCACTGTTTTGGAACCAAAAAGAACTTGTTCACCAGGTACAGGCAGGAGTAGGTTTGGGGTGTGGCTGAAGAGGAAGCTCTGACTACCCCAAACCCACATCTACCCAGATGGGCAAAGCCTGGAGGTGGGGCCCTCAGAGCACCCCTATTGCACAGATGGGGAGACTGTTTCCCTGGCCAGAGAGCTTTCGCCTGATGTTCAAGTCTCCTCCCCAATAGTAGCCACAGGAATCCAAGGGGAGTGGGCATACCAACAGGGTTGGGTCACAGCTGGCGGAGGGAGGGCCTGGGCTGAGCTACACACAGTGCCAATCCAGGCCCAAAGTGGGGAGGCTCCACCAGGTCAGGTTGAGGCTTACCTCCTCTCCCCACCTTCCTGGAAGGTCCCTAGGGAAAAGGTCCTCAGTCAGGAAGCACCTGTCCCATGCCAAACATCTCACACAACATCACCATGGTCCCTTTGGGGGAGGGGGGGGGTACTACTGCTTCCCCCATTTTACAGAAGAGAAAGTTGAGGCTCTGAGAGTAATGAATTTTCGTTTATTCATTGCTGTCCCTGTGGGCAGCGTAAATTCTAGCTGGAGGACACAGTAATAAAGAGAGTAACTAAAATATGATAATGTCAGAGTGATATATCCTCAGAATCGAGGCACAGGGAGCACATGTAATCTTTAAATGAGAGTGCCCCTTGGGACTTCCCTGGCAGTCCAGTGGTTAGGGTTCAGCTTATCCACTGCTTCTGGGGACCCGTGTTGGATCCCTGGTCGGAGAACTAAGATACTGCAAGTGATATGGAGTGGCCCAAAAGTAAAAAAAAGATACGGATGCCCTCAAAATCCTCACTGAAGGTGACATTTGATTTGCCTAAAGTCACACAGTTAAGAGCTGAGCTGACCTGAGGGTTGAACCAGGTCCTTGTGACTCCCAATCTGTTTCTTTTCTGGGTGAGGGAATTTGTTTCAGGAGCAGCTCAGAAATAGCAAGCAAGGAAACCAGGGCAGGGAGCCCTGTCCTGGGCTATGGGAAGTTTTGGGGGTCTCCAGGGTACCCCTAGGCCTTTGGGAGGGGCAGTGTAGGAACAGGCCTCCTGTTTGCCTCCGTCACACTCCCAAGGAGCACCCACCAAGGTCCCGCAAGAGCAGGGCCAGGGCCCATCCCACCCTTGGCGGACTTGGCTCTTGGCCCCCTCCCCGCTTCCGGCTCCGGGGCCCAGCAGGGCCAGCCTCACTTCTGGTGGACCCTCACGCTGTGAGTCCTCTTCTGTCTCCGTGCAGCTGTGAGGTGGCGCTCAGGCATTTCTGGAAGCCTGCATCTTCAGTCTCGGCCTTGAGTCCTGGGCCCACACGAGGGTGTCTGAGCCTGTCCCCGGGTTGGGGTCTGTGTGCAAGGTGGGGCCCGCTGGCTTCTCCTTCCCCTGGGATTCTGCAGCTACATCTCAGGTCCTCCCTGTACCCTAAGTCTGTGTTCCCTCCAGGAAGCCTCCCTGGCTCAGCCCTCCTGTGGCTGTGAAGATGAAGTTTACACACCTCGCTACACTTCTCCTTAGTAAATATTTACAGAGAAGTTTTACCTTCCTCATCAGAGTGGGGGCCACTGAAGGTTGTGTCCCAGCTCCAACCGAAGGGCCCTGAGAAAAGGGACATGTCTGGCCCTCAAACTGAAGCCGTCTGTGTCTCTTTCAGGCTCAGACTTCTCAGCCTGGGGCTGCTCATCACGTGTGCATGCATGTGTGTGTGTATGCCTGTGTGTCTGTTTTTCGGGGTGGGGTGTAGCCAAGCCTTCCAGCCTCTCTGCCTTAGCCAGTTGTCCAACTCCATACCTGATCCCCCCAGTGACTGAGGCCCAGGAGGGTGAGCTGGGCAGTGCGGTGGGGGGTCCCTGGCTTGGAGGAGGCAAAGGCTGGGGCCCAGAACCCTGCTTTCCTGCAGGGGTAGGCCTTAGGGTGGGGCTGGGGCCCTTCTCTTCTCCCCTTCTTCCCAGGTCCTGTGGAGGGGGCAGCCCCCACCAGGGCCATGACCGCTTCTCCCTGCAATAAGTGAGGAGACAGCAGCTATTAATATAAGATGAGTTCACGGGCTCACAGCTTCTGCAGGCTGGAAAACAGGCTCCTGGGGCCAGGGGCTGCGGCAAGTCTCGTCTGTCAGATTTTCTCCTGGAGCCTGAAACCTGCCAACCCTGCACCCCGAAACTCCCTACATGCAGAGACATGTGTGCACACAGGCACATAAATGGAGGTCCAGGTTCCTGGCTGTTGAGAGAAGACCCACACATGCATACACATCCAGACACGCACGTATGATCAGTGTGTCTGCACACCAGTATGCACACCTGTGCACACAGATATATCACATGTACACAGACCATGTCAACCTCAGGTACACATGTTCTCATGCAGAAGCACAAACCTAAATGTATGCACATGCCCCTGCACAAATACGTATGCACACAGACACACAGCCTTGTATATACATGTGTGCACACAGGTCCAGGCATGCTTGCATACCCAGACCCATCTGCACACCACGGCACACCCACATATATACAGACACAAAACTGCCCGTGTGCATACAGATGGCATCAGTCATGTACACACATGTGCATACAGGATTACATTCAAGGACTTGTACATGTACACATATATGTACATGCATGTCTTTTGCACACAGTGTACACACAGTCACACAGGTTCCTCACTGTCAGTGTTCAGCAATCATGAACTCACAGGCAGACCCTTGGTTTCTAGCACCATCCGGCTGGCTCAGCCTCCCCTCCCCCCAGCCTCATGACAGGCAGATCAGGCTCCTGCCAACCCCAATGTCTGCCCTTGGCTTCCCACCCCCCGGGGGTCCCCAGATCCCTGATTAACCCCCTCACTAATTGGCCACCAGCCCCTTGACTTTGCTGCAGGCCTTCTCAGGAGCTGGGAGCGAGAGGCTGCAAATTGGCCAAGCAGGTTGGGTCTGGGGAATAGAATGCGAGGCACGGCGGGGGTGCTATGAGCTCAGTGCTGAGCTGGAGCCAGGCAGGGTGCCCCTATACCAGGATTGGGGGGGGGCACTGGCTTCGTACCCTCGTGGGAGGGCACTTAGGATTCACATGCACCCAGTCACCTGAGCCTTGATTGCACGCACTTTCAAACACACTAGTCATGTGGGTGGACATGCTCCAGCCCACTTCACACAAATGCATGTGAACATTTGCACACACCCACACTCAGGAAAAACCCCATTAATCAAAATCTTACATGTTGATAAATTCACCTGTCAGATACAGAGACCACTGATATATGTACATCCAAACACACTTCACCTAAATGCCCAAATGTGTCACATGTATACATGCTTGCAAACACGAGTTTACATGCTATACATGCCTATGAATGTACACCTAGGTATACCTGTAGGCATGTAAGAACATCCATCCACACCTGTACATGCACACCCAGAGTCCAGGCATGTGTGTGCACACCATTTGTGTGCCTACCATGATGGACCCCCAAATAGCCACAGAATAAGAACTCCCACAACCAGCCACCGGCTTTGTGGAGGAACAGGGAGTTTGAAGTTCCTGCAGTCTAGGGAGAGGGGTGTGTGTTGGGGGCGGGGAGTGGTGGAACTTGCCTAATACCTAAGCCCACTACTCCCTCTGGGTTCTCCTCAGCCTCGGGGCTCCCAGACAGGACGGAGGTTCTGGCTTTGCTTCTCTAGTTCCTGTCTCCTTGGCTCTGGGCCTGAGCCCACAGTGAGTTCTGCTTTCTTGCAGACAGCCAGGGGCATTGGAAAGCAGAGGGTTTCTACTTTCATGCTTGCTGCCAACTTGCTGTGTGAACTTTGGGCAAGTTGCTGTACCTCTCTGTGTCTGCCTTTCCAACTGTAAACTAGGAATAAAAAGCTTGGTATTGGCCATCCTTCCAGGATTGCCTGAGGAGTCCATGGGTTCATCTTTATGGATGTGCTTTACCCGGGCATATGTCTGGGAGAGGTTAGTTCCCAAGACAGCAAGACACTGGAGCTGTGGTGGGGGGTTGGTGTTGGGCAGAATACATAATCCTGTTCAACTCCTCACTGAACAGGAGGGAGCTGAGTCCCAGAGGGAGCCGCAAGGTGAGAGCTACAAAACCTGGCCTCCGACTTCTCAGCCAGGAAATCTTCTTCTCTTTAAATACGTATGCAGGGCATGAGCAGGTGCGTGCACAATCCCCCAGGTAAGGGCGGGGATGCCTGCCTGCTGCAGTGGGAGGGTGTCTCTGCAGTATGCCTGCCACCATGGTACCGAGCATTCTACCAGGGAGAGATTCTTTTGGGTGTGAAAGGCTTATTTTCTTGTCCTCTAGCTTCAGACCCCTCACAAGACACTTCTCCCGGGGCTAAGGCTGGCTTTGGGGAGCACCTGAGACAGCTCCTAGCTTCCTGATCTAGGAGGGAACTAGCTGACAACCACCCAGAGCAGCGCTTACAGAAGTGCTGCCAGGTTGCCCTGGCCGCCAGGCGGCCAGGAGGGGGCAGTGCGGAGCTGGCCAAGGCAGCACAGGAGGGGTGGCTCCTGAGGACTTTGTGTGGTTTGCTTGTGCTTGTGCTCCTGTAACTGTGTGCCGCTCTGTGCTCTTGTGTGCACAAAGACAGCATTCTGTGTGCACGTGTCTCCATGTCTGAGTGTGCACAAATGCCCACATCTTAACAGGTGTGTGCATATACTGAAGCTGTGTCTGTTGGGAGCCCCCGCCCATACACAGGGAGACCACTTTGTTCCAGGCAGTTGAGGGCACAGGGTACTTCTAACTCTAAAGGTCTAGGATAGCAGGGCCCCCAGTACAGCTCACTTATTTCAAAGCAAGAGCAAAATTAACCATCATTTATAAAACTAGGCACCAGTGGGTAGGTAGGTCAGCCTGTAACAGAAAACCTTTAACACACCCGCCTCTGACACCAAACACCATGATCCTCGATGGAGAGATTCTGAGAATGGTTTACGTTGTGTGGTGGGCAGAACAGGAGACCCACGTGCGAACTATGGCTTTGCTCTTGGTCGGCTATGCGGTCTTAGGCAACTCAACCTCTCTGAATCTTTTTCTCAACTGTCAAGTGGGAGACCCTTGGTTGGTGAAATAAAGCATAGGCAGTCTCAGGCAGGTAGTAGTTGAATGCTCATTCTTCTCACGACTAGCCCAAAGAGCTGAAGCTCCCAAGCGGAGGAGCTGGAATTTAAGTCAGACTCCCAGCTGCCCAGAACCACATTCCTTCCCTCCAATTCTCCAGCAAGGGCGGCTCCCGACACCACCATTTTGTCTTCTCCCAGGGCGGGCGTCTGGCTGCCTGTCAGTCACCGACCTCGGGAAGCCAAGTGCTGACTAAACACAGGCCTGAGCACGAGGGTGGGGCGAGGGGCTCCGCCGGGGCCAGCCGGCTCCCGCGCCCCCTCCCCGGCACCCCCACCCCCAGCGATGAGCTCAGAGTGGCTGGCGCAGCACTTGCTGACGATTCAAAACTTCTGCCCCCTCTCCTGGGATGCCAGTGGGTGACTCTCTCGCAACAGCAGGCGTGACCAGCCAAGTCACCAACCCGGCTCCCACCCCTCTCCCGGGGCCGCCCCACACCGTCTGCTGGGCTTGGAACAGGGAGTCCGCTCATCAATTACCCCCGGGGACAGCTACTCGCAGCAGCTGTGCTCGGTACAACCGTTGCTTCCTGGGTAGGTCATTTTTTTAGGGTCAGAAGAGAAACCCAGACCTGTCACCTTCCCAGGCAGGAGAGAGAGGGGGCCTGCGGCAGCCTAACCCTTTTATCGGATTCCATTGTAAGTCGTTCTATTTAAGGTAAGTTGCTCGGGTCTGAGAGGCAGACAAGATGCCGGCCAGATGCTGGCAGGCAGCATCAGCATTCTCCTGCCTGATGTGAGGCTCCCCACCGCCCCCCCGCCGCCCTCCCCGGCCCCAGCACACCCCTCTCAGCCAACTGAGGCGGCCTCCACATCCCCCAACAGGTCTCCTCCTAAATCAACACCCCCACCTCCCGCACAGGGCGCACCAGCCAGAGGCAGAGGCCCCCGCCCTCTGAGCCCACCCACACCGACCTCCCTGTGGAGCTCTGGCCACCACCACCTGTGGCTATCAATGTCGCCCCCTTGGAACTGCTTCTCCCATTACACAGATACAAGTGTGCACACACACACACACACACACACACACACCCCAGAGGTGGCTGCGTGGTTACAAAGACTTTCATCAAATTATTTAAAATGTTGGCATTTATGTATTCGGAAGTATACATTAAAAGTTACATAGAATCTTCAGGTCACTTGGTGTGCTAACGTGCTACACACATGAAACCTGGCAGGGACTCAAGTGAGACCAGGCCTGGAGGCACAGGGCTTTGAAAAACTGGATGTCCTTTTCTAAGGACCTGAGAGGAGCAGGGGAAAGAGGAAAGGGTCACTTCAGGGGTCTGGCTCAGCCCCACTGCTCAGATCTCAGTTGCAGCTCCTGTCCCATCTTCAGGGGAAGGGGCCCCATCTTCAGACTGTACCCCACGACATACAAGCCCAGTCCCTAACATCTTCATGTGGCAAACACACCCAAGAATAATCCACCAGACCAGGTCCTTATAAATATATTTATATCAGAGAAAACAAGGCACTTTGGGAGCATTACAGCTCACTCTCCTACACATACATCATTCTAGACAGAAAGTAAAAATTGGTTAGTTTCTCAAGTGAGTTAACTGAGGAAAGTTAATACAATAACAAAATTGCTCCCTAGCCCTTCCTGAGGCACGGGATGAGGTGCATCTCTGGGCACACCTGGTATCCCAGGTCAGCTGGACCCCGGTAGAGCTCAAAGCCTGACGACCCCAGAAAGCCTGACATCTCTCCTGAGCAAAAGCCCCTAGCCTTGGGGCACTGCCCCCCTCCCCAAGCCAGGTAAGGGGGGGCTGCAGTGGGAGGCAGGCAGAGAGCAGAGCTGGGACACGGTGGGAATGCTTAAGCAGGGTCACCAAAGCCACAGAGACCTCAATCTGTCCGAGCTGGCGCTGCAGAGCCGGAGGATCGGCGCCACGGGAAGAGATTTCACATTAGCCCTGACAACACCGCCTCGGCTCTGCGGTGACATTGGCCAGGGTCGTTTCTGAGGGGCGCGAGCTTCCGCTGGACGCGAGCTGGAGCTCAGGCCAGCTGCTCTGAGCCTCCAAGGGATCGCTGAGCCTGCCCCCTCCCCGTGGCTGCTCCTTTGGAATGTACTCATCTCACAACCAAGGCAGAGCCACAAGTCACTTCTGACACTGCCGAACTGGAAGCTGGGCCCCTGGGCCACAGGAATGGGGGCAGGTCCCCTGGGCTGGGCAGAACAGGGAAGGGAGGCGGCTCCTTGCCTTCAGCCCTCAGAGTCCTTAGGGGCCATTGCTCCACACCCTCACCAGCCTCAGCCCAGTTTAAATAATCACTAAACTTGGCTTTCTACAATTACAGGATTCCAAAGACACACAATTACCTGCACAAGGTCCTTTATCATCTTAAAGGGCTCTGGGTTTAAAGAAGCTTTTTTTTTTTTTGGTGCACATATGCATAAGTAGAGCCCAGAGGGCCTCTCGGCTGACTGGGTCCCCAGCCCCCCGAGCTGAGGAAGCTTCGCAAGGCCGGCTGCTACAAAGCGCCGAGCTTGGCTGCATAGATTTTAATGAGAGCGTCAGGCAGAGCTGTGCTGTTGCTCTCCGGGACTTGCAGATCATTACCAAACCAGCTGTAGGATGAGAACACAGCACATCGAAACCCTAGGAGGTCACTGAGCTAATGATCTAATCCTACCTTCCGCAGGCAGTGCCCCTCCCCACCTCCTCCTGCCCCCAGCCCTCTTCCACGGCAGGCTCTGTCCATTCCAGAAGCCAGGCCAACACCGCCCCCTTCAAGGTCAGAGCAGGATGATACGAGCACAGTGCTGGCTCCCCCTTTTCCAGAAAGGAGGGGGATGGGGGTGATTCAGTCAAAGCCATTAGGCCCAAACCCTGGCCTGGCCTGGCCAGGCCCCAAGACTCCTATTTGGGAGAACCGCTGCCCTCTGCCTGCTGCCCTGGTCACTGCTGGGCGACAGCTGGGGGCACCTTCAACAGCCATTTTAGAGTTCTGAAGAAAGCACCTTCAGCTTCTGGAGCACACTGTGGGAGGCACGGCAGGGGTGCACACGTTCTGGTTCTCAGCGCTGGAGCCCGGTGCCTGCCCTGCGCCCAAGACGCCCTATCTGGGGAGACAGGCGGGCACACTGGCCTCTTAACGGCTCCGTCCTCACGACTGCACGCTCTCCTCGAGCTGGAGGGGCTGATGAGGGCTTTGGCAATTACTAGAACCATGTGCTGTGCTGGGGGGAGACAGATCCTGTTTGTCTTTGTTTCAGGGCTCGGAGAGCTGGAGAAGCCAGGAAAAGCCGGTTTCAGCCTAAGAGGCTACACAACAGAAGAAACCTCACTGCTGGCCAAAGCTGACCAGCTTTTTTTCCTCAAGAATAGCACCTGTGTATTAGCTTGGGGAAAAAGGGGGGAGGGAGGGAGGGAACATCATGGTACAGTGAGGAGGGGAGCTGGAAACAGGACCCAGAGACGTCCTGCGTCTCAGCCCTCCTCACAGCTGCCAGGCCTCCCCACCCCACCTCCCCAGGCACTACCTGCGGCCGCTGCCAGCCTGAGGGACTGAAGTTTCTACAGTTGGCAGGACCTATGCTTAAACTGGGGAAACAAACGGGGGAGGAGATGCAGAGGAATTGAAAGCAGCACCTGTCACACTGCCTACCCTCTTCCTCCTCTCACTACTCTGGTCCCCCAAAAAGAGCAGCTCTCAAGGCCAGGTGCCGGGCTGGTGACAGGAAAGCGGGGGCAAACGACAAGAGCAGCCACGAGGGTCTGAGCAGTACGGACAGGCCTGGCGCAGGCCCTGAGCCCTGTTGCTGGGACTCCCCTCTGCGCGGAGGTCTGGAGCAGCGCAGAGCCCAGAATCTAGCAGGTGCCCACAATTTGGTCCCATAAAGCACAGGGGACTCGGAATCAGGAACTCTGGGCTCGAGCTCTGTCCCCATCCAATGGTGTGACCGTGAGCAAGTCACTTCCCATTTCCAGGCTTCAGCGTCATTTAACCCAAAGACTTCCGTCTTCTTCCAGTCCTGCAGCTCCAAGTCTCTGCTCGGCTCCTAACCGCAGCAGAGGCTCAGACCCCTGGGTGTCAGGGCTAGTTTGGTCATGGGGTCTAGAGGTTAGAACCGGGCTGTGGTGCTTGGAGGCACCTGGTGGCAAGGGAGGGGTATTTGAGGGACACAGGAACAGCACAGTCAGGGAAGGAAGCCTGGGAGGGAGGCAACCACCCCTGCCTTCATAAAGGCACTGTTTCTGAGCAGAGAGGGTAAGACATTTCTTTAGGGGCCTGATGGCTCCTGGAATAAAGGGCATCTAGACACAGAGATGGCTTAGAAAAAGGCAGCCTCACCCTGTGGATGAGGACAGAGGGGTGAGGCACCGGGCCTGCGGCTGCTCCGCCCTCTCGATGCACGGGAAAAGGGCCAGCAGGCTTCAGGACCAGAAGATGGCTGGCACTATGCAAAGCAGCTGAGGACAAGGATTCTGGAAGACTACAGAAAATGGCTCCTGGGGGAAGGCACCATTCCAATTTAAACCCAATCAAAGGAGTATGCTTTGGGGTCTTCCCTTCTCTTCAGTCGGCAACAGTCACTTGAAGGGAACAGGGAATATCCCAGGTACTGAACCTCAGCAGCCCCATGGGGCCTGACCTCAGGGAGACGGGAAATACATGGTGATTTGGAGGAAGGACTTGGGATATATCTTTGGTTGCTTCAGGGAAGGCTCTGGCCCCTTGAAATTCTTTTTTTCCTCCCTTTTCTTCCCCTTGGGACTGTTGGGGTAGGCATCAAAGAAGGCAGGTAGGAAAGAAAGAAAAAGGAAGTAGGCGGCAGGCAGAAGAGTTAATCCGACCATTCGTCTTCATCAAACTCAGAGGAGTCGTCTTCCGAATCGCTGTACTCCACAGCAATGCGACGCGACAGGATGGTGGCCACGTCGTTGCCCACAACATCCCGCTTCTCTTGTTCCCGCTGCTCCTCAACCCTGCGCAGCTGAAAGCCTGGAGGGGGAGAGAGAGGAGGGTTAAGAAGGAGCGTCAGTCTCTGAATCCATCCAGGACTGAGGAAGAGGGAGTGGCCCCTGGTGGAGGTGGGTACTGGAAAGGACAGCTAAATAGAAGGACGCTGGAGGAGAGCAAAGAGGGAAAGGGGAAAGCCGATGAGAAGTCAGACAGGCTTTATGACACTGTGGTCCCAGTGCGACAAGAGCGTCTAAAGGGAGCCTGCCATTCTTTCAGGCTCCCACGCTCTCAGGCTGGTGAGGACGGTACTTCTCACGAGGCTTTGAGTGAGGAGTGGCTGCCATACCCCATCTAGCAGGCACTCAGTCTGCCGAAGTCATTGATTTTCATGGAGTTGAGCTGCCTGAGGTTGTCTCCTCTAGACAACCCTTCAATTCACTGAGGATCAAACAGAAGAAACCACTTTCGCCTCCTGGGAGCAGAACCAGCCTCTGACAGAGAATAAATGCTCCACAATGGGAAGACGATGATGAGGGAGAGGAGGAAGGCAGGGTGAGAGGAAGGAGACATGGAGACAGGAGGGAAAAGGAGGAAGGAAGGAGGTGGGAAGGTGGGGGAGAGGAGCGGAGAAGAATAGGAAAGGTAAAAAAGTGAAGGACAGGGAGTGTCTGAGTCCAGATGAGGAAGTACCTTCCAAGACAGTGATTCTTGGTTTTCTCTGGGGCACAGAATGAACGCAAGAACACACAAAGCATAACTTTCCAAGCAGTTTGAACATCCTAGGTTAAGAAGCCTTTACTTTAAACCAAGGTGGAAAGAAATACAAACCTCTGCATTTTGGGGTGAAGCCTTTCTTCAGACTGATCTGAGGTCTGAAGTCCTACTCTCTCTCCACCCAGCGAAAGCCATTCCCCTGGGAGGGCACAGGGCCCCCCCCGTCCACCCTCCAGTCAGTCAACCCAGCTGCCCAGACAAGGCGCCATGATCCTGGACCCACCACTGGGGGTTTACCTTGACGGATGGCTGAAAGCAAGTCGCTGCGGGCATCGCTCACAGGAGGCAAGGAGGACTTGGGCTTGGTGGTGTCAGAAAGTGGCGGAGGAGGTGCAGCCAGCTGGCCATCTGCACCACTGAAAGGGGGCGGAGGGGGCCCTGGAGGAGGGGGCGGGGGCGGAGGCGGAGGTGCGCCTCCTGCTGACTGGGACAAGGGAGGTGGTGGCAGAGTCGAGTAGTCAACTGCCGGCGGTGGGGGAGGAGGTGGAGGGGCAGCAAAATCGGGGTGAGGCGGGAAAGATGGGGGTGAAGGTGGTGGAGGGGTCGCTGGAGACCCAAATCCTCCAGGTGGTGGTGGGGGTGGAGTGTTTATCATCGGAGGTGGAGGCGGAGGGGCAGGTGGTGGAGCAAACCCGGGTTTGGGGCCTGGCGCAGAGCCCAGAGGAGGAGCTGGCGGTGGGTGGCTTGGGCTGACCACACTGGACCTTTTGAGTCCAGCTCTTTGGTTATTGTCTGCCGGGTAGCTGAAAGGACAAATGAAAAAGACCCACTATCACTCTCAGGATGCAAACACCCACCCTTATGTTAAGCTTATCGATTACCCTAGGTTCATTCTGGTTGACGGTATAATTTCATTTTAGCTCAAACAGAAAGAACAACCTGGGGATGGTCAGAAATTCCCAGCCTTGAAATGGGCAGCTTTGTAAGATAATGAGCTTCCCATCAGCAGGAGTAGAAGCAGAAATTGAGAAATACTGCCTGAAAAAAAGTGGACTTAGGAGTTCTCTAACAGGTAAGGCTGGCCAAGACCATCTCTTAGGTCCCCTCAAACCTTTCAGCTCTGCAAGGGAAGGCGCCCTCCTGAGTCCTCCTCTAAGAGGAAGGGTCAGCTCAATCTTGGAGCCAGGACTAATAAGCCACGCAAGAACGAACCGAAATAAAAATTCAAACACCACCACCCACCAGGCTCCATTCCACAGGCTATTAACATGCACGGGATCTTGTGAGGGCAGGGAACCCAAGCCAAGCTAGGCAAACCTGACCAGGGTGCAGATTCAGGTGAGCACACCTTCAGTGCTCCTGTGGAAAAGCCTGAGCGCGAATGAGGGCCTGAGGGTCAGCAGAGACGGGAAATGAATGTGCCGCCAGACTTGACCCAAGTTGAGGGAGCATTAAGGCTCACCTCTCCTGGGTCAGGCCTGCTTGCCTGCAGCGGCGAGGTCTGAGGCCATGTGTGAAGCTGAAGGGCCTCTTTTTCCACCTTTGTGTCTGTCCTACACTAATAGCTACTCCTTAGGAAAGCATCCATCTTGGAATTTTCCACAGACCTTGGAGCCTCACTGTATCTGACGCGGCAACCAGCAGGAAGTGATTGGGAGGCAGAAGGAGGTTTGGGATTAATGGTTTCAGACTCCAGGAACAGGGCGGGGGGTGGGGTGACAGTGCGGCTACAGGTCTCCATTGGGAGGGTCCTCAACATCCAGTCTCTGATTAAACAGTGTCCAAGGAGACAAATGTACCTTTCAAAGCTCTCACTTGTTAGGCATCAGAAAGAAAAGTAACTATTTTTCCTCAGGAAACACTGAAATCTAACACTCCTCAGACCCCTCCCCTTTCCAGCCATGACATGCTAACTCTTCCTGTATACACCTCTGCCAGGGACACTGACAAATATCAAAATGGTCAGATCCTAAGTCTCATCTCCTTCTCCTTTGTTTCATTCTTTCTGGAGATTCTGGCCACAGTGAAATGGAGCAGAGGCAACAGGAGAAAAAGGCAACTACTTACTAGGTTCCTAGACAACTAGGGAGAAAGGCTATTCAGTATTTTATGGACAGCAGCAGATTACACCACTTTATTTCATGCTGAGTCAGACAGAGCTAAGCTAAAAAACAGAGAGAGAAGCTGGTGACTTCTCTGTTCAGGTGTAGCCAGTAGTTAAGAATTCAGGCTCTGGAGTCAAACTGGCCTGCTTTCCAATCATGAGTCTGCTTCCTACTGACAGTGTGATCCTAGGTGAGTTCACGGGCCTCTGTGCGTCCCTGTCTACTCGTCTGTAAGATGGGTACCTATCTCAAGAGGACTCTTGTGGAGGTTAAGTAACATATATAAAGTTTGCTATAATGCCTGGTACCTTACAGACAATAAATATCAATTATTTCTATTATCCTGACTCACTTGTCTGGAGTTACTTTAGTGGTCCTGGCCTGGATTTGGAACTTTTACTTTGTTCTTGAGTGTTTAACCAACCAGAGTAAATAGAAGAGATGCCACTGTTTACCTGAATTCTGCTGGTGGGGGAGGCAAGTTGTCCTCAGAGAAGGAAGGAGAAGGTGGAGAAATGGAGTCTGACTGTGGTGGTGGTGGATAGTTGCCTGCATCCACATTCTCAACAGAGCCAATGCTGCCATTCTGGTACACCAAGGTGGGTGGATACCTGATAATGAACCCAATGTCAGAATTGTTATTTAAAGCCTGAGTGATACTCTCTTGCTTTCCTAAAAAAGCCCACAAAAAATGCATTTGATTGCTAAATATCTCCCAGATATTTCTACTCCCCCAAGTTGCTGTAGTTGTAATTATTTTATTTTTTTAAAAAAATTTAATGGAGTATAGTTGATTTACAATATTGTGTTAGTTTCAGGTGTACAGTAAAGTGAATCAGTTACACACACACACACACACACACACACACACACACACACACACACACACACACACACACACACACACCGACTCTTTTTTAGATTCTTTTCCCATATAGGTTATTATGGAGTACTGAGTAGAGTTTCCCCTGTTATACAGTAGGTCCTTACCGGTTATCTATTTTATACATAGTAGTGTGTATATGTCAATCTCAATCTCCCAATCTTCCCCTCCCCTCTCCCAGATATTTCTGTTGGATTGTCTGTAAAAATGGGACTCAACCCAGCTTATCAAAATCATGCTGTTCCTTTCCTAGTGCTGGCCTTGTCACACCCAGTTCTTTGAAATTCTCTCCCAAATGTTAGGAGCAGCCCAGACCCAAATCCCAAAGTCTGTCTTGCGGCAAAGGGCAAAGCCAGGCCCCAAGGCTAGTGAGCTGCAAACACGTGACTGGCACACAGCCTGGTTTTGAGGTCGGCAAGCCTCTGGAGCGCTCAAAGGCCAAGGAGGCATCTGACTGCAAAACCAAACTGAGGATAAAACCAAGCTGAGGATAAATGCAAGTTGCTATGTGGTAGTTGGATGTGGTCTCTTATCTCACAAACCAAGCTGCTGATTCAAGTGGGGTCCTAGGGCTGGCCTCATGAACACCTGTCCCTCATAGCACTGGGCCGTGGGTGAATTCACTCTGGGTGAACAGCAACAAACTTCCACACAAACAGGAACACACCAGGCAGCAACTAATAAAAGTGTGGCCTGGCCCGCTCCACCTCGCCCTTCTTTCCACCACTGCTGGGTTATAAGGAACTCATCTAAAGTAGACCCCAAGGAGAACAGAGTTGGAGGAAACTAACTAAATCAAATGATGCTCTGACGTAAAAAATCCCCAAGGCCTTCAGCCCTGTAGACCTGGCATATCTCTTTACAGGTTTACCATGTAGAACAGCCTTGTAGCCTGATCCCAAACCTCTCGGACAACAGAATCACCATACACACACACACGTAATGGTTGGCATTCTGAACACACAAGCTGCTGGTCTTAAGAGTCACTGAGCCTTCCTATGACAAGGGCCTGTCTGAACAGGATGAGATCATGGAACAAATGGCCCCTTTTTATTGGGAGGTGAAGGTAATGGAGGTACCCTCAGGGCTGATTCCCCTGTAGAAAGGTTCATTTTTTTCCTCTCACCATCTTCATCACTCTTTAAAACAAATCTCTTAATCTAGGAAGAACAAGTGTCAGAAGTGTCAAGATTTCTAAAAGTCAAGAATTTCATGGTAGAATTATTCCTAAAAGCAAGAACAACTCAACTCTTTCCTTTCATCATTCCTAGACACCCGGTATGGGCTGGCATGGTTCTCCGACAGCCAGGATGCAAGGTATTTAGGGGAAAACCAGGGCGACATTTATGCCAGGCAATCTCAGCGACTTGGCTTTGAATGTCACACAGGTCGGATACCAGGATAAGCATCAAACCAAGCTTTAAAACCATTTTCCCCCCTTTTAAACCTCTAGTGTGATTTGGTATTGGGAAATGGGGTCAGACTGACATCTACTATTTCTCCACAGAGATATATAGCCTCAGTACTGGCTGCACGGCCTTTCCCACACTGTCTCTGAGGTCCGCTTTCAGTCCCTTGGCCAGCCTCTCTCCCGAGACTGACAAAGGCTGACTGAAAAGTTGCTTTGGTGATGTGCACAAATTCTCTGCCTGGCCTTCCCTACTCCCATGAAATGTCCAGTTCTTAGTCACGACCTTCGAATCAATGCTCTGAAGGCAAAGAACTCCTAAGACCACTTTTCTTCCCTTTCTAGTCTTTCATTTGAGGCCCTCAGACATCGTAAGGGCCCTAGAAGCCATGCGCTTTATTTTCCAGACCACTCTGGTCACCTTATTTAAACTGCTGAGCCTCTAGATTTTTTCCTGTTTTTTAGCAAATTTTCATCACCAAATGGAGGTACTTTAAAGTAGCTGATTAGCAGTGGTATTGATTTAAGCCACACAGCCAGACGTCAGGGGTATGAAAGGTGTCACACCAGAGCTGTCAGGCTGCTGCCCCCAGGTGCCCAGACCCTTCAAAGAATGCTGCCAAGAGGAAGCAATGCTACCAAGAGCAGCACCTACCGAGAAGGCTTTTCTTTGGATTCCACAAATTCTTGACCCATCTTCATTTTCTCCCACTCTTCCTTACGTGTCTTGATTTTACGTGGGTTTACATTTCCTCGATTTGGATTATCTTTCTTTTCTTTCTATAATGAAAAGAAACAGAAAAGCTTAATAAACATTTCCCAAAGTTCTTCATTAAAATTCCACCCACCTTCATGGATATACACCCTAGAGATAATCTGCCTAGACAACATACAGTAACCACAGAACTTACAAAATTGCTGGGTTTAGAGTGACCTAGAGGTCATTTAATCCAAACCACCTCCTGGGCTCAAACACATTTCTTCAACCCCACACTCAAATACCTGTAGCAATGGAAATCTACCATCTTTCTGGGTAATTCATTCATGTTTTTGAGCAACTCTAACTGTTAGGAAGTTAATAAATAGCTATTTATTATTCGTTATGCCACAAAGGTCAGTGAAGAGAGAAGAGAAATAATGACAGCCATAGATATCTGGGACAGATATAAGGAAATAGTTAAAAAACAAACCCAAACAACTGATGGATTCTTCAGCTTGTGCAGCTGCACTAGCCCCTGGTGCTCTCCTAGGCCTCCCAGCAGCCATGCTAATGGGATTGTGAGGTTGCAACTGCTAGGTCATATGCTTACACACATCACTGGGAGTCTAAGGGGAGGGGAGCACCTCTACCAAAACTAGGCCTATGCCCCCACCCCTGCCCCGCCCAACCAGTAGTCAAGTGTTAAACCGCTCCCGTTGCAAATCGAACACTGTAGAGCCTTGTGCTGATCTCTGAGAAATGAGCTGCAAAGCTGGCGCGGAAGGGACTAGCCTAGCTCAAGTGTCCAGCAGAGTCAGGTGCAAATTGCAAAAGAAATAAATGGTGAATAGAAAAGTCAATTTCTAAAACTCAGCCTGAATATACTCAATTGTTAATAGCACTGGGGGGAACAAACACATTTTTGGTGTGATTTATACTTTCATCTTGGTTGTGCTTGGAGTGGACACATTTTTTTAAGAGTCTCACCTGGCATCCAAGCAAGCAGCCACTCAGAATGATTACTTCACACAAGACTGGCTTCCTTTTTATCCCCCCTCCACAATCGTGCCTACTGATGTGTAGAACAGAAGCCCCTTTCCCCTCACCCTATGCTTCCTCTTCTCTTTCATGATATCCTTGGTGTCCTGCAGCATCTTCTCCTTCCAAAGATCAAAGAAGTACGAAGGGTCTGTGTAGAATTTGAGTGCCTCTTTCCCATCGTCCCTGGGATAGAAATGAAGACAAGTAGCTGTCAGTAGACAAATGAGCTCCCAACCAAATCCAATATTCCAAACACCTACCAGTTAGCAGTTTTTACACTGAGGAATCAAGAAGTCATTCAAATCGACTGCGTATTTTCCTCCTCTATACCAGAGTTCCAAAGCCCCTGAATGGCATGGCACCTCTTTACTTATCTAGCTTTTTAAGAACCTTAGTCTTACATTCAATTCCTGGTGGAGGAATCTGCATGGTTAGGGCAAGAATGGTTTATAGCAGCAGGGATCCTGCTTATGTCTAATGATCTCCAGGGCCGCAGACATCTCCCTGAGGACATTCTGATATCTTGGCACATCAGACGGGATTTCTGCCACTGGCTCCCCTACCACCATCAATTGCCCAGGACTCTCCAGCAAGCATTAATGGCCTTCCACCCACCCAAAACCCGTGTACACATGCACAGCTTCACATGTGTACAGACGTATGCATATACACACATGAATGTGTATTATGTGTGTAGCTGTCATTCCTCTGTAAATATAGGCAACACAGCACTTAACCTATGAGAAGAGCTCAGCATCCGCCCCCATCCCCCAACCACAAGGGGGCCCCAGTGAGAAAAGACAGCCAGCTGTTCTATGACCACAAGATTTAATTACCATCTCTTAGTGGCTGTGACAGAAGAACAGGGTGAGCTGATGAGTGTCAGTGTAAGGGTCATCCACCAGATTCAATGACCCTGGCTGGAAACCTGAACTTTGGCATGGCTAAGTCTCTCCCCTTTTTCAGAAAGCATGCATTACACTATTCTGAACTAAAACAAATTGGAAAGGTAATTCTTTTCTGACCTCCAATCCTATCACAATACACAGAAACCAGTTCCAATCAAGCACTAATGATTTTTATATTAAATCTTATTCTGAGTTAGCCACATCATTCGTTTCTGTTAGGCTAAATCCAGAAAACTGAGAAGAGAATGTTAAAAAGGAAAACACCCTACATTAGCTGAAAAATATACTCGTCTTACCATACTCCATTCGATATTATTAAGTGTGTAATCCCTTGCTCTCCTACAAACCCTCTGCCCAGGTCCAACCAGACTCAATGATGGAGGCTGCAGAGTCAGATCTCTGCCCTGCTATGTTAGTTGGCCCCTTTGAGAGCCAAGGGGCAGACGTAATTTCACACGGTAATAACAAAGGATAGGTACCACGCACTTTCTCTGCATCTGTGTGAGAAGTGGCCATGTTCCTATTCTGGCTCTCTGGATCAGGTGGGTGTCCTTGAATTTCACACACACACACACTCTACTTTGCAGTACACCCATGTCTCACAGAAGACATCTGCCTCCAGCTATCTGTAATTACTTTTACCTGTTCCAAAGATATTTATGGATGTGAGCAAGATAAATATTCGCTTTCTGTCCCTGCTTGGAAGTTTTTTACACGGTAACACTACCAGACCAGACCACTAGAGGGGAGGGGCTTTAAGCTGTCTATAAGGCTGCCTTTTTCAAGTCCAGCCATAGCACCGTAGGTCCTTTCACAGGGGAATGTTGAAAGGATGTTCAAAACAAAGTGAACGACACTCACTGGAAGAATGCCAATTACTCCTTAGGCTCTGGAAGGACCCTCAGGGCCCAGAGAAGCCAGTCCAAAAGGCTGGCCCCACTAACACGCCCAAACATCTGGTAATCTAGCGGTTTCAGAGTAAGTGGGAGCCTTGCTAAAATGTTGCCCCTGGGATGCAAGCTATAGGACTGCCTTGTAACAAAGTCCTTTTGGTTCTATAATAACTAAATTCCTTGGATGGAGTCCAAGATGGACCTGGCTTATACCAAATTAAACTCTGCAGCATAAATGCTGTAACAAACTTTCAATATTATATATTATATTCACTCATATTATATATGAGTTTCAGAAACCAAACAATAATAAGTGACACCTGTTTATATGGTAAATGTTAGCTTCTTCCACCATAAGCAACTCCGGGGTAGGTAGTACGCTTTTTGATACAATCCTCTGATGTACACAACATCTTTAAAAAGAAAATCTAGTGTTGTTAGCCACAGGTTGAAGAGGGGAGAAGCTAGCCAGGCTACCTGTAAGGGGTAAGGTTGTTGAGAGGTGGAGGAGTATCACAGGTGTTGTATGTTTCCAAAACAGGTATGGGGAGAGAGTTTCTGTCAAAGAGCTTCTGGTCTTGAACAGTAGAGCTTCTGAAGGCCTTTCGGGTGTTGATTCCTTGCAGTGATACTGAAAGAAGATGGAAGGCATTAGAAAATGGACGACAGGCTATCTGAGCAAACACTGAGTCACACCAGCCAGAGAGGCCTCAGCTGCTGCATTTCTTGGCTGCGGCTGTCTGCAGCCAGGTTTTTTTTTTTTTTCTTCTCCCCCTCTGGGGAAGCCCCACAAGGCTGTCAGCGGCCCAGCCATTTCATGACTGAACAAAATGAGGCAACACAAAGGTTTACTATGTGGCCAGATCTAGCAGGCCCCTCCTTAGGAGGATTGAATCTTCCAAGTACTTTTATGGTAGCAAACACGACTGGGGGGAAGGGGAATTTGAGAAAGAGGGAATTGGGGAAATGGGAGAAAGGGAGTATGTGGAGGTGTGGTAGAGATGAAAAGGTTTCTTAATATCACCCAGGTTTGTGTCATTTCAAAGAAGAACTCCATAGGTCTCTCTGATTTCCCCCCTCACTTTTTTATAAATCAGGGGAAAAAATTCTAAGCAACTGCTCAGCAGAGCCTGCAAATGCTGAGCTCAGCTTCCTTACCTTCTTCTTCCTTGGGATCCAGCTGAGTGACTTTAACTTGTAGGCGGTCGACCCTCTCAGCAAGGGAGCTTACCCGAGAGGCAAAAGTATTTGCCTGAGTAAAGAGCTCTCCAAAAATGTCCTCGGCATATTTACCTGAGACAGCAAAGAACCAAGTCACTAGTGCATAAAAGTGACAAAAATGGTCAGAAAAACTGGCTACTAAAGACTGTTCTCCCCACCTCCCAAATACACACGGACCCCGCCTCTCTAAGATGGTTCAGGCTACAGGAAGAGCTTGTTCTTGGAGACAGAGATATACCCTCCAGAGCCTGGGCAGCCTACAATGTGCTCTGTAACTAAGAGTCTTCTTGGCAAACTGAGCTGTCATGAAACTCAAAGCAAGCTGAATAAAATCAAAATGTGTAATACAAAGAAACATCCTAGAAGAGTGGATAGTATGTCTACACATTTGCCTATAGCCCTTAGCTGTTTGCTGTTCTGTAAAAGTACCCTCTGAAAGTAGTTCTGGAAAACAAATTGTGAGTTAGTTAAGTGTTTACAATTAACATAAAAAATAAGAAGTTACAACCTCAATGGAGCCCCCAAAATACACTGAACCACCATGATGAGATGTGGTATCTGTAAGAGGCCTTCAACTGTCACTAACAACTCCTGCTGCTGCTGCTGCTGCTAGGTCGCTTCAGTCGTGTCCGACTCTGTGCGACCCCATAGACGGCAGCCCACCAGGCTCCCCCGTCCCTGGGATCCTCCAGGCAAGAACACTGGAGTGGGTTGCCATTTCCTTCTCCAATGCATGACAGTGAAAAGTGAAAGTGAAGTCGCTCAGTCATGTCTGACCCTCAGCGACCCCATGGACTGCAGCCTTCAAGGCTCCTCCATCCATGGGATTTTCCAGGCAAGAGCACTGGAGTGGGGTGCCATTGCCTTCTAGTAGAGACTAACAGCTTCTTCTAAAGGGTGAAAAGGTGATTTTATGATTCATAAGCTACAATTTTGAAAGTCTTTGCTTTAGGTTATAATCCTTCAAATCTACATCTTAGGGAACAAGTGGAAAGCTGAAACATTCAAGCTCTCCCTGAAAAACAACATACCAGTGGTCTCATTCCACAATGTCTTGTTTTTTAGAAAAAGAGCTCCGTACTTTCAACCCTGGAATGCAAGGAGAATCTGCAGCCAAAGAAACATAACAGCAATCTGACACTACCTCCATACTGTCATTCCAAGCCACAAAGCACATTCTTGCTAGGAATGAAAAGTGGTGCATACGAATAAATATACCATCTGACTGTGTTACTTGCAAGGTGAAGGCAGGCATAAGTGACTGCGCCCAACCGACAGATCATTTCTTTGAGAATTATTTAAAGTAGATCTGATTTTTAGCTTCTAAACTACATTTATGCTTAGTCCACACCTGAGGGGGAAAAAATTAGTTCAAAAGGCCAAAACTTCACCTTGAGGGTGAACTGCAGCTCACTCACCTTCCCGGTGTAACCTGAAGAGTAAGCATAAGACCAATCAACAGAATATTCTGGATTGCTAGTAGATTTAGTCAATAAGGAGTTTCTAATCAAGGAAGAAGCAAGTCTTTGCATACTGAATGGTTCTGTAATCTAAACAACCATGGGAAGCTCCTGAGCTCAAAGGACTCAAACTGGCTAACAAACTGCATTTCCACTGTGCAGGTTGAAGATTCCTATCTGATCCCTGTCCATAAAAAGGCTAAGTTCCTATAGGAACCATACTGTATTGACTCACAGATACAGAGAACAAACTAAGAGGGAGAGGGAAGAGGAAAGGGACAAGATGGGCTAGGGGATTAAGAGGTACAAACTACTAGGTATAAAATAAGCTATAAGAATACATTGTAGAGCACAGGGAATATAGCCAATATTTTATAATAACTATAAGTGGAATATAACCTTTGAAAATCGTGAACTACTATGCTGCACACCTGACACATATTGTAAATCAACTACATTCAAAAAAACAAAAAACAAAAACCATACTGTATCATGCTTGCCTAGGTAATGAAAGACCGACTGAGAAACACACATTAGTATGGAAAATAACAAAGGCTCAAAGATATCTGGTAACCAACCAACTATTGTGGAGGAAAAGAAAACCCCAAATCAACTCACCCTTAGATCACCGAAAGACAGCACTCAGGACTTTGCGTGCTCCTCAGTGAAAGGAGCAGTGACAGCAGGAGCAGAGCTCAGTGAGGCACAGTGACTTAGGATAAAAGTCATACAAAGAGCTCCACCACACAGAAATGGTGACGCTGAGAATGCTACCTGAAGGGGCAGTGAGGCGGCGTAGAGGCTTCCCCACTGTCAGGTTACATCAGGACTTAAGCATACTTAGAACCCAAGATAATGCGTGGAAGAAGCAGTAGTCTTCAAACCAGAAAGTCTGAATTTAAGTCTCAGTTCTTTCTCTCTATCCTTGTCTTACTGACTCTTCACCAAGTCAAACTCTCAGCCTCAGTTTCATCATCTGTGAAACGGGGACAACTGTATCTATCTCACCAAGTTGTCATAGGACTAAATAAGCCCAAAACGTAAACAGTTATATAATGAGATTCTTCATTATACTGATGACTTTTAAGAGTATCGATATCTCAGTATCTTAAGACTTATGCTTGAAAATGAAAGTGAAATTCGCTCAGTTGTGTCCAACTCTTTGCAACCCCATGGACCACACAGTCCATGGAATTCTCCAGGCCAGAATACTAGAGCAGGTAGCCATTCCCTTCTCCAGTGCATCTTCCAATTTAAAATATAATTCCAGTTGGTAATGTGATCAGATCAAATCAGATCAGTCACTCAGTCGTGTCTGATGCCCTGCTCTATAAGTACTAAAAAGTACTACAACCTCTGAAAACAGGAGTGTGATACTTACATATCTTGTTCAGAGTTAAATTTCACTCATTCAGATTACCAAGACAGATCCACTATCAAATCAGGGCATTCATAATAGACATCTACCTCATTCTGCAAGAGATACCTTAGCAGTAGAATTTTTCAAACGAAAACAAATCTTCTTAATGACCCAAGAGGAGGTTCCATTCTCCTAGGTGGTCAGAATACTGATTCAGTGCTGGTTGGCTGCACGTTTTCTAAGACATGGCAACCTAATACGTGAAACGCCAATCTCACTGCCCTGAGGGAAAATAAGAACTCTGGATATGCTATCAGGGAGCAACCCATGGCTGTGAAATTTTTAGTTTTGTGCTTCATGCATTCCATAATCAGACTTTCCCTACTAGACCAAGCACTTCCGGCTAGAATATATAATGCATGAGGTCAAGGTCATAAGCCTGAAGTACACAGGAGCCCATTCCTGCACCCCTCTCTGTTGGACGTAATCCTAGTCATCTTTCAAGGTTCGGTTCATTATGTAACCTCTTTTATGAAGCTTTTCTTGACTCTCCCTATTCCTGCTATGTTCCCACTCCCCGTAGGAAATATTCCTTCTTTCCCTGTATTCTCTGTGCACCGACAGCATGGAAGGACAGAAAGAATAGAAGCACGAATCACTTAACAAATATTTACTGAGCTCCTATTGGGTGCCGGGTACTACACAAGATAGACACTGGGGTTCAAGGAAACAACACACGATTTCTGCCTTCAAAAACCTTTTAGTTTAGTATAGGAGATACAGATAATTTTTAATATAATGTGGCAGGTAATAATACAGCAAGTAATAGGATCTCAGAGGAGTACTCAGTCCAACCTGGAGGAGATCCCTGAGCTGGGTCTTAAAGATCCACTGCAAAGATGGCAAGGGCTCTCTAGCAGTGGGAACAACAAAGGCACAGTGCAGAAGTATGAAGAGTACATGGCCCGTCTCAGAAGCTATGCGTAGCTGGCAATTCATCTTTTCTTCCTTCTTCCTCCCCCACTTCTTTTTTTCCCTTTTTAAAAGAATCTCTTTAAAAGATTGTAAAATGGGAGAAGATGGATTGCAGAAGATGAGGCTGAAAAGAAAGGTATGTCTTAAAGTCTTGAATGCCATGTGAAGGAATTTAAAATTAAGTAACTCCATAATGAGGAAGACGGGAGATGAAATACATAGCTAACATTTATGCTCTTATTTTAAAAACATTTTTTAAATTGCAAAAGTTAACACAGACTTAACTTTTTAAAATTCAAACAAAAATAAATAAAAATAAAATAAAATTCAAACAATTCAGAATTATGAAAGTAAAAAGTCAGATTTAGTTTTGTGCAGACCACTCTGGCAAGATAAGTTTAAGATTTAAAAGATTTTACACAATTTTTAGGTTTATAGATTTAAAGAGGTTGATCAGAGAAAGGGAGGCCAGAGGTGGGCTAAGAATCGTTTGGTGAGTGTTCAGTTGGGCTGCCCTGGTGGTTCAGCGGTAAAGAATCCGCCTACAATGCAGGAACTGCAGGAGACATGGTTTTGATCCCTGGGTCGGGAAGATCCCTTGGAGGGCACAGCAACCCACTCCAGTATTCCTGCCTGGAGAATCCTTGGGACAGAGGAGCCTGGCAGGCTACAGTCTACAGGGTCGCAGAGAGTCAGACATGACTGAAGAGACTTAGTACGGCACAGCAAAGGTCTAATACAGGGCAGTGGTGGGAAAGACAGGGAGCCAGGGGACAAGCTTAGAAATCCTTAGGAAGTCTGACTTTGCCTCTCAGTGGCTACTGTGTCTGCATGCAAGTTACCTTACTTTTCTAAGCCTTCATTTCTTCACCTGAAAAACGGGAATGCCAACATCTAACCTCAAAGGATTATTAAGAAGATTAAATGAGATAGTCTATATGTCAAGATCCTATTAAAACCTGGCATAAAGTAGGCAATCAACAAATATGAGATCTCTTCTCACCCTCTCTCATTCTCCCCTTATTTCTTTCTTTCTCCTCTGGTAGATTATGGGCTCCCAGAAGGCAGAGACCACTTCTTATTATTGCTGTATCCTCTCAGCACCTGGCACATAAAATATGTTCAATACATGTTTACTGGATGAATAAAGGGTCAGCCAGCTCTACGACGTGAGAAAATCTTGTTTCCATAAGCACAGGCCAACCCTGGCCCTCAGATGAACTTCCTCAAGATAGGAGTGGCCTGATCACAAGTGGGAGAGTGAGCAATGGCATCCAGCAACACTACCCTGGAAAAACACCTGAGAGAGACCATAACGCCTGCTGAGAGAGAAGACGACGCATCATTAGCTAGATGGCCTCTGTCCTACAGAGAAGGAGTCCGCGTGTGACTGACTTCCACCCATTTGGCCTTCTCAGGGTGACAGAAGCAGCAATGGTGCTTTCAAGGCACAGTGAGGCTCTCTGCAGTCTTCATGTGCCTCCCCGTCAGCCGTACTGCTGTGGCACTGCTGTCGACATTCCTTTGTGTAAGACAGACACTGGCAGGGTTTCATTTCTTTCCTGACGCTCCATCCAGGTTTCCCTAAGCCCTGGATCAACTGAGACGGCCTCTGAGCTGGGTGACGGCTTAGGAATCTCAGACCCCATACATCATCTGGTCACAGGCCTCTATCTCCTCAGGCCCCTGTTGCCAAGGCAGGGGCTATTACTATCTGGGGTGGCGGGGGAGGAGGGGAATGCAGACTTTCTTGATATTCCACTGCTTTCACGAAAGGCAGTGATGCGACAGGAGGGTTAAATGTCTGAAATAATTCACACTAAGATGCTTCTGCTAAGGAAGATCACTAAAATGGCATTTTGACAGAGGTTCTTATGGGAGCTAGAATGGCACTAGACAAATGCAGAGCCTATCCAAGCATCTGCCTTTCCCATATCTCGGCTCCAAGCAAACAAAATCCGCTCAATTCAGAATGAAATCCAAACCCAAGCATGTACCCCACTCAAGGCGGTCTCATTCATTCTTAGCAATTAAATAAAAAAGAAATTACAGTTGAGCTGGCTTTCCTTCAGCTTCAAAATAGACTAGGTTAACCCCCATCTTCCTCCTAGAGAGGAATGGCTCCAGCTACAATCTGTGTCACTGTGTTCACACAGCTTGCAAAACTCCCAATACCCCAGAGACTACAGAAGTAATTTGTACCCTGAACTTGGACCTGGGGGCTTGCAGCACAATTAAATGTGTACCAAGGTAGACAAGTCAGCCAGAATCTCTCTGAATGTGTGTTTGCTTTACTCCTCTTTGTGAAGAAAGGTGGTGGTGGGGGGGGTGGGGGGGTTGGGTAGATAAAGACTATTGGTACATTTGAGGCTTCAACAAAGTCAGGCTACATCGAATAGCTTGTGCAATTACAGGCACATTCCCCAACCCAAGATACTGCTCTGTGAACCTCCCACTTTACACAGAGAATTCTGCTCTGTCATTCCATCTGCAGTTTCTGCTGCAGCCCTTCCTGCCACCCTTCCCACAGATTTCTTTTGAAGCAGGTGGAGGGGGAGGTGGAGGGAACCTAGAGGGTGGTGGTAGAAGAAAGGGTTGAAGGGAAGAATCTGTATAAAAAGAAGCCTCTCTCTGGGGAGGGGTGAGGGTGGGATAAATTTTCGCACTACCTAGGGAAGGCAGATGGGGGAGAAATAGGAACACGGAGGAGAAGGGGAGGAAATAAAGAGCACCAACGACCCCTGAGGGCAAAGCACAGGCTCTCTGCGGCACTCACTCAGGCTGCCCAGCTGTCGGATGACATTTGCCAGGGTGATGTTGGTCATGCATTCCAGCTCGCTTCTAACGCTAGGCAACGTCTGACGGCACAGGTGCCTTGGCTCGATGTTCCTCGTTACTAACGGCATGGTGGACCTGCTTCAGGCAATGTTCTGAATGATGAAAAACAACCTAAAAAAGAAATAACAGGAAAGTATTACTCAACCACAAATTCCAGGCACACCAAGGCTGTGTGAGTCGTTTTTCCTTTTGTCTTGCTCTGATCTAAACAGCTTTAAAAAATCTTTCCCTCTATCTCTCTTTTTTTTTTCCTGCTTTAAGCCCTCCCCATCACACCCTTCTTTCACAGGTTTGCTATTAGAGCCCTGTTGGATGAGTTTAGAAATTCTGAACTGGTGACTGCTGGCTGAGAGTACACAGGCAGCATAAAAACCTAAAAACCCTAAAATAACAAGTATGCTCCAGCTAACAGAAGTCTCTAGAGGCAGGGACGCATGGTCAGAAAACAGCCCATTCAGCAGGTCCTGGATGGTACAGATCCTAACCAAGGGGTGTCCACAATCAGAACAGATCAGATTCCAAATGATCAATTATGAGAATCAAAAAAGAGCTTCTGTCATCTGACAGGCTCCACAATGAAATTACGTTGCCAAGTGATTCCACTGTTCTACATCAAAACATAACTTCTCCAGTTCTTCCCTGAGGGAGGACTCTTAATGTACAACTAAATACTGTATCTATTAAGACTACTAAAGTTCAGTCTGTAAATGGACAGAATGAAAGAATACCAAGGAAAATTTTACATGTTCAATATATCAAACATGATGCCAAGCACACTGTGCTGTAAGATTCTCCAGTCCTTTCTCTTCTACTCACAGCTCCCTTTCTCTCTCCCATCCGGTTCAACACACCTGGGCCAAAAGGCTCTTGAGACAGCAGGAAGTGTCTGGAGCAGATCCGGAAACCTTCCAGTTACTGTTTCTTATCCTGTCGGCTAAGCCCCTTTCCCTAGGAAATCCCCCAGCACTTTAGGTTCACGCTGAGCTATTGTTTCAGAGTTAGATTACCAAATTCCTAACTTTACAAGGACAGGAGGAGGTTTTTTTTATCCAACAAAATGACTATATGACTATAGCCAAAGTACACGGGGCTGGAACTGTTCACCTAACTTGTGAAACTAAAGAAATCTGAAGCAGCCTAAAGGCTTTTGTGCTAGGGAAAATGGCAAGTTAAATGGTAAAGCATAAAGGTAACCAAGGTACACGGGGCTGGAACTGTTCACCTAACTTGTGAAACTAAAGAAATCTGAAGCAGCCTAAAGGCTTTTGTGCTAGGGAAAATGGCAAGTTAAATGGTAAAGCATAAAGGTAATATACTCAATTCCCCAAGACTGCAAACCCCTCTTAACACACACACACACACACACACACACACACACATCCACACACATCCACAGAGGTTTACTTACATTGAATCTTAAAACACCAGCTCATCACCAAAAAAGTTGACTGTGAACACCAAATGCTTAAACCAAGCTATACATCATAGAACTTAAAAGTGAACCAACATATTGTCTGACCAAAAGAAAAAAAAGCCCTTCAGCTCAAAGAGGGAGTAGAACCCTTTGGAACAGACTGCTCCTTGTTATGGACATTCTGATCTGCTAAGAGTAAAAATAAAACAGGAAGCCAGCAGCTTGGGGAACAAGATTTCCTGTCACCAACAGCAACAGCCCAAGAACCAAGAGAATCAGCTGTTTGCTCATAACTCTGAACCTCCCTTTGATAGTCACTGTGTGGCAGCTGTGCCTATCTTTGGGGTGCAGAGGTGTTTCCTGAATATTTGTCTACTGTCTAAGGAAATAATTTTCATTCTGTTCCTCAGCTAAGTTCCCCTTTGATTCAACAGATTTTCTAATCCAAACTCTGGACTTTCCCTTCCAGTCTAACGATTCTCCTCTTTTACATAATGTAAAGGGTACTGGGTACTAACATGCAAGCTTCAGTAACTAACTCAAACTGAAAGAGAGTTTAGAACAGAAAAGGAGACAAGGGGTTACAAATAAAAGAAGCTCACAGGGCTCTGCATCCTCTGGATGCCCTCAGATTCCCAAAATTTCAAGCTTACCAGAAGAACCAGAAATTCAGGGTACAGCCAAAGATGACTGAAAATAGCCACTATGGCTCCCTCCCTTAGCAATCATTTCAGAACTTGCTCCAGCATCTTAGAGGAGCTACAGGAGCCAGATCCCCTTGAAATTCTGTGTCGAATGGCTACTGACAGGGCATTCCAGACATTCTCTTTGGACACCTAATGGAAACTGGATTCCAAATAGCTAGGTAAATGTCAGACGGGGATGAAGCTGGGGAAGCCACTCTTAACACCTTGGTACTTTAGCATTTATGTTTTCCCAAGTTCCTTGGGTAAGAAGACACAAATGGAGGCAACCCTGTGTCATCTGGGGGGGGGCAAGTTTTCAATACCAAGATAGCTAGCTGCGTCTTGCCAAAAAAACCCAGCTCCCACATCAAGCTAGAGTAATCAAAAAATTACAGTATTCAATATCCATCAAGACAAAAGAATTTAAAAAGTGAATCTGCTACTAAAAAAAGTCGTTTTACATGTTTCAGAGTCACCAAAGAAAGACAAGAGTCCTTATTAAATGGAATTACCCACATCACTGCTCACTTTTCTTAAAAAGAAGTGTGGAATTATGCACAATCTGAACCAAAATACTAACTTGACCAAGAAAGAAATCCTACATTCCAGTGAAGATAAACTTGGAAATGAGGCAAAGACTTCCAAGGCTCTTGACTCAACTCAGCTTTAAGTTGTGGAGTTGAGACATACTTGGGTTAGTGCCCTGAGTCTTGACACCTTACTAGCTGTGTGATCTTGGGCAATTTTCCTAGAGACATTAAATAATGTAACATATATAAAATGTCCACTACAGGGCTAAGAAAAAAAGGTAGCTATTTTTAGTTCACTGGACCTGAGGCAAATCCTCCTGTAAAGTCAATTTTATTCATTGACAAATATTTTGAAACACTTTTAACAATGGACATATTATGCAGTAGAACGCAGTGTTCACATAAATTTAAAGATGAAACCCTAGACGTCAATGAAATTTGTGAGTTCTTTTTCTGGGGACTGCTCCCAGCCATGCTGCTGGACCTCTTAAAGAACATAAATTCTCTCTCCTCTACTTTTACAATGGGTTCCTCATCTGAACCACAGAACAGAGAAAAGGATTAGAGTGACTGTCTTCTCCATTCTCATCAAGAGTGTAAACAACCAGCACCATTCCAGATGCACTGGAGAGAAGCTAAGGCATTATGTACAACGGATGCCTACTGGCATTAGGGCTTAATGTTCTCATGGGAATCGAGTTGAGAAAAACTCCTCGATCATCAGTCGTCATTTAGTGGAAAATGAGTGGAGCACTGGGTGTTGAGGAACCACTAAATTAAGGAAGTGACATGGTCAAATCTGCATTTTTAGACAAATCATTCTAACAGAAGTAGGAAGCTGTATTGGGACAGAAAACTGAAGGTAAGAAGACCAGTTGGGAAACTCTTCCCAGGATGAGAAGGAGACAATAGAATGGAGAGGCCCACCACAGCTAGCAATTAAGAACTGAGAAACCACAGACAGGCTGTGAGGGTGAGTCCAATCCTTCAGCTATCCTATCTGTAGCTCTCCCCTGATTGTTCTGTACAAAGTGATAAAATGTATGTTTCTTTATTAAACATATTATGAGAGAGTTCCCTGGTTGCCTAGTGGTTAGGATTTGGTGCTGTCACTGCTGTGGCCTGGTTGCAATCCCTGATCAGGAAACTGAGATCTTGCCATTTATAAAAAATTTTTAAGAATAAAAGTACTATGAAAGAACTAAATGCTAGTGCCAGTAATGAAGGGACAGTGAAGAAAACCAAGAAAGTAGTCATTCTTAGCTAGAAAAAGAAGTTTTGGACACATGAAAAGTGGAATGTCCTGTCTTTACAGAATCAGTAAAAGTTCTTTTTCAGTTATACTTTACTTTGATTAGAAAAAGTATACACTATAGTGATATTTGCTAATTTGGGGGTTTGAGAAGGTCTTACCTTCAGGGATGTTACATAGGAGAGGAATTAAATTAGAACCATTGAGAAGATAAAAGTTATAGGAACGTAGATTTCAATTAAGTTAGTTCCTTTTAATTAGAGCTGTCCTATATTAGAATGGGTTCTCTTCAGAGGTGATAAGTTCCCCAGTATCATCCCCTGGATATCAGCTATTAGGCATGCTGGGGGAGAGATTCTTAGACTGTAAGAAAATGATATGGAGAGGTCAGACTGGATGATTTATACAATGCCCTCTAAATCAAAGATGATATAATTCTCACTCTGGGCTTCAGTTTCTTCATTTGCAAAATAAAAGGACTAAGCCAAGATCTTTAAGAATTTCTAAAATTCTTGGATTTGCTGGACTTTGGCCACCTGATGTGAAGAACTGACTCATTTGAAAAGACCCTGACACTAGGAAAGATTGAGGGCTGGAGGAGAAGGGGACAACAGAGGATGAGATGGTTGGATGGCATCACTGACTCAATAGACATGAGTTTGAGTAAACTCCGGAAGTTGGTGATGGACAGGGAGGCCTGGCGTGCTGCAGGCCACGGGGTCACAAAGAGTCGGACACAACTGACTGACTGAACTGCCATAACCTCTGCTTGGCCAACAGTCACTTGCATTTTGAACATAAGGCCAGGAGAGGTCTAGGTACTGTAAAGATGGATGGATCATGTCCATGAATCAAACTCTTCTATAGATCTAGAATGGTAAAAAGGACATTCCAGACAGTGCTCTGGGGTTAAGTTAATTACACTCTGGGAGCCTCCCAAGCCAATTTGGGGGTTGGCTACCCAAAGATGTAAAAATGTCTGGACCAGTGACAAACATCCAGTCAGACTCAGCAGCAACCCCCATCTTCACCCCCAGCTATTTTCAGCTTAAGGGACTTGAGAATGAGTCAGAATAAATCAAAGACTTCAACCATCTCCTCCGAGCCATGGCTTGGAGTACACTGACCAGTTTGGACTTCCAGTACCATGATGGGATTCATGCTTTGAATTGGAAACTGGATGTGTTCTTTGAGGTCTCTTCACAACAGTAAGACTCTACAAGTTTGTGTATTTGAAGTTATCATGGGATATTTATATATCACATTTGGCCAGTCTTAAGGCAAAAGGAGACTCTGACATGTACCCTACACTCTGAACTCTCAACTCTGCTCCCGACAGCCTGCAGCAGGAGTGGGGTGAAGTAGGTGAGAGGGATGGATTGGAAGCTGGAAGAAGGTAATAAAGGAAGACTGCATGTGAGGGGGAAGATGCACTCATCTGTACCCTACACTTTGAATTCCTATTAACAGCAGGACAAAAAACAGATGACTGCTCATTCTGGCAATGACATGTATTACTAGCTGTTTATTATAAATAAATAAGCAATGTTTCATTTAGAGCCATGGTCACTGATAACACCTGCAGATTTCTATGGTCACATCCCAAAGCAAGTATATCTGAGCTACAGCAATAACAACAGAAATGCTTCTCAAGGCAGTTCCTCTTTGAAACATACCCTCAAAATGCTGATCAGCAGTAGCATGGGATGAGAACATGTGGGGATATTGTATGTGTGGCAATTAGTACTTCTGCTTTTCACTTCAGCATTTCCCACTGTTCTATAGTTAACAGCACTTTGGATAGGGGCATATGAGAAGCGCCTTCCTTTGTAGACTAGTTTCCTCTTTCAGGAGATAAATTTCTTTATGATAAAGAATATGCATTCCACAGTGGTTCAAGAATCTCAACTGAAAGGTCAAACAATCGCTTGATTTCAAAATGAAACACAACACTCAGGTTTACTGTAATCTAAGTTGGTCCATCAAAATATTTAAAGAAGTATAAATTGACTGTTGCATATAGCAGTTCCTCACTATCATGCAACAATTACAAGGAGAATTGCCTCTTTATAGACTTAGGCACCTGCCCACTTCCTGTTGAAATACAGGGCGGGGCTGACGCTACACATATAACCAGACTCTCTCCAAACACAAGAAATTACTGATACACCAGTTTAGGTCACTAATGTTCAAAAAAGCTAGCAAGATAAATGGAACTCCACGAGTGGACAAAGAAAGTATCTGACTGGGAGAACCAAGAATAAAAGCTTACTTGTGATCTAAAACCAGGCGAGATTACCAATTTCATAAATGAATGACACCAGCTATGGACCTACCTTCAATAAATGTAAAGTTCCTTCTTGTCCTAATTTGGTTTTGGGAAAGGAGTCCAGGGGAACAGAACTTCTAAACTACAGTGTCTTACTCCTTCAACATACTGCACATCTAGCAAGGACCACTCACATCTGGCAATTTCATAACTTTCTATTATCTTTTAGGGGCAATACCACCTTTTTTCTTCTATTACTCTTCAGGCTCTATTCATAGCTTTGTTCTTAAAGCTAAAATCGGGGGGGCTAACTTCGACCTGCAAAACTGGTTTTTTCTAGTATCAACTATTCCATAGAAAACTGCCTTTTTTTGTTGGTTTTTGTTTTGGGGTTTGTTTGTTTTGTTTTGATTATTACTGTATAGCTTTACAATGTTGTGTTAGCTTCTGCTGTACCGCAAAGTAAATCAGTTACACAGATACATATATCCCCTCTTCCCTGGCTTTCCTTAGGTCACCACAGAGCACTGAGTAGAATTCCCTGTGCTGATAGCTGGTTCGCATTAGTTTATCTATTTTATACATAGTAGTGTATATACGCCTATCCCAATCCATCCCCAATCCCACTTCCCCCTTGGTAGCCATATGTTTGTTCTCTGCATCTGTGCAATACCTGGAGAAAACCATAATTCAAGAAGATACAAGCACCCCCAATGTCCACTGCAGCACCATTTACAATAGCTAGCACATGGAAGCCACCTAAACGTCCATCAACAGAGGAATAGGGAAAGAAGATGTTGTAAATATATACAATGGACTATTATTACTCAGCCATAAAAAGGAATGAAATTGTGCCATTGGCAGAGATGTGGATGGATCTAGAGACTGACATACAGAGTGAAGTCAGAAAGAGAAAATCAAATATCATATATTAACACATATATGCAGAATCTAGAAAAATGGTAAATATGAACTTATTTGCAAAGGAGAAATAAAAAACTACTTTTCAAATGGCCAAAATTAAGCTCTTTTTTAAAGTAAGATCCATCTGGTTGTCCAAAAGAAAATACACTTAAAATTGTGCATTGGAAACCACTTAAAACTGTGAGTCGGGTTCTAGTTCTTAGTCTAATGATGACTAGCAATTGGAGAAAAACTTTCAATTCATCTTTCCAGTTCAGCTGTGAGCTGCACTAAAAAAAATGCTTGAGAGGTGCTATATGAAACTGAGATTTTGTTTACAAAATATTCCTAGCTCCAAAGAGATTTATTCACATAAAATATTTCCTGTATCTGCATCTTTGCCTAAGTTCCTAGTTATGAATCCATTTAAATTACACAGGGTCTGCATGGTTATCACTGATAACTCTAATAACAGACACAAAGTTCATTTTACTCTCCCAGTCTTAATTCCAATTTCTAGCAAAACTTAATTCATCAAAATGGAATGGTCTGAAATACTCCAAACTATCCATCTAAAAGGTCTTTTGATCCAGCAATTACACTCCTGGATATTTATCCAAAGAAAACAAAAACACTAACTTGAAAAGATACCTGCACCTCTATGTTCACTGCAGCATTATTTACAATAGCCAAGACATGGAAGCAACCCAAGTGCCAATCCATAGATACACACTGGAATATTACTCATCCATAAAAAAGGAATGAAAACCTTTGGGACTGATACATACACACTACTATATACCATATAGGAAACTAATAAGAACCTACTGTATAGCACAGGGGACTCTACTCAATACTTTGTAACAGTCTATATGGGAACAGAATTTAAAAAAGAGTGGACAGGGACCTTCCTGGTAGTCCAGTGGCTAAGACTCAGGCTCCCAATGCAGTAGGCACCCGATCAATCCCTGGTCAGGGAACTAGATCCCACATGGTGCAACTAAGAGTTCGCACATTGCAACCACAAGATCTCGCATGTCGCAACTACAGATCAAACACACCATGTACCTCAACTAAGACCCAATGCAGCCAAATAAACACTTTAAAAAATTAAAATAAAAAAATAGAGTGGATATGTACATGTGTAACTGATTCACTGTGCTGTATAGCAGAAACTAAAACAACACTGTAAATCAACTACTGTAAAATTACTACCCCCACCAAAAAGAATGAAATCTTGCCATTTGCAACAACATGGATGGACCTAGAGGGTATTATGCTAAGTGCAATGTCAGACAGAGAAAGACAAATACTGTATGATTTCACTTATATATGGAATCTAAAAAAGAAATGAACAAACATAATAGAAATGGGTTCCCTGGTGGCCCAGCGGTTAGGATCTGGTGCTTTCAGAACTGCCGCACATGTGTGTGCGTGTGTGCTCACTCAGTCACGTCTGTTTGCAATCCCACTGACTGGAGTCCGCCAGACTCCTCTGTCCATGGAATTTTCCAGGCAAGAACACTGGAGGGGGTTGCCATTTCCTACTCCAGGGGATCTTCCCAAGCCAGCAGTAGAACTCGAGTCTTTAGAGTCTCCTGCACTGGCAGGCGGATTCTTCACCACTGGGCCACCTGGAAAGACTGGGATTCAACTGCTAGTTGGGGAACTGAGATCCCTTAAGCTGCAAACTGTATGGCAGTGCCATAAAAAAAAAAAAACAACAGAAACAGAATTATGATACAGAGAACAAAATAGGTGGTTGCCAGAGGACAGGGGGAAAGAAAGAAACAGGTGAAGGAGATTAAGATGTATAAACTTCCAGTTTCAAAATAAACAAGTCAGGGGTATGAAATGTATAGTATGGGAAATACAGTCAGTAACTATGATATGTATTTGTATTGTAACATATCTTAACCAGACTTATCCTGGTGATCAGTTTGAAATGTTTCAAAACACCAAATCATATACTGTATAATAGGAACTAACACAGAGTTGCAGGTCAATTGTACTTCAAAAATAAACTCATAGAAGAAGAGATCAATTTTATAGCTATCAGAGGCAAAGGGAGGGGAATTGGATGAAGGCGGTCAAAAGGTATAACCTTCGTTATAAGATAGATAAGTGATAGGGATATAATGCACAACATGATAAATATAATTAACACTGATGTATGTTATATACAAAAACTGTTAAGTGTAAATCCTAAGAGTTTTTAACAAACACACAAATTTTTTTTCTATTTCTTTAGTTCTGTTATCTATATGAAATGATGGATGTAAGTAAAATCATTACACTGCATACCTTAAACATATACAGTGCTGTATGTCAATTATATCTCAATAAAACTGGAAACAATAAATGGGGGCTTACTTTTACTCTGACTGCATGCATGCTAAGTTGCTTCAGTCATGTTTGACTCTGTGACCCCATGGACTGTAGCCCACTAGGCTCCTCTGTCCACGGAATTCTCCAGGCAAGAACACTGGAGTGGGTTGCCATGCCCTTCTCCAGGGGATCTTTCCGACCCAGGGATTGAACCCACATCTCTGTATCCTGCATTGGCAGGCGGGTTCTTTACCACTGGCACCACTATGAATAAGTGAGGAAACCTTATTCCTATCATTCGTGGGTACTCAAGTACCAGATTTCTTTCAGCTATCGTCATCAAATGAGCATTAAATTCACACAGGAGTTTAACATGAAAAACAACTCAACTGCTCTGGGACAAAAAAACCCTCACAAAACAAAACCTCGTGCTCGCTCCAGCAGCACATATACTAAAATTGGAATGATACAGAGAAGATTAGCATGGCCCCTGTGCAAGGATGACATGCAAATTCATGAAGCGCTCCATATTTTTTAGGAATAAAACTACCATATGACCCAGCAACCCCACTCCTAAGCATATACCCTGAGGAAACCAAAAATGAAAGAGACACATGCATCCCATTGTTCACTGCAGTACTATTTACAATAGTTAGAACATAGAAGCAACCTAGATGCCCTCTACAGATGAATGGATAAAGAAGTTGTGGTACATATACACAATGGAATGTTACTCAGCCATAAAAAGGAATGTATCTGAGTCAGTTCTGATGAGGTGGATGAACCTAGAACCTATTATACAAAGTGAAGTCAGTAAGAAAGAGTCAGAAAGAGAAAGATAAATGTCATATTCTAACACATATATACGGAATCTAGAAGAATGGTACTGAAGAACTTATTTACATGGCAGCAATGAAGAAACAGATAATAGACTTACGGACATGGGGAGAGGGGAGGAGAGGGTGAGGTGTATGGAAAGAGTAACATGGAAACTTACATTGCCATATGTAAAATAGACAGCCAGTGGGAATTTGCTGTATGGCTCAGGGATCTCAAACAGGGACTCTGTATCAACCTAGAGGGGTGGAATGGGGAGGGAGATGGGGGGAGGTTCAAAAGGGAGGGGATATATGTATACCTATGGCTGATATGGACTTCCTTGGTGGCTCAGATGGTAACGCATCTACCTACAATGCAGGAGATCCGGGTTTGACCCCTGGGTTGGGAAGATCCCCTGGAGATCCAGTATTCTTGCCTGGAAAATCCCATGGATGGAGGAGCCTGGTAGGCTACAGTCCATGGTGTCACAAAGACTCGGACACGACTGAGCAACTTCACTTTCACTTTCTTTCATGGCTGACTCATGTTGAGGTTTGACAGAAAACAACAAAATTCTGTAAAGCAATTATCCTTCAACAAAAAAATAGATTAAAAAAAACCAAAACCTCAACAAATCACTGCACAAGATTATTAGAAATGTGTCAATAACTCACACAAGCCCTAATAAAGTATTCTCTTTTTAAAAAAGTTTTCTTTATTTACAGACAATGACAGAAATGAGTGATCTCTGGTTGGTGGTGGCCAAAAAACTGAGATGAGGATAGATACAAAAGGCATTCCTCTCCAAGTACCTGGGCTTGAAAACCTGGGAGGAAGCCTAACCTGGACATGTGCTACATATGGGAACACAAAGTTGTTTTTTATCGGAGAATGTCTAGTTCCCAGTTTACTATCTCACCGAGGGATAGAGAAAATGGAGCTAGGCTGTAACCCTTCTTTCCTGGTTCTCTACTGCACTTCGTTAAGCTCCCTACAGATGAGACATTGGAGCACCCACTGGTGGATGAGATACTGAAGCAAGTTTGAAAATGAGGAAGGAGATAATCAGGATGGAACCGTACATTAGGCACTGAGTAGGTCTCATTTCATCCTGCTGGCTCTCTAGCCATGCATTTAATCTCTATTATGCTTCTCTTCATATTTCAAGCATCCCTCTGTAGTAACTACTCCCTCTCTGGGATGAAAAGGCCAAAAAAGAAGCCAGTTCTATACAAATGAGAAAGGCCAGGGGGAAAAAAGGTTACAGAGTAACAACAAAAAAGGAAATTCAGCAAAATGTTTTGCTGACAGCTCAAGGTGATACACACACACTGGTCATGGAGTAGCCAGAGCAGTAGTCCTGGACGTGACTGCTAATACACCGACTTAAGTGAGGAGAGAGACCTAGCAATCTCAACTGCATCTGTACACCAGGGAGTGGAATTATGAAGCAAACTGCCATGAAATTTCATAGCAACTATTCTGTTCTGCCAGCTGTAACAAGAATTCATTGCTGAAAAAGTGTCACACACTCATCTGTCACTAACGGCCAAGCTGCCAGCAACTGACTAAGAGCAGCAAAGGGCAGCTGTACATCTTCCTCTCACAAGGTCTATCCACCATTCAAAACATGGGATTTATAAGGAAAAGTCCCTGAACAGCAGGAAAAGTACGTGTCCATTTCTTTTCTTTCTATTCTCAGTTTACTAGGTTACCAAAGCCCTCAAAAGACCTAATAAGCAGTGATGTAGAGCAGCAAGAGTACGGACATTAGAGAAGGAGGTATGGATTTCACCCCACTACTGCCAAACTTCAGTTCTGGGACCTTGGCAAGCAGTACTCGCCCTGTCTGTTTCCTAACCTGTTAAAATCAGTAAAATGATCCTTAGTTTAAGGTTGTTGTGCAGAAAAATGAAATAATGCATGTATAAAATATTTAACATAGTACCTGGCACAGCATAATTACAATAATAGTAGCAATGACTGTAGTATTAATAGTAGTCCCTGCAGCAGTAGTAGTAACAGAAATACTAATTCTACATCTATCTAGCGCTTAGTTCTGGCATACAGTTAAATATATGGTTCTTTTAACCAGTAAACAACTCTTTAAGTTTTGGGTTGCATTAATTGCTAACTACTAATTATAGCACGCTTATCAATCAATGAATATTTATCAAGTAGACACTGCTGCTGCTGCTGCGGCTAAGTTGCTTCAGTCGTGTCCGACTCTGTGCGACCCCATAGATGGCAGCCCACCAGCTCCTCCGTCCATGGGATTTTCCAGGCAAGAGTACTGGAGTGGGGTGCCACAGACACTAGATGATACAAATATAAAATTCTTCCCATGACCAAGAGCTTATAATTTGAGGAGACAGATAAAACACAGGTAAGTAACAACATAGTAAACAGAAGTTATCAAACGAATGATGTAGTCAATTATGACAAAAGGAAGGATGAAAAGATCACTTTCAACTGAGCAGAATTCCTGGAATAAAGACTGGAACTGGGCAGGATTTGGATTTAAAGAATAAAGAAGGGAAGTTTTCTAGGTCAGGGTAATATAAGTAGAAGACTTGAATTCTATCGTAAGTATTTATGGAAAAGTCACAACTCTAATGGGTTTTTACGGTATTTCATGAAATTTAAGATGCATGATTATTCCAGAGATGTTAAAATATGGGGAAAATATGCATCTCAGAATTAATGAAACATAATATTTCTTTTTCTATAATATGAGAGGGTAAACATGATGATCTTTAAAAAGTTCTTTCCAATTCTAAAATGATATAAAAAAAAGAAAAAAGAAAATGATATGATTTGGTAACTTAGACTTACAAGATAATACTCAAATTTTACCAAATCATCAACAGCATGAGAAGAAAGATAATAAAAAATAAGAGAGACTGAAACCAAATTCCACTATTTGTTTGCAAGGCTAAAATGTTTACCTCCTAATTAATATGTTTGTATTTTCTTTTATATGTGCTAAGTCGCTTCAGTCGTGTCCAACTCTTCGCAACCCAATGGACTGTAGCCTGCCAGGCTCCTCTGTCCATGGAATTCTCCAGGCAAGAATACTAGAGTGGGGTGCCATTTCCTTCTCCAGGGGATCACCTATGTATCAAACCGGCGTCTCAAGTCTCCTGCACTGGCAGGGCGGGTTTACCCTTTCCTCTGTATATTTGAACATAATTATAACAGCTGTTTTAATATCTTTGTCTGGTAATTCTATCACCTCTATCATTTTTGAGTGTTTCTACGAACTGATTTTTCCCCTAATTATGGGCCACATTTTCCTGGTAACTTTTGACCGGACGTTGGACGTTGTGATTTTATGATGTTGAGTACCTAACATTGTTGTCTTGGTTTCAAAAATGTGAGGCTTTGTTCTGGTTGGCAGTTAAGTGACTTCTGGTTCAATTTGGTACACCTGAGGTTTCTTTTTAAGCTTTGTTAGGGTGGATCTTGAGCAGCTTTTACTCTCTTGGCTCTTTAGCCCCCGTACAGACGTGGCCCTTCAGTGATCTCTACTGTATACTTTCTACTGGATCTCTGCTGGAGAGTGAGCAACATGGGCTCTCTACTCAGGCTGATAGGAATTAGTACACCTCCCTGCACTGGGAATCAGTTAGCTCATAAGTTTCTGCTCACTCTTTTCCAACCTCCTATAATCTGACCCCAGGCAAAGAAGATTTCTAGAACAGTATTCTTCCTTTCTTCCAGAACTGCACCCCACAGCTTCCAGTTGCCTCAGACTCCCTTGAACTATTAACGCAATTTGTCTCAGTTCAGTAAGACGAATCTGCTCTGCTTGGGATTCCCCACCGCCCTGCCCTGCTTTGCTCCATGGTTAGAATCTAGACAGAAAATCAGGGTAATCACGGGGCTCACGTCCTTATTTCCCTTCTCCCAGAGATGAAAGCCACAAGCTTCCTATGTAAGTCAGGACTGATTTCCCCTCTGGTTTTGCAAGGTCCCCAATTATAAAGAGGTATTAATTTCAATTTATCTTCAATAAGTATATGCCATAGAAAACTTTTAAAAGGAAGAACAGGTATCCCAAAATCAAATAAGAAAACACTGCAAAAAGGTAGGATATCACCACTATATGCCTATAACATATTTGAATAACATTTTTCTGAATAATCATAATTAATAATGGCAGAAAATTTTCCCTTTTTCTTTTTTTAAAGTTGGTACTCATATAGGTATTTATCACATTAAAAAAAAAAATCAGTACAGCTTGATGAATCCAGAGGCAAGTTCAGCCAAGAGACAAGGGTCCCCTGAGCCACTAGTTATATATGACTCTGGGCTGGTTAATCTCTCCAAGCCTCATCTGTAAAATAGGGAAAATAAAACCTATCCCATAGGATGGTTTTCAGGATAAAAGGAGGTAACATACGTAAGCCTTCTAGAGGGGTATCTAGCACCTAGTAGGTACTCAACAACTGACAGCTCTCATTATTGCTAATTCAAAGCAGCACCGAGTTTGTTGGACTTACCTCCTAGTGGTAATACAATAATTTAAAGAGCGCAGGTCAAATTAAACAGCACTGGGCATTACACACAGAGTTCTCCTAATTGGTTCTCTTTTCTTTGGTCTCAGAAGAAACCAAGCAGTAGGTAGGCCTCTTAACTTCTGCAACGGGTTCTCTGGGAGTCTGAAGACAGGAGCTGAGAATGAAATGGATGGCCTCAAAATTCCACCAAATGCAAAACTTATTTTTGAAGTGGAATTAGTGGATACTGACTAAAATAATAAAGACATCAACAATAAAACATGGCTGTAAACAAACTTATGTATCTAATTAGAGCTGGTTACTACTGTTAAGTGAAGAGTCAGCTGGAAAATTCAAGTTAGAACTTGTTTACTTGATCCCTCAACTTTTAAGAAATGCAATCCATTATAAACCTTTGAATTTTAAAATATTTTACTACAGCTGTGTAAAATATCACTTGAAGAGAACTGATTTGCCTTTTACCTCATGTTGTAAACTAAAAGGTTCAATAAAAATGTATCCAATGTCAAAAAAAGAAAGAAATGGATGGCCTCTGCTTACGTTATACCAATTTTAAGGATTAAGACAAAGGGTATCAGTCTATCAGTCTTTCCAATCATAGTCAAGAGTGAATTCAATATTTTCACTTTATGTATTTTGAAAGCAGTCTCAAAGGTACTACTATCTGGATTGTGCCATTTCTTAAAAAAAAAAAATTCCTTCATCTTAAAGGCCCAAGGCAGACGCCACCCTTTCTAAAAGTCCAAGGCAGACGTCACCATTTCTAAGAAGCCCTCCTCAACTCTTCTGGTCTGAAGCCATTTCTCCCTCTCCAAAGGTGCCAAAAAAGCACGCTGCACCTTTTACGGCAGTCACTACATTCTATATTGTAGCACAGCTTTTTGGAGTGTACAATTCTTTGAATACAGGAACTGAAAAACAAAATATCTTTAAACTTAACAGAAACAATAGTAACAGCAGCAGCTATTGGAATCTGCTGTAATAAGGGTGGGATTTTTAAAAACTTCTTTGCATCCTATAGTGTCTGCCCAAAATGTGTCAAGTATTTATTCACATTTTCTTTAACAGATCTAATCCTCAAAACACTACTGAAAAGTAACTGGGAGCATTCTGATTTTACAGCTAAGAGAACTAAAACACCAAGAGCAGTTCTATAACTTTCTCAGTCACACAGCTTTTAAACCCAGGTCCACCTGCATCCATGACACTATGCTGACTTCACAAAACACCCTGGCCAAGACTGTGCCCACATTTCTCATTTTCATACACAA